>NW_027362764.1:48282317-49529817 GCF_046119375.1 Phyllobates terribilis
AATGTATAGAGGTAATATATGGGGTAATGTATAGAGTAATATATGAGGTAATGTCTGGGTAAAATATGGGGTAATGTATAGAGTAATGTATGGGGTAAAATATGGGGTAATGTATAGAGTAATATATGGGGGAATGTATAGAGTAATATATGGGGTAATGTATAGAGTAATGTATGGGTAATGTATAGAGTAATATATGGGGGAATGTATAGAGTAATATATGGGGTAATGTATAGAGTAATGTATGGGGTAATGTATAGAGTAATATATGGGGGAATGTATAGAGTAATATATGGGGTAATGTATAGAGTAATGTATGGGGTAATGTATAGAGTAATATATGGGGGAATGTATAGAGTAATATATGGGGAATGTATGGGGTAATATATGGGGTAATGTATAGAGTAATGTATGGGGTAATGTATAGAGTAATATATGGGGGAATGTATAGAGTAATATATGAGGTAATGTATGGGGTAATGTATAGAGTAATGTGTGAGGTAATGTATAGAGTAATATATGGGGGAATGTATAGAGTAATATATGGGGGAATGTATAGAGTAATGTGTGAGGTAATGTATAGAGTAATATATGGGGGAATGTATAGAGTAATATATGGGGTAATGTATGGGGTAATATATGGGGTAATGTATGGGGTAATATATGGGGTAATGTATAGAGTAATATATGGGGTAATGTATAGAGTAATATATGAGGTAATGTATGGGGTAATGTATAGAGTAATGTGTGAGGTAATGTATAGAGTAATATATGGGGGAATGTATAGAGTAATATATGGGGGAATGTATAGAGTAATGTGTGAGGTAATGTATAGAGTAATATATGGCGGAATGTATAGAGTAATATATGGGGTAATGTATGGGTAATATATGGGGTAATGTATAGAGTAATATATGAGGTAATGTATAGAGTAATATATGGGGTAATGTATAGAGTAATATATGAGGTAAATGTATGGGGTAATGTATAGAGTAATGTGTGAGGTAATGTATAGAGTAATATATGGGGAATGTATAGAGTAATATATGGGGGAATGTATAGAGTAATGTGTGAGGTAATGTATAGAGTAATATATGCGGAATGTATAGAGTAATATATGGGGTAATGTATGGGGTAATATATGGGGTAATGTATAGAGTAATATATGAGGTAATGTATAGAGTAATATATGGGTAATGTATAGAGTAATATATGGGGTAATGTATGGGGTAATGTATAGAGTAATGTGTGAGGTAATGTATAGAGTAATATATGGGGGAATGTATAGAGTAATATATGGGGAATGTATAGAGTAATATATGAGGTAATGTATAGAGTAATGTTTGAGGTAATGTATAGAGTAATATATGGGGGAATGTATAGAGTAATATATGGGGTAATGTATAGAGTAATATATGAGGTAATGTATAGAGTAATGTTTGAGGTAATGTATGGGGTAATATATGGGGAATGTATAGAGTAATATATGGAGTACATATCCGTGGTAATGTATAGAGTAATATATGGGGGAATGTATGGGGTAAAATATGGGGTAATGTATAGAGTAATATATGGGGAATGTATGGAGAAATGTATGGGGTAATGTATAGAGTAATGTTTGAGGTAATCGTATGGAGTAATGTATGGGGCAATGTATGGGTAATGTATAGAGTAATATATGGGGAATGTATGGGGTAATGTATAGAGTAATATATGAGGTAACGTATAGAGTAATATATGGGGGAATGTATGGAGTAATGTATGGGGTAATGTATAGAGTAATATCTGGGGTAATGTATGGGGTAATGTATGGGGTAATGTATGGAGTAATGTATGGAGTAATATATGGGGTAATATATAGAGTAATATATGGGGTAATGTATAGAGTAATATATGAGTAATGTATGGAGTAATGTATGGAGTAATGTATGGAGTACATGTATGGAGTAATATATAGAGTAATGTATGGGGGAATGTATGGGGTAAAATATGGGATAATGTATAGAGTAATATATGGGGTAATGTATAGAGTAATATATGGGGGAATGTATGGGTAAAATATGGGGGAATGTATAGAGTAATATATGGGGGAATGTATGGAGTAATGTATGGGGTAAAATATGGGTAATGTATAGAGTAATATATGAGGTAATGTATAGAGTAATATATGGAGTAAATATGGAGTAATATATGGGGTAATGTATGGGGTAATATATGGGGAATGTATAGAGTAATGTTTGAGGTAATGTATAGAGTAATATTATGAGGTAATGTATAGCGTAATCTATGGAGTAATATATGGAGTAATATATGGAGTAATGTATGGAGTAATATATAGAGTAATGTATGGGGTAATGTATAGAGTAATATATGGGGTAATGTATAGAGTAATATATGGGGGAATGTATGGAGTAATGTATGGAGTAATGTTTGAGGTAATGTATAGAGTAATATATGGGGGAATGTATAGAGTAATATATGGAGTAATGTATGGGGTAATGTATAGAGTAAAATATGGGGTAATGTATAGAGTAATATATGGGGTAATATATAGAGTAATATATGAGGTAATGTATAGAGTAATATATGGGGTAATATATAGAGTAATATATGGGGTAATGTATAGAGTAATATATGGGGTAATGTATAGAGTAATATATGGGGTAATATATAGAGTAATGTATGGGGTAATGTATAGAGTAATATATGAGGTAATGTATAGAGTAATATATGGGGTAATATATAGAGTAATATATGGGGCAATGTATAGAGTAATATATGGGGTAATGTATGGAGTAATATATGGGGTAATGTATGGGGTAATGTATGGGGTAATATATGGGGGAATGTATAGAGTAATATATGGGGGAATGTATAGAGTAATATATGGGGTAATGTATAGAGTAATATATGGGGTAATGTATAGAGTAATATATGGGGGAATGTATGGGGTAATGTATAGAGTAATGTTTGAGGTAATGTATAGAGTAATATATGGGGAATGTATAGAGTAATATATGGAGTAATGTATGGGGTAATGTATAGAGTAAAATATGGGGTAATGTATAGAGTAATATATGGGGTAATATATAGAGTAATATATGAGGTAATGTATAGAGTAATATATGGGGTAATATATAGAGTAATATATGGGGTAATATATAGAGTAATATATGGGGTAATGTATAGAGTAATATATGGGGTAATGTATAGAGTAATATATGGGGTAATATATAGAGTAATGTATGGGGTAATGTATAGAGTAATATATGAGGTAATGTATAGAGTAATATATGGGGTAATATATAGAGTAATATATGGGGTAATGTATAGAGTAATATATGGGGTAATGTATGGGGTAATGTATGGGGGAATGTATAGAGTAATATATGGGGTAATGTATAGAGTAATATATGGGGGAATGTATGGGGTAAAATATGGGGGAATGTATAGAGTAATATATGGGGGAATGTATGGAGTAATGTATGGGGTAAAATATGGGGGAATGTATAGAGTAATATATGGGGTAATGTATAGAGTAATATATGGGGGAATGTATGGAGTAATATATGGGGTAATGTATAGAGTAATGTGTGAGGTAATGTATAGAGTAATATATGGGGGAATGTATAGAGTAATATATGGGGGAATGTATAGAGTAATATATGGGGTAATGTATGGGGTAATATATGGGGTAATGTATAGAGTAATATATGAGGTAATGTATAGAGTAATGTTTGAGGTAATGTATAGAGTAATATATGGGGGAATGTATAGAGTAATATATGGGGTAATATATGGGGTAATGTATAGAGTAATGTTTGAGGTAATGTATAGAGTAATGTTTGAGGTAATGTATAGAGTAATATATGGGGGAATGTATAGAGTAATATATGGGGTAATGTATGGGGTAATATATGGGGGAATGTATAGAGTAATATATGGGGTAATGTATGGGGTAATATATGGGGTAATGTATAGAGTAATATATGGGGTAATGTATAGAGTAATATATGGGGTAATGTATAGAGTAATATATGGGGGAATGTATAGAGTAATATATAGGGTAATGTATAGAGTAATATATGGGGTAATGTATGGAGTAATGTTTGAGGTAATGTATAGAGTAATATATAGGGTAATGTATAGAGTAATATATGGGGTAATGTATGGAGTAATGTTTGAGGTAATGTATAGAGTAATATATGGGGGAATGTATGGGGTAAAATATGGGGTAATGTATAGAGTAATATATGGGGTAATATATAGAGTAATATATGAGGTAATGTATAGAGTAATATATAGGGTAATGTATAGAGTAATGTATGGGGTAATGTATAGAGTAATGTTTGAGGTAATGTATAGAGTAATATATGGGGAATGTATGGGGTAAAATATGGGGTAATGTATAGAGTAATATATGGGGTAATATATAGAGTAATATATGAGGTAATGTATAGAGTAATATATGGGGTAATATATAGAGTAATATATGGGGTAATATATGGAGTAATGTATGGAGTAATGTGTGAGGTAATGTATAGAGTAATATATGGGGTAATATATAGAGTAATATATGGGGTAATATATGGAGTAATGTATGGAGTAATGTGTGAGGTAATGTATAGAGTAATATATGAGGTAATGTATAGAGTAATGTTTGAGGTAATGTATAGAGTAATATATGAGGTAATGTATGGGGTAAAATATGGGGTAATGTATAGAGTAATATATGGGGTAATATATAGAGTAATATATGGGGTAATGTATAGAGTAATATATGGGGGAATGTATAGAGTAATGTATGGGGTAATGTATAGAGTAATATATGGGGTAATGTATGGAGTAATATATGAGGTAATGTATGGAGTAATATATGAGGTAATGTATAGAGTAATGTATGGGGTAATGTATAGAGTAATATATGGGGTAATGTATAGAGTAATATATGGGGTAATGTATAGAGTAATGTGTGAGGTAATGTATAGAGTAATATATGGGGGAATGTATAGAGTAATGTATGGGGTAATGTATAGAGTAATATATGGGGTAATGTATAGAGTAATATATGAGGTAATGTATGGAGTAATATATGAGGTAATGTATAGAGTAATGTATGGGGTAATGTATAGAGTAATATATGGGGTAATGTATAGAGTAATATATGGGGTAATGTATAGAGTAATATATGGGGTAATGTATGGGGTAATATATGGGGTAATGTATAGAGTAATATATGGGGTAATGTATAGAGTAATATATGGGGTAATGTATAGAGTAATATATGGGGTAATGTATAGAGTAATATATGGGGTAATGTATAGAGTAATATATGGGGTAATGTATAGAGTAATATATGGGGTAATGTATGGGGTAATATATGGGGTAATGTATAGAGTAATATATGGGGTAATGTATAGAGTAATATATGGGGTAATGTATAGAGTAATATATGAGGTAATGTATAGAGTAATGTGTGAGGTAATGTATAGAGTAATATATGGGGTAATGTATAGAGTAATATATGGGGTAATGTATAGAGTAATATATGGGGTAATGTATGGGGTAATATATGGGGTAATGTATAGAGTAATATATGGGGTAATGTATAGAGTAATATATGGGGTAATGTATAGAGTAATATATGGGGTAATGTATGGGGTAATATATGGGGTAATGTATAGAGTAATATATGGGGTAATGTATAGAGTAATATATGGGGTAATGTATAGAGTAATATATGAGGTAATGTATAGAGTAATGTGTGAGGTAATGTATAGAGTAATATATGGGGTAATGTATAGAGTAATGTGTGAGGTAATGTATAGAGTAATATATGGGGGAATGTATAGAGTAATATATGGGGTAATGTATGGGGTAATATATGGGGTAATGTATAGAGTAATATATGGGGTAATGTATAGAGTAATATATGGGGTAATGTATAGAGTAATATATGAGGTAATGTATAGAGTAATATATGGGGTAATGTATAGAGTAATATATGGGGTAATGTATAGAGTAATATATGAGGTAATGTATGGGGTAATGTATAGAGTAATGTGTGAGGTAATGTATAGAGTAATATATGGAGTAATATATGGGGTAATGTATGGGGTAATATATGGGGTAATGTATAGAGTAATGTGTGAGGTAATGTATAGAGTAATATATGGAGTAATATATGGGGTAATGTATGGGGTAATATATGGGGTAAAATATGGGGTAATGTATAGAGTAATATATGAGGTAATGTATAGAGTAATGTTTGAGGTAATGTATAGAGTAATATATGGGGGAATGTATAGAGTAATATATGGAGTAATATCCGTGGTAATGTATAGAGTAATATATGGGGTAATGTATGGGGTAAAATATGGGGTAATGTATAGAGTAACATATGGGGGAATGTATGGGGGAATGTATGGGGTAATGTATGGGGTAATGTATAGAGTAATGTTTGAGGTAATGTATAGAGTAATATATGGGGGAATGTATAGAATAATATATGGGGTAATGTATGGGGTAAAATATGGGGTAATGTATAGAGTAATATATGGGGTAATATATGGAGTAATGTATGGAGTAATATATAGAGTAATATATGGGGTAATGTATGGGGTAATATATGGGGGAATGTATAGAGTAATATATGGGGTAATGTATGGGGTAAAATATGGGGTAATGTATAGAGTAATATATGGAGTAATATATGGAGTAATGTATGGAGTAATATATAGAGTAATATATGGGGTAATATATGGGGGAATGTATAGAGTAATATATGGGGGAATGTATGGAGTAATGTATGGGGTAATGTATGGGGGAATGTATGGAGTAATGTATGGAGTAATGTATGGAGTAATGTATGGGGTAATGTATGGGGTAATGTATGGGGTAATGTATGGAGTAATGTATGGAGTAATGTATGGAGTAATGTATGGGGTAATGTATGGGGTAATGTATGGGGTAATATATGGGGGAATGTATAGAGTAATATATGGGGTAATGTATAGAGTAATATATGGAGTAATGTATAGCGTAATATATGGGGGAATGTATGGAGTAATGTATTGGGTAATGTATAGAGTATTATATGGAGTAATGTATGGAGTAATATATGGAGTAATGTATGGGGTAATATATGGGGTAATGCATGGAGTAATATATGGGGTAATGTATGGAGTAATGTATGGGGTAATGTATAGAGTAATATATGGAGTAATGTATGGAGTAATATATGGAGTAATGTATGGGGTAATGTATAGAGTAATATATGGAGTAATATATGGGGTAATGTATGGAGTAATGTATGGGGTAATGTATAGAGTATTATATGGAGTAATGTATGGAGTAATATATGGAGTAATGTATGGGGTAATATATGGGGTAATGCATGGAGTAATATATGGGGGAATGTATGGAGTATTGTATGGGGTAATGTATAGAGTAATATATGGAGTAATATATGGAGTAATGCATGGAGTAATATATGGGGGAATGTATGGAGTATTGTATGGGCTAATGTATGGGGTAATATATGGGGTAATGTATTGGGTAATGTATAGAGTAATACAGTATAGAGTAATATATGGAGTAATATATGGGGTAATGTATGGGGTAATATATGGGGTAAAATATGGGGTAATGTATAGAGTAATATATGAGGTAATGTATAGAGTAATGTTTGAGGTAATGTATAGAGTAATATATGGGGGAATGTATAGAGTAATATATGGGGTAAGGTATAGAGTGATGTATGGAGTAATGTATGGGATAATGTATGGTGTAATATATGGAGTAATGTATGGAGCAATACATGGAGTAATGTATGGGGGAATGTATAGAGTAATATATGGGGTAATGTATAGAGTAATGTATGGAGTAATGTATGGAGTAATATATGGAGTAATATATGGAGTAATGTATGGAGTAATACATGGAGTAATACATGGGGTAATGTATGGGGTAATATATAGGGGAATGTATGGAGTAATGTATGGGGTAATATATGGGGTAATGCATGGAGTAATGTATGGGGTAATGTATGGGGTAATGTATGGGGTAATGTATGGAGTAATGTATGGGGTAATGTATGGGGTAATGTATGGGGTAATGTATGGAGTAATGTATGGGGTAATGTATAGAGTAATACAGTATATAGGCTAATGTATAGAGTAATATATGGAGTAATATCCGTGGTAATGTATAGAGTAATATATGGGGTAAGGTATAGAGTGATGTATGGAGTAATGTATGGGATAATGTATGGTGTAATATATAGAGTAATATATGGGGTAATGTAATATATACGGTAATGTATGGGGTATTATATGGGGAAATGTATAGAGCAATGTATATTGTAATGTATGGGGTAATGTATAGAGTAATGTATGGGATAATATATGATATAATATATGGGGTAATGTATAGAGTAATGTATGGGATAATATATGATGTAATATATGGGGTAATGTATGGGGTAATGTATAGAGTAATGTATGGGATAATATATGATATAATATATGTGGTAATGTATAGATAAATATACAGGTTGGGCCATTTATATGGATACACCTAAATTAAATGGGAATGGTTGGTGATATCAACTTCCTGTTTGTGGCACATTAGTATATGGGAGAGGGAAAACTTTTCCAGATGGGTGGTGACCATGGCGGCCATTTTGAAGTTGGCCATTTTGGATCCAACTTTACTTTTTTTAATGGAAAGAGGGTCATGTGACACATCAAACTTATTGAGAATTTCATAAGAAAAACAATGGTGTTCTTGGTTTTAACGTAACTTTATTCTTTCATGAGTTTTTTACAAGTTTATGACCACTTATAAAATGTGTTCAAAATGCTGCCCATTGTGTTGGATTGTCAATGCAACCCTCTCCTCCCACTCTTGACACACTGATAGCAACACCGCAGAAGAAATGCTAGCACAGGCTTCCAGTATCCGTTGTTTCAGATGCTGCACATCTCGTATCTTCACAGCATAGACTATTGCCTTCAGATGACCCCAAAGATAAACGTCTAAGGGGGGCAGATCGGGAGACCTTGGTGGCCATTCAACTGGCCCACGATGACCAATCCACTTTCCAGGAAACTGTTCATGTAGGAATGCTCGGACCTGACACCCATGATGTGGTGGTGGCACCATCTTGTTGGAAAAACTCAGGGAACGTGCCATCTTCAGTGCATAAAGAGGACAACACATCATCATGGAGCAATTTCAGATATCCAGTGGCATTGAGGTTTCCATTGATGAAGAATGGCTCCGCTATCTTTGTACCCCATATACCACACCATACCATCAAGATACGAGATGTGCAGCATCTGAAACAACGGATACTGGAAGCCTGTGCTAGCATTTCTTCTGCGGTGTTGCTATCAGTGTGTCAAGAGTGGGAGAAGAGGGCGGCATTGACAATCCAACACAATGGGCAGCAACTTTGAACACATTTTATAAGTGGTCATAAACTTGTAAAAAACTCATGAAAGAATAAAGTTACGTTAAAAGCAAGCACACCATTGTTTTTCTTATGAAATTCTCAATAGGTTTGATGTGTCACATGACCCTCTTCCCATTGAAAAAAATAAAGTTGCATCCAAAATGGCCGACTTCAAAATGGCTGCCATGGTCACCACCCATCTGGAAAAGTTTTCCCCTCCCATACACTAATGTGCCACAAACAGGAAGTTGATATCATCAACCATTCCCATTTAATTTAGGTGTATCCATATAAATGGCCCACCCTGTATAGAGTAATGTATGGGATAATGTATGGGATAATGTATGGGATAATATATGGTGTAATGTATAGAGTAATATATGGGGTAATGTATGGAGTAATGTATAGAGTAATATATGGGGTAATGTATAGAGTAATATATGGGGGAATGTATGGAGTAATGTATAGAGTAATATATGGGGGAATGTATGGAGTAATATATAGAGTAATATATAGAGTAATATATAGAGTAATATATGGGGTAATGTATGGGGTAATATATGGGGGAATGTATGGAGTAATATATGGGGTAATGTATGGGATAATATATGGGGTAATGTATGGGATAATATATGGTGTAATGTATAGAGTAATATATGGGGTAATGTATGGGGTAATGTATGGGGTAATGTATGGTGTAATATATGGGGTAATGTATAGAGTAATATATGGGGGAATGTATGGAGTAATGTATAGAGTAATGTATAGAGCAATGTTTAGAGTAAGAATATGGGGTAATGTAATATATAGGGTAACGTATAGAGTAATATATGGAGTACTATATGAGGTAATGTATAGAGTCATGTATGGGATAATGTATGGGACAATATATGGTGTAATGTATAGAGTAATATATATATGGGGTGATGTATAGAGTAATATATAGAGTAATGTATAGTATTATTATTAGTAATATATGGTGTAGTATATGCGGTAATGTAAAGAGTCATGTATGGGGTAATTTATGGGATAATATATGGGGTGATGTATAGAGTAATATATATGGGGTGATGTACGGTGTAATATTTGGAGTGCTATATGGGGTAATGTATGAGGTCATATATGGAGTAATATATGGAGTAATCTATAGAGTAACATATGAGGTAATTTGTGGGGTAATGTATGGGGTAATATATGAGGTCATATATAGGGTCATACTGTATATGGAGACTTACTGTGGTCAGGAGACCTCTACACGAGACTTCACCGCAGCTGCAGTTCCTTGGTTAGCGCCACTAGATGTCGCCAGAGTGCCACAGCAGCCGCAGCTGTTCTTAGCCGCAGGAGCAGACTGTGGCGTCTCCTGGTGTGAGCGGCCGCGTTATCTGCACCGCCGGGACTCATTCCTGCAGAGCCGCATTGTGCCCCTGCCATGGGCACCTTCTCCGCCTGCACAGCACACAGGGGGGTCCCCCCAGTAGCCCCTCTCCCCCCTCAGTGACGCCCCAGTAAAGCACTTTCATGTCTGGCCACTTTTATGATAGAAATGTGTAAAGTTTGTAATGATGGCGGCAGGGGGCAGCCCGGGGGCAGCGGCAGGGGGCAGCGGCAGGGGGCAGCCCGGGGGCAGCGGCAGGGGGCAGCCGGGGGCAGCGGCAGGGGGCAGCCGGGGGCAGCGGCAGGGGCAGCGGCAGGGGCAGGCAGGCGGCAGGGGGCAGGCAGGGGGCAGGCAGGGGGCAGCGGCAGGGGGCAGCGGCAGGGGCAGCGGCAGGGGGCAGCCGGGGGCAGGGGGCAGCGCCTCTCCTCTCCTCTCATCCTGTGCTCTCCGCTTCCAGCACAACAAGCCGCTCTACTCCTTTGAAGATAACGCAGACTATGTGTACGACGTCATGTGGTCTCCGCTGCACCCCGCGATCTTCGCCTGTGTGGACGGGATGGGCCGCCTGGACCTGTGGAACCTGAACAGCGACACCGAGGTGAGAGCTGCGACTATTAACCCTGTGCGACAATCAGCTGATGCCGGGGGTCCCCCGGGCATGCACCATTCACACTGCTGCTCTGCGGCTTTTACCGCTTATTATTTTTATTATTATTTTACACTTTGTTTTATCTCATGCATAGATTTTTTTTTATATATATTTTATTCTACGCATTCTTCATTTTATTATTATTATTTTTTTATAGTTTAGACGTGTTTGTGTTTTATCCCATATATATTTTTTTTAGTTTATTTTAATATTTTTTATTTTAGACATATTTAACTTTATTCATATCATTATATTTTTTACATTCTTGTGTTTCATATATATATTATTATTTATGTATATAAATGAGACTAATATATTTTTAAGCTTACTTATTTTTTTTACTTTATATATTTCTTTATTTTGCTTTATACTTTTTGTATTGCTTTTATATATATATATATATATATATATATATATATATATATATTTTATATTTTTTATTGTTCTGAAAACACATATCACAATAATTATTTTTTTTGTGCCATACCTTATAGATTATAAGATACAATAATTATTATTATTATTATTGGATATAAAATAATAATATTTATTCATCTGTTTATTATTTTATGTCCATGAGCAAAGCATTTATATTTGCATAACAGATTATCAGAATATTATTTCTTATTTCTGTGGCTTTTATGTGTAATCATACAGCGGGTAATAATTCCTTTTTAATGGTATAATTTATTTGTACGCGTGTTTGCTTGCAGGGCAATGTGTGAACACTCTTTTATATGATTACTCTTAGGCTATGTGCCCACGTTGCATTTATGAAGCAGAAAATTTCTGCTGCATAAATGCAAGTCCTCTCCCGGAAAAACGCATGCGGAATTCCGCACGCGTTTATCGCGCATTTTTCGCGCGTTTATCACGCGTTTTCCACATGCGGAATTGCCTTGCGTTTTTTATGCGTTGGACAAAGGCAATTCCGCTTGCGGAAACGCAAAATTAAATGACATGCTGCGGATTTTTGAACGCGGCATAAACGCTGCGGAAAAATCCGCAGCATGTGCATAGAAGTTGCGGAATCCCATTGGGGACCATGGGGTGCGGATATACATGCGTTTTTCAAGCGTTTACGCTGCGGAAATTCCACAGCATATACGCTTGAAAAATGCTACGTGGGCACACAGCCTTATTATTGTTTATATTATTTATTTTTTACAATTTCTGCCTTTATATTGACATCGTGTCATATGATACATTATGATTATTGCTCTTTTGAATTTTTAGGTTATTACCTCCTATACATACATACACATTGTACTTATTCCCTTTGTATTTTGCACTTTGTTTTCTAATTTTATATTATTTTTATTAATATTGATATTGTTTATGACATCACTTTGCGTATTAGAGCGCTATTTTATGAGTACGACAATGTCATTTTTGACCAATGCCTTAATTGTGTGAATGATGGTGACACTCCGGTATATTTTTCCTAAATTCTCATATATAACCATATTTAATAATTCTTAATAATGTATTATTATTATTTATTTTTGCTTAAACTCTCTATAGCCAATCAACCATTGCCAAAAACTACCGTATCCGATAACTTTTCCTAAGTTTTTGTCACTTTTTACTCTTTAAATCATGTTATGAAAGTATAAGAAAAAAAAAAAAAGTTAAAATCCTTTAATCTGGCATTTCCACAAATAAGAACCTTGGCAGATTAACGAGCGTTCTGGGATTATTGGTCAGTCATGTAAAAGTAATGTAAAATGTAAGAATTTTTGGATTTTCTGTCAAAAACAAGTTCTGGATTATCAGAATTTCTAGTCTTGCAGATGTCGGATTATAGGAATTTGGCTAAATTGTATGAATTTCATTAGCAATTAGATCTGTCAATTTGTCCTTAAATTCCCTCTTTTCTGATGGGCCTAAATAAAAAAAAAATTATATATATATATATATATTTCATATAAATAAATATAAAAAAATGCATTACTTTTATTTTATTTATTTTTTTCATATTTTTTATAGTTTTTTTTTCATATTTTTTATATATTTTTTTTTCATGATCGCTCACTGATCTTCCCTAACCCTCAATCTGCTATGGTTGTCCAATTTTGCATTAGTCACTCCAATGATATCACCGATGACTATCAATTGAGTAAACCCTATATGTATATAAAATTCTATATGACGATGTTAATAAAAGACAATTATATTCAAATTAATCAATTTTCCGCTGGAAGTGACGAGGCTAATTCATATGTTAATATGTTCTGTCTTTTTTTTTTCTTTTTTCTCTTTTTTTTTTCTTCATTATTTGAAACGATTGCTTTTATTATATCGGCTAAATGTATAACAGTTTAATCACATATGTAATTTAACGATGAATGAAGTGTTTGAGGGCTGATTGATAATGATATTATAATTCCCTCATTTCTCACCTGTAAGAAGGAGCGGCTCGGGGAATTGAGCATCTAATTATTGGTGGAGGAGCGCTGATTTTTGAGCTATTGTAAAATAAAATGAAAAAAAAAAAAAAAAAAAAATCAGGCAGCGTGACAGTCACCCTTTTCTTAATTTGGGGGCCTAGAATGCAATGTAACAATTTTGTATCTTTTTAAGAAACTATTTTGAAAAAAAATAACATTGTTTTAAGCCCTTATGCAATGACTTATTGGAGTTAATAAGATGATAAATAATATTTGCAGGAAATGAAAACTGTTTTATAAAAAAAAATACTTTTTTTTTTTTTTTTTTTAATTTCCAAACTAATTTTTAGCTGAAATTAAAATCAGATTTATTTATTTTTTTTAATATTCGGAAATACAATGTAACCTCATTTTCTGCAATTTTTTTTCTTTCTTTTTCCAATTTTCTGTAATTGGAGGGTATTGGCAATTTTGTGGTTTTACTCCAGTACTGTCTCGAATCCAGGTAAATGACTGCTACCGTATCTCAAATGAGAGACAGCATCACGGAAGCGTTTGAAGTCTTCCAAGCAGGAAGTGCAGCAGCCTTTTTAATTAGGCAGCCTACTGCTGGAGGATATATAGAAGGCTGACTGGTACAACAACAAAAAAAACTTGGTAGAAACTGTGGAATATATCCTTTAGGTATTAATAAAAAAAAAAAAAAAAAAAAAAAAAAAGAACGTTTAAGTTATCAAAAGAAAAAAAAAAAGGAAATAATGTGGAGGCCGTATTAATTGAGCGCTAAATCCGCCGTTCTAAAAATTGCATTCATTTTTACATAAAAATTAATGATATAAAAAAACTAAAAAAAAATAAAAATAAATAATAATTCCACTGCATAACTTAATGAAGACCCTAAATACAGAACAAATTACTTTATTTTAATGAGGGACTTAATATTATTAAATACATGTTTTATTAATCATCCAGCGCAATTTTTTTTTTCATTCTTCGTCATCTTGCAATAAATTTGATTCATTTCCAAACATTAATTACAATTGGATGCAACCTATTGGTAATTAGGTAAACCGGAATTTTTAGTTTAGCTTCGCAATTATTATTTTTTTTTTTCGGTCCGTTAATTTATTAATAAATAAATAATAAAATGAATAATAAAAATAAGCAAAAAATATATATATTTTTTAATATAATATATATATATATATTTACAGAATATTTTTTTTAACTATTATGATACAAATAAAGATAAACTTAATAAAAACAAATTCAATTATATAAGTAGTGCCCAGAAGCTTTTTGAGACAAGAGTAGTCATTTTCGAGAAGTTGGAAGAGGGGGGGAGGTTAACTCCTTCTAATATTAAAAATATTCATCATCCTTCTCTCCAGCCACAAAAACATATGTTCTTTTTTAACTTATTCTGCCAGTCCATATTTTTTAAGAAATAGCGGCTTGTACCGATGTCGTTCCTCTCCCCCCCCCCCCCCCGATAATTCACGTCAACCTCGCTCATACTGCTCGTCGGTAGGGGAACGGCAGGCATTGCCAATTGAAATTATATATTTTCTGAAAAGTGGGAAGGATGAAAATAACCATGTGACTTGGGCCATTCATTAAAATGCAAATTTAATTCCATAATTACCATATAGAATCCCGCAAACTCATTTGTTACATTTTCAAATTTTTCAAAATTTTTGAATCAAAAGTTGTTGTTTTTTTCTTTTAGAATTTTTGTTGGTGTGGCACCGCTGGGGTTAATGATTGGCTTTTATTTGTACAGGGAGCAGCCAGTAGCTTAGTTTATGGCATTTACATGAATGTACTTTATCTCCGGAGCTTAAATCACATCCGTCATTTAATAATATGTTAGGAGAGCCCTGCATGGGGAAATAGAGGGATTCTGCAACCAGTCGAATGTGGCCCAGTACAATAGTATTTGTATTAAATCAAATAGTAGTCTCATCTCTCCCAATTGCTACCCCATACAATTGCTAAAGGACTGTGTCAGTACAGTAGTTTAACTCACATTGAGAATTGCAGAGTGCTCCCGGTTCACCAGTCTGCAGAATTGATGGCTCGCCATGCTGAGTGCTTTTTGTTCCAAGGAACAGAGGTTCACTTTCATAGCCTCCGCAGAGGGAGCTGTGACAAAAAGAGACGCCGCGAGCATCCAGATATTAATGTGTCAGACTAAAAAAAAATACACTGTATTTAGCCCGGACATTTTTCTGTATTGAGCAGACTGGCATTAGAACAGCTGGCATCCATCCTACATAGAAATCTGCACTACCACCAGCCCTACCCAGCGCACTTGTCTTTTTTTTTTTTGCAGGGCATCATTTTTCAGGTTGGACACATTACAAAAATATATATAGAAAAATAGCTAAACCAAATTCCTAATTCCCAACATGTTGCATCCAATGTAATTACAAATGTAATGCAACAAATAAAGCAAATTATTAAAACACGTATTTATAATTTTAAGTCCCTCATTGAAATTGTAATTTTGTCCCGTTTTTGATAGTCTTAATTAAGTTGTGCAATTTTTTTTTTAAAGAAATTCATGAAAGAAACATAAAGGTAAATAGTAAATAGAAAATAAAATAACTGCAAATATATAAGAGGCCTATGAATAATATAAAGGTAAATAGTAGATATAAATAAATAAATAAATGCAAATACATAAAGGAGGCGCCTAGAAATAACATAAAGGTGAATAGTAAAATAAATAAATGCAAATGCATAAGAGACCTATAAACAACAGATAAAGCTAAAGATAAATAGTAAATAAAATATATAGAAATAAATGCAAATACATTAAAGAGGCCCATAAATATTAGATAAAGGTAAAAGATAAACTGTGAATAAATCTAAAAAAAAAAAAAATAGAAATAAAATGCAAATTCATAAAAGGCATATAAGTAATATACATAAAAAATAGAAATGAATGCAAAAACATAAAAGAGGCCTGTAAGTAATACATAAATGCAAAGATAAATAGTAAATAAATAGAAATAAATGAATACAAAAATTAAGAAATAAATTAAAATGAAATTTTTAGGAATATAAGTAGAACAGATTAACGCAAAAGAAAAAGGTCTCATAACTGGGTTGACGTCGGCCCCAATCGTTACGGTTGGGCCTAGGATCGTATGTACACACAAGCCTCTTGGGATGGTGAAAAGGTTGAGATGATTGCAGGCCGCCAATACAGTTGGCCAAGGTTTACCTCCGTTTTCCTGTCCATGTTTGGGATGGACATGTTTTTTTTTGTGCTTTTTCAGCTGCTGATTCTCCCATGTAAGGCGCATACTTTTTATGGACATGCGTAGAACATTTTTTTTTACTGCCTATGTGATTGGATTAAAAAATGGGAAGAAATGATTTCTTCCACTTTTCCTGACTTTTACATCCACTCCTGGCTTCAAAAAGTTCTCCAAAACTGTATGTGTGAATCCAGCTATAGATGGATGAGTAACGGAAGCCGTAGACGCAATGATAACTCAATAGGGAAGGTGGAAGCAGCTTCCCTGCAATAACCAGGGCTGCTGGACAAACTCCTTGCATAATCGATTCCCACCTCTATTACGCCCAAATGTGCATAGAAACGGGCTCTGCCACCGTTTATTTTATTGGAAAGAAGATAACTTTAGACACTTCTCTGACGACAACATAAGAAAGGATTGGACATGCTGAAGTCCAGTATGCCCAATCTTCTTTTTCTCCAGCATTTGTTGTTTGGGAGGACTGTAAGAAATCCAGATGCACATTAGATTGTCAGAGGATTTAGAAGATTTGATTTAAGATTGGTCTTAAAGGGGTTGTCTACTTTGTAGAATCAATTTAACTCACCGTAGGGTCTCTCATTTCTAGGATCTTCAACGATCTGTTGTAGAGTTGAGCAAAATATTTGCAGAACTTTGGTGAATCGGCCAAACCAGGGCTTCATGGCCACCGGACCTAAGTCCTACAAACCTCCTTCTACCTGTCAGTTCTTCTGATTAGTAAGCCCGGCACAATGTCACCATTGCGGCATGACATTGTGCTGCACCTACTAATCAGAAGAAGCGCTGGGCATGCCGGCAGGTAGGAAGACGTTTCCAGGGCCTTGGTCCAGAGACCAGAATCCTACAAATCTTCTTTGTTCAACTCTAATCAGTTGTAATCTGTGTGTTTCCCTACAGCGCCTCCACAGGAGAAAAAATGCACTGCACGATTATCATGAAAATCAATTTGTGGCCCATGATATGTACGGACCTGCCAGGTCCTCCAGAGCTGGATTACTGTCCGGTAGATAAGGGTCTTCAATGGGGACCCCCTTAATTAACTCTATTATAGAATTCTCTAAACCCTTTTATCTTACGGGGATAAAACATTTGGCTCAATGATGGATTTGCTGGGAGTTGTAGTACTGGAATGTCTTTAATTAGTAAATGTTCAGAACCGAGCAGCCGTAAGTTTGACTGTTGTGGTTTGCTCTGCATACTTTTAGTGAATAACATGGAGGGGGAAAAAAAAAAAAGTCTTTGCCGTATATTCGTTACTCTTTTACTATGGAAAATATACATTGCTTTCTTTTTTTTGCCCGGTGGGGGATGTGATTAGAGAACAATAAATCCCTGTTTTCTCGTAGCAGGAGGCGTCTGTGTTACCAGGAGATGTCTGCGGGGGGCGTGCAACCACTGTTCCCAAAATTAGTAGACTTGTTAGGATCGTGGTCCTCAGCTGCCGGAGTAACAGTTTTTTATGTTTCCCTCCATATGGAAAGGTTCCCACCGCAAGCACAACCGTGGAGGGCGCGTCCGCGCTCAACCGCGTCCGCTGGGCTCAGAGCGGCCGAGAGGTGGCAGTCGGAGACTCCGAAGGACGGATCTGGATCTACGATGTCGGAGAGGTATGAAGAAAGTCGCTCTTATGTATGTAACACCCAATCCTGGCCCTCCATGGTTGTTTTGTGATGGTCGATGGCACCAAAAAGTTGTCACCCAGCTTTTCCCAAAAAAAATGAAAAATTTGAGAAAAAAAAAAATAGAATTTTTGAAGATTGCAATTTTTTGCTTCTTGTTATAAGGACCCCAAAGTAGTTTAATCAAATGGGAGGTGGGAAAGGTAATTATGGACAAGAAGAATCAATGGAAAATTCCAGTAAAAATGCATTTCTGTGCTCACTATTCGGGTTACAGGATGGTGTCTACATTGTAGCCGCTTCTGACTTATGTTTCTTTCTTTAATACTTTTCTCCCACAACAGGAAATATGTCAGTACAGGGAGTCCGCAGGTTACACACTAGATACATTCTGCAGGTTTACTTGTAACATAGCCGGAAAAAAAACAATTCTCTCCTAATCGCTCACCTCTCTGGCCGCCGCGCTCCTCACTGCCCGGTCCTCTTCCTTCCACTGTTGTGCGCCACATCTCCGACCTCTTCACTATAGGCGAGGACTTCCAGCCGCGTTCAGGCTGCTCACCACAAGGTCATGGCGCACGTCTTGACGTTGCGACCTTACAAAACACAGTAACATAAGGAGGGCGTCATAAGGAGGAACTGTCAGTGTTCCAGATATTTTTTTATCATTGATTTTCACTTAATTTTTTATAACATTTATATATACAGGTGCATCTTGCTAAGTTAGAATATCATCAAAAAGTTAATTTATTTCAGTTCTTCAATACAAAAAGTGAAACTCCTATATTATATAGAGTCATTACACGCAGAGGGATCTATTATATAGAGTCATTACACACAGAGGGATCTATTATATCGAGTCATTACACACAGAGGGATCTATTATATCGAGTCATTACACACAGAGGGATCTATTATATCGAGTCATTACACACAGAGGGATCTATTATATCGAGTCATTACACACAGAGGGATCTATTATATCGAGTCATTACACACAGAGGGATCTATTATATAGAGTCATTACACACAGAGTGATCTATTATATAGAGTCATTACACACAGAGGGATCTATTATATAGAGTCATTACACACAGAGGGATCTATTATATAGAGTCATTACACACAGAGGGATCTATTATATAGAGTCATTACACGCAGAGGGATCTATTATATAGAGTCATTACACACAGAGGGATCTATTATATAGAGTCATTACACACAGAGGGATCTATTATATAGAGTCATTACACACAGAGTGATCTATTATATAGAGTCATTACACACAGAGGGATCTATTATATAGAGTCATTACACGCAGAGGGATCTATTATATAGAGTCATTACACACAGAGTGATCTATTATATAGAGTCATTACACACAGAGGGATCTATTATATAGAGTCATTACAGACAGAGTGATCTATTATATACAGCCATTACACACAGAGGGATCTATTATATAGAGTCATTACAGACAGAGGGATCTATTATATAGAGTCATTACATGCAGAGGGATCTATTATATAGAGTCATTACACACAGAGTGATCTATTATATAGAGTCATTACACAAAGAGGGATCTATTATATAGAGTCATTACACACAGAGGGATCTATTATATAGAGTCATTACACGCAGAGGGATCTATTATATAGAGTCATTACACACAGAGGGATCTATTATATAGAGTCATTACACACAGAGGGATGTATTATATAGAGTCATTACACACAGAGGGATCTATTATATAGAGTCATTACACGCAGAGGGATCTATTATATAGAGTCATTACACGCAGAGGGATCTATTTCAAGTGTTTATTTCTGTTAATGATGATGATTATGGCTTACAGCCAATGAAAACACAATAGTCATTATCTCAGTAAATTAGAATAATTAGCAAAAAAACACCTGCAAAGGCTTCCTAAGCTTTTAAAAAGGTCCCTTAGTCTGTTTCAGTAGACTCCACAATCATGGGGAAGACTGCTGACTTGACAGGTGTCCAGAAGGCAGTCATTGACACACTCCACAAGGAGGGTGAGCCACAAAAGGTCATTGCTAAAGAAGCTGGCTGTTCACAGAGTGCTGTATCCGAGCATATTAATGGAAAGTTAAGTGGAAGGAAAAAGTGTGGTAGAAAAAGGTGCACAAGCAACCGGGATAACTGCAGCCTTGAAAGGATTGTTAAGAAAAGGCCATTCAAAAATTTGTGGGAGATTCACAAGGAGTGGACTGCTGCTGGAGTCATTGCTTCAAGAGCCACCACACACAGACGTATCCAGGACATGGGCTACAAGTGTCGCATTCCTTGTGTCAAGCCGCTCATGACCAATAGACAACACCAGAAGCGTCTTACCTGGGCCAAGGAGAAAAAGAACTGGACTGTTCTCAGTGGTCCAAGGTGGTGTTTTCAGATGAAAGTAAATTTTCATTTGGAAATCAAGGTCCCAGAGTCTGGAGGAAGAGTGGAGAAGCCACAATCCAAGCTGCTGGAGGTCTAGTGTGAAGTCTCCACAATCAGTGATGGTTTGGGGGGCCATGTCATCTGCTGGTGTAGGTCCACTGTGTTTTATCAAGACCAAAGTCAGCGCAGCCGTCTACCAGGACATTTTACAGCACTTCATGCTTCCCTCTGCCGACAAGCTTTTTGGAGATGGAAATGTCCTTCTCCAGCAGGACTTGGCCCCTGTCCACACTGCCAAAAGTACCAATACCTGGTTTACACACAACAGTATCACTGTGCTTGATTGGCAGCAAACTCGCCTGACCTTAACACCATAGAGAATCTATTATAGAGAATCTATGGGGTATTGTCAAGAGGAAGATGAGACCCCAGACCCAACAATGCAGATGAGCTGAAGGCTGCTATCAAAGCCACCTGGGCTTCCATAACACCTCAGCAGCCACAGGCTGATCGCCTCCATGCCACATTGCCGCATTGATGCAGTAATTGATGCAAAAGGAGCCCGAACCAAGTACTTAGGGCATTTACTGAACAGACATTTCAGTAGAACAACATTTCGGATTTTAAAAACATTTTTCAAGCTGTTGTTATAAAGTATTCTAATTTACTGAGATAATGACTTTTGTGTTCTCATTGGCTGTAAGCCATAATCATCAACATTAACAGAAATAAACACGTGAAATATATCACTCTGTGTGTAATGACTCTATATAATAGATCCCTCTGCGTGTAATGACTCTATATAATAGATCCCTCTGCGTGTAATGACTATATAATAGATCCCTCTGCGTGTAATGACTCTATATAATAGATCCCTCTGTGTGTAATGACTCTATATAATAGATCCCTCTGTGTGTAATGACTCTATATAATAGATCCCTCTGTGTGTAATGACTCTATATAATAGATCCCTCTGTGTGTAATGACTCTATATAATAGATCCCTCTGTGTGTAATGACTCTATATAATAGATCCCTCTGTGTGTAATGACTCTATATAATAGATCACTCTGTGTGTAATGACTCTATATAATAGATCACTCTGTGTGTAATGACTCTATATAATAGATCACTCTGTGTAATGACTCTATATAATAGATCACTCTGTGTGTAATGACTCTATATAATAGATCCCTCTGTGTGTAATGACTCTATATAATAGATCACTCTGTGTGTAATAACTATATAATAGATCCCTCTGTGTGTAATGACTCTATATAATAGATCCCTCTGTATGTAATGACTCTATATAATAGATCCCTCTGTGTGTAATGACTCTATATAATAGATCACTCTGTGTGTAATGACTATATAATAGATCACGCTGTAATGACTCTATATAATAGATCACTCTGTGTAATGAGTCTATATAATAGATCCCTCTGTGTGTAATGACTCTATATAATAGATCCCTCTGTGTGTAATGACTCTATATAATAGATCCCTCTGTGTGTAATGGCTCTATATAATAGATCACTCTGTGTGTAATGACTCTATATAATAGATCCCTCTGTGTGTAATGACTCTATATAATAGATCCCTCTGTGTGTAATGGCTCTATATAATAGATCCCTCTGTGTGTAATGACTCTATATAATAGATCCCTCTGCGTGTAATGACTCTATATAATAGATCCCTCTGTGTGTAATGACTCTATATAATAGATCCCTCTGTGTGTAATGACTCTATATAATAGATCCCTCTGTGTGTAATGACTCTATATAATAGATCCCTCTGTGTGTAATGACTCTATATAATAGATCCCTCTGTGTGTAATGACTCTATATAATAGATCCCTCTGTGTGTAATGACTCTATATAATAGATCCCTCTGTGTGTAATGACTCTATATAATAGATCCCTCTGTGTGTAATGACTCTATATAATAGATCCCTCTGTGTGTAATGACTCTATATAATAGATCCCTCTGTGTGTAATGACTCTATATAATAGATCACTCTGTGTGTAATGACTCTATATAATAGATCCCTCTGTGTGTAATGACTCTATATAATAGATCACTCTGTGTGTAATGACTATATAATAGATCACGCTGTAATGACTCTATATAATAGATCACTCTGTATGTAATGACTCTATATAATAGATCCCTCTGTGTGTAATGACTATATAATAGATCCCTCTGTGTGTAATGACTCTATATAATAGATCCCTCTGTGTGTAATGGCTCTATATAATAGATCCCTCTGTGTGTAATGGCTCTATATGATAGGTCCCTCTGTGTGTAATGACTCTATATAATAGATCCCTCTGTGTGTAATGGCTCTATATAATAGATCCCTCTGTGTGTAATGACTCTATATAATAGATCCCTCTGTGTGTAATGACTCTATATAATAGATCCCTCTGTGTGTAATGACTCTATATAATAGATCACTCTGTATGTAATGACTCTATATAATAGATCCCTCTGTGTGTAATGCCTCTATATAATAGATCACTCTGTGTGTAATGACTCTATATAATAGATCCCTCTGTGTGTAATGACTCTATATAATAGATCCCTCTGTGTGTAATGACTCTATATAATAGATCACTCTGTGTGTAATGACTCTATATAATAGATCCCTCTGTGTGTAATGCCTCTATATAATAGATCACTCTGTGTGTAATGACTCTATATAATAGATCCCTCTGTGTGTAATGACTCTATATAATATAGGAGTTTCACTTTTTATATTGAAGAACTGAAATAAATTAGCTTCGGAGGATATTCTAATTTTGTGAGAAGCACCTGTATTATCTCTCTATGTATTTATCTATTATCCAACAATCGTGGATTAAGTCGGTAATGTTCCACTTATGGCTGAAAACAGGCAAAATCCAAACACCTTTATAAAGTAATTCTAAAAACATTTACTTCTCTCCTGCTGCCAACAATGAACACTTGAGCTCACTTCAGGAGGTGGTAACTGAGTGGAGTCTTTCTTAACTTAAAGGGGATGTCGCATCATTTTAAAAGTGTAAAAAATGTTTGTAAAAAGAGATTTCAATTTTGTAGTTTACATTTTTTCGTTGCTTAGATTACTGGCTACTGCTGCAGTCTAGCAGAGGGTTATATAACTTACAAGCTGTTTGCTATAGAGCTTGTAAGCGCTGTTCTGGAGCTGGCAGATTGAAGGATCCTGATCACCTTCAGAACCCTTGTGTTTCTCAGATGCCGCAGAGGGTATATTGCTTACAGCTTAAGGGAACTCGCCGTCCTAGCCAGAGGTACTGATAACACCTCTATATGCAGTAGATAACACAGGATCCACTATTCACAATAGGTGATATCACAGCTCACCTCCTCCTCCTGTACAATGACTGATAACACCTCTATATGCAGTAGATAACACAGGATCCACCATTCACAATAGGTGACGTCACAGCTCACCTCCTCCTGTACAATGACTGATAACCCCTCTATATACAGTAGATAACACAGGATCCACCATTCACAATAGGTGATGTCACAGCTCACCTCCTCCTCCTGTACAATGACTGATAACACCTCTATATACAGTAGATAACACAGGATCCACCATTCACAATAGCTGATGTCACAGCTCACCTCCTCCTCCTGTACAATGACTGATAACACCTCTATATACAGCAGATAACACAGGATTCACCATTCACAATAGGTGATATCACAGCTCACCTCCTCCTGTACAATGACTGATAACACCTCTATATACAGTAGTTAACTCACTCAGCTTTTATGCACACACACTGATTACAAGCAAACAGGTCACAGGTGAGGATGTTACCTTTAGTAACCATTCAAACCCATTTGTGTCAAAGTCTGTGCTTATCAGGCCAAAATCACCAGGGTATGTGAACTTTTGATCAGGGTCATTTGGATGTTTTTGGTTGTCATTAAGATTTAAAAAGAGAAAACACAGTAGTTTGACAATAAATGGCTTCACCCAACCAATAACCATGAGTGGAGAAAAAGTTTTTTTGTTATCATTCATATTCTCTGAAACAAGGCCAAGAAAGGAAAAATTCTGCCGGGGTATGTAAACTTTTGAGCACAACTGTACCAGGTGGTGAAAGATGAGCCCATTCAGACTGAAAAATGGCTGACGGGAAGTAAAGTCAGAAACTGAAGATAGGAAAAGCCTATACACAAATTATGGACTGGGACTGTCTTCACTGTGGGAAGTTTCATGACATTTTTCACACATTTAAAAGTATAATTCTAAATAAATACACCATCACAGAGATCTTTCTTCTGATGGTAGATACCGGGTACATTGTGAAAATGTCACCCAGCACTTTACCTTCTAACCGCCTTCATACAACTTTACCTCGAAGCATAACAAAAAAAAAAAAATACAAATTCATATTTGACTCAAGTGGAACCTAAAACACCCAATTTTTACTAAAAATCAAAGTTCAGGATGTGCATAATTCATGCATGTCACTTTTATCTACATCTACATGGAAATATCTTCACATATTCACCAGAATGGAAAAGAGAAAAAAAATGTCTCTGTGATCCAGAAGTGAGTCATATGGTTGATAAGTTGTCAAATGAGGCAAAGTGGCGTTTAGATTAGTATCTACTTATCTTTTTGCCCCTTTAGTTGAAAAAAAGTGGACACATATCCTATCTGATAAATTTCATGTATTTCCTTTGGAGTTACTAGAGGCTTTACAAAAATGAGATTACATTAAGAGGCTGTAATCAATAAGTAAGGTGATAGCATGAGGAAAAGTTCCTGTAGCCTTCCCCTTATGATCACTGCTGCAGGGGGAGAGATGACAACAGGCTGTGATTAGTAACAGAGGTGATAACTAACTAGAAGAAAAGTTCCTGTGGTTACTGAAAGCTGTGCAGAGGGAGCGATGAAAACAACAGGCTGTGATTGGTAAATGGGTTGATACCAGGAAGAAAAGTTTCTATGGTTACTGAAAACTGTGCAGGAAGAGAAATTACAGCAACAAGTGTTTTTGGTAAGAGAAGTGATAACTAGAAGAAAAGTTTCTATGGTTACTGGAAGTTGCACAGTGGATGAGATGACAAAGGACAAGTGATTGGTAAGAGAGGTGATGACTAGAAGAAAATGTCTTGTGAGTACTGAAGCCTGTGCAGGGAGGAGAGATGGCAGCAAAAGGCAGTGACTGGTAGGAGAAGTAATAACTAGAAGAAAAGTTCCTGCTGTTACTGTAGCCTGTACTAGGGAAGAGATGTCAACAGGCTATGATTGATAAGAGAGGTATTAACTAAAAGAAAAGTTCCCGCGGTTACTGAAGGCTGTGCAGGGTGAAAGATGAAAGCAAGAGACTGTGATTGGTAACAGGGGTGATAACAAGAACAAAAGTTCTTGTGGTTATGGGGAGAAAGGACAGCAACAGGCAGCGATTGGTAAGTGAGGTGATAACTAGAAGAAAAGTTCTTGTGATTTCTGGAGACTGCACATGGTAAGAGATGACAACAGGGTGTGTTTGGTGACAGAGGTGATAACTAGAAGAAAAGTTCCTGTTTTTTACTGAAGGCTGTGCAGGGGGGTGATTAAAGAAACAGGCTGTGATTAGTAAGATAGTTGATAACAGGAAGAAAAGTTTCTGTGCTTACTGGAGGCTGGAGATGAGGAGAAATGACTGTGACAAGTAGTGACTGGAAAGAGAAGTGATAACTAGAAGAAAAGTTCCTGTGGTTACTGGAGGCTTCACAGGGGATGAGATGACAACAGGGAATCATTGGTAACAGAGATGATCACTAGAAAAAAAATTCTGTGGATACTGAATGCTGTGAATGGGGAGAGGTGACAGCAACAAGGCAGTGATTGGTAGGAAAATAACTGGAAGAAAAGTTCTTGTGGTTACTGGACACTGCACAGGGGAAGAGATGATAATAGTCTGTGATTGGTAAGAGAGTTGATAACTAGAAGAAAATTTCCTATGGTTACTGGCTGTGCAGGAGGAGAGATGTCAACAGGTTGTGATTGGTAACATAAGTGGTAACTATAAGAAAAGTTTTTGTGGTTACTGAGGTTGTGCAGGAGGAGAGATAAAAGCAACGGGCTTTTGATTGGTAAGAGGGGTGATAACAAGAAGAAGGGTTCCTGTTAGTTGGTGGAGGCTAACCATGAGGAGAAATGACTGCAACAGGCAGTGATTGATAAGAGGGGTGATAACAAGAAGAAAAGTTCCTCTGGTTACTAGACGTTGTACAAAAGGAGAAATTATAGCAACAGTCAATGATTGGTAAGAGAAGTGAGAACTGGAATAAAAGTTCTTGTGGTTACCTAGAGACAGCTCTGGGGAAGAGATGATAACATGCTGTCATTTATAAGAGTGATAACTAGAAGAAAATTTCCTGTCGTTACTGTAGGCTGTACAGGGGGAGAGATGAAAGCAACAGGCCGTGATTGGTAAGAGGAGTGATAACAAGAAGAAAAGTTACAGTGGTTACTGGAGGCTGTAGATGAGGAAAAGGGACTACGACAGTCAGTGATTGGTAAGTTAAGTGGTTATAACTGGAAGAAAAGTTCCCGTGGTTACTGGAGGCTGCGTAGGGGAAGAGATCACAATAGGCTATGATAGGTAGGAGAGATGATAACTAGAAGAAAAGTTCATGTGGTTACTGAAGGCTGTGCAGGGTTAGAGATGTATTCAATAGTCTGTGATTGGTAAGATGAGTAATAGCAAGAAGAAAAGTTATCATGGTTACTAAAAGCATGTTCAGAGGGAGAAATTATAGCAACAGGCATTTATTTGAAATGATAACTAGAGTAAAAGTTCTTGTTGTTACTGAAGCTTGTACAGGGGATGAGATGTCAATAAGCTGTATTCCTCACTGAGTTTCTAGATGCTGTACTAGGGGGAAATGACAGTGACTGTCTGTGATCCTTTTCTTGCTACTCCTACTCCCGCCCACCCCTTACATAAACCCAGAACCATAAGGTAAATCTTATTATTCTGCTGTCTTTCTGTTTCACCTACAGTGGTTTGAAAAAGTATTTGCCCCCCTTCCTGATTTCTTATTCTTTTGCATGTTTGTCAAACTTTAATGTTTCAGATCACAAAACAAATATAAACATTAGACAAAGATAACACAAGTAACCACAAAGTGCAGTTTTTAAATGAAGGTCTTTATTATTAAGGGAAAAAGAAATCCAAACCTACAGGGCCCTGTGTGAAAAACTGATTACCCCCCCTTCCTCCTTAAAACATAAATTAACTTTGGTTTATCACTTCTTTGGGAAGCTGAGTTCAATTTCCCCAGCCACACACAGACCTGTTTACTGCCACACCTGTTCTCAATCAAGAAATCACTTAAATAGGACCTGCCTGACAAAATGAAGTAGACTAAAAGATCCTCGAAAGCTAGACATCATGCTGCTATCCAAAGAAATTCAGGAACAAATGAGAAACAAAGTAACGGAGATCCATCAGTCTGGAAAAGGTTATCAAGCCATTTCTAAAGCTTTGGGACTCCAGCGAGCCACAGTGAGAGCCATTATCCACAAATGGCGAAAACATGGAACAGTGGTGAACCTTCCGAGGAGTGGGCGGCCAACCAAAATGACCCCAAGAGCACAGCGACGACTCATCCAAGAGGTCACAAAAGACCCCACAACAATATCCAAAGAACTGCAGGCCTCAATTGCCTCAGTTCAGGTCAGTGTTATAAAAAAGAGACTGGGCAAAAATTACAGCATGGCTGAGTTCCAAGACGAAAACCACTGCTGAGCAAAAACAACATAAACGCTCGTCTCAGTTGTGCCAGAAAACATCTTGATGATCGCCAATAATTTTGAGAGAATACTCTATGGCTTAAGAAAAACAAAATTAAGACTTTGGAGTGGCCTAGCCAAAGTCCTGACCTTAATCCGATTTAGATGCTGTTGCATGACCTTAAAAAGGTAACAATTTTGCAAAGGTGAGTGGCCAAAATTCCTCCAGAGCATTTTAAAAGACTCATGGCGAGTTATCACAAACGCTTGATTGCAGTTGTTGCTGCTAAGGGCCCAACCAGTTATTAGGTTTAGAGGGCAATCACTTTTTCACACAGGGCCTGTAGGTTTGGATTTCTTTTTCCCTTAATAATAAAGACCTTCATTTAAAAACTGAATTTTGTGTTTCCTTGTGTTATCTTTGTCTAATATCTAAATTTGTTTTGTGATCTGAAACGTTTAAGTGACAAACATGCAAAAGAATAACAAATCAGGAAAGGGTAAAACACTTTTCACACCACTGTAGAACTATACATCTAAAAGCTAAGATCTCACTTTATATTCTAGTTGTCGAAAGCATCGGCAGTCATAACCCAGAATAAACCAATACTGTAGACGATCATTTCCTATTATTTGCACTGATGACAGTTCCTAGTGCTAGGAGACTCCTTGTTTGTCGTTGGGAGTAGGGTTGTTTATCCTGTCTGGTATGTTCCTCTTTGCTGTGGACCTGTTTGAGGTTGTAGTGTTCTATGTATGAAGTATAATAGGATTGAATTATAATCATGTCTAGTCAGGGACAAATCTAGGGGGGCAGGTGGGCCACTTGCCCTGGGCACAGCCAGCAGGGGGCTCCGTCAGGCCACCTGATGCATCAGTCCGAGGTGTCTCTCAGGCGCCTGCATTTTGTCCCCAGTTGGGAAATCAGCCATTCTCTGAGACAGCTGTCAAGCTGATAGCTGGCTCAGAGAAGGAGTAACACGCCGGCTCCCATCGATCAATTGTACTCGCGTGCTTCAGGCGCAAATACAATGGAAGCCCTGATCGCCGGAACTTCTGGGTCAGGGTGACGTCAGTAGTGTGATGAAGTCATCTGATCACACTGCTGACGTCACTCTCCTGTACCGCATAGATGGGGAAAGTCTGTACGGTAAGAGCTTCAGTGGAGCCAAAGAAACCAAAGTTTTATTGGGGAATCTTGTGAGGGAACTGCATAGGAAGGGCAAGTTTGGGGAGGCAGTATGGAAAGGGAGAAATGAGTGGGGAGACAGTGTATGCAGTGGGGGCTGATGTGTGAAAAGACAGTATGAGGAGGGGTGGAGAAATGTCTGATGGATAGGGACAATGTGTGATGGGACAGTAAGGGGGGGAAATGCATGAAGGGGATACTATGGGGGAGAAAAGTGTGAGGGGTCAGAGTATAGAGACTGGGTTGTGTGGGGTTAGTATAGAGAGGGGAAAGCATAGAGGGTCAGTGTGAGGATACAGTAAGGAGAGGGGAGTGTGAGGAGGGGGCACAGTATGACTAGGCAGTATGAAGGGACACAGTGTGAGGCGACAGTGTGAAAAGAGGGCCCAGCATGGAAAAGAAAGGGCAGTGTGGAGGGCATGTACCATAAAAGGGACAGTGTGGGAGTCATATTTTTTTTTGCAGGGAATATAGTGAGGGGCAATTATTCAGAGGCTCAGCATAGGGCCGATATTTTTATTTAGTAGCATTATAATGACACTGCTATCTTTAAGGACACCATGTTGGGATGTGCTGCAGAAGACCGGAGAATAGAGAAGTCTGCAGAGACGAGCTGCGGATGAGAAAAGTCATCATAGCGTATGGACAAGATGTAGAAGAAAATAAAGACAACAATTCCAATTAGAGAAAATGTCATCTGTAAGGTACCTGGATGTAAATGTGATACTGACGGTCTCATCAGTACAGTAGTTCCTGTATGGTCCACAGTCTGATGATCACTTATAACAACTCCCAACATCTCCTCATAATTGTTAACAACTTACTGGAAGTTGTAGGATAATGCGATACAATGGTATATGAAGCCGACCTTACATTACAATTAATTGATGTTCTAAGCTTGGTGCTGTATACATGTATTGATGGTGGTTCTTTTGATATATTCCCGTACTGATGGTGGTCCTTGCGATGTATTTCTGTGTTGATGGTGGTTCTGATTATGTATTTCCGTGCTGATGGGGATTGTGATGCTGTATTTCTGTGAGGCTGGTGTTTCTGGTGGTATATTTTTATACTGATGCTGGTTCTGGTTTCATACTTTTGTGCTGATGGGGATTGTGATGCTGTATTTCTGTGATGCTTGTGTTTCTGGTGGTATATTTTTATACTGATGCTGGTTCTGGTTTCATACTTTTGTGCTGATGGGGGTTGTGATGCTGTATTTCTGTGCTGCTGGTGTTTCTGGTTATGTATTTCTGTACTGATGGTGGTTCTTGTGATTGCATTCATGTACTGATGGTGGTTCTGGTGATTTATTTCTATAATGATAGTTGTTCTAATGCTGTAATTGTGTACTGCTGGTTGTTATGGTGATGTATTTCTGTGCTGTTGGGTGGTGTGATACTATATTTTGTACTGGTGGTTCTTTTGATCCATTTCTGTGCTGATGAGGGTTGTGATACTTTGTGATACTATATTTCTGTACTGATGGGAGTTCTGGTGATGTATTACTGTACTGATAGTGGTTCTGTTAACGTATTCTTGTGCTGTTATTGGTTCTGATCCTATACAATACAAGGATTACATGAATTTTTGCATTGTGTATAGGAAAACCTAGAATTGTTTGTTTCTAGTGGTGAGAACATGTTGGGAGTTGTAGTGTCCTATACGTAGAATCTAATAGAATTATGTTATGGTCACGTTGGGTGTCTTATATGTAGAGAGTATATAGTGGTCGGGTCGTGTTCTATAGGCTATAAAGGAATTGTATTATGGTGATCTTCACTTATGGTCATGTTGGGGGTTGTAGTGCTATAGGTCTAGAATCTACAGTACAGACCAAAAGTTTGGACACACCTTCTCATTTAAAGATTTTTCTGTATTTTCATGACTATGAAAATTGTACATTCACACTGAAGGCATCAAAACTATGAATTAACACATGTGGAATTATATACTTAACAAAAAAGTGTGAAACAACTGAAAATATGTCTTATATTCTTGGTTCTTCAAAGTAGCCACCTTTTGCTTTGATGACTGCTTTGCACACTCTTGGCATTCTCTTGATGAGCTTCAAGAGGTAGTCACCGGAAATGGTCTTCCAACAATCTTGAAGGAGTTCCCAGAGATGCTTAGCACTTGTTGGCCCTTTTGCCTTCACTCTGCAGTCCAGCTCACCCCAAACCATCTCGATTGGGTTCAGGTCTGGTGACTGTGGAGGCCAGGTCATCTGGCGTAGCACCCCATCACTCTCCCTCTTGGTCAAATAGCCCTTACACAGCCTGGAGGTGTGTTTGGGGTCATTGTCCTGTTGAAAAATAAATGATGGTCCAACTAAACGCAAACCGGATGGAATAGCATGCCGCTGCAAGATGCTGTGGTAGCCATGCTGGTTCAGTATGCCTTCAATTTTGAATAAATCCCCAACAGTGTCACCAGCAAAGCACCCCCACACCATCACACCTCCTTCTCCATGCTTCACGGTGGGAACCAGGCATGTAGAGTCCATCCATTCACCTTTTCTGCATCGCACAAAGACACGGTGGTTGGAACCAAAGATCTCAAATTTGGACTCATCAGACCAAAGCACAGATTTCCACTGGTCTAATGTCCATTCCTTGTGTTCTTTAGCCCAAACAAGTCTCTTCTGCTTGTTGCCTGTCCTTCGCAGTGGTTTCCTAGCAGCTATTTTACCATGAAGGCCTGCTGCACAAAGTCTCCTCTTAACAGTTGTTGTAGAGATGTGTCTGCTGCTAGAACTCTGTGTGGCATTGACCTGGTCTGTAATCTGAGCTGCTGTTAACCTGTGATTTCTGAGGCTGGTGACTCGGATAAACTTATCCTCAGAAGCAGAGGTGACTCTTGGTCTTCCTTTCCTGGGGCGATCCTCATGTGAGCCAGTTTCTTTGTAGCGCTTGATGGTTTTTGCAACTGCACTTGGGGACACTTTCAAAGTTTTCCCAATTTTTCGCACTGACTGACCTTCATTTCTTAAAGTAATGATGGGCACTCTTTTTCTTTACTTAGAATTCGTATTATGGCAAGAAAAAAGCAGCTAACAGTCTATTCAGTAGGACTATCAGCTGTGTATCCACCAGACTTCTGCACAATACAACTGATGGTCCCAACCCTATTTATAAGGCAAGAAATCCCACTTATTAAACCTGACAGGGCACACCTGTGAAGTGAGAACCATTTCCGGTGACTACCTCTTGAAGCTCATCAAGAGAATGCCAAGAGTGTGCAAAGCAGTCATCAAAGCAAAAGGTGGCTACTTTGAAGAACCTAGAATATAAGACATATTTTCAGTTGTTTCACACTTTTTTGTTAAGTATATAATTCCACATGTGTTAATTCATAGTTTTGATGCCTTCAGTGTGAATGTACAATTTTCATAGTTATAAAAATACAGAATTTTTTTTTAAATGAGAAGGTGTGTCCAAACTTTTGGTCTGTACTGTATGATGGTCATGTTCAGTGGTTGCTCATGTTGGGGGTTGTAGTGCTCTTTGTATACAGTATAATAGAATAATGCTATGTTAATGTCCAGCGTTCAGGCCATTGGGGTTGTAGTCCTCTATGTCCGTTCAGATGCGGGTAATTGATTGTAGATGGATACTTTTATACCTTTCATACCTCGTATAGCGTAGGCCATTCATTATATCAGACTTTTCTCTCTTTTCCCGATCCAACTTTGTGCGTGAAGGCCTCGATACGACATACAACCACTCCACGCCGTTTCATGACTTTATTTGATATTCCGCAGATTTACTTACAACGTGGGAACACGCCGGGTTACCACGCTGAGCCAAAATTAAAAAATGTCTCGAGCCCCTGAGTAAAGCCGGGGCATTATGGGAGTTCTTAATTGGGGAGCAGAGGGTTATATATAGGAGTCAGTGTTCTAATAGGCCATTACCCAATATGTAGCGGCGTGATCCCGACCTATAACGCGAGCCGCGTGTGACGGGTATATAATCTGCTATATGAGCTGACGTCATGCTCCCTCACGGCGTCCTCCGCTTCTCTTATTGACTAAAAAATACGACATGTCTATTATTAGTCTTCAGGGAGGAAAGCGAATGTTCTCTGCCAGTGCAACACGTTCATTTGCTCGCAGTTCACGAGGTGATGTATGAATTTTTACAACCATGTTATGTTAACAAGATTATTTACTCACTGCCAAAAATATAGAAGCAGCATATGTAAAGGGAGGCACGCTAATTAACAGCGCTTGTCCGGGCCGTGTACAGCTTTCATCTCGCTGATATCACATCTGCTCGTAGCATGCGGAGTCAGATTAACCTCAGGAGCCCCGGAGCGGCCGCAGCTCCGAGCAAAAACCAAGTGCAGGGTTAATGCTTCACGTCTGTTCCAGTTCTTCCCTGACAGACGTCCACTGACATTTACCACCGGCGTCCTACCAGCTATAATCATGAGGCACCCTTCAATTATTCATGGGCTCTTTTGTTCATTATTTTGAAAAGCCGTAGATGTGAGAAGCTGCTGCGCTCATCTCCCCGACGGTCTACGGACCTCGGATGACCTTGATGTCTTCACCTCTCCATGCGACACCAATGTCATTAGAAGTACTTGAGAGAACGGGGCGTCCTTCTCGGAAAATGATCCATCAACTTTTTGATTATTTTGGAGTAAACTACTTCTTGAAGCAGAGTCCTTGGATTCACCTCTAGAGAATATAGAGAGTAAATACGTAGGAGAACATATGACGCGAATGAGAACTGTTTTTCTCAAACTGGAGTCCATTATTCCAAGGAACCCAGTCATGGATTCAACTGTAGACGACGTCATTTGGAGAGTAAAGTCAGAACATCTCGACCAGAATATATTTGGGGCAATGCATCTCCCAAACAAGGTTTCGTTGAGATTGGATTGGAAAATTTGGTTTCCTGTATGGTTGGTCATCATTGATGTTGGTTTATCTAGGTTAAGGGGAGTGATTAAGAAATAGAGAATTAATGGAGTTGTCCGGCCTTGTAATATTGATGACTAGAGTTAGAGTGAATTGATTACTAAGACCCCAGATCAGCGGCGAGTTTAGTAATCTGTGGCAGTCGGACGGGATCCCTGAGAACCGCCGCTTACATCCTGACTTCCACAGCTCTTCTTCTGTTGATTGGCCTAACACGACATCATTGCGCCACAACGATGATGTCTCTCCAGGCCCGCTGGTCAAAAGAGTAGCTGCTGATGCTGTGTTAGCAAGCCGTAATGAACTGGCCGCTGAACCAGGTCCTACAAATCGATTTGCACCAACTCTATAGATGACCTATTCTTTTCGGGGGTCTGACGCCTGCCACGTGCACCAATCAGCTGTTGGACCCCCACCAATCTGGTATTGGTGACCTATCCAAAGGAGGCAGACATACCATTGGTGCAACATTTGCAGCTGCACAGAGACCCAAGAGGAAAGGACCAGGTCCAAAGCAGGTTGAATTGTGCATAATGATGAACTATTAAACTGCAAAGGGCTCATATATTGTTCTTGCACAGAACTCTTCTGTCTGTGTCCGCCCTTGGTCATCAGTATCTCAAGGCCGGCAATGCTTTTACATGGCCCACTATGGCAAAATAGACCTAATCTGTCTACTATCTTATGTATATCAGGGACCCTAGACTCTCCCAAACTTTATACCACAGTTAGAGTGACCTTCATGCAATTCTACTAGGGACAATCGTAGGTTGTTTGACCACTCTCTTGGTAGCTTCACCATTGTCTTCAGGCTGCATTGCATAAAAACCATGTAATGAAAGGTGGAAAAGTCTTCCTTCCTGGAAGAATTCGAAACCTTGTCCTTTTTATCCAGAATTCTGACTTATGACGAGGACTCACTGGCCACTGTAGCACCTCTAGACCTCCATCCCTCTCTTTTTGGCTGTACACCTTTCAGTGGACATCAGCCAAGCATAATATGGTGGATCACTATCTACTCACTTTTACTTTTTAGTTAATGTAGCTCACAAAAATTGCATAACAGTGCCTAATGTAATACTTATACCTCCAGTTCTAGTGATGGTGGACATCTTCACCTGAAGGGAAGAACTTTCTATGTAGCCTTTAATGAGCTTAGGTGGCCCATCACCCAATGTGACCAGACTAGATCTTTAGGTTTTATTGGATACTAGCATGGTACTATCAACACTACCAAAAATCTGATGGCTTAGGTTACTGATGGTAAGTAGTACAGCAGGTGCCCACGACAGACTCCAGTGCGCCCATCTCAGGTGGAGGTACCAAAAGCCACCCAAGCGTATCGATAAATGGGAAGCCCAAGTGGTAATTGCCATATTTCCATTTTGGATAAATGAACTGCATAGAGGGCATATTCCCTACTCGAGACTACTGAAGAGGAAGATCAACTTCTACACTGCACGAAAATGTGACCACCAGCCGAGGTTTTGGCAGATTTTTGAGAAGGTACCATCCAGTTGGGAAAACGCCAGGTTTTACAGAAACCATGCAATTGCTCCATTTTATGTTTGTTTTTTGCTTGTAAGTTTTTGAAGTTTCCCCCACTTTACTCCTTGCGTGTGACTCCACTACAGTTCCTTCATTAGATCTCGTAGGGTTTGCATTGATAATTAGACTCAGCGTCTCAGCTTCTCATCTGACACAGTAAGAAGGAAATGATACTTGACACGACCATGAATATAAGTGCCAACCGTAAAAAAGAGACAGGAAGAAGAAGAGTCCGCAGTAAAACAAGTCGTTTGGCGGTGGCTGCCGAAGATGCTTCATTGTAATGGCTTTTGACATTGTAGGGAATAAGGCTAACGACTTATTGAGGAGCTCAGCAATCGTGTGCGAGGGAAGGCGAGTCCCCAGCCACAAGGGACGCCAGCACATGAGTCATACTGCAACAATTTCGCCCATCGGCCATGAAATCCCAGCGCTTCAGTTACAGCTCCTATTAGATGCAGTTAATGTTTTCCTACTGTACACATCCCTCCACCCTGGATGCACTTCCAAGGAGAGCTGATTTATTAACTCCTTTAATCCTTTAAAAAGGATCTAAGGTTTTCTGCATCTGACCCTGTGCAGAATGAAAAAAACATGGCTTCTTCTTCCCAAAAACAGCGCCACCGCTGTGCACAGGTTGTGCGTAAAATTGCGTCTGAGCCCCAACAATGTTAATAGAAATGAGTTGCAACACCAAATACAAACTATTGACAGGTGTGGCGCTGTTTTTTTTTGGAAAAAAAAAATCACCTGTATTTTTTTTTTAAACCATTATCTAGGTCCAATGTTCTGTGATTACTCATTTATTACTGTATATGCTGAAAAAGTCGGCTTATACTCTAGTATATACGGTATCTATATTGTGGCCTCAGCTTCATGTTTCTGGCACAGTGATTTATGGGGATGTGTATGGGCTCCGCTAGCTCCGGCAGTTCCATAGACAAGAATGCATTGGTGGTGTACCCGCTCAACTGCCAGGACATTCAGCAGCGTTTTCTAGGTTTGTGAGGGTCTCAGCAATTAGTAAGTTATCGCTTATCCTGTGGATGACGGACAAATAACCCGCTTAGTATGAACCCTCTAATAATCATTCAGTATGCAGAATCCTCCTACGCCCCCCCCTAGTGGTGGCTGCTGGCAGACTGAATTTTGGCGATTAACTGCAGAAGATTTGGAGAACTGTAGTAGAAAAAAAAATGAAACAGTAACCACTGCAAAAAATATAGTAAAGGTGAAAAAAATAGAAATGAAACAGATTTTAATTTAGTTTTAATTAATTGTGCTAGAAATTAATATACCGTTTAATATAATATTGTCAATTAATATATTTTAAACTGAATTTTAGACGTTACCAGTGAGTTTAGCGCAATGTGTAAGGGTAATAAATCTCACAAATGACTGATTTTTAAGTTCTACAAGAGGGAATATCATTTCTTATAATGCATACCTCACCTGCTGCGGAACCTCTTTATGATTTGGAATCGGCAGCTTTATACAAGTCATTGAATAAATTAAATACCGAAGTGTCGGAAGAGGTGTGTAAAGTAATTTCTAAAATTCTGCTGTATTTATAGGGAAATAAGCACTAAAATCCACACAATTTAGTACGGATTTGCCACTACAGATTACGCTGCGATTTTTGCCGGGAAAAATTTCGCCCAATATACTTGCAGATTTTCAAATTTGCAGCATGATACAATGTCAGCTAAAAAGAAATCTCAACAAATTTTACCCACACTTTGCAGAAATTTTCAAATGTGTCACGCAGATTGCAAAATACAAAGTTTGTCTATTTTTTGCGCAGATTTCACTCCGCGGAAGGGATGAAATCAGCTGCAGCTAAATCAGCAGTTAACAAGTGAGAATTCTGCAGCAGATTTTGCAGTTATTCTGATGAAATCCTGCTACATGTGCTTTCGTCTTAACGTTAAAGCGACACATTTCGGCTACATTCACATGATCATATATTTTCAGACCAAGTGCTGTCCGTGAAAAAAAAACCGAAAACCCGTCCTCGCACAGACAACACCCGGACCAATGTTATATGATCTGACTGTTTGGATGACAGATTTTGGAAACATGAAAATGGCAGCATGCACAAAACTCTCCCGTATTGTGGATGAGACTCGCCTATTCAAGTCTATGGGTGCGAAAAAAAAAATAATCAGATCCCATAAGAATTATTTATACAGATGCAATTATTAAAATAGGGAATGGAATTTTATTACTTTAATTAAATTTTATTAACTGCTCATGTATAAAAATGCATTGCAATAGAGACATAAAATCATCCATTTTTTCTAGATGAACATTGCACGCTTTTTTTATATGGTAGTGTGAACTTAGCCTTAGAGAGTGAGAAGAGGAGTAATAGCCAATTTTTGTAAAAATCGAGGTCATGATGGTGGCATTTAGAGGATGTCGCCTATGGCAATCACGACCCAATAGATGTAGCACCTATACATTCAATTCCGATGTGACTTGCCCAAGTTGGAAACTTGGAAAAGAAGTAAAAAAATATCTGAACTGAATCTTGAACGATGTCAGATAAGAGTTGGACTCATGGATTCATATTCCTGAGTCATCGCACTTCCAGAGGATTTTCCGAGACACAGGATATGAGATATCCATGAAAAAAAAAAACCCTAAAAAAAAGTGTGCAAAGAAAAAAAAAAAGTTTCTTAAGAGTTCCCAGTCCGTGTTGTGCTTAAGTGTCGTTAAAGGGTTTTCTCATCCTTGACTCCCATTAATCTACAAAGAAAACGATGCTGGAACTGAACATGTGAAACAAGGCTCCTTAGAGGAGAATGAGCTGTTCTCCGCGGCTTCTCCGTTGCTTTATATCAATGACCCCTTTTGTGTAAATGATTCCTCATCCTCTCGTTAACTGATTTTCAGACAATAAGAGGGGGGAGGTCACCGCAGCCCCCATTATGGGAATCTGCTTAGAAGCCTCTGACTCACAGCTACAGTCATACAACAGAACATTGCCCCCTTTTTTTCCCGAAGACTAGATGCCATCAGTTGTGTGATTTTTTTTGGATTTTTAGCATGGTCGGAGGAGAAACCTTGGCACACCGGCACTGTCCAACGAGAGGACATCCACACCACAAATCAACACGAGGTCTTACGTTCCACTGATAATACACAGTAGGAATTTGTTGGTTAACCAAAACACTTTGCTCGTCTTCATCGTCTTTTATTTGGTTTTTGAGGCACAAAAGGACAATGGTAATTCCATCAGGAGCAGGGACTTCATTGAGGAGCTGAGAGAAGATACCAAAGTCTTAAGAGTGATGGGTTGTCCTCATGGTTGGCCAACGAGTCTCGTGGTTTACAGGCAAATGGGCAATGACCTAGTGCTGGGAGTTTTGATGCCAGTTCTTGTGAAAAAAAACTCCATTGATCAAGTGTTAACTTCACGTTCATCTACTAGATGTTATCTACTCCATTTTCAGCCGTAGCCAGGTCTGTTACCAGACCTTTTGGGGGCTGTGGGTCCCATTTTTGGAAGGTAAAGATGGGTGTTCTGCAAAAGTGGTAAATTCACCCATGGGCCTCTTAGTTTGTCCACCTGTTTACTTGAATACATATATTAGTTTGTCCACCTGTTTACTTGAATACATATATTAGTTTGTCCACCTGTTTACTTAAATTCATATATTTTTGGGATAAGAAAAATTATTTTTGCAACTCTGTTTCATTAAAAATTTGCATCATTTGTCTTTGTTTTCCGGCACATTAAATATTGATGTGGTCATAAATCAGCTGGAGGAACTCAGAAAAAGACATAGAAACTCTTCCATTGGACTGTCAGAATGAGCTCACTGATGGATTCTCCATGAACTCATTCTGCAGCCAGCAAGAACACAAAGGCAATAGAGGGCAAACGGTGCAAAATTATTAACAAACCCCAAATACAAAAATGATTTTTAGCCAAAAATACATGCATGGAAGTAAGAAAAAATATTTTTTTTTTTGAGTACAAACAACATCAGATTTGCACTTTTCCCAGATGTTGACGCTCCCGCACTAAGTGTTTGGTCTGCATGATCTGTATGTTGCATGATGATTTTATGTTGATAGGTCCTAGTTTTGAGCAATAATCTAATGCCATGAGGCTGAAGTGCCTGTAAATACCTTTCTAGATTTGCCCGTCCTAAAATCACCAGCTTTACTGTGCAAGGTGAATATCAGGTATAAATTCTCTTGCTGTATTTGAGGTGTCATCTGGGATGAGAAGTCATGATGACTCCCATTCCTCCATGATTGACATCTCGAGGGGCTCGGCCAGTGCTGTCCTTGCATATTCCCCCGGGCTGTCAATCATATAGGAATGGGCGTGTTCTAAGCATCAGGACACTGTGACATATTTTCCATCGCCGCCTGTATGGCTCCGTACACACAATGCATCAATGTAGAACTTACCTACCACAGAGAAAGACTGATGATTTCAACAAGGGAACGTCTAGAAGAGTATTTACAAGCGCTGCAGCCTCCAGGCACTGACTTATTGCCTGAAACACTGGTGACAGGTTCTCTTTAAGGCCACGGCCCGACTATCAGTATTCGGTCAGTATTTGGTCAGTATTCGATCAGTATTGTTTCTCAGGAGTAGGAGCCAAAACCAGGTGAGGATCAATCAGAGAAAAGGTAGAATAGAAACAAGTCACCAATTCTGCATTTATCATCCACTCCTGGTTTTGGCTCCCACTCCTGAGAAAAAATACTGACCAAATACTGATAGTGGAGCTAAAGGGAATGATTCATCAGGAAATGACCTATCCTTTAATTTAAGTTTTAAGGAAAAACATATTTTTTCATTCTTTTCTTTTTTTTTTTTTTTTCAATTTTCTATATCACTACATAAAAAAATGTTACAGGCAGGATTACAATGACAGGTAACTCCCCCCTATATACAGCAGATCACAGGATCCACCATTCATAATCGGTGATGTCACAGCTCACCTCCTACTGTACAATGACTGATAACAACTCTATATACAGTGGATAACACAGAATCCGCCATTCACAGTAGGCGATGTCACAGCTCACCTCCTCCTCCTCCTGAACAATGACTGATAGCATCTCTGTATACAGTAGATAACACAGGATCCACAATAGGTGATGACACAGCTCACCTCCTCCACCTCCTGTACAATGACTGATAACACCTCTATATACAGTAGATAACACAGGATCCAGCATTCACAATAGGTGATGTCACAGCTCACCTCCTCCTCCTGTACAATGACTGATAACGTCTCTATATACAGTAGACAACACAGGATCCACCATTCACAATAGGTGATGTCACAGCCCACCTCCTCCTGTACAGTGACTGATAACACCTGTATATACAGTAGATAACACAGGATCCCCCATTCACAATAGATGTCACAGCTCACCTCCTGCTCCTGTACCATGACTGATAAACCCTTTATATATAGTAGATAACACAGGATCCACCATTCACAATAGATGATGTCTCAGCTCACCTCCTCCCCCTCCTGTACAATGACTGATAACACCTCTATATACAGTAGATAACACAGGATCCACCATTCAGAATAGATGATGTCACAGCTCACCTCCTCCTCCTGTACAATGACTGATAACACCTCTATATACAGTAGATAACACAGGATCCACCATTCACAATAGATGTCACAGCTCACCTCCTCCTCCTGTACAATGATTGATAACACCTCTATATACAGTAGATAACACAGGATCCACCATTCACAATAGATGATGTCACAGCTCACCTCCTCCTCCTGTACAATGACTGATAACACCTCTATATACAGTAGATAACACAGGATCCACCATTCACAATAGGTGATGTCACAGCTCACCTCCTCCTCCCGTACAATGACTGATAACACCTCTATATACAGTAAATAACACAGGATCCACCATTCACAATAGATGATGTCACAGCTCACCTCCTCCTCCTGTACAATGACTGATAACACCTCTATATACAGTAGATAACACAGGATCCACCATTCACAATAGATGATGTCACAGCTCACCTCCTCCTCCTGTATAATGACTGATAATACCTCTATATACAGTAGATAACACAGGATCCACCATTCACAATAGATGATGTCACAGCTCACCTCCTCCTCCTGTACAATGACTGATAACACCTCTATATACAGTAGATAACACAGGATCCACCATTCACAATAGGTGATGTCACAGCTCACCTCCTCCTCCTCCTGTACAATGACTGATAACACCTCTATATACAGTAGATAACACAGGATCCAGCATTCACAATAGGTGATGTCACAGCTCACCTCCTCCTCCTGTACAATGACTGATAACGTCTCTATATACAGTAGACAACACAGGATCCACCATTCACAATAGGTGATGTCACAGCCCACCTCCTCCTGTACAATGACTGATAACACCTCTATATACAGACTGATAACACCTCTATATACAGTAGATAACACAGGATCCACCATTCACAATAGGTGATGTCACAGCTCACCTCCTCCTCCTCCTGTACAATGACTGATAATATCTCTATATACAGTAGATAACACAGGATCCACCATTCACAATAGATGATGTCACAGCTCACCTCCTCCTCCTGTACAATGACTGATAACACCTCTATATACAGTAGATAACACAGGATCCACCATTCACAATAGATGATGTCACAGCTCACCTCCTCAGCATAATCAAAAATTCTTTGAAAATACGAAGCATAATAATCCTAAAAGCATGATTATACGCAGTCATTTTCTGATGACACGTTCCCTTATATTTTTGCTGGCATCAGAGGATAGTCCAAGCTTTAGATCTCAGGTTATCACGATCATGGGTACAAGCCATTATCAGCATCCGGTGACCCTACAGACGTTCCTGCCGCTCATGGGACCAGCCGTCCGGCTTTATACGATGCTTCCACCTCTGCACACGTTTTACTTTTTCCGAAATATTTTTATTGCTGCAGAGATTTATGAGAATGATGTTATGGGAAACACATTGTACTTTTTAAGGAGGAATAGGTGCATAAAATACTGCCGCCAGTCCTGGCTGTCACCGTTCAGCTTTCCAGTGGTATTTATGGTGTTTTACAGCATAAAATCTCCCTTTAAGGACCCATTCTGAGCTTGTGTATACAAACCTGAATTAGCGCTGGGTTTTGTAGCTCCAGGAACCTCGATGCTAGAGCTGTAGAAGCCAGCGGTAATGCAGGTTTGTATATACATAGTCCTGCACCTACTACAAAAAGTCTCAGCTGGAATATGATTGGTTATATTTGGTAAAACACCCCGTGGTGTCCTGATGAAAGTTTACTAGACTTGGTAATTGGAAACCATCAAAAAGAAGGCTATCTGTTTGTAGTATGACTTTAGCAGAAACACATTTGGAGTATATGCTTAAACCAAGTTCTTCAGACCAGGAGTCACTTTTTGCCACCCTCAATGAGGTCCATATGCCTTGTTAGCTCTTTAGGTGGTATTACAGTGTTAACAAGTCATCAAGATCTTCCATATGTCTTGTTAGTGCTCTAGGTGGTATTACAGCATTAACAAGCCAGACAATTCAGAAGAATGCACCCTTGTACACTCAAAGTACTAAATATTAGCAGAAATGCGTTTTTAATACATGGTGACACCAAAGACCTTCACAGCGAGAGCCACCTTTTGCCACCCACCCTAAGGTCCATATGCCTTCTCAACGCTCATGTTGATATTGCACTGTTAACGAGTCATCCAGATCGACAGAAAACTCATAAAAATTCACCCTTGTGCACTCAGAGTACTAAGCATTCGCAGAGGCATGTTTGTAATACATGCTTACAACCAAAACCTGTTATGTTCTGCTACCAGAGCTAAGGAAAGAGAGGAGATCTGTCCCTACGATAGAACTCAGCTTAATCCCTACGATGTAACAGGGGACCTGATCCTGCAATCAGACCTGCTAAAGTCCTAAGCTAGGCTGTACGGAGACCTATAGATGTGGGGAAGGAATCCCTACAAGTACTAAGGACTGGGAGGAAAATGGGACACCTCCTAACAGAAATAGTAGCAGACAGACGAACAAACAAAATATATAGAACATAGAGGTCCGAAGACCAAGCAAACTAACAGAGTTAGATACAGAGCACAGGCTAGCTAGAAAGTAGTTATACAATGAAGTCCAGCAAAGCCAGAAGGGCGGAGCAGGATTAAATAGGCCAACAAGGTCATGTGACCAGCAAAGGAAAAAACCTAAGAACAAGGTTCTAACAAAACCTTCAAAGCTGGAGCCACTTTTTGCCACCCACTATAAGGTTCATATGCCTTGTTATTGCTCATGTTGGTATTACAGTGTTAACGAGTCATTCAGATCAACAGACAATACATAGCAATGCACCCTTGTGCAGTCAAAGTGCTAAACATTAGCAGAAGCGCATTTGTAATACATGGTGACACCAAGACCTTCAGAGCGGGAGCCACCTTTTGCCACCCATTGTAAGATCCATATGCCTTGTTATCACTCTTGTTGGTATTAGAGTATTAATGAGCCGATAAGATCAACAGACAGTTCATAACAATGCACCCTTGAGCACTTCTAGTACTAAACATCAGCAGAAGCGCATTTGTAATACATGGTGACACCAAGACTTTCAGACCTGGAGCCACCTTTTGTACCCACCATAAGATCCATACACCTTATTATCGCTCATGTTGATATTACATTGTTACTAGTTCATCCAGACAATTTATAGCAATGCACCCTTGTGCACTCAAAGTACTAAATATTAGCGAAATGGTGTTTGTAATACATGGTTACACCAAGACCTTCAAAGCTGGAGCTACTTATTGCCAGCCACTATAAGGTCCATATACCTTATCACTCATGTTGGTATTATAGTGTTAACAAGCCGTCAAGATTAACAGACATTTCAGAACAAAGTACTAAACATTAGCAAAGTGTATTTTGTAATACATGGTTGCACGAAGACCTTCAAAGCGGGAGACACTCACTACAAGGTACACATGACTTGTTAGAACTCTACATGGTTTTATTGTGTTAAAAGAGCCATCAAGATTGACAGGCAAATCAGAACAATGCACCCTTGTGAACTCAAAGTACTAAACATTAGAGGAAGCGCGTTTGTAATAATTGGTTACATCAACTCCTTCGAGTTGGTAGAAACTCTTTATTATCCACATTGAGATCCATATACATTGTTAGGGTTCTAAGTTGTATTATAGTGTTAGCGAGTCATCTAGATCAACAGACAATTCAGAAGAGTACACCCATGTGCACTCAAAGCACTGAAAAGAGATACAAAACAACATGTCCATCATCAGCCACTCGAGTTGTCCATTATCCTTACAATAGTTCATGAATTAGCAGGTTAGCATGGAGACGCCAAAGATCAGGTATCAAATCCCATATGACATTTTAGGGCTCCACATACTTTCCTGAGAAATTAATAAAAAATAATAATATTTTGCTTAAGAAATTTTTGTGTGAAGCTCAATTGTCTTTGAAATATATTGAATTTAAAGAACAAAATGAACCCTCGTTCTTACGCCGTTTCTCAATGTTTGAACCTAGTAGGGTCCTGTTGTTTTAAATGAATATCCGTCAACAGCAGCTTGCTGATGGTTTCCAATTAGTAGAAAGTATATATTTTTTACATTAGCACAATCAAAGCAGAGAATCTGGAGTTTACATTTTCTGACTATAGAGCAAATATTAATGAAAGGTGGAACTTTAAATAAAGTTCATATACTTATTAATAGCGTATTTGAAGGCATTTATTAGTGTTTTATGCCAAGGATCAGGAAATGGCCTCCGGGGTAACATGACCTAAAAGTTTCTACTATAAATTAATGTAGACAAGAACCTGGATAAAGTAGAACAACACCAAACCCTGTTAAATCACAATGTGAAATCCCTGTTTTCCCTTTGTACTTATACGGTAATATTTATACGGCAGAGGCCCAATTACCGTGTATTAAATGAGGGAAACAGTAAATTCCTCCCGTGACTCGAGACCGCGGTTTATGGAAATAAACTGCAATGTAATTTCCCAGCCACCATTTTCTACACGGGACATTTCTTTTTCTAAACTCTGATTATCCATCAATTGGTGAAAAGCCTTTGCAATTTGCAGCATTGTTATCATAATGCGAGAGTCAAAGTCCCCGGGAGAATATAAGGTTAATGAAAATTTGAAGTTTTTTTTATTGACTCGGGATCCGAAATATGAACAGTTGTGATGGGAAAATCCTAATATTGGATTGACTTGTATTAATTGTGTAATTAAGTTACTACACAGGGGCAGATTTAGCGATACTGTCTTAGGGAACTTTATATGAACATCTTCCTTAAAGGTCATTGACAGTCTAAAAACTATTAAATTCTTACCCGTTTCTCTACTGCTAACCTTCATTAATGCCTACTGCTCCAATCTTGGCGACCATAATGACCTTCTATGACAACACCAGTAAAAATTGCTTTTGGGACCCTGATATGTGCAGGAAGTGTCCTGATTCTCATGCTCTGTAACTTGCAGTTCACTCTTTTTTTTGTGTGGGCGGTTCCTCTTCAGCAGCATTCTGGCAGCACTGTAGGTGCAGGAACTTATTTCCATCACTTCCCACCTTTTATTGCTTCTGTTATTGTACAATATCTTTCCTGCCGTGATGGAAAATCTTCCTCTGTGTTATGTTTGCATTGTTTGACAGAGCAAGAGCAGGGACTGATCAACAAACACTCACACCACTTTTCCTGGGGAGACTAAGACCCACCCCTTACTTCCTGTACAAAGACCAGGACCCACTCCTCACTTCCTGTACAAAGGCAAAAACCTTCCCCTCACTTCCTGTACAGAGAAAAAGACCCATCCTTCACTTTCTGTCCATAGACAAAAACCCTCTCCTCACTTCCCATCAAGAGACATAGACCCACTGTCACTTTCCATAGAGAGACAAAGACCCACCCTCACTTCCCATAGAGAGGCAAAGTCCCATCCTCACTTCCCATAGAGAGGCAAAGTCCCACCCTCACTTCCCATAGAGAGGCAAAGTCCCACCCTCACTTCCCATAGAGAGGCAAAGTCCCACCCTCACTTCCCAGAGAGGCAAAGTCCCACCCTCACTTCCCATAGAGAGGCAAAGACCCACCCTCACTTCCCATATTCCCATAGAGAGACAAAGACCCACGCTCACTTCCCATAGAGAAACAAAGACCCATGCTCACTTCCCATAAAGACAAACACCCCCCCTACTTCCCATAGAAGCAAAGACCCACCCTCACTTCCCATAGAGAGACAAAGACCCACCCTCACTTCCCATAGAGACAAACACCCCCCTACTTCCCATAGAGACAAAGACCCACCCTCACGTCCTGTCCATAGACAAAAACCCTCTCCTCACTTCCCGTCAAGAGACAAAGACCCACTCTCACTTCCCATAGAGAGACAAAGACCCATCCTCACTTCCCATAGAGGGACAAAGACCCACGCTCACTTCCCATAGAGGGACAAAGACCCACGCTCACTTCCCGTAGAGAGGCAAAGACCCACCCTCGCTTCCCATAGAGAGGCAAAGACCCACCTTCACTTCCCATAAAGAGACAAAGACCCACCCCTCACTTCCCATAGAGTGGCAAAAACCCACCCCTCACTTCTCGTAGAGTGGCAAAGACTCACCCTCACTTCTCGTAGAGTGACAAAGGCCCACTTTTGATTCTCGTAGAGTGACAAAGATCCACCCTCACTTCCTGTACAGTGACAAGGACCCGCCCTTCACTTCCTGTATAGAGACAAAGACCCACCCCTCACTTCCCATAGAGGGACAAAGACCCTCCTCTCACTTCCCGTAGAGGGAAAAAGACCCACCCTCACTTCTCGTAGAGTGACAAAGGCCCACTTTTGATTCTCGTAGAGTGACAAAGATCCACTCTCACTTCCTGTACAGCGATAATGACCCGCCCTTCACTTCCTGTATAGAGACAAAGACCCACCCGTCACTTCCCATAGAGGGACAAAGACCCTCCTCTCACTTCCCGTAGAGGGAAAAAGACCCACCCTCACTTCTCGTAGAGTGACAAAGACCCACCTTTACTTCTCGTAAAGTGACAAAAACCCACCTTCATTTCCTGTACAGAGACAAAGACCCACCCTTCACTTCTTATAAAGAGGCAAAGACCCACCCCTCACTTCCTGTACAGATAAAAACCTTCCCCTCACTTCCTGTACAGAATCAAAGACCCATCCCTCAGTTCCTGTACAGACACAAAAACGATCCCCTTACTTCCTGTAAAGAGAAAGACCCACCCTCACTTCCTGTAAAGAGACAAAGACCCACCGCACTTCATGTAATCTGTCTCAATGTCTCTGCTGCTAGAGAAGGATTACACTTGACAACAGGCAATGAACAGCAAGATACACAGAAGGGAAACTCCTAGTCGCTTGCACTTTAGTGATTTTTCGTGGGTAAGACAACATCATGTTTAAGTACAGTCATATGCAGATTGTCTACTTCCTACATTATCCATCAAATGAGAGCTCTGTGTGATGTCATATCCACTGCTTATTATTCGAAGCCCTAGGTTGGAGGCGTGTCTTAAATAATTGGGTGGGGCATAGAGTAAAAATGATGACATCATGTCTTAAAATGATGTCACATCTGGAAAGTTGGAACCAGGCAGGAGCCCATGTCATTGTTCTTCGGTGATTGTGTTGTGCGCCGACTCCTGACTGCTGGATGTAACTAACGATGGGAGTTTATTAGCTCTTTATACAGTTCGTCAGGAGACGTGGCTCCGGAATATCTGTGTATTTACGACTGCAGAGAATTCCTTCTTTTGAAATCTGTAAATGTAATAACTTTGTTTTATGAAGGTCGTTAACCGTCTCTGATTATTACTGAACTGGCCTAGTCTTTTAAGTCAGCTGGACTCGGCAGGGGGCAAGGCGGGCTCCGGGCAGCTCCGTCTGACCATTATCATGTTTTTCATTAGAATATCAGTTCCCATATAAATGTGAGTGGCTGCAGATCATCAGATCCTTGTGTTATGTGCACGCTGACGAGAGCGACAGCCCCGGACTTTATACTATCAAGATGGGGAGAGAAATGGGCAGGAAGTTGGGTAAAATGGTGAAAAAAATATATATATAACATCAGGAACTGCTGAAAAATAGAAGAAAAAAACAATCAAATTGTTAACACCCCTTTAAATATAAATACAATTGACCTGATTCATCAAGCTGGTTTTGGCGGAAGTCTGGCGTAAAAAAACGCTTGAAACATCACAAAATTTATGCGCAATAATTTTGCAACATTTTACAGCAGTCCTGACCAGCTCCATCAATTTTTTTTTGGAAAAGTGGGTGAAAACGAGGCAGGTTGGGGCAAGTTCAAGCTCACCGGCCAAATTCATCCTAATATATGTCACAAAGTGGCAGAAATTATGGCAAAAAGGTACGCTAGCCCCCTCGTTGGCTTACATCTCTGAAGTTGGTGCACGACCATCAAAAGATGAGCCAAATTCATAAAAGAGCCACACGACTCCTAAAGGAAAACTGTCAATCAATGTTTTATCAGCAGGAGATTATCACTACAGAACTAGGTGTCTCGTACCTCCTAGTCCAACCCCTCCCCCAGCACTGATACATTGTACACAGAAAGCAGCCAATCAGTGGTGTGGGCGTGGTTATATAAAGCTTAGCGTTCTGAGCTCTGCTAGTTCTGCAGCAGAGAAAACTGTGATTCTGTCACAACTGCTGCACCCTGTAAACTAAGTGACACATCACTGGAATCAGTGTCTCTGTCCCTACATCATCCTACTGTCAGCCGAGGGAGCAAAAACCTGCTGACAAATTCTCTATAATGAATTGAGCAAATCTTACTTCATTACTCCCTCAATAAGACACCAGTATAAAAGGAACTGGAATCAATGAGTCAATTAATAATAAAAACTTGGGGTGCGACCCGAGACTGTTAAACGACAGCCGATCGGCTTCTATGTAGCTTGTTTATTTCATAGCCTGTTTAGATAGGATGACCGAGTGTCCATGCGCACAAAACATTACTGTTCCTGGCAGCACAAGAAAGATTTGCTGCCACAAAGGATTATTTTTAGGCAAGCTTAAAAATTATTCCAGCCAATGAAGAGCGTCTTGCTTGTTGGTCAGGTGATCTGATGCCTAATTGGACAGGTCAATCATCAAGAAATTGTCATTCCAAGGAATGCTTATTCCAGATTATTGGCTGGGGTAGATGCACCCTTAGATGGTCTAAAATAGGCAGCAGATTTATCACAGTGGTTCATGCTGGTTATTAAAGGGTTTATATTAAGTTTGGAAGTTATCCTCTATCCAAACTCCTTACACCCCCCACCGATCCCGAGAACCCTTGCTCTGAAGAGCCTTTTGCGAGTGGATCGGCGGTGGATCATGTGCACTGCCGCTCCATTCATTCTTATTACGAGTGCTGAAGACCAACCGAACCCTGTGCCCATCTATGTCCAGCGGTCCCTTAACCTATTCACACAAGCCCCGGTTCTCATGGTTTGGTAAGGTTCAAACAGTCAGACCTCAAGACATCCAGACATCATCTTCTAGCCAATGGATAGGCGATGACTTCCAATCTCTTTTGAATTGTTTACATTTCATTATATAATAATAAAATTATTATTATTTTTTTACACTTTTTTATTAACTTCTATTTTATTACACATGGAGAAAACCTATAAAAATTTTATTCTAAAAGAGACCACCCTTCATCTGACACCCCATGTCATACGGCCACATCTCCGGAGCCTCTTCCGTGTACGTTTTATGCATCTGTAATGAGAATTTTTGGCATTCACAGCGGCTTATTAACTCTGCCGTGCGATACAAATGTCACATATACTGCCCATCATCCGTAAGCCGCTTTTGATATATTTCGTGGCCTGATGAGTCAGAGCAGCGGCTCCTGGGTGTCGAAAGGTTGTATGTGAAAGACTTTGCCCTGGAAAATTACATAGCACAACATTCGAGAAGGAAAAATACAACTGAACGTAAATCTGTCATCGTGGCCGGCCGTGCAGCACGACATTAGACAGACAGTATCTCAGAGAGCGGAATCGTGCTGGATGTGGAAGTCAGATGCCCTGATGTAAGTGACGAGGAACGATCCATATATGTCATATATATATATATATATATATATATATATATAAACACGGTATTCGTCTGAGCCCACATCTGGGGTATCCGTGCCACGACTGACTTACATCTGCATTGAAATGCAATAATTTATTTGGATTTCCACCTTTATGTGACTTTGATTTATCGGCGAGTGTTTTCTCTTCTGCGGCTTTTTCCTCTATTTTTCATTAACTACAACGGTAGAAGCACGGATAAGTAATACCAATCACTAGGAACATAAACACGACTTTTATATTATTTGGCCTGACTCTTGCCACACATATCACATCAACCAAAGCCAAGAGTTTACAACGGGATCTACGGATGATGTCGGCAGAGAAGAGGATGGGACAGAAGGAAGCCTTTTGTTTTCGGGGGGGGGGGGGGGGGGAGACGTCGCCAGACTTTATTGGTCTTCATATCGTCTTCCTGCTAAAAACCCACGTATGAGCAACCGAGCATGCATGTGTGCCTAATGTGCATGGAAAGCCTAATGATATCCATACATATGGGTTATCAATATTGGATCAGGTTCTGATACCTGACCAGCTGATACTTCCCATTAATCATCTTCTACCAGATGCCGCTGCCTTCGGAAGTTCACAAAGTATGGAACCGGAGCACCGGAACTCCGTACACGGCGTAGTGGATGTGATCGAAGCTGCAATACTCAAGAACGGAGTCTACATGGTGCACGGATCTGGGCGATTTGGGTTACATACACTGTCAAATGTCCAGCGATCATGGGGGTGTAGACTTTTGAACCTTCACCAATCCATAATGATCAATCTCTCAGTCCTTGTCAACCCTTGAACAGGTAATGATTGTTTTAGCCGACCAATAACTCACCATCATCTTCATCTGGAATCAAGTGGGCCATATCTGCACGTTGTGTCCGATACTTGGATGAACGATCTTTTGTCCATTGATTTTCCCAAAAATAACTTTCCACCTTCACCCAGTGCCCTTGAAAATGTCTGGCTATAAAGTTCGATATGGACTAATGTGTTTGGCTGCTTTGGCAAGACAATCATTCACCAGGCAATTATTTGGCCAAAGACTGTTCAGCTGTTACGACTTTCCCTGTGCTCATAATCCGCTTTGTAAGGTGGCAACTGTAGAAGGGGAATGGAAGTGACAACCTTTTTAAATTAAGGTCTGCCAAGTCCTAAGGCTTTGGTTTGCTAATAGGTTCTGCCGAAAAGCTAATTCCAATAGGCGGAAAAAACAAGGAATATCATTTACTGTAAATCATTTCCTTACAGATTACTTAAAGGGAATTTGTCAGTAGGAACAACCCTTCTAAGCCGTCTATATGGGCATGCAGGTCATAGGAAGCTGAATAAAACGATACCTTGATATCTGCGATCCGATGTCTTATTCCTGAGTAGTCCGTGTTTTTCTTAATATGTAAATGAACTGTTATGATCTATGGGCGGGACATAATATGTAAATTACCTGTTACGATCTATGGGCGGGACATTGATTCTACTGACAGATTCAACTTAACTGAATTACTGTAAATATATCATCAATCGTTGTGCAGCAGGAGGAGGAGGTGAGCTGTGACATCACCTATTATGAATGGTGAATCCTGTGTTATCTGCTGTATATAGAGGTGTTATCAGTCATTGTACAGGAGGAGGTGAGCTGTGACATCACCTATTGTGAATGGTGGATCGTGTGTTATCTACTGTATATAGAGGTGTTATCAGTCATTGTACAGGGGGAGGAGGAGGTGAGCTGTGATATCACCTATTGTGAATGGTGGATCCTGTGTTATCAGTCATTGTACAGGAAGAAGAGGAGGTGAGCTGTGATATCACCTTTTGTGATTGGTGGATCCTTTGTCATCTGCTGAATATAGAGGTGTTATCAGTCATTGTACAGGAGGGGGAGGAGGTGAGCTGTGACATCTATTGTGAATGGTGGATCCTGTTATCTATCTAATATAGACGTGTAACATTTCATTCTAGTCATGACTGACAATTGATTTGTACAGAACAGGAAGTTTTAGTGTAGTATTAGGCTTAGTGGTCAGTGCAATAACTTCCAGATTTCTGACTTTTAAAGGGGTTGTCCAGTACTTATTATTACCCCCCCCCCCAATGTATTCCCATTTGGCCCCTAAGGGTTTTTGTAATTACCTTCTGTTGCAGTTATTGCCTGTGAGGGGCGCTATCACTGGCCGCTCACGGGCATCACATGACCCCCGGCTGCAGCCGGCTCTGGCATCCGCTGTCACGTCATGGTTCCGGACGCAGCCAGGGGTGACTCAGTGCTGCGTTCCACAGGTGGCTGCTGGGTTGTGGGTGAGGTTACCCAGTGCGTCACACCCAGCATCCACTGCGCGCTCTGCCTCTCCTCATTCATTGGGAAAGCGCGTGGTGGATGCTGGGTGTGATGTGGGGGGTAACCCAGCATCCACCGCGGGGACCGCCTAACTGATGTCACGCCTCACTTGACGTGACATCAGCGTCGGGTCACATGATGCCTGTGAGCGGCCAGTGATAGCGCCTCTCCTAGGCAGTAACGGCAACGTAAGGTAATTACAAAAATCCTTGAGGGCCCCGGGGGGATAATAAAAAGTAGTGACCAACTTCTTTAAGTCATATGGAAAACTCAAGAAATTTTTTTTACAGGTCTCTATGTACAGTGGCTTGCGAAAGTACTTGTCCCCCTTGAGATTTTCCGACTTTTGCTATCTCACAACCTGGAATTTCACTGTTTTTTTGAGGGTTTGCATCGGTTCCTGTAAAGAACATGCCGACAACTGTGAACATTTAGTTTTCTTTTTATTGTGAAGCAAACAACAAATAGGACAAAATAACTGAAAACTGCAGTGTATATAACTATTCACCTCCCTAAAGTCAGTACTTTGTAGAGCCTCCTTTTGCAGCAATTACAGCTGCGAGTCACTTTGGATAAGTCTCTGTGAGCTTTCCACATCTTGCCACTGGGATTTTTGCCCATTCCCCAAGGAAAAACTGCTCCAGCTCCTTCAAGTTAGACTTTTTCCTCTGGTGAACAGCAATCTTCAAGTCTGAGAACAGATTCTCCATTGGATTAAGGTCTGGGCTTTGACTAGGCCACTCAAAAACATTTACACGTTTCTCCTTGAACCACTGGAGTGTTGCTTTAGCAGTGTGCTTTGGCTCACTGGCTTGTTTGAAGGTGAACCTCCATCCCAGCCTCTAATCACTGACAGACTGAAACAGGTTTTGCTTAATAATATCCCTGTATTTTGGACCATCCATCTTCCCCTCGACTCGGACCATTTTCCCAGTCCCTGCTGCCGTAAAACATCCCCACAGCATGAAGATGCCGCCACCACCATGTTTCACTGCAGGGATAGTGTTCTTGTGGTGATGAGCTTGGTTGGGTTAGTGCCTGACATAGCGTTTACCTTGGTGGCTAAAAAGTTACATTTTGGTCTCACCTGGCCACAGCACCTTCATCCATACATTAGGGGAGTCTCCCATATGTCTTTTGGCAAAATCAAAAGGAGCCTTACAATTTTTGTGTGTACGTTTCTCTCCACTCTTCCATAAAGGGCACCTCTATGGAGTGTACGGCTTATTGTGGTTATATGGACAGATACTCCAGTCTCTGATTGGGAACTCTGCAGCTCCTTCAGGGTTACCTTTGGTCACTGGGCTGCCTTCCTGATTAATGCCCTCCTTGCCCGGGCTGAGAGTTTTGGTGGGTGCCCTCTCTTGGCAGGTTTGTTGTGGTACCATGTTCTTTCCATTTGATGATAATGGATTTGATGGTGCTCCAGGGAATCATCAGAGATTGGGAGATTTTTTTGTAACACAACCCTGACTTGTACTTCTCAACAACTTTGTCCCTGATTTGTTTGGACATCTCCTTGGTCTTCATGGTGTTGTTTGGAGATCTCCTTGGTCTTCATGATGTTGTTTGGAGATCTCCTTGGTCTTCATGGTGTTGTTTGGAGATCTCCTTGGTCTTCATGATGTTGTTTAGAGATCTCCTTGGTCTTCAGGGTATTGTTTGGAGATCTCCTTGGTCTTCATGGTGTTGTTTGGAGATCTCCTTGGTCTTCATGGTGTTGTTTGGAGATCTCCTTGGTCTTCATGGTGTTGTTTGGAGATCTCCTTGGTCTTCATGGTGTTGTTTGGAGATCTCCTTGGTCTTCATGGTGTTGTTTGGTTAGTGGTGCCTATTGTTAATGGTGTTGCAGCCTCTGTGGCCTTTCAAAAAAGATAAAGTGTATATACTGACAGACGTGGGACACTTAGATTGCACACAGGTGGATTTGCTGTCACTAATTATGGGACTTATGAGTTTCTTTCACCAGAAATACCAGCAATTTTTAGGGGCTTCATTGCAAAAGGGGTGATTACACACGCACATGACAATTTTTAGTTATTTGATCCTATAAATTTAATTTATTCCTATATTTTTCTCACTTCACTTCACCAACTTGAGACTATTTAGTGCTGATGCATCGCACAGAAATCGGATTACAAATATATTTACACACAGGTTGTAATGTAACAAAATAGGTAAAAAGACAAGGGGGTGAATACTTTTGCAAGCCACTGTATGTATGTATGTATAACGTGAGAAACTGGCAGGGGGCCTTAGCAGACTAGTCTAGTTTCTCCCTGTAGTCCCAGCTCTTCATGTTGTGGTTGGAGCAGCCGGGCTGGTGTAAGCGGCCCTTGGTTTGGGCAGCATGAATCTAGTGACAGGTTCCCGTTAAATGTTCTTTCAATGCTTGGATCTCAGCAGTGACTGTGCTAGATAGAGAACTGTCAATCACTAAGTAGGACCGCCCACTGGACTCCAGCCATAAAAAGAGCAGGACTTATTAATTTAAAATTATACTAAATCTTTTTTTTCCCCCCATTAAATTATATATCGGTGCAGTCAGCTCCTCCTGCTCCTTACAGATCAGACATATTCAATGTGGCTGGTTCCCTTTAAGGGCCCCATATTATGGAATAATTCAAAACGAGTTTGAGGCTCCCGATCCGAGAACTACATGGCTCAGCATGGGGGCGGCAGCTCTGAACCAGCTGGACAGCCACAAATTGGGGAACACTGTGTTACTGTAGTTATTTTCAGAGGCTATTGCGCGCTCTTATTATTGGACACAATGGGGACTGTTTCTATTCCATTCGCATTTGTGCTCTTCATAACCACTTGTATATTTTTACGTAGCTGAGACGCTCTTGTAAAGGTAATTTTCCAGATCCGTGTGTCGGAGCGACAATGTCACCCCCGCTGTACTGTCCTAATACACAATATTGCGGTAAGAAAAGGAGGGATATTTCATACTTGCACTTGAAGTTTTATTCTCTAAATGAATCACAGATAATTATCCTTCTAATGAGCCTTAAAATAAAGCCTCTGCTTAATTGGCCGGACTGCTTACATCGTCCTAATTATTTAAGTACAGTATGATAGCCATTAGCAGCTATAGGCTTGTATTAGGCTGAGCACGATAATTAATGCATTTAGCACATTAGTGCTGGAGATCACTAAGTTCATCTAGCCTGGTCTTATACAGTCATTAATTACTCCACACATAAGAACTGGTAACATTTATACTATATGTATTCTGTTGTTTCATGAATCAGATTTCAATTAAAGGGAACGGTTATCCTTCACTGTACTGATGTCCCATCAAATCCTTTTCCAGCATCAATAGCAAATATTACTGTGACCTTAAATTGGGAGGACGTATAACAACTTATAGTTACTATAATATATAATACTGCTCCTATGTACAAGAATATAACTACTATAATACTGCCCCTTATGTACAAGAATATAACTACTATAATACTGCTCCCTATGTACAAGAATATAACTACTATAATACTGCTCCCTATGTACAAGAATATAACTACTATAATACTGCCCCCTATGTACAAGAATATAACTACTATAATACTGCCCCCTATGTACAAGAATATAACTACTATAATACTGCTCCCTATGTACAAGAATATAACTACTATAATACTGCTCCTATGTACAAGAATATAACTACTATAATACTGCCCCCTATGTACAAGAATATAACTACTATAATACTGCCCCCTATGTACAAGAATATAACTACTATAATACTGCTCCTATGTACAAGAATATAACTACTATAATACTGCCCCCTATGTACAAGAATATAACTACTATAATACTGCTCCCTATGTACAAGAATATAACTACTATAATACTGCTCCCTATGTACAAGAATATAACTACTATAATACTGCTCCCTATGTACAAGAATATAACTACTATAATACTGCCCCTATGTACAAGAATATAACTACTATAATACTGCCCTCTTTGTACAAGAATATAACTACTATAATACTGCCCCTATGTACAAGAATATAACTACTATAATACTGCCCCTATGTACAAGAATATAACTACTATAATACTGCCCTCTTTGTACAAGAATATAACTACTATAATACTGCCCCTATGTACAAGAATATAACTACTATAATACTGCCCCCTATGTACAAGAATATAACTACTATAATACTGCCCCCTATGTACAAGAATATAACTACTATAATACTGCCCCCTATGTACAAGAATATAACTACTATAATACTGCTCCCTATGTACAAGAATATAACTACTATAATACTGCCCCCTATGTACAAGAATATAACTTCTATAATACTGTAGAAAATAGCAAAAGGCAATGGTACTCACCAGCCAAGGTTTCAAGAAAAAATGCACACCAGGACACGGCCGGCCCCCTTTTGTTAGAAGGAGGTAACACAGGTGCAGAATGCTGATGAACAATCGCCCTCACCCACTCTCACTGGAGGGGCGACTGCTTAGCACTAAAACTGCACAAAGATGAAACTTGCAGTAGGGTACAATTCACACACTCACGGCACCGTGCCTAGCCAGCATCCTATTAAACGCCCCTACTATTCGACTAGGCGGGATGCCTGGCACCCTATCCGTGCATCGCAGAGTTGTGAAGCCCCCACTCACAAGGTCACCATTACTGGGCCTGGCCGTGCCCTGGTGTGCATTTTTTCTTGAAACCTTGGCTGGTGAGTACCATTGCCTTTTGCTATTTTCTAAAAATTCTGTCTATTGTTCTGGCTATGCTGTCTGTTTTTACTATAATACTGTCCCTATGTACACGAATATAACTACTATAATACTGTCCCTATGTACAAGAATAGAACTACTATAATACTGTCCCTTATGTACAAGAATATAACTACTATAATACTGCCTCCTATGTACAAGCATATAACTACTATAATACTGCTCCTATGTACAAGAATGTAACTACTATAATACTGCTCCTATGTACAAGAATATAACTACTATAATACTGCTCCTATGTACAAGAATATAACTACTATAATACTGCTCCTATGTACAAGAATATAACTACTATAATACTGCTCCTATGTACAAGAATATAACTACTATAATACTGTCCCTATGTACACGAATATAACTACTATAATACTGTCCCTATGTACAAGAATAGAACTACTATAATACTGTCCCTTATGTACAAGAATAGAACTACTATAATACTGCTCCCTATGTACAAGAATATAACTACTATAATACTGCTCCCTATGTACAAGAATATAACTACTATAATACTACTCCCTATGAACAAGAATATAACTACTATAATACTGCTCCTATATACAAGAATATAACTACTATAATACTGCTCCTATATACAAGAATATAACTACTATAATACTGCCCCCTATGTACAAGAATATAACTACTATAATACTGCCCCCTATGTACAAGAATATAACTACTATAATACTGCCCCCTATGTACAAGAATATAACTACTATAATACTGCCCCCTATGTACAAGAATATAACTACTATAATACTGTCCCTTATGTACAAGAATATAACTACTATAATACTGCCCTCTTTGTACAAGAATATAACTACTATAATACTGCCCCCTATGTACAAGAATATAACTACTATAATACTGCCCCCTATGTACAAGAATATAACTACTAATACTGCCCCCTATGTACAAGAATATAACTACTATAATACTGCCCCCTATGTACAAGAATATAACTACTATAATACTGCCCCCTATGTACAAGAATATAACTACTATAATGCTGCCCCCTATGTACAAGAATATTACTACTATAATACTGTCCCCTATGTACAAGAATATAACTGCTATAATACTGCTCCTATGTACAAGAATATAACTACTATAATACTGCTCCAATGTGCAAGAATATAACTACTATAATACTGCCCCCTATGTACAACAATATAGCTACTATAATATTTCTCCTATGTACAAGAATATAACTACTATAATACTGTCCCTTATGTACAAGAATATAACTACTATAATACTGCCCCTATGTACAAGAATATAACTACTATACTACTGCTCCAATGTACAAGAATATAACTGCTATAATACTGCTCCTATGTACAAGAATATAACTACTATAATACTGCTCCTATGTACAAGAATATAACTACTATAATACTGCCCCCTATATACAAGAATATAACTACTATAATACTGCTCCCTATGTACAAGAATATAACTACTATAATACTGCCCCCTATATACAAGAATATAACTACTATAATACTGCCCCCTATATACAAGAATATAACTACTATAATACTGCCCCTATGTACAAGAATATAACTACTATAATACTGCCCCCTATATACAAGAATATAACTACTATAATACTGCTCCTATGTACAAGAATATAACTACTATAATACTGCCCCCTATATACAAGAATATAACTACTATAATACTGCTCCTATGTACAAGAATATAACTACTATAATACTGCCCCTATATACAAGAATATAACTACTATAATACTGCTCCTATGTACAAGAATATAACTACTATAATACTGTCCCTATGTACAAGAATATAACTACTATAATACTGTCCCTTATGTACAAGAATATAACTACTATAATACTGCCCTCTTTGTACAAGAATATAACTACTAATACTGCCCCCTATGTACAAGAATATAACTACTATAATACTGCCCCCTATGTACAAGAATATAACTACTATAATACTGCCTCCTATGTACAAGAATATAACTACTATAATACTGCCCCCTATGTACAAGAATATAACTACTATAATACTGCCTCCTATGTACAAGAATATAACTACTATAATACTGTCCCCTATGTACAAGAATATAGCTACTATAATATTTCTCCTATGTACAAGAATATAACTACTATAATACTGTCCCTTATGTACAAGAATATAACTACTATAATACTGCCCCTATGTACAAGAATATAACTACTATACTACTGCTCCTATGTACAAGAATAGAACTGCTATAATACTGCCCCTATGTACAAGAATATAACTACTATAATACTGCTCCTATGTACAAGAATATAACTACTATAATACTGCTCCTATGTACAAGAATATAACTACTATAATACTGCCCCCTATATACAAGAATATAACTACTATAATACTGCTCCTATGTACAAGAATATAACTACTATAATACTGCCCCCTATGTACAAGAATATAACTACTATAATACTGCTCCCTATGTACAAGAATATAACTACTATAATACTGCTCCCTATGTACAAGAATATAACTACTATAATACTGCCCCCTATATACAAGAATATAACTACTATAATACTGCCCCCTATATACAATAATATAACTACTATAATACTGCCCCTATGTACAAGAATATGACTACTATAATACTGCTCCCTATGTACAAGAATATAACTACTATAATACTGCTCCCTATGTACAAGAATATAACTACTATAATACTGCCCCCTATATACAAGAATATAACTACTATAATACTGCTCCTATGTACAAGAATATAACTACTATAATACTGCCCCCTATATACAAGAATATAACTACTATAATACTGCTCCTATGTACAAGAATATAACTACTATAATACTGCCCCCTATATACAAGAATATAACTACTATAATACTGCTCCCTATGTACAAGAATATAACTACTATAATACTGCCCCTATGTACAAGAATATAACTACTATAATACTGCCCCCTATGTACAAGCATATAACTACTATAATACTGCTCCTATGTACAAGAATATAACTACTATAATACTGCCCCTATGTACAAGAATGTGACTACTATAATACTGCTCCCTATGTACAAGAATATAACTACTATAATACTGCCCCCTATGTACAAGAATAAAACTACTATAATACTGCCCCTATGTACAAGAATATGACTGCTATAATACTGCTCCCTATGTACAAGAATATAACTACTATAATACTGCCCCCTATGTACAAGAATATTACTACTATAATACTGTCCCCTATGTACAAGAATATAACTACTATAATACTGCTCCAATTTGCAAGAATATAACTACTATAATACTGCTCCTATGTACAAGAATATAACTACTATAATACTGCCCCCTATGTACAAGAATATAGCTACTATAATATTTCTCCTATGTACATGAATATAACTACTATAATACTGTCCCTTATGTACAAAAATATAACTACTATAATACTGCCCCTATGTACAAGAATATAACTACTATACTACTGCTCCTATGTACAAGAATATAACTGCTATAATACTGCCCCTATGTACAAGAATATAACTACTATAATACTGCCCCCTATGTACAAGAATATAACTACTATAATACTGCCCCCTATGTACAAGAATATAACTACTATAATACTGCTCCTATGTACATGAATATAACTACTATAATACTGCTCCTATGTACAAGAATATAACTACTATAATACTGCCCCTATGTACAAGAATATAACTACTATAATACTGCCCCCTATGTACAAGAATATAACTACTATAATACTGCTCCTATATACAAGAATATAACTACTATAATACTGCCCCTATGTCCAAGAATATAACTACTATAATACTGCTCCTATGTACAAGAATATAACTACTATAATACTGCCCCCTATATACAAGAATATAACTACTATAATACTGCTCCTATGTACAAGAATATAACTACTATAATACTGCCCCCTATATACAAGAATATAACTACTATAATACTGCCCCCTATGTACAAGAATATAACTACTATAATACTGCCCCCTATACACAAGAATATAACTACTATAATACTGCCCCTATGTACAAGAATATAACTACTATAATACTGCCCCCTATATACAAGAATATAACTACTATAATACTGCTCCTATGTACAAGAATATAACTACTATAATACTGCCCCCTATATACAAGAATATAACTACTATAATACTGCCCCCTATGTACAAGAATATAACTACTATAATACTGCCCCCTATACACAAGAATATAACTACTATAATACTGCCCCTATGTACAAGAATATAACTACTATAATACTGCCCCCTATACACAAGAATATAACTACTATAATACTGCTCCTATGTACAAGAATATAACTACTATAATACTGCTCCTATGTACAAGAATATAACTACTATAATACTGCCCCCTATATACAAGAATATAACTACTATAATACTGCTCCTATGTACAAGAATATAACTACTATAATACTGCCCCCTATATACAAGAATATAACTACTATAATACTGCCCCCTATGTACAAGAATATAACTACTATAATACTGCCCCCTATACACAAGAATATAACTACTATAATACTGCCCCTATGTACAAGAATATGACTACTATAATACTGCCCCTATGTACAAGAATATGACTACTATAATACTGCTCCCTATGTACAAGAATATAACTACTATAATACTGCCCCCTATGTACAAGAATATAACTACTATAATACTGCCCCCTATGTACAAGAATATAACTACTATAATACTGCCCCCTATGTACAAGAATATAACTACTAAAATACTGCCCCCTATGTACAAGAATATAACTACTATAATACTACCCCTATGTACAAGAATATAACTACTATAATACTGCCCCTATGTACAAGAATATAACTACTATAATACTGCCCCTATGTACAAGAATATAACTACTATAATACTGCCACCTATGTACACGAATATAACTACTATAATACTGCTCCTATGTACAAGAATATAACTACTATAATACTGCTCCCTATGTACAAGAATATAACTACTATAATACTGCCCCTATGTCCAAGAATATAACTACTATAATACTGCTCCTATGTACAAGAATATAACTACTATAATACTGCCCCCTATATACAAGAATATAACTACTATAATACTGCTCCTATGTACAAGAATATAACTACTATAATACTGCCCCCTATATACAAGAATATAACTACTATAATACTGCCCCCTATGTACAAGAATATAACTACTATAATACTGCCCCCTATACACAAGAATATAACTACTATAATACTGCCCCTATGTACAAGAATATAACTACTATAATACTGCCCCCTATATACAACAATATAACTACTATAATACTGCTCCTATGTACAAGAATATAACTACTATAATACTGCCCCCTATATACAAGAATATAACTACTATAATACTGCCCCCTATGTACAAGAATATAACTACTATAATACTGCCCCCTATACACAAGAATATAACTACTATAATACTGCCCCTATGTACAAGAATATAACTACTATAATACTGCCCCCTATACACAAGAATATAACTACTATAATACTGCTCCTATGTACAAGAATATAACTACTATAATACTGCTCCTATGTACAAGAATATAACTACTATAATACTGCCCCCTATATACAAGAATATAACTACTATAATACTGCTCCTATGTACAAGAATATAACTACTATAATACTGCCCCCTATATACAAGAATATAACTACTATAATACTGCCCCCTATGTACAAGAATATAACTACTATAATACTGCCCCCTATACACAAGAATATAACTACTATAATACTGCCCCTATGTACAAGAATATAACTACTATAATACTGCCCCTATGTACAAGAATATGACTACTATAATACTGCTCCCTATGTACAAGAATATAACTACTATAATACTGCCCCCTATGTACAAGAATATAACTACTATAATACTGCCCCCTATGTACAAGAATATAACTACTATAATACTGCCCCCTATGTACAAGAATATAACTACTAAAATACTGCCCCCTATGTACAAGAATATAACTACTATAATACTACCCCTATGTACAAGAATATAACTACTATAATACTGCCCCTATGTACAAGAATATAACTACTATAATACTGCCCCTATGTACAAGAATATAACTACTATAATACTGCCACCTATGTACACGAATATAACTACTATAATACTGCTCCTATGTACAAGAATATAACTACTATAATACTGCTCCCTATGTACAAGAATATAACTACTATAATACTGCCCCTATGTACAAGAATATAACTACTATAATACTGCTCCCTATGTACAAGAATATAACTACTATAATACTGCCCCCTATGTACAAGAATATAACTACTATAATACTGCCCTCTATGTACAAGAATATAACTACTATAATACTGCACCTATGTACAAGAATATAACTACTATACTAATGTGTACTCTTTTTCTTACATTCTAGTACTTTTGTTCAAAAAGAAGTTTATTTATGGGAAAATGTACTTTAGCATTGGTCTTTTTGTGGCCATCATTTTCTTTTTATTAGTTTGTCTTTTTAGCTTGTGTTGTGTTTAGCGGGATCAGTTGATGCTTATACAAGTGGCGTTTTGGTGTATAAATAATGTAAATTTATCAATATTTTTTACATTTTTTTAATGTTTTTTTTCCCCCCTTTGTCCTTCAACAATGTAAATCCAAACCTTTGAGTCAGGTCGTATTAATATAGCGGTATTATTTCCTTGATTACCAGCCTTATTATGGCTTTACTTGAGAGCATGACGATAGAATTCTGGTTCAAAAGGTCCATGAGAGGTCCAACTCCAGGTCTAAAATGGAAGCCAAAATAGACACAATTCATCCATGTGAATGTGGTCTAAGACTTGTCTAGGTGAGTACATTGTGTCTGTGCCGTGCTCCAGCTTCCATCATCTGTGGTTGTCACTTTTGACCACAGGTTTGTGATTATTAGGAGTCTGTAGATATTGAAGACCAAGATGTCAACTCATCCATTTCTATGTCCCTAGATCCCCCCTTTGCCCCTCTAACGCAGTCCCACAGCCTGATCGGTAAGTCGATCCTTCGTTGGCAGTCATTCCCCTATTCTTTACGCTGTTCAGATGTCGCTTCGAATAGTATTTTACATTACGGCAGGATCCTTAATTACTGTTAAACGTTTGTTTTTATGGTTGGTAATTCCATTCAGTTCTGAATCTTACGATTTCACAGCTGTGTTTCCATAGACGGCTCAGGAGCGTGCGCTCCACACACAAAACTAACAAGAGAGAAGGGGGAAGATCACAGAGAAACTGTAATGTTACCTGCCTCACATGAGCCGCGAACATCAGAACCAGAAGTCAGGACCAATACCGGGGTGTGAGAGACGAAATCCAGGTACATTGATAGTATAGGTCAGAGATACGGAGTGTACATACATTACTGATCCTGAGTTACCTCCTGTATTATACTCCAGAGCTGCAGTCACTATTATGCTGGTGCAGTCACTATGTACATACATTACATTACTGATCCTGAGTTACATCCTGTATTATACTTTAGAGCTGCACTCACTATTCTGCTGGTGCACTCACTGTGTACATATATTACATTACTTATCCTTAACTGATCCTGAGTTACCTCCTGTATTATACTCCAGAGCTGCGCTCACTATTCTGCTGGTGCAGTCACTGTGTACATACATTACATTACTGATCCTGAGTTACATCCTGTATTATACTCCAGAGCTGCACTCACTATTCTGCTGGTGCAGTCACTGTGTACATACATTACATTACTGATCCTGAGTTACCCCTCCTGTATTATACTCCAGAGCAGCACTCACTATTCTGCTGGTACAGTCACTGTGTACATGCATTACATTACTGATCCTGAGTTACATCCTGTATTATACTTTAGAGCTGCACTCACTATTCTGCTGGTGCAGTCACTGTGTACATACATTACATTACTGATCCTGTACTGATCCCGAGTTACATCCTGTATTATACTCCAGAGCTGCACTCACTATTCTGCTGGTGGAGTCACAGTGTACATACATTACATTACTGATCCTGAGTTACATCCTGTATTATACTCCAGAGCTGCACTCACTATTCTGCTGGTGCAGTCACTGTGTACATACATTACATTACTGATCCTGAGTTACCCCTCCTGTATTATACTCCAGAGCAACACTCACTATTCTGCTGGTACAGTCACTGTGTACATGCATTACATTACTGATCCTGAGTTACATCCTGTATTATACTTTAGAGCTGCACTCACTATTCTGCTGGTGCAGTCACTGTGTACATACATTACATTACTGATCCAGAGTTACATCCTGTATTATACTCCAGAGCTGCACTCCCTATTCTGCTGGTGCAGTCACTGTGTACATACATTACATTACTGATCCTGCACTGATCCTGAGTTACATCCTGAATTATACTCCAGAGCTGCACTTACTATTCTGCTGGTCCTGATCCTGTGCTGATCCTGAGTTACATCCTGTATTATACTCCAGAGCTGCACTCACTATTCTGCTGGTGCAGTCACTGTACATACATTACATTACTGATCCTGAGTTACCTCCTGTATTATACTCCAGAGCTGCACTCACTATTATGCTGGTGCACTCACTGTGTACATATATTACATTACTTATCCTTAACTGATCCTGAGTTACCTCCTGTATTATACTCCAGAGCTGCGCTCACTATTCTGCTGGTGCAGTCACTGTGTACATACATTACATTACTGATCCTGAGTTACATCCTGTATTATACTCCAGAGCTGCACTCACTATTCTGCTGGTGCAGTCACTGTGTACATACATTACATTACTGATCCTGAGTTACCCCTCCTGTATTATACTCCAGAGCAGCACTCACTATTCTGCTGGTACAGTCACTGTATACATGCATTACATTACTGATCCTGAGTTACATCCTGTATTATACTTTAGAGCTGCACTCACTATTCTGCTGGTGCAGTCACTGTGTACATACATTACATTACTGATCCTGTACTGATCCCGAGTTACATCCTGTATTATACTCCAGAGCTGCACTCACTATTCTGCTGGTGGAGTCACAGTGTACATACATTACATTACTGATCCTGAGTTACATCCTGTATTATACTCCAGAGCTGCACTCACTATTCTGCTGGTACAGTCACTGTGTACATACATTACATTACTGATCCTGAGTTACCCCTCCTGTATTATACTCCAGAGCAACACTCACTATTCTGCTGGTACAGTCACTGTGTACATGCATTACATTACTGATCCTGAGTTACATCCTGTATTATACTTTAGAGCTGCACTCACTATTCTGCTGGTGCAGTCACTGTGTACATACATTACATTACTGATCCTGAGTTACATCCTGTATTATACTCCAGAGCTGCACTCCCTATTCTGCTGGTGCAGTCACTGTGTACATACATTACATTACTGATCCTGCACTGATCCTGAGTTACATCCTGAATTATACTCCAGAGCTGCACTTACTATTCTGCTGGTCCTGATCCTGTGCTGATCCTGAGTTACATCCTGTATTATACTCCAGAGCTGCACTCACTATTCTGCTGGTGCAGTCACTGTGCACATACATTATATTACTGATCCTGCACTGATCGTGAGTTACCTCCTGTATTATACTCCAGAGCTGCACTCACTATTATGCTGGTGCACTCACTGTGTACATATATTACATTACTTATCCTTAACTGATCCTGAGTTACCTCCTGTATTATACTCCAGAGCTGCACTCACTATTCTGCTGGTGCAGTCACTGTGTACATACATTACATTACTGATCCTGAGTTACATCTTGTATTATACTCCAGAGCTGCACTCACTATTCTGCTGGTGCAGTCACTGTGTACATACATTACATTACTGATCCTGAGTTACCTCCTATATTATACTCCAGAGCTGCACTCACTATTCTGCTGGTGCAGTCACTGTGCACATACATTACATTACCTATCCTGTACTGATCCTGAGTTACATCCTGTATTATACTCCAGAGCTGCACTCACTATTCTGCTGGTGCAGTCACTGTGCACATACATTACATTACTGATCCTGAGTTACATCCTGCATTATACTCCAGAGCTGCACTCACTATTCTGCTGGTGCAGTCACTGTGTACATACATTACATTACTGATCCTGAGTTCCATCCTGTATTATACTCCAGAGCTGCACTCACTATTCTGCTGGTGCAGTCACTGTGTACATACATTACATTACTGATGTTGAGTTACATCCTGTATTATACTCCAGAGCTGCACTCACTATTCTGCTGGTGGAGTCACAGTGTACATACATTACATTACTGATCCTGAGTTACATCCTGCATTATACTCCAGAGCTGCGCTCACTATTCTGGCACTTGTACCACACCCTCTTTCCCTTTATATGTAATGCCAGCATGCTTTCCTGCTGCTGTGTATTGCAGCCATTAGCCGTCTGATGCGACGTTGTTCTAAGTTCTCTTACTTCTATGTTAAACTGAGACATTAATAGACGTCTATGGAATCTGATTGCATCGGGAAGAGCGACGCAAGATGGAAAAGTGGCTTCAGACACTTGTAATCCTCGGCGCGCTGTAAACATTTGATCAGAGCCCATCAATCACTGGTGCGGCCGAGTCATCGACAACATAATCAGCGCATTCCTTAGGGGTCGGTGAAGTTCTCCCATGGTGGACAATCGATGCCAAAAATGTCTCATGATGATACATGGTCAGTCTTGGAATTACTGGCCGGGTGCGGACCGCCACTCCCTGCTCTATAAATAACTGGTCTCATCCTATCGGCTCTGACCTCAATCCATGATTAATCGGGCTCCGGAGAGCAATAATCAGGGGCCGATCCTCCCACCCGACAACTCAAAGTTCTGTAAAAGTTCTGCGACACTCCGGCCACGACTGGCACAGCCTGCGCCTTCAACCAAAATGTGTACATTGTTGTCATAACATCATCACACTGAGGTCCTTGAGTCAGTGCTGGCATCCGAGACGGGGTTAATATATCTTGGCCGCCTCGTGAAGTGCGCTTGGCAGGAACGCTCTAACACATATAGAATTAACGATGCGCTTACTACAAACGATGATCCCATTATATACCACCGTCATAGGAAACCTGACCAGGTGGAGGGGGACGAAGCGGGATGTGGAGCTCATAGGGCAGCGTGTTACGTAGCCACAATGTAACGCTCATCTTCTAAAGGGCAGTTCCTTTAAAGGGAAGGTGCCAAAATATATATATATATGTTTAGGGCACATTTATCAGTGTTATCTCCAGTTCAGAAATGGATAAAAAAAAAATTGCAAAAACAACGTAAACCCTCTTAAAAATCGTTCTCAAGAACAGAGAGATTTTTAATTTCATGGTGTCTTTGCCAAGGCTACCGGCCACCTTGATGAAGATGCTGTACGCTGGCCAGTTCACAGGATCTGGCCAGTCACGGTCCCCCTGCAATTTTCCCGTGCTGGCTGCATGGTAGAGAGCAGAGTTTGGACCCGTGGTGCGACCCAGCCGCTGGCAGAACGGTCAGAACTGTGCCCGAGAAGACAGGACACGGAGGGCCGGGAGCGGTGCACTCTTGGAGACATCAACTTCATAAAACTTTTTAAAATATAATTTATAAAACAATTTTTTTTTTCAAAAATATACCGTAAATTTTCACACTGGTAACTAAGCCTAATACTAGAGACTCATACCTACTGTATTGATGACTTTTCATCAGTCTCATTATCATAGACTGGATTACAAGGCAGAAGCTCAAGCTATAACATCACCTATTGTGAATGATAACACCTCTATATACAGCAGATAACACAAGATCCACTATAGGTGGTGTCACAGCTCACCTCCTCCTCCTCCTCCTGTACAATGACTGATAACTCTATATAGTAGATAACACAGGATCCACCATTCACAATAGGTGATGTCACAGGTCACCTCCTCCTGTACAATGACTGAGAACACCTCTATATACATTAGATAACACAGAATCCACCATTCACAATAGGTGATATCACAGCTCACCTCATCCTCCTCCTGTACAATGACTGATAACACCTCTATATACAGCATATAACACAGGATCCACCATTCACAATAGGTGATATCACAGCTCACCTCATCCTCCTCATGTGTAATGACTGATAACAGCTATATTATATATATGGATAGATAACACGGTATCCTCCCTTCACAATAGGTGATGTCACAGCTCACCTCCTCCTGTACAATGACTGATAACACCGCTATATACAGCAGATAACACAGGATCCACCATTCACAAAAGGTGATGTCACAGGTCACCTCCTCCTCCTCCTCCTGTACAATGACTGATAACACCTCTATATACAGTAGATAACACAGGATCCACCATTCACAATAGGTGATGTCACAGCTCACCTCATCCTCCTCATGTGTAATGACTGATAACAGCTATATTATATATATAGATCGATAACACGGTATCCTCCCTTCACAATAGGTGATGTCACAGCTCACCTCCTCCTGTACAATGACTGATAACACCGCTATATACAGCAGATAACACAGGATCCACCATTCACAATAGGTGACGTCACAGCTCACCTCCTCCTCCTGTACAATGACTGATAACACCTCTATATACAGTAGATAACATAGTATCCTCCCTTCACAATAGGCAATGTCACAGCTCACCTCCTCCTCCTCTACAATGAATGATCTTTGTCTAGATCAGAGAATATACTTTTATACAAGTCAATAGTCAGAGCTAATCTAGTGCTTCATATTGCAGTTTTTTTAAATATAGTTTTTAATATGAAAAATTGAAATAATCATTAACAAATAATAAAAAAAAACAATAATAGTGTAAAAAAAAAAACTGATTTCAAAGTAGGTGACCAACATTAACAACAGGAAAGTAAACTTTTCCATTAGGAAAATTGTATGATGTCCTAGGAGAGCTGACAGTGGGCGCGTTTGCACAATGTACCACTTCAGGGTGTTTATACTGGGGTCCCGTGCCCTCATTCCCATGTGAGTATATGACGCCTCCCTGCCGGACGCAGGAGTACAGGCCGGCGTGTAGGGGAACATTTTTTTACCCCATTTCTTCAGAAACCCATTGACCATATAAAATACGCAGAGATCTCGGCTGCCAACCTTTCCGCTATATGGCGGCTTTTTCCAGGATATTTGATGTTCTCATTCATTTAAACCAAGTCACTTTCACAGTTTTCGCTGTATTTTCATTGTAAACACAAGAAAATCTTCTGGAGGTCGTTGTTGAAAATTAATTTCAAGGGTGAAACATGACTGATTCTTTCCGCAGAAGGTAGAAGGGATAAGGACTGTGCCGTACAGCCAGACAGAGGGAAGATTGTTTGGCCGATTCCCTCGTTTACAAATTTTCTGACAAACTAAAAAAAAAAAGTTGGTGAAAAAACAGCTTTTAGGTGGTTTCTAAACAAACAATGTTCAGTCATATAAAATAATTAAAATATACTTAAAGTGGAACACCACCTCCGAGCCTCTGGGTGTTAGAGCTTACTCAGGGGGACATTTTTTGCAGTAGCTTCTGATTGGAGATGAGGACATACAGTGATGCAGAAAGTTAACACTTAACGCATCAAAAGCCATTAAGCTTGTATAGTTAGGTGGCGGGAAATCGTGCTGCGTCTTAGGTTTGTTATTTTAAGAAATGCTCCATCTGTACAAAAAAATTGCCTGCTGTGAACGGCACCCAGAAGTTAATGTGCGGAGTGCTCATTTCTTATGCACGCTGGTTGGTCAAGAGGTGCGGTAAGGGTTCATCCATGGAAGATGTGTGTAACAAAGTGCGACACGAAGGGATGGGGTAAGGGAGCCCAGACACTAGGGAAAGGGGAAGTGGAGACCTCCTAGGCTGATCTGCAATCAACCTGGCTCCCCTACCGTCCCTATATTGGTTCCTACTCCCTATAATGATCACTACCCCCTTCTGATTCTCCTGGATCTCTCTGCAGCATTCGACACTGTGGATCATCAGCTCCTCCTCGCTATGCTCCGCACTATTGGCCTCAAGGACACTGTTCTCTCCTGGTTCTCCTCCTATCTCTCTGAGCGCTCCTTCTCTGTGTCTTTCGCCGGCTCCTCCTCCTCTCTCCTTCCTCTTACTGTAGGGTTCCTCAAGGATCAGTCCTAGGCCCCCTTCTTTTCTCCTTATACACCGCTCCTATTGGACAAACAATCAGTAGATTTGGTTTTCAGTACCATCTCTATGCTGATGACACCCAATTATACACCGCTGCTCCGGACATCACCCCTGCATTACTCCAAAAGACCAGTGATTGTCTTTCTGCTGTGTCTAACATTATGTCCTCCCTCTGTCTAAAACTGAATCTGTCAAAAATTGAACTACTCGTATTTCCTCCCTCCACTAACCTACCTGTGCCCGATATTGCCATTTCCGTTTGTGGCTCAACCATTACTCCCCAGCAACAAGCCCGCTGTCTTGGGGTCATTTTTGATTCCGATCTTTCCTTCACTCCTCACATCAAATCACTCGCTCGTTCATGTCATCTACACCTCAAAAACATCTCAAGAATCAGGACTTTTCTCACCTTTGACTCGGCAAAAACTCTTACTGTAGCTCTTATTCATTCTCGTCTGAACTACTGCAACTCTCTACTTATCGGTCTCCCACTTACTAAACTCTCCCCTCTCCAATCCGTCCTTAACGCAGCAGCCAGGATCATATTCCTCGCCAGCCGCTACACCGATGCCTCTTCCCTGTGCCAGTCATTGCATTGGTTACCCATCCAATATAGAGTTCAATTTAAACTTATCACGCTTACCCACAAAGCGCTCCATGCTTCAGTACCCCCCTACATCTCCTCCCTTGTCTCAGTCTACCACCCTACACGTGCCCTCCGTTCTGCCAGTGACTTAAAACTAAAATCCTCCATAGTCCGAACTTCCCACTCCCGTCTCCAAGATTTCTCGCTTGCTGCGCCAATTCTCTGGAATGCATTACCCAGGACAGTTCGATTTAGTTCCCAATACCCACAGTTTCAAGTGGACCCTAAAAACCCATTTCTTTAGACTGGCGTATCGCCTAAACACACTCTGTCCATCCCAGCTTTCCCCCATATTAAAATCTTCTTCAACTTCAGGTTCATACCAACCATGCACATAATAGCCTTGGTCAGGACTGCACACATACTGGCTGGCGACCAGTCCATGTATTATTATTTATCCTATTTAGTATATCAAGGCTGCATTATACAATATATGTACATTCTACCTTTTGTGTCTCCCCCATTTCCTCATAGACTGTAAGCTTGCGAGCAGGGCCCTCACTCCTTTCGATATGAGATATGCTTATTCTGTATTGTCTGTACAAGCCCCCCTAAAATTTGTAAAGTGCTGCGGAATATGTTGGCGCTATAAAAATAAAAAATTATTATTATTATTATTATTATATTATTCCTCACTAGTGATGAGCGAGTATGTTTTGTTAACCCTTTCGCCGAGTATGCTCGGGCGAGCAGTTACAGCTGCTCGGTGTTATGTTTGAATCACTCCCGTGTGCATGATTTGCGACTGTTTGACATCTTTAATACATGTGAGGAATGTGTAAGAAATAGACATTCCACACATGTATTAAACCTGTCAAACAGTCGCAAATCATGCACACGGGAGCGATTCAAACATCACCGAGCAGCTGTAAAAACTCGGTGCTCGGCCCGAGCATACTCGGCGAAAGGGTTAACAAAACATACTCGCTCATCACTATTCCTCACCAATGGCACAGGAACCTATCCCTGTATTTCCCTAGCTCTTGGCCCTGGATAGGGAAGGGGGGATGAGCGCTAGTCGATCCCCACTGACAACTAAAGACCTCAAGGGGAGACAGACACAAGGAAAGTAGCTTAGCTTGAGTCGAGTTCAGAGAGATAGCACACACGTCCTCTTAGCACCATAGAGGAAGTAAGAACTGCACTTGCTCCAAGCCTTCACAAGGGGTCATGTGAATATCACCTGCACCTCCCTCTAGCAACAGCCAGTATTTATACACCCAATCTGGGTGTCAATTAGACGGAGGGAGGTAGCCGCTGGATCCTAGGGCGAGACAGTTAAGAAGATGTCTGTAATGCCAACGAAGAGATCTTCTGCAACCAACTGCAGGGCGACTGTCTGTCACTTCTGACACACCCATCACAATATGGTTCTACCACAGCTCCTGCCAAGTTTGAATGTTTTACGTAAGGGGGTTCGTCCTTCCGAACATCACTTTTTAGAATGGTTGTGTACTGCCTGATCGTGATGAGCGATTGCATGAATCTTTTCTTTCTCCATGCATTCTTGTAGGCTTCCTTCAGTATATCTACTCGGTAGACCCTAAATCAAGACAATGTTGTTGGCCAAGGTGTTCCATTTTTGCAACCTTCCCCAAGACGAAGCCTGGAAGTGCTCTTATCTCTGCTTATTGGTATATCGAAGAAAGTCAGTAAATACAATTCAAAAAGGATATATAACAAAAAATAAACCAACAGTGAAACATTTTGAGTTAGACTAATATCCAAATTGTCTCTTCAGAGAGGAAGAAGACCTGGACTTTACTTAGGGTAAAAGCCAAATCAGAATCTCAATTTGCAGACACGGTGTTTCGGGGTGTTGCCCCTCGTGAGTACAAACTATGAGATCTGATTTGGCTGGGTGAGAGGCTAAGAATGGGATCTAAGGGGTAATGTTTCTCCTTATTGAGAGTGTTTGGCTTTTATCATTTCAAGGCTCGTTAAAGGGTCTATAACGACTTTGTAGGATTGTCACTTCCAGTAGGTGGTTCTAGAGTTCAAGTCCTCTTCCTCTCTGAAGAGACAATTTGCATATTTAATTTCCCAGAGGAGCATGCGAGGCGTTGGAAGTCTCCTCATATTGGCGTGCCAGACCTGGCATGTCACTCTCCCTCAAGGAGAAACCTTACCTCTTCGATCAGAGTATGAGTAATGGAAGAGTTGAGAAGACCCATTGCAAACAGCTCCATCATAGAGCAGATGGGTGAGTGACCGAGGAGGGTCGGTAATCGCACACTTATTGTAATGCATCTCTGTGAAATGAAGGAAGGAGCGGTTCTGTGACGGGAGGGTTAAGATGCAGAAATGCTGACGTTTGGTTTTGGTTTACGGAACGCTGAGTATCGGGGAATGCTGCTGCCGAATTTCTTCTTCTGAAACTTGGCTTGTACTTTGGTTGAGCAGTAACCACAGGCAATAAAATACTACTTATCTGTTATAATTTATGGCACCAATCACAATTTAGATTCTCTTCATTGGACCTTTTATATATGTATATTATTCACCAGATTCATCTAGACTGCCATTTTATACAAGTCTTGGTGACGTGTGCGTGCTAGAGTAAGTTTCACCTCTTGACTAATTTTGGAAAAACTTTTAGCTGTTATGTGCTACGGCAAGACGTCTATGCCAGTCAGGCCATACATTTTTGTTGTAATTTACATCACTTTTTGTGGCGTAAAAAATTATGAATTTTTCGGACGCGCTCAACTACACCCCTCCCTCACGGCTTATTTCTGCCCACCTTTTAAAAAGCTGGTGGATCTAGTGTAAAAACGTCAAGTCACAAAATATCCTGACATTTCAAGCAGTATTACAACAGAATATAATGAATAGGCACCATTTTGCTCTCAATTTTGCTACTGTATTAATTTTTCTGAGCAACTGACAGATCCTCTAAGTGAAATACCTTGGAAAAATCCTTCAGCTCCCCTGATTCTGTCACTCCTTTGAAGAGAGATTCACATTTGCTTCTTCTGGAGCACAGTATGTGAAGTCTCTGCTTTGCAGTCCAAGTTGGCGTTCCTTAAACGGCGAAAGATTTCCCATGCTACACTCAAGAAAAACTAAATGTGATTGTCTTTGCAATGGCGTGAAGCAGCGCAAACCAGAAAAGAACAGTAGAATCAGGTGAGCTCCGGGGTTGTTACAAGAGATTTCACACAATTTTTTTTTAGCAAGCGACAGTTCCTCCTCAACTGGGGTCAAAGGATTAAGGCAATAGATACTGGATAACAGTTTCCAAAATTGTTTGAGTCAACTTTTAGATTAATCATTTTGTAAAATATTATTCATCTAGTTTGTGTCTGAATAGTCTATTGTTGACTTGCAGGAAAATTACAAAGTGTTTGAGGACAACAAAGCCAAAATTTTACCTTCTTGATCCTTCTAAACCATGCAGTTACTCCTCTTCCTATAGTCATATTGATTTCTCATTTTTAATCTCCAGTGAGAACCATTTTTCTCCAATTGACCTCCATTAAGAGCCAATTTCTATTAAATGGAGAAGACTCGGACCTGTAATAAACCGTTCCATCCATAGATGGCTTCACAAATCATGACGGAGGAGCAAATTTGGAGATCCATTGTACGGCTCCCAGAGATTGTTCTATTCATTCATTCTAGGGAAAATAAACTTCCTCTCTCAAATCTTGTATAAAAAAAAGACCCGAAAAAATGTAGATAGTCTGAGTAAGCAGCCCTAAAAATCTTCTAAAAAGGTAAGAAACAGGCAGACAAACAAGCCCACCCTTCCACAGGTGGAGAAGAGCAGCTGTAGCGTCTGGGATGGAAAGCCTACGAATACATAAATAATTGCACTCATTTACACATTATTGGTGAGGACTTGCCTAACTAGACATAATGAAGAGCTTCCCAGAATTCTTTACTGATCAGATGATGTATAAAGATCAAATCACTTTCCTTTTTCTGTCTCTGCAGTTTGCTGTTCCGCACAGTGATGAATGGGGACGGCTTGCCCGTACTTTGGTTGAGATCCGTGCCAATCGGGGCGACGGGGAAGAAGAAGCCGTAGAACTCTCAAGCTAATCACCCAATGTATGCCACAACCTGCACAGTATCTATAAATGAATGTACCGATTTCTCCATTAACTTTGCTGTGATCTTTTAAAGCGACGCCGCTCCTCTTCTACCTTCAGCTTCTTGTTTAAAAACAGTGCCCAACGCAGCCGAGACATCCTGTCGTCTCTCTATATTGTGCAGGCGATCTACACTTCTCCTCTCCTGTCTTTCTCTGGTCTACAAATTATTTCACGGTGTGCCAATATTTTAATTAAATGAAGTATATCAGAGCTAGCAATCATTATTCGTATACAAAAAAACCCAAAAAAACTCCATGCGTAATTATTCCTCCGGTAGAATGACACATGCGCTGGTTTGTTCCAAGCCCCAGACATTAATATTCTTACGAAACATGGGAATGAGGGTGCCTGCAAGCACAATAGCGCAGGCAATGGCAAGCAACTTGATAGGTAGCACTAGAAGTCAAATAAGATGAAGAACTCTCCCTTAAAGTGCTCAAACGCCTTCAATAAATGTTGCCCAACCTACCCAATTCACATGTAAGCTCAACTTGGCCAAGTTTGCTTGTTTTTTTTATTTTTTCAATGGGGAGTACGGCCTTTGGTAGAAAACACTGACTAGTCTTTGAAAATCAACACGCCCGATTGTTTGGATGACTTTTTTTGTAATATGTATACGAGTCTTGAATTGGTCAGAGCAGGCTTGAAATGCGACAACCATGTGTCGGCCCTTACCCTTCCTCTTCTCGGCAGGTTTTACAGAAGGTTCTACAATGATAAATCGTATATAGGACATCTGGGCTCATTACTCATCCATAAAAGGCAATAAAATGGTTTTTAAAAATCTTAGAATAGGTCCTCAATCTTGACTTGTATTGATCCGACCTCCAAGACCACCATTTAGTAGTACAATGTAGACACCACAGCCTCGTTCCTCAAGTGAATGGAATGAGCTAAAATACCAAGTTCAACCACTTGTACAGATGAGTGGGCGAGCCTACTTAAACAATGTGCTGATCGGCAGGCGTCCCAGAGGTTGGACATACACCAACTAAACGTTGATGGCCTATACAAAAACATAGGTTATTCAAGTTTAAAAGAGAACTCCTTCAATAGTCCCTGGAATTGATCTTGAAGGTGGATGAGACAGTCTGATCCGCATCCGGGGTATCGTTAGAAGGTAAATTAAAATAATTAGATCACAGTTCTCTCCGATGATGCCACCATCGGTGATCAAGTCTTAGCCACGCAAGCCTCAGAAGTGGGATAGCACAGTAAAAAGTAGGGGGTCCTCACTTGTCCACAAGATAAAACGACCCTCCCGGTACCGTACCCTTAATTTCATCAGAAGACTTGACTGTTCCAGAAGTAGTAGTGGCGTCAACCGGTTTAGAACTACAAGGCCTATCATGCTCTGGCGCTTACAATCGCCATAGAACGCTAGCTTGCCTACTGCTGTCTTATGAATTCATGCCTAGTACAGTTCTATTAAATCCATTCAGAGCGAGATATGATTGTATACAGATGTGTTTTCCTGAAATTGGACCAGGCTGAAGACCTCAGATGTGGTCTCTCACTTGGGTTTTTTTTTTTTTTTGAACTCTACATTCGCATTCTACGATCTCGACGCTGCGTCGTATTTATTGCGGTCGGCTTCATGGAACTTATTTATTTGAAATAATTATAATAAACGATTCTTTACCATGAACATAACGAGTCCGGCCTTATCTGTAATCTGCTGCAAAGACTGCATAATTCTCTCCCCCCCCCCCCCCAAAAAAAAAGAAGGGATTACAATAGGCTGTTTGTACAAGGACTAGGAAGTCGGAAGGGAATAGGCTTTCAAGCAGCCATTACTTCAGAGCATTGGAGCAATATTTCTTAAACAGTTTGGGCGCAGTTGATTTCATGGAAGGTTATATTAACAGATTGTGGTCCAAGAACGACACCAGAGAGACCCATAAAACATAGTTAAGAAATGCCTTACAGATCTGACGTTTCCTTCATGGGATAATATACGAGGCCTGGATGGGGTTTTTTTTTTTTTTTTTTAAGCTCGACGCACAAGAACACAGTTCATATACTACATCGGCAAGAGACAGAAAACTTCAGCTTTCAGCTTGTACAAAAGGAAATACTTAGAACGGCCAAACTTCATGTCACTAATCATTTATGTCCTACTAACTGCCGGCTCCTCATCGGCAGCGGGAGATATAGAGACGGATTATTTCTTTGCATTATTACACTTATTTTACAGGTTAAATGTTTATTTTAGGAAGTGGCAAAAAAATATTAAACTTTGGTTTTTGGCTGCCCGGACAACAAAACAGGAAAAGACAGAGCCGTAACTTTGAGCTGCTGGGAACAAATACAAAATCTACGGTATATCTAGGCCCCCAACTCACCATGGGCCATTTAGAATACTGGTTTCTTCCGTGGTTATGGGGGTTTTTGAGCCCATGTCCAACTGCTACCTCTGCACCCCCTATTACTACACCTCAGGATAAAGCTTAGAAGATCAAAGTGGCTCAGAAGTTAGCACTGTAGCCGTGCCGCTCAGGTCAAAACCCAAGGACAACATCTGCAAGGAGTTTGTATGTTCTCCCCGTGTTTGTGTGAGTTTCCTCCGGGTTCTCCCACACTCCAAAGACATACTGATAGGGAATGTAGATTGTGAGCCCCGATGGCACTACTTTAGAAAAATAAATAATTGAAAAATGACAAGGTAAAGTTACAGTACTTATGACCATAACTCTTCATAAAAATAATCCAAAGTTTCCAGTTCCTATTTCTTAAGACTACATTTTTTTTTCCTTACATGTAAGCTTGGCTGTAGCCCATATTCTTCGGTATCTCATAATTTGGTAAAACAAAATATCTACAAAAATAGCGTGGACCTGGATCTTAAAGTATCCCAAGCTCTCCGCAATGAAATGCACAAGGGTTTCCGGATCTTGAGGAACCATGGCTGACACAAATATCCATTACTATGAATGCCTTGGACTATACTTCAGGTTGTATTGCTTCAAAAAGCAAGGAATCGTGAAGGTCTTCGCTGTTTTTTAAAGCACAAATGAAGTAGGTTATGTTGGCAGAGCCCCCCCCCCCCTACTTCAGTGGAGTCAGATATATGGACCTGTTATACTGATGTAACGCCACCAAAAGATATTTTTTCTGGCATGATGGCCAGAAGGGATGAGCAGACCAGTGGAAGTTTGGGTTCTGGTACCCATCCCAAACTTTATTCCAAAAGTTCTGTTTGGGTACCAGATGTGTACCCGAACTTGAACCCCATTAAAAATAATGGGAAACCGAACTCTTGAGCTCTCCCGAGTATCCCTGGAATTCCGACCATTGCACCAGACTTACGGGACACTAACTGTCCGGTAAGAACCCCAAACTTTTAACGTTGGGTTCGCTCATCTCTAATTGCCACCACATACATATGACATCTCAAGGTCGGGTTTACTTAAACAATAAGGCTACGTTGCCACGATTTGTTGTTGAGCAGTGAAAATATGCAACGTCAAAAACTCATTGTGGGAACTTGGCTTAAGGGATTCCTTAGAAGGTTTCTATATATTTTACTAAAAATAGACATGAAGTTAAAAAGAAAGAAACCCTGTAATGTTGTAAGGTTTAACAGTTGATGGCACGGCTACTTTCTGGTCTCTTGGGCATGTTGAAGTCACAGTATATCGTTTTCTGTATTCACTTGTCACCGAAACTGAGAGGGGCCCAAGACCAAACATTGATGGAGGAAATAGCGGTATCAGGCAATTTTTCAAATAGTAGATTTTGCGCTATGAATTCAGGGATGAATTGTTCTTTTAGCCTCTAAATATAAAATTCAAGATTCATTCAGACACAAGACGGCTTGCTGTGCTCCAGCCATTGCTTGGCTTTGTATATGGCAATTTGTATTTTGGGTTCATTTGATGAGCTGTATTAAGAGAAGCATAGAGTCTAGATCACGTGAAGTCATTATCGGTCTTTACTCCTCCTTGGTCAGACCTCATCTGGAATACTGTGTACAGTTCTGGGCTTCACATTTTAAAAAAGACATAAAAAAACTGGAGCAAGTTCAGAGAAGAGCTACCAGGATAGTGAGCAGACTGCAAACTATGTCCTACAAGGAACGGTCTAAGGATCTGGGAATGTTTAGCTTGCAAAAGAAGGCTAAGAGGAGACTTAATAGCGGTCTACAAATATCTGAAGGGCTGTCACAGTGAAGAGGGGTCAGCTCTATTCTCCTTTGCACAGGGAAACACTAGAAGCAATGGGATGAAACTGAATGGGAGGAGACACAGATTAGATATTAGAAAAAAACTTTTTGACAGTGAGGGTGATCAATGAGTGGAACAGGCGGCCATGAGAGGTGGTGAGTTCTCCTTCAATGGACGTCTTCACACAGAGGCTGGACAGACATCTGTCTGAGATGATTTAGTGAATCCTGCATTGAGCAGGGGGGTTGGATCAGATGACCCTAGAGGCCCCTTCCAATTCTCTGATATGTATCTCGGTCCATTAATCACTTGAAGAACAGTTGTCTGTGCCTATATTCCTTCCAAAACGCAGTCTGGTAAAAAGGTTAGTGGCTATGGAAGCTCAAATGGTCAAAGTGTGTAAAGTCTTCAGTTTGCAGGTTTCACATTTGATTCCAAACTTTTTCATTCTCAAAAATTGCAGTTTCCAAAATCCAAATTAGTACCACCAAGGAAAAACAGCTTTGAAGACTTTGACATGTTCCAAACTATAGCACTCTATGACCGACATTTCACCGCTCGTCTATAGAGACTCCATGGTCTTATGCATCGGCGAGTAAAGAGCTTGGTTAACAAGGACATCCCAGACATTAAAAGGGAAAGGAGAGTCTACAAATTTTTGGATGTGTAGTGCAAAAATCAACAGAAAATAGACAAAGTGTGGAGAGTAAATGAAAAGATGATACGGAGATTGTCCTCTTTTTCACTTTATTAGACTCGCACTAGGACGTTTGACATTTACTGCATTGTTAAAATGAAAATTAAATGACCCATTATCGATAGCTAGAAACTGATGAACAGCATCTACTACAGGAAGACAATTGCTCCTAGGATTATACTGTAGATCCCAGAAGACAACCATCATCAATGATCACCACAAAGAATGTTGGTCAATTGTTAAAATGTTCTGGCCGGCACAATTCCTGACGAATGATAAAAATCACCGAATAGTAAGGCAGACGTTATTACAGTACTTGGATTCTCTATGGTTCATTCATATGGCATAATTCATTGGTTTAACTTCCGATCATGAGAAGTCGACTTATTGCAGCGTCATACAGCCGATATCACCAATCGGAGCTGTAGACAATCATGGGGCAAGTGGCCTCTTGGAACCGGTCATCTGATGTTCCTCCAACTTTGTGGAGCCAGAAGGGATCTCATAGGAATTACTGGCTCTACCTAAACAGTCTCCTCTAGAAAACGTGTTGTAGCAAAGGGCAGCCCAATTTCAGTGGTCATTTTGCAAGGGAAGATAGGTTAGAAAATAAAGCATTAAAATTGAAGGCGCTAACTTTTTGAGGGCTCTAATTATATTTTTGTTCTGATCCCTCTTTGGTTGCTGAAGGATGAAGAGGCTCAATGCGAGCCGGCAGGGCGGGTTGCATAGTGCTGCCCACTTTAGGGCACAAAGCTGAAAATAAGGTAAATGTAGCATACTGCCTAATATCCCAACATAGAGCGATGCCATAAAAGTTTTGATTGGTGGTCGTATCCCAATAGTATTGAGAATGGGGTATAAAGACTCCACTAAAAAATTAAGTAACTCACAGGGTCTCTCGAGTCATTGCACATTGGCCACCAGCTCTTCATGGGAACCTGGTAGCCCCATTCTAGGTCTGTAGGAAGTCTCCTTGGTCCGACCCACCCTTACCCCAAACTTTTATCACATAGGCTTTAGAAGTCTACGAGGGGTAGACAGTTTGTTATGTGGATCTGCTTTAAAATCCACATCACAAAAGAACTATGTGCAAAAATACCCTTACAGTGTCACACAAGTTCTTTCTCGTCACGGGTTGGGTGTTTGGTACTTTGTATCCAGTTTTTAAATTTGTCCAAATCACAAGGGGTATTAAAAAAAAAAATAATAATAAGTTTAACTACAACTAACTTGCTTCTCTAAAATCCACAAAGTCTAAAAGGTCACAGTCAGACGGCAGTATAAATCGGAACAAAGTGCCCGGACTGGCCGGCAGCTCTCCCTACTTGAGCGTGACAGCTGCAGATAAATACATGAAGCTGTCATACTCGGGTGGGTAGAGCCGCCAGCCAGTCCGGGGCCTTCGGTCTGCTCTCCGTCTGATCTATTCTGCCATCTGACTGCGCCCCAAGTGTCCCGCTTTTATCCACGCAACGGCTGCAATCACCTAATGATAAAATGCACATGGAAGTTTTACGTTCTGACCGGTTCTTACCTCCGGCTTTGTGCTTTTTGACAGAACCTTGTATACGATTACAAAAAAAAAAAAATTAGAGCCAAAAGATTTATTTCATGGCAGTGCTAAACTTTTAATTTTCATAGGAATGTAACAGCTGGAATTAAAAAAAAAAAAAAATGAAAGCTTTTATTTTGGTTTTTGGAAACCCTGAAATTTTGTAACATTATAGAAAAAAAAAAGACCTTTGGCAAAACACGGCTCTCCCACTGATCGTGGAACTACAACCTTCAGCATCCTTGTCAGAGTATACTGGGAGTTGTGCTCCAATATGTGAGGAGCCTCGTGAAGCTGGAGGCCGATCGAGCACTTGCAATATAGGACTTGGCGGAGCCCAACGTGAAAGACGAGGGCTGATCCGAGCTCTTATCGCAACGTTCACCTGTTTCCAATTACATAAATACTGAGGGCATAAAATCTCTATGATACAATTCGGATACGAGTCTTTGTGCGTTTTTAATATCTATCGCAGCACAGGGATTTTTTTTTATTTTATTTTATTTACAATTTTATTAATTCTATGACGTCCTACCTTGACTGTTCGATCATTGCTGGAAGCAAAAAAACAAAAAAGAAGAAAAAAGTGTAATATTAGGACGTGAGTCAAGAGAACTCCCAAGAATCTCTGTGTGTTATATAGCAACCAGCAGCTCTCGTAGAACTACAACCACCAGCATTATCCTTCCCGTCACAGGTCTGGAAGGTGCAATTTGCAAACAGATAAAGGTCCACAGGCAGCAGTTCTGACAACTTCTATTCTCAATTCCTCGGGAAAATGTATTTTTGCCCAATTCTTCTTCGCTTGGTGCAGATTACAGCTCCATTAAGAAAAAAAAAAAAAAAAAAAGGTTTATGGTTTCACGTAAATGAATTTTAAAAAGGGGGCCGGGACTCACTCACTGACCGCGAGCAGAGGTCTTCTAAATGGTGACTCTGCAAAGTACAAAGCTGCAGCCGGTCATTACATAATGCCCGAACTTTCTTTACAGAAAACCACTTGTAGTGTGGATAAAGTTCTAGAAATGGGGTCCAATGATGGCGACAGCTGCTGTTAACCAGACACTGAAGACCCCAAGATGATGCTTCCAGTTACAGCAGATTTCCGTTCGAAGCAGTAGGTCGCCCCATGCACCTAAGAAAAACTATTGGTACCATAGAAGCGGTGTGATCGCACAGTAACGAGTGTCCGGCACAGTTTACATCCCATATTATGGGTTGTGTGACATTAAAGCACAGTTTTCCAGAAACCGCGCCATCTGTGTCCCTAGTCTGTGGCTGGGAACTGCAGCTCCGTTCCATTAAAATCTATGGGGCAAAACCAGTCACAATCCTTGTTCAAGGCTAGCGCTGAAGAAGAAGAAAAAGCAGAGAGTGATTTCTAATATCACACAACCCACTTAAGAGCTTCGTTACACTTAAATGTCCACCTGCCAGCACAATATTACTGCTAGTCTATAATATGAATCTACAGGAAGGGACTGAAAACATTATATTACCTGTACTGATCCGAATTACAACCTGTATTATACTCCAGAGCTGCACTCACTGTGTACATACATTACTGATCCGAATTACATCCTGTATTATACTCCAGAGCTGCACTCACTATTCTGCTGGTGGAGTCACTGTGTACATACATTACATTACTGATCCTGTACTGATCCGAATTACATCCTGTATTATACTCCAGAGCTGCACTCACTGTGCATACATTACATTACTGATCCAAATTATATCCTGTATTATACTCCAGAGCTGCACTCACTATTCTGCTGGTGGAGTCACTGTGTACATACATTACTGATCCTGTACTGATCCGAATTACATCCTGTATTATACTCCAGAGCTGCACTCACTATACTGCTGGTGCAGTCACTGTGTACATAGATTACATTACTGATCCCAAGTTATATCCTGTATTATACTCATCCTATAGCTGCATTCAGCTCTGGAGTATAATAAAGGATATAACTGAGGATCAGTAATGTAATGTATGCACACATTGACTGCACCAGCAGAATAGTGAGTGCAGCTCTGGAGTATAATACAAGATGTAACTCAGGATCAGTAATGTAATGTATATACACAGTGACTGCACCAGCAGAATAGTGAGTGCAGCTCTGGAGTATAATACAGGATGTAACTCAGGATCAGTACAGGATCAGTAATGTAATGTACGCACACAGTGACGGCACCAGCAGAATAGTGAGTGCAGCTCTGGAGCATTATACAGGATGTAACTCAGGATCAGTACAGGATCAGTAATGTATGTACACAGTGACTGCACCAGCAGAATAGTGAGTGCAGCTCTGGAGGATAATACAGGATGTAACTCAGGATCAGTAATGTAATGTATGTACACAGTGACTGCACCAGCAGAATAGTGAGTACAGCTCTGGAGGATAATACAGGATGTAGCTCAGGATCAGTAATGTAATGTATGTACACAGTGACTGCACCAGCTGAATAGTGAGTGCAGCTCTGGAGTACAATACAGGATGTAACGCAGGATCAGTAATGTAATGTATGTACACAGTGACTGCACCAGCAGAATAATGAGTGTAGCTCTGGAGGATAATACAGGATGTAACTCAGGATCAGTACAGGATCAGTAATGTAATGTATGTACACAGTGACTGCACCTGCAGAATAGTGAGTGCAGCTCTGGAGTATAATACAGGATGTAACTCAGGATCAGTACAGGATCAGTAATGTATGTACACAGTGACTCCACCAGCAGAATAGTGAGTGCAGCTCTGGAGTATAATACAGGATGTAACTCAGGATCAACAGAAGTTAATTTCAAATAGACTCAAAATTTAGATTCTACATATAAAATGTCGCTTAAAGTTGCACATACCCTTTAATTCAATTCTGTTACTGTGTGATCACACACACATATATAGCTCTATATCTATATATTTTTTTAATTTAACATTTTTAAATTCACCAAAAACCAAATTTCATTATTACTTCGGGTCCCTGCAATATTTGACCTATAGGTTTAATCTTTGCTTCTTAATGACCTAATTAATCTACATTCATGGGGTGTGCAAATCCCAATCCAAAGCAAACACCCGAGACCCCCTGACTGCTGTTGGTGGTTTGGGGCTGACGGTCCAGGGGGATCTTCTAGATCCCTTTGTTCCCCAGGTTGCACTATATAAAAGGTACATGAAGGTAATGAAATTACATGAAGGTAATTGCACATAATTAAGGAGGAGAACTAAAAGATCTAAAAATTCTCATGATTGCGGAATAAAAGGTGAAGAGACGCCGATACATTGTAACAGGTGACGGCAATGTATCCAATCCCCTCTCCTCCCCCGTAACCGCTAACGGCTTTAGGTGGCTTTAGTGGTGGTGGATGATGGCTGAAATCTAGGAAGGTAGAGTCCGAATTTGCTTTCAATTCCTGCAAAAGTCGCCACGGCTAGTTTGTATCCGCCGACATGGTCGGGATTCGGCGCCGGTAGCGTGATGCGGGACTTGGGGACCGGCTCTGAACCAGCTGGTTTCCTGGAACAGAAAGAAATAAAATATTGGTTCAGTACTTAGATTATGGAACGTCCAAAATCTAAAAGAGAGATTGACCCTCTGTGATTTTACACATCAATGAAACCCTTCTGGGGGCTTAGTTTTGGCAATAGGAGTTGAATTTTTTATTTTATTTTTTTTAATTTTTACTTGTGCCATTTTGGGTCGATGCATTAAGACTGGAGTATTCAAGCTCCCGCCAATTCAGTCTCGCTGGCGCATAAAGTGCTACATATTTTTAAGGAATTTACTGCATCTTCTGGAGTGGCGTGCGCCTCCATCTGCTGAACCCAACCTCATAACATTTTTGTGCAAAATTTTCGCAACTTTTCAAAGTTTTTACACCAGCAAATCGGCCAAATAGTTTATTGAGTTCTAAAATTACTTTTAGGGCAAATACCAAAAGTCATAGCAATGCCGCAATTTTTGTGGGTTATTGTTTTTTTTTTTGGCATTCAGCACGCGGTATAAATAATCTGTTTGGTTTCACAAAATAAAAGGTTAGTTATATACTTACGCGTTTTTTTTATATTTTAATACTTGTGTCTTAATGCCATAGACACCTATTCATATCCCACCAGGCGAGGAGGAAGCTCGTTCCTTTCTAACCCCTTAGATACCACGGCCGTTTTTGACAGCGGCATCTAAGGGGTGCAGCAGAAGGAAGGTTGTGTGTCCCGGCTCTGATCCTGCCGCTGACGTGGAGGATGCACCGACGAGATCAACCTGATAAAAACGTACATTGAGGGAACAAGCGCCCGACCAAGATGTACTGTTATTCCCTTCTTCACTTTTTGGCAGCATACATTTGGTAGTTAGGTGCGGAAAAGATGGAAGGGGGGTTATCCATAATCATGACATCACAAAGCTCTGCAAAGAAGCTGTGTACACAAAACGGTAGGCAACAATTATTTATTTCCTACACAAACTAGACGGCACCAGGGACCCTGCAAGTTCAAAAACTACGCAGCAGAAATAACCAATAAGCCCAGTAATGATACCAGATGGTGTATGAGGGGCGGCCCAATGTGTGTCCAGTATGATCTATTCAACCAGGGAGAACGCCGCAGTGATAAAGCGGAAGGTGCTGTGATCAACGACCATGGAAGGAATATAGGAAAAAAAACAATCAAAGGAAGGCAAAAACTTACACTCCACCAAAATCCACGTAGAACCATCGCTGCAATAACTCGTAGGTCACCAGAGTCACACCGAACTGTGGAGAGGACCTGAACACACGGGCTGCAAGAGGTCAGGACATAAAAAGTGTATATACGTATATAGGAGACATATCCTGGATCAAGCAGAGAATAACAGACAGATGGGAGCTCAGATAGAGGACTGACTGATACAAAACAGATAGAGGGCCAGAGATGATCAGATGACCATCTGTCTGACCCCATATCTGATCTCCCACTTATCTGATCATTTATTGGATCTCCCACCTATTATCTGATCTCATCTGATTTCTCATCTATTAATCTGTCCCCCAACCTATTTATCTGATCTCCCTCCTATTTATCTGGTCCCCATTTCATCTCCCACCTGTTTATCTGATCTATCTGACCTCCCACCTATTTATCTGACCTCCCACCTATTTATCTGACCTCCCACCTATTTATCTGACCTCCCACCTATTTATCCAATCATCTCTGATTTGCCACCCATTTATCGAAACCCCCAACTATTTCTAATCATCCATCTCATCTCCAACCTATTCATCTGATTATCTAGCTGATCCAGTACCTATTTATCTGATCATCCATCTGATCTCCTGCTGATTCATATGATCCCCTATCTGATCCAGTACCCATTTATCTTCTCCCCTATGTGATCCAGTATCTACTTGTCTGATCTCTCACCTATATCTGATCTAGCTGTATCAGTGCATCCATATTGATGTGAACATTTTACCTCCGGCGCCTTTCCATAAAGCCCGATGTCCTTCCTCTCGTAGGATTTTCCGGAAGCAGTCTATGACGCCAGAATAAGTGGTTTGACCAGCTCGTGCCGCGACCTGTAGTCGAGTCTTAATGACATCAGCGGGGGTCACTAGTGAAGCCGCCGGCATACCTGTAGACCACACCATGATCAATATATATATTAACCTCATAACAGAGCAAAAAGTAAAAATATCAGTTACTTCAGATTCCATAAATATTACCCAATAAACTCAAATGGGTTTCTAGGTGGCTCTACGTAACACTGCACCATCCAGCTGCTGATTGATAGGACTTCATGAGCCAAACACAGCAAGTGGTTGCTTTAGAGGGAGTCTTACTTTTCATAAGCGGTCCAGTTGAGACAGAGGCATTCCCCACCATATTAGTTGTAAACTTCTGTCCAACTTGGCCCCACCCATCGTAGTCCCGGCTATGCATAGTTACAGAGAGTCTAGTTTAGTGGCTTTGATTTGTGACATATGACCTTCAGTTTCCACCAGTAATAAGTAACCATTGCAGGGTTTATACAGCTCGTCTGCTGGCTTCTTATGGCTACTTGTACGATGACAGATCCCAACATTTGGGACTTAGAACAAAACATTAGGCAACTACCACTGAGGGCTGTAATGGTGGCCATATTGGTTGGCAACCATTTCTCCCTTAAGTACAAAACATCCAATAGCTAAAAAGTAATTTTAAAGACTTACTCTGCTGAAAAATAAGTTTCCTATGTTTTAGTTTAAGGAATCTTATGCATCAATCTCACATCTGTTCTTTACATATCAGATCTACCATATGAAGGCTGCTGCAGATGAGCCGTCTGAATCCGGATTCAGCGACATCTACTCATGGGTAAAAATCTGGGTAATGCCTACCGAAAGTCTGAGATCATTCCTGTTCTCACACAAGTGAAAAAACTGCAGCACGCCACATAAAAACGAGTACAAAACATGCAGTCCATCGCAAGCACTCTCTAAATGGTGACGAGCCTCCATTCCCCAATATATTGGACCAGGAGGTCCTGCAAAAGTCAAGAATTGATGACCACCTTTTAACAAAAGTTGGGAGAGTCCAGCTTTCTCTTGGCTTTTGCTACTCAGGCATCCACCAGGAAGAAGTCAAAAGTTTTGACTTCCCTTGAAGGAGGAAGCCAAGGCTGGAAGAAGGTGGGGGGTTTATGGGGTATTGTGTGTGTGGCCATCAAGAAACAAAAAGGACAGCCATATGTAAAAAGTGAATAAGGATGCAACATCCAAAAGGAACTACAAGAATTCCTCAATATTTGCAGCCAGGAAAATAAGATGATGAGCAGAAGTGAAGTGCTTGCAAATATGCCTTCGATTTTTGCGATCTTGTCTCTATGGTCATCAGTCCTTCTGCCCCTCGGGCTTCCAAAACCAAACTACTTGGATACTCAAAAACTTTCAGCTTGAGCTGTATTATAAGAGCATAACTGAGGGGACTCAGTATCTAGACAGCTTTATTTTTAAAATTTCAGTAGATAAAATAAAAAATATATAGAATGAGTCTTTATTTAGCATTCTGGGCAATTGTATGACCCTAAGGGCAGTGGAGAACTCAGAAATATGACTGACTTCATGTTTCCCAGCAGGATATCTCATGGTAAGAAGTGTGCCGTCATCTCTTGAGGGTTTAAAAAAAACAAAACCCCAAAAAACTAAAATTAGAGGCTATGAAAGGATACTGAATGATTTTCCATATCCGCCCCGAGAAATAAAAGCAACCCTATGATGGGATATCCGTGCCCACTGAGTCACTTCAACCATTACTCCATGGATGGGTATACCACCCTGGCGATAACCTAGAAAGTTCTAGTGTTCGATATATCACACGCCGACAAACGAGACGTGTAAGCTTTAGAAAATCCAGCTCCACACAATCCCCCAACATGTCTGATTAAACTCAGATTTTTGGGAGGAGAAAGCTCTTTGGCCTTTTGCTTTTTTTCTTTTCACGCCTCTTTGTGGCTACTGGCAAGGAACACACAGCGAGCTGAAAAGCAAAGTCTTCAAACTCACCACCACTGCCGCCACCACTTTACCCACAGGCGCGCGCAAGCATGACTGTCTGCCACCACCTTAAATAACCCTATGTAAACTCTGCATGCAAAGAAACATTTCTGTGCAAAATCAGCAAACCAAAATACAGCTAGGATTTCAGGAGGGAGGGTAGGAAGAAATCCCCCCCAAAACTTTCATCTCTCCCAATGCATTCGATCTGCACAGTGCGGACCCCTTGCTCAGATGTCTTACCGTGGCACACAATATCCATGTAGGTGGGTCGCATTCAGTCTACATTAGATGGAAATGAAGAACACATGGCCAAGCGCTTGGAAATTAGCATACAGACCCAGAAATGGCTTTACCAAACACACTTTCTACATAAAGTCGTTGGCAGCTGTTTAAAGAGAATCTACACCTTTGATTGACACGATCAGTAAATGCAACATTTAGGATCTCCTAAGATGTCCTTTACCTAGAAATCACCAAAAATCTGCCTACTTTCAGATGGGTTTTCCCCGCCATGAATGTGTCTCAAAGTTGATTAGTGCCTCATTTCTTTCTGCAAGTCTCAATAGGTGGCACTGGAGACTCTTATCTTCCTTCAGTTCTTTTGCATAGTTTTACCTTTAAGATTCTACACCAAGTGGATCTCCACAGTGAGAATCGGTTGACTTTTATTGAAGAGGTATCTCCTCGAGTCAACTAGAACCCTACGTTATACTGATGTGGAGCAAAAATGCCAAAATAGTCATCTACAGATGGGCGATTCCAGTTTGCCCCAAATCCCTGGTCATGTTGCGAGGCTCTATAAAGAGTTGGACGCTGAATTACAAACTAGCTCCCTGTAGACCGTGATAGACCGTTTTCTTCCTTCCGGATAGGATCTATTTTGCCCTGAGATGTTGAGGACTGAGGATGCTGGTGGCAGAAACGAAGACTGCCTTGGTCCAAATGCCGAGGACAATGAGCCAGTCACTGGTCTTTGACTGACAGGTCACTTCACTCTCGCTTGAGATAGTATCATCATCAGGAGCTTACTACGCATGCGTACACCCTTTGAAGAGACAATGCCAGACAATGAATCATAGAATGTTAGAGTTGGAAGGGACCTCCAAGGTCATAGTGTCCAACCCCCTGCAGGATTCACTAAACCATCTTAGACAGACATCTGTCCAGCCTCTGCTTGAAGACTTCCATTGAAGGGGAACTCACCACCTCTCGTGGCCGCCTTTTCGACTCATTGATCACCCTCACTGAAGGCACCTGCACAGAATCAGGGGCAAGGAGGGCAAGGAAGGCAAGTCAGTGAGAGAACGACCGGTCAGTCAAAGGAGGCTGGCAGGCAACTAGGAAGCAGCATGGAAGGAAACAAGTGCAGTGTCATCCCAGCTGCGCTTCCAATTACAACTTTATGGCTGGATTTCTCTACAATTTCTATATGAAATCCTGCAAACAAGGTACAGATTTAACAAGCATTGAAGGGCCTTTACACGCATGCCTTTAGTTAGGAGAGTAAAATCCTGATGACTGGTTCCCTTTAAGTCTTAACTTTTTTTCAAAAGTGAATTGACGGCAGTAGGAAATTCCCAAGAAAGTCAATGGTGATGTGGACGCACCGACGTAGTCAAGTCAATGGCGGTGCCTGAAAGATCAGAGTAAATCAGCGCCATGTTTTTCCATAGCTTCCATAGACTTCTCTATCGACTTTTATAGAGTGCGCTTGGCCTGGAATGGTGGACGGGTCTCACCATGTCCCAAAATGTAGCCATTTACATACCGTGTTGATGTGTCAAATTCGTGGGGATTACACTTTTTAATAAACCTCCATTCTATGCAACCTTTGTCCTGCGAGTAAACCGGCACGCGTGGTGGAAATGACATCCCTACTGACTATAACTTCTGGATTCAACCTCCAATTCCAAAGCAAACAAGTCTCGGAACGAAACATGAAATCTTTTCTTCTTGTAGTTTATTAAGTCCGTGAGGGTTTCAGCCAAACCAGCATGGTCTGGCTCCTCGTGCTCCAAACAACTGCAGTAAACAGCCGCACACACAGGAGACGACCTACATCTAAGGAGGCGCGAAATAAAAATAGAGAGACCATCTATAACATGTGGTCACAGGAAAACATGACACGCAGCAAATTAGCCCGTCAATCCAGCACCCAAAAGGAAGCTTGGGAGAAAAGACAAGCGCGTCTGTGAGTGGCGACCACCGAGATGGGACCGCAGTGAAACGTAAACCCAAATCAGCCTCTGTCAATCCATCGTTTAAAGAGCAGAAATTAAAATGTTCCAAGAGCAAGATTAACAAAAAGCTGCCCCAATCGTTTTGCATTTTTCTAGGGTTTGTCCGGGTCCAAGACTTTTAGGATATGTCTTTTTATTAATCCAATACTGGGGTGCTAAACCTTCATCCCTTAGTTTTCTTTTTCAGGTTTAAAACTCTTGTTTCAACCAGGACGCCTTGAAGAGCAGATGTCAATCAGGTTGACATGGCTGGGGAGGACATATTACATTACAGTAAAAAGCAGCTTCCTCCTTCCCCGTCTATTGTATCATATCTGTAGATGTGTTCGTTGCACCCGAACGTAGATTCCGCAGCGTTGTAGATCGTTCGGCTGACATAAATGAAAGCATGAAAGCCGCCTGTGAGACTGAACATCAAAAGGGGGACATTATCTCGGTCTGCGATCACATCAGTAGCTTTCAAAGGGGACGGCTGTATCTCAGAAATTGTTTGGCTTGTCGATGTACGCTTGCATTTCACGTCGGCGCGCGGGCTTCCATGTTAAAGGCTTGTTTTGTTCCAATGAAACAGGTCGGGGAGTAGCCAAGTCTAAAGACACTTGTATCTGATCGAGTCGTTGGGAAGAGGAACGCTTTATGGCTACCCATGCTTTGAAATGGAAGCCTCAGAAGAGAAAAAAAAAAAAAGTTTCCATAGTTTTACTTGCAACTTTTTATGGTCTCGATATGGCTGACCAAGCCCCTATAGAACATTTATTTATTTATTGCATTTTCAGTTCACTAGGAGCCTTGTCTAAAAGGTATAACTTGCTGGAAATGACTGGCATAATAATAATCATAATAATCATAATAATCGGCTTATCCCGTCTGTCTGTGCGTCCAGGAAATCCCGCGTCGCTGATTGGTCCGGCCGCGGCCAATCAGCGACGCGGGATTTCAGAACAAGATGGCGGCCGTTAGCGGCTCATCTGCCGCACGGAGGTCAGAGGCGATGCAGCCAGGAGATGACCGACGCTAGCCGGTCATCTCCAGGCTGCTCACAGCAGAAGTACCCCGACCAGCGGCCTAGGCAGCGCCGCTCCCCGGTCCTCCCTTCACACTTGCCGTGGAGGTCAGCGGCGATGCAAGTACCCGCACAGGCAGCGCCGTTCCCCGGTCCTCACTAACATGGTTCGCTGATTGGCCGCCGGCCGCGACCAATCAGCGATATTGGCGCGAAATTTAAAACACCGCTGTCCCGATTGGTGGTGGCCGCAGGCCGCGACCAATCAGCAACGAGCGCAGTTTGGCCGCGAATTGGCGCCGGATTTGAAACACGCTTCGCTGATTGGTTGCACCTGATCAGCAATATTGGCGCAAAATTTAAAACACCACTTCTCTGATTGATCACAACCAGCCGGCCGTGACCAATCAGCGACTGGCGCAGCCCGGCCGCGAATTGGCGCCAGATTTGAAACACTCAGGCCACCGTCGGGAGATCAGCAGAGAGGACCAATGCTAGCCGGTCATCTCCCGGCTGCTCGCAGCGGAAGGACACGCACAGGCAGCGCCGCTCCCCGGTCCTCACTAACACGGTTTGCTGATCGGTCGCGACCAATCAGCGATATTGGCGCCAAATTTAAACACCACTCTGCTGATTGGTCGCAGCCGGGGGAATTACATGCTGGCTGTGCGTGGTCAGCTATGTTGTCACAAGCAGTATTGACAACATGACGTAATTACAAAATTCATTAGGGGCCCCGGGGGGATACATGGGGGGTTAAGTTAAAGAAGTGCACAACCCATTTAAACACTGCTTCGCTGATTAGTCGCGCCCGGTCGGCCGCATACATATTCTAGAATACCCGATGCGTTACAATCGGGCCACCATCTAGTAATAATAATAATAATAATAATTATAAATATTATTATATTATACTATATATGCACACAAAGTCATGGCCAAAAGTGTTGGCACCCTTGAAATTGTTCCAGAAAATGAAGTATTTCTCCCAGAAAATTATTGTAATTACACATGTTTTGTTATACACGTTTATTTCCTTTGTGTGTACTGGAACACAAAACAGAAGAGAAAGGCAAATTTGACATAATTTCAAATAAAACCCCAAAAATGGGCCGGACAAAATTGTTGGTGCCATCAACTTGATATTTGGTTGCACACCCTTTCAAATAAATACTTGCAATCAATTGCGTCCTATAGCCAACAAGCTTCTTGCACCTCTCAGCTGGAATTTTGGAGGACTCTTCTTATGCAAACTGCTCCAGGTCTCTCATATGTGAAGGCGTCTTCTCCCAACAGCAATTTTAAGATCTCTCCACAAGTGTTCAATAGGATTTAGACCCGGATTCCTTGCTGCCACTTCAGAACTCTCCAGTGCTTTGTTTCCATCCATTTCTGGGGGCTTCTTGAAGTATGTTTGGGGTCATTGTCCTGCTGGAAAACCCATGACCTAAGATGCAAACCCAGCTTCCTGACATTGGGCACAATATTGCAACCCAAAATCCTTTGGTAATCTTCAGATTTCATGATGCCTTGCACACAGTCAAAGCACCCAGTGCCAGAGGCAGCAAAACAACCACAAAACATCTTTGAACTTCCACCATATTTGACTGTAGGTACTGTGTTCTTTTCACTGTAGACCTCGTTCCGTTTTTGGTAAAACCATAAAATGATGTGCTTTACCACAAAGCTCTATCTTGGTCTCATCTGTCCAAAAGACGCTTTTCCAGAAGGATTTTGGCTTACTCACGTACATTTTGGCAAACTGCAGTCTAGCTTTTTTATGTCTGTTAGCAGTGGGGTCCTCCTGGATCTCCTGCCATAGAGTTTCATTGCATTCAAATGTTGACGGATAGTTTGCGCTGACACACATGTACGCTGAGCCAGCAGGACAGCTTGAATTTTTTTGGAACCTGATTGAGGCTGCTTATCCACCATTCGGACTATCCTGCGTTGCAACCTTTGAATTTTTCTCTGCCATCTTCGTCCAGGGAGATTAGATACAGTGCCATGGGTTGTAAACTTCTTGATTATGTTGCGCACCATGGACAAAGGAACATCAAAATCTGTGGCGATGGACTTGAAAAATATCAACAATCTGAAGGTTACAACAATTTTTGTTCTCAAGTCCTCAGACAGTTCTCTTTTCCTCTTTGTGAAAAGAAAAGAAAGGGCGCATGTGTAGACTCACAGGGCTATTTGCTGAATTTAAAAAGTGCCAGTACACTCACCTGTGAAGGTTGTGTACGTCTACACAACCAAGATTAAGCGTGTAATTAATGAGGCTCCGGGTCACCTCTATTTGTAGTACCGTCCTGTCGGTGTTTGCCTTGCAACTCCGTGCTCCTCAAGTGGTCACACGATCCTGCTGGACCAGATACCACGTCACCGCAGGTCCTCAGTAGTTTAACCCGGTGGTTGGATACCGCAGGTCCTCAAACATCCAAATAGACCAGGCCGCTCCTGCCGCTTTAGCTCCGCATGGAGATACAGTCATATGAAAAAGTTTGGGCACCCCTATTAATCTTAAGCTTAATGTTTTATAAAAATTGGTGTTTTTGCAACAGCTATTTCAGTTTGATATATGTAATAACTGTTGGACACAGTAATGTTTCTGCCTTGAAATGAGGTTTATTGTACTAACAGAAAATGTGCAATCTGCATTCAAACAAAATTTGACAGGTGCATAAGTATGGGCACCTCACCAGAAAAGTGACATTAATATTTAGTAGATCCTCCTTTTGCAAAAATAACAGCCTCTAGTCGCTTCCTGTAGCTTTTAATGAGTTCCTGGATCCTGGATGAAGGTATTTTTGACCATTCCTCTTTACCAAACAATTCCAGTTCAGTAAAGTTTGATGGTCGCCGAGCATGGACAGCCCTCTTCAAATGATCCCACAGATGTTCAATGATATTCAGGTCTGGAGACTGGGATGGCCATTCCAGAACATTGTAATTGTTCCTCTGCATGAATGCCTGAGTAGATTTGGAGCGGTGTTTTGGATCATTGTCTTGCTGAAAGATCCATCCCCTGCGTAACATTAACTTTATCACTGATTCTTGAATATTATTGTCAAGAATCTGCTGATACTGAGTGGAATCCATGCATCCCTCAACTTTAACAAAATTCCCGGTGCCGTCATTGGCCACACAGCCCCAAAGCATGATGGAACCTCCACCAAATTTTACTGTGGGTAGCAAGTGTTTTTCTTGGAATGCTGTGTTTTTTTGCCGCCATGCATAACGCCTTTTTGTATGACCAAACAACTCAATCTTGGTTTCATCAGTCCACAGGACCTTCTTCCAAAATGAAATTGGCATCTCCAAATGGGCTTTTGCATACCTCAGCCGACTCTGTTTGTGGCGTGCTTGCAGAAACGGCTTCTTTCGCATCACTCTTCCATACAGCTTCTAATTGTGCAAAGTGCGTTGTATAGTTGACCGATGCACAGTGACACCATCTGCAGCAAGTTGATGCTGCAGCTCTCTGGAGGTGGTCTGAGGATTGTCCTTGACTGATCTCACCATTCTTCTTCTCTGCCTTTCTGATGTTTTTCTTGGCCTGCCACTTCTGGTCTTAACAAGAACTGTCCCTGTGTTCTTCCATTTCATTACTATGTTCCTCACAGTGGAAACTGACAGGTTAAATCTCTGATACAGCTTTTTGTATCCTTCCCCTGAACAACTGTGTTGAATAATATTTGTTTTCAGATCATTTGACAGTTGTTTTGAGGAGCCCATGATGCCACTCTTCAGAGGAGATTCAGACAGGAGAACAACTTGCAAGGGGCCACTTTAAGTAGCTTTTCTCATGATTGCATACACCTGGCTATGAAGTTCAAAGCTCAATGAAGTTACAAAACCAAAAAAAGTGCTTTAGTAAGTCAGTAAAAAGTAGGTAGGAGTATTTAAAACAAGAAAATGATAAGGGTGCCCATACTTATGCACCTGACAAATTTTGTTTGAATGCAGATTGCACATTTTCTGTTAGTACAATAAACCTCATTTCAAGGCAGAAACATTACTGTGTCCAACAGTTATTACATATATCAAACTGAAATAGCTGTTGCAAAAACACCAATTTTTATAAAACATTAAGCTTAAGATTAATAGGGGTGCCCAAACTTTTTCATATAACTGTATCTCACAAGTAAACAATGGTGCAGCGGTCTCAGGGAGCGCCAAAGGAATACTGGACAATTTAGTAGATGTCAACCGACTTTTATTCTTCCTCCAATACCACTGCCACAACGCGTTTCAACGGTCTAAGCCGTCTTCATCAGGTGGGGTAACGGGGAATGTTACAATGACAGCTTTATAAAGGGGTGGTATTTTACAAAATTTAGACCACGTGTTGTAATCAATTAACCCTTTCATTGAAAAACTCCATATAATACATTCTTAACCAATTAACCTCTTATTTCCCCTGGAAACAGCATTGTGCACTAAAAAATCCCTACATGGATTCTTAAAATCACAATTCTTAGTAAAAACTTCCTATTTGTAAAAAAATAAATAAGTTTTTTTTTTTTTTTTTTTTTTTAAATATATTTATTACCAATTGGGGACCTTCTTGGGGTGTCTTGACAGTGTTATACTGCAGTTTCCAGCCCCCAATTCAAAAGTTGAATTTCTTAACCCCTTAAGCCCCGCGGGTGGTTTGCACGTTAATGACCGGGCCAATTTTTACAATTCTGACCACTGTTACTTTATGAGGTAATTACTCTCGAACGCTTCAACGGATCCCCCTGATTCTGAGATTGTTTTTTCGTGACATATTGTACTTCATGATTGTGGAAAAATTTCTTCGATATCACTTGCGTTTATTTGTGAAAAAAACGGAAATTTGGCGAAAATTTTGAAAATTTTGCAATTTTCAAAATTTGAATTTTTAAGCCCTGAAATCAGAGCGATATGTCACACAAAAGAGTTAATAAATAACATTTCCCACATGTCTACTTTACATCAGCACAATTTTGGAACCAAAATTTTTTTTTGTTAGGGAGCTATAAGGGTTAAAAGTTGACCAGCGATTTCTCATTTTTCCAACAAAATTTACAAAACCATTTTTTTTAGGGACCACATCACATTTGAAGTCACTTTGAGAGGTCTTTATGACAGAAAATACCCAAAAGTGACACCATTCTAAAAACTGCACCCCTCAAGGTGCTCAAAACCACATTCAAGAACTTTATTAACCCTTCAGGTGCTTCACAGGAATTTTTTGAATGTGGAAGAAAAAAAATGAACATTTAACTTTTTTCACAAAAATGTTAATTTAGACCCAATTTTTTTTATTTTCACAGGGGTAACAAGAAAAAATGGACCCCAAAATTTGTTGTGCAATTTCCCCTGGGCACGCAGATACCCAATATTTGGGGAAAAAATACTGTTTGGGCGCACGGCAGGGCTCGGAAGGGAAGGAGCGCTATTTGACTTTTTGATTGTAAAATTTGCTTGAATAATTAGCGGACGCCATGTTGTGTTTGGAGAGCCCATGTGTGCCCAAACTTTGGAGCTCCCCCACAAGTGACCCCATTTTGGAAACTAGACCCCCCAAGGCACCTTTCTAGATGCATAGTGAGCACTTGGAACCCCCAGGTGCTTCACAAATTGATTCGTAACAATGAAAAAGTGAAAAAAAAAACACTTTTTCATTTTTATGAATCAATTTGTGAAGCACCTGAGTGTTCCAAGTGCTCACAATGCATCTAGATAGATGCCTTGGGGGGTCTAGTTTCCAAAATGGGGTCACTTGTGGGGGAGCTCCAATGTTTGGGCACACAGCGGCTCTCCAAACGCAACATGGTGTCGCTAACAATTTGAGCCGATTTTCCGTTAAATTTGTTAGAGGACACCATGTTGCATTTAGAGAGTCCCTGTGTGCCCAAACATTGGAGCTCCCCCACAAGTGACCCCATTTTGGAAACTAGACCCCCCAAGGCACCTATCTAGATGCATAGTGAGCACTTGGAACCCCTAGGTGCTTCACAAATTGATTCGTAACAATGAAAAAGTGAAAAAAAAAACACTTTTTCATTTGTATGAATCAATTTGTGAAGCACCTGAGGGTTCCAAGTGCTCACTATGCATCTAGATAGGTGCCTTGGGTGGTCTAGTTTCCAAAATGGGGTCACTTGTGGGGGAGCTCCAATATTTGGGCACACAGCGGCTCTCTAAATGCAACATGGTGTCCGCTAACAAATTTAACGCAAAATTGGCTCAAATTGTTAGCGACACCATGTTGCGTTTGGAGAGCTGCTGTGTGCCCAAACATTGGAGCTCCCCCACAAGTGACCCCATTTTGGAAACTAGACCCCCCAAGGCACCTATCTAGATGCATAGTGAGCACTTGGAACCCCCAGGTGCTTCACAAATTGATTCGTAATAATGAAAAAGTGAAAAAAAAAACACTTTTTCATTTTTACGAATCAATTTGTGAAGCACCTAGGGGTTCCAAGTGCTCACTATGCATCTAGATAGGTGCCTTGGGGGGTCTAGTTTCCAAAATGGGGTCACTTGTGGGGGAGCTCCAATGTTTGGGCACACAGGGACTCTCTAAATGCAACATGGTATCCGCTAACAAATTGAATGGAAAATCGGCTCAAATTGTTAGCGGACGCCACATTGCGTTTGGAGAGCCCCTCTGTGCCCAAACTTTGGAGCTCCCCCACAAGTGACCCCATTTTGGAAACTAGACCCCCCAAGGCACCTTTCTAGATGCATAGTGAGCACTTGGAACCCCCAGGTGCTTCACAAATTGATTCGTAATAATGAAAAAGTGAAAAAAAAAACACTTTTTCATTTTTACGAATTAATTTGTGAAGCACCTAGGGGTTCCAAGTGCTCACTATGCATCTAGATAGGTGCCTTGGGGGGTCTAGTTTCCAAAATGGGGTCACTTGTGGAGGAGCTCCAATGTTTGGGCACACAGGGACTCTCCAAATGCAACATGATATCCGCTAACAATTTGAGCCGACAATTTGTTAGCGGATATCATGTTGCATTTGGAGAGTCCCCGTGTGCCCAAACATTGGAGCTCCCCCACAAGTGACCCCATTTTGGAAACTAGACCCCCCAAGGCACCTATCTAGATTCATAGTGAGCACTTGGAACCCCAGGTTCTTCACAAATTGATTCATAAAAATGAAAAAGTGTTTTTTTTTTCACTTTTTCATTTTTACGAATCAATTTGTGAAGCACCTGGGGGTTCCAAGTGCTCACTATGCATCTAGAAAGGTGCCTTGGGGGGTCTAGTTTCCAAAATGGGGTCACTTGTGGGGGAGCTCCAAAGTTTGGGCACAGAGGGGCTCTCCAAACGCAATGTGGTGTCCGCTAACAATTTGAGCCGATTTTCCATTCAATTTGTTAGCGGATACCATGTTGCATTTAGAGAGTCCCTGTGTGCCCAAACATTGGAGCTCCCCCACAAGTGACCCCATTTTGGAAACTAGACCCCCCAAGGCACCTATCTAGATTCATAGTGAGCACTTGGAACCCCAGGTGCTTCACAAATTGATTCATAAAAATGAAAAAGTGTTTTATTTTCACTTTTTCATTTTTACGAATCAATTTGTGAAGCACCTGGGGGTTCTAAGTGCTCACTATGCATCTAGATAGGTGCCTTGGGGGGTCTAGTTTCCAAAATGGGGTCACTTGTGGGGGAGCTCCAATGTTTGGACACACAGGGGCTCTCCAAACATAACATGGCGTCCGCTAACAATTTGAGCCGATTTTCCATTCAATTTGTTAGCGGACACCATGTCGCGTTTGGAGAGCCCGTGATGTGCCTAAACAGTGGAGCTCCCCCACAAGTGTCCCCATTTTGGAAACTATACCCCTCAAAGATTTTATTAAGGTGTATAGTGAACATTTTGAACCCAGAGGTACGGCACATTATTTGTTTACATTAGGTCATCATATTGAATAAGTTTTCATTATTCTTGAGCGCAAGTGCTCGCTACTTGAGTTTGCATCAGGTACTCAGGTATGCACCATGTACAGCGTGTGCTCGAGTGACATGCTCGAGTCCCTGCTCCGCATGTTTCACGGTTATTAGACACCCAAAAAAAAACATGCGGGGATCGCTCGTGCATGGCAGGCAATCCCCGTAAAGTTTTTTGGCCGCGAAGCATATGGGGCAGAGACTCGAGCATGTCACTCAAATACCCACGATACTAAATGCATACCAGAGCACCCGATGCAAACTCAAGTAGCGAGCACTTGCTCTCAACACTAGTCGCCATATCGTCATCTTTTTTTCTTACTTTTGAAAAAAATCCCAACCCCAGCCCTAACCCTAGCACAACCCTAGCCCCAGCACAACCCTAGCCCCAGCACAACCCTAGCCCCAGCACAACCCTAGCCCCAGCACAACCCTAGCCCCAGCACAACCCTAGCCCCAGCACAACCCTAGCCCCAGCACAACCCTAGCCCCAGCCCTAACCCTAGCCCAATCCTAACTCAAGAGTTTATTTTTGACGCCGTTCCTTGTGCGGTATAAGTGATTAGACGACTTTATTCTTCGGGTCGGTGTGATTACAGCAATGCCAGAATCATATGGGGTTTTTATGACTGACAGCTGTCACACACTAAAAGACGCATTTTTTGTAAAATCTAGTTTTTGCATCGCCATATTTTGAGAGCTATAATTTTTCCAGATTTTGGCAGACAGTCATGTGACGGCTCGTTTTTTGCGGGATGACTTGACGTTGTTATTGGTGCCATTTTCAGGCACGTGACATTTTTTGATCGCTTTCTATTCCGATTTTTGGGAGGCAGAATAAACAAAAACCAACAATTCAGGAATTATTATTTTTTTTTTTTTTATTCTGTTCCGCGTGTGGTAAAATTGATGAGGCAGCTTTACTCTTCGGGTCAGTACGTTTACAGCGGTACCACATTTGTATCATTTTTCTATGTTTTGGCGCTTATACACAATAAAAGCTATTTTATAGAAAAAAATATTTTTTAGTATCGCTTTATTCTGAGAGCTATAACTTTTTTATTTTTCGGCTGATGGAGCTATATGGCGGCTTGTTTTTTGCGGGACGAGATGACGTTTTCAGCGGTATCATTTTTATTTATATGCGTCTTTTTGATCGCGTGTTATTCCACTTTTTGTTTGGCGGTATGGTGATAAAGCATTGTTTTTTGCTTGTTTTTTTTTTTTTTTTTTTTACCGTGTTCACTGAAGGGGTTAACTAGTGGGACAGTTTTATAGGTCAGGTTGTTCCGGACGCGGCGATACCAAATATGTGTACTTTTATTGTTTTTTTTTTATTTTTTTTATAATAATATTTATTGATGGGTACATTATATTTTTATTTTTGGTGTATTATTTTTTTTATTTTTTTATAATATTTTTGCACATTTATTTATTTTTTTTTTTCCACTTTCACACAGTTTATACACTTTATTACTTTGTCCCACTCTGGGACTTTCACTTTTTTTTTTCTGATCGCCTGCATGGCACAGGAATGGAGCACCATCCCTATGCCATGAAGGCTGTCAGAAGTGCACAGTGTGAAGATTGCTTGGAGATGCACTGCGCATGTCCAAGCAATCTTCCTGCTCTCTGGTGACCCGGATGTTGTCATGACGACATCGGGTCGTCATGGCAACACCCGGGAAGCCTTTGCAGACTGCGCTGGAAGCCGGAAGAGGAGGTGAGTATCGCCGATCACCTCCCCTTGCCCCCGCAATGCCGCGATCGACTTCGATCGCAGCATCGCGGGGGTTAATGTGCTGGGAGCGGTGCGTGACCGCTCCCTGCACATAGTACCGGGTGTCAGCTGTGACAATCAGCTGACACCCGGCGGCGATCGCGCCCGCACAGCCTGTGTGCGGGCGCGATCGCGATGACGTACTAATACGGGTCTGGCTCTTAAGTCCCAGGGCACAGACGCGTATTAGTACGTCAGATGTTATTAAGGGGTTAAAGAGTTGAATTTCTTAAGTGCACTGTCTCTAAGAAATTCAACTTTTGAATTGGGGGCTGGAAACTGCAGTATAACACTGTCAAGACACCCCAAGAAGGTCCCCAGGATGATTTTAATAATTTTTAATAGTTGGTAATAAATATATTTTTAAAAAAAAAAAAAAAAAAAAACTTATTTATTTTTTTACAAATAGGAAGTTTTTACTAAGAATTGTGATTTTAAGAATCCATGTAGGGATTTTTTAGTGCACAATGCTGTTTCCAGGGGAAATAAGAGGTTAATTGGTTAAGAATGTATTATATGGAGTTTTTCAATGAAAGGGTTAATTGATTACAACACGTGGTCTAAATTTTGTAAAATACCACCCCTTTATAAAGCTGTCATTGTAACATTCCCCGTTACCCCACCTGATGAAGACGGCTTAGACCGTTGAAACGCGTTGTGGCAGTGGTATTGGAGGAAGAATAAAAGTCGGTTGACATCTACTAAATTGTCCAGTATTCCTTTGGCGCTCCCTGAGACCGCTGCACCATTGTTTACTCTTTTCCTCTTTGTCCTTCATGCTTAGTGAGGCACACAATTCAAAGATGGAGTCAACTTCTCCCCTTTTTATCTGGTTTCAGGTGTGATTTTCATATTACCTGTTACTTGCCACAGGCGAGTGTGAACGAGCACCACATGCTTGAAGCAAAGTTGTTTACCCACAATTTTGTCAGGCCCATTTTTGGGGTCTTGTGTGAAATTATGTCCAATTTGCCTTTTTTTCCTGTTTTTTTTGTGTTGTTACAATACACACAACATGTGTATAACAAAACATGTGCAATTGACTTAATGGAGAGAGCCCGCTGATGTTCATTTGGTATCAGGTCCTGCGTCCATCCAAAAATGTTGTCCAAACAGGCAATGGTTGAGTCTTGAATAATCATGGGTGCTTAGAAATGCTGGAAATTTTGGAGAGTTTTGGCTAAGAATAGCAGCATGCTTTCCTGAGGTTTCTATGCTCTGGACATAGAGGCAATTTTCGGGAGTGACGAGCTCTCATTTAGTCAGTCACCTAAGCTCCATTGCGGTGCACAGCCCCCTACTATTTGTCAGTAGCATGCAGTTTTTCTGTACGCAGTCTTCTTGTTAAAGAAAAAAAAAAGGTCCCATTACACAAATGAAGCCGGACAAAATCATTGATTTTAGCAGAATCAACCGACCACTTGGTATGTATGGGGGAGCTGACGGATGGATGACAGTTCATGTGTATGGGGGAGTCGGGAGACACTTAAAAGGGTTCAGTACAGTTTGTCGTTGGTTGAGCGTTCGTATGTAGAGGCCAAGTGGTCTCACCCGGTCGCCCTCTGCACCTAATCAGGAGATTTCTCCTGCTCCTTTGGATTTCACGATTTTGCGCACAAGTGACAGGAGTGAACTCTGCACATCTTCAACATTAATTTGTACGGGGTGCTCTTGCGTCCAAAAGCAAAAGCTGGTTGGGGGGTGTCAGACTATTTGCCTCAATTCAGGCGTGGTGCATCCATGAAAAGTCACATTATGGACTTTCAGAAAATATATGGGTACACATTTATTTCTATATAATTTTGGGATAGGTCAAAAGTGGCAAACTAGTCTTAAAGTCCCGGGCAGTCAAAGAGTTAACTTTCCATGCCTATATACCAGTAAGTCCTGACCGCGCATATCTCTCCATGGCGCTGGGACCTGCTGCACCTTCCTGCCTCCTGATAACGCCCCCACCACTACATTTATCACTGCAGATCCAGATAAGGGAGCCATGTAAACTCCAAAGCCTATTTTGTGTTGCTCCAGTAAAAATCTATCAAAATATGTGAAGAATGTAAGAGGAGACCACCCATCACTGCGGCGTACCTACAGGAATCAGCCATCGAATGCAGCAGCCAGGGAAGAGCTGCACGCTGGGCGAGAAAGCCGGCGCTCCTGGAGGGCGGAGAGCGTTTCATCTGGATCTGGAATCGACCTCTAGATCCGATTGTTGTGAATAAGTACCGGGGTGGCAGACCGCAAGCAGCAGTGAGAATGAGAAGGATGCACTTTATCAACTTCCTTAAAGGGATGTTCCAAGTTTAGACACATTTGGCCAAGGGGAAGGATGAGTGACTGCAGCCATTGACATTAAGCTGTACCTGCTGTGATGCAAAATTGCCATAAGGCGCCCAAGCGTGTTGATTGTTGGCAGATTCACCAGGCATCTACACATTATATGCACCGCTGAGGCCAGTGACTGGTTGCAGTGGTCACATGATTAATTTGGTGGTAGAATGGCTGCAGCACAGTAAGTGGACAAGCGAGGAAGGCCGGCGCTAGAACTTCGGGGATAAATGAGGTGAGCGGTGCGGATGACGTTACACCGCCAAGACATGTGCACGATAGACAGGTATCCTTCAAGTGTACAGTTAATTAGAATAGGACATGGGCACAGTACCGGAAATCGAACATGGGGCTTTGCAGGAGTCTGGGACAGGAGTGGACATATCGCTGATGCAGCTGCACCGGGGTCCAGTGGTGGAGGGGGCCCACCAGAATCAGCGACTATTTCAGCTAGATGTGCATCCTCGGACGCAAATTCAGTTGAAATGTATTGCGGTGCAAGAGATCTGCCGACTCCCTGCGCTGCTATACATGCCACCGGCATGCCTTTAACTGGGGGCATATGGCAGTGATGTCATGCGTCATGGCGAGGACGCCGAAGTCAGCTGCCGGCACCTGCGCCAGCTGCAGAAGAGGACTCCATGCGGTGTGGGATCATGGGGGAGGGGAGCATAATTGTCGGGTTTTTTAATGCATTGGAGAACAGAACAGGGCACATTAGACCAGGAAGTGGAGCAGGACGGTGGGGTGGGAGGGCCAGACATTAGACCAGGAAGTGGAGCAGGACGGTGGGGTGGGAGGGCCAGACATTAGACCAGGAAGGGGAGCAGGACGGTGGGGTGGGAGGGCCAGACATTAGACCAGGAAGGGGAGCAGGACGGTGGGGTGGGAGGGCCAGACATTAGACCAGGAAGGGGAGCAGGGTGGGAGGGCCAGACATTAGACCAGGAAGGGGAGCAGGGTGGGAGGGCCAGACATTAGACCAGGAAGGGGAGCAGGGTGGGAGGGCCAGACATTAGACCAGGAAGGGGACCAGGACGGGGGGGCCAGACATTAGACCAGGAAGGGGACCAGGACGGGGGGGCCAGACATTAGACCAGGAAGGGGACCAGGACGGGGGGGCCAGACATTAGACCAGGAAGGGGACCAGGACGGGGGCCCAGACATTAGACCAGGAAGGGGACCAGGACGGGGGCCCATTATACCAGGAAGGGGACCAGGACGGGGGCCCATTATACCAGGAAGGGGACCAGGACGGGGGCCCATTATACCAGGAAGGGGACCAGGACGGGGCCCATTATACCAGGAAGGGGACCAGGACGGGGGCCCATTATACCAGGAAGGGGACCAGGACGGGGGCCCATTATACCAGGAAGGGGACCAGGACGGGGGCCCATTATACCAGGAAGGGGACCAGGACGGGGGCCCATTATACCAGGAAGGGGACCAGGACGGGGGCCCATTATACCAGGAAGGGGACCAGGACGGGGGCCCATTATACCAGGAAGGGGACCAAGATGGGGCCCATTATACCAGGAAGGGGACCAAGATGGGGCCCATTATACCAGGAAGGGGACCAAGATGGGGCCCATTATACCAGGAAGGGGACCAAGATGGGGCCCATTATACCAGGAAGGGGACCAAGATGGGGCCCATTATACCAGGAAGGGGACCAAGATGGGGCCCATTATACCAGGAACGGGACCAAGATGGGGCCCATTATACCAGGAAGGAGTTTCAATATACCAGGAAGTGGACCAGAATGGAGTTCATCATACCAGGAAGGGGTCCAGAGTAAGACATTACACCAAGAAGTGGACCAGGATGGGGCACAGTATACCAGGAAGAGGCACAGTATACCAGGAAGGGATCCAGGATGCGGAACATTATACCAGAAAAGGGTCCAGAATGGGAGACATTAAGATGGGGACCAGGGAGGGACACACTATACCAGGAAGTGGACCTGGATGGGGAACATTATACCAAGAAGGAGACCATGTTGGGAGACATCATCCCAGGAATGGGCTCAGTATGGGTAACATTATAACTGCAAGGGGCATCCCTTAAGACATACCATTCTCTAGTTTTGTATGGGATGGTCCCTTATTACGTAGCGTCCTCTTTTATGTACAGTGCTATGCCATTATTACATAGTATTAGGTCTTGTTATATATAGCACAATCTCTTACATAGCATATTCTCTCTAACTTGCATAGTCCTCTCTTGTTAGATATACAATGACTGCTGACGGAGCAGCATCTGACCAGAAAACCAGTCCATCAGCTCCTCCATCAGAAAAGCAGCTTTCCCCTGCCCCATCAGCCGTCATTTCAGTTATATGTAACAAGAGAATCCGATCTGTAAGGTACGGTGCTGTACATAACGAGCGGGCACTATATAATAAGGGACAGTAATATACCCAATGAGAGGAGACTATGTAATATGTTTATCTATCTGTAGATTGGTTGCCATAAAAGTAGAGGGGCCTAAACACATTTCTTGCACAGGGGCCCCAAGCTGTTAAAAGGGAACCTGTCAGCTGATACTTGCTGTCCACCGACGGGGTAGCATGTATCAAGCACCGGCTGTAGCATCTCAGACGGCCATGTTTGACTCTGAAGCACTGCGGCATTATAGAGGAAAATACTTTTATAGCCGCTGTGCTGTATACTAGTCGGACAGGCGGATCCCCGGCAGCTTCTCCCCATCCACTGCCCTGGATTGACAGATGTCTGTCTACATACAGGCATAGGAGGAGACCAGACCGCAGGCTGGGAAAGTCGCCAGAGACAGTCTATCCGACTAGTATACAGCGCGTCGGTTATTAACCACTTCATGTGGCAGTGTCATTGTCTTTGATGCAAGCTCCGGCGCTGAGCCCGCATCTTTCCCTGCACTTGATGGGTGATTTAATCAGCCATCATCTACCTCTAACAGGTGCGGGGGGATCTGAGATCCACCGGCGGCTGATAACCAGTTAAATGCCGCTGTCAATCACTGACAGCGGCATTAAACACGTGCCATCCAGAAGCAAGTCACAAGTCCCGCCCATCAGCGCCCGTCACGTGATCGCTGGGCACCGATTGGTTGTCACGACAGCCGTTGATAGATCGTGATTTTTGCTATACATAGCAGTGCTGTAGTGTTGCTTTGTGTAGCACAGGTGATCGGATGATTGCAGGTTCAAATGACACTTGAACACAAAAAAAAAAAAAAAAAAGTTTTCAAATATATTAAAAAGAAAAAAACAAATAACTTCCCTTTTGTCCCATAAAAAAACAACAACACACATTTGCTATCACTGCATTCAGAAATGTCCGATCAAAATATAAAATAAATTAATCTGATCATAAACGACGCAAGGAGAAAAGAAAAAGAAAGATACGCCAGAATTATGTTTTGGTTTTTTTTTTGGTCGCCACAACATTAAAATAAAATGCATCAAGAGGCGAACAAAACATCATATCTACCCCAAAATGATATCAATAAAAAGTCAGATCAAGCCACAAAAAAAGAAAAAAAAAATAAGCCCTCATCCAGCCCCAGGTACCAAAAAATAAAAACGCTACAGGTCTCGGAAAATGGCGACAAGAAAAAAAACAGCCGGGGGGGGGGGGGGGGGGCTGGGCAGCCGGGGGGGGGGGGGGGGCTGGGCGGCCAGGGGGGGAGGACTGGGCAGCCGGGGGGGGGACTGGGCAAGGACTGGGCAGCCGGGGGGGGGGGGGGGGGGGAGAGGGGGAGAGTTCTGGGCAGCCGGGGGGGAAGAGGACTGGGCAGCCGGGGGGGGGGGGGGGGGGGGGGGGAGAGGACTGGGCAGCCGGGGGGGGGGGGGGAAGGACTGGGCAGCCGGGGGGGGGGGGGGGAAGGACTGGGCAGCCGGGGGGGGGGGGGGAAGGACTGGGCAGCCGGGGGGGGGGGGGGGGGGGAGAGGGGGAGAGTTCTGGGCAGCCGGGGGGGGAAGAGGACTGGGCAGCCGGGGGGGGGGGGGGGGGGGGGAGGACTGGGCAGCCGGGGGGGGGGGGGGAAGGACTGGGCAGCCGGGAAGGGGGGGGAAGGACTGGGCAGCCGGGGGGGGGGGGGGGAAGGACTGGGCAGCCGGGGGGGGGGGGGGAAGGACTGGGCAGCCGGGGGGGATGGGGGAGGACTGGGCAGCCGGGGGGGGGGGGGGGGGGAAGGACTGGGCAGCCGGGGGGGGGGGGGGGGGAAGGACTGGGCAGCCGGGGGGGGGGAGGACTGGGCAGCCGGGGGGGGGGGGGAAGGACTGGGCAGCCGGGGGGGGGGGGGGGGAAGGACTGGGCAGCCGGGGGGGGGGGGGAAGGACTGGGCAGCCGGGGGGGGGGGGGGGGAAGGACTGGGCAGCCGGGTGGGGGGGGGGGGGGGGGAGAGGACTGGGCAGCCGGGGGGGGGGGGGGGGGGGGGAGAGGACTGGGCAGCCGGGGGGGGGGGGGGGGGGACTGGGCAGCGGGGGGGGGGGGGGGGAGAGGACTGGGCAGCCGGGGGGGGGGGGGGGGGGAGAGGACTGGGCAGCCGGGGGGGGGGGGGGGGGAGAGGACTGGGCAGCCGGGGGGGGGGGAGGACCGGGCAGCCGGGGGGGGGGGGGGGGGAGGACCGGGCAGCCGGGGGGGGGGGGGGGAGGACTGGGCAGCCGGGGGGGGGGGGGGAGGACTGGGCAGCCGGGGGGGGGGGGGGACCGGGCAGCCGGGGGGGGAAGGACTGGGCAGTCGGGGGGGGAGAAGGACTGGGCAGCCGGGGGGGGGGGGGGGGAGGACTGGGCAGCCGGGGGGGGGGGGGGGGAGGACTGGGCAGCCGGGGGGGCCGGGGAGGACTGGGCAGCCGGGGGGGGGGGAAGGACCGGGCAGTCGGTGGGGGGGGGGGGGGGGGGAAGGACTGGGCAGCCGGGGGGGGGGGGGAGGACTGGGCAGCCGGGGGGGGGGGGGGGGGGGACTGGGCAGCCGGGGGGGGGGGGGGGGAGGAGAGGACTGGGCAGCCGGGGGGGGGGGAGGACCGGGCAGCCGGGGGGGGGGGGGGGGAGGACCGGGCAGCCGGGGGGGGGGGGGGGAGGACTGGGCAGCCGGGGGGGGGGGGGAGGACTGGGCAGCCGGGGGGGGGGGGGGACCGGGCCAGCCGGGGGGGGGAAGGACCGGGCAGTCGGGGGGGGAGAAGGACTGGGCAGCCGGGGGGGGGGGGGGGGAGGACTGGGCAGCCGGGGGGGCCGGGGAGGACTGGGCAGCCGGGGGGGGGGGGAAGGACCGGGCAGTCGGGGGGGGGGGGGGGGGGGAAGGACTGGGCAGCCGGGGGGGGGGGGAGGACTGGGCAGCCGGGGGGGGGGGGGGACCGGGCAGCCGGGGGGGGGGGGGGGAGGACTGGGCAGCCGGGGGGGGGGGGGGACTGGGCAGCCGGGGGGGCCGGGGAGGGGGGGGGACCGGGCAGCCGGGGGGGCCGGGGGGGGGGGGGGGGGGGGGACCGGGCAGCCGGGGGGGGGGGGGGGGGAAACTGGGCAGCCGGGGGGGGGGGGGGGACTGGGCAGCCGGGGGGGGGGGACTGGGCAGCCGTGTAACGTGTGATAAAGTGGAGAACCCCTTTAAGGAGCACAAACGCATTTTACTTACCGGCGATGGCTCCAGCTAAGAGGAGATACCCGGGGCTAACTCTGCCGTCCTCTCCAGCGAAGCCGCTTTTCATGTGTGCATAGCAGGGAAAGTATATGGCCGAAAAGGGGATATCCCGGAGAAAGCAGGCCTTGGCGCCCTATGTGGGAGACAAACCAAGACGGGTCAAGTACAGATGAGCAATTCTATCGATATAAACGTGTTCACACGCTGCGGTCAGATCACGTTTTACTGCGGCTGACTGATTCCTTTACTCAGGAGCTGGAAAGCCTCGGTGCCGTCAGTCCTGGGAACCTAGAGAGAGATGATGTCTGTGCCCCTATATATTAGATTAATGTAGAGTAAACTTGCTGATTTCGTTGGGACTGGCTGAACATCCCATTTATATGGGGGGAATTTCCAAGTTCCTCTGAATGAGAAAGATTTGGCTGTTTGATTTCAACATGCCCTATCCTTTTGTCCTATGGCGAGATAGGCCATTGCCCATCACCTCTGACCACAGCAGCTTACTACCCTCTCTCCATTCACAACGCTGACATTTGTACGGGTGATAGGGAGGAACGGCTTTCCTGCAGTCCGTCAATCAGGGAGAGGGGGCAGATCTCTCCTAAATTCACTGTTCCCGATCTCTTTGTCCGGTGCACTCATTTTAGCTAAAACAGAGTACTGACTTGCAGCTGTAACATTCTGCCCTTGCAAAGGGCAGCCTATAAAGATAACCTATCTGCTTTCCCAGGGAGGTAGGCCGCCATTGGAGTTGTCCGGCAGCGACTTATTCCCCTCTCCCTCTGCCAAATACGCTTGTACATGGGCAGGTAGGGAGGAAGAATTATCTGTAGAATAACGGTGCGGCGTCACAGAGCGTCTAACTCAGCCAATAACCACGTGACTGTGAAATAAAACTGTTCCATTGGCCCATCGGTGTAGTCAGAGTGCCACCGGCATGGTCTGTCGCACCCTAACGCATTAAATTCATCAGCATCAATATTTTTGCTCAGTGTTGTACCAAATTTATTTTTACATATTTTTTATTTTTATGTATAGAAAAATCTATCTAAACATAAAATGTGCAACATTATAAATACAGCGAAACAAAGATGTGCGCACATTGGTCCATCAGGGTAGTCAGAGCGTTGGCTTCGCGGCCTGTCGCACCCTAATGCATTAAATATTTTTGCTCTGTACTGTACATTTTTACATTGATTTTTCTATACATAATTTTTTTTAAAATATATATAAAACCTAAATGTGAAGAATTTTAATAAATACAGCAATCACCCCGATCCCCGCAAAAACCCTGAGGACGGAAAATGAGGGAGGTAAAGTATTAAAGTTTTAGCCAAGTTTTAAAAGTGTGCATGATATTGACATATGTGGCACCACTTATTTTCAATATTAAAAAAAAAAAAAAAAAAAAAAATGGTAAGCGACCCCTACTGCTTACCTATGAAAACTATCAATCCCCTTTAATATAAAGTCGCCGTCCCATTAAACCCCCCCCCCACTTCTTGGTACCAATAAATCCCGCTGCTCGTCATCCCAGTGCACAAAGAATGCGCCATCATTTATCCATAAATTTCCACCCCCCCCCCTCGTATGTGGATGCATTCATCCAATGAATGCAAAACAACTTTTTTTTTTTTTATTACCGTGTATAAAATAATCTGCAAACGAATCGCGGCGAGGCATTAAATCTCAATTAATAATCTAAAAAAGAAAAAAATGCAAATAATAAAAATAAATAAATAAATAAATAAATAAATAAATAGGCAGCGGCTGCGGTTACGGGCCGCCACGTCAGGTGTCACCCATTGTGTTAGGCTGAGTTACGTCCCGGCTTCTGTCGGGAAATGACGAATGTCCGGACTGAGAGATCATTTATTAGGATGCTGTATAAACATAAAAAGTCGTGTTTAACCCCTTACTGCTCCAGGTGGGACTGATGGACGGACAGGGGTGGGGGGGGTTACCCACCAGGCTTGGAGAGCTTTTCTTTAGCATGCTAATTCTTGCATATTCCATAAAAAATTAAAAAAAAGCAGCCGTACCTGCAAACGGAGGCTCTAAAAAACAGCCATCTCTACAACAAGGGGAGAGTAATTACGCTCACAAAGGCACCTCTGTGTCGGGTTGGGCAGAAGGAGCCAGCACGTCTGGGAGACGCAGGCTTAGCCCGGTCTCCTGCAGTGAATGCACATTGTCTCGTGCAAGGGGGAAAATGCCAGACGGGGAGGGAGAAGCCTTCATCTATAGAAGACAGAGGTGCACCTTGTCTGCTGGGGTTATTTAATGCTCCTGTCACCTGTATACGCTCCCACCCCCTCTTAAGTACTTTTTTTTTTCTCCCCCCTTCCTTTCCCTTATACCTTACAGGTCTAGAAATAATTGCCATTTGGAGTCAATGGCTGCAAACAATAGGCAGCAACTCCAACGTTGTCCACCTCCCCCGGCGAAATCAGGGATGGAAACCCCAAGGATTACCTGTGAAGGGGTGCCTGATCAAATGCTATTAGATAGGGGAGGGAGGGGGGGTGTAAAGGTCCATTTAATCCATTTACATAAATGGACACCTTCTCTAAAATATTTGCTACTGTTTCTACAAGTTTATTATGAAGGAAGAGCAATTAAAGTGAATATTCTGATAATTCAAAATCTGATAATCCGGCAGGAAAAAAAAAAATTGTATCAATTTTTTTTTCAATATTTTGCATGAAAGAGAATAAGAGAAGCAAAGGGTTATTCTCCGGTCTTCATAGATGGATATTTTTTAGATAGAGCTTGTAAATACAAACACTTCTGCAATTTACCGCTTATTAAAATTTGCAGCCGTTTGAGTTTTTAAACACTTTTTTTTTTTCTGTTTACACCTTGTTGCCTAGGAGACCGACCACCACTGCGGTCTAGCTTGTAAACTCTAATCTGAGATTAGTACCAGATATTCTTGCATTGATTAAAACAAAAAAACACTCTTAAAAGTTGAATAGAAAAGAGCTTGTGAGCACTGCGTCTGTTAAGCCATCCAGCAGCGGTGGTCGGTCTCCAAGGTAACAGGCTGTAAACAAAAAGTATTAATATCTCAAGAACTGATGAATATTTAAATTAATAGTAAATTGCAAAAGTGCTTGTAATGTGCGCCAAGTACTGGAAAAAAAAAAAAAAAAATAATCGAAATTTTTCAGTTGCCGTACATCCCTATAAAACAAAAAAACACAAAAAGACAGCAATCAAAACGTGCAATTCGTCCCAAAATATTATCCATAAAAAAAAAATAAAATCTTCCCATGCAAAAAAAAAAAAAACACAGTTCCAACTTTGGCAGAATAATAAAGTTACGGGTCTCAGAAAATCGCGACAAAAAAAGTTTTATTTTTTAAAAAAAGTTTCTTTAACCACTAAAGAATAAAAAATAAATCTTGTACGCTTGGTGCGATCGAACAGTCTTGAAGTCATGTTACCAGGTCAAATTTTACCGCAAAATGGACGGTGCAAATACAAAACCCCAAAAATAATGGTGGAAAATAAATAAAAAAATATAATATAATCTCTCAATAGCCATACACTTTTTTTTTTATATTTAACTCTTTCTCCACTTCCAATACAAAAATCACCTAGTCATGAAGGGGTTAATGTAAATTAAGGGGGTGTTAGAATTTTTTTAAAATGAAGGCGGCATACAGCACTAGGATATGCCGACAGTCTATGATTGGGACATCCATTGATACTGAAAATCGAGGGGATGCAGCGCTGGTGTAGTAGCAAGCCCCATAGCCAGTTTTCCCGGGGAGCTGCAGCAGAGTCCTAGTAACTGTAATGGGGCCAGCTGCTGTAATACAGCCTCCCATGTACACTTTCTGACCTTTCTGGGACCCCAAACAATTCAGCGATTCTCTAGTTTCTTAGATTTTTTTGCCGCTTGTTTGGAAAGGGGCAGATTCATGGTAAAGGAAGAAGTAGTAATATAGATCCCATACTGCAGAAGTCAATGGAGTGTAACGATGCGGATCTGTAATATGGACTTGTATGAGGAGGTTTCCTCCGTGTTAAACCTCTGTGCAAGGAGCAACTCAATGATTCAAAGCAAGGAGAGCTCTTCACAGAAAATGATGACGACTTACCTTATACAGTCCAAAGAAGCCCAGATCTCGGAGAACGCTCAGGGCGCTAACACGTGGGCCAGTGGTAATCTCTCCTGCCACTTGCAATCGGATCTTCACAATTTCCAGGGGATTGGTGAATATTACTTGTGAGCCACCAGCCTAAAATACAAGACATGATTATACTGTGTGTGGAAAATTATAACCACTATAATACTGCCCCCTATGTACAAGAATATAACTACTATAATACTGCTCCTATGTACAAGAATATAACTACTATAATACTGCCCCCTATGTACAAGAATATAACTACTATAATACTGCTCCTATGTACAAGAATATAACTACTATAATACTGCCCCTATGTACAAGAATATAACTACTATAATACTGCTCCTATGTACAAGAATATAACTACTATAATACTGCCCCCTATGTACAAGAATATAACTACTATAATACTGCTCCTATGTACAAGAATATAACTACTATAATACTGCCCCCTATGTACAAGAATATAACTACTATAATATTGCTCCCTATGTACAAGAATATAACTACTATAATACTGCTCCCTATGTACAGGAATATAACTACTATAATACTGCCCCTATGCACAAGAATATAACTACTATAATACTGCCCCTATGTACAGGAATATAACTACTATAATACTGCTCCTATGTACAAGAATATAACTACTATAATACTGCCCCCTATGTACAAGAATATAACTACTATAATACTGCTCCTATGTACAAGAATATAACTACTATAATACTGCCACTATGTACAAGAATATAACTACTATAATACTGCCCCTATGTACAAGAATATAACTACTATAATACTGCCCCTATGTACAAGAATATGCAGTAACTACTATAATACTGCCCCTATGTACAAGAATATAACTACTATAATACTGCTCCTATGTACAAGAATATAACTACTATAATACTGCTCCCTATGTACAAGAATATAACTACTATAATACTGCCCCTATGTACAAGAATATAACTCCTATAATACTGCTCCTATGTACAAGAATATAACTACTATAATACTGCCACTATGTACAAGAATATAACTACTATAATACTGCCCCTATGTACAAGAATATAACTACTATAATACTGCCCCTATGTACAAGAATATGCAGTAACTACTATAATACTGCCCCTATGTACAAGAATATAACTACTATAATACTGCTCCTATGTACAAGAATATAACTCCTATAATACTGCCCCTATGTACAAGAATATAACTCCTATAATACTGCTCCTATGTACAAGAATATAACTACTATAATACTGCCCCTATGTACAAGAATATAACTACTATAATACTGCCCCTATGTACAAGAATATAACTACTATAATACTGCCCCTATGTACAAGAATATAACTCCTATAATACTGCTCCTATAAATTCTTGACCATAGTAATCAGTATAATTGCAGTTATAATTTCATTCATATTGCACCGATCCAAAGGTATAACAAAATGTCTTATATAGGAATAGAAAGAAAAAAAAGTGGTGAGAATGACAACGGACGTCTGGAAAGGTGGAAAGGAATCTTATGGAATGAATAATTCCAACTGGTAGAAACAGATTAGTTGAAAACTTCACAAGTTGTGACCAGCAATGCCATGTTCTGAAGAGGGAGGAAGGAGAAGGAAAAAAAAAAAAAAAATCAAAGTGTGCAGCATTTCATCTTCATGTGTGTGGCGGAGTGCTTAGAAGTTCGGCCAAGTTGCAGAACAACCCACTTGACTGACATTACAAAGGCATTTAGGTCCCAGACTCCTGTGTCACAACATGGTGTTCAGCTAGCATGCCCGTTACTGCGGCTCTGTGTACAGGGAGCTGCTGAAAATAAAGGAGAATCTCGCCTCTCAAAATTTACTATAATATATATACATCTAGCTATAAAAAAAAGGCAAAAATACAAATCTGAACGCACGTAATCCAAAAACTTTTCCCTTTATTTCAATCCCAAGAACACTAGTATTACCAAAGACTTGTTTCAATGCAGTTTTATATGTCGCATCTTTTGCAAATATGTTTGTTTTTTTGGTGTTTTTGTCCCACCCAAGACCCCTATCCAAAATTAAAAAGAAGAAAAAAAAAAGGAGATACGCTGCTGATTTTGCAAGGTTTAGTCATGTGATGGGTCACGCGACCGCTGACATCGGCGGTCGCGTGACCTGTCACATGACTGAATGACAGCATGGCAGGTCCTTTTACACAACCGCGAGACAACGGGAAGACCGGACACATCGGATAAGGAGACCGGGGGCCATCAGAAGGGGAGTATGTTTTTTTTTTTTTACCATTTTTATTCTTTTTTTTTCTTTTTTTTAACTATTACTTGGTCACACTATATAAATCCATGCCGGTTGCCGGTTGGATGGATTTATATAGTGTGACCAAGTTGTCAAGTACTTTCCAAGTGATGCTAAAATCGCTTGGAAAGCGCTTGGCAACCCGCATGCGCAAAACGCTTCACTTACGCATGTCCCTGGCAGGAAAAATGCATGTACAATCCGCATGTACAATCCGCATGTACAATCCGCATGTACAATCCGCATGTACAATCCGCATGTACAATCCGCATGCTTTTTTTCTGGCAGGGAGATGCAGAAACGCTCAGGAAAAATCCGCAGCATTTCTGCATCGTGGGCACATAGCCTAACTTAATATTTGATCCAGAAACCTTTGTTTGCAGTTACAGAGGTCAGACGTTTCCTGTAGTTCTTCACCAGGTTTGCACACTCTGCAGCAGGGATTTTGGCCCACTCCTCCATACAGATCTTCTCCAGATCTTTCAGGTTTCGGGGCTGCTGCTGGGCAACATTGGGTTTCAGCTCCTTCCAAAGATTTTCTATTGGGCTCAGGTCTGGAGACTGGCTAGGCCACTCCAGCACCTTGAAATGCTTCTTACGGAGCCACTCCTTAATCGCCCTGGCTGTATATTTCGGGTCATTGTCATGTTGGAAGACCCAGCCACGACCCATCTTCAATGCTCTTACTGAGGGATGGAGGTTGTTGGCCAAAATCTTGCGATACATGACCCCATCCATCCTCCCTTCAATACGGTGCAGTTGTTCGGTCCCCTTTGCAGAAAAACACCTCCAAAGTATGTTTCCCCCACCATGCTTCACGGTTGGAATGGTGTTAATGGGGGTTGTACTCATCCTTCCGCCTCCAAACACATCGAGTGGATTTGATACAAAAAAGTTCTATTTTGGTCTCCTCTGACTACATGACCTTCTCCCATGCCACCTCTGGATCATCCAGATGGTCACTGGCAAACTTCAAATGGGCCTGGACATGTGCAGACGTGAGAAGAGGGACCTTGGCGTGCCCTGCAGGATTCTAATCCATGACAGTAGTGTGTTACTAACGGTAATGTTTGAGACTGATCCCAGCTCTCAAGTCATTGACCAGGTCCTTGTAGTTCTGGGCTGATTCCTGACCTCTCAGAATCATCCTTACCCCACGAGGAGAGATCCTCTATGGAGCCCCAGACAGAGGAAAATGGACAGTCATCTTGTGTTTCTTCCATTTTCTAATAATTGTGCCAGCAGTTGTTGCCTTCTCACCAAGCTGCTTGCCTATTGTCCTGTAGCCCATCCCACCCTTTTGCAGGTCTACAATTTTGTCCCTGGTGTCCTTAGACAGCTTTTTGCGCCAAATTTCCGATTTTTTCACAAAGTAACGCCAGTCATATCAAATAAATTTTACCACTATCATGAAGTACAATATGTCACGATAAAACAATCTCAGATTCAGGGGGATCCGTTGAAGAGTTTCAGAGTTATTACCTCAAAGTGACAGTGGTCAGAATTGTAAAAACTGGCCCGGTCATGAAGGTGAAAACAGGCTTCGCAGGTAAAGGGGTTAATAATACAGTTTCCAACTGCTCAATATGATAATACTCTGTGTACAGACGGACAGTAACTAATAGCAAGTGCTTGGTTTACAGGCTTAAAAGGCAGCGGAGCAATGTTATACTCTAACTTCCTGTAGTTACAATGAACAGATTCTGGTCCTATCCTTTGTATTGACGCATCTAATGAGCATGTGCAAAGGTCATAGTGAAGGGAGAGGGAGATAGGATCCACCATTCACTATAGGTGATATCACAGCTCACCTCCTGCTGTACAATCACTGATAACATCTCTATATACAGCAGATAACACAGGATCCACCATTCACAATAGGTGATGTCACAGCTCACCTCCTCTTCCTCCTGTACAATGACTGATAGGATCCACCATTCACAATAGATGTTATCCGTCATTGTACAGGAGGAAGAGGAGGTGAGCTGTGACATCACCTATTGTGAATGGTGGATCCTGTGTTATCTGCTGTATATAGAGATGTTATCAGTGATTGTACAGCAGGAGGTGAGCTGTGATATCACCTATAGTGAATGGTGGATCCTATCAGTCATTGTACAGGAGGAAGAGGAGGTGAGCTGTGACATCACCTATTGTGAATGGTGGATCCTGTGTTTACTGTATATAGGAGGTGTTATCAGTTATTGTAAAGGGAAGGGGGAGGAGGTGAGCTGTGACATCGCTTTTCATTGCAATGCCAGTGTCACACAATCATAAGAGGGATGCATTTTTTTGAGCCCACCCTAATAGAAGCGACATTTTCAGTAGGCAGTCAGATAGTTCAAGATAGGCCAGTGTGTAACAACCATTTTGCTGCGATCTTTTGCTCCACTGCATCAAACTGTATTTTTATTAGTGTTGAGCGAGTATGTTCTATTAACCCTTTCGGCGAGTATGCTCGGGCCGAGCTCCGAGTATTTACGGCTGCTCGGTGAGTAGGTTAAATCACTCCTGTGTGCATGATTTGTGACTGTTTGACAGTTTTATTACATGTGAGGAATGTCTATTTCTTACACATTCCTCACATGTAATAAAGCTGTCAAACAGTTGCAAATCATGCACACGGGAGCGATTTAACCATATCACCGAGCAGCCGTAAATACTCGGAGCTCGACCCGAGCATACTCGGACAGAACATACTCTCTCAACACTAATTTTCATCCATATACAAATTAAAATGCTATTGCACACGAGGGCTTAATGATGCACGTGCAGCTTGGCATCGCGCATGTGCCAACCAGAAGAAGAGCGGCAGATGCCCAAGTTTTCAGCCGGTGGGGGAAGTGGTGACATCACGCAGCATAAACTCTGCCTCTGCTGTCAATCAAGCAGCCAAAGTGAAGAGGAGGCGTCTTAAGTAAAATCCTGAAGGTCAGAGCTGGGATTGCAGAGCCTTTCGGGTTAAAAAGGGTCGAATGATGATCGATTACGTCATTGTTATCCAGCAGAGATGTTGCTTTTTGTGTCTAGCCCCGAGATCTAGGGAGGAATTGCTCTTCCACGCAGATGCAAAAAAAAAAAAAAAAAAATGGTTACGCGTTGAGGCTCCGACGTGAAGACCTCAGCTTTGCTTACAACTGTGGATGACGTCTCGAATCTCTTGCTTCATTGCCGAAGGTTAAAATAAAGAGGCTCGCTCCGAGGGTCAACACGACGGGGCGTCAAGTCTTTTTTTCTGGCCTTCTAAGTTACACTTTTGCAAAATTAAATATAACTTGCTGCTACTAATAACGATATCTCTCTCCGCCACGATCCGTGCTTCCTCCTTAGCGTTGACCTTCGAGCTTAGTTTGTGTGTTCCCTTCGGCACAAAGACCAGACACATTTTTACTGCGTCTATTTAATGTGATGAAAGCAGCTAAAAAGCTGATCGCTGAACCGGGGGGTCACGAGGCTCATGGGTTTATAAAAAAGGATGAACGGGGAGAATCAAATTTACAAAACAGAAAATTGCACAATGGAGAAGTGGACAAAATTAGCCATGCGTACTAATTCCCAGTAATTACCATGCAAGGTGAACTCCGCGGGGTCTCGGGAGTCAGAACCCGGTGACGCTCGACTGGAGAGTAAAGTGGAGAGGATCATGTGACACCGACCCCATGAGAGGCCGGGGAATGTTATCAATGGGCACAAAGGTTTGTGAGTGGCACGGATCGTGAGGTTGGCATGGATAATAGTAATTACAGGAAGAGAGTGCGTAGCAACCATGTCCTCGGTAAGTGTATTCATCCTCGTACGGCAGGTAGAAAAGTCACAATACATACGAGTCCATGTAATAGAGGCAAAGAATAGAGCAGGCGAGGAAGGAAGGCGGCAGCGCAGGGACGCCCGGAAACCATGCGCGATATAGTGTATGGAGAAAAAGTACTGGGACACTTAACCATTGCATTCAGATTTCTCAGTCTCGTCACCCCCCAGGGTATAACATCTGGCCCCTCAGTCGCCCCCAGGGTATAACCCTCAAATCTTCCCCCATCACCTGTGAGTGGTATTTTTGAGGAGTGGAAGGAACCGCAACAACTCAGCCCCGAAGTGGAGACCCCGTAGCGTTACAGAGCCAGGCCAAGTGCTGAGGAGCAGAGGGCAGAAAAGTCACCACCGCTCTGCTGACCCCATAACTGCAGAGTCCAGACCTCCTCTGGTATCAGCACTAACACTGCGCCCCCATCGGGAGCTTCATGGTCGTGCAGCTGCACATCACCAAGCACAATGCCGAGCGTCGCATGGAGTGGTGTAAAGCCGCCACCACAGGACTCTGGAGGAGACGTGTTCTGTGCAGAGACGGAACGCACTTCTCTATCTGCGTCTGATGGAGGAGTCTGGGTTTGGTGATTCCAGGAGGACGTTACCCCCTGACTGCATTGTGCCCGCTGTACAGATGGTGGAGGAGGATAATGCTGTGGGCTGTTATCAGGGGACGGCCTCAGACCCTCAGCTACAATGAAGAGAAAACGTAATGGTTTAGCACAAGACATTGTGTACAATTGTAGCTTCAGCTTTGTAGGAACAGTTTGGGGAAGACCCTTATCTGTCCCCCATGACTGTGCCCATTGCACAAGGTCAATACAGACATGGAGGAGGGAGTAGATGAGCACAGAGCCCGGACCTCAGCCCCATCCAACAGCTAGACCAGAGATTGTGAGCCCGGCCTCCCCCCAACATAAGGGTCTGACCCCACAAATGATCTTCTTAATGAAGAGGCAAAAGATTCTTGCAGAAAGTCTTTGTAGAAGAGCTGTTACATCTGCAGAGGGGCTGACTCCATATTAATGTCTATGGATGTAGAATTGGAAGTCAGAAAAGCTCCTGGAGGTGGTAGAACATACTTGTCCAAATAGCATAAATTTCCAATTACAAAAGAAAAGGTTTATCAGGCCCTGCAGCCATTTACATTTAGGAATTGGTGGAGGCCCAGAGGTGGAACCAACGAACTTGTCACTAACACGTCAGAAGAAATGGTTCACAGTAGACTTTTTCCTGAGATACATAGAACTGATCTCATCGCAGCCTCCGGCAGAAAGGAGGACGGGCCGGCATCCTGTAGATCACCTGCCCATCCATGGAGAGGATCTCCGTGGCCCAGAAATTTCCAAAATGTGGGGAAAAAAAAACACCCACTACTTTAATAATTTGTAGTTCTTTGTCCCTCAGCACACAATTAGGTCAACAGGGAAGTCGACGATTGTAACACTGTCTAAGAGGAGAAGGTAAGCCCTTGCCAAACCCTCTGAGCAAGGAAGTCCAGCGAGCATCACGGATCGACAATCTTCCATTGCTCCACTGATCTGTCGTCATCTAAGAGAGACAGACAATCTTGCTCCTAGGTTTCCATACAAGCTACGACCCACAACCTGAAGACCTCTTGTGATAATAGTCCTGGGGATAAGTGTCACTGGTGTGTCAGAAGTGACAGACAGTCACCCTGCAGTTGGTTGCAGAAGATCTCTTCGTTTGGCATTACAGACCCCTTCTTAGCGGTCTCACTCTAGGACCCAGCGGTTACCTCCCTCCTGCTCTAATTGACACCAAGGCCTGGGTGTTTAAATACTTCCTGTTTGCTACAGAGAGGTGCCGGTGATATTCACAAGTCCTCTTGTGAAGGCTTGGAACTGTTGCAGTCTGCTTACTTCCTCTTTGGTGCTTGGAGGACGTTATGAGTAATCTCTCTGAAGTCGGCTCAAGACAAGTTACTTTCCCCCATGTTTATCTCCTTGTTGTCTTTAGTTGTTAGTGGGGACTGACTAGTGCTCACCCCCCTCCTTCCATATCCAGAGCCAAGCGCTAGGGAAATACAGGGTTTAGGTTCCTGTGCAGGAAATGGTGAGGAACCAATATAGGGACGATAGGTGAGACAGGGTGATATCAGATCAGCCTAGGAGGTCACCACTCCCCCTTTCCCTAGAGTCTGGGCTCCCTTCCCCTCTTCCCTTCGCACTGCACTTAGTCTTTCCCACAACTTGTGTGACAGTAAGTGTCCATGTCATAATATAGGATAGATGTGTCTCATCAGGACCTGTCTCGCATCGCCAAGACTGGACTGGTGTTTGCGGTCACCCCAGACATGTGCAGCCACTGTTTTGCTCGTCCCAAGGATGCAAGGTGGGGCCGTCATTGAGATGGGTGCCGGTCTTGAGAACATGCCATAAAAGGTCTGAGATTTGAATACTCCTTTAAGGTGCATGTGAAGGTGCAAACACAAGCTAGCCCATTGCTGTAACTGAGAGGATCCAGGTGACCAATCCCCGCCGATCTGATATGGATGACCTTTCCAATATTGTACCTCTTAACGATCCAAACACTGAATCCTCTGGACGTAGCTTTCATGAGCTTCTTACAGGGTCCGGGTGCTGCTGCTGAGTCTGTTGCAACCCCCGATCGCTGTGCGTGACAGAGGTGCCACATATATCTTGCAAGTGATCCGATAGACCGTGACAAGGATTGCTCGTTCTGTAGGATCCGGGACCCTTTAATTATTCTGCGTTTTTATTTTCCGAAATGTAATAAAGAGCATGGATATTTTTTTTTTATGATACCGCCTTTCAAGATGAGTCATGGCGGCTGCAGAACAAGGGACAGTACTTGGAATTTAGAGCAAGGTCATCGATCAAACAAAGCAGAGGCCGAGTCACCGCCTGACGTCTCCGGAGAACTTCCCGGCAGCTCGGTGACTTGTGCCTGTCAGGCCGCTCCATGGAGATGAGGACGAGCCGAGCCCAATGCTACAATATAGAGGTCATCCCGCCTCTACTGGAGTAAGGCGAGCTACACCGGGGAAAGGGGAAGGCAGGGAGGTGGTCAGACATGACTGATCACAGAGGGGCCACTTATTAGGAGCCTCCGTGCAGAATTAAGTGCATTGATCTTTCGACAAGGGGTGACGTGACCTCGCAAACTTACTTTATTAGTAATGGCTCAGGTTGAGCAGAACACCTCCAGATTCCCGCTGCAAGACATAATTAAGGAGAGGAGGGGGTCTTTCTGATTTTATATACATGAAGCCTAAAAAGGAGTTGGCCACAAAATGTATGAAAAGCCCTAAACACTTCACCCCCGTGCCCATTGTCAGGACCCCTTATGCTCACGGATCAACAGAAAAACACAGCACGGCGATCCGTGTGCGCCAGCCCCATCAGGGTGTGCGCCAGCCCCATCAGGGTGTGCGCCAGCCCCATCAGGGTGTGCGCCAGCCCCATCAGGGTGTGCGCCAGCCCCATCAGGGTGTGCATGCGTGCCGCCTGCAGAAGGAGTCTTCAGGCAGCGCTGGCTCCAGGCAAGCGAGAGCGAAGGGGATGTGTGACGCCAATTCATGGAGAAGAGCACCGAGTCCTGCGTCACACTAAGGGTGCGCCCTGCACAACAATTAAAATACTGTTTAATCAATATTTTTATTTATTTTTACACTAAAAGGCAAGAATTAATACAATACAGGCAGGCTTAATATATAGAGGACTAAGCCCTTATGACTGAGTACTGGGTTTAATTTGTTTTTGGGAGTGGTTTCAACGCTTACTGCTGGGTAACATCGATTGTTGGAGGTCCGAGTTGCCCACCCCAAAAAATATAATATAGATTGACGTGTGTTGTAACTAAATAAAAATAGGAATATTGTAAATATTATCAATCATAATACAATTTATGCAGAACTTACACATCCTCCAGCGAGGATCTCGGCTGCTAAGGGAATGGAGCCATCTCTGATCGTAAATTTATCTCGTACAAAGTCGTTTACCTGAAACACAAATAGAAATGGTTCATTTTGATGATTTCAGACAGACCTGGGGGGGGGGCAGGATAGTTGGAATAAAGACTTTAAAAGGGAGAAAAAGTATATTCGAGAATGCGTTACTTACTGTAAGTTTTATGGCTTTTTCTGGTGCAACTCCCAGTAGTTGAGGAAGAAGACCTGCCGAGATATGGAAGAGATTATCATGTAAGGGGGTATTTCACTAACCAGAACCCACATGGTAGGTGGTAACTCCTAGATCTGTGGGGGTTCAACTGCAGAGACCCCCAGCAAATGATCGGAGCGGCCGTGTGCATTGCGGTTAACCATCGCTCCCATTCATTCTCTATGGGACTCCGGAGATCGACAAGGACAACGCTCGGCTTTACACCATAACAAAACTGGTAAGTTAAGACTTTTACTTCACATACATGAGACTGCAAAAAAAAAAATATATTTTTTTTTGCATAGCATCATAGTGACCGGACTGACCTTATGAGGGCTAAGATCTGTGCACAATGCTGGGGAGGTGAGAACATCGAATATTTCCATGTACGGCCTCGGAGCCCACACACTGGGAGCACAGCCCAATTTCCAGTGCTGCGCACACATCCCCCCTGTCTAGGCCGCGCTGCATAGTACTGCGTGATGGCGGAGGATCCCTACACCCAGCAGTGTCAGCAGTTTAGGAAAGTTGTGGGCAGGAAGGGTGTGATGGACAAAGTTCACTCACTCTCTATTTTATATTTTTTGTCCCCCTTTGAGAAAAAAAAAAAAAAAATGAACAAAAACTTCTTAAAAAGTGGACAACACATACATCTATACAGTACAGACCAAAAGTTTGGACACACCTCATTTAAAGATTTTTCTGTATTTTCATGACTATGAAAATTGTACATTCACACTGAAGGCATCAAAACTATGAATTACCACATGTGGAATTATATACTTAACAAAAAAGTGTGAAACAACTGAAAATATATTTTATATTCTAGGTTCTTCAAAGTAGCCACCTTTTGCTTTGATGACGGCTTTGCACACTCTTGGCATTCTCTTGATGAGCTTCAAGAGGTAGTCACTGGAAATGGTCTTCACTTCACAGGTGTGCCCTGTCAGGTTTAATAAGGGGGATTTCTTGCCTTGTAAATGGGGTTGGGACCATCAGTTGTGTTGTGCAGAAGTCTGGTGGATACACGGCTGATAGTCCTACTGAATAGACTGTTAGAATTTGTATTATGGCAAGAAAAAAGCAGCTAAGTAAAGAAAAACGAGTGGCCCTCATTACTTTAATGAAGGTCAGTCAGTCCAAAAAATTGGGCAAACTTTGAAAGTGTCCCCAAGTGCAGTTGCAAAATCCATCAAGCACTACAAAGAAACTGGCTCACATGAGGACAGCCCCAGGAAAGGAAGACCAAGAGTTACCTCTGCTTCTGAGGATAAGTTTATCCGAGTCACCAGCCTCAGAAATCGCAGGTTAACAGCAGCTCAGATTAGAGACCAGGTCAATGCCACACAGAGTTCTAGCAGCAGACACATCTCTACAACAACTGATAAGAGGAGACTTTGTGCAGCAGGCCTTCATGGTAAAATAGCTGCTAGGAAACCACTGCTAAGGACAGGCAACAAGCAGAAGAGACTTGTTTGGGCTAAAGAACACAAGGAATGGACATTAGACCAGTGGAAATCTGTGCTTTGGTCTGATGAGTCCAAATTTGAGATCTTTGGTTCCAACCACCGTGTCTTTGTGCGACGTAGAAAAGGTGAATGGATGGACTCTACATGCCTGGTTCCCACCGTGAAGCATGGAGGAGGAGGTGTGATGGTGTGGGGGGCTTTGCTGGTGACACTGTTGGGGATTTATTCAAAATTGAAGGCATACTGAACCAGCATGGCTACCACAGCTTCTTGCAGTGACATGCTATTCCATCCGGTTTGCATTTAGTTGGACCATCATTTATTTTTCAACAGGACAATGATCCCAAACACACCTCCAGGCTGTGTAAGGGCTATTTGACCAAGAAGGAGAGTGATGGGGTGCTACGCCAGATGACCTGGCCTCCACAGTCACCAGACCTGAACCCAATCGAGATGGTTTGGGGTGAGCTGGACCGCAGAGTGAAGGCAAAAGGGCCAACAAGTGCTAAGCATCTCTGGGAACTCCTTCAAGATTGTTGGAAGACCATTTCCGGTGACTACCTCTTGAAGCTCATCAAGAGAATGCCAAGAGGGTGCAAAGCCGTCATCAAAGCAAAAGGTGGCTACTTTGAATAACCTAGAATATAAGACATATTTTCAGTTGTTTCACACTTTTTTGTTAAGTATATAATTCCACATGTGTTAATTCATAGTTTTGATGCCTTCAGTGTGAATGTACAATTTTCATAGACATGAAAATACTGAAAAATTTATATATTTATATATATTAACCCACAGAGGGAAAAAAAAATAGGGGGGCAAAGCAGCTCTAAAAGCTAAAATTTCTGCGTATAATGAGCAATGTTTTAAAACGAAAAAATACAGTTGTTCAGTAAATGATGTGAACTAAAGGAGCACCCCGATAACACTCATGTAGATTTACAACCTACACCCGAGGTCTGGTGATCCCACCACGGCCTCCATACAGTGTAGTGTCGCATACGTGTGACCACGGCCCCCTCTATCCAGTAAAGTTGATACCCTGAGGGTGCTAATCCCTTGGATGCAGAGGAAGGTGACCGCACGCGGCCCCACAGTCACTATGACCTTTCTGGCGGCGGTGTACCCCCAAAGCTTCAACCTCCTGAACTTACAAAAATGTGTTTGTAAGTTTTAGGCAGGTGTGTACGCTGCGCGTGTGAGCGGATACAGTACAGTACGTAACACTGCACTGTATAAACGCCAAAGTACAGAAGAGCAGCCGTGATCAGGTACAATGCAAGAAAACAAAAACCTAAAAAAGGAGATTACAGGGTCGACCCGTGAACCTTAATGGTTCAGGAAGCAAGAAACTGAAATAGCAAAGGAAATCCCATCATCTTCATAATCCAGACAATTTGGGAAGAAGGATAGATCATGAATAACTGGGCCGTAAATCAGCGGAGTGGAGACCACAAGCCCCCCTCTGCCTTGTCTGATGTCATTTCCTTTTTTACGACTGTATTTTCCCGAGATTTAGGATTTTCTGTTTAGTTTTCATTAAAGAAGTTTTTTTTACATTTTCAACATTTTGCTTATTTAATTTACATTTTTGGTGTTTTTTTTCGCTGGATTTACGAGGTCGACGTAAGGCGAATTTTTAAGATTTTGGGTAGATTCCATTTTTTTTTTTTTTTTTAGTTACTGGGTGGAGGGCTTTCATATAATTTCTGCAGCCATATTACGTCACATCTTGTAAAGTTTTCTTAAATACGGGGCGTCTGCGGATCTCACCCAGTGGCACCACCTTGTATTTTTATTTATAGATTAGATCACCCCAATTAAAGAGCTCATCGTATACCGGATCCATAGGTCACATCCCTTTAATAAAAAGTAACAGGGGACTCATAACCAGGACGAAACCTGCTGTGATGTCATCAAGTTAAAGTGAACGTTATATTTTAATTTTTTTGAGACAGAGCGAGAGACAGAGCGAGAGACAGAGCGAGAGACAGAGCGAGAGACAGAGCGAGAGACAGAGCGAGAGACAGAGCGAGAGACAGAGCGAGAGACAGAGCGAGAGACAGAGCGAGAGACAGAGCGAGAGACAGAGCGAGAGACAGAGCGAGAGACAGAGCGAGAGACAGAGCGAGAGACAGAGCGAGAGACAGAGCGAGAGACAGAGCGAGAGACAGAGCGAGAGACAGAGCGAGAGACAGAGCGAGAGACAGAGCGAGAGACAGAGCGAGAGACAGAGCGAGAGACAGAGCGAGAGACAGAGCGAGAGACAGAGCGAGAGACAGAGCGAGAGACAGAGCGAGAGACAGAGCGAGAGACAGAGCGAGAGACAGAGCGAGAGACAGAGCGAGAGACAGAGCGAGAGACAGAGCGAGAGACAGAGCGAGAGACAGAGCGAGAGACAGAGCGAGAGACAGAGCGAGAGACAGAGCGAGAGACAGAGCGAGAGACAGAGCGAGAGACAGAGCGAGAGACAGAGCGAGAGACAGAGCGAGAGACAGAGCGAGAGACAGAGCGAGAGACAGAGCGAGAGACAGAGCGAGAGACAGAGCGAGAGACAGAGCGAGAGACAGAGCGAGAGACAGAGCGAGAGACAGAGCGAGAGACAGAGCGAGAGACAGAGCGAGAGACAGAGCGAGAGACAGAGCGAGAGACAGAGCGAGAGACAGAGCGAGAGACAGAGCGAGAGACAGAGCGAGAGACAGAGCGAGAGACAGAGCGAGAGACAGAGCGAGAGACAGAGCGAGAGACAGAGCGAGAGACAGAGCGAGAGACAGAGCGAGAGACAGAGCGAGAGACAGAGCGAGAGACAGAGCGAGAGACAGAGCGAGAGACAGAGCGAGAGACAGAGCGAGAGACAGAGCGAGAGACAGAGCGAGAGACAGAGCGAGAGACAGAGCGAGAGACAGAGCGAGAGACAGAGCGAGAGACAGAGCGAGAGACAGAGCGAGAGACAGAGCGAGAGACAGAGCGAGAGACAGAGCGAGAGACAGAGCGAGAGACAGAGCGAGAGACAGAGCGAGAGACAGAGCGAGAGACAGAGCGAGAGACAGAGCGAGAGACAGAGCGAGAGACAGAGCGAGAGACAGAGCGAGAGACAGAGCGAGAGACAGAGCGAGAGACAGAGCGAGAGACAGAGCGAGAGACAGAGCGAGAGACAGAGCGAGAGACAGAGCGAGAGACAGAGCGAGAGACAGAGCGAGAGACAGAGCGAGAGACAGAGCGAGAGACAGAGCGAGAGACAGAGCGAGAGACAGAGCGAGAGACAGAGCGAGAGACAGAGCGAGAGACAGAGCGAGAGACAGAGCGAGAGACAGAGCGAGAGACAGAGCGAGAGACAGAGCGAGAGACAGAGCGAGAGACAGAGCGAGAGACAGAGCGAGAGACAGAGCGAGAGACAGAGCGAGAGACAGAGCGAGAGACAGAGCGAGAGACAGAGCGAGAGACAGAGCGAGAGACAGAGCGAGAGACAGAGCGAGAGACAGAGCGAGAGACAGAGCGAGAGACAGAGCAAAAATAGAAAGGGATAAAGAAAGGCGCAGAGCTTCCAAGCTGCTTAGTAGAGAGCTTGCAGGCGCTATGCTTCTTCCCTAGACTACCGGCCACCTCTGTTAGACTGCAGAAGCGACCGGTAACCTTGACTTTGCTGGACCATTGGCATTTTGTCAATTTTTTTAACATTTTGGTAAAATAGTGGCAGATTCTTAGTCCAAACCCCACATATATCGGAAATAATGCACATTGGCCATCATTCTACTGTTGGAAAATAAATACTGGGGAAATGGAGCAAGTGTTGTTCAAGAACCCTTATAGGACACCATTGGCCAACTTCTATTAAAGGGCTTGTACAAAGTTTAGATGTTAACCCCTAACTCCAATGAATAGATGCTCGCTTCCATTTCGCTGGGGATCCGGCCACTGGGAACCCCACCGATCTAGTCTGAAAGGAGCAGGGGGTAACAGTTGTTTGACCCCTGGTTCCCCAGAAGTTACAATTTTGGAACAAACCTTTGAAAAAGGACAACAAAATCCAGCCTTCAATCCTCTAGGGCAACCTTGAGCAAAGTAAGGCAGGTGTAAAAAGGGAATACTGTAATGCGGCAATGGTCGGTTATTACCAATCTATGAGAAGGATATGTAAGTGGGGGCTTTAACTGACCTCTGTAAAGTCCAAAAAAGCCTTCGTACCGCAATACTTTCTTAAAACAGTCGAAGCTATTCTTGTACATGAGCTCCCCTACGAACGATCCAGTCGATCTCTGGTTCTGCATTCTTGTTTTCACCAGGTCGATGGGGTAGACTGCGGTGGCGCCAACGGCTTATTGGGGGAAAAAAAATAATTTGGTGGTTACAAGATACAATTATGATAAGTGCACGTGTTTCATAAGACTTAATGAAGTTACATTAACCGCTCCTCCAAGACTTAATCAACGGAGAAGAAGCCACTGTTTTAATAAACTTTATAAACTTGTTTCGGGACAAGTCATCGGGACAACCCCCAACCCTCCGACAGCCACGAATTACAATGGACGGTGCATATAATACTGACAGGGTCGGTGACCCGCGAAGGAAAGCTTCTGTGGGAAGAGACAGGGAGCATTGTGCACCCAATACAGGGGCGGCAGGGGGGCGATCCTGGAGATAAGGCGGCTACAGTCAACCATGACTAACCTCCAGCGATTGAACCAAGAGCAAATCTGTACGCCGACTCGGCCACTTGGACAAGGACAGTACGAGACACTTCTCCTGAGCCTTGATGCTTGAAAGAAAAAGGACAACATAAGACACCTGCTATTGCGAGACAGACACAGCGGTGCACATATCAATTACCTGGGACTGCAGGCAAAAGCACCAATATAGAAAGAGGGGAAAAAGCAAAAACTGTAAGAAAATAAAAAAAGCCATAGAGAGAAAGCAAGAAAGAAAGAAAAAGGGGACCGAGAAAGCGAGAGAGAAAGAAAAAGGGGACCGAGAAAGCGAGAGAGAAAGAAAAAGGGGACCGAGAAAGCGAGAGAGAAAGAAAAAGGGGACCGAGAAAGCGAGAGAGAAAGAAAAAGGGGACCGAGAAAGCGAGAGAGAAAGAAAAAGGGGACCGAGAAAGCGAGAGAGAAAGAAAAAGGGGACCGAGAAAGCGAGAGAGAAAGAAAAAGGGGACCGAGAAAGCGAGAGAGAAAGAAAAAGGGGACCGAGAAAGCGAGAGAGAAAGAAAAAGGGGACCGAGAAAGCGAGAGAGAAAAAGGGGACCGAGAAAGCGAGAAAGAAAAAGGGGACCGAGAAAGCGAGAGAGAAAAAGGGGACCGAGAAAGCGAGAGAGAAAAAGGGGACCGAGAAAGCGAGAGAGAAAAAGGGGACCGAGAAAGCAAGCGAGAATAAGGGGACGAGAAAGCAAGCGAGAATAAGGGGACGAGAAAGCAAGCGAGAATAAGGGGACGAGAAAGCAAGCGAGAATAAGGGGACGAGAAAGCAAGCGAGAATAAGGGGACGAGAAAGCAAGCGAGAATAAGGGGACGAGAAAGCAAGCGAGAATAAGGGGACGAGAAAGCAAGCGAGAATAAGGGGACGAGAAAGCAAGCGAGAATAAGGGGACGAGAAAGCAAGCGAGAATAAGGGGACGAGAAAGCAAGCGAGAATAAGGGGACGAGAAAGCAAGCGAGAATAAGGGGACGAGAAAGCAAGCGAGAATAAGGGGACGAGAAAGCAAGCGAGAATAAGGGGACGAGAAAGCAAGCGAGAATAAGGGGACGAGAAAGCAAGCGAGAATAAGGGGACGAGAAAGCAAGCGAGAATAAGGGGACGAGAAAGCAAGCGAGAATAAGGGGACGAGAAAGCAAGCGAGAATAAGGGGACGAGAAAGCAAGCGAGAATAAGGGGACGAGAAAGCAAGCGAGAATAAGGGGACGAGAAAGCAAGCGAGAATAAGGGGACGAGAAAGCAAGCGAGAATAAGGGGACGAGAAAGCAAGCGAGAATAAGGGGACGAGAAAGCAAGCGAGAATAAGGGGACGAGAAAGCAAGCGAGAATAAGGGGACGAGAAAGCAAGCGAGAATAAGGGGACGAGAAAGCAAGCGAGAATAAGGGGACGAGAAAGCAAGCGAGAATAAGGGGACGAGAAAGCAAGCGAGAATAAGGGGACGAGAAAGCAAGCGAGAATAAGGGGACGAGAAAGCAAGCGAGAATAAGGGGACGAGAAAGCAAGCGAGAATAAGGGGACGAGAAAGCAAGCGAGAATAAGGGGACGAGAAAGCAAGCGAGAATAAGGGGACGAGAAAGCAAGCGAGAATAAGGGGACGAGAAAGCAAGCGAGAATAAGGGGACGAGAAAGCAAGCGAGAATAAGGGGACGAGAAAGCAAGCGAGAATAAGGGGACGAGAAAGCAAGCGAGAATAAGGGGACGAGAAAGCAAGCGAGAATAAGGGGACGAGAAAGCAAGCGAGAATAAGGGGACGAGAAAGCAAGCGAGAATAAGGGGACGAGAAAGCAAGCGAGAATAAGGGGACGAGAAAGCAAGCGAGAATAAGGGGACGAGAAAGCAAGCGAGAATAAGGGGACGAGAAAGCAAGCGAGAATAAGGGGACGAGAAAGCAAGCGAGAATAAGGGGACGAGAAAGCAAGCGAGAATAAGGGGACGAGAAAGCAAGCGAGAATAAGGGGACGAGAAAGCAAGCGAGAATAAGGGGACGAGAAAGCAAGCGAGAATAAGGGGACGAGAAAGCAAGCGAGAATAAGGGGACGAGAAAGCAAGCGAGAATAAGGGGACGAGAAAGCAAGCGAGAATAAGGGGACGAGAAAGCAAGCGAGAATAAGGGGACGAGAAAGCAAGCGAGAATAAGGGGACGAGAAAGCAAGCGAGAATAAGGGGACGAGAAAGCAAGCGAGAATAAGGGGACGAGAAAGCAAGCGAGAATAAGGGGACGAGAAAGCAAGCGAGAATAAGGGGACGAGAAAGCAAGCGAGAATAAGGGGACGAGAAAGCAAGCGAGAATAAGGGGACGAGAAAGCAAGCGAGAATAAGGGGACGAGAAAGCAAGCGAGAATAAGGGGACGAGAAAGCAAGCGAGAATAAGGGGACGAGAAAGCAAGCGAGAATAAGGGGACCGAGAAAGCAAGCGAGAATAAGGGGACCGAGAAAGCAAGCGAGAATAAGGGGACCGAGAAAGCAAGCGAGAATAAGGGGACCGAGAAAGAAAGCGAGAAAAAGTGGACCGAGAAAGAGAAAAACAAAAAGGAAGGAAGGAAGGAAAGACAAGTAGTGACAAAAAAGGTAGAGAAAAAAGTAAAACAAATGTGAGCAGTAAAGAAAAAATAAACGGAATCAAAATGTAAAATAAAAAAAAAGGCCTTCATAATACTAAACAAACCCCACAATGCCCCCGTGAGCACACCCCACATGGCAAGCAGTACAGGCTGCAGTATAAAAGCTGCTATACATGTAAAATGAATGTCAGCCAAACCCGCCAACTCTGAGCAGCTGTTATTCAGGGTGTCCCTACACTCCCCTGGAGGCAGACAGAGTGGGCATGCTGCATTTTAACCATGCCCTATCCTTCTGCTCTTAACACATAAGCTGCAGCCGCAAGTGTCTGTCAGCACCTTCAGGTCCCCGTACACCTTACACATAGGACATCTGAGAAGAGCTTTGGCCATCAGCCGTCTCTCCCATCTTGCCTATACACGTGCACGCTCAGCCGGGCACCAATGGGAGGAGAGACCTCCGGCTACAGATCAACTACAAGGTAATAAAGGATCACATGTCCTGGCCTGCCCGCCGTATCAGAAATTATGCCGAAATAATAGAAGCATAAAAGTGAGTTCTATAATCTCAGAAGCCGCAATCGTCAACTACCCCCTCTAGTCCTGCGCTTGACACAGGGAAGTAAAGATATGATGATGTATAAGGCTGTGTGCCCACTATGCGTTTTTGCCGCGGAATTTCCGCAGGGAAAAAGGCTTTAAAAACGCCTGGTAATACGCGCCCCATGTTCCCCAATGATAATCCGGATGTGCTGTGCACATGCTGCGGAAATTTCCACTGCGGATTATCATTGCGGAAAAATAAGAAGCATGTCCATTAATTTTGCGGACACGCAGCGTAATTGCCGCCATTGAATCGCTTAATATCCGCATCACTACTTGTGCACATGCGGACAGACCTAACATTTCCCATTTGCAAGACTGGACCTTTCATTGGAGACTACACCCTGGACCTGTCAGTTCACTGTCAGTGATAATTTTTGCTTTCAAACACTAATTTCATTGGAATCATAACCCCAACACCACAAAGATCCAGCAACATGCACAGGACGCACAATGACACTCCAGCACGGCAGGCGGGTTACATGGGACGGCTCTGAGCAATAAAGTGCAGAAACTTAAAATTATGGACATCACTGATTTGATTTCCGGTGTGCATTGGATGGGATGTTATAGACATCTGGTGAGAATTACATATCAATAGCACCTTTAGAAATATATTTACCTAGAAAATTGGTCACGTGTTCAATATTTATTTCATATTTCACCGGCTGTATAACCTACATATAGTGTGTAAGTCTATATTACTGCAGAGCTGCACTCACTATTCTGCTGGTGCAGTCACTGAGTACATACATTACATTACTGATCCTGAGTTACATCCTGTATTATACTCCAGAGCTGCACTCACTATTCTGCTGGTGCAGTCACTGTATACATACATTACATTACTGATCCTGTACTGATCCTGAGTTACATCCTGTATTATACTCCAGAGCTGCACTCACTATTCTGCTGGTGCAGTCACTGTGTATATACATTACATTACTGATCCTGAGTTACATCCTGCATTATACTCCAGAGCTGCACTCACTATTCTGCTGGTGCAGTCACTGTGTATATACATTACATTACTGATCCTGAGTTACATCCTGTATTATACTCCAGAGCTGCACTCACTATTCTGCTGGTGGGGTTACATACATTCTTTAGCCTGTAGTGATGTGAGCTTGGCCTAAGAACTAAAGTCAAAACACATTAAAGACAGATCCAGCTGCTCAGCCGACAGATTCAGAGTGTTTTCTGCACACCCGGCTTGTAGACGCCATATAACGGATCGTGCACTGAAAGCTGTGGTGACATTGCAAAACAGAAGCCGCGTCACACTGAAGTGCAAGCTCTGGAGGCCGACACACCTGGAATGGCTCTTGTGCTTCTCTGCTCTTCTGAAAGCAGCCGCCTGTTGTACAGAGACATCGGGTCAGAAACCAGGGTGTATAAAAAGCATAATGGAGTAATAACGCTCCCCCCAAACCGCACAGCAAATCCTAGGGATGGAGGTCTGGATTGCAGCCCGCCTGCCAAAATGTAGCTAGCATGAAACCTCTGTGGTCTTGAGCAGGCGTCTCAGCGCAGACTTGGCCTCCGCACTTGTGGTTTTATCATAAAAAGGCGATTAGAAAAAAAAAATATATAGGATATAAAATGTATCTAAAATAAATATAAATAAATACATCACTATCAACGGCCTTCAATACAGGCAAAGGAATAAAGAGCTGCCCATGTGATGATCAGATGAGCTGTAATACTCAGCCATCGGAGATTAGAGTATTCGGGGGTTCGGCTGTTGAAAAAGGGGTTGCCCAAAATATACATAAATGAGTTTTAACCAGTATGTGAAGGGGGCTGGCTAATGCCAGCCCCCACATTAGGTAGCAACCGCTCCCCAGACGCCCATATGGGGTCCCTTCCAACTAACCGCCCCCAGTCGCCCATTTTGGGTCCCCCCTCCAACCAACCGTGCCCCAGGCGCCCTTGTGGGGTCCCCCCAACCAACCGCGCCCCAGGCGCCCATGTGGGGTCCCTCCCAACCAACCGCGCCCCAGGCGCCCATGTGGGGTCCCTCCCAACCAACCGCGCCCCAGGCGCCCTTGTGGGGTCCCCCCAACCAACCGTGCCCCAGGCGCCCATGTGGGGTCCCCCCAACCAACCGCGCCCCAGGCGCCCATGTGGGGTCCCCCCAACCAACCGCGCCCCAGACACCCATGTGAGGTCCCCCAACCAACCACGCCCCAGACGCCCATGTGAGGTCCCCCAACCAACCACGCCCCAGACGCCCATGTGAGGTCCCCCAACCAACCACACCCCAGATGCTGGTGGGGTCCTCCAACCGCCAGTGGCAAAAAAAAAACATATGTCTGATGAAATTGCTCCCATGCACATTAGATGGACGGCTGATATCACCAAAATTATCGGGTTCGGACGCCTTCTGTAATGTGTATGGCTCCTTAAGGTTCTCGGTGTTAGAAAGGTGAGGCCGTCTCACCAGGGGCTGTGTCTGATCTGCCGGGGCTCAGATTTACAGAAGATAAGTGCTGCACTCCTCGTATACAAGTTATTTTACACCCCTATTTTAGGGTCTCTTCTTTTTTTCCTTAAAATCACCCGTCTATAGAAGTCATCCAGAACTTCTACCGGTCATTAATAACAGATTGGTGGGGGGCCGACAACCCACCATTTACTTATGGAACGAACAGATATTTTGCTCTCTGAGATCTTCCCGCCTGTGCTCCAATATAACCCCGTCACCTGACGGAAGGCTGTGGGACAAAGGACCTGCAGTACCTGTGAGAGGCCACTACACAGCGTATGGCGCTGTGGTGATTTGGCTGAGTACATTATTTACAGCTACTGCGGTACCTGCAGACAGCGGATTATTGGCGGGTGTCAGAGTCCCACCAATCTGGTAAATCCTAAATATCCAAATCCTGAACGATCCCTTTAAATGTCTCATCCAATAGTGGCTTTGAAGACTTGACCTTGAGGCATTACCACGTACTAGTTTACCAGGTGAAATGTCCAGTAATCCGGCATGCACTAATCTCTTAATCACGATTTTTGCAGTAGAACCAAAAAAAAAAAGTATATATTTGTTTGTTCTTTGGCAGATTAGTTGCTAGTTTATCAACTTTCTGGATAATGTACATATCAAGCTGCGGTGAGAAATTTCAGTGACAAAAAATAAAAATATAGTGGTGTAAAAGTAAAAAAAAAAAAAGTATAAAAAAAAAATACATGATATAAAATTAAATCAATATAAAAAATATAAATTAACATACATTTTTTATATTGATTTTAATTCTTTATATTAATGGTTCTACTTTTTAGGTTTATATTGATTACTTTATATTAATTTAATTTTTTTATATTTTTATTTTTTATCATTGACTAACTTTTTATATTGAAAATCTCGCATATATACATATACAGTACAGACCAAAAGTTTGGACACACCTCATTTAAAGATTTTTCGGTATTTTCTTGAGTATGAAAATTGTACATTCACACTGAAGGCATCAAAACTATGAATTAACACATGTGGAATTATATACTTAACAAAAAAGTGTGAAACAACTGAAAATATGTCTTATATTCTAGGTTCTTCAAAGTAGCCACCTTTTGCTTTGATGACTGCTTTGCACACTCTTGGCATTCTCTTGATGAACTTCAAGAGGTAGTCACCGGAAATGGTTTTCACTTCACAGGTGTGCCCTGTCAGGTTTAATAAGTGGGATTTCTTGCCGTATAAATGGCGTTGGGACCATCAGTTGTGTTGTGCAGAAGTCAGGTGGATACACAGCTGATAGTCCTACTGACTAGACTTAAAATTTGTATTATGGCAAGAAAAAAGCAGCTAAGTAAAGAAAAACGAGTGGCCATCATTACTTTAAGAAATGAAGGTCAGTCAGTCCGAAAAATTGGGAAAACTTTGAAAGTGTCCCCAAGTGCAGTTGCAAAAACCATCAAGCGCTACAAAGAAACTGGCTCATATGAGGACCGCCCCAGGAAGGGAAGACCAAGAGTCACCTCTGCTTCTGAGGATAAGTTTATCCGAGTCACCAGCCTCAGAAATCGCAGGTTAACAGCAGCTCAGATTAGAGACCAGGTCAATGCCACACAGAGTTCTAGCAGCAGACACATCTCTACAACAACTGTTAAGAGGAGACTTTGTGCAGCAGGCCTTCATGGTAAAATAGCTGCTAGGAAACCACTGCTAAGGACAGGCAACAAGCAGAAGAGACTTGTTTGGGCTAAAGAACACAAGGAATGGACATTAGACCAGTGGAAATCTGTGCTTTGGTCTGAGGAGTCCAAATTTGAGATTTTTGGTTCCAACCACCGTGTCTTTGTGCGACGCAGAAAAGGTGAACGGATGGACTCTACATGCCTGGTTCCCACCGTGAAGCATGGAGGAGGAGGTGTGATGGTGTGGGAGTGCTTTGCTGGTGACACTGTTGGGGATTTATTCAAAATTGAAGGCATACTGAACCAGCATGGCTACCACAGCATCTTGCAGCGGCATGCTATTCCATCCGGTTTGCATTTAGTTGGACCATCATTTATTTTTCAACAGGACAATGACCCCAAACACACCTCCAGGCTGTGTAAGGGCTATTTGACCAAGCGGGAGAGTGATGGGGTGCTACGCCAGATGACCTGGCCTCCACAGTCACCAGAGCTGAACACCCAGTCGAGATGGTTTGGGGTGAGCTGGACCGCAGAGTGAAGGCAAAAGGGCGAACAAGTGCTAAGCATCTCTGGGAACTCTTTCAAGATTGTTGGAAGACCATTTCCGGTGATTACCTCTTGAAGCTCAAGAGAATGTCAAGAGTGTGCAAAGCCGTCATCAAAGCAAAAGGTGGCTACTTTGAAGAACCTAGAATATAAGACATATTTTCAGTTGCTTCACACTTTTTTGTTAAGTATATAATTCCACATGTGTAAATTCATAGTTTTGATGCCTTCAGTGTGAATGTACAATTTTCATAGTCATGAAAATACAGAAAAATCTTTAAATGAGGTGTGTCGAAACTTTTGGTTTGTACTAAATATATATATAAATATATATATATATATATATATATATATATATATATATATATATATATATATATATATATATATATATATATATATATATATATATATATATATATATATATACACATGCGCACACACATGTATTTATCTATATGCAGATATACAAATTTCAATATAAAAAAAATCTATAATCTAAAAATCAATAAAAAATAAAAATCATAATATACAGAAATATAAAAATAAAATATACAATAAAAATGTAAAACTAAAATAAAAATGTATATGAAATACTACAAAAAAAATAAAAATGAAACAAAATTCTTAAATATAAAAAAAAAAAAACAACCAGTAAAAATAAAGTTACGTTATAAGTTATGTTGCATCCTAGTATTCTGCAAAGAAACATTTCCTGACAATAAAACACCATCTTCTATAATTTTCTTCAAATAAACCAATCAGGCAAAAAAAAAAAAAAGATGCTCTTCCTAGCTGCTATATGCGCCACTTATGAAAATGTTAAAAATACGGCCTGTGTCCCTTTAATGGGTATAATTAAAGTGATGTATGTATAATTGCCGTGCTTTCAAATGAAAAGACGTGGCCCTTGAAGATAATTGCGTGCAGTGAGAAATGGCTTCCTAGGGAGCAAAGAGCCTTAAACACGGGCACGGAGGGGCTATAGAACAGACTAATGACATGAATGAAACATGTTCTGAAGCCTCAGCAAGGACAGAGTTAAAAGCAGCCAGGAGAGATCAAAAGCGGCTCGAAATATAGAAATGGGGGACGGCGACCGAAAACTTAGATGTAAAAAGCAGGTTTGGAGTCTTTCAGTAATTTTCCCCGTCCCCCCACCTTTCCCAGGTTGGGTCCTTTGGACCACTCTGTAGATGACCAACGTAAAAAAAAAAGGGGCCACAGCCTTTGAAATGCTGAATTACTGCAGCCGGCTTCTATGTGGAGATCTATAGGGAGCCGTGTACAATTCCCAGGGCATGAGGGAGGCCAACCCGGCACCCCGGCCAGGACGAGAGCCCGGCACCCAGGAGGGGCAAATTTAAGAACAATAGTAAGGAGATATGTCTTTTGCATTTCTCATATTTGAAGCACAGCCATTATTGCTGCAGAACACCAAGTCCCAGCGACCGAAAAGTCAAGTGCACCCTTGCAAGATCCCTTTGCGCCTAGAGACGGCGAGCGAGATGTCTGTTTACTGCATCATTAACATTAATGTAACATCAAAGAAATCTTTCTCCAATGGTTGTGCATGATAATAAAATTCTCCTGAAAACAGCGCCACACCAGTCTCACTGGTTAAGTGTGGTATTGCAGATCCATCCACTGAATTTTAACTGTTGCCGTTTTTTTTTTTTCTCTCTCTTCTTCCAGGAACCATAATTTTTTTTTTTTCGTAGACATTAGCCATATGATGAATTTTCATACCAACTGGGGAACAAAATCTCAAAGGGATCGAATGGTAAAGAAACACAAAAAAGGTTCGGCCTTTCTTTTTTGGGTTATTTTTTACAGTTTTCATACTGCGATGAAAATTCTTCAGTTCAGTGCGACAAGCTTAAAATACTATATCTATCTATATATAAATATTAGTCACAAAAAATGCCATTTTTTGTAGCTAATATTAATAAAAGTTAACAAAATATAATCCTTTTACTCCAAATCCCTTTAAAAGGGTCAGTCCAGGACTTTAACATTGAAAGCCTAATGTTAGGACAGGTAATTAATGTCTGATTGGCTGGGGTGATACACCCAGCACCCCCGCACATCAGCCATTGCTGGTGTCGGCCAGAACTGCTCAGTTGTGGAGCTGCACAACTCCAGCAACAGAATAGTGGCCGTAGACGGGTACTGCACATCCGCCCAGCATTCAAATAAATAGGGGGTGGATGTGTCATACCCGGCTGCGGCCACTATTCCTTTGACTGAGCTGTGCAGCTCCGCAACTGAGCAGTTACAGCTCTGATTCCTGCTGCTTGGACAGCGCAAATCTAGTTACAGCTTCCCGTTACTAGTAGCAGCAATGCCTGGCACTGCAACGTCTCCAACATCAGTCAGGCAGTACCACATGCAGTCCATGGAGTGGCGCTGTGCGCTTCCCATTATAAAAAGGTATATGCTAAAGCAAGTAAGGAGACAGAGACCCTGAAGCGTTACCTGTCTCTGAGCTTCCGCCAGGTTGTAAGGCAAGGCGCCCTCTTCTAAAGGAGCGATCCGTTCAATATCCGCCATCGTCATACGTCTGGTAAGAAAAACCCGCGACACTGATTACTGAGCCGCGGATACAATACACAGTATATAATACAAATATGAGAGATTATAAATGTATATTTGGTAAAAGAAAAGCCACTAATTAAGGTTATTGTTTTCCCTCGGCTTATAAACCAATGCGGCAGCGTTTTACTTACCCCCGCGACTCGTATAAATCTGCTAACTGGAACAATATGTCAACTTCCATGGGCGTAACTTGTCCAAATCTCTGAGCGGCCAACACAAACTCCTCTGAGAGACAATAGAGAAAACAATAAATGATGGACTCTTCAATAAAAAATGAAAAACGAAGGAAAAAAAAAAAAGGTATTCAATGTGGAATCATACAGTAAATATCCACTGCAAAAACCCACCAGATTCCAGGTCATAAGAGACAAAGTCACATAAAATTCATTAACTTTGTAAATACATTTATCCTGTACTTATCCATAGTTACATACAGAGCTGCACTCACTATTCTGCTGGTGCAGTCACTGTACATACATTACATTACTGATCCTGAGTTACATCCTGTATTATACTCCAGAGCTGCACTCACTATTCTGCTGGTGCAGTCACTGCATACATACATTACATTACTGATCCTGTACTGATCCTGAGTTACATCCTGTATTATACTCCAGAGCTGCACTCACTATTCTGCTGGTGCAGTCACTATGTACATACATTACATTACTGATCCTGAGTTACATCCTGTATTATACTCCAGAGCTGCACTCACTATTCTGCTGGTGCAGTCACTGTGTACATACATTACATTACTGATCCTGAGTTACATCCTGTATTATACGCCAGAGATGCACTCACTATTCTGCTGGTGCAGTCACTGTGTACATACATTACATTACTGATCCTGAGTTACCTCCTGTATTATACCCCAGAGCTGCACTCACTATTCTGCTGGTGCAGTCATTGTGTACATACATTACATTACTGATCCTGTACTGATCCTGAGTTACATCCTGTATTATACTCCAGAGCTGCACTCACTATTCTGCTGGTGCAGTCACTGCGTACATACATTACATTACTGATCCTGAGTTACATCCTGTATTATAAGCCAGAGCTGCACTCACTATTCTGCTGGTGCAGTCACTGTGTACATACATTACATTACTGATCCTGTAATGATCCTGAGTTATATCCTGTATTATACTCCAGAGCTGCACTCACTATTCTGCTGGTGCAGTCACTGTGTACATACATTACATTACTGATCCTGTACTGATCCTGAGTTACCTCCTGTATTATACTCCAGAGCTGCACTCACTATTCTGCTGGAGCAGTCATTGTGTACATACATTACTGATCCTGTACTGATCCTGAGTTACATCCTGTATTATACTCCAGAGCTGCACTCACTATTCTGCTGGAGCAGTCACTGTGTACATACATTACATTACTGATCCTGTACTGATCCTGAGTTACATCCTGTATTATACTCCAGAGCTACACTCACTATTCTGCTGGTGCAGTCACTGTGTACATACATTACTGATCCTGAGTTACATCCTGTATTATACCCCAGAGCTGCACTCACTATTCTGCTGGTGCAGTCACTGTGTACATACATTACATTACTGATCCTGAGTTACATCCTGTATTATACTCCAGAGCTGCACTCACTATTCTGCTGGTGCAGTCACTGTGTACATACATTACATTACTGATCCTGAGTTACATCCTGTATTATACTCCAGTGCTGCACTCACTATTCTGCTGGTGCAGTCACTGTGTACATACATTTCCCATAGAACATTGCCGAGCTCCAAATCAACAGATAATTAAAAAGCAGAAGAGACAATAAAGAATAGTATTTGTCAGATATCAGTTACATTGCAAGCTGGAAACAACATGTGGGAAAAATCTTACAAGGATTTTTAGAATTTTTTTTAATAGAAAATATGTCTTAAATCTATATCAGGGATGTCAAATTCAAACACACTAGAGGGCCAAAATGAGAAACTTGGACGAAGTCGCGGACCAAACAGTATACTGTACAATGGGCCCCCCAGAGTCCTCCATACTGTACAATGGGCCCCACAGAGTCCTCCATACTGTACAATGGGCCCCACAGAGTCCTCCATACTGTACAATGGGCCCCACAGAGTCCTCCATACTGTACAATGGGCCCCACAGAGTCCTCCATACTGTACAATGGGCCCCACAGAGTCCTCCATACTGTACAATGGGCCCCACAGAGTCCTCCATACTGTACAATGGGCCCCACAGAGTCCTCCATACTGTACAATGGGTCCAAATAGGGGTGGTGGTTCTGGTGTCGAGGGCCAAATAAAAACCACCCGGCGGGCCAGATTTGGCCCACAGGCCATAGTTTGACATGTATGATCTAGAGATTCAAAAAGTAAGTACATCCCCATCCAAGTGTCTGATGCACAGTTGCACTTTGGGTCACTGGCTGTGCAGGGAACCACAACTAGCCCCAATCAAGTGCGTCCAGTCCTTACATTGGGGGCCATCAGGGGACAGCGATCCAGGAAAAAGCAGAGCCGGATTCTCCTCTTTTCTCAGTCTCTTATCCCATGCTCCTGTTATTTTTCAGTAAGACGTTCCTAATCGGCATTTTGCCAGCACTATAGGTACAGGAAAATTCACGTGTCTAATTTCCCATCATTCAATGTCCCTGCCATTGGTTTACCTTTCCTGAAAGTCAGCCTCTTTTATATTTCTATGCAGTTTAAGAAGCAAGAGTGCAAGGCCAGAGACCCATGCCCCCCCAACCCCACTGTCCTGACACAGGGGTCCAATACCCATGCCCCCCCCCCCATCCCAACTGTCCTGACACAGGGGTCCAATACCCATGCCCCCCCCCCCCCCACCCCAACTGTCCTGACACAGGGGTCAAAGACCCATGGCCCCCGCCTCCCCCTTCCCCACCTCCACTGTCCTGGCAGAAGGGTCCAAAACCCATGCCCTGCCCCCCACTGTCCCGGAAGAGGGGTCCAAGACCCATGCCCTGCCCCTCACCCACACTGTCCTGGCAGAGTGTTCCAAGACCCACGCATCCCCCACCCGACTGTCCTGGCACAGGGGTCCAAGACCAAAGCTCCCACCAACCCCACTGTCCTGGCAGAGGATCCAAGACCCATGCCCCCCCACCCCTCCACCTCCACTGTCCTGGCAGAGGGGTCCATGACCCACGCATCCCCCACTATCCTTACACAAGAAGCCAAAATACCTGGTGGCTGACACTTTGGAATGATATTTTTTTGGGGGAAAGACAGAATAATTTGTACATTTTCAGATCTATATTTATTACATTGTCAGAAAGTACAGTGTTCATTTAATTATAACACTCCGCCGTCTCGCGAGCCGTGGACTGACCTTTGGTGACCTCCACATCTTTCCTATTGCCGGCCAAGGTGCTGTAGATCTTCCTAATAAGCTCCATGTTGTTCAGCAAGGAATTAAAGCCATTGAAGTAGGAGAAGCTGACCTGATGAGATATGGTACCTCCAGCAGCCTGCAACGAGACCCGGGAACAAGCCGAAAGAAATGCTCAGCCGAGAAACACAAGCCAAAGATTTATGTGGACAACAATGTGAGCCGTCACAGAAAATGCTTCTCGCCTGCTAATAAACCCCATGAAAGCGCGAGCCGAGGACCTAAACAAATACACATGGCGGCGGCTTACACCGGCTCGGCCCACCGCTCATTTACAAGGCTGAAGTTTCAATATTGCCGGGGTCAGAAATGTTTTACAAGTCTATTTATTCCAGATAATGAATGTGGAAACATCACAATATAATGTGCCCTGAAGGAAGCGATAAAACAAGCCGGCGCTCACGATCTCCGCCAAGTATGTCAGACGCAAGGGGCAAGATTTAAAAAAAAAAAAAAAAAATAGATTTAGAAATTAAATTATGTAGTTTATTATAGTGTACTTCATTAGCCGTTATTACTGAATACAAGGATGACTTGAGTTTGCCAGGTGATGTCACAGATCATCTCCTCCTCCTGTACAATGACTGATAACTCCTCTATATACATTATATACTAGGATCCACCAATCACGCTCAAACAAATCCCTCATTCTGACCATCATTGTGGTCTCCACCGATCTAGTAGTTCACTCTTATCCAATAAATAGGTGTTAACTTGATTTCCCCTTTACGGAAAATATTGGTGGGATCTCTGGTTTATAGACCCACCGTCTAAATTTATATCGTCCGTTAACGAAGTATAAAAAATAAATAATTCTTTACTTACCGCCACCAAGCATTGCTCCACGAACGGTGTCAGGACATGCGGACGGATGGTCACCATGATATCCCTGAAGTCCATGGCGTTGATTGTCCCGGTGTGGTCGGTGTCGCGCTGTACAAACGCTTGTCTCGCATGCTCCAACTGGATTTCCTTTGATTTAAGAACATGACAACGGTATGTATGGTCCTGTATATTGGTCTTTATTATGTGATCGGTGGAGATCCGACACCTGGGACAAGCGCCAATCGGCTGATAGCGGATCCCACGGCAGCCGGAAGCAAGTCATCTATGACGAGTCTTAGGAGAGAGGGCTGGAGGTTTATGGATCGGCCAAGGAGGCCTGCAGATTTATAGACGTGCTCGGCGCTCCGGCTTTCATGTGGCCGCACATCTTTGAGGAAATCGGATCCGGGATGTTACAGAGTCCTGACCGCAGAGCGGTGTAAGACGGAAATGTCAGTGCGGCTGGTGCAGAGCGCCAGCTCCTTCGCTCGCGGTGGCAGTCAAGCTTTCCAGCTGATGGAACAGTGCACGGAAGGAGAACATAAAGTTACATTCGGGTCCCATCTGGTCCCGGTTAAGGGGAGGGGGTGACATTAAAAGAAAGTGAAGTTAAGGAAGGGGTCCCGGGCTGCCGGAGGTCTAGACATGGTAACGAGAGCATAACTCATGCACAGAGCTGCAGATTCCCGGCCCGATGCTGGATGTGACACATCGTGAAGAAGCCTGCAGAATCCATTCATCCCTGTACACATTGGATATGAGGAATTTGTGAACCCCCCCCTCCCCTCCAAACTAGAATCATGCTCCCTAGCATGCACAATAAATTTTAATTTTGGCACGAGGGGGAACTGGGGGACTCGAAATTAAGTTGGATATGGAAAAACCCAAGAAAAATGGCCATTTGGTGGAGACCCCCCAACAGACTGACCTCGTAGTATCCTAGCAATCCTTCCAAGATCTTATTTAGCAATTTTTATGCCCATTCATGGGGGCTTGGACTCTCCCAATTCTTACCTGTCGTTACCCTGGTGGATCCAGGGACGGCCGCTCTCCATGGTCAGTGCCAGCACCAGAAGTGATGACATCACCCCTCACCTGTTACAGGAGCACTGCGACCTGTGATTGACTGCAGCGGTCAGGTGAGAAACAGAAAAGCATGCAACGATGCATTATTTACATCACCTGACGACTGCAGCCAATCTGTGACATAACTTCTGGTGCCGGTATTAACCCCAGAGCGATCTGCATTGGATCAATGTGGGTGATGGCGCTTAAATATGAAAGAATTATATTTTCAGAGAATTCAAGATTGTATTTAGCCCAGATAAGTTATTGTGCAGTTTCCACTGTAAATTCGGCATCCAGGACTCACCAGCAAAAACTGCGTGAATTCCGCATAGGGTAAAAGCCTCTTCCGGTCCTTGCCGAAGTGCAGCTGGATGAATTCACAGTTCCAGTTGAACGGTATGCGCTGGTGAATGGTGGTCTGGCCGAAGACATGCTTTACATCCTCTGCAACAAAGTAAACAAGGTAGAAGAATAAAAATCACTGCGATCCTGAATGCCGGAGCTGCAGAGACCATGTAGAAATTGGCCATTGCCTTCTACGTAAGACATGACTATGCTAATAGAGGTTCCGACTCCCCTCAGCACAACAGACTCAAGAAGTGCACAGAGGTGAAGGACGGTCCTATTTTGATCTGCAAAAAAAAAAAAGCATATCCTGCAGCCCCCCGCTTCTCCCCAGTGCTGCAGAGCCGCTGCCTCCCTCAATGTGATCTGTGCTGGAATTGATGAATGTGTGAACAGCACAAGCTTCCAACGCAGCACGGCTATACTGTTTTCACCTTAGCTGGGTATTTGGTACATCAAGATAATCGAATGTTTAGGATACACAATTCTTCTGAACATTGTATGGTCCTGTATATTAGTCAGACATTTTATTTTCTGCCATAGACCATGTGTGTTTTTACAGCTGTCTACAAATATCTCAAGGGCTGTCACATTGTAGAAGGATCTGAGCAGGGGGTTGGACCAGATGACCCAGGAGGTCCCCTCCAACTCTACCATTCTATGATTCTATCATTGCTCTGTTAGCCGGTTTCCAGCAGAGATCAACAGATCTATGCTCTCCACTCTACTCTGCCTTCACTATTTTGGGAATAATCCTTTAAAGTATACATATTTTTAGAAAATAAGTTGTCATGTGTATGTATGTGAGGAATAATTCCTAGCCATTATGTGGCTTGTAGACTGCATTTATCATCAGTTTTCCCCCTTGACGAGCTCTAGTTTTCACTAATTTCTGCGCTAGTTGGTAAAGTTTGGCTGTTATGAAGTCTCCCATACACCGCACACACTGACATGAGGGTTTTCTGCTCTCCTGACTATGTAGCACATGATCAAAAGCAGCATGATCAAAAGCAGCACTACTGAGTAGTGTAGTTCTGAATCCAGCACTGGGGTGAGCCATGCTGAGCAGTGTAGTTCTGGAATCCAGCACTGGGGTGAGCCATGCTGAGCAGTGTAGTTCTGGAATCCAGCACTGGGGTGAGCCATGCTGAGCAGTGTAGTTCTGGAATCCAGCACTGGGGTGAGCCATGCTGAGCAGTGTAGTTCTGGAATCCAGCACTGGGGTGAGCCATGCTGAGCAGTGTAGTTCTGGAATCCAGCACTGGGGTGAGCCATGCTGAGCAGTGTAGTTCTGGAATCCAGCACTGGGGTGAGCCATGCTGAGCAGTGTAGTTCTGAATCCAGCACTGGGGTGAGCCATGCTGAGCAGTGTAATTCTGAATCCAGCACTGGGGTGAGCCATGCTGAGCAGTGTAGTTCTGAATCCAGCACTGGGGTGAGCCATGCTGAGCAGTGTAGTTCTGAATCCAGCACTGGGGTGAGCCATGCTGAGCAGTGTAGTTCTGAATCCAGCACTGGGGTGGGCCATGCTGAGCAGTGTAGTTCTGAATCCAGCACTGGGGTGAGCCATGCTGAGCAGTGTAGTTCTGGAATCCAGCACTGGGGTGAGCCATGCTGAGCAGTGTAGTTCTGGAATCCAGCACTGGGGTGAGCCATGCTGAGCAGTGTAGTTCTGGAATCCAGCACTGGGGTGAGCCATGCTGAGCAGTGTAGTTCTGGAATCCAGCACTGGGGTGAGCCATGCTGAGCAGTGTAGTTCTGAATCCAGCACTGGGGTGAGCCATGCTGAGCAGTGTAGTTCTGAATCCAGCACTGGGGTGGGCCATGCTGAGCAGTGTAGTTCTGAATCCAGCACTGGGGTGAGCCATGCTGAGCAGTGTAGTTCTGGAATCCAGCACTGGGGTGAGCCATGCTGAGCAGTGTAGTTCTGGAATCCAGCACTGGGGTGAGCCATGCTGAGCAGTGTAGTTCTGGAATCCAGCACTGGGGTGAGCCATGCTGAGCAGTGTAGTTCTGAATCCAGCACTGGGGTGAGCCATGCTGAGCAGTGTAGTTCTGAATCCAGCACTGGGGTGAGCCATGCTGAGCAGTGTAGTTCTGAATCCAGCACTGGGGTGGGCCATGCTGAGCAGTGTAGTTCTGAATCCAGCACTGGGGTGAGCCATGCTGAGCAGTGTAGTTCTGGAATCCAGCACTGGGGTGAGCCATGCTGAGCAGTGTAGTTCTGGAATCCAGCACTGGGGTGAGCCATGCTGAGCAGTGTAGTTCTGGAATCCAGCACTGGGGTGAGCCATGCTGAGCAGTGTAGTTCTGGAATCCAGCACTGGGGTGAGCCATGCTGAGCAGTGTAGTTCTGAATCCAGCACTGGGGTGAGCCATGCTGAGCAGTGTAATTCTGAATCCAGCACTGGGGTGAGCCATGCTGAGCAGTGTAGTTCTGAATCCAGCACTGGGGTGAGCCATGCTGAGCAGTGTAGTTCTGAATCCAGCACTGGGGTGAGCCATGCTGAGCAGTGTAGTTCTGAATCCAGCACTGGGGTGGGCCATGCTGAGCAGTGTAGTTCTGAATCCAGCACTGGGGTGAGCCATGCTGAGCAGTGTAGTTCTGGAATCCAGCACTGGGGTGAGCCATGCTGAGCAGTGTAGTTCTGGAATCCAGCACTGGGGTGAGCCATGCTGAGCAGTGTAGTTCTGGAATCCAGCACTGGGGTGAGCCATGCTGAGCAGTGTAGTTCTGGAATCCAGCACTGGGGTGAGCCATGCTGAGCAGTGTAGTTCTGGAATCCAGCACTGGGGTGAGCCATGCTGAGCAGTGTAGTTCTGAATCCAGCACTGGGGTGAGCCATGCTGAGCAGTGTAATTCTGAATCCAGCACTGGGGTGAGCCATGCTGAGCAGTGTAGTTCTGAATCCAGCACTGGGGTGAGCCATGCTGAGCAGTGTAGTTCTGAATCCAGCACTGGGGTGAGCCATGCTGAGCAGTGTAGTTCTGAATCCAGCACTGGGGTGGGCCATGCTGAGCAGTGTAGTTCTGAATCCAGCACTGGGGTGAGCCATGCTGAGCAGTGTAGTTCTGAATCCAGCACTGGGGTGAGCCATGCTGAGCAGTGTAGTTCTGAATCCAGCACTGGGGTGAGATAAACACTTACTTGAAAGCTGCAGTACATTTTGCGTGCCCTCTCTCTTACTCTGCTCCCCTTCCTTAATCCTTTAGACCTCTACAGACCATTTTAATCTTATCCCTCAGTGAACTGGCAATCGCTCTTGCTTTATTCCAAGACTGATTTTTTGCAGATTTGTAGAGTTCAGGAAGAAAGAAACAAAAAAAGGCTCCTAAGTGTAGAAAGGAGCATATTTCTCTGATAAGATATTACAAAGTTCCTTCCTACATTCATTCCCTTGTGCTATTGATTTATGCAAAGTTTCTTGAAACAAAAAGCGATTATTTACTTTCCATTCACTGACTGCAAGTAGAGATCTGGATAACCGTAGGGAACGTATGCACAAAGTATATTAAAAAAAAAAAAAATGGCGTACTGCTTTTCGTGTTTTCGTGGTGCCCTAACCAAAAATCTCCTTTCCCGTTCATTTATACATTTGGAAATGTTCCAATGTTCCGTTTATTGCGTTAGATAAAAGGCAGATACATTCACAGCTCGGATTTTTTATTTTACATTTTTTGTTTTTCTAAAAATCCAATGACAATTAACACATCTTATTTACATGAGCGCTGTACTTAATAAAAAAAAACAAAAACCTTAGCAATTGTGTCTTTTCTTTTTTTTTTATTGAATTTTGTGTGGGAAGATCACTTTTGTATACTGCTAAGGAAATTGCCCCAGTGTTGTTCTATTCAGTGTGACATCTCTCCGCGGCTTGACACTGACTGGAGAGAATTATACACGTACGTGAAGCTGTTCTCAAAGGTTTCCTACACAAAGTTCTTAGCAAAAAGTACAGCCGAACCCATAAAGACAATTACCGATGTCTAAACGCCTTCGCCGAGTCAGATACTTTGTGCCTTAGAAATATAAAAATACATATATTGCTAATGTTCACAAACTGTAAACCTCATGTCAGATGCTTAAAGTGAACAAGACCCCTAGACAATCTCTCTTCGTATTACTGCCAAAATAAGGGTTTCTACTGATCATCAACAAAATGGCCTGAACAGGTGAAGGGGGCGAGTTTTAAAAAACAAAAAACACACTCCTTCCCATATGTGCCGATCAGAGAACAAACTCACAGACTTGTGAGAAGGGTGATAACTTGAAAAAAAGTTCCTGTATCTTTCTGGAGGCTGTACAAGCCCAGAGGCTGTGATGGGTAGGAGGTGATAACATGAAGAAAAGTTCCTGTTTCCTCTTCTTGGGTGGCTTGTGGCTACAAGGTGCCAGAGGTCTGTCATAGGTTGGAATGGGTAGGAGGTAATAAAGAAAAGTCCCTGTTTCCTCATTCCTTGCGTCGCTGGAGCTGCACAGTTAAGTGGGATGTTTTCATCTTTTTTTATTATCTAAAAGGCGGGCAAGTGTCATGTGACACTTCTTAGCCTATTAAAGCGTACCTGTCAGCAGGATTGTGCTCAGTAAACCACATACACTGTCGGGTGGGCGTAGTTACACTGATTAAAAAGATACCTTTGTTGATGAAATCCATCCAGTGGTTCTTTTTTAATCTTTATTTTAATTTCTGAGATAATGATATGCTCGTGCTTCTGGGCGGCCTTTGGGGAGGGGCTGAAACTTGAGCTCTGCTTATGTATTCCACTCTATGGCTTCTGACAGGTCACTGTGCTTAGAAATGCCTCTAGAAATTTACATGTAGCAAAATGGCCCGCGCATGCGCAGCAGCATCTCATGTTTGCCGAGAGGTGCTACTGCGCAAGAGCGGGCAATAGATGCTACTGCGCAGGAGCCAATTTGCTGGAGGAAAAAGAATTTGGCTGCCACAATATGGTGCCGCCGCCCGCGCTTGCGCAGTAGCATCTCTCGGCAAACAAGAGATGCTACTGCGCATGCCATTTTGCTACATGTAAATTTCTAGATTTCTACCACAATTACACAGGCAGTATTTAAAATAGTAGGCAGATCACTGAAGGCACAGTGACCTGTCAGAAGCCATAGAGTGGAATACATAATGAGAGCACCAGTTACAGCCCTTCCCCCAAAGGCCGCCCAGAAGCACGAGCATATCATTATCACAGAAATGAAAATAAAGATTAAAAAAAACACAGGACGGATTTCATCAACAAAGGTATCATTTTAATCAGTGTAATGGTGCTCACCTGACAGTGTATGTGGTTTACTAAGCACAATCCTACTGACAGGTGCGCTTACATTTTATTTTAAAGTTTGGAGAGTTTTAGAAACAAAATAAAAAAAACACAATTAAGAATTTTAAATCATGGAACTTTTTTTTGCAGCAAATGTGTCAGTGAGTATCATTATACACAACCTCTTCATGTGAATAAATTGTTTGCCAAGAAGCCTACTAAAGGCTCCAAAATGGGAGCTGTTTTGGGAGCACGGAGGGGACTCAATGCCATGAACAGTAGAGGGAGGTCATGATGAGGGGACCCCCTCCCCCACATCTATATGACCTTAAAAAGGAGTCGACAGGATTAGAACACCCTTTAAAAAGCTTAAACTTTCCCAGTATTACGAACTATTCATATGATCAGGTTACAGCCTGTCCAGGTTAGAGAATTTAGAAAATCCATAGTCATACACCAGATAAGGAATCCTGAGATAAGAGGTCAGATCCTCATCTCTCAGAGGCAAGAGAGGTAACAGGTGAAAGCCCATTGATATGAATGGATACTGTAATACCTGCCATCACCCATGGTGGCGCTGCAGGGAAGTTAACCAGTTCATTTAACCCCATTCCCAATCAGGTACATTTGAAAAAAAAAAAAAATTCCCCCGCACATGCAGCTTAAAAAAAAGCTGTAAAGTTATTTACTTGTTTGGTCTAATTTTTATGCTATTTTTATACTTAAAATGTTATTTTTTATTGTTCTACCAATATCTGTGAGAAAATAAAGAGAATACGTGCCTCTTATTTTTTATGACCACTGAAATATGAAAAGGGGAGCAAATTAAAATGTAAATTTTTTTTTTCCCCCGACCAGGGCAGGGCTATAGCAACAACGATTTGGATTGGCAGAGGCTCATTTTTTTTTCTGATTATTTATGCATTTCTAGAATTTATCTTTCATACATTGTGCCCCCATAAAGGGTCATAAAAAACCTTTAGGAGACCTAAAAAAAAAAAAAAAAAAAAAAAAAAATCACTTCTTTTTAATCTGATTTCAACTGTAACTGGGGCCAGAATATTAGCCCCAGTTACAGGGGAATTTCAGTCTTATCCATTTGCTGTATAACAGAGCTGATTGGGTCTCCTTGGACCCAGCAGCTGCTGCTACCCAACAGCACCCAGCGATCACAAGACCGCTGGGTCCTAAGGAGGACGCGCCATTAGTGCTTCCCATTGCTGTATATTGAGCGCTTATTAAGCGCTGTGTATACAGAGATCAGGAAAGCAGAGGCTTTAATGAACATCTCTTCCATCTGTATGGGGAGTCGGACAGCCGGCTCCCTGCTTATGCGGTTGCACAAATTCGTACAGCTGCCCTACTATGCAGAGTATAACGCGGACCACCCAGTTATAGTCTGGGGATAGTCACGCTTTATAGCCTTGATGATAAAAAAAAACAAACAAACACAAAAACCCTTAAAAAGCCATGGGCACTTGACAGGTGGAAAAATGATTCTGAGCAGGTTATTTGTTGCCTTTAGCTAATAAGATGACACTAATATTTAGTATGCAATCGATATTCATTTCCAGAACCCCAAATATACAGTTTGCATCCTAATCCAAGTTGCAGATTTTCTTTCACGGGTTTGTCCCTCCCAGTAATATAGGCTGGATGTGAGTTCTATGTGAATCCAGGGTGTAATATGAGGTCTATACAACCTCATATTAGCACAGCTTCTCTTCTGCACATGCTTTCCTCCATATCTACAGACTGTTGTCTCTGACTTCCCCGAGACAGTAGATTATTTCATCCCTCTCCACAGCAGAAAATTGGTAGAAAAGTTTTAATGAAAACTAACTTAGAAAGTTGCTTAACTTTACATTAAGGAAGCAAAATGACCAATAAAAAAAAAAGAAAAATTAATGTGAAAAAGATGTACATAGACTTTTAATATTCCTGGTTTCTTAAAAGTGTGAATTAAGAAAGTTAAAGTTATCAGGAGTTATCGAACCAAACCAACTCCTCTCTATGGCCTATGGATGTCCTAGAGGGGTGGGGGGTTCAGTAATGCAGAACTGCTCTTCAGGAGGGTACCCCTCTTCTGCTTGCCCTGTGGGGGGCTTGTGGTGCCAATCTATGGAAATAATGGTTTTCCAGGAAAGTAAAGTCTCTACATGCAGTCTACTGTATAGCGCTTCCTTTTGTGGCTACATAGACATGGCTTTTTACATCCCACTCCCCATTAGCTCTTCCTCTCCATCCTATCACACTCGTTATATGGGATAATAAATGTAATTAGGCACATGCAAAAAAAAAATAATAATTTACCAAAAGTTACTTCTCCTTTCCCCGTTTTGTCAAAGAGTTGAAAAGCCACCATAAATAAAGCATCGGGAGCACAGAGGACAGACTCGAACGCCACAAACTCCTGGAAGGAGATTAACCTGGAAGAAAGAAGAAAAGGTTAAAAACATGAGAAAGAATAAAAGGAGATTTCAGGACAAAAAAAAAAAAAATTAGTAACAGTGATCAGTTGAAAACCTTCCAAACCTGTAGGCGTATTTCCACATTAATCTACTGGTAAATGTCGTCTCTGAACTTACATTACGTATGCTGCATAGTCCAGAGCTGAACTCGCTATTCTGCTGGTGCAGTCACTATTTACATACAGTCATGGCCAAAAGTGTGGGCACTTTTGAAATTGTACCAGAAAATGAAATATTTCTTCCAGAAAATTACCACAATTACACAAGTTTTGTTATACACATTTATTTAGTTTGTGTGTATTTGAACAAGACAAAAAAAGGCAATTTAGACATAATTTAACACAAAACTGCTGAACAAAATTGTTGGCATCTTTCCAAAATTGTGGGTCAACAACTTTGTTTCAAGTATGTGATGCTAGTTCAAACTCACCCGTGGCAAGTAAAAGGCGGGGGCAATCAGAAAATCACACCTGAAACCAGAGCATGAAGAACCAGAGAGGAGAAGAGTCTGAGGACTTGAGAACCAAAATTGTTGAAAAATATTAACAATCTCAAGGTTACAAGTTCATCTCCAGAGATCTTGATGTTCCTTTGTCCACAGTGCGCAAAATAATCAAGAAGTTTACAACTCGTGGCACTGTATCTAGTCTCCCTGGACGTAGATGGCAGAGAAAAATTGATGAAAGGTTGCAACGCAGGATAGTCTGGATGGTGGATAAGCAAGCTCAATCAAGTTCTAAAGAAATTCAAGCTGTTCTGTAGGCTCAGCTTACATCAGTGTCAGCGCAAACTATAAGTCCACATTTGAATGAAATAAAAAGCTATAGCAGGAGACCCAGGAGGACCCCACTGCTGACAGACATAAAAAAGCTGGACTGAAGTCTGACAAAATGTACGCGAGTAAGCCAAAACCCTTCTGGGAAAGCGTCTTGTGGACAGATTAGACCAAGATAGAGCTTTTTGGTAAAACACATTCTACTGTTTACAAAAAAAAAAAGAATGAGGTCCACAAAGATAGGAACACAGTACCTACAGTAAAATATGGTGGAGGTTCAAAGATGTTTTGGGGGTGTTTTGGTGCCTTGACTGTGTGCAAGGCATCATGAAATCTGAAGATTACCAAAAGTATTTTGGGTGGCAATGTAGTAGCCAGTGTCCGAAAGCTGGGTTTGCATCCTAGGTCATGGGTCTTCCAGCAGGACAATGACTCTAAACATACTTCAAGAAGCCCCCAGAAATGGATGGAAACAAAGTGCTGGAGAGTTCTGAAGTGGCAGCAATGAGTCCGGATCTAAATCCCATTGATCACCTGTGGAGAGATCTTAAAATTGTGGTTGGGAAAAGACGCCTTCACATATGAGAGACCTGGAGCAGTTTGCATAAGAAGAGTCCAAGATTCCAGCTGAGAAGTTTAAGAAGCTTGTTGATGGTTATAGGAAGCGATGGATAGCAGTCATTTATTCCAGAGGGCACAACCAAATATTACGTTTAGGGAGCCAACACTTTTGTCCGGCCCATTGTTGGGGGTTGTGTGTGAAATTATGTCCGATTTGCCTTTTGTTTTCTTTGCGTCATTTTGTGTTGTTCCAATACACACAAAGGAATTAAATGCCGACACTTTCGGCCATGACTGCACATTACTGATCCTGAGTTACATCCTGTATTATACTCCAGAGCTGCACTCACTATTCTGCTGGTGCAGTCACTGTGTACACACATTACATTACTGATCCTGAGTTACATCCTGTATTATACTCCAGAGCTGCACTCACTATTCTGCTGGTGCAGTCACTGTGTACATACATTACATTACTGATCCTGAGTTACATCCTGTATTATACTCCAGAGCTGCACTCACTATTCTGCTGGTGCAGTCACTGTGTACATACATTACATTACTGATCCTGAGTTACATCCTGTATTATACTCCAGAGCTGCATTCATAAAGCTACAAACTTTAGAGAAAATCTCCAATATTCCTAAACTTGCTCTGAGGTTTTGAATCCTATACGTTCATCTGATGTGAGAAACATTAAGTTCTCACTGACAATTTAAAATTTTAATGTTCTGTACATATGTGGGGAGTAAAGACATGTATGGGCTAAGAACGGTCACTTTTTTTGCTCCCAAACTTCAACATGCCCCATCTAGTGCGGTTATGTGCCGCCCCCACCACCCGCAAAGACATCATGTGATAGCCATAGAATTGCTTCAAAGGGAAATATACATTTTTCAGTGACAACCTCCCCGCCCCCAAGGAGCGCTCAATGGAGAGCCGAACAAGATGTGAGCGCTTCCTTTCCCCAAATGTAGAAGTTTTTAATACACCAGAATCAAAAATCTCAAGTCGTTATCCCTTTGTTTTCTAAAAAAAAAAGTTAGTTCACAATTATAAACTTTTACTAAACTATTACAATTCTTAAACTATCTTAGATTTTCTGACTGTAGAAACTTTGCTTTTTAAAATTTAATAAGATTCTTCCCTATAAAACTAATGAAATGACAAATTATATAAAAAAAAAATATATAAAAATATTATACATAGAAAATAGTAATTGGAATAAAATATTCTATTATAAATATGAAAAAATACAAAATAAAAAATAGCAATATTTTGTCATTATTTATAATATAATGATAAAAATATCCGTATAAAATATACACATACAGTATATCAAAAAATAGGAAACAGCACAAAAAATTATGTTTTTGGTGCAAAAAAAGCCCCCCCAGGTACATGCCAGTCCTTTAGAGATCCATGTAAAAATGGAGGCAGCCCATAGAGTAGTCTAAAGTGATAAGTGATAAGGTTTAATAGCCCAATATGACAACGTTTCGGTCCAAAATTGTGGACCTTTCTCAAGCTATGTATGTATATAGATATAAAACAATAATTAATACTAGCCAAATCATATTGGTAGCATCAGGTTAAAGCATCGTTTAGGCATTAACTCCGTACAAGTCAATGCAATGAGAGCTGCATGGCGTGTCTTTTGTTTAAACGCCGCTCACGCACTTGGAGACTTCTCAAAAGGTTAATGGAGAGATTAAAAAAAAAAAAAAAGGAGCACGGATACAAAAAGGAGCAATTTCATTGACTTGAGAACAGCCAAGGATTAGATCCAATGAATAAATGCATCTGAAATTGTCAAAAGAACAAAAGATATGCCTTAAAAAGAAACAAAATATATACACTTATATCTCTCCCCACCCAAAAGGGAGAAAAAAAAAAAGTTTAAAAAATATATATATATTTTCAGTGCATCTTGGTACAATCTGAAAGCTGTAACAAGACCTGGAAGGGGTGCCTGTGATTATCCCCACACACATTGTGCTCCACGGAGGGTACTCCATTATGTGGAGTAAGTTATCAGGCAGATAATGTATTCGGGGCCCATCGGAGGCTGGAACACCTGTTTTTTCCCGCACATGAAAAGAATTCGTTTTAAGTCGTATGTTGAAGTTCATATTTAAATTTTATTTAATGACACCTAATGATGTGCAATCAGAAGGAGGGGCGGGGGCTAGGCTAATCCCGAAAAGAGAGCGCGTTGCCACGGAAACTGCCCTCCGCACCGCCGTCTCTGCCACCGCTCGGGGCTGAGAACCCGGACTGTGTGCTTCGCATCACTTAGGCTTCTTTAGACATAAAGAACTCGGCATGTAATTGACCGAGTAAAATTGATGCTCAGTTACTTCATTGTGTGGGTCATAATTTGAGTAAGTGAATACGTCACCGTTATTAGGGAGTAAATCTGTTGTGATTTACCGCCACGGCAGCAGCAGGCCCGGCGTATCAGAGGCTGAAATACAATAAGACGAAAATAGCTGGTTTAATTAACTTGTAAAAATTGGGTTAATTTCAATGCAGCTGCTGCCGCAGATCCTCCGCACGTCCCCCTGATCGGTGATCGGATTAAAAAAAAAAACCTCACATTTATAGCGGAGATGTTATTTAATAAGGCTCGGCAGACTTTAATTTTTTTATTTTACATTTTCAGAATGTGTGTGTGTATAATATATGTGCAAAGTTTTAGGCATGTGCAGAAAAATGCTGCAAAAGTAAAAATTATTTTAAAATATTTAAAAAAAAAAAAAAGTGTTAAAAAAGAAACTATTAATTAACAAAAAAAATGCAAAGTAAACGAACAAATGAAAATCAAAAGCCAATCAAATATTTGGTGATCGCCCTTTGGCTATTCTTCTGGGTACAAATGTACAAAGTTAGGATTATAGTCAGGTGTCTGAGTAGCCAGTTATACTAAACAGGTGATAATGGCATCATTTTCATATGTAGAGTACAGCTGTGTAAGAGGCTTCAAACAGGTCGTGGAACAGAAACTCTGCTACAAAAGGTGAGGTTGTGGAAGACAGTTTCATATTCACAAGTCACATACACCATGGCAAGACTGAGCACAGCAACAACAGACAAGGTAGTTATACTGCATCAGCAAGGAGTTTACCAGGCCAAGATTTCAAAGCAGACTGGGGTTTCCAAATGAGGCGTTCAAGCGCTTAGAGGCATCATGAAATGGGCTAAGTTGAGGACCATAAAAAGAGTCCGCGGCCAAGGAAACTTAGTGCAGCAGATGAAAGATACGTCGTGCTTACTTATGTTCGAAATCAGTAGATGTCCAGCAGTGCCATCAGCTCAGAACTGGGACCCAGCTACACCCATATACTGTTTGGAGAAGTTGTCTTCAGAGAAGAATTGTGGCCAAAAGAACAGACTTTCTACATAGTTGAGTTGCTTTGCCTTGTATGCAAGCACAAAAACAGAAACCGGGGTGCAGAAAAATGGCTGTAGGTTTTCGGGACTGTTTTGTCAAAATGTGAAATATTTGGCTGTAACAGAAGTCAATTTGATTGCGAAGGGCTGGAGATCTGTGCAATAATGAGGGTCTGCAGGATTAATGGTGTCCTCACTGCTGAGAAATACAGGCAAATACATATCCATCATGTAATAGCAACATGGAGGTGTCTGATTTTCTCCAAATTTCTACTGCAGCCGGACAACAACCCCAAACATACAGTCAGCATACATTAAGAACGATCTTCAGAACAAAGAAGAACAAGGAATCCTGGAAGTGATGATCCGGCCCCCACGGAGCCCTGATCTTACATCATCTAGTCTGTCTGGGATCACATGAAGAGACAGAAGGATCTGCACAAGCCTCAGACACAGAAGATCTGTGGTCAGTTCTCCAAGATGTTTGGAACAACCTCCCTGCGGAGTTCCTTCAAAAACTGTGTGCAAGCATTTGAACAAGCACATGGCTCAGGAAAGTGAGAGCCATGATTAGGAAAACTGCCCATGCTTGGGAGGGGTGGGTGATTGTTATTCTACAGGACTGAGAAGAACCCTGAGCAGAGAGAGAAGGCAAGGGAAGTGAGCTGATAAACTTGTATAGAAATTAATGGTCTGGAGAGAGTTGGCTGGGATGTTAGAAGTCAACACCTCTCCTGGACTTTACTGGGCACGCTCTGCTTTATGTAAACCTTTAGAGATCCTCTATGGGGCGTGTGTAACCGTTATAGATCAGAATTTTTGGTGCACTGTAAGGTGTTTAGTCAGAGACCCACCTCTGGGTCACATGTTGCGACTGTCCCTTCCCCATACTTTGCACTGCAGCTGACTTTGGCTGCCATGTAATACTACACCGCGAAGGCTGTATTCACAAGGACGAGAAAAAAAATGGACCAGTTTTACATCTAGGATGAATTAGTATTGTGTACGTGTTGCCCGTTTTTACGTACCCACTGAATAGGGCTTGGAAGAGAGTTGGGCCTAAAGTAGCGCAAGCTTAAGTTTTTGTTTCAGCCCCAAATGAGTCCAATGTATAGTAAAGCTGAGCAAAAAGATAAGCAAGAACCTGGTTTAGAGGTCACGTCACTAGTCCAAGGCTGTAAACCTTCTCCTGCCTACAGGCATCCCTGATACCTCTTCTAATTAGTAAGTCCAGCCCAATATCATGCGCTGGTCATATCACAATGATGACCGAGTCTACTAATCAGAAGAGGAGATGAGGACCCTGGTAGGTAGGAGGAAGTTTGCAATCCTCTGGTGTGGCAGCCACAGACCACCAATGAGGCCACTGAACCAGGGTCTTGCAAATTTTTTTTGCACAACTGTAATCTGCAACGATTGTTGAGGGCTGGTGTGACAACATGCCTGGTGAGCACGGTCAATTCTTGATTGACCATGCCTGAACTCTGCACCTCCGCACGGACACTGCAGGAGCCCAGCCGTGCTCAGTCGGTGAGGGCGCTCCGTCTGCAGTACAGCACCGAGCGGCGGCGGCAGACAGGAACCAGTGATAAGAAACCGCAACACTATGAATGCGGCCGGGCTCCTGCAGCGTCCGTGCGGAGGTGCAGAGCCCCTGATTGACTACTGGCAATCAAGATAGGACAGTGCTCAGTATGCAAATTCAGGGGAATGCAACGGTGCAGTGAGCCCTTGGCCACCCCAAGAGTGTCCCCCCGAACCCTCCTCCATTGCATATAAAAAAAAAAATTTTTTTCCTCTTTTGGCAACTAAGCTACTAAAATCTAACCTGGGCCAAGTCCCCTCCATACCTGTAGTAGAGTTTAAGGGACGATAGCCTATCTTTAAATAGTTCACGAGGGCCATTAAATAAATCACCGGCTCCGTGCGAATGTGCTAGAAACAAAAGCCGATTGACTTGTATGAAGAGGATGTGTATAGGGTCTAAACCTTCAAGGGAGTGTCCCGTCAGAAGGTAATGAAGAGGATGTGTATAGGGTCTAAACCTTCAAGGGAGTGTCGCGTCAGAAGGTAATGAAGAGGATGTGTATAGGGTCTAAACCTTCAAGGGAGTGTCCCGTCAGAAGGTAATGAAGAGGATGTGTATAGGGTCTAAACCTTCAAGGCAGTGTCCCGTCAGAAGGTAATGAAGAGGATGTGTATAGGGTCTAAACCTTCAAGGGAGTGTCGCGTCAGAAGGTAATGAAGAGGATGTGTATAGGGTCTAAACCTTCAAGGGAGTGTCCCGTCAGAAGGTAATGAAGAGGATGTGTATAGGGTCTAAATCTTCAAGGGAGTGTCTCGTCAGAAGGTAATGAAGAGGATGTGTATAGGGTCTAAATCTTCAAGGGAGTGTCTCGTCAGAAGGTAATGAAGAGGATGTGTATAGGGTCTAAATCTTCAAGGGAGTGTCCCGTCAGAAGGTAATGAAGAGGATGTGTATAGGGTCTAAATCTTCAAGGGAGTGTCCCGTCAGAAGGTATCGAGTACCTATCCAAAACGATAGGTCATCAGTATCCAACCGGCGGGTGCCGGACACAATCCTTCCCCACCGATCTGATATTGATGATCTATCCATATTATAGGTCATCAATATATTCTGGCCGGTCACGTACATACACATAGCCCACCGGACAGATCCCTCCTATATTGGGGCCGGGTGTAGGAAAGGTCCAGAGTAGAGGTCCCCCCCCTCTATTACCACTGCAGACCAGGCAGGAACATGATCGGCGCCTAATTGCATTAGCTGCAATCAGGTGATCACGAATCCCAGAAAAACCTTCCTAACGAGGTAGACGTGCAAAATAAATAAAAATCTATTTTCCATGCAGACATTTAAGAGGATCACGTCTGCAAATGACAGCGCTGCGTCCCTGGCTCTTGTGGCTGATATTACGGAGAATGTCATTTTCCCCTCGAGGTCTATTATTTTTCAAAAAAATATCGTCCAGAAAGGAGAAATATTTTGCCCAAAATGAGGAATAATTGTAAGTCGCACAATAGACTGTACGTGGGGCCAGGAGCGTGTCACGCCTTGACTCCTAATGCCTTTCAAAGTAGCTTTCTATGTGTCTTTCTATTATATAATGTCCTCTTTTAGTGCATCCGTCGAAGCTTCGGAGCGCAGGGTTGCTCGGCAACAAGAGAATTATGTGTCAGCGAACAATTAACGGAGCTGACACCCGGAGCCCAGCATCCATTTTCTGAGCCATGTCTACATCAGGAAATCTTCCCGTACATCCTTCTTCCCACTCCTCCTCCCTCCATCACCGTCCTCCCCTCTTAATGCAAATTTTTTTTTCCCTTTCCATAGGGGTGAAATAAATATCATATTGTGGAGATTAATATGTCGCCATAACTATACAATAAAAGATATTCGCGGGTCAGTCGAGGAAAAAAAAAAAAAAAAGCATTTCCAAGTGCTCATACTAGACACACGAGCCTGAAGGCGATACCATTTTGCATGCGATTTGATCATTTTTCATGAGTTTTATAGAGAATCCTGGTCTGTGTGCGACTTGAAGGAAGAGCTTTCAATGGATAGTAACATCTTCAGCGCAGAATTCACATCACCATCACTATCAGTATCGCGGTCGTCATCCACTGATGTAGCTCTCAGTCCTGCGGAGAACAGAAGTTCTGCAAGCGATTACCATCTTGCCCCAAGAAGAAGCTGACAGGCGAAACGTAGAAGCTGCCGTGCTTGACTTTTATTTTTTTTTAAAAGTCTTAACATATATTTAATGTTGGAAAATAGGGATGAGCGGACCGGGGGACGTTTGGGTTTTAGTACCAGACCTGAACTTTATTCCGAAGTTTGGTTCGGATACCTGAACCCCCATTGAAAACAATGAGGACCCGAACTCTTGAGATGGAAAACTAGGGTTATTTCAACCGAATGGGAGGGGGGAGGGTCGATGTCAACGGCGACCAGGAGGTGAGGTGAGGCAGGGGGGGCATAATCGATGTCAACGGCGACCGGGAGTTCAATGTCAACGGCGACCGGGAGTTCAATGACAGGGAGGTGGTGGTGGTGGGGGGGGGGGTGTCAATGTCAACCGGGAGGTGAGGGAGGTGGGGGTCAATGTCGACCGGGAGGTGAGGTGAGGTGGGGATCAATGTCGACCGGGAGGTGAGGTGAGGTGGGGATCAATGTCGACCGGGATGTGAGGTGAGGTGGGGATCAATGTCAACAGCGACCGGGAGGTGAGGGGGGTGGGGGGTGTCATTCGATGTCAACGGGGGGGGGGGTGCCATTGCAATGAATCAAAGTAATCAAGGGGATGAAAGACAAATGACTCCTAAAATATATAATAAAATGGGTGCAGCAGATCAATGCAGTTTGTGGGGAATATTTTTTCATAGAAATTTGGGAAAGTTATGAAATGTCCTATAAATGGCTGTTCTATTCCTGATCTAAGGCTACATTCACACACAGCGTTTTTGCTGTGTTTTTTGAGGATATGTTTTTCAGCTGCAAAAGCAGATCAGCTTTTTAAAAAACTGCATCACCTGAAAGGTTTTTGAGCTCAGAGATAATGTTTTCAATAGCAAAAGCAGATTAGAAAATCGCTGAACAAACTGACATGCTCATTCTTTGTGAGGATCCGTTTTTGAGCCCAAAAACGGATCCTCACAAAACAATGTGTCTGAATGTCATATGTTGAAACCCATTGACTTTGCTGGGATGCCAGCATTTTACTGCAAAAAACGGATCCGCAAAAACGCTCTGTGTGAAGCAGGGGCACGCAACTATCAAAACTCACTCGTATGCTGCAGTGCTCCCGTCCTGCACTGGCTCCAGACTGCAGGGGGCAATCTCCCCTCCTCTGTCCTGTCTTCTGCCATCTTCACCAGAGAGAGGAGGGGGAGGGGTTCCTGCCCTGCACAGGATCAGATTCCTGGGCCCCTACGTGGAGAAAATGAAAGTACTACTGCTCATCTCTGTCACAGGAAGGTAACTAATGCTAATATTGTAGGTGATTATTATGTGCTCTCTGTACAATGTGTGTGAACTATATGTGCGATATGTGCAATGTACTATTTGCTGTCTGTAGCTGTCATCTGTCTATCACACTTTATCCCTCCATCCATCCCTCTATCTATCCATCATTATATTCTATCTAAATATCTTGATTATTGTATCATAAAAATGCTTAAATGTCTGATGTTCACATTGTACTACAGTAAATTTTTCACTTAAATATAAGCAATATATGTGTGAGTCGGTGAAAGAGAAATTGAGGAGTCGGAGTCGCAGGTTTGGCTTACCGACTCCACAGCCCTGATGCCAAGGACAGGATTGCACCTCGTTTTAGGAGATGAGGGAGGTCTTTAATAAAGGAAAGGTTTCCTACTCTGATCCAATTCCTGATTAATTACATCCAGGACAAAACAAAAAAAAAAAAAGAAAACATGAATCCTGTTGATTCCTGTCAATGTTTTATAGGGGTGCAGTCAGTGTTTGCAGTATACTTCAGATTTATACATCTGCAAGATTTCCTGACAGTTGCCTCTGGCACATGTCGATCATTGATTGGCTTCTATGCAAATTAAAGAAAAAAGAAAATAAAGCACGTGGTATATATAGGATGTGATATCAAACTAGACAGTCTGATCGCCAGCTTCTCTTGCTGAAATCCCAAGCCTGCATGACTAAGCAAGCATGGTATCAGGGGCAGACCCCCATCTGATCGGGTATTGCTGACCTGTCTTTACGACTTCTTTAACAACTATGCAGTAAGTTAAGAATTAAGAGACATCTGGGAGACAAAAAGCTTCACAGAGTCTAAGGCTATGTGCCCACGACGCAGAAATGCTGCGGATTTTTCCTGAGCGTTTCTGCATCTCCCTGGCAGAAAGAACGCATGCGGATTGTGCATGCGGATTGTGCATGCGGATTGTGCATGCGGATTGTGCATGCGGATTGTGCATGCGGATTGTGCATGCGGATTGTGCATGCGGATTTCCTGCTAGGTAGAAGTGTTTGTGAAGCGTTTTGAACATGCGATTTCGCATACGGGTTATCAAGAGCTTTTCCAAGCGATTTTAGCATCACTTGGAAAGTGCTTGACAACTTGGTCACACTATATAAATCCATGCAACCGGCATGGATTTATATAGTGTGACCAAGTTACGATGCTGCAAAAAAGAAAAAACAACATTATGCTCACCTTCCAATGGCCCCCGGTCTACTCCTCCGGTGCGTCCAGTGTCTTCGGTTGCTCACGGTGGTGTAAAAGGACCTTCCATGACATCATTTAGTCAAGTGACAGGGCACGCAACAGGGGTCATCAGAAGGTGAGTATGTGTTTTTTTTTTTTTAATTTTAATTATTTTTTAACTACAGGTACTATGGTACCCGGGTCTGGAGGAGAGTCTTCTCCTGACCCGGGTACCATCCGCGTATTGAATCGCATAACATCCGCATGCATACTTGTAGTCATGCGGATGTTATGCGGTTCAATACAAGTCAATGGTGGCGATTTTGCCGCAACTCTACAAAATTAATGGTGGTGCTGTGGATGCAGATTATCATTGGGAAACATGGCAGACAACTTAACATGCGTTTTTAATGCGTTTTCGAGGCGGAAATGCATTAAATCCGCATTGTGGGCACGCAGCCTTATCCTGCAATCTTACTATGTCTGCAAAGGTAAAAAAAAAAATTTGAGTTTTCAAGTCAAGATCTACAGCAAAGCGGCTTAATCTTTTTATTTGAAATGAATACAGGACAAGGAAAATAAAAAAGGGGGTCTGCACCTTACAAAACCCTCTAGCATATCAATATTAAATAGAAACAATAAAATTGAATATACATGGACTCACCCGTCTTTGGTCTGATCCACCACCCCCGCCAGGAGCTGGACTGTTTTGGGATTTGGTTCTCCATCTCCCGTGAAGTTCAGGTAACGTCTAACGAAGTCAACTGGTGACATAAAACGGTCTCCATCTTTTTCCACGCTGGCATACTATAAAAAACAAGGCAAAAAAAAACAAAAAAAACTTAAAAGGGGTTTTTCTGGATACAGATTATTAAAGTAGTGTAAAGCCTATGAGAAATGAAGAAACTTCATAATTAACTTGATGTTAAAATTCTGTTCTGTTCCTGAGCTGTCGCATGTTTTGATGGGACCCGACTTCTTTACTTCCCGCTACAGTCCGTTCCAAGCACAGACTACAGAGATTTCCTGCCTATTTTGATTGGCTCAGCCAGCAGCTCTAAATGGTGAGGTCATTGAGGGGTGGGGCCTGTAATCATCGTCAAACTTACAGTGACTGGAGATGTGCACAGGGAGGGAGAGGACATTGCTGGCTCCTCACAGAACAAGTAATCTTATCAGTTTCTGACTTTGGCAAGAGGGGATGGTGCTGGGTCTTCCCGAGAGCTAGATTATACTATAATAAATGAATCAACTACATGACTCAGCACCTGAAACATTACTGACTACAGGAGTCTCAGGATAGCACACACTAGGTGAAACAGGAGGAAAGTTATAAAGAGAAACTGTCCATCTTGAGACTGTACAGTAGTCTCAGGATGGTGCTTTGTAGGTGAAGTGTGTGGGAGAAATACAGCTCTGTGTATTGCGAAATTTAGTTACAGAGGGAGAGCTGGCATGAATTTCAAGATGTTAATTACAGGGGCTAAAGTGAACAGGAAAAAATACAAAAATAAAAGTTAAGAGTTTTTGGGGACTCAAAAGGCACAGCCAAATAGTTTTTTTTTTTTGTGCATGGAATACCCCTTCAATCAAGAGCATTTTATGGTCCACAAAAAAAAAAAAAAAAAAAAAAGCCCTTACCTTGACAAATATAGTTCTCAGCTCAGCTGGATCAGCTCGCTTGGTCAATGCTACCTGGAAAAGGGAAAAAGACATGTGCATGTGTCAAGATTTATGGTGCAAAACACGTCCATGAGCAACGTAGTATTATATGTATACCTGGTTAATCAGCACAAGCCAATAAAACGATTTCTACATGGTTAGGATCAGTTAAAGATTTTGCTATGGTCGGACTACCAAGACCAGTGCCAATGCGGAGATTGAACCCCCTGCAGAGCAGGTTTAGCGTCGTGCCCCCTGCACAGCGGTGCACCAGTCAACTACAGCACAGGATAACCAGCGCTGAGGATCCTTTACCGGTCAGAAAGTGAAGGCAAAACCTAGAATTGATGTCTTCGGAATGAAAGCCGGAAGTTCTCTCAAGTTTGGAAGTTATCCCCGTGGTGAAAACACGCCATAAAAAAATAAAATAAAAAGGTCTACTGCGCGTCTGTCCGTCTTTACGGTGGTTCCCTGGAGACTCTGATTTCTTAAAAGTTGCTTATTGTGAAATTTTGGTTATAAAATTGGCACCGGATTTGATTTTAAGCGACATGGTAGCCTTAATCTTGCTTCAGGGAGGGGCTGACAGATGTAATCTGATGCGGTACCAGCACCAACGTGTCACAAGAAAGCAAAAAAAAATAAAATATTGAGAATGTCAGCAGTTCAGAAATAAAATTATTTGCTCTTTAACAAAAAAAAGTATATCCGAAATGTTAGCGGCAAGAAAAGAGCAGGTTGATAGGCAAAGTAAATGACCGATTAATGAGCTCTTCAGTCGCCGCTGCGGTAACATACGTCAATTATATTTACAACTATTGAGAGGAAACCGTTTTAATGCTCTCCCCTATGATTACAGATACCTTACACAAATTCCCTTCCACTGCAATCATTCAGTTTGAGATGTTAACAATCGAAAAAGGAACGGCAGCCGCCGCGGAAATGTGCAGAAAATCCATTCTGAGAAGCTGACGTTGTCGAGTCTGCGGCTCGCCTGGAAAATTGTTTCGAGCAGGCTTGAAAAATCAAAAATCACTCAAAGTGACATTATCCTGCGTTCCTATGCAAAAACATTTATTTTTCACCTACTTTCAGAAATTACTTTAAGTGTAAATGTAACCGGAAGTGCAGAAAGCCGCCATAAAAAAAAAAAAAAAAAAAAATGATATATAACTGAACAAACAAATACCCGAGATAGGAAAAATAATACTTAGACAATCCATTCCCGAAAATCTGCACACCTCGTATAAGTGAATAACCAGGACTTCTGGGGGTCGGATAGGTGATAAATGTATGATCGTTAGGGATCGCGAGAATGGAAGCAACAAAATCCAGAGTGTAAATTACCCCCTAATCCCTTGGCAAAGGGATAACTTAATGATAGTTGGGGGTCCCGCACCAATCTAAGAAAGGGGCCCTGGAACCTAGGACTGCAAAGCCCAGTCTTGAATGGAGCGGAGATTCACATGCTTAGTTTTAAAGGTTGAAAGATGACAAATCCATCAAGGTCAACCGAAAATAGAACTTGTTGATCCAAAAGATGGCAAAATCCAGAAGCAGCAGATGCTATTGACCCCTTGTACAAAAAAATTCCTTCCCGACTCCTTATACGACAATCAAAGTTGTCAATTTTTGTTTCCCATGTCAATAACCAATTGCAGAATCAGATTCAAACTACTGACAATGACACAAAAAACCCTCCTGTCCTCTCCAATCTCCCCACATAATCTGTCGTGTATCCCCCCCATACTCTTGGACAACACATCGAGATTCTCTTCCAATAATCAAAATGTTTGAAAGAAGCCTGAAACTCTGCATCTACAAAAAGAAAACGCCTACAACCACAAAAACTCTCCTGCTGCCATATTGCATATTAACAGCTTGGACTCTCACCTACCGGCTCCTTCCCGCGTCCCTTTTGGATTGTAAAGACCATTTAGTACAGCTGAAAAATGGCCAGCACTGATTCTCGGATACCAGTTGATGTAAAAATGCTGCCCGAAACTCAACTAATGAGCAAAATGCTTGTTTTTCAGATGATAAAATCATTTATACAGGCATGAAAATCATCGATATCAGCAGCACATCACATGGCGTAAAGTAGGCATGTGCTGCCGACTGTATGCTGCTGTGTGGGAACAATTGTTCTTGCCCAAAGTTTTAGACGGTCCATGAACGTTGACCTACTTGAGTTCGATAAGGGTTTGAAATCAGCCAGAATACATGGTAAGGTAAGAGGGCAGTCGCCCCGCCGTGCCTAGGCCGCCAGGGGAAGGTGGGGGGCAGTCGCCCCGCCGTACCTAGAGTGCCATAAAAGAAGGTATTCACCCCTCCATGCCTATACTGTCTGAGAAGTGGGCATTCAACACTCCATACTAGGCCAACAGGGAAGTGGGCAATAAGGGCTCCATCTGTGTTTTTTTTTTTTTTTACTTATTTTCTGTCTGTTGAACATGCAATACTCGGCCTTACAGGACTTACATGCTAACGGGGAAGAGACTGTTCATTTATATGGGACACACTAATCTTACAAGAATATATTATTCTTAAGTGTGCGGTCACTTCAGGGGCAAAAAAAACAAACAAAAAAACTTCCATCTGATCTTGCAAATTCCTCTGCTCAACTTAAATGCTTAAAATAAGAAGCCTTTAAGTAATAAATCTGTTAAAGAGAAACCACCAGGTGGAGAAATATTGGGAAAGTTGGCACGGTAATCCGTTTGTGGAAGCCACTTACCCCTAGACATAAAGAGTTTCAATTACCAAACCATTGAGAGACTCCTCGGGTGTCGGGGAGAGGGAGCGTGACACAGAACACTTGAAATTCAAGAGAATTGGAAAATCTCAAAAGAAGCCTTAAATCTGGATCAATGTGATATCCGGAGGCGCTGGCGGTGCGGCAGGTGGGGGGTGTAAGTGTTTCATTCCTCATAAAGCTAATGGACAGAGAACTGGGAGTAAAATTGCTTCTCAGGAGCCATCGGGAAAGGATAAAGATGCAGAATGTATTTTAAAGAAGCATTTTAAGAAAAAGATGCTACAATCTTGTCTTGAGGTTTTATTTTTATTTTTTTCCTGCGGAATTATAATCTCTCTACTGGGACATTCAATACAGATAAAGCAATAAGGGACAGAAAATGAAGCGCGGATATATAAGTGAAAAGTAGTATAAATTCCTCCATACTTTTGTTAATGAGCTAAGACAGGAACAATCTTCAAAAATGTTTGAAGAAATCTTAAAAGAAATAGTGTGCGGTGGACACGCTGTCATGATCCGTTGGTGTTCCCGGCGTTTGCGGACGGTGAAGAGAGAGGCCGGATGAGTCTGGTCGGCAAGTTACCACAAGTGCTTTCGGTTTTGTTCCTTCATAAAAAAGACTTTTTATTTTTGTATTTTCAAGTTGTAGTTTCGAACGGTACCATTCATTTTACCATATAATAAGGAAAAAAAGAATACTTTTTTGGAAGTTTTGTTTTTACTGTCTGTTACATCGATCTCAAATTCATGTTTTTTTTTTTTGTTTTTTTTTTAGATACTAAAAAATATAAAATAAAACTGCAATATTATAACTTTTGCTTTAATTGCTAAATTCCGGAAGCCAGAACTTTTTTTTTTTTTTTTTTTTTTTACTTTTCAAATCGACGACTTTACATCACTGTTTGCAGTAGTTTTTATTGGTGTCATTTTGGGGTCTAAGACCTTCTGATCTTCTGATCTCTTTTTATTCAATTTTTTTAATTTTTGTGAAAAAAAAAAAAATACATTCTGCAATTTTTTGGGGGAAAAATATTTTGATATTTTAGTAGTTATTAGTTGAGATAATCACATAGGTTCCGGTTCCTTACACTGTGCAGATGCTGCTGCCGCTTTATATAACACCAGAACAGCTGAAGCTCTTGAATTGGTCACCCCACCTCACACATAGCAAAGTTCGCACATTCAACAGGCAACCCTGGCACACCAGCCTGACTAAAGAAATAAGGCAGGCTTCCAGGGTTGCTTAGCAGAGATGGAAAAGATCCCACACAAACAAGCACTTCATCACAGTCAAAATCCCTCACCAATTTCAAGTAAACACTCACTGCAGCAAAAAAAAACTACTTCTCATCCCTCATATGCTTGCTGTCCTACAACTCTAAACAGCTATTCAACACTTTCAATTCTCTCCTCCATCCCCCAGCACCTGCTCCATCTCCTCTTACCTCAGCTGAAGACTTTGGCTGTGTGCCAACGATGCGTTTTTTAAGCGTTTCTGCAGCGGCAAAAACGCTGCAGAAACGCTTAAAAAATGCATGGTAGAAGGCCTGCCATGTTCCCCAATGATAATCCGCATGTGCTGTGCACATGCTGCGGAAATTTCCGTTGCGGGTTATCATTGCGGGAAAAAACGCAGAACTACCAATTATTTTGCGGAAGCGCTGCATTTTTGCTGCCATTGACTTGCATTGGAGCGCATGGAATCTGCATCACTGCATGCGGATTCCATGCGTTTCAATGTGCAGATGGTACCCGGGTGTGGAGGACAGGAGACTCTCCTCCAGACCCAGGTACCATAGTACCTGTAAAAAAAAAAGAATAAAATAAAAAATAAATATTATACTTACCTTCTGATGGCCCTGCTGCGCTTGTCTTTGCTTGCCGGCAGCTCGCGGTGGACTGAAGGACCTGCGCTGACGTCAGTCATGTGACAGCAGGTCCTTCAGTGTAGTGTATCGCAAGCTGCCAGCAAGCCAGGACGGAGCGAATGAAGACTCCGGGGGTCATTGGAAGGAAAGTATAGATTTATTTTTTACCATTCTTTTACGGTCACACTATATAAATCCATGCCGATTGCATGGATTTATATAGTGTGACCAAGTTGTCAAGCACTTTCCAAGTGATGCTAAAATCGCTTGGCAAGCGCTTGTGAACCCGCATGCGGAAATGAATGTGAAAAACGCTTCACATCCCCATGTTCCTGGCAGGAAAAATGCATGTACAATCCGCATGCGTTTTTTTCTGCCAGGGAGATGCAGAAACGCTCAGGAAAAAATCCTGAGCATTTCTGCATCGTGGGCACATAGCCTTATCAATTTTCTGCTTGAAGAATGAGGCTAACAGAGAAAGCTTTGGTCTACAGTCTACACAGCCCCTCCTTATAAATACTCAGCCCTCCCCCTCCAAAACCAGCTTCTCCACCATTAGGCTGAGTTCACACGATGCGTTTTTCATGCGTTTCCGCGGCGTTTTTGCAGTTGCGTAAACGCCGCGGAAACGCATGAAAAACGCATGGTAGAAGGGCAGCAATGTTCCCCAATGGAAATCCGCATGTGCTGTGCCCATGATGCGGATTTTTCCGCAGCGTAAACGCTGCGGTCAAAAATCCGCAGCATGTCAATTAATTTTGCGGAAACGCTGCTCTTTTGCCGCCATTGACTTGCATTAGACCGCATGGAATCCGCATCACTGTATATGTTGATGCGCTTTTCATGCGGTCTAATGTGCGGATGGTACCCGGGTGTGGATGAGAGGACTCTCATCCAGACCCAGGTACCATTAAAAAAAAAAGAATAAAATAAAAAATATATATATTCTCACCTTCTGACGGCCTGCGCTGCGTCCTGCCGGCTTCCCGCGCACTTCGCGGTTGAATGAAGGACCTTCGCTGACGTCAGAGTCATGTGACGGGTCACGTGACGCTGACGTCCGGAAGGTCCTACAGTCTTCACTGCCGGCAGCCGGGACCGATGAAGCAGGACACTGGGGGCCATCAGAGGGTAAAGTATAGATTTATTTTTTATTTTTTGACATCACACACTATATAAATCCATGCCGGCTGCATGGATTTATATAGTGTGAAGTTGACAAGCACTTTCCAAGTGATGCTAAAATCGCTTGGGAAGCGCTTGTCAACCCGCATGCGGAAATGAAAGTGAAGACCGCTTCATTTCCGCATGTCCCTGGCAGGAAACCGCATGTACAATCCGCATGCGTTTTTTCCTGCCAGAGAGATGCAGAAACGCTCAGGAAAAAATCCTGAGCATTTCTGCATCGTGTGCACATACCCTTACGGAAGATCAACTTTCCTTTCCACGCTCCAGATCACTTATCTGTGCACTTGACCGAATCCCATCCCAACTCATCCCAAACCTCACCAGTCTTCATCCCAATCCTAACTTATCTCTTCAACCTGTCACTAACAACTGGTGTCTTCCCCTCATGCTTTAAACATGCCTCGATCACACCCATCCTCAAACAGCCCTCTCTTGACCCATCCTCTGTGTCTAGCTATCGCCCCAATATAACTTCTCCGCCATACCTCAAAACTACTGGAACAGCATTGTCCATCCTGAACTGTCCCACCACCTCTCCTCCTACTCCCTCTCTGACTGCCTACAACCTGGCTCCTGACCGCATCACTCCACTGAAACTGACCTGACTAAAGTCACCACTGACCTAACTGCTAAATCCAAGTGACACTACTCTGTCCTCCTCCTGGACCTGTCATCTGCCTTCTACACAGTGGACCAGGGCTGTGGAGTCGGTAAGCCAAACCTGCGACTCAGACTCCTCAATTTCCCTTACTCCGACTCCCACATATATTGCTTATATTTAAATAGATAAAGTCAGAGGGCTAGATAGATTGAGGGATGGATGGATAGATAGAGAGTGGGATAGATGGAGGAATAAATAGATTAATAGAGGGATGGATAGGTAAATAGAGGGATGGATAGATGGAGAGATAGATAGATACAGGGATGGATGGATGGATAAATATATGGATAGACAGATGATAGATAGCCATATGGATGGATAGCTGGAGGGATAAATGAAAGGATAGGTGAACGGATAGATAGATACAGGGAGGGATAGACAGAGTGATAGACAGATGACAGCTACAGTATCCTTTCAATTAATTATGTATTTCATGTGTATGCGGGTCATTTTTTGGATACTGGCGGGCTTTTTTTTTCTCCTTTTTTGTGTGGTTGGGATGGAGTGTTCTTGCAGCCTGTGTGCGGGTGGGAAGGTGTCGGCTGTTTGATATAATGAAGTTCAGCCCAATGCATGGGGAGAGAGCCGCACCCCTTACTATACAAACAGGGTATTTAAAGCTTGTATATTGTATAGCTCAACATGCACCTGATGAAGGCTCCTTGAGAGCAGAAACGCGTTGTACCATTATATGTCAACCACTCATCCCTTGAGTGGCTTTTAATTCCAAATAAATTTTTATATCTTGAACCTATGCGCTTTTGAGCAGTCACCTGCGAGCCTATTGGAACGTTTCCACTAACCTTACAGTGGAGTCTCTATCATTATCCATGGGAGCGCCTCCGCTAATCTCTTTCACAAAGAATGAGCATGTCAATTTGTTCGGCGTTTTTCTAATCTGCTTTTGCTATTGAAAACATTATCTATGAGCTCAAAAACCTTTCAGGTGATGCGTTTTTTTTAAAAAAAGCTGATCTGCTTTTGCAGCTGAAAAACGTATCCTCAAAAAACGCTGTGTGTGAATGTAACCTTAGATCAGGAATAGAACAGCCATTTATAGGACATTTCATAACTTTCCCAAATTCCTATGAAAAAATATTCAGCACATTCTGCATTGATCTACTGCACCCAATTTATTAAATATTTTAGGAGTCGGAGTCGGTCCATTTTATACCGACTCCGCCAAAATGAGCACCGACTCCACAGCCCTGCAGTGGACCATTCCTTCTTACTACAGACTCATCTCTCGGCATCACAGACTTCATCCTATCTTGGATCTCCTCATACCTAACAGACCGGACATTCAGTGTCTCCCACTCACACACCACCTCCTCATCTCACCCCCTATCTGTCGGTGTCCCCCAAGGTTCAGTTCTAGGACCCCTCCTCTTCTTCATCTACACCTTCGGCCTGGGACAGCTCATATAGTCTCATGGCTTTCATTATCACCTCTATGGTGATGACACACAGATCTACCTATCTGGACCCGATATCTCCTCCCTACTAACCAGAATCCCACAATGTCTGTCTGCTATTTCATCCTTCTCTGATAGATTTCTAAAACTTAACATGGACAAAACTGAATTCATCATCTTTCCTCCATCTCATTCAGCCCCCCAAACAGAACTATCGGTTAAAGTCAATGGCTGCCCACTCTCGCTGCCTCAGGTGGTTAACGCTTGACTCTGATCTCTCATTCAAACCTCAGATCCAAGCACTTTCCACTTTCTGCCAAATTGAACTCAAATATCCCCCGGATCCGCACATTTCTCAACCCCTTTACCCCCCCCGAAGGTGGTTTGCAAGTTAATGACCGGGCCAATTTTTACATTTCTGACCACTGTCACTTTGAGGCAATAACTCTGGAACGCTTCAACGAATCCCACTGATTCGGTGACTGTTTATTCGAGACATATTGTACTTCACGATAGTGGTAAAATTTATTTCATATGTCTTCTATTTATTTGTAAAAAAAAAATCGGAAATGTGAAAAATTTAGAACATTTTGCAGTTTTCAAACTTTGAATTTTACTGCCCTTAAATCAGAGAGATATGTCACACAATAGTTATTTATTAACATTTCCCACATGTCTACTTTACATCAGCAGAATTTTAGGAAGTTGTAAGGGTTAAAAGTTAACCAGCGATCTCTAATTTTCGAACAAAATTTACAAAATTTTTTTTTTTTTTAAAGGAACATCACCACATTTGAAGTCCCTTTGAGGGGTCTATGTGACAGAAAATACCCAAAAGTGACACCATTCTAAAAACTACACCCCTCAAGGTACTCAAAACCACATTCAATAAGTCTATTAACCCTTCAGATGCTTCACAGTAATTAATGGAATGTGAAAGGAAAAAATGAAGATTTAACTTTTTTTCACAATAATTTTATTTTAGACCCAATTTTTTTTTTTTTTTTTTTTTCCCGCAAGGGTAACAGGAAAAAAAAAAATTTACCCCAAAATTTGTTGTACAATTTCTCCTGAGCACACAGATACCCCATATGTGTGTGTGTGTGTGTGTGTGGGGGGGATACTATTTGGGCTCGGAAGGGAAGGAGCGCCATTTGACTTTTTGAATGTAAAATTTGCTGGCATAATTAGCGGACGCCATGTCTCGTTTGGGGAGCCCCCGATGTGCCTAAACAGTGGAAACCCCCAAGTAACACCATTTTGGAAATTAGACCCCTCAGGGAAATTATCTAGATGTGTGGTGAGCACTTTGAACCCCCAAGTGTTTCACGAAAGTTTATAATGTAGAGCCATGAAAATACAAAAATAAAAAAAAATCACTTTTTTATTCCACAAAAATCATCTTTTAGCCTTAATTTTTTTTTTTTTTTTTTTCACAAGGGTAACAGGAGAAATTGGACCCCAAAAGTTCTTGAGTAATTTCTCCTGAGTATGCCGATACCTCCATATGTGGGAGAAAACTACTGTTTGGGCGTATGTCAGGACTCGGAAGGGAAGGCGTGACATTTTGGAACGCAGACTTTGATGGAATGGTCTGCGGGTGTCACGAGCATGCTCGCTCATCGCTATTTGGCAGAGGTCACACACTAAAAGACACTTTTTTTTGTTGCAAACACTAGTTCTTGCATCGTTATATTTTGAGAGCTATCATTTTTCCAGATTTCGGCCGACAGTCATGTGACGGCTAGTTTTTTGCGGGATAAGTTGTTTTTATTGGAACAATTTTCAGGCATGTGACATTTTTTGATCGCTTTCTGTTCCGATTTTTGTGAGGCAAAATAAACAAAAAACAGCGATACTACATTCATATTTTTTTTATGTTTTGGCGCTTTTACACAATAAAAACTATTTTATAGAAAAAAAAATTTTTGCATCACTTTATTCTGAGAGCTATAACTTATTTTTCTACTAATGGAGCTGTATAGCGGCTTGGTTTTTGTTGGACAAGATGACGTTTTCAGAGGTACCATTATTATTTACATTAGTCTTTTTGATTGGCGGTATGATAAAGCATCATTTTTTGCTTAGTCCCCCCCCACACTTTTACTTTGTCTTACTATGGGACTTTCATTTTTTGTAGGCTGATCGATCGCTTGTATAGCATGGGGATGCAGGAGCATCCCTATGCTATGCGGGCTGGCAGCGCTGCACTGCAAGAAAGCATGTTTGATCATGCACTGTGCATGATCAAACTAGCTTGCTAGTGCCTGGTGACCCGGATGTTGTCATGACAACATCGGGTCACGATGGCAACGATCGGGACCCTGCAATGACGTTGTGGGGTCTCAGATCCAAGAGCAGAGGGGCTTTTGTCCATCTGCTCACTCATTAAATGATGCGATTGCAACAATTAGGGGGGGTTGAAGTGCCGGAAGCGGTGCGGGGACCGCTCCTGGCACTGAGTGCCGAGTGACAGCTGTCAGTTGACACCTGGCGGCGATCGCGCCCGCACAGCTTCTGTGCAGGCGCGATTGATGAGACGTAATAATACAGGGCACAGGGGCATATTATTACGCCTCACGTCAGAAAAGAGTTAAATCAAGAATCTGCAAAAACACTAGTCCACATTCTCATCAGCCGCCTCGACTACTGCAACCTACTGCTCTGTGGCCTCCCTTCCAATCTATCCTAAACTCTGATGCCCGACTAATCCACCTGTCCCCCCCCGCTATTCCCCGGACTCTTCCTCTGTCAATCCCTTCACTGGCTCCGCATTGCCCAGAGACTTCAGTTCAAAACCCTAACCTTGGCGTACAAAGCCATCCACAACCTGTCTCCTCCATATATCTGTGACCTAGTCTCCCAGTACATACCTGCACGCATCCTCCGATCCTCACAAGATCTCCTTCTCTACTCCCCTCTTATCTCCTCTTTCCACAATCGCATACAAGATTTCTCCCGTGCATCCCCCCCTTCTCTGGAACTCTCTACCCCAACATATCAGACTCTCTTCTACCATGGAAACCTTCAAAAGGAACCTGAAGACCTCTTCTGACAAGCCTACAACCTGCAGCAACCCTCGCTCCACCATACCGCTGCACGACCAGCTCTACCCTCACCTACTGTATCCTCACCCATCCCTTGTAGACGGTGAGCCCTTGCAGGCAGGGTTCTCAACTCCTGTACCAGTCGGTCACTTGTATTATTCTACTTGTTTTTTATTATACACGCCCGTTTTTACATGTAAAGCGCCATGGAACAAATGGCGAAATAATAATCAAATGCACACATCACTACCGCAGTACCAAATACACCAGCTATACTCCACGATTGCCAACTCCGATCGCAGCACTCAGAGGTATTGCCTGAATCTTTGGGATCAGCTTAGGTGTGGCGGATGTCATCCTGAGGTTAAAGGGATATTCTCATCTTATAAAATTATGGCATATTGCCAGGATATGTGATTTTATGATAGGTGGTGGGGGGGGGGGAGATCAGAAGTCTAGAGTCCCCACTGTCCGTAAGAATTTATGGCACCATCATTAGTTTCCTGCTGGTCTTCAAATTTTCTCTACAAGCCAACCAGTGTTGAGCGAGTATGTTCTATTAACCCTTTCGCTGAGTATGCTCGGGCCGAGCTCCGAGTATTTACAGCTGCTCGGTGATAAGGTTAAATCACTCCCGTGTGCATGATTTGCAACTGTTTGACAGCTTTATTGCATGTGAGGAATGTCTATTTCTTACACATTCCTCACATGTAATAAAGCTGTCAAACAGTTGCAAATCATGCACACGGGAACGATTCAAACATATCAAAGAGCAGCTATAAATACTTGGAGCTCGGCCCGAGCATACTCGGCAAAGAACATACTCGCTCAACACTAGTAAGAACCTGTAAAGGGGGGGCTCTGCGCCAAGTCAGTTGTATGGCTCCCTTCATTCTGAAAATCTCAGGTTAATTAATTCAACATTTTGGGCGATACCATGGATGTGACCGCTGTAAAACAGCTCCTGAGCCAACTCGATACTTGGGGACACCACGTACGACATACAATCTGCATTGCTAGTACTATATTAGACAGCCGATCCGTGAAGGCCCCCCCACCCAGCCGCAGGACACCTTGTATTTTCTAGAATTTGGGGTGGAGGGCAAGTTATCACATCAATGAACTACAAAAGTAGACAACCCTTTTAAATACAATATATCTGACAACCTTTGTCCGTTCTTCTTCTTGCACTTTTGTTTTATGTATTCTTTATTATTTGCTTATAAAAAAATATTATATATATATATATATATATATATATATATATATATATATATATATATATATATATACAGTACAGACCAAAAGTTTGGACACACCTTCTCATTTAAAGATTTTTATGTATTTTCATGACTTTGAAAATTGTACATTCACACTGAAGGCATCAAAACTATGAATTAACACATGTGGAATTATATACTTAACAAAAAAGTGTGAAACAACTGAAAATACGTCTTATATTCTAGGTTCTTCAAAGTAGCCACCTTTTGCTTTGATGACTGCTTTGCACACTCTTGGCACTCTTGATGAGCTTCAAGAGGTAGTCACCGGAAATGGTCTTCCAACAATCTTGAAGGAGTTCCCAGAGATTCTTAGCACTTGTTGGCCCTTTTGCCTTCACTCTGCGGTCCAGCTCACCCCAAACCATCTCGATTGGGTTCAGGTCTGGTGACTGTGGAGGCCAGGTCATCTGGCGTAGCACCCCATCACTCTCCTTCTTGGTCAAATAGCCTTACACAGCCTGAAGGTGTGCTTGGGATCATTGTCATGTTGAAAAATAAATGATGGTCCAACTAAACGCAAACCGGATGGAATAGAATGCCGCTGCAAGATGCTGTGGTAGCCATGCTGGTTCAGTATGCCTTCAATTTTGAATAAATCCCCAACAGTGTCACCAGCAAAGCACCCCCACACCATCACACCTCCTCCTCCATGCTTCACGGTGGGAACCAGGCATGTAGAGTCCATCCTTTCACCTTTTCTGCGTCGCACAAAGACACGGTGGTTGGAACCAAAGATCTCAAATTTGGACTCATCAGACCAAAGCACAGATTTCCACTGGTCTAATGTCCATTCCTTGTGTTCTTTAGCCCAAACAAGTCTCTTCTGCTTGTTGCCTGTCCTTAGCAGTGGTTTCCTAGCAGCTATTTTACCATGAAGGCCTGCTGCACAAAGTCTCCTCTTAACAGTTGTTGTAGAGACGTGTCTGCTGCTAGAACTCTGTGTGCCATTGACCTGGTCTCTAATCTGAGCTGCTGTTAACCTGCGATTTCTGAGGCTGGTGACTCGGATAAACTTATCCTCAGAAGCAGAGGTGACTCTTGGTCTTCCTTTCCTGGGGCGGTCCTCATATGAGCCAGTTTCTTTGTAGCGCTTGATGGTTTTTGCAACTGCACTTGGGGACACATTCAAAGTTTGCCCAATTTTTCAGACTGACTGACCTTCATTTCTTAAATTAATGATGGCCACTCGTTTTTCTTTACTTAGCTGCTTTTTTCTTGCCAGAATACAAATTCTAACAGTCTATTCAGTAGGACTATCAGCTGTGTATCCACCAGACTTCTGCACAACACAACTGATGGTCCCAACCCCATTTATAAGGCAAGAAATCCCACTTATTAAACCTGACAGGGCACACCTGTTAAGTGAAAACCATTTCCGGTGACTACCTCTTGAAGCTCATCAAGAGAATGCCAAGAGTGTGCAAAGCAGTCATCAAAGCAAAAGGTGGCTACTTTGAATAACCTAGAATATAAGACATATTTTCAGTTGTTTCACACTTTTTTGTTAAGTATATAATTCCACATGTGTTAATTCATAGTTTTGATGCCTTCAGTGTGAATGTACAATTTTCATAGTCATGAAAATACAGAAAAATCTTTAAATGAGAAGGTGTGTCCAAACTTTTGGTCTGTACTATAATATATATATATATATATATATATAAAGCGGCATTAAAGAGGGCTCTTTAGACCCCGGAATAACCTCACTGTTCCTGCTCTCTGCACCTTGAAATCATTTACTAATCTCAGCCACGTGCCTGCGATCCTGAGCAAACATGACGCGGAGCAGGTAACAAAATAAAGCCTAGCATGCACATGGCATGTGATTTTATGCACGGCAGGTCAGGGACCGCGTGCATTATTGCACAATGAAACATGATAGCAGATAACAGGGACTTATAGACAGACCATTAGCCGGCAGAAGCCTCAGCCATGGAGATGACCGGCGAGTCACGGGGGGGACTCCCAAAACAAAAACATTGCAAGTGACTCAGCTTTGGGAATGGCATCAATCATCATCAGAACCCCATTGTAAGTGCAGACCCCCCCCCCAATTTAGGGCCTTGAACTACAAGCCAGAGAGAAGAGGGTCTCCGGAGAGAACGCCCTGCTGTGGATGACGACAACATGTCCATACATTACATGGACAATACTGCTTTTAACAGCCTTCCAGAGACCCCTTCCAGATGGGGCGACAAGTTTTCGTTTTTTCCCTCCCCTCCTAAGAGATATAACTTTTTTTTTTTTTTTTTTTGTAGGACAAGTTTTAGAAAACAAACCCCAAAAAAAAAAACATGGGTCATTGTTTTATATGTTGGTCACCATGGTAACAGACGACAAACAAACTCTGTAGTCTGACCCTGCAGTCTCACACTTTCTTCCATTTGTCCTCCACTTTTACCCAACCTGTCACATGTAGAATGAGAAGAAGTGCACCTAAAGGTGATCAAGTCACGTTTAAGAACAGAGTGTTAAAAAAGCGTCATCTCAATTCTTCACTGCTTTTCCCAAAGTATATCGTTGCAGGACGTGCATTTTTCGTGCAAGGCTTTTGCAATGGAAAAACATAAAAAAAAAAAAAACACTTGAATATTGATACATCTTATGTTATAATTAAAAATGAATCAAAAACCACACAAAAAAAAAGTAAAAAAACATCGGGTGTTTTTGAATGTTGGATTTTCAGTTCAAAGATTCCACATCGAAAAATTCCGATTGAGCATACCCTTGTTACCAGGGGAATATGGATACAAGATTGGAGGAGGAAGAGGGAGACGTGAACCTCAATTTCAAAGAGTGGACTCCTGCTCTACTCTTGTTGATCCAAGGAAAGGTGAAAACCCCAATATTGCATTATCCAGTTAGGGAGCAGTCAGATGGCCTATTACTCATGCGAGGATAGAATCATGATCCTCGGACTAGGATGTGGAGAGCGACGCGATGTGGAGAGCGACGCAATGTGGAGAATTACACCCTTATATTTACATCGACATTTATGGGATTTTGCTTAAAAGAGAAAAAAAAAGCATCCCATCCTTGCCTCTAACAGAAAATCACAGGAACAGGATAAAACATAAAATTGCAGAAAAACTAACAGATTTCACTCCTAGCATTGCAAAGCATGTAATCCACAATCAATTCTTCACGAAGGATTGACTAGCCGCAAGATGAATTTTACTGGAATCTGCTCCAGAATATAGATGCAGAAAATCTGCAAAAGATGCAAATTAACAGTAACGTGATCAGCATTAGCTTGGGAATTGCTTCAATACAGTTATGCGCCGTGGTTTTCTGGTGGAAAAGTGACATGTCACTATTGAAGTTTAGTATCTGAGAAAAACCATGGGCGTATGAGCGAAACAAAGGGCGCGTGTAGTGCGCATTTATCACTGGGAAGTTGAGATTGGTGCGGTGTTCACTGTTTAACCCCTTAGATGCTCAAGGCACCATTCATTACAGCCTCTAGGTAGTTAGCTACCGCCACATTGGGCCCGAGACGTAATCGTGGGAACCCAAAAGGCACCAATTCCGAGCTTTGCTGACACCAGGCATAACGCGGTGCAACAAGAGAATGATATGTGGAGCAAGCAGGGCAAATATGCAGCCGGTTTAGAGTGGCAGAAAATCTGCAGCGCGTTGCAGTACGACGAGCCCAAAGCGTAAAATTCACAGTGTAGCTGCCATGAAATCCACAACTAGATGCGTTCAAATCGGAGTGAAAAGAGTTGACCCTACTGTGCAGTGTAGTAAAACCGGAACCGAAGATTCATTTGTTATGACTCCATTGATAAAGTAGTAACTCTTCGAATGAAACATAAAAATAAATGGATAAAACAGAGTCTTGTATTTTCCATGCCGGTGTCCCTACGGGGCTGACATAACCGCAGCTCTCACTTTCCCAGAATCAGTAACTTGATTTCCAGTTGTTACAATGTTGCTTATGATTAAAAACAATTTAGCAGCTTCCCCCCCCCCACACACATTGTATCTGTTCAGGTCCTACAGGAAATACCCGTGACCTCTACCCTCATTTGATTATGCCGTCCGCTGTCACATCGGATCAGCGTCAGGTACTGAACGCTCAGGTAACCTGCTAGAAACAAACAAAAAACAGAAAAAATAAAACCAACCCAGACGGGCAAATGACATTAACCTTCAGTGGACACAGAGCAGAGCCGGGATCTCGCCGCAATCACAGCAGAAGTTCTGATATAATCGGCCCATAGACCCAGGGATGCAGCCCATCTGCTGAGTGTCAAAGTCAGAAGCCACACACCAGCCCGGGGGCAAGAGACCCCTGACCTCCCGAGGACTATATACTGCAGGAGCGACACCTGACATCAGATCTAGATCTATACTCCCATTCATAGTAACACGGTGCACAGACCCCACCGGTATAACATCTCCATGAGACCCTCACAGGAAGCAATGCTGCCATAATATGGAAACAAAACAGCATATTACTTCTTAAAGAGGGATATACGGCCCCTCTCGCATCAGATATCACTAATACATCCTATTCTAATAAGACTTGCACAATACCTACAAGGCAAGCTCCACATCAGCAGCACCTCACCCCCCGATGCAGAGTTGCTCCACAGCCCCTTTAAAAAGGACTAGTCCTCCTTTGGGAATATTTTTACTTAAAATGTACTCAGGGCTAAAAATCATTATTGCAAGTTGGCTTCAATAAAAACATTGCACCATTTGCACTCTGCGGTCTCGGCATTGCAGAATGAGTTATGTGAGAATCTATCAGTGAGCTCACTCTGATTGGAGAGTCTGTAACTCCTCTTATCTGTCTTTTTCTGAGCTTCTCTCAGCTGATTTGTGACGACAGACCACATCAAAGTTGCACGAAAACAAAGTCTGTAAGGGCTAATTCAGTCATCAGTATTTTCCACGTACGAGAAAAACAGACCGACCAGGCCTTTGATCAGTTGTTCTTGTGCGAGAAAAAAAAAAAAAAAAGATTCTCCGCCTTCTCATTTCTAACAGTCTGTGATCAATCAAACTGAACTTGGATGTCAACCGAGTGCAGTCTGACGTTTTCACGGACACAGACTTGGATAAAATTGGACATGTCTCCGATATTTTCCACGCACCTCTCGATTAGAGGAAATAAAAAAAAAAAGAAAAATTCAGCTGTGTACAGCCCCGTAGACTATCATAGGTACGAGTGATATCCGTGAAAACCACAAAAAGCACTTGTACGAGAAAATCTGAAGAAGGGTGAACTAAATGTCAAACGGTGCAACATTTTTAATGGTGCCCAAAAAGTGGACAAGCCCTTTAATGATTTATACAGAATGAAATAGAATTTGGGTGTTACAATATTGACTCCCAGCGGACTACGAGCGCCCAAGGATGCATGGACATGGGCAATATATTATATTGCTGTGGTTGGAATTTGTAGCTTTTGGGGATTTATTTTTTTACCCCATTAATTTAAATGGGCTGTCCAGGACTTCCAATATTGATGACCTATTAGGATCCCTGTTTCATTGTCAGAATGCACGGACCAGCCTCGGACCTCATGACCATGACCCGCCAGCCTCACAGATATGTGACCGTAACCTAAGGACTCGTTGTGGGGGGCGACACCACTGATCAGCTGAGCCACACAGCCTCTACTGACGTGAACGAAAGCTGAGCTGCAGTACAGAGAACGGCCATTATACAGGATGGCGCTGTGCTGTTCCGGCTCTGGTCACCGTTTACTTCCGGCCGGCCGTTTAGCGTGGGGGACAAGTTGTTGGACCCCAATGACCTGATACTGATGACCCCCTGCTAAGGTTAGTGCTGGACAGATGGGGAGGGGGGAGGGGGGTACTGAATTACCTCTCTAAATCTGACATCTCTCTCTCAGTGTGTGGCACCACAATAATGCCGAGCAAGCAGGCGCGTTGTGTTTGACACCAATCTCTCCTTCACCCTCCACATACAATCTCTTGCCCGCTCTTGTCGCTTGCACCTGAAGAACATCTCTAGAATCCGCCCCTTTCTCACCTTGGAAACAACAAAAACCCTCACTGTTGCCCTGATCCACTCCCGCCTTGACTACTGTAACTCTCTCTTAATTGGCCTCCCCCTCACTTGACTTTCCCCCCTCCAGTCCATCCTTAATGCTGCAGCCAGGGTCATCTATCTGGCTAATCGTTACTCAGACTCCTCCGCTCTGTGCCAGTCATTGCACTGGCTGCCCATGAATTATAGGATCCGATTTAAATTGCTTGTTCTCACCCACAAAGCTCTCCACAGTGTGGCACCCCCCTACATCTCTTCCCTCATCTCTATCGGCCTACCCGTTTTCTACGCTCTGCAAGCGACTTTCGACTAACATCCGCACTAATCCGTACCTCCCACTCCCGGCTTCAAGACTTCTCCCGAGCTGCACCTATTCTTTGGGATGCTCTACCCCAAGAAATTAGGATGAACCACAACTTACACAGTTTTAGGCGCTCCCTAAAAACACATCTGTTTAGGGTGGCCTATCACGTTCCCTAATCAAAGTCCTTTTATATTCTCATAGCCCATTCCTTATTTCTCCAAACATAAGTCTCCACCGAACTAAAAAGCACTACAGATACTGGCTGGTGATGAGCTCATGCAGCCTTTATCTATCCCTCATCCCCTCAAGATGGCTGGACCATCCTTGTAAATAAGCCATTGTACTTTGTGTCACCCCCACCTCATTGTAGATTGTAAGCTCTTAGGAGCAGGGTCGTCATTATTTTTGCTGTAATTATTGTATTATCTTTAGCTATGTTACTTATGACTGTTGTACATGAACCTGTGAATTGTTAAGCGCTGCGGAATATGTTGGCGCTATATAAATAAAGATTATTATATTATTATTATTATTATTAAAATCCTGGCCCACCTGTATGTAGAGATCGCAGTATGGTGGACACATTGTGGTCCATGTGCTTCTAGTGGTCACATTTTCTCAGCCATACTATAGGCCGACTGTGGGTCATACAGCCTGAGTGTCTGTTTCCGTAGATGGGACTCCCAGCTGTGAGCATGAAACTGCTGGGCTATGATACAGATGGCCTCAGTGTCAGAGCCCAGCGGCTCCATGCTCACAGCGAGGAGTACCACCCATCTATCGAAGGAGACATGCAGCCACATATTAGTAAACTAAGCAATGTCACCACCATTCTTGGAGCTCCTTGTAATGGAGTACCACCTGTTCCTGGAGGACAAGATTCAACGACTGCTGGGAGTACCACCCTTCCATGGAAAGCCATGTACAGTGCATTAGAGACGAAATGGAAAGCTTTCAGTTGGATCTTACAAGACGAACACCGGCGTCGTGAGCTGCTCTCAATGAGAGTGCCACCTTTTCCTGGAGGACAGGATTCAATAAGGCAGCAGGGAGTACCGCCCTTCTATGTAAACTGAACTTTGTAAATAAAGCTGAAGATGATGTTATAAACTCCGAGAACCCCTATCAATGGGAGTACCAGCTGCCCCTAAACCAATATTTCAATAAACTCTAGGAGTACCCCCTTTTATGTGTATAGTGGGAGTACCGCCGGTCCCCGGAGGACACCAGTCAGCTGCATATAGTGGGAGTACCGCCGGTCCCCGGAGGACACCAGTCAGCTGCATATAGTGGGAGTACCGCCGGTCCCCGGAGGACACCAGTCAGCTGCATATAGTGGGAGTACCGCCGGTCCCCGGAGGACACCAGTCAGCTGCATATAGTGGGCGTACCGCCAGTCAGCTGTATATAATGGGAGCAAAGCCAGTCCCCGGAGGACACCAGTCAGCTGTATATAATGGGAGTACCGCCAGTCCCCGGAGGACACCAGTCAGCTGTATATAGTGGGCGTACCGCCAGTCAGCTGTATATAATGGGAGCAAAGCCAGTCCCCGGAGGACACCAGTCAGCTGTATATAATGGGAGTACCGCCAGTCCCCGGAGGACACCAGTCAGCTGTATATAATGGGAGTACCGCCAGTCCCCGGAGGACACCAGTCAGCTGTATATAATGGGAGTACCGCCAGTCCCCGGAGGACACCAGTCAGCTGTATATAATGGGAGTACCGCCAGTCCCCGGAGGATACCAGTCAGCTGTATATAATGGGAGTACCGCCAGTCCCCGGAGGACACCAGTCAGCTGTATATAATGGGAGTACCGCCAGTCCCCGGAGGACACCAGTCAGCTGTATATAATGGGAGTACCGCCAGTCCCCGGAGGACACCAGTCAGCTGTATATAATGGGAGTACCGCCGGTCCCCGGAGGACACCAGTCAGCTGTATATAATGGGAGTACCGCCGGTCCCCGGAGGACACCAGTCAGCTGTATATAATGGGAGTACCGCCGGTCCCCGGAGGACACCAGTCAGCTGTATATAATGGGAGTACCGCCGGTCCCCGGAGGACACCAGTCAGCTGTATATAATGGGAGTACCGCCGGTCCCCGGAGGACACCAGTCAGCTGTATATAATGGGAGTACCGCCGGTCCCCGGAGGACACCAGTCAGCTGTATATAATGGGAGTACCGCCAGTCCCCGGAGGACACCAGTCAGCTGTATATAATGGGAGTACCGCCAGTTCCCGGAGGACACCAGTCAGCTGTATATAATGGGAGTACCGCCAGTTCCCGGAGGACACCAGTCAGCTGTATATAATGGGAGTACCGCCAGTTCCCGGAGGACACCAGTCAGCTGTATATAATGGGAGTACCGCCAGTTCCCGGAGGACACCAGTCAGCTGTATATAATGGGAGTACCGCCAGTCCCCAGAGGACACCAGTCAGCTGTATATAATGGGAGTACCGCCAGTCCCCGGAGGACACCAGTCAGCTGTATATAATGGGAGTACCGCCAGTCCCCGGAGGACACCAGTCAGCTGTATATAATGGGAGTACCGCCAGTCCCCGGAGGACACCAGTCAGCTGTATATAATGGGAGTACCGCCGGTCCCCGGAGGACACCAGTCAGCTGTATATAATGGGAGTACCGCCGGTCCCCGGAGGACACCAGTCAGCTGTATATAATGGGAGTACCGCCGGTCCCCGGAGGACACCAGTCAGCTGTATATAATGGGAGTACCGCCGGTCCCCGGAGGACACCAGTCAGCTGTATATAATGGGAGTACCGCCGGTCCCCGGAGGACACCAGTCAGCTGTATATAATGGGAGTACCGCCGGTCCCCGGAGGACACCAGTCAGCTGTATATAATGGGAGTACCGCCGGTCCCCGGAGGACACCAGTCAGCTGTATATAATGGGAGTACCGCCGGTCCTCGGAGGACACCAGTCAGCTGTATATAATGGGAGTACCGCCGGTCCCCGGAGGACACCAGTCAGCTGTATATAATGGGAGTACCGCCAGTTCCCGGAGGACACCAGTCAGCTGTATATAATGGGAGTACCGCCAGTTCCCGGAGGACACCAGTCAGCTGTATATAATGGGAGTACCGCCAGTTCCCGGAGGACACCAGTCAGCTGTATATAATGGGAGTACCGCCAGTCCCCGGAGGACACCAGTCAGCTGTATATAATGGGAGTACCGCCAGTTCCCGGAGGACACCAGTCAGCTGTATATAATGGGAGTACCGCCAGTTCCCGGAGGACACCAGTCAGCTGTATATAATGGGAGTACCGCCAGTTCCCGGAGGACACCAGTCAGCTGTATATAATGGGAGTACCGCCAGTTCCCGGAGGACACCAGTCAGCTGTATATAATGGGAGTACCGCCAGTCCCCGGAGGACACCAGTCAGCTGTATATAATGGGAGTACCGCCAGTCCCCGGAGGACACCAGTCAGCTGTATATAATGGGAGTACCGCCAGTTCCCGGAGGACACCAGTCAGCTGTATATAATGGGAGTACCGCCGGTCCTCGGAGGACACCAGTCAGCTGTGTATAGTGGGAGTACCGCCAGTCTGCTGTATATAATGGGAGTACCGCCGGTCCTCGGAGGACACCAGTCTGCTGTATATAATGGGAGTACCGCCGGTCCCCGGAGGACACCAGTCAGCACCAGGTATCACCTGTCAAGTACACTCTGACCCCTCATACAAGGACAGGCCCTAGGTCACCGGTATAACCGCGGCCTCCTAGGCCCTAAGGTCACACAGTGCGTCCTCCAGCGGCCGCTGCCCTCCTCCTGTGCTCTCGCCGTCCCCCCGCCTCGGCTGCCCACGGTCTGCTGCTCCCGGCTCCGGGCACGTACCTTGGCGGCCATGCTGTACACAACTCACACACTTCCCATCTGACGCTTCACGTCACAGCGGCTCCGCCCACTCTGGCGCAAGCTGATTGGCTCCCGTCGTTTCCCGCCCTCTGGGCTGTCACGTGGTCAGACGTCCTTCGCTGGTGACTAGAGGAGACGAGTTGTTTGGTGAGCGGTCCGCGGTGTGTGACCGGGCGCGGGGTGGGCGCGGCCTGTGCGTCCACGTGTGACTGAGAGGCTGCAAGAGAAGAACACCCGTAACGTGACAAGGAAAGGGGAAAACTGCTACTCCCAACGTCTGCAGCTCCCCAGAAATGTCAGACACCTTCCCCTCATCATCGCTGCAACAACACCTCAGAAATGCCGGTACAGGGCTACTGACAACTGTGACCCCAAAAGTGCAAAACGCCAGACCCCAAGATGACAATTTCATCTCTGCCATAAATTCCATCAACCATATCCCCCATCACCCTAATACCCCCACCCCGGTCACCCTCATATCCCCCCCGTCACCCTCATATCCCCCCCCCGTCACCTTCATATCCCCCCCCCCGTCACCCTCATATTCCCCCCGTCACCCTCATATTCCCCCCGTCACCCTCATATTCCCCCATCACCCTCATATTCCCCCATCACCCTCACCCCCCTGTCACCCTCATATCCCCCTGTCACCCTCATATTCCCCCTGTCACCCTCATATTCCCCCGTCACCCTCATATTCCCCCTGTCACCCTCATATTCCCCCGTCACCCTCATATTCCCCCATCACCCTCATATTCCCCCATCACCCTCATATCCCCCCCGTCACCCTCATATCCCCGTTACTCTCTCCCCCCGTCGCCCTCATATCCCCCCGTCACCTTCATAACCCCCCATCACCCTCATATTTCCCCGTCACGTTTATACCCCCCGTCACCCTCATATCCCCCCGTTACTCTCTTGCGCCGTCACCCTCATATCCCCCCCGTCACGTTTATACACTCCGTCACCCTCATATCCCCTGTTACTCTCTTCCCCCGTCACCCTCATATCCCCCCGTCACGTTTATACACCCCGTCACCCTCATATCCCCCGATACTCTCTTCCCCCGTCACCCTCATATCCCCGTTACTCTCTTCCCCCGTCACCCCCATATCCCCCCCATCAACCTCATATCCCCCGTTACTCTCTTCCCCGTTACTCTCTTCCCCCGTCACCCTCATATCCTCTCGTCACCCTCCTATCCCCCCTTCACCTTTATATGTTACACGCACGCCGTTAGGTTCAGATAGGGCGAGATGGGTTTCATGAATTCTTTGGAATCCTGGGGGAACCGTTACTCAGGGTGACCATAGGCTGCAGCTTCTCTCAGGCACACGATAGATTCAATTGCTGACCAGACACATCTGACAAGAGTCTTTTTCAACAGTTTAACAGTGGGATTTAATCTGAAGCACGGCCAGTGCAATTCAGGGATATTACAGCAACAATCTTCATTACAGTACAGTCTGAGTTTCTTGAGCAACCGGCTCCAGTAACAATACAGTAGTTTCTTCACAAGGCACAGTATTATAGTCTCTTCAGTAGCATAATTCAGCATAGATTGGATCTCATAGCAGCACACTTCTATGCATAGACAACCACAGGCTTTTCCTTCACAAGGACACAATAGTACACAGCATTCTTTATCCTGCATGGAGATGGAGGGGGGAGGGTTTGATGAGGGAGATGATCCCTGTGACACAATTCCTTCCAGTCCTTATCTTCCTGCCCCATAAACTCCCTGAACTAACAGTATTATCTGACCTGTGTTTAGTTTCTCTCCTGATCTGAATCCTGTTCAGTTGCCTTCCATCATATCAAGATAACACACCACCTTTCTCTTCTGCTTCAGCAAGACTACAATAACAAGTTCCCCACATACCACCCTGGAGCTCTGCTATAACACTCCCCGTCTCCTGTGACTGTGTTAACCCCTCTAGTTGCTGGATGCTTCTGAAGCACAACACTTCCTGTCTCCTGTGCTTGTGTTATTTGTAATAGTTGCTGGATGCTTTTGAAGCAACAGCACTACATCTGCATGTCACATATACCCCCCGTCACCTTTATACCCCCCTCGTCACCCTCATACCCCTCGTCACCCTCATCCCTTGTCACCCTCATATCCCTCGTCACCCTAATATCCCCTGTCACCCTCATATCCCCCGTCACCCTAATATCCCCTGTCACCCTCATATCCCCCGTCACCCTCATACCCTTCATCACCCTCATATACCCCGTCACTTTCTTCCCCCGTCACCTTTATATGTTACACGCACGCCGCTAGGTTCAGATAGGGGCGAGACGGGTTTCATGAATTCTTTGGAGTCCTGGGGGAACCCTTACTCAGGACGACCTTGTCACCCTCATACCCCTCGTCACCCTCATACCCCTCGTCACCTTTATACCCCTCGTCACCTTTATACCCCCGCCACCCTCATACCTCCCGTCACCCTCATACCCCTCGTCACCTTTATACGGCTCGTCACCTTTATACCCCCGTCACCCTCATACCTCCCGTCACCCTCATACCCCTCGTCACCCTCATGTCCCCGTCACCCTCATGTCCCCGTCACCTTTATACCCCTCGTCACCCTCATGTCCCCCGTCACCCTCATGTCCCCCGTCACCCTCATGTCCCTTGTCACCCTCATGTCCCTTGTCACCCTCATGTCCCTTGTCATCCTCATGTCCCCCGTCACCCTCATGCCCCTTGTCACCCTCATGCCCCTTGTCACCCTCATGCCCCTTGTCACCCTCATACCCCTTGTCACCCTCATATCCCCCGTCACCCTCATACCTCCCGTCACCCTCATATCCCTCATACCTCCCGTCACCCTCATACCCCTTATCACCCTCATTCACCTTGTCACCCTCATCCCCGTCACCCTCATCCCCATCACCCTCATACCTCACGTCACCTTCATACCCCCCATGACCCTCATATCCCCCGTCACCCTCATGTCACCCTCATACCCCTTGTCACCCTCATACCCCTCGTCACCCTCATACCCCTCGTCACCCTCATACCCCTCGTCACCCTCATATTCCCCGTCACCCTCTTCCCCCGTCACCTTTATATGTTACTCTTACGCCGCTAGGTTCAGGGTAGGGCGAGACGGGTTTCATGAATTCTTTGGAATCCTGGGGGAACCCTTACTCAGGTCGACCTTGTCACCCTCATCCCCCTCGTCACCCTCATCCCCCTCGTCACCCTCAGATCCCCCGTCACCCTCATACCTCTCGTCAACCTCATATTCCCTGTTACACTCTTCCCCCGTCACCTTTATGTGTTACTCACACGCCGCTAGGTTCAGGGTAGGGCGAGACGGGTTTCATGAATTCTTTGGAATCCTGGGGGAACCCTTACTCAGGTCGACCTTGTCACCCTCATCCCCCTCGTCACCCTCATCCCCCTCGTCACCCTCAGATCCCCCGGTCTCATACCTCTCGTCAACCTCATATTCCCTGTTACACTCTTCCCCCGTCACCTTTATGTGTTACTCACACGCCGCTAGGTTCAGGGTAGGGCGAGACGGGTTTCATGAATTCTTTGGAATCCTTGGGGAACCGTTACTCAGGACGACCTCATCACCCTCATACCCCTCGTCACCTTTATACCCCCTCATACCCCCTCATACCCCTCTTCACCCTCATACCTCCCGTCACCCTCATACCTCCCGTCACCCTCATGTCCCTTGTCATCCTCATGTCCCCCGTCACCCTCATGTCCCCCGTCACCCTCATGCCCCTTGTCACCCTCATGCCCCTTGTCACCCTCATGCCCCTTGTCACCCTCATGCCCCTTGTCACCCTCATATCCCCCGTCACCCTCATACCTCCCGTCACCCTCATATCCCTCATACCTCCCGTCACCCTCATACCCCTTATCACCCTCATTCACCTTGTCACCCTCATCCCCGTCACCCTCATCCCCATCACCCTCATACCTCACGTCACCTTCATACCCCCCATGACCCTCATATCCCCCGTCACCCTCATGTCACCCTCATACCTCCCGTCACCCTCATACCCCTTGTCACCCTCATACCCCTTGTCACCCTCATACCCCTCGTCACCCTCATACCCCTCGTCACCCTCATATTCCCCGTCACCCTCTTCCCCCGTCACCTTTATATGTTACTCTTACGCCGCTAGGTTCAGGGTAGGGCGAGACGGGTTTCATGAATTCTTTGGAATCCTGGGGGAACCCTTACTCAGGTCGACCTTGTCACCCTCATCCCCCTCGTCACCCTCATCCCCCTCGTCACCCTCAGATCCCCCGTCACCCTCATACCTCTCGTCAACCTCATATTCCCTGTTACACTCTTCCCCCGTCACCTTTATGTGTTACTCACACGCCGCTAGGTTCAGGGTAGGGCGAGACGGGTTTCATGAATTCTTTGGAATCCTGGGGGAACCCTTACTCAGGTCGACCTTGTCACCCTCATCCCCCTCGTCACCCTCATCCCCCTCGTCACCCTCAGATCCCCCGTCACCCTCATACCTCTCGTCAACCTCATATTCCCTGTTACACTCTTCCCCCGTCACCTTTATGTGTTACTCACACGCCGCTAGGTTCAGGGTAGGGCGAGACGGGTTTCATGAATTCTTTGGAATCCTTGGGGAACCGTTACTCAGGACGACCTCATCACCCTCATACCCCTCGTCACCTTTATACCCCCTCATACCCCTCTTCACCCTCATACCTCCCGTCACCCTCATACCTCCCGTCACCCTCATATCCCCGCCACCCTCATATCCCCTGTCCCCCTCATATCCCCGTCCCCCTAGTATCCCCCTTCCCTCTTATGACCCCCGTTCCCCTCATGTCCCCCGTCACCCTCATACCTCCCGTCACCCTCATACCTCTCGCCACCCTCATACCCCCCGTCACCCTCATACCCCCCGTCACCCTCATACCCTTCATCACCCTCATATCCCCCGTCACTTTCTTCCCCCGTCACCTTTATATGTTACACGCACGCCGCTAGGTTCAGATAGGGGCGAGACGGGTTTCATGAATTCTTTGGAGTCCTGGGGGAACCCTTACTCAGGACGACCTTGTCACCCTCATACCCCTCGTCACCCTCATACCCCTCGTCACCTTTATACCCCTCGTCACCTTTATACCCCTCGTCACCTTTATACCCCCGCCACCCTCATACCTCCCGTCACCCTCATACCCCTCGTCACCTTTATACGGCTCGTCACCTTTATACCCCTCGTCACCCTCATACCCCCCGTCACCCTCATACCCCCCGTCACCCTCATGTTCCCCGTCACCCTCATGTTCCCCGTCACCCTCATGTTCCCCGTCACCCTCATGTCCCCCGTCACCCTCATGTCCCTCGTCACCCTCATGTCTCCCGTCATCCTCATACCTCCCGTCACCCTCATGTCCCCGTCACCCTCATGTCCCCGTCACCCTCATATCCCCCGTCACCCTCATGCCCCTTGTCACCCTCATTCACCTTGTCACCCTCATCCCCGTCACCCTCATCCCCATCACCCTCATATCCCCCGTCACCCTCATGTCACCCTCATACCTCCCGTCACCCTCATATCCCTCATACCCCTTGTCACCCTCATACCCCTTGTCACCCTCATACCCCTCGTCACCCTCATACCTCCCGTCACCCTCATACCCCTCGTCACCCTCATATTCCCCGTCACCCTCTTCCCCCGTCACCTTTATATGTTACTCTTACGCCGCTAGGTTCAGGGTAGGGCGAGACGGGTTTCATGAATTCTTTGGAATCCTGGGGGAACCCTTACTCAGGTCGACCTTGTCACCCTCATCCCCCTCTTCCCCCTCGTCACCCTCAGATCCCCCGTCACCCTCATCCCCCTCGTCACCCTCAGATCCCCCGTCACCCTCATGCCTCTCGTCAACCTCATATTCCCTGTTACACTCTTCCCCCGTCACCTTTATGTGTTACTCACACGCCGCTAGGTTCAGGGTAGGGCGAGACGGGTTTCATGAATTCTTTGGAATCCTGGGGGAACCTTTACTCAGGTCAACCTTGTCACCCTCATCCCCCTCGTCACCCTCATCCCCCTCGTCACCCTCAGATCCCCCGTCACCCTCATACCTCTCGTCAACCTCATATTCCCTGTTACACTCTTCCCCCGTCACCTTTATGTGTTACTCACACGCCGCTAGGTTCAGGGTAGGGCGAGATGGGTTTCATGAATTCTTTGGAATCCTTGGGGAACCGTTACTCAGGACGACCTCATCACCCTCATACCCCTCGTCACCTTTATACCCCCTCATACCCCTCTTCACCCTCATACCTCCCGTCACCCTCATATCCCCGCCACCCTCATATCCCCTGTCCCCCTCATATCCCCGTCCCCCTAGTATCCCCCTTCCCTCTTATGTCCCCCGTTCCCCTCATGTCCCCTGTCACCCTCATACCTCCCGCCACCCTCATACCCCCCGCCACCCTCATACCTCCAGTCACCCTCAAACCTCCCGTCACTCTCATACCCCCCGTCAAACCTCATCCCCCTCGTCACCCTCGTCCCTCTCAAATCCCCCATCTCCCTCATATCCCCCTCATACCCCCCATAGCCCTCGTCCCCCTCATACCCCTCGTCCCCCTCATACCCCTCGTCACCCTCATATTCCCTGTCACCCTCTTTCCCCGTCACCTTTATATGTTACACGCATGCCGCTAGGTTCAGATAGGGCGAGCCGGGTTTCATGAATTCTTTGGAATCCTGGGGTAACCGTTACTCAGAGCGACCTTGTCACCCTCATACCTCCCGTCACCCTCATACCCCTCGTCACCTTTATACCCTCCCGTCACCCTCATACCTCCCATCACCTTCATACCTCCCGTCACCCTCATACCTCTCGTCACCCTCATACCTCTCGTCACCCTCATATCCCCCGTCACCCTCATATCCCCCGTCACCCTCATATCCCCGTCACCCTCATATCCCCGTCACCCTCACATCCCCCGTCACCCTCACATCCCTCGTCACCCTCACATCCCTCGTCACCCGCACATCCCTCGTCACCCTCACATCCCTCGTCACCCTCATACCCCCCGCCACCCTCATACCCCCCGCCACCCTCATACCTCCAGTCACCCTCAAACCTCCCGTCACTCTCATACCCCCCGTCACCCTCATCCCCCTCGTCACCCTCGTCCCTCTCAAATCTCCCATCTCCCTCATAGCCCCCTCATACCCCCCATACCCCTCGTCCCCCTCATACCTCCCGTCACCCTCATACCTCCCGTCACCCTCATACCCCTCGTCACCCTCATATTCCCTGTCACCCTCTTCCCCCGTCACCTTTATATGTTACACGCACGCCGCTAGGTTCAGATAGGGCGAGCCGGGTTTCATGAATTCTTTGGAATCCTGGGGTAACCGTTACTCAGGGCGACCTTGTCACCCTCATACCTCCCGTCACCCTCATACCCCTCGTCACCTTTATACCCTCCTGTCACCCTCATACCTCCCATCACCTTCATACCTCCCATCACCCTCATACCTCTCGTCACCCTCATACCTCCCGTCACCCTCATATCCCCCGTCACCCTCATATCCCCCGTCACCCTCATATCCCCCGTCACCCTCATATCCCCCGTCAGCCTCATAACCCCCGTCACCCTCACATCCCTCGTCACCCTCACATCCCTCGTCACCCTCACATCCCTCGTCACCCGCACATCCCTCGTCACCCTCACATCCCTCGTCACCCTCATATCCCCCCGTCACCCTCATATCCCCTGTCACCCTCAACATCATATCATATAGAAGCATGGCCTCACTATGAATTGTTGATCAGGTCCATGGGCAGAAGAGCTGACACTCTTCAATACATAAATGCAGCATGAGAACCACTGTCAGTACATGAATGTAGAACCAGTCAGTACATGAATGCAGCATCAGAACCACCATCAGTACATTAATGCAGCACCAGGACCACCATCGGTACATGAATGAAGAACCACCGTCAGTACATTAATGCAGCACTAGAAACACTGTCAGTACATGAATGCAACATCAGAACCACAATCAGTACATGAATGCAGAACCACCGTCAGTACATGAAAGCAACATCAGAACCACCATCAGTACATGAATGCAGCACCAGATCCATCATCAGTACATGAATGAAGCTCCTGAACCACTATCAGTGCATGAATGCAGCACCAGAACCACCGTCAGTTCATGAGTGCAGCATCAGAATCACTGTCAGTACATGTATACAGCATCAGAATCACTGTCAGTACATGTATGCAGCATCAGAATTGCTGTCAGTACATGAATGCAGCATCAAAACCACCATCAGTACATGAATGCAGCACCAGTACTGTAACGGGTCCGGGAGGCGGACTGTAACGGGTCCGGGAGGCGGAACCTCTGAGCTACTATACAAGGGGGCGGCCCTTGTAAGGGAGCGGGTGGCAGTCTCTGGGTGAACGGACAGGGAGTTACGGCAAGTGATCAGGGCAGTCTCTGGGTAAGGGGTAGGTACGACCTGTGATGGCAGAGCCTCCGGGTAGGCTAGCAGGCAGGTGGTAGATGTGTGCTCCCAGGTGAGCAAGCGAGAGTCTCTGGAATAGCAGGTGGTCACGGCACGTGACGGCGGAACCTCCGGGCTGGCAGGCAGGTAGGTAACGGAGAAGCGCTCCCAGGTGAGCGGGCAAGAGTCTCTGGAATAGCTGATGGTCACCGCACGTGACAACGGGACCTCCGGGCTGGCAAGCAGGCAGGTAACGGAGATGCGCTCCCAGGTGAGCGGGCAAGAGTCTCTGAGATAGCTGGTGGTCACAGCACGTGACAACGGAGCCTCCGGGCTGGCAAGCAGGCAGATAACGGAGAAGCGCTCCCAGGTGAGCGGGCAAGCTGGTCCATAGACAGACTGACCGGAGTAGTAAGGCAGACCGTCGGACCTCAGGCAAGCAGGCAGGTAGCTGATATGCGCTCCCAGGTGAGCGGGCAGGCTGGTCCTTTAGACAGACTGACAGGAGTAGTAAGGCAGACCGTCGGACCTCAGACTGGCAGACAGGTAACAAGTATTCAGGCAGGAATCAGGCGGGTAACTGGCAGGTAACTAGCAGGAAACTGGCAGGTAACTGGCAACGGGACCTGAGGGCTGAAGCACAGGTGAGACACAGGTGCAAACAACATTGCTCGGGCACCTCCATTTTGGAGGAGGTGCCTTATATATGATGAAGTCCTCCGGCCATTGGCCGGGGACTCCTTAGGACGGCGCGCGCGGCCCCTTTAAGAGGAGGGGAGCGCGCGCGCGCGCGCCCTAAGCACAGGGGCCGGGAAGGAGCGCGCGCTGAGAGCAGAGCGGGAGGAGGACGCCGGGAAGGAGCGCGCGCTGACAGCAGAGCGGGGAGAGGACGCCGGGCACGGAGCAGAGCAGGAGGAGGACGCCGGGACGGAGCGCGCGCTGCCAGCAGAGCGGGGAGAGGACGCCGGGACGGAGCGCGCGCTGACAGCAGAGCGGTGAGGGGAGCAGCGTCCCTGCCTAGCAGAGGGCAGGGACGCCAGCGCTACAGTACCCCCCCCTTTAGGCCCCCCCTTTTTTAGGCCAGACAGAAATTTAGCTAGGATGAGAGGGGCATGGATATTCTCCCGGGGCTCCCACGTTCTCTCCTCAGGACCAAACCCCCTCCAATCTACCAAGAAAAAGGTCTTTCCTCTTACCCTTTTGGTGGCAAGAATGTTCTCTACCTCAAACTCGTCCTCAGCAGAAACCGGAGCAAGAGGCGTACCTGTAGACTTAGAAAAAGAGTTAAGTACCACAGGTTTGAGGAGAGATACATGGAAGGAGTTAGGGATCCGTAAGTTGGCCGGGAGTTTCAATTTATAGGCCACCGGGTTGATCTGACTGATAACCTCCAGTGGGCCGATGAACCGAGGCCCCAACTTATAGGAAGGGATCTTGAGCCGGACATATTTGGACGAGAGCCAGACTTTATCCCCAGGACGGAATTGAGGAGGATCCAGACGTCCTTTGTCAGCGTGCCTTTTCATACGCTCGGATGACAGAAGGAGTGCGGACCGGGTACTCTCCCATATGGAGGAAGACTCGCTCTTGTGATTGTTGTACGAGAATTCGGCCCTTGGCAGGAGATCCACCCAGTCAGAATGGTGAGCATTAACGAAGTACCGGAGGTAACTGGTCAGGTTCTGATTGATCCGCTCCACTTGACCATTAGACTGTGGGTGGTAAGCGGAGGAGAAGTCCAGAGTGACGTCTAGCAATTTACAAGTGGCTCTCCAGAAACGAGAAGTGAACTGTACTCCTCGATCCGACACGATGTGACGGGGCAGGCCATGAAGACGGAAGATGTGGCGGATAAAGACTCTGGCCAGCTCGGGTGCAGACGGAAGACCTGGCAGGGGAATGAAGTGAGCCATCTTGGAAAAGCGGTCAGCGACCACCCAAATGACCGTACAACCGGCAGAGACGGGCAGATCAGTTACGAAGTCCATCGCTATATGCTGCCAGGGGGCAGCAGGTGCTGGCAGAGGAAGAAGGCGGCCGGCCGACAGGTGTCTCGGAACCTTGTTGCGGGCGCAGGACACACAGGCAGAAACAAAGTCCATAACATCCTTGTGCAGGTTAGGCCACCAGTAGTGCCGGGTAATAAGCTGGAGGGTCTTTTTCTGACCGGCGTGGCCAGCTAGTTTAGACGAATGACCCCAGTGTAGGATCCTCTCCCGATCAGGTACCGATACGAACGTCTTACCAGGAGGGAGACAATTTAGACTCACGGGGGCCACCTGCATTACTCTGGCGGGATCGATGAGGCAGTCACATGGTCTACGAGGTGGTAATGTCTCTGCCTCCTCCATATCAAAGACATCAGCACAAGACCAATAAGGAATCGGAAGTCCAGGTAGATTAGCTGGGATAGGAGAGGGACGGACGGAATGAACGGGAACCAGACAGGTTTTATGACAGTCTTGTCCCCAGCGAAGGACTTCTCCGGTTTGCCAGTCAAGCACGGGTGCATGTCTCTGGAGCCAAGGCAGACCTAGCAAGAGGGCGTGAGAGAGTCCAGGCAGAACGTGAAGGGAGATACTCTCTGAATGCAGCATACCCACTTGCAGAGTAATGGATTCGGTGATGAATTGGATGGGGCGAGATAAGAGGCCCCCATCCACGGCAACAACAGACAAGGGTACAGCCAGAGGTTTGGTGGGGATGCGGTATTTCTCCACCAGGGACAGTGAAATAAGATTTCCGGCTGCTCCAGAGTCAAGTTGGGCTAGTTCGGAATAACGATTCTCCCCGCAGATGATTGAGACAGACAGCAGCAGGGATGGAGAGGATTTATTTTTGTCTAGATCAAGTCCTCTGAGCGAACCTAGACACAGGCGTTCTCCCGACCTCTCCGGGCAGGCACGGATCCGATGCTCCTTACTGCCACAGTAGAAGCAGCTCCCCTCGGCACGGCGAAAGTCCTGACGGGATTTGACCATCTTGGTCTGGTCGACCTGCATAGGCTCAGGAGAGTGTACCTGGGGAGAAACGGAAGGAGTGACGGGTTTCAGAAAAGTAGGACCCAGACGTGGAAGCCCCTTTTCACGGGTGACCTCTTTGGCACGTTCCTGGAACCGTAGGTCAATCCGGGTGGCAAGAGTTATTAGGTCATCGAGAGTGGTAGGAATGTCCCGACCAGCAAGTTCATCTTTAATACGGCCGGACAGACCCTCCCAGAAGACGGATACCAGAGCTTCGTTATCCCAGGCCAGCTCCGAGGCAAGGGTGCGGAACCGTATGGCATATTGACCCACGGTGAGGCTTCCCTGACGGAGGCGTAGCAGAGATGATGCGGATGAGGTCCTCCGTCCGGGTTCGTCGAAGGCTTTCCGGAAAGCCGTGAGAAAGGCAGGCAAGTCGGACACCAGGGGGTCTCCTCTCTCCCACAGAGGATTTAGCCAGGCCAGAGCCTCCCCGGTGAGATGGGACATGATGAATGCAATTTTGGCTCGGTCGGAGTTAAACTGGTGGGACAATAGTTCAAAATGCAGGGTGCACTGATTTATGAAGCCCCGAGCCAGGACGGAGTCGCCTCCGAAGCGAGGAGGTGCAGAGAGCCGGGGTCCGGAAAAGGATACCATGGTACTGGCCGTAGTTGCAGGATCAGACAGGGTGTTCAGGCGAGTATTAACATTCCGCAGATGACGCAGGATGGCCTCCTGTTGGGACTTCTGACGGGACAGTTCAAGACAGAGGTCCGAGAGCGAGGGAGCTTGGGTGCCACCGGGTTCCATGGCCCGAGCAAACTGTAACGGGTCCGGGAGGCGGACTGTAACGGGTCCGGGAGGCGGAACCTCTGAGCTACTATACAAGGGGGCGGCCCTTGTAAGGGAGCGGGTGGCAGTCTCTGGGTGAACGGACAGGGAGTTACGGCAAGTGATCAGGGCAGTCTCTGGGTAAGGGGTAGGTACGACCTGTGATGGCAGAGCCTCCGGGTAGGCTAGCAGGCAGGTGGTAGATGTGTGCTCCCAGGTGAGCAAGCGAGAGTCTCTGGAATAGCAGGTGGTCACGGCACGTGACGGCGGAACCTCCGGGCTGGCAGGCAGGTAGGTAACGGAGAAGCGCTCCCAGGTGAGCGGGCAAGAGTCTCTGGAATAGCTGATGGTCACCGCACGTGACAACGGGACCTCCGGGCTGGCAAGCAGGCAGGTAACGGAGATGCGCTCCCAGGTGAGCGGGCAAGAGTCTCTGAGATAGCTGGTGGTCACAGCACGTGACAACGGAGCCTCCGGGCTGGCAAGCAGGCAGATAACGGAGAAGCGCTCCCAGGTGAGCGGGCAAGCTGGTCCATAGACAGACTGACCGGAGTAGTAAGGCAGACCGTCGGACCTCAGGCAAGCAGGCAGGTAGCTGATATGCGCTCCCAGGTGAGCGGGCAGGCTGGTCCTTTAGACAGACTGACAGGAGTAGTAAGGCAGACCGTCGGACCTCAGACTGGCAGACAGGTAACAAGTATTCAGGCAGGAATCAGGCGGGTAACTGGCAGGTACTGGCAGGTAACTAGCAGGAAACTGGCAGGAAACTGGCAGGTAACTGGCAACGGGACCTGAGGGCTGAAGCACAGGTGAGACACAGGTGCAAACAACATTGCTCGGGCACCTCCATTTTGGAGGAGGTGCCTTATATATGATGAAGTCCTCCGGCCATTGGCCGGGGACTCCTTAGGACGGCGCGCGCGGCCCCTTTAAGAGGAGGGGAGCGCGCGCGCGCGCGCCCTAAGCACAGGGGCCGGGAAGGAGCGCGCGCTGAGAGCAGAGCGGGAGGAGGACGCCGGGAAGGAGCGCGCGCTGACAGCAGAGCGGGGAGAGGACGCCGGGCACGGAGCAGAGCAGGAGGAGGACGCCGGGACGGAGCGCGCGCTGCCAGCAGAGCGGGGAGAGGACGCCGGGACGGAGCGCGCGCTGACAGCAGAGCGGTGAGGGGAGCAGCGTCCCTGCCTAGCAGAGGGCAGGGACACCAGCGCTACAAGTACCACCGTCAGTTCTTGAATGCAGTGCCAGAATCACCGTCAGTACATGAATTCAGCAACAGAACAACCGTCAGTACATGAATGCAACATCAGAACCACTATCAGTACATGAATGCAACATCAGAATCACCATCAATACATGAATACAGCACCAGAACCACTGTCAGTACAGGAATGCAGTGCCAGAACCACCGTCAGTACATGAATGCAGTGCCAGAAACACCGTCAGTGCATGAATACAGCACCAGAACCATTGTCAGTACTGGGAGTTGTTACCAGCCAGCATCAGACTGCAGACCATACAGTAACCACAGTACTGATAAGATGCAGACAGGATTACAAATAAAAATTTACATCCAGTTACCTTATAGGTGACATTTTCTCTAATTAGGCTATGTGCACACAAAGCGTTTTTGATGCATTTTCGCAGCATTTTTTCCGCTGTGAAAACGCTTGTTAATAGGTCTGCCAGCTAAGCTATAGCAATGGTAATCCTGATGTGCTATGCACATGATTCGGAAATTTCCGCTCAGGATTAGCATTACAGAAAAAAACTCAGTATGACCATTATGCCAAGCGTTTCCGGTGCATTTCCCACCCATTGACTTTAATTGAAACACAGCAAATCCGCAGGTATAATATTTATACCTGCGGATTTGCTGCGTTTCAGTTAAAGCCAATGAGCGGGAAATGCTCCGGAAACACGGTGCGGGTGGTACCCCGGTCGGGAGAGGAGGACTGCAACTCCTCTCATCCGACCGCTGCTCCCGCTGATAACAGCGAGAGCGGCGCTGTTGAGGGGAGCAGTAGTTCTCAGCAGAGCTGGGAACAACTGGCAGTTAAAAAAAGGAAAATAAAGTAAAAAATAAAAAAAAATCCTTTATGCTCACTTGTCCGGCGCCCCCCGGTGTCTTCCTAGTCCCCGGCGATGTTCTCTCACCGGCGATATTCTGCGGGGAGCGCGCTCGCTCCCAGCAGTGTACTGCGCTGCCAGGACCTGAGGTCACGTGAGCGATCAGCTGATCGCTCACGTGACCTCCCCGTGGGAACATTCTCAACATTGCTCCCATGGTGGTAAGTGATCTTCAGCTGATGAACCCCAGTGACCTCCTGCAGCATGTATACTGATGGGAGTGATTTTACACCCCTGTCAGTATACTCTGCTGACTTCTACAGCAGTGACATCAGTGTTTGCTGATGTCGCTGCTGCAGAAGTGACCCGGATCGCTGTGGGACAATCATTGGTGGTACGTGGACTGCGTCGTGACGGCGGACAGGTGAGGGATATGGTTGTTTGTTTTTTTACGTTTCTTTTAAATAATCAAGGGATTCGGGGACTGAGAGGGTAATAAATTTTTTTTTATATCTGTGTGTTTTTTATTTCATTATTTCTGGCCGTGTCTTTTATTGAAAAAGCGGTTACCATTTTACTATGCGGCTAGTAATGGGGGCATCTTATAGACGCCCTCCATTACTAACCTGGGCTTCACGTCAGCCGCCTATACAAGGCTGACGTGAACCCCATTACCCCACTTAGCCTCCGCTCTTCCCACTGCCCGATAGCGGTGACAAGTGCCAGATTTGGCGCATCTTATGGATGCGCCATTTCTGGGACTGCTGAGGGGTGATATTAATAGCCGCGGAGGGGGATAGTATTCATGGCCCCTTCCCTAGCTATTAATATCAGCCCGCAGCTGTCTGTTTAGCTATTTCTGGTTAGATTTTATAGGGGGACCCCGCGACAATTTTTTTCTGGGGTCCCCCTGTAATCTAGCCAGTAAACGCTATACAAACAGCTGTGGGCTGATATTAATAGCCAGGAACATTGTTGCCTAATGGCCCCTTCCCCGGCTACTTATAGCCCCCAGCGGTCGGCTTTCCCTCTGCTGGTTATAAAAATTATGCGGGAGCCCACGCCATTTTTTTTTAAATTTTAGGCTCTGCGCCCACGATCTGGACATAGCAGCACTTTGGACGCATATTTTTTGCTGCGCCCAAAATATTGCATTCTATTGAACGCAGGTAGATCCACATGTGTTCACTGAACCATGCGTATTTAGCGCATTCAGTACATTATCACCCGCAGCATGTCAATTTCTGTAGCGAACACGTTAGTCTCCGCTGCAGATTTTGACCGATTGAAGTGTCATTCTATGCGGTGGATTCACATGTATCGACAACAAAAGTGCGGCATTATAACACCGTGTTTTGGGGACATAGTGGCTAACGAAACAGCTGTGAGCTGTTAATTATAGCCAGGGACCATGTTTGCAAATGGCACCTTCCCAGGCTAAAAATAGCAGCTCAAGGTTGCCACATAAATTGCGTGAATAGAAATGCTAATTAAGATTGGGTGAATGGGATTAGCTGACACCTAGCTCTTTTGTTTGGTGACGACAAGGTGACAATCAGACCTTTTCATGACCAAACCTAATTAAAGAGTTAAATATACACACAGACACAGAGAAAACACTTTATTTGAAATACAACAGACACATTATTTAATCATTTAAATGAACCAATATACTCACCCCAGTTCTGACAGTAATCCTAGAGTTTAAGCAATGTCCCACCAAATAACTTTATTTAGCTCCAAAAGGCAGTCATTGATGTACAAAAACCGCATAAAAAATGCATCAAAAACACGGCAAAACTGCATGGTTTTTCCGCAGGGTTTTTCCTGCCAAGGAGATGCAGAAACGCTGAGGAAATTTCTGCTTCAAATCCTGAACGCGCACATAGCCTTAGAGTCGTTCCCATCCCTTTTGTTGGAGATTTCACTCCCACAGCTCATCTCTCCAGACTTCCCTATTCTCCGATCTTCAGCAACACTTCCCAACACGGTGACCTTAAAAATAAAAGTATCATTACACTATATATAATTTTTATATAATTAAATCTCCCATGCTGTGCCCCTGAATAAATAATTGCCCCTTACTGTGCTAGCTGCACAAAATATCGCCCCCACCCTGATTCTCGCCATAATGTCGCCCCACACAGCCCTTCTCCATAATATTCCCCCCACACTGCCCCTCTCCATAAAAACCCCCCCACTCTGCCCCTCTCCTTAATGTCCTCTACACTGAGCCTTTCCATAATATCCCCCCACAGTGCCCCTCTCTGTCTCCACACTTCCCCACTCCATAATGTTTCCCCCCACACTGCCCCTCTACATAATATTCCTCCCACACTGCCCCTCTCCATAATATTCCACCCACACTGTCCCTTTCCTTAATATACCCCCACACTGCACTTATCCAAAATATCTCCTCCACACTGCCCCTCTCCATAATATTCCCCCAACACTGCCCCTTTCCATATTATTCCCTCTGCAATAATGTCCCCCCACACTGCCTCTCTCCATAATGTACCCCCACACTGCCCCTTTCCATAATGTACCCCCACACTGCCCCTCTCCATAATATCCCGCCCACACACTGCCTCTTTGCATAAAGACCCCACTGCCCCGCGCTATACTATACCCCCTTTCACAATCTCCCCTTCATTGCCCCATAATGTCCTTGTCAGGCAAAATGTATTTCTGCCCGAGTTTTTAAAAACGAGAGATATCTCAAAGAAAAAGAAATACCCCCACCCCCTATCCGTTTGTAGAGAGTACATAGAACTTACTTTAGCTTTCCCCCAAACTAGTAATCTTTATGACCCGCCATAAAACCTCAGTCCAGGGCAAGCACTGGTACAAACCGGAAAGTCCCTCCAAAAAAAACCATTGTTTAATTGTACAAACGTTTAATGTCAATTTGAATAACGCACAGGTCTGACAGAAACACCGGGACCACATTTTTGGAATGCTCACCTTTTTCCCATTACAATAGTATAACTTGCATAACTGAGGAATGACCGGGAACTGAGATAAAGGATTCTGAGCGTCATAGAGGTTTCATATTTAATATCAATCTTCATGAATATTGGTGACGGCCAACCTGATGTCTCCATCTTGGATGTGGGACCCCCCCACACCAAGATATGAAATCTGAAGGTTTCTATGTTCTATGCAGCTGGGTGGTTTCACAAAACCGAGCCCCCGTGTGAGGTAGACAATATGGGTGGTTCCTAATAATTTGGCCCTGTTACTGAAAAGCAAATCGGCCATTTTCAAGTCATTCCAATCAGGGACGTCAGACGCATGCACTACACGCTGCGTGGAGGAATCAAATCTAATTTCCGGGGAGCCGTCCCCCCCACAGAATCTGAGACCATCCCCACGTGGCACAGGTTTTGCTATTACTTATCCCTTTTATTTTAATAACTGTTTTATGCATACATGTAAATTGTCTCCTTTATAATATCTTGTATATATTTTGTAAACACTGCCCCCCTTTGGGAGTAAATCATTATTATTTACCAATTTCGTTCTTCTTGTTCTATGTCGAACAAACACGTTCCTCACCCGCTAATTCACGTTACCTAACGGGTACCCGATCCACCTGTTAAGCGATCGGTGGTGGCAGTATACCAGTATTTATGTGATATTGTGGTTTGAGGGTGGCTGGTCGGAGGTATATATACCTTCCTGGAAGGAACTGGTGGTATATATACGTCCTGTCACATCACGTGCCGCAATAGTCGACATAAATTAGAGCAGCTGCACCCGTGCTTATCCTCGGTCAATACCGTGTTTGACCAGCAGGATAAGGGGGCGCCAGAGAGCTGCAAGGTCTGACCCAAGTGGGTGTCATTTTCGTGACAAATTGGTGGCAAGCGGTGGGATCATAGGACATTAGTGATCTGGTTTGAGCAATCATTCCTCTCACTAAAAGCTTGCACGGTTCTTACCTGGACCGGGCACAAAAGTTTTGAAGATCGAACTCAGTGTTTATTAGATCTGAGACAATACTGTATGTGTAGCAGTTACCCCTACCCTTCTTCCGTTTTTCTTTTCTATTCTTATTTTGGTGATCATGGTCATAGTTGGGGAGCCCTGGTACCGCCAGCAGAAAAAGGACACTCTTATTGGAATATGTATAACCAGAGGCATTGATCACCGCGACAAAAAGAGAGAACAAATGGCTGCTGCACTGGCGCAACTGGAGACTGAGCAAGCCCTTCTCCAGACCTCAGCAGGGCCAGAGGTCAGCCGAGATATGGACAGTACTGCAGCAGGGGTCCCACCTGTAGACTCACGCCGCGTCAGCGACCAGGGCAGCGTGGACCCCTATCTGCAGATGGCTCTACAGCAACGTCCTGCAGAAGATCATGAAGGACGGCTGAGAGTAATTCAACAGCATCAGGATGCCGAGAGAGCCCAGCGAGAGGCCGAGAGAGCCCAGCGAGAGGCTGCCGAGCGGCGAGCGGAGGCCCAAGCTCAGAGGGCCCATGAACTGCAGATGGCCCAACTCTGGATCCCAGCTTCCACCTCACGGAACGGTGAGACCAACAATGCGACCCTGTTTAAGCCCCGTCCAGAGCATTTTCCTGTGATGGAAAAGGACGGCGACCTCGACACCTTTCTGTGGGATTTTGAAAAGACTTGCAGACAGTACCAGCTGCCTAAGGAACAGTGGGCGCCATACTTAACTGCAGGACTGCGAGGCAAAGCTCTGGATGTGTTTGTGGCTCTTCCTCCGAGCCTCGATGGGAACTATGATGCCATTAAGCAGGCCCTAATTGTTATGTTCTGCTACCAGAGCTAAGGAAAGAGAGGAGATCTGTCCCTACGATAGAACTCAGCTTGATCCCTACGATGTAACAGGGAACCTGATCCTGCGATCAGACCTGCTAAAGTCCTCAGCTAGTCTGTACGGAGACCTATAGATGTGGGGAAGGAATCCCTACAAGTACTAGGGACTGGGAGCAAAATGGACACCTCCTAGCAGAAATAGTAGCAGACAGACGAACAAACAAACAATATAGAACACAGAGGTCCGAAGACCAAGCAAACTAACAGAGTTAGATACTGAGCACTGGCTAGCTAAAGAGTAGTAATACAATGAAGTCCAGCAAAGCCAGAAGGGCGGAGCAAGACTAAATAGGCCAACAAGGTCATGTGACCAGCAATAGAAAAAACCTAAGAGCAAGGTTCTAACAGTACCCCCCCTTCTAAGAGGATCCTCCGGATCCCCTAGGACCAGGCTTATCAGGAAATCTCCTGTGAAACGCTCTGATAAGTCTGGACACGGAAACATCATCCGACCTCACCCATGAGTTATCCTCGGGTCCGAAACCTTTCCAGGCCACGAGATACTGCAAACTACCTCTATACCGTCTAGAATTAAGGATGCGAGAAATTTCATATTCCCCGTCCTCCACCACCGGAGGAACAGAGGCAGAGGCGTCACAATCCGACACAACAGCTTTTTTCAACAGAGAGACATGAAACACCGGATTAATTCTCCAGGAGGTAGGAACCTCCAACTTAACAGCAGATTGGTTGACAACCTGAAGCACCTTAAAGGGCCCTACAAACTTGGGACCCAATTTCTTAGAAGGAATCCTCAACCGCAGATTCCTAGAGGACAACCAAACCATGTCACCAACAGCGAACAAAACCTCCTGTCGTTTACTATCAAAGTAGTCTTTAGATTTTCTGTTAGCCTCCTGAAGATTACCACGTACATCCGTCCAAACTCTCTCCAAATCGCCGGAAAAATTCTCCTCCTCAGGCACGGCAGATACCAACTTGGAGAACGACCCAAACGACGGATGTCTCCCAGAACAACAAAAAAAAGGCGAACAACCAGCAGAAGAAGATGTATGATTGTTCAGAGCAAATTCAGCAAGTGGCAGAAACTCAGACCACCCCTCTTGATTGTCTGCCACAAAACAACGCAAGAACTGCTCAACATCCTGGTTTTTCCTTTCTGTCTGGCCATTAGATTCAGGATGATATCCGAATGAGAACGACAAATGAACTCCCAACCTGTCACAAAAGGCGCGCCAAAAACGAGCCACGAACTGAGGTCCCCTATCAGAAACAATGTCAGTAGGAACGCCATGAAGTCTGACAATTTCCTTGACAAAGGCCTTAGCGAGAGTCTTAGCGCAGGGCAGTTTGACGAAGGGAACCAAGTGACACATCTTGCTAAAACGGTCCACGACCACCCAGATGACAGTAAAACCCTCAGAGGGGGGAAGGTCAGTTATAAAGTCCATAGCCAAATGTGTCCAAGGAGCACTGGGAACCTCCAGAGGGCAAAGTAACCCCACAGCAGGAGTATGTGAGGACTTAGATCTAGCACATATAGTACATTGACGCACCCACTTAATGACTTCCTTCTGCCATCCAGGCCACCAAAAACTGCGACCCACCAGTCTCTTGGTCTCAGAGATTCCGGGATGACCTGCCAACCGAGATTCGTGACACTCAACAAACAAATCTCTCCTAAAGGTCCCAGGAACAAACAACCTCCCATGGGGAGTGTTAGATGGGGCATTCTCCTGTGCTTTAAGAATCTCATCTTCCAAAACGGAGTCCAAAGCAGCTATCACAACACCTTGTAAAATGTTCTCCTCTTTCTCAGCACCGACTATGGGAGAAAAACTGCGAGACAAGGCATCCGCCTTAACATTCTTAGTACCTGGGATGTAAGTAACGGAAAAATTAAACCGCGAGAAAAACAGTGCCCACCTAGCCTGACGGGCATTCAGGCGCTTGGCAGCATCAAGATATATCAGATTTTTATGATCCGTAAAAACCTGAACGGGAAATTCAGCACCTTCCAAGAGGTGGCGCCAATGTTCAAATGCGAGTTTAATAGCCAATAATTCCCGATTACCAATATCGTAATTCAGTTCAGTCTCTGAAAAATTTTTTGAAAAAAAAGCACAGGGATGTACTCCATCCCCGTTATCCTGAGACAATACTGCGCCAACCCCCACAGATGAAGCATCAACCTCAACCAAAAATGGCTTAGTCACATCAGGCTGCATAAGGATGGGAGCAGAGGTGAACCTCTCCTTGAGATACACAAAAGCTTCAATGGCCTCAGAAGTCCACTGAACCGCATCAGCACCTTTCCTGGTGAGATCGGTCAGAGGTTTGACAATAATAGAAAAATTTTTAATGAATTTTCTATAATAATTGGCGAAACCCAAAAACCTCTGTATCGATTTCAAACCAATAGGCCTAGGCCATTCCTGCACAGCTTGAACTTTAACCGGGTCCATCTCAAAACCTTCGCTGGAGATAATGTAGCCCAAAAAACTAATTCTCTGTACAGCGAACTCACATTTCTCCAGCTTAGCAAAAAGAGAATTGTCAATTAATAACTGTAATACTTCACGTACGCTCCGCCAATGAGACTCCAGATCCGGCGAATAAATCAAAATGTCATCCAAATACACAACCACATTTTTGCCGATCAAAGGTCTAAGGATGTCATTAATAAGATTCTGAAAAAATGCAGGAGCATTAGTAAGACCAAAAGGCATAACCAAATTCTCAAAATGACCCACAGGAGTGTTAAAAGCAGTCTTCCATTCGTCACCCTCCTTCATGCGCAACAGATTGTATGCCCCCCGAAGGTCAATTTTAGATAACCACTTGGCCCCCACTAACTGGTTAAACAGATCAGGAATCAATGGCAGTGGGTAAGGATTGCGTACGGTAATTTTGTTAATCTCACGAAAATCCAGACAAGGACGTAAACCGCCGTCCTTTTTTTTTACAAAAAAAAAATCCAACCGCCACAGGAGACTTAGAGGGCCTAATGTGACCGGCGGCCAAACTTGTCTCTATGTATTCCTCCAAAGCCTTTCTCTCAGGAATAGTAAGGTTAAATAAACGACTTTTAGGAAGAGTCGCTCCAGGGACAAATTCAATAGTACAATCATAGTCTCTATGGGGAGGCAAAACCTGCGATTCCTTCTCAGAAAAAACTCTCCAAAAATCCTGAATAGGCACAGGCAATTCCCCCCTATCCACAGCTGCAATACGCCCGTTACAACACTTGTCATAACATTTATGGCTCCAGGATTTAATTTCATTGGTAGACCAATCCAGTACAGGATTGTGCAATTTTAACCAGGGCAATCCCAACACCACCGGAGAAGGCAAGTTATTCAAAACTACCAAATCCAATTTCTCATGGTGAACACCATTAATAGTGAGGGGAAACTCAGACCCTGAGAGTAACATTCTTCAAAGGGGAGCCATCCACAGAAACCACAGCAATGGGGGATGACAAAGGTTCGGGTTTTAAATTGAGTTTTTCCAAGAATACCCCATCAATTACATTCAGTGTAGACCCACAATCGACAAACACCCGAAATTCCATTAATTTTTCCTGAGCAATAGTGGAAGCAGCTAAAAATACACACTTGGAATTTAAACAGGCAATACGGGCATGACTGACCTTTTTTTTTTCTTTCTTCATACGAAGCACACAGCTTTTAATGAAATGACCAGAATTTCCGCAATAGAAACACAAACCTTCAGAAAATCTGCGGTCCTTTTCTTGAGAGCGAGGTGCCATCGCTCCAATCTCCATCGGCTCTCCACTGTCAGTACACACATTCTCATGACGAGAAACTGACATAGCAGAGGATTTGCTCTCATTAACCCTTGCACGCAGTCTCCTATCCACCCGTATAGCTAATTGCATAGCCTGTTGCAAATCTTCAGGTGTGGGATAAGCAATTAGCAGGTCTTTAACCCTTTCACTAAGCCCAGCAAGAAACAGACTGTAACATACCTGGCGGCGTCCTTGCATAGTGGTCCATCTCCCACTGTGCAAGAGCGCGCACTTGATCTCCTGTCCAGAATGTCTCTCTGGCTTCCCTCCATGCTGTCTGTTTGTGTCTGTTTCTGCTGCTTAAGGGCGGCGCCCGATCACTTCCTGCTTTTTGTACCTGCTGTGGGTCACACCCCTTGTGCGTCCTCAGCCTATTGCTGTCTGTCACCTGGTATATAACCCAGCTGCGGCAATCAATCCCTGCCTGAGCATAGTGTTTCATTCAGTGTGTGCTTGCACTCTGTAGGTGCCAGGTCCCGTTCTTTGTCTCCTGCCTTGCGGTATCAGTTCCCGTGTCTGAACTGAGTCCTGTCTATGTCTCCTGCCTTGCGGTATCAGTTCCCGTGTCTGAACTGAGTCCTGTCTATGTCTCCTGCCTTGCGGTATCAGTTCCCGTGTCTGAACTGAGTCCTGTCTGTGTTCTCTTGTCTGCCTATCCTGGAGGCTGTATTTCCAGGCCTGTCTGAACACGCTCCTAGCCTGTTTCTCCCGCCTTCTAGGGGCCGATTACCTAGACCCGTTCCTGTATCTTGTCTGTCCTGTCTGAACACGCTCCTAGCCTGTTCCTCCCGCCTTCTAGGGGCCGATTACCTAGACCTGTTCCTGTATCTTGTCTGTCCTGTCTGAACACGCTCCTTGCCTGTTCGTCCCGCCTCTCTGGGGGCCGTATTCCCAGACCCGCTCCTGCATCCCGCTGCAGTGTCGGTCTCCTCTGTACACTCAGTTCCAGTCTGAACTCTTTCCTATCCTTTACCTGTTTTGCCTCTATGTCCGTTCCCTTCCTTTTTCTGCAGAGTCTGAACTCGTACCTAACTCCTGCTTGTTGTCTCTGTACTCCCGTTTGTGAGTTTGTGGTCCACTCGCTACTTCACTGCAAGTATCCTGTGGGTATCTGGCTCTGCCTTTCTCTTCCTGTCTGTTCCGTGTGAACAGAGCCCTGTCCCCTCTGCTCTGACTCCTTTGCTCACCGCTCCGGCGGTTCTAGCCTGCTCTGACTCCTTTGCTCACCGCTCCGGCGGTTCTAGCCTGCTCTGACTCCTTTGCTCACCGCTCCGGCGGTTCTAGCCTGCTCTGACTCCTTTGCTCACCTCTCCGGCGGTTCTAGCCTGCTCTGACTCCTTTGCTCACCGCTCCGGCGGTTCTAGCCTGCTCTGACTCCTTTGCTCACCGCTCCGGGGGTTCTAGCCTGCTCTGACTCCTTTGCTCACCACTCCGGCGGTTCTAGCCTGCTCTGACTCCTTTTCTCGCTGCTCCGGCAGCCTTGCTCCGCTCTGACCCTTTTGCTCGCTGCTCCGGCAGCCTTGCTCCGCTCTGACCCTTTTGCTCGCTGCTCCGGCAGTCTCGCTCCGCTCTTATCCTTTTGCTCACTGCTCCGGCAGTCTTGCTCCACTCTTGCTCACCGCTCCAGGCGGCCTCGTCCTGCTTTACTCTTGCTCACTGCTCTGGCAGTCTCGCTCAGCTCTGACCATTTGTTCACCGCTCCTGGCGGCCTTGTCCTGCTCTACTCTTGCTCACCGCTCCAGGCGGCCTTGTCCTGCCCTGTTCTCGCTCACCTCTCTGGGAGGCCTCACTCTGCTGTGTTTGTCCGCCACATCTGTGGTTCTGTTCCTGAGTCCCAGTGTGTACTGGGTCCTATCCCGCCTGTGTTCCTACCTGCTAGTGCCTCCCTGTCTGCACTCTAGCTGTGCTTGCCTGTACCCCCCTGCCTGCATACCCGCCTGCCTGCATACTAGTCGTGCCTGCCTATACCCACCAGTCTGTGTGCCAGCCTACCAGTCTGTTCCTGTATTCCCCTGTGTGGGTCAACAGCCGTGTCCGGGGTCTGTCCTGGAGTAGCACCTGGTCCCTCTGCTCGGTTCCTCCTTGGTGCACTGGCGTCGTATGCCGTCGTGCGACCCTGGTCGGATCGGGTGAATACCTAGTTACGCCCCTCCAGGCATTCACTCTCCGGCACGGTCCAGTGGAATCACTACAATCACACGCACACGCCGCTCAGCCCGGGCGTGTGCATTACACAGACTCTTCAGAGCAGAATCGTTCCACCCTATTTGAGTAGACCACCGACGGAAATGAGTACAATATTTTTCCACATTACCTGATCCCTGTCTCAAACGTCTCAACTCAGTCTCAGCAGATGAGACACGGTCAGGATCATCATATAATAGCCCCAAAGCAGAAAAAAAACTATCCACTGATCTAAAGCATGTATCACTAGGTTGCAAAGAAAAGGCCCACTCCTGAGGCTCTTTGCGCAAAAGTGACATTATGAACCCTACGCGCTGGGATTCATCCCCAGAGGACCTGGGTCTCAAACGAAAATACAATAAGCAAGCATTTTTAAATGAAAAAAATTCTTGGTGTTCACCAAAAAATAAATCAGGCAAACGTACCTTAGGCTCCAAGAAATGTGCTCCAGGACAGTTACTCACGTGCTGACGGAGCTCGGCCACCTCCAGAGAGAGTCCCTGCAGGCGTTGAGCCAAATCCTGAACCGACACCATGATGGAACAGAAAAATCTTTCCTTAGAGAATTTGCAGGCTGGACTTACTGTTATGTTCTGCTACCAGAGCTAAGGAAAGAGAGGAGATCTGTCCCTACGATAGAACTCAGCTTGATCCCTACGATGTAACAGGGAACCTGATCCTGCGATCAGACCTGCTAAAGTCCTCAGCTAGTCTGTACGGAGACCTATAGATGTGGGGAAGGAATCCCTACAAGTACTAGGGACTGGGAGCAAAATGGACACCTCCTAATAGAAATAGTAGCAGACAGACGAACAAACAAACAATATAGAACACAGAGGTCCGAAGACCAAGCAAACTAACAGAGTTAGATACTGAGCACTGGCTAGCTAAAGAGTAGTAATACAATGAAGTCCAGCAAAGCCAGAAGGGCGGAGCAAGACTAAATAGGCCAACAAGGTCATGTGACCAGCAATAGAAAAAACCTAAGAGCAAGGTTCTAACACTAATCCAGAGGTTCCAACTGACTCCTGAGGTGTACCGTAAAAAGTTCCGGAACCTCCAGCGTGGACCGCACGACAGTTACAGCGGTGTGGTGCATAGGCTCCGGACCAACTTTGAGCAGTGGATCCAAGGACTGTCAGCGACCACCTTTGAGCAGCTAAAGGATCTGATGGTGAAAGACCAGTTCCTGCATCTGTGTCCGACTGAGGTACGGCAGTTCGTGATGGATCGAGAGCCACCAGATGCCAATAAAGCAGCGCAGATCGCAGACACCTACGAGGCCAACCGGAGACCAGAGGTGCGAAAGCCGGTCGTCGCCAGCTGGAAAGGGGGTAAGCCATCAACCACCATCCCTGCCCCTGCCATCCGACCTTCCGGAGGCCTTTTTCCCGTTACCAATGCCCGGCCTGCATCTGATGCCCGCAAGTGTTATTTCTGCAACCAGACTGGTCATCTCAGCGCCACTTGCCCAGAGAAGCAGAGGAAGAGCCCCCCATCCAAGGCTCCAGGGCCTAATGCCTCAGTTCTGTTGGTAGGTGGGCCGGTTGGGAGGGCCTGGGAAAACTTGCAGTCTGTCAGGGTGGGGGACACTCACTGTAGGCCTCAAGGACACTGGGGCCGAACGAACCCTCATCCGACCCGAACTGGTGTCCACTGAAGAGCTTATTCCGGGAAAGACCCTGACTGTCACCGGGATTGGGGGCGTCCGATGCCCCTTGCCCATGGCCCGTGTTTTTATTGATTGGGGTGCGGGGAGTGGGGTGAAGGAAGTGGGAATATCTGCAAACCTACCTGCAAATGTTTTGTTGGGAACTGATTTGGGGAGGATGTTTGCTTATTATGTCCCTGACCCCCCTCCCAGATCTGATACGGTTGGTAAGGTTAATACTGATACTGTGAATGTCAATGCTTTACCTGATGATGTTGATGATGTTGTATTGGAAGGTGCAGGAGAACTCAGCCCTGTCACTCTGCGGGGTGATGTTGCTGAGGATCCCCTAGCAGGAGCAAAGGTCAGTGCCAAGGGTAATGGGGAGAGGCACGAGGACCATGAAGCAGGTGGTGCTGTGCCAGTGACCAGTGTCACAACAGAAGGTGACCTGGCTGATAGTCGCTGTCCCATACGTAGCACTGTGCCTGAGGTAATGGAGGATGATGGAGAAGTAGTTCTCATGGCCTCGCAGGCTAATGAGACGGTGTTATTCCCTGGGGAGACGGCCTATATAGCCGGTGTTACCCGCAGTCAGAGTGCCCAGAATGCAAGTAACGCCCTGCCTTCTGGACCCTCCTTGGACAGAGGAATAACTGAATCAGGTATGGACCCAGAGCCGGTCCCAGAGGGTCCCAGTGAGGACGTGGCCTTAACCTCACTTCGGGCTTCCTCCAGCCAGGAGTTTCAGGCAGCTCTGCACTCAGATGCTAGCCTAGAGACGTTAAGGAGCCTCGCTGAGAAGCCTACCTCCGAGTCGGATAAGGAGAGGGTATTCTGGGACCAAGGGAGGTTGTACCGGGAGACAGTTCCCTGTACACCCCAACAGGAGTGGCTGAGGGAAAGACAGCTGGTCGTCCCCTACCAATTCAGGGATGAGTTGTTGCGGATCGCCCATGAAATTCCACTCGCTGGACACTTGGGGGTCAGCAAAACCAAGGCCTGGCTGTCTCATCACTTTTATTGGCCCAAAATGAGGACAGATGTGGTGAACTACTGCCGCTCCTGTACCACGTGTCAAAGACTGGGAAAGTCAGGGCCGGCCCCCAAAGCCCCCCTGATCTCTTTGCCAGTGATAGAGGAGCCTTTTCAGAGGATTGCTGTGGACATTGTGGGACCACTGGCCATGCCCAGCAGCTCTGGAAAACGTTTCATCCTTACCGTGGTAAACTATGCTAACCGGTATCCGGAGGCAGTAGCCCTGTCCTCAATTAGGGCGGATAAGGTGGCGGACGCCCTCTTGGCCATCTTTTCGTGAGTAGGATTTCCCAGGGAGATGCTTACCGACCAGGGGACCCAGTTCATGTCACTCTTAATGGAGGCCCTATGTAAGAAAATGCAGGTGCAGCATTTGGTATCGAGCGCATATCACCCACAGACCAATGGTTTGTGTGAGCGATTCAACGGTACCCTCAAACAGATGTTAAAAATGCTGGTTGAAACCCAGGGTCGCGACTGGGAACGTTACCTCCCACACCTGCTATTTGCTTACAGAGAGGTTCCACAGGCCTCAACGGGGTTCTCCCCCTTTGAGCTCCTGTATGGCAGGCGTGTCCGAGGACCCCTTGGGTTGATAAGGGAATTCTGGGAAGAAGAGCCGAGCTCCCCAGGAGTGTCCATCGTGGAGTATGTCATGCGCTTCCGTGACAAGATGCAGACCTTGACGCAGTTGGTGCATGACAATATGGTGCAAGCCCAGGCTGACCAGAAGCATTGGTACGACCAGAACGCCCGAGAACGGACCTACCAGGTGGGTCAGAAGGTGTGGGTGCTGGTCCCCGTACCAAAGGACAAGCTTCAGGCGGCCTGGGAAGGCCCCTACGTCATTCACCAACAGCTCAACCCGGTCACCTACGTGATCACACTTGACCACGAGCGGGGTAGGCGGAAGGCGTTTCACGTTAATATGATGAAGGCTCATCAAGAACGTGGAACCTGCGTCCTACCGGTCTGCAACCTGCCCGAGGATGGGGAGGATGACCCCCTCTTGGACATGCTCGCCCAAGCAAAGGCCTGCGGGTCCCTAGAGGATGTAGAGATAAGTGACTTGCTATCCGCAGACCAGAGGTCTCAGCTGCGAGCAGTGCTGAAACCCTTCCAAGCAGTGTTCACCAACATGCCTGGCAGGACTGAGGCGGCGGTCCATGAAGTGGACACCGGGAAACATGCCCCACTCCGGCGGACAGCCTATCGAATCTCCGACGAGGTGCAGCATGTCATGCGCCAGGAGGTCGAGGAGATGCTGCAGTTGGGGGTGATTAATCGGTCCAAGAGCGCGTGGGCCTCACCTGTAGTCCTGGTGCCAAAGAAGGACCGGACCACCCGGTTCTGTGTGGACTACAGGGGGCTCAACGCTATCACAGCCTCTGATGCACAACCAATGCCACGCATTGAGGAGCTGCTGGAGCGGTTAGCCAGTGCGAGCTATCTCTCCATTATGGATTTGAGTCGGGGATATTGGCAGATTCCCTTGAGCCCCGGGGCCCAGAAGAAGTCCGCTTTTATCACCCCCTTTGGATTGAATCCACGGTCATGCCTTTCGGCATGAAAAATGCCCCTGCCACGTTCCAGCGAATGGTCAACCACCTGCTCCAGGGACTGGAGAGGTACGCAGTGGCGTACCTGGATGACATTGCCATCTTCAGTCCCACCTGGGAGGATCACCTCGAGCATCTGCAGCAGGTGTTCGGGCGCATTCACCAGGCGGGCTTGACCATTAAGCCAGGAAAGTGCAAGATGGGCATGCACGAGGTCCACTACCAGGGGCACCGGGTAGGTGGGGGTACTCTGAAGCCAGATCCTGGGAAGGTGGACGCTATCGTGTCCTGGCCCACCCCCAGGACCAAGAAGCAGGTGCAGTCCTTCTTGGGCACCGCAGGGTACTATAGACGCTTTGTACAAGACTATAGTAGCCTTGCGAAACCCTTGACAGACCTCACCAGGAAAAGCCTACCCCATTCAGTCAAATGGACAGATGAATGCGAGGTGGCCTTTAGGGCTTTGAAGACTGCCTTGAGCAGATCCCCTGTGCTAAAGGCGGTCGACGGCACACGGCCACTCTTAGTACAGACCGACGCCAGTGAGTTTGGCCTCGGTGCTGTACTCAGCCAGGTCGACTCGGGAAACCAAGAACACCCCGTGTTGTACCTAAGCCGGAAACTGCTGCCGAGGGAAGTGGCCTATTCCACCATAGAGAAGGAGTGCCTGGCCATTGTATGGGCCCTCAACCGCTTACAGCCTTACTTGTACGGGCACCCCTTCACTGTCGTGACTGACCACAACCCCTGAGTTGGCTGCACACCATGTCCGGTGCCAACGGAAGGTTGTTACGCTGGAGCCTCACGCTCCAGCAGTACGACTTTACCGTTCAACACCGCAAGGGCAGCGAGCATGGCAATGCCGATGGGTTGTCCCGGCGGGGGGAACCTACAAATATACGCCTGGAGGAGTACCAGAAGGTCCTACCTCCATAGCGCAGTCTAAAAGGGGGAGGTGTCAGGCAAAATGTATTTCTGCCCGAGTTTTTAAAAACGAGAGATGTCTCAAAGAAAAAGAAGCATCCCCCACCCCCTTTCCATTTGTAGAGAGTACATAGAACTCACTTTTGCTTTCCCCTAAACCAGGAATCTTTATGACCCGCCATAAAACCTCAGTCCAGGGCAAGCACTGGTACAAACCGGAAAGTCCTTCCAAAAAAAACCCATTGTTTAATTGTACAAACGTTTAATGTCAATTTGAATAACGCACAGGTCTGACAGAAACACCGGGACCACATTTTTGGAATGCTCACCTTTTTCCCATTACAATAGTATAACTTGCATAACTGAGGAATGACCGGGAACTGAGATAATGGATTCTGAGCTTCTGAGCGTCATAGAGGTTTCATATTTAATATCAATCTTCATGAATATTGGTGATGGCCAACATGATGTCTCCATCTTGGATGTGGGACCCCCCCACACCAAGATATGAAATCTGAAGGTTTCTATGTTCTATGCAGCTGGGTGGTTTCACAAAACCGAGCCCCCGTGGGAGGTAGACAATATGGGTGGTTCCTAATAATTTGGCCCTGTTACTAAAAAGCAAATCGGCCATTTTCAAGTCATTCCAGCCAGGGACGTCAGACGCATGCACTACATGCTGCGTGGAGGAATCAAATCTAATTTCCGGGGAGCCGTCCCCCCCACAGAATCTGAGACCATCCCCACGTGGCACAGGTTTTGCTATTACTTATCCCTTTTATTTTAATAACTGTTTTATGCATACATGTAAATTGTCTCCTTTATAATATCTTGTATATATTTTGTAAACACTGCCCCCCTTTGGGAGTAAATCATTATTATTTACCAATTTCGTTCTTCTTGTCCTATGTCGAGCAAACACGTTCCTCACCCGCTAATTCACGTTACCTAACGGGTACCCGATCCACCTGTTAAGCGATCGGTGGTGGCAGTATACCAGTATTTATGTGATATTGTGGTTTGAGGGTGGCTGGTCGGAGGTATATATACGTTCCTGGAAGGAACTGGTGGTATATATACGTCCTGTCACATCACGTGCCGCAATAGCCGACATAAATTAGAGCAGCTGCACCCGTGCTTATCCTCGGTCAATAACGTGTTTGACCAGCAGGATAAGGGGGTGCCAGAGAGCTGCAAGGTCTGACCCATGTGGGTGTCGTTTTCATGACAGTCCTCCATTGAGCCATAATGTGCGCTCGCAGTAACACCTCCTCTCCCTCCAGCCCCCTCATTTAAAATTATTTAATCTTTGGCTTAATCTTTAATTATTTAATCTTCGGCTCCCCCACGAGGAGCTTACTGTTGCCCGCCATCACGGTGGAATCATCAGCAGTGTGATGAGGTCAGCAGTGTGTTGGCCATAAGACGCTAGTTCATTTGAGTATATGAAGAAGGGAGCTGTGATCTCCCAGTTCCTGCGGGCTGCAATAAACCGTGATGACGGGCAGAATGCAGCCCTGGGGCTTTATGTTGTGCAGCCCTGAATTAGGCTCTTTCTGACTTCAAAGCAACACAGGGCAATGTCTCAGACTTTGCGGGGCCACTTACCAGATATGAGTATTGAGTTTTTTGTGACCAGTGTAGGTTGTATAGATATGGGAGACATTTTCAGCATTGTGGAACAGTGCCGAACGCAATGCTTTCATTTGCATTGCTGTGCGGGCTGCGCCATCGGCCAGGTGGATAAAGTTGTATTTGCCATGTCTCGTGTATAGGAAGCTAAAATTGTGATAAGAAATATGGTGGAAATATCTCCCGCCTGGGACCTGCAGAGGGACAGATATCCTTAAGTTCGGAGATTTCATTTTTTGGTAACTGAGCTCGCATCTCATTTACCGGCCCCCATCTGAGGTCACCAGGGTATGTAAGTGGGAGTGGCTGGTACCTTGTAAAAGCGGGTTCTGTGCTGGGAGATACAGCGTGCTGTAAGGACTGTGCCATTTTCTAAACAAAGTGCTCCTCCGCAAGATCTGTGCCAGTCCTATGACAACAGGTCTAGTAACTTTCTTTTCTTTATCCCTTTTATTTTTTTATGTGACTGTGTATAATGTATTGTATTGTCCCCTTTGTAACATTTTTTGTACATTTTTATAAGCACTACCTAATTGTTGGATTAAATACATTACATTTAATAGCTTCTTTCCTCTTGCTCTATAAACCGCACCCCTGAAGCCTAGCGAGGCTCAACATTACCAGTAACGTAACGGGCGTCCAGTCGGACTGTATTACAAAATTGGTGGTGGCAGCTAGTTTTTCATTGATTATTGCAGCGCTTAGTGACCATACCAAAGAATATATATACCCATGTGTTGGATTCTCTCTGGACGGTTGCTGGTCAAGGTGGAGCCAAATGTGTATATACTATACTTTCACTTTCAAAACGCCTAATAGCCATAGTATTCGTTGCCTCATCCATCAATTGTCAGTCAATTGTGTAATTGTTTTGAGAATTGGTGGCAGAGCTGGGATATCTTTGTGATCTCCCTGACAAATTGGTGGCAGCAGTGGGATATCACAGTGTTATTCCTCCTCCCCCCCAAAAAAACAACAAAACGTATCACACCTATCGGGCCATGCTGCCCCCAAAAGAACAGCTAAAAAAAGAGAAATACCATGAATGCAAAAAAGACCCCTATAAATGCATGCCCCAACACTCTAAAAATGCCAATTTATCCCGAATTAATTCCATTACCCCAAAAATGACAATCACAGTTAATTATAGATAATAATAACAACAATATTTTTATTTATATAGCGCCAACATATTCTGCAGCTCTTTACAATTCAGACAATTTACAGATATTATCAGCACTGTCCCCATTGGGGCTCACAATCTAGATTCCAGATCAGTATGTCTTTGGAGTGTGGGGGGAAACCAGAGAACCTGGAGGAAATCCACACAAACACGGGGAGAAGATACAAACTTGTTGCAGATGTTGTCCTTAGTGGGATTTGAACCCAGGACCCCATCACTGCAAGGCTGCAGTGCTAACCACTGAGCCACCGTGCCTCCCATAATTATAAATGTCAGTTACAATATATGAAAGATAAATGTGACGGGTAGATACCACACATGGTGTTGTTAAGCATCCAGCAACTAGAGGGGTTAACAGAGTGCAGCTACGGGGGAAAGTGGCCAGGCCTCCGTCAGAGAGACTGATTAGTGTCAGTTCTGAGTTGGGTAGCCAGCTTAAAGGATGCAGACCTCTTCACCAGGCTGATGAGGGTTCTGGGACTCTCACTGCAACTGCCGCTTGGTTGCTAGTGGTATCTACAGGAGAAAGTAGTGGAGAAAGAAGTTAATTGTTGTTTAGCAGAAGCTAAGATTAAACACCACGTATGAGGGCTGGACTCATCCTTCTGTTCTAACCGCACCCCCTCGTACCTTACTGCACTAGAAGGTAAGGCCTGTGACAGTGTGGACCAGGGACTGCTGGTGGGAGCATTTCTGTTGTGGGAGCATAGAAGTGCGCTGCTAAAGAGACTTGATCTGTGCTGTACTGTGCTACTAAGAAAGAATGTTTATTAATGTGCCTTTAAGAAGAAACTGTTTGTTATTGGAGCCTGTTGCTCAAGAGACTTAAACTGCACTGGCCGTGCAGCTTCATTAAATGCTACTGTTCCACTGTCAATGAGGACTCTTGTCAAATGTGTCTGGTCAGCAAGTGAATCCATCTACGTGTCTGTGCCTAAGGGTCAATACCCCTGTAAGACTGAGAGAGCTGCAGTTTTTGGTCGCCCTAAGTAACGGTTCCCCCAGGATTCCAAAGAATTCATGAAACCTGTCTCGTCCCTATCTAAACCTATGCGGCGTGCGCGTAATATAAAGCACCCGCAAAAATGCAAAATATAGCGCTCCAATAATTGCAGGCCACAGTACCTCCATAAATGGCAGAAGTAGTCCTATCCCCCCCCCCCCGCAAAAAAAAAAGGTTAACCACAACACCCCATAAATGTATGCCTCAGCATTCCAAAAATGCCAACCATCTAAGACAAAGCACCCGCAAAAATACAAAACATAGCGCTCCTATCATGGCAAGTCACAACTCCCCTAAACTGTAAATACCAGTAATAGTACCCTAGAAAATTACAACCTAGGTAACCCAAAAATACAAAAAGCAAGTCTCTCCCTGTTAATCCCTGCCAAATCACCCCCAAAAATGCCAACCAAAGTGCCCCAAAAGCACCTGTTTCCTCTCCTAAAAATACCGCTCACAGGACCCCAAAAATGCATGTCATATAAGTCCCATTAGAGGTGGTCTTCCTTTAGGGACATTTTTTTTTCTTGAATACATGTATTTGGGATACCATGAAGGATATGGGTGTGGCAAACCATCTGATCAGCCTCATTAGAAACCTTTACATCGACCAAGAAGCAACAGTCTGAACAGAACACAGCGACGCGGCATGGTTCAAAGTAGAGCGAGGCATCAGACAAGGCTGCATCCTGTCACCATTTCTGTTCAATTTATATGCAGAAGATATTTTCAGGAAGGCTGAACTTGCCAAAAAAAGAAAGAATCAGAATTGCTGGACGAATCATCCACATTCTGAAATACGCAGATGATACAACATTGATAGGAACAAGCATAGATGAAATTAAAGATTTATTACAGAGTGTCAAGATGGAAAGCTCGAACATGGGACTTCTACTCAATACAAAGAAGACAAAGATATTGACTACTGCCAGGTACGACCAGGACACATTTGAGATGGACAGCAATGAACTGGAAGTTGTAAAGGACTTCATTCTACTTGGATCGATGATAACTCAAGATTTAGTGACAACACCGGAGATCAATAGGAGTTTAACTATGGGCAAATCAACAAGTCACCGGACAAGGTCTTCAAATCAAACATTTCACTGGTGACAAAGACACAGCTCGTACATAGTCTGGTCTTGTCTGGGGTAACATACAGATGCGAAACCTGGATGATAAAGAAACAAGACAGAAGAAGAATTGACGCCTTCGAAATTTGGTGCTAGAGAAGGATGTTATCAATACCATGGATGGCAAGAATAATAAATCTGTTTTGGAACAAATCAAGCCAGACATGTCACTCGAACCAAGGATCACCAAACTACGACTTGCCTACTTTGGACACATCATACGAAGAGAGCAATCACTGGAGAACGACATCATGCTCAGAAAAATAGAAAGAACAAGGTGAAGAGGAAGACCAGCAACCCGATGGCTTGATACTATCAAGGTAACTGTAGAGAAGACCCTGGTGGACCAATCTTCCTACAGATTGTTGATCTATCAAGTCACCATGGCTCGAGACCCAGCTGAGGGCCGTTAAAAAAGATAAATAAAAAAATTTGGGATTATAAATCAAATTTGCAATTTGATTTCATTACAGGTGTTGCACCATTTGGCTTTATATTTCCCCACAGTCTATGCCCATAATTTCACTTATTCATACCAAATTTAAGAGCGGTTTTTGCTCGAAACGCGTCTGGTAGCGCACCCCTCCTTGGTGCCCCTGTGTTTCCCTTCTAGCATTGTTTTTCTGCCAGCTAGAGTTTCATTATCGCCATCTGGATATTTTTAAAACGTTTGTTTTTACTATTGGAGTCTGTGGAGCTGGATCATCGTCTTTCCTATTACCTGTCTACTGAGCGCAAGCAGCAGCACTGATCACAGATCCCGGAGACACCCAGCTGGTTCATGGAGCTGAGCTGTTTATTTTTCTTTTCCCTTTCCAACTACGGAGAAGACCCTGGTGGACCAATCTTCCTACAGATTGTTGATCCATCAAGTCACCATGGCTCGAGATCCAGCCGAGGGCCGTTAAAAAAGATAAATAAAAAAATTGGGGATTATAAATCACATTTGCAATTGGATTTCATTACAGGTGTTGCACCATTTGGCTTTATATTTCCCCACAGTCTATGCCCAAAATTTTGAGACTGACACAACCTTTGGTTTTCACAATTTGTTTTTAGATTGTTTAGTTGGATGTTTCTATGATTACTGAAATACAATTATAAACATTTTATAATTTTTTAAACGTTTATTGACAAATGCCTGAAGTTTATGTAAAGACTCAGGCACCCATCTTTTCTTTTTCAGACTATCCTTCTTCTAGACATCTGAAGGCAGCTTCATCAGAGAAAATACATCTACCACTGTCCTCTGCAGTCCTATCCCTTTACTTCCTGCAAAGTTCTAAGATATAAAAACACTGAATCAGCAAACTTTGTGAAAACCAAGAATTTGTGTTAGTTTCAACTTTTGGCCTTCAGTGTATATGTGATTATCAATCAGTTGAGTATACACACGTAGTCAAAATTGTTGGCACCCCTCATTTAATGAAAGAAAAACCCACAATGGTCACAGAAATAACTTGAATCTGACAAAAGTAATAATAAATTAAAAATCTATGAAAATGAATAAATGAAAGTCAGACATTGCATGAAATAGGCCTGGACAGAAATGATGGTACCCCTGAAAATAATGTGACAAAAGGGACATGTTAAATCAAGTTGTGTCCACTAATTAGCATCACAGATGTCTACAATCTGTAATCAGTCAGTGGGCCTGTATATAGGGCTACAAATACTCACTGTGATGTTTGGTGACATGGTGTGTACCACACTCAACATGGACCAGAGGAAGCAAAGGAAAGAGTTGTCTCAGTAGATTAAAAAGAAAATTATAGACAAGCATGTTAAAGGTAAAGGTTATAAGACCATCTCCAAGCAGCTTGATGTTCCTGTGACTACAGTTGCACATATTATTCAGAAATTTAAGATCCATGAGACTGTAGCCAACCTCCCTGGACATGGCCGCAGGGGGGAAAATTGATGACAAATCAAAGAGACGAATAATACGAATGGTAACAAAAGAGCCCATGATAACTTCTAAAGAGATTAAAGGTGAACTTCAAGCTCAAGGAACATCAGTGTCAGATCGCACCATCCGTCGTTGTTTGATCCAAAGTGGACTTCATGGGAGACAACCAAGGAGAACACCATTGTTGAAAAAAAATCATAAAAAAGCCAGACTGGAATTTGCCAAACTACATGTTGAAAAGCCACAATGCTTCTGGGAGAATGTCCTATGGACAGATGAGACAAAAATGGAAGCTTTTGGCAAGGCACATCAGCTCTATGTTCACAGATGGAAAAATGAAGCATATCAAGAAACGAACACTGTCCCTACTGTGAAACATGGAGGAGGCTCTGTTATGTTCTGGGGCTGCTTTGCTGCATCTGGCACAGGGTGTCTTGAATCTGTACAGGGTACAATGAAATCTCAAGACTATTAAGGGATTCTAGAGAGAAATGTGCTGTTCAGTGTCAGAAAGCTTGGTCTCAGTCATAAGTCATGGGTCTTGCAACAGGATAAACCCAAAACACACAGCTAAAAACACCCAAGAATGGCTAAGAGGAAACACTGGACTATTCTGAAGTGGCTTCTATGAGCCCTGACCTAAATCCTATTGAGCATCTTTGGAAAGAGCTGAAACATGCCGTCTAGAAAAGGCAACCTTCAAACACGAGACAACTGGAGCAGTTTGCTCATGAGGAGTGGGCCAAAATACCTGTGGAGAGGTGCAGAAGTCTCATTGACAGTTACAGGAATCGTTTGATTGCAGTGATTGCCTCAAAAGGTTGTTCAACAAAATATTAAGTTAACCATTATTTCTGTCCAGGCCGATTTCAAGAGTTTCATTTTTTTTTAATTCTGTGGAAGCAGAAAAGCAATGTCTGACTGTCATTTGTTCATTTTCATAGATTTTTAAGTTATTATTACTTTTGTCAGATTTATTACTTTTATTATTTCTGTGACGATTGTGGGTTTTTCATTCATTAAACGAGGGGTACCAACAATTTTGACCACGTGTGTAGCTAGAAAAAAGTCAGTTAATTCTGTAGTCAGAATGAGCTCACGATAGATTCTCAGTCAACTCATTCTACAGCCAGCAATAGACAGCGCAACAACCCAGAGGCTATAGAAGGCAAATAGTGCAAAAAAAAAACAATTACAAAAATGTTTGTTTTTTTTGTCCAAAATACATTAATTTAAAGAGAATTGAGCATTCCTTCTGAGTCTTCACTTTCACCCCTCCCAAATGCTACCAGTCAATTACTGATTACCGAAGGTCCAATTGCTGGGACTTGCAGCAATCCTGAAACCCAGGATTTGGGCTCTGCAGAGTTCAGTTTTGAATGGATCGGAAATCATTTACTGGCCTGTCAATGGCAGCCCCAGCGTTTATCTGGTCCTGGATCATTTTAGTGACAGTGAGGTGGGGCATCGTCACATAAAAGTTTTCACCTATATAAAGTTTTGCACAATTGCTCTTGTGTCTCCTTCTTCAACACCGCTGCCCTCTACCAGTTTGCTGACTCAGAAAGTCACAATATTATGCTTAAGGGATATTTGTGCAAATATTTTGCAAAATGTATTTTTTGCCAATTTACACCCCACCTGGCACTTTAAAAAAATTGAGTGCTTAAACCAGACTACCTAAACATGTGAACGAAAAATATATCTCATACCCTACCATCATTATATATAAAAATGTAAAGCAAAGGTGCATATTAAATATAGGGTACTTAGTGAACTATTTTTGATCAATGATGGTAGGGTATGAGATATATTTTTTGTCTTTTGTAGGTTTTACTTCTTTTTGCTAGTGTGAACATGCTCCTATTTCTTGCATGTGTACCATCTTAGACCTCAGTTCACATTGCTTGGTTTTTTACCTAAACATGTGTCAAAATTATCTGCAAGATAAGTTAGATGCTTTTGTCTAACTTTGCACCACCTATTGCTTAACTTACTTTGCTCCAATACTTTGTGACGAAAAATTTGGACTAGGTTTTGTGTCCTATTGTTGCATTTTAAGCCATACAACATTTAAGTCACTCTCTCTTGTCAAGTGAGCCGCAAAAAAAATATCTAAAATGCATACTAAATATAGTGCAAGGCGTATATACACTAGGTTTTTTTATCAAATCAACTAGAATCCTAACCATTTAGCTTAGTAAATCTGCCTAATAATAATACAGCGTATATGCAGTCCTCCATATTCACAAGGTGACAATCTTAAAATTGGCCAAATTTGTCAAAGTGTCTCATGCTGTTGATATTTTCTACATTTTTGGACTAGTCTAAGTTTGCGCTAGAAATTTACAACAAACTTTCTCTCATTTTGCATACGGAGAGATAACAGGCAACGTTACGTGACAGAAGCCCAATTCTCAAACTGATGACCCAAGTTCAAGTGTAGTTAGAGGGGGTGAGGTATTTAAGAGTGAGAATAAGGCTATGTGCCCACGATTCAGAAATGAAGCAGAAAATTTCTGCAGCTTTTCTGCATGGTCTTGGCAGTCAAAAACGCTTGCGGATTTTACACGCGTTTTTGCAGCGTTTTTACATGCGGATTTGACTTGAGTTTTTCAAGTCCATTGGGACCTCAAATCCGCATGCAGAAACGCACAAATAATGGACATGCTGCGGATTTTTCCGCAAGGAAAATCCGCTGTGGAAAAATCCGCAGCATGGGCACAAGTCATGCCCGTTGCCTTTTTTGCTGCTGGCAATTATGTTTTTTCCTTTGCATCTCAAGCTGATGCAGCAGGCCAACCTGCCTCTGGGATGTCACTCTTCCAAGCCATGTAGCACAGCTATATGTATTTAGGTACGGTAGTTATCTATTCTCGCCACTATCGTGGAATTTTACAATGCTTGCCCATTCTGCAGGACTCTGTCACAAACCCAGATTTGCTCTATGTCTGGGTATCCATGCTTAAAAACTGAACTAATGCTGCTTTGGACTCTGTGACAGGCTTGGTTCTGCTACTTTGACGAGTTGAGTCTTCTGTACCGCTGGACCAGCTTGGCCTCAGAACTTCCTTTGTCACTCAGCTCTGCTTCTCTGGTTCCTTGTCGCTGAGTCAACTTTGCTACATTGCTGTCCAACGCTTCTACACCAGTTGCTGTGACTTCTACAACCCCTGGCAAAAATTATGGAATCACCGGGCTCGGAGGATGTTCATTCAGTAGTTTAATGTTGAAAAAAAGCAGATCACAGACATGGCACAAAACTAAAGTCATTTCAAATGGCAACTTTATGGCTTTAAGAAACACTAAAAGAAATCAAGAAAAAAAATGTGGTACTCAGTAAGGGTAATTTTTTTCAGACCAAGCAGAGGGAAAAAATTATGGAATCACTCAATTCTGAGGAAAAAATTATGGAATCACCCTGTAAATTTTAATTTCCAAAACTGACACCTGCATCAAATTAGATCTGCTCGTTAGTCTGCATCTAAAAAGGAGTGATCACACCTTGGAGAGCTGTTGCACCAAGTGGACTGACATGAATCATGGCTCCAACACGAGAGAAGTCAATTGAAACAAAGGAGAGGATTATCAAACTCTTAAAAGAAGATAAATCATCACGCAATGTTGCAAAAGATGTTGGTTGTTCACAGTCAGCTGTGTCTAAAATCTGGACGAAATACAAACAACATGGGAAGATTGTTAAAGGCAAACATACTGGTAGACCAAGGAAGACATCAAAGCATCAAGACCAGAAATTTAAAGCAATATGTCTCCAAAACAGAAAATGCAAATGCACAACAAAACAAATGAGGAATGAATGGGAGGAAACTGGAGTCAATGTCTGTGACCGAACTGTAAGAAACCCCCTAAAGGAAATGGGATTTACATTCAGAAAAGCTAAACAAAAGCCATCATTAACACCTAAACAGAAAAAAACAAGGTTACAATGGGCTAAGTAAAAGCAATCGTGGACTGTGGATGACTGGATGAAAGTCATATTCAGTGATGAATCGCGAATCTGCATTCGGCAAGGTGATGATGCTGGAACTTTTTTTTGGTTCCGTTCCAATGAGATTTATAAAGATGACTGCATGAAGAGAACATGCAAATTTCTACAGTCATTGATGATATGGGGCTGCATGTCAGGTAAAGGCACTGGGGAGATGGCTGTCATTACATCTTCAATAAATGCCCAAGTTTACATTGATATTTTGGACAGTTTTCTTACCCCGTCAATTGAAAGGATGTTTGGGGATGATGACATCATTTTTCAAGATGATAATGCATCCTGCCATAGAGCAAAAACTGTGAAAACATTCCTTGAAAGAAGACACATAAGGTCAATGTCATAAGTCCGGATCTCAATCCAATTGAAAATCTTTAGTGAAAGTTGAAGAAAATGGTCCATGACAAGGCTCTAACCTGCAAAGCTGATCTGGCAACAGCAATCAGAGAAAGTTGGAGCCAGATTGATGAAGAGTACTGTTTGTCAGTCATTAAGTTCATGCCTCAGAGACTGCAAGCTGTTATTAAAGCCAGAGGTGGTACAACAAAATACTAGTGATGTATTGGAGTGTTCTTTTGTGTGTTTGTTTTTCATGATTCCATAATTTTTTCCTCAGAATTGAGTGATTCCATAATTTTTTCCCTCTGCTTGGTCTGATAAAAATTACCCTTACTGAGTACCACATTTTTTATCTTGATTTCTTTTAGTGTTTCTTAAAGCCATAAAGTTGCCATTTGTAATGACTTTAGTTTTGTGCCTTGTCTGTGATCTGCTTTTTTTCAACAACATTAAACAACTGAATTAACATCCTCCGAGCCCGGTGATTCCATAATTTTTGCCAGGGGTTGTACTCCGCATCATTGGTTCCCATGGTTCCAGGTTTGCTTCTCCAGTTGCCATCCTGCTGCATCAGCCTCCACTATTCCGACTGGAAATCTCTTCTGCATTAATGCTATTTATCTGTGCTGCATCAGAGCTGCACATCTGGATCAATGTCTTCAAGGATCCACTTTACCAGGCGAGACATAACAGCATACACTACTCAACATTGAAATTGCAACACCAAGAAGGAAAATTCATGGAATTATGGAAATCACAGGATGGAGACATGTTACTGATCTGCAAATGATGAAAAATGGAAACAAAGTTTTCAAAACCTCTTGATTGATCCGGTCTGGAGTATGAGCACCATACGTAGAAATCCCAGCACTGGCAGCCTTGGCTACTATCAGTGAGATTACTAATGGTCTTCTGAGGAATGTTCTGCCTTGCTGAAATTTATTAATTTATCAAAATCCACTGCTGGCAGCTTCCTGTGCAATTATTGACCAATGACGTCCCAGATTCTCGAAGGGAGACAAGTCCGGAGACTTTGCAGCCATGGTAGCACGTTTAGGCCACACAGTCCGCTCACTCTAGAGAGAGCAACATGGAGCCTGGCATTATTGAGTTGAAAAACTGCGTCTGAAACACTTTGGAGAAATTGCTGCACCACTGGTTCCACCAGCAAATCAATGTAACTCTGAGCTGCTAGTGCATCTGGAATGAAGACTAGAGGGACCTGGGTAGGGGACATTATGCCACCCCACACCATAATCCCGGGAGTAAGACTTGTGTGACATTCCCTCTTGAATGTCTGTTCATGGCGTTGCCAAGTGGTCTCTAGACCAATCTCTGACTATCATCTGGTCCAAGACAAAAGCGAGACTCATTGCTGAAGAGGATAGACCTCCATTCCAGCCTCCAATGCTCCATTCCAGGCTCCAACTGAAGACCAATTGAGCAACGCCATAAAGAAGCCTTCATGATGGAACTTCACAATTGCAATATCAATGTTGAGGAATGTATATCTCTATGCGCCAGTTCATTCTTTTCTTTTTTTTTTTTTCTCATTGTATAATTTATTTTTACATTATGTTTAAAAAAAAATAAACTGAAGAACAAAATTATGGTACAAAAAAAGAAGCATTCCTAAACTTTCCCCCAAATTATTACAATTAACGTATTTAGCTAGAATAAATATATAAAAAGGCTTAATATGCATTCTGGGGAAACTCTTCAATTTTTTTTTTACACCAGTCGTAACTTGGTTTAATTTACTGCAATATTTTTGTACCAGATTATAATCTTATGCTAATTAAATATCCACTCAGTTGGGGATCCGATTGCTATGATCTCTAGATAGCCCCAAAAGATGAGTGGACCCATGCCTCTTGCTAGTTGTCTTTTCCAAGGAACTTAGCTCCAACTATGGAGAGCCTCTACAAATTGGGCAAATCTGATGGCTCTTTTCTAGCAAAGTTGCCAATATGTTCTCCTTGTTGGTGGGGTCACTTGGACCCCTACCAGTCATACTTTACCATCGGTTAAACATGTCCTGGTGGCAATGCTATTTTTTATTCATAGTGATCTCAACTATTTGATGTAGCTGAACCTTTCAAATCAACTTTGTAACAATCTATTAAACCGCTACATGACAATGCCCCTTATCGTTACCCGTCTGACTATAATTGTGCATTGTGAAGACTGGCACCCTAAAAAAAAGGACTAAGAAAAGGAAAAGTTTAGAAGGAGCTGTTTTTTTTTGTCACATTTAAATCCGGTGACAGAAAGCGATGCATGTGGTCATGACAGCTGCATAGTAATTTCTGAGGGTGGAAGACATGAGTATACCTCCCTCTATGGACCCCTGTGGATATGGATTATAGAGAAGCTGCGTTTCCTATGAAGGGTATTATGTTTCTTCATGGGTGGAAATGATTCCTGTGTACCACATGCATGAGTAAGCCGCTCGCTACCTTTTTATACCCTGACAGAAATATAATCACTGCCCATGTGTAACAGAATTGTTTATTCTGGGGAAAAAAAAAAATCGTTGCAGATGATTAATCACCAGGGTGTTAAAGAAGGGAGCGATAGCTAGGGTGTTTTTTATATCTCTGCAGCTGTCAATTCAGGGTCTGTCATCTTTGTATATTTCAGTTTTTGTGTGTAGCCCAGGGCAAACAATATAGACTGCAAACCTACACGTAATAGAAAAATTTACCATAAGCTCACAAACTACAAAGAACGGGAATAAAAATAAAAAACTTTCTTGAAGGTTGGGGCTTTAATAGCAACTACCCCAAAATATTCACAACCTTGCAACTTGCATGTTAGTTTCTGTTCACACATTATTTTTTGCACCTCCATAGGGCTGTGTTTTCCGACAGATGCCAAAAGTGTTTAAAACATTCATGTATTCCAAATCGGACAAAAAATGTCACTTTTGTTCACGATGATCAGAAAACATTGGGCCCCCATATACCATTTGCGTTTTAGTCACTTTCCTTTTTTTTGTCTTGTGGTATTCACTGATGCTCTTTAATTTTGTCTGTAACCAGTTTTGATAACTTTTTACAGCCAAAAGTCACAGATCCTTTAAAAAAAAAAAAAAAAAAAAAAACACGTTTGTCTAAAAATATGCACCAAACTGAAAACTCCGCCAAAAACTTTACTCCAGGCAGGGACTGGAATGTGATGCACTAAAAAATGTGATATTTGGTAAAAGTCTCAGTTCACGAATCTGTCTAAAACATCTGGAGAAGTACATTTGACGAAAAATCAAAAAGACTTAAAGATAACTTACAAATTGGTGCAAAATGAATAGAGAGTAAGGCGCAGATACAAAAGCCTCTAAAAAGGAGCCAATTACTCCAGAAAATTGGAGAAACAACAATGATGAATTGAGGCCATAATATATTTATCTCTTTCTCCCTAGTCCCTTATAAATCTGGCTTCTGGTCCTTTAAATTTCACTTAAGTATTTCTTGGAAAACACAAATCATCTCTTTGGCTCTTTAAAGGGGTGGTCCACTACTCGAACAATCCCTTCTCAGTTACAATATTCCCCCACGTAGAATTAAAGTGGACTGCTTCACTCTCACTTCCTTCGGAGACGTAAATGAAATCTGAAGGAAATCAGAGAGCAGGAGCAGCTCACTTTGCTTTCGGTTGTCAGTTTCATCCACAATAAGTGAGAATGAAGTGGCCCATTTACGACCGCTGATTGGCTACAGGGCTAATGTGACATAACGCAACGGGAGACCCAGCGATGACTTTGCTGGAACGGCACTGGCGCCGAAGGTGAGTATAAGATTTTTTATTTTACGTGGGTGACTATTGTAATTGAGAAGGGCAGGGCTGTGGAGTCGGTAAGCCAAATCTCTGACTCCGACTCCTCAATTTCCCTGACTCCCGACTCCAACCACAACTCCGACTCCACAGCCCGGCCTCACTACTGAGCATGTACATAAAGTGCAGCACAGATTCACCTTAACTAAAAGCCGAGATCCTTAGTTCAGGAATATAACACACATTTATAGGACATTTCATACCTTTCCCAAATTCATATGAAAAAATTTACAGCACTCACTGCATTGAATTACTGTACCCAATTTATTACATATTTTAGGATTAAAATCCTGCAGGACATGCTCACACCAGCACATGTCCAGGCCCGTTTGAAGTTCGCCAGTGACCATGGATGATCCAGAAAAGGTCATGTAGTCAGGTGAGACCAAAATAGAACTTTTTGGTATCAACTCCACTCGCCGTGTTTGGAGGAAGAAGAAGGATGAGTACAACCCCAAGAACACCGTCCCAACTGTGAAGCATGGTATGGAAACATCATACTTTGGGGGTGCTTTTCTGCAAAGTGGACAGGATGACGGCACCGTATTGAAAAAGGATGGATGGGGTCATGTATCGTGAGTGTTACGTTCGCGCCTGGACTGACTGGCGAGAGCGTGATTAGTGATCCTACTGTACCATGAACCGAGGAGTGCCTGGAGGGGCGTAACTAAGTATCAACCCAATCGCACGGCGGCTTAGTCGACTCCGTGAACCAAGGAGGAACCGAGCAGAGGGACCAGGTGCTACTCCAGGTCAGACCCCGGTCACAGTTGTTGACCCACACCGGGGAATGCAGGAACAGCCAGGTAGACTGGCTGGGTATTGGCAGGCACGGCTGGTATGCAGACAAGTGGATACTGGTAAGCATGGCCGGTATGCAGACAGGTGGGTACTGGTAAGTACGGCCGGTATGCAGACAGGTGGGTACTGGCAAATACGGCTGGTATGCAGACAGGTGGGCACTGGCAAGCACGGCTGGAGTGCAGACAGGTAGGTACTAGCAGGATGGAGCACAGGCTGGATAGGGTCCAGTACAGACTGGGAGACAGGTTCAGAGCCGCAGATGCGGTAGTCAAGCAGAGTAAAGCGAAACTGCCGGAGCGGAGGAGAAGGCAGAACAGAGAGGAACTGCTGGTGTGATGAGCAAGCAGAGTGGAGCAAAAAACGCAGGTGCGGTGGGCAAGGCAGAGCAGAGAGGAACCGCCGGAGCGGTGGACAAGGCAGAGCAGAGCGAAACCGCAGGTGCAGTGGACGAGGCAGAGCAGAGCGAAACCACAGGTGCGGTGGACGAGGCTGAGCAGAGCGAAACCGCAGGTGCGGTGGACAAGGCAGAGCAGAGCGGAACCGCAGGTGCGCTGGACAAGGCAAAGCAGAGCGAAACCACAGGTGTGGTGGACAAGGCAGAGCAGAGTGGAAGCCGCTGGAGCGGTGGGCAAGTCAGAGCAGAGAGAAACCACTGGCGCGGTGAGCAAGTCAGAGCAGAGAGAAGCCGCCGGAGCGGTGGGCAAGGCAGAGCAGAGGGAAGCCGCCGGAGCGGTGAGCAAGTCAGAGCAAAGAGAAACCGCTGGCGCGGTGAGCAAGCAGAGCCGAACAGGACTGAAGGTGCAGGCAGAGAGGACAGGGCTCTGTTCACATGGAACATACTGGAAAACACAAGAAGATGGCTAGAACACAGGAGGAAGATACGGAGGAACGAAAAAGGGACAAGCAGAACCAGATACACACAAGGTACTTACTATGAAGTAGTGAGTGAACACAAAACTCACAAACAGAAGTACAGAGACAACGAGTAGGAGTTAGGTGTAGGTTCAGATACTGCAGGAAAAGGGAAGGTACGGACATAGAGAGAAACAGGTAACAGGCTAGGATACAGTTCAGACAGGAACTGCTACTGCAATGAGATACAAGAACAAGCCTGGGTATACAGCCCCCAGAGTGGCGGAAACAGACTAGAAGTCGCAGATAACAGGCCTGGGTATACAGCCCCCAGAGTGGCGGAAACAGACTAGAAGTCAGAGATAACAGGTCTGGGTATGCAGCCCCCAGAGTGGCGGAAACAGACAAGATACAAGACAGGACCTGGCAATTCAGTTGCAAAGACAAACTGAGTGAAGGTGTTGCTCAGGCACCTCCTTCTGGGTGGAGGGGGTTTAAATATCCAGTGACTCACAGCAATAGGCTGGAGACGCATTAGGGGTGCGCCCACAGCAGCTATAAGAATCAGGAAGTAACCGGGCCACCGCCCTAAGCAGTCAGCCAAGAGACGTGCACACAGCATGAACTGGAGCAAGGTTTGCAGGCTGGACTGACAGGTAAGATTGCGGTCTTGCATAGTGGGAGGTGGTGCACTATGCAAGCACGCCGCCAGGGATGTTACAGTGAGATTTTGGCCAACAACTTCCTTCCCTCAGTAAGAGCATTGAAGATGGGTTGTTGCTAGGTCTTCCAGCATGACAATGACCCGAAACACACAGCCATGGCAACTAAGGAGTGGCTCTGTAAGAAGCATTTCAAGGTCCTGGAGTGGCCTAGCAGTCTCCAGACCTGAACCCAATAGAAAATCTTTGGAGGGAGCTGAAACTCAATGTTGCCCAGCGACAGCCCCAAAACCTGAAAGATCTGGAGAAGATCTGTATGGAGGAGTGGGCCAAAATCCCTCCTGCACTGTGTGCAAACTTAGTCAAGAACTACAGGAAACGTCTGACCTCTGTAATTGCAAACAAAGGTTTCTGTACCAAATATTAAGTTCTGTTTTTCTATTGTATCAAATACTTATTTCTTGCAGTAAAATACAAATTAATTATGTAAAAATCATACAATGGGATTTTCAGTTTTTTTTAGATTCTGTCTCACAGTTGAAGTGTACCTACGATAAAAATTACAGACCTCTCCATTCTTTGTATTTAGGAAAACTTGGAAAATCGGCAGTGTATCAAATACTTATTTTCCCAGTGTACATAAAATGAGTAATGGGACTAGGGGAAAATGTGAATAATTGGGTTAACAACTGGCTCAGTGATAGGAAACAAAGGGTGTTTATTAATGGAACACATTCAGATTTGGTCACAGTTAACAGTGGGGTAGCACATGGGTCAGTATTGGGACCACTTCTTTTTACCAAGTAATGACCTTGCAGGGGGCTTACAGAGCAGAATTTCAATATGTGCAGATGATACTAAACTCTTCAAAGTAATTAGTACAGAGGAGGATCATTTAAAGTTACAGATTGATTAATGAAAGCTGGAGGCTTGTGCTGAGAAATGGCAATTGAAGGTTAATGTAGATAAATGTAAGGTCATGTACTTGGACAGAGGAAATAAAATGCATAATTATGTAATAAATTGTAAGACACTGGGTAAAACTCACTAAAAGAGACTTGGCTGTATGGGTAGATGGTAAACTCAACTTTAGTGACTAGTGACAGGTCGCTGCTGCTAAGTCAAATAAAATAATGGCATGCATTAAAAGAGGCAGAGATTCTCATGACAAGAACATAGTTTTGCCTCTATATAAGTCAGTAGCGTGGCCACACTTATATATAAAATATATGAGAGGATAGTACAGAAATCGTTCTAATGATATTTTCACACCTAGGCCGGCAACGATGACAAGGGGCATCCTCTATGTGTAGAGTAAAGAAGGTTTGATCATAATCACAAATGCAGATTCTTTACTGTAGGAGCAGTGAGACTATGGACCTCTCTGCCACAATATGTTGTAATGGTTGATTCACTACTAAAATTCAAGAGAGGCCTGGACACCTTTTTTGAAAATTATGATATTACAGGTTATGGGTAATAGATTTTGTGATGGGGCGTTGATCCAGGGAACTAGTCTGATTGTCGTATGTGTAGTCAGGAAGGAATTTTTCCCCTGATATGTGTTATGAATGTGTGAGTGTTCGAACAACTAAAAAAACACCTCCTCGGACCTGGCTCCCTAAAAGGCCATTGAGGGTTTTCTCGTACCTCCTGAGGTACCAGAGGGGAGGCCGCACACTAATCCTACAAAGGGAAAAGAGAGTGTGCAAGGAGACACCAGGACCCAGGGTAAGAGACTAAGCACCTTCACACAGGATGGACAGGGGAAAATACAGAGAACCAAAAAATAAACTAAGTGAAAACCTCCCAGACCCCAGACATGGAAGAAAGGAAACGATGCTGGGAAGGATAACTTAGAAACATACCTCAGGAAAACAACAGAGTTTACTAAAAAAAATAAAATAAATAGCTGGAACTCCAAACACCCATCAACCTTGAAGTGTAGCCAGCAAAGAAGTCAGGTGCAAGGTGAGTATAAATAGCCCCTCCCAAGATGTGATAGGACAGAACAAAATGTCGAAGTGAGAGACACCTGTATAGAAGCAAACCAAAGAAAGGCAAAGACAATAGAACTATCAGCAGTTGGACAGAGACTACACAGGCTGTGGCTCAGCAGAGAGGGAAACCGACAATGCAGCAAAAGGTCATCGGATCGAGTCCCGAAACCGAGCAATGACAGTATGGAGCTATTCGCTTCTACCCCATGGGCTTTTTACCTTTGGAACAACATGTTAGACTATAAGTTGAATTCAAAATTAAGTCTACCTTCAACCTTAAATACTGTTAAACATTCTTATTAGACTGCATTACATGAGTCTGCCACCTGGTAGCTGCAATGCTACAGAAGAAAACAAAAATTAACAATGAGAAAGAATTAATTCTGTGGTACCATCTTCAGTAGGGGCTGCTTATACACAAAGTCTGTACAAACTATAGGCCAGACCAGGTTGGAGTGGAGTATATTATGGAGATCCAACCAGCATTATAGAGTGACACTCATATGATTAGGCATATCACATGGACCAAACATCAGATAAAGACAAGCTGGAGAAAAATAATCTAGAAAACAGCATAAAACTATTGAAGATAATAATGCAAAGATTTTACAGATATCTGTGTAGCGTCGGCATCACTGCACACTCCTCCACTCCCCCGGCAGGGATGCCAATTCACTCACCTCCGTGGCCCCCGTCCTACACTCCCTCATTCTGCGGCTGCTGCCCGCAGTCTGCATATGGTGCGCAGACTGTGCACTGTGCTTAGGGTGCGTGCGCTCCCTCCTTAAAGGGACTGCGTGTGCCGCCCTAAAGTGTCCCCAGCCAATGGCTGGGAGACGCTTATTATTTAAGGCACATCCACCTGACTGGAGGTGCCTGTGCAACGTGTATAGTCAGTCCCCTGCATGCTTGCTAGTTGTCAGGTCCCCAGTACCCGCCAGTCAGTCTACCAGTCCTGTATCTGTCCCGCCAGTGTCCATCTATATACCAGCCTGCACCTGTCTTGCTCATCCACATACCAGCCTGCACCCGTCAGTGTCCCAACTATATACCATCCTGCCATGCCCATCCATATACCAGCCTCTACCTGCCAGTGCCTATCTATAGTCCAGCCACACCAGCCTGCACCTGCCAGTGCCTATCTGCAGACTAGCCATACCCGCCAGCATCTGTGATTCCAATGTTCCTGCTGTGCCTACCAGTATCAGCTGTACTCTCCTACCGGGCCGTTCCAGCTACATGTCCCTTGGGGGTCAGTTGCCGTGGAGTAGAACCTGGTGTCCATTGGGAGGTAAGCCTAACCCCAACATCAGGGGCTCTAGTGAAGAGTCAGGTGTTCACCTAGTCACACCCCACCAGGCTCTCCTCGAACCATGGCACAGTGGTTGCACCACTCCCGTTACAACATGTAACATCTTACATTCCCATGTGCTGGATCATGAAGAGGTACAGTAAGTATGTTAACACCACTACCATTGTGTGTAAGTTTGTAATGCTAATAATACAAGGATCATTTCTAAAGGTTAACAGAAAAAGGACTGGACAATACTAAAGTTGGTGCAAATCGATTTGCAGGACTTGGTCCTTTGGCCATGTGAAGACCCGGGGTCTTCCGTGGGTATAATACTACTCAGACAACACAGGTTGAGGGTAAAACAGTGTGGCAATAATTTATTGAACCACAAAGCGGACAATAAACAGATAAAAAACAGTCCCAGCTAATAACCAAGATGGTACAACAATACACAGTCTCACCCTTCTGCTGGCCCGCCTGGGATAGAACAACTGCGACTTTGGGACTTCCAGGACTAACTACCTCAACCAGTGGCTCCCGGCTTTTGGTGGGCCACCACAGAGAGAAGGTAGCGGCAAGCTTAGGAAGCTGACCGTTATGGAGGTACAAGGCCAGGAAACCCGAGGGTCCCACCCTGGCCTCTCCGAGATTTTCCATGTGGTCAGATGACTGGCTGGTCCCAATCTGGGTTCTCCAAATGTCTTCATGGGTTCCAGGCGACCGGAGGGTCCCACCTGGCAAACCCAATCAACTGTCACGCAAGGTGTGGGAAAGACTTAGTGCAACACAAAGGGAAGAGGGAAAGGGAGCCCAGACTCTAGGGAAAGGGGAGAAGTGGAGACCTCCTAGGTTGATCTAGCGTCACCCTGTCTCCCCTAATGTCCCTTTATTGGCTCTTCACCAATTGCTGCACGCGTACATCGCCCTGTCTTTCCCTGGCATTTGGCTCAGGCTAAGGAAGGAGGAGATGAGCACTAGTCGATCTACACTAAACACTATAGAGAACAAGGAAGGACAAACGGGTAAATTGCTTAGCTTTAGATGACTCCAGACAAATGCTCGCACGTCCTCAAGCTCCAGAGAGGACAAAGTACTGCTCTTGCTAAAGCCTTCACCAGTAGGAATGAATATCGCCGGCCCGGCACCTCCCTCTGCAACACACCAGGTATTTATACACCCAGTCCAGGGAGTTAATTAGCCAGAGGAAGGTAGCTGCTGGGTCCTAGAGACAGCCTCTAAGAAGATGTCTGTAATGCCAAACGTAGAGATCTCCTGCAACCAACTGCAGGGCAACTGTCATTTCTGACACACCCGTGACAGTAACCCCCCCCTCTACGAGTGGCCTCCGGACACTCAAGACTGGGTTTCTCAGGATAAGAGGTGTGGAATGAGTGAACCAACCTGGGAGCGTTCACCTCTGATGCTGAAACCCACATCTTCTCTTCTGGACCATAGCCTTTCCAGTGCACCAAGTATTGTAGAGAACGACATTAGAAATAAGAATCTACAATCCTTGAAATCTGAAACTCCAGATTTCCATCAACCATTACTGTGGGCAGTGGTGGAGGTGAGGGCTCAAGAGGTTCCACGTACTTTTTGAGTAAGGACCTGTGGAACACGTTGTAGACCTTAAGGGCCTGAAGAAGTTCAAGACGAAAAGCAGCTGGGTTAATGACGGCGGTTATTTTATAGGGATCAATAAACCAAGGTCCCAGCTTCCAAGAAGGAACTTTCAATCTTATATTTCTGGTAGACAACCACACAAAGTCATTCATATTCAGGTCCGGATGTGGCAAGCGTTTTCTGTAAGCCATACGTTTATACCTGTCTCCCATGATCTTTAAATTACTCAGAACACCCTGATATACTGAGGAGAGCGACAAAGCAAACCATTCCTCCTCAGGAACTGCTGAAGCTCCTTCCCCACTAAAGGTTCCGAACTGTGGGTAATAACCATATGCACCGAAGAATGGTGACCTGCCAGCGGTAAGTAGGATGCCCAATCCTGCTGATTTTCAGAGACGAAACACTTGAGATAGGTCTCCAAATTCTGACTGACATGCTCAGTCTGTCCGTTCGACTGAGGGTGGAAGGCAGAGGAAAAGGACAGCTGCTCCCCCAGTTGAGAACAGAATGCCTTCCAGAACTTCGAAACAAACTGGGTCCCCCGATCTGACGCCACATCGGAGGGAACCCCGTGAAGCTTCACGATCTCATTTATAAACACCTGAGCAAGTGTCTTGGCATTTGGAAGTGCAGGCAATGTGATGAAGTGAAACATTTTACTGAACCTATCTACAACCACCAAAATCACAGTTTTTCCTGCAGAAACCGGTAGGTCAGTAATAAAATCCATGGACAAGTGTGTGCAAGGCCTACTAGGGATAGGTAGCGGAAGAAGATTACCAGATGGACGGGTATGCGAAACCTTAGAACGCGCGCAAATACTACAAGCAGCTACATGTTCAATCACATCCCGATGCAACCCCGGCCACCAAAAACGAGAGAGGAGGTCCGCGGTTGCCTTACCACCTGGATGCCCAGTAAGCACAGAGTTATGATGTTCCTTAATTACTTTGTGGAGCAGATTAGATGGTACAAATAACCTTCCTGAACAGCAGGAGGCAGGTGCGTCCCCCTGTGCCTCCAACACCTCACCCCACAGTACCGAAATGACTACCCATTTCTGTAAAATCGGGGCAGAGTTCTCATGGTCACCACCACCAGGGAAGCTCTGGGACAAAGTATCAACCTTGACATTTATGACCTCTGGATGAAAAGTGACAGCAAAATTGAACCTAATAAAAAACATGGACCATCTGGCTTGCCTAGGGTTGAGACGTTTAGCTGACTGGAGATATGACAGGATCGCATGGTCAGTAATAACAGTAATAGGATTAACAGCCCCCTCCAACCAATGTCGCCATTCTTCGAATGCCATTTTGATCGCCAAAAGTTCCCACGTCATAATTTCTCTCAGTCGAAGACAATTTTTTAGAAAAAAAGGCGCATGGACGCTATTTACAAGGAGACGGACCCTGAGACAACACAGCCCTAACCCCGACATCCGACGCATCAACCTCCACAATGAAGGGTTGGGAAACATCGGGTTCACTGAGTATAGGTGCAGTGGCAAAATGATTCTTTAAGGAAGAAAAAGCTTGGAGGGAAGCATCCGCCCATTTGGAAAAATCAGTCCCATTCTTAGTCATGTCAGTAAGGGGTTTCACAATAACAGAGTAATTTTGGATGAATTTCCGATAAAATTTAATAAAGCCCAGAAAACGTTGTAGAGCCTTCAGTTTCTCGGGATGTTCCCAATCAAGGACTGCACGGATCTTCTCCGGATCCATCCAAAAAACTGAAGATGACAACAAGTACCCCAAAAACTGCACCTCCTGAGCAGCGAAAATACATTTTTGCAGTTTGGCATAAAGTTCGTTATCCCTTAATATCTGGAGCACCTGCTTAACATGCCCCCGATGAGTCTCAAAATCAGGTGAATAAACCAAAATATCATCCAGATAGACCACCACAAACCTCCTCACCAAATGATGGAAAATATCATTTATGAAATGCTGGAACACCGCAGGTGCATTGGTCAAACCAAAAGGCATAACCAGACTCTCAAAATGTCCTTCTGGGGTATTGAACACTGTTTTCCATTCATCCCCTTCTCTGATTCTGACCAGATTGTAGGCTCCCCTTAAATCCAACTTGGAGAATACCTTAGCTCCTACAACCTGGCTGAACAAATCAGGAATCAGAGGAAGAGGGCATGGATCACGGATGGTAATTTGATTTAATTCCCGGAAATCTAAACAGGGACGTAGACCACAATCTTTTTTCTTCACAAAGAAGAACCCTGCTGCCATGGGCGAAGATCAGGGTCTGATATATCCCTTCTCCAGACTTTCCGCAATTAAATCATTCGTGGCTTGTCTCTCAAGGCCAGAAAGATTATACAGTCTGGACTTCGGTAGTTTACCTCCAGAGGTCAGGTTAACAGGACAGTCATAAGCACGATGAGGAGGCAATTCCTGACACCCCCTTTCAGAAAAAATATCCTCAAATCCATAGAGACAGTAGCAAGGGAAATATCTAAACAGTTCTCATGGCAGTATTCTTCCCATTCAATAATCTCCCCGGTTTGCCAATCCACCAATGGATTATGTTTGTCCTGAACATAGCAAGGGATTATTTCACAATGAATTGACCCCACCCTTAGTTTTACATTATGTACAATCTGAGTAAATGCTTTCTGTGCAAGTGGCGGCGAGTCGATGGCAAAGATGGAAATAGGTTCAATTAAAGCACTGCAAGCAAGACCATGAGTTTTCACAAACTCAGCATCAACCATGCTGACTCCGGCTCCACTGTCAACAAAACACAGAAATTTTCTCGGTTTTGCTGTCTAGCACCACCTCTGCTGTCAGGACAAAGCAGGAACTGCAGGCTGGTAACAAATGCACCCCTTGTTTATCGAACTCCAGACTACCAAGAGTTAATAAATACTCCTTTTGTTTAGGAATTGAAGGACAGGTCCCAACAAAATGTCCCTTTTTCCCAGAAAAAAAATATGCCTTTTTTCCTGCGAATCTCCGGGGAGATGAATGATGTGGAGACACCCCCTAACTGCATGGGTATCTCTACCTTCCCCAGTACTGGCTCAACCCCAGACCGCTCCCCCGGCAGAGGTACACAACCCTGACAAGAATGCAGTATATGAAACCCCTCAGTCCTTGGAGGCTGCCATGTTGTTGGCCATACGTCTTGATAGACGCCTTCGGGATGGACGGGTGAGACCACCTTCTCCAGGGCCTTCTCGTCGGGGTTAAGTACCTCTGCCGGGGAAGGGGTCCAGCAGTGAACCAGTACTGGGGGAGGTAGAGGAACCTATGCAATTTGGGGGTGCCTCTGTATCAGGGCCGGCGTCAGCACCCGGCGCACCCGGGCAAATGCCGGGGCCCTGAGCAGGCAGAGGGGCCCACTGGCGGTCGCGCACCCCGCTGGGCTATGGGCGGAGAAGAGCGGTGTCAGCGCCCGCCCTTCTCCGCCGCTTGCTCAGGGCCCCGGCAGCCGGATACTTACCTCTCCCCGTGCCTCCGCAGATCAGCTGTCTTCCTGCTCTGCGCTCCCTGTGACGTCTCAGGTTAAAGGGTGCGGTGACGTCTTTACCCCGCGCCCTCCCCTAAGCCGTCACAGGGAGCGCTGAGCGGGAAGATGCCGACAACGCTAGAGTTCGGACCCGAGCAGCGGGCAGCGGGCAGCAGGTAGCAGGTGAGGAGAAGGGAGGTGAGTATTTGATTTTTTTTTTTAATGTATGGAGGCATCGGGCAGTATAAAGAGAAGGGGGGGGTGGCATCCTCCATGGAGCATTATAAAGAGAGGGGGGGACATCCTGCATGGGGCATTATAAAGAGAGGGGGGGACATCCTGCATGGGGCATTATAAAGAGAGGTGGGGACATCCTGCATGGGGCATTATAAAGAGAGGGGGGGACATCCTGCATGGGGCATTATAAAGAGGGGGGGGTGAAATCCTGCATGGGGCATTATAAGGTGGGGAACAGCCTGCATGGGGCATTATAAAGGGGGGGGCAGCCTGCATGGGGCATTATAAGGGGTGGGGGGGCAGCCTGTATGGGGCATTATGTGGGGGGTAACCGGCTGCATGCAGCATTATATGGGGGCCAGTATCCTGTATGGAACGTTATATGGGGACCGGCATCCTGTATGGAGCGTTATAAGGGGACCGGTATCCTGTATGGAGCGTTATATGGGGGCCAGTATCCTGTATGGAGTTTTATAAGGGGACCAGTATCCTGTATGGAGCGTTATATGGGGGCCAGTATCCTGTATGGAGCTTTATAAGGGGACCAGTATCCTGTATGGAGCGTTATATGGGGGCCAATATTCTGTATGGAGCCTTATATGGGGGCCAGTATTCCGTATGGAGCCTTATAGGGGGGCCAGTATTCCGTATGGGGCCTTATATGGGGGCCAGTATTCCGTATGGAGTCTTATATGGGGGCCAGTATTCCGTATGGAGCCTTATATGGGGGCCAGTATTCCGTATGGAGCCTTATATGTGGGCCAGTATTCCGTATGGAGCCTTATATGGGGGCCAGTATTCCGTATGGAGCCTTATATGGGGGCCAGTATTCCATATGGAGCCTTATATGGGGGCCAGTATTCTGTATGGAGCCTTATATGGGGGCCAGTATTCCGTATGGAGCCTTATATGGGGGCCAGTATTCCGTATGGAGCCTTATATGGGGGCCAGTATTCCGTATGGAGCCTTATATGGGGGCCAGTATTCCGTATGGAGCCTTATATGGGGGCCAGTATTCCGTATGGAGCCTTATATGGGGGCCAGTATTCCGTATGGAGCCTTATATGGGGGCCAGTATTCCGTATGGAGCCTTATATGGGGGCCAGTATTCCGTATGGAGCCTTATATGGGGGCCAGTATTCCATATGGAGCCTTATATGGGGGCCAGTATTCCGTATGGGGCCTTATATGGGGGCCAGTATTCCGTATGGAGCCTTATATGGGGGCCAGTATTCCGTATGGGGCCTTATATGGGGGCCAGTATTCCGTATGGAGCCTTATATGGGGGCCAGTATTCCGTATGGAGCCTTATATGGGGGCCAGTATTCCGTATGGAGCCTTATATGGGGGCCAGTATTCCGTATGGAGCCTTATATGGGGGCCAGTATTCCGTATGGGGCCGACGTCAGCAGTCGCGTGACCTGTCACATGTCCTTTTAGACCATCGCGAGCCGTACAAGAGACCGGACGCATCGCTGAGGATACCGGGGGCCATCGGAAGGTAAGTATAATCTTTATTTTTTATATTAAATTCTTTTTTTAACAGGTACTATGGTACCTGGGTCTGGAAGAGAGTCTCCTCTTCTCCAGACCCGGGTACCATCCGCACATTGAATCGCTTAATACCCGCATATGCACATGTAGTCATGCGGATATTAAGCGATCCAATGCAAGTCAATGGCGGCAATTACGCTGCATGTCCGCAAAATCAATGGACATGCTGCGTATTTTTCCGCAATGATAATCCGCAGCGGAAATTTCCGCAGCATGTGCACAGCACGTGCGGATTATCATTGGGGACCATGGGGCACGGATTACCAAGCGTTTTTTAAGCGTTTTTGCTGCGGAAATTCCGCAGCAAAAACGCTTGAAAAACGCATAGTGGGCACGCAGCCTAACTCAGATTGTACATATTGTAAAACTAAGGGTGGGGTCAATTCATTGTGAAATAATCCCTTGCTATGTTCTGGACAATCTTCTCACACCAATTGTTTTGGGTATTCCTTGGCTTGTTAAACATAATCCATTGGTGGATTGGCAAACCGGAGAGATTATTGAATGGGAAGATTACTGCCATGAGAACTGTTTAGATATTTCCCTTGCTACTGTCTCTACAGAAATATTACCTGCTTTTCTGTCAGGGGGTGTCAGGAATTGCCTCCTCATCGTGCTTATGACTGTCCTGTTAACCTGACCCCTGGAGCTAAACTACCGAAGTCCAGACTGTATAATCTTTCTGACCCTGAGAGACAAGCCATGAAGAATTTCATTGCGGAAAGTCTGGAGAAGGGACACCTTAGGCCCTCGTCTTCGCCTGTGGCGGCAGGGTTCTTCTTTGTGAAGAAAAAAGATCGCGGTTTACATCCCTGTTTAGATTTTCAGGAATTAATCAAATTACCATCCGAAATCCATACCCTCTTCCTCTGATTCCAGATTTGTTCAGCCAGGCTGTAGGAGCTAAGGTATTCTCCAAGTTGGATTTAAGGGGAGCCTACAATCTGGTTAGAATCAGAGAAGGGGACCAATGGAAAATGGCATTCAATACCCCTGAAGGGCATTTTGAGAGTCTGGTTATGCCTTTCAGGTGATCAATGCACCTGCGGTGTTCCAGCATTTCATAACTGATATTTTCCATCATTTGGTGGGGAGGTTTGTGGTGGTCTATCTGGACAATATTTTGGTTTACTCACCTGATTTTGAGACACATCGGGGGCATGTTAAGCAGGTGCTCCAGATATTGAGAGATAACAAACTATATGTCAAAGTAGAAAAATATGTTTTCGGCGTTCAGGAGGTGCAATTTTTGGGGTACTTGTCATCTTCGGGTTTTTCAGATGGATCCGGAGAAGATCTGTGTAGTCCTTGATTGGGACCGTCCCGAGAACCTGAATGCTCTACAACGTTTTCTGAACTTTACTAATTTTTACCGGAAATTCATCCAAAATTACTCAGTATTTGTGAAACCCCTTACTGATATGACTAAGAAGGGGTCTGATTTTTCCAAATGGTCGGATGCCTTCCTCGAGGCTTTTTTCTTCCTTAATGAATTATTTTGCCACTGCACCTATACTCAGTCAACCCGATGTTTCCCAACCCTTTATTGTGGAAGTTGATGCGTCAGATGTGGGGGTTGGGGCTGTGTAGTCTCAGGGTCCATCCCCTGGTAAATGGCGTCCATGTGCCTTCTTGTCTAAAAAATTGTCCCTCGACTGAGGGAAATTATGACGTGGGTAAGAGGGAACTTTTGGCGTTTGAAGAATGGCGATAATTGGTTGGAGTGGGCTGTCCATCCTATTACTGTTATCACTGACCATAAAAACATGTCATATCTCCAATCAGCTAAACGTCTCAACCCTAGGCAAGCCAGATGGTCCCTGTTTTTTACTAGGTTCAATTTTGTTGTCACTTTTCGTCCAGGGTTCAAAAATGTCAAGGCTGATGCTTTGTCCAGGAGCTTCCCTGGTGGCGGTGACCATGAGAACCCTGCCCCGATATTACAGAAGGGGGTAGTCATTTCAGCATTATATCCTGAACTGGAGGGTGAGGTGTTGAAGGCTCAGGGGGACGCTCCTGCCTCCTGCCCTCCAGGAAGGTTATTTGTACCATCTAATCTGCGCCACAAAGTAATTAAGGAACATAATAACTCTGTGCTTGCTGGTCATCTAGGTGGTAAGACAACTGCGGACCTCCTCTCTTGTCGTTTTTGGTGGCCGGGGTTGCATCGGGATGTGATTGAACACGTATCTGCTTGTAGTATTTGCGCGCGATCTAAGGTTCCACATACCCGTCCGTCTGATACTCTTCTTCCGCTACCTCTCTCTAGTAGGGATTTTATTACCGGTTTCTGGAGGTAAAACGGTGGTTGTAGATAGGTTCAGTAAAATGGTTCACTTCGTTGCATTACATGCACTTCCAAATGCCAAGATACTTGCTCAGGTGTTTATAAATGAGATTGTGAAGCTTTACGGGGTTCCCTCCGATGTGGTGTCAGATCGGGGGACCCAGTTTGTTTCCAAGTTCTGGAAGGCATTCTGTTCTCGACTGGGGGTGCAGCTGTCCTTTCCCTCTGCCTTCCACCCTCAGTCAAATGGACAGACCGAGCCTGTCAATCAGAATTTGGAGACCACCTCAGGTGTTTTATCTCCGAAAATCAGGAGGATTGGGCATCCTACTTACCGCTGGCAGAATTTGCCATTAATAATCATCGTCAAGAATCCACTGGCAGGTCACCGTTCTTTGGTGCATACTGTTACCATCCACAGTTTGGTACCTTTAGTGGGGGAGGAGTTTAGGGAGTTCCTGAGGAGGAACGCTTTGCTTCGTCGCTCTCCTCAGTGTGGCGGGGGGTGCTGAGTAATTTAAATATCATGGGAGACCGGTATAAACGCATGGCTGACAGAAAACGCTTGCCAGGTCTGGACCTGAATGTGAATGACTTTGTGTGGTTGTCTACCAGGAATATTAAGTTGAAAGTCCCTTCCTGGAAGCTAGGACCTAGGTTTATTGGTCCCTATAAAATAACCGCCGTCATTAACCCAGCAGCGTTTCGCCTTGAGCTTCCTCAGGCCCTTAAGGTCCACAGTGTTTTGCACAGGTCCTTACTCAAGAAATATGTGGAACCTCTTGAGCCTTCACGGGTGTGTCAGATGTGACAGGCAGTCGCCCTGCAGTTGGTTGCAGAAGATCTCTTCATTTGGCATTACTGACACCTTTTTAGCTGTTTCACTCTAGGACCCAGCGGCTACCTCCCTCCTGCTCTAATTGACACCCTTGCCTGGGTGTTTAAATAGTTTCACTTTGCTACAGGGTGGTGCCAGTGATATTCACATTGTTCCTTGTGAAAGCTTGGAGCGAGTGCAGTATGTTTACTTCCTCTCTGGTGCTAAGAGGACGTGTGTGTTATCTCTCTGAAGTCGGCTCAAGCTAAGTTATCTTTCCCCTGTGTCTGTCTACCTTGTTGTCTTTAGTAGTTAGTGGGGATCGACTAGTCCTCATCCTTCCTTATCCTGGGCCAAGCGCTAGGGAAATACAGGGATAGGTTCCTGTGCGGCAATTGGTGAAGAACCAATATAGGGACGGTAGGGGAGACAGGGTGATATCAGCTCAGCCTAGGAGATCTTAACTCCCCCTTTCCCTAGAGTCTGGACTCCCTTACCCTCTTCCCTTTGTGTTGCACTTAGTCTTTCCCACACCTTGCATGACATCAGTCCACCACAATCTGATATTGATGGATAGGTCATCAATATCATAATGCAGTACAACCCTTTTAAGGACCAAGTTTTCTACTGAGGGATGCAAGTTCCAGGTGTCTCAACCATCAGGGCCAGTGATAAAGTCTGAAGTAGCGACAGGAGATGAGACCTCACCAGTTGCACAATGCTAAGGTGGAGGTAAGGCGAGAGGCTAAAGTGGAGGTATGTAATTGCGAGGACTTTTTGTGAACTGTACACAAGTTTTCTAGTATTATGGACATTTGCTGGTAGGGTCAAGGACGGTGATGGACCAAGTGTCAGGCCGGGAAACCACCAAATATTTCTTAACATACTTCTGAAGAATTACTTAACAGTCTGCCTTTTTAATGTAATATTTAAGGTCTTGGTAGGTGGCATACAAAACTTGTAAAATTCTCCCATTGGTGCCAAATACGTGGTTCTGATTTCTTACAATTGTGTACGATAATTAGAGTGGTGTCTGTGAGCGGCTGTGATACACATTGATATTTTAGAATACACCGGAATGTTATTTTGTATAAATAGCGGTATCACCTGTTTGTTTCATTTTGTCTTTTCACAGCCAAGAAGCAAATAATTTCTGCAAAAACTGTTATCTGGAAAATGGAGGCTGATAATTTGGCCAGTGACCCATATGCGCCTGCATATATTTTACGGCTGTCAATCTTTCTGACAGCATCATAACACATGCTTATTGCTAGATGGAATAATGGATGTGCTTTACAAATGCTAGTCATAAATTTGTTGGTCTCACACTGAAATGTCAATTACTGTATATTATTATTTAGAATTTACAAACACATAACCGTGCTTATTCTCTGTACTTTTTTCGGGTTTTATTGTGCTTTATTTTACATAGAAATTGTCACGGACTGTATTCATAGGTAGATGTGGGATAGAACAGTGCACCATACATTGGCTGCCTGACACTTCTTTTTTTGTAGACGACCGTATTATGGTTGTGGGTGTAGTGGAAACCCCGGCTGACATCTAAAGGTGGCCATTTACAAGAGTTAATTTCAGCCCATAAACAAGCGCCGATTGACAATAAACAATCAGACTGACGCTTGTTTAATGGCTACCTACACAGCCGATGCAAACTGTATGGGGACAGAATGATTGTTAATATGATTGTTGGGTCCCCATGCAAAGTGCATGTTGGGGACAGAATGATTTTTAATATGATTGTTGGGTCCCCATGCAAAGTGCATGTTGGGGACAGAATGATTGTTAATATGATTGTTGGGTCCCCATGCAAAGTGCATGTTGTCGGCAGCACATCCCCAGTTTACTTTGAGCAATGCTTTGCTGGCAACAATGACTGTCATGCCGGCTTAAACTATCCAATCAGCCATAAAACAAGTATTTTGCTCGTTTGGCAGCTGATTGGTGACATATATACAGAGGTCCAGCATTCTCATTGTTATGTCTCGCTTGGTGAGGTGGATTCCTGAAGTCCTCAGTGTGGATGAGCGGTGTTTGTGTACAGATGATGATTGTTCAGTGAGGTGAACAGGAGTGAAGTAGTAGACCATAAGGTTTATTAAAGGGAACTTTCGAGTCAACAGCACAGTTGTGAAGACTCAGCAATGGGGCAGAGTATGTCCTGAGTAGCACTGACCAGTGATGTAACAGAACTGTGTTGGTCAGGAGACTTCACTGCAGTGACAAAGCAAAGCCCAGCAATGTAGCAGAGTTGAGTAAGTGCGGCGATTTCTGGAAATAATGTAGCAGAGTTGAGTAAGTGCGGAGATTTCTGGAAATAATGTAGCAGAGTTGAGTAAGTGCGGAGATTTCTGGAAATAATGTAGCAGAGTTGAATAGATCAGGACACTCATAGAAGCAATGTAGCAAAGTTGGGTAGGTCAGAAAACTCACTAAAAGTGATGTATTAGAGTTCAACAACATTGCTACGTTCAGGTTAAGAGACTCTGTAGCAGAGCCCAGCGATGTAGCAGACTGGGTACGTCAGGAGGTACACTGAAAAAAAAATCAGCTTAAAGGAACAGCAGTAAAATAAAACCTAAGTAGTGACTAGCACAACAACCAGAATACTGAGCCTATCAGACTTTGGAAGATGACCTCAGAGGGACACGTGAGAGGGGCACGTCATGCAACGATGGCTATTAGAAGAAGAAAGACCGGCACACTGTCCTATTAAAAAATTGTGTTCTTGAGGAATGGACCCATGGTCCAGACTTGTTGAGGAAGGAACCTCAGCACCACAAAAGCAAATGAGACTTAGCTTTTGTGGCGCTTAGGTTCCTTCCTCAACAAGGCAACGATGGCTGACGCCAGAACATGTGAGTAGTTGCATTTATGAACCCTCATTCACCAGTTATTGACCTATGTAAATGGGGCTTTTAAAGCGATGATCAAATGAGTTCAGCTATCTCTTCTAACTCCCCTATATATATGCACTCCTCTGGCAGCAGCTTATCTACTGGGAAATAAAAGGATCGGGCATTGTATTTCAGCATACCTTATCCTCTTCCCAGACATCTGTTGAAGGAGAGTGAAAAGGATTCCCTTGCAGATGAATTGGTTGGCCAATCCTGCCGAATTCGGTAAGGTCATTCCGACTTTAATGTGTATAGGGGTCTTTGTGCCTGGGCAATACATATAGTTTCTGTGAGCAATTTAAAATCTTAATCAATGACACGTTGCCAATGAGGTACAGCCGCATGTGACTTACATTAAACTCTATCTTGGAAGAATCGCTTGCTATCTGTGACCAAAAGCCAGAAAGTTTGAATCATGGTTGCATCATGTGTGAGCAATCAATGTAACCTTGTGTTTTTGGTGTCTCTCAATCAAAGTGGAATTGTAGCACTTTCCTTTGGAAGATGGTGAATTGTCATTTGGTGGAATAGTTAAACGCAACTTTTAATATATGTACCAAAGAAGTGTAGTAGATACAAGTGCATCTCACTAATTTAGAATATCATCAAAAAGTTAATTTATTTCAGTACAGAGTGATCTATTTCAAGTGTTTATTTCTGATAATGTTGATGATTATGGCTTACAGCCAATGAAAACACAAAAGTCATTATCTCAGTAAATTAGAATAATTAACAAAAAACACCTGCAAAGGCTTCCTAGGCGTTTAAAAAGGTCCCTTAGCCTGTTTCAGTAGGCTCCACAATCATGAGGAAGACTGCTGACTTGACAGATGTCCAGAAGGCAGTCATTGACACACTCCACAAGGAGGGTAAGCCACAAAAGGTCATTGCTAAAGAAGCTGGCTGTTCACAGAGTGCTGTATCCAAGCATATTAATGGAAAGTTGAGTGGAAGGAAAAAGTGTGGTAGAAAAAGGTGCGCAAGCAACCGGGATAACCGCAGCCTGGAAAGGATTGTTAAGAAGAGAACATTCAAAAATTTGTGGGAGATTCACAAGGAGTGGACTGCTGCTGGAGTCATTGCTTCAAGACCCACCACACACAGACGTATCCAGGACATGGGCTACAAGTGTCACATTCCTTGTGTCAGGCCACTCATGACCAATAGACAACGCCAGAAGCGTCTTACCTGGGCCAAGGAGAAAAAGACCTGGACTGTTCTCAGTGGTCCAAGGTGCTGTTTTTAGATGAAAGTAAATTTTGCATTTCATTTGGAAATCAAGGTCCCAGAGTCTGGAGGAAGCGTGGAGAGGCCACAATCCAAGCTGCTGGAGGTCTAGTGTGAAGTCTCCACAATCAGTGATGGTTTGGGGGGCCATGTCATCTGCTGGTGGAGGTCCACTGTGTTTTATCAAGACCAAAGTCAGCGCAGCCGTCTACCAGGACATTTTACAGCACTTCATGCTTCCCTCTGCCGACAAGCTTTTTGGAGATGGAAATGTCCTTCTCCAGCAGTACTTGGCCCCTGTCCACACGGCCAAAAGTACCAACACCTGGTTCACACACAACAGTATCACTGTGCTTGATTGGCAGCAAACTCGCCTGACCTTAACCCCATAGAGAATCTATTATAGAGAATCTATGGAGTATTGTCAAGAGGAAGATGAGACCCCAGACCCAACAATGCAGACGAGCTGAAGGCTGCTATCAAAGCCACCTGGGCTTCCATAACACCTCAGCAGTGCCACAGGCTGATCCCTCCATGCCACATTGCCGCATTGATGCAGTAAGTGATGCAAAAGGAGCCCGACCAAGTATTGAGGGCATTTACTGAACAGACATTTCAGTAGGACAACATTTCGGATTATAAAAACATTTTTCAAGCTGTTGTTATGAAGTATTCTAATTTACTGAGATAATGACTTTTGTATTTTCATTGGCTGTAAGCCATAATCATCAACATTAACAGAAATAAACACGTGAAATAGATCACTCTGTGTGTAATGACTCTATATAATAGATCCCTCTGTGTGTAATGACTCTATATAATAGATCCCTCTGTGTAATGACTCTATATAATAGATCACTCTGTGTGTAATGACTCTATATAATAGATCCCTCTGTGTGTAATGACTCTATATAATAGATCCCTCTGTGTGTAATGACTCTATATAATAGATCCCTCTGTGTGTAATGACTATATAATAGATCCCTCTGTGTGTAATGACTCTATATAATAGATCCCTCTGTGTGTAATGACTCTATATAATAGATCCCTCTGTGTAATGACTCTATATAATAGATCGCTCTGTGTGTAATGACTCTATATAATAGATCGCTCTGTGTGTAATGACTCTATATAATAGATCCCTCTGTGTGTAATGACTCTATATAATAGATCCCTCTGTGTGTAATGACTCTATATAATAGATCCCTCTGTGTGTAATGACTCTATATAATAGATCCCTCTGTGTGTAATGACTCTATATAATGGATCCCTCTGTGTGTAATGACTCTATATAATAGATCCCTCTGTCTGTAATGACTCTATATAATAGATCCCTCTGTGTGTAATGACTCTATATAATAGATCCCTCTGTGTGTAATGACTCTATATAATAGATCCCTCTGTGTGTAATGACTCTATATAATATAGGAGTTTCACTTTTTGTATTGAAGAACTGAAATAAATTAACTTTTTGATGATATTCTAATTTAGTGAGAAGCACTTGTATATTTGCATAGTATGATATGTTTGCGACAACAGATTATATCATTCCAGAGATCTGTTTTTTTGTTTTTTACATCATACAATCTCCAATTATATGATACATTTTTGCAGCCACCACTAGAGGGCACATAAGGAGCATTTACATTGAACTCAGTACAAATACCGTATGCAGTTAGCTCCTGAGCTCCTCCTGGTGGTGGCTCCAGGAAGATAAAAAAGATCATAATTTTTCTTTCTCTATTTGTGTGATTTGTAGGAAAAAAAAATGGTTTGAATAGAATAGAACGACATTTTATACTAAATTAAATTAAAACTCATACAATTATGAAAGATGAAGGATCTTTTGGTCATCAGTCACTCCCTAAATAGTGTATTTCCTCCCAGTCCAAGGTCTAATTTTCTAAATTACTTGGTAGGAAAGGTACGCCATATTATACACGATGGTCTGTGCAATCATACATAGCGGCTCATATGTGTGTAACGCCAAGGTTAAATGATGTGCACCACTGCTCCGTATACAGGACTGAATGCACAGCGTCATGATCATTTTCCAAGTGTCGGTATGTGCTCAAGGGCAGCTGAACACTAGTTAAATGAAGTGAAGTAGAAAAAAATGCCTCTGATTGAAGTCTTGCTCTCGTAGGCTGGCCATGGAGACACCTCGCTGTGTTTTTCCCCGCTGTAGCCTGGTAACAGTCTATGTTTTTTGCACCCATCTGTTTAGAAACAGAACCGGACAAGCTGAGCAGCCAGGTTCAGGGAGGAATGCAATCAAGACATTTTGCTATTCACTGTTGAGGCATGCACTTCCAAAGAGGCAACCATTGATCTGACATCACACTGGATGTACCCAACGCTGATTTACAGAGATCTCAAGAGCCTTGTCTTCAGCTCTGACTTTTTTTTTTTTTTGAAGATTAAGTACCGTGGCTTGAGGTTATCATGGGCTTAAGAGATTTCAGACATACCTTTTATAGATTTTCCAAAGGAATTAAAGGATAAATCTATTGCTAAGAGGTTCTTTCAAATATTAAACTCCCCGAGGCTTTAGAACCAGGTAAACATGTCTAACATGAGAAGACCCAATCGGCTCACAGGTCACAGTGTCTGCCGTGCACAGATATAATGAAAACATCATTATTTCATAGGCTTTAGAAGACCCATGGTGTCCTGCAGGTGTGGTACGCCACTATATCCCATATGCATTGGAGATGCAGTGCAAAACACTTGGGACCAAAGCCCCCAGGCTGCATCAATTATGAGGTGCACATATGCTTGCGACCCGACCAGGGGCGTCTGTCCGGCACCACCTATAGCTATGGCACTGACGCAACTCTACAAACGTTTTTTTTGTCTTGCAGTGTAGTAACCCCTTCGCTCCTGTAGGTGGTAATGTTGCTCTGGATGTATTTGAAGATGTTTGTAAACAGCAGTGATAATTGTCATTGGTGTCTGAGAACATCGACATTTATTCTGTCCTGAAGGTAGAGGGAGAAAATATCATCGATGCTGCCTCTCTACTGTCTGCAGAGTATTCTGTGTCTGGCACCGGCTTACTAAACTTGTTAATTAGGATCACACTAATTATATGGTGGGACCTATATTCTGTGACCTGGCCTGGTATGATTGTTTATATAGCAAAGGAACTGCTATCATTGGTGGTATCAGCCCCATAACTACTGATAGATCTAATCTTTATGACATTTTTGATTGAAGCTTTATTCCTAGCTAGGAGGGGCAGTAATATATTAAGTATATTGATAACTATGAATCAGTGTTATGGTGTATTATTCTACATAAGGGCAGTATTATAGTAGTTATATTCTTGTACATAGGGGGCAGTATTATAGTAGTTATATTCTTGTACATAGGAGCAGTATTATAGTAGTTATATTCTTGTACATAGGGGCAGTATTATAGTAGTTATATTCTTGTACATAGGGAGCAGTATTATAGTAGTTATATTCTTGTACATATGGGGGCAGTATTATAGTAGTTATATTCTTGTACATAGGGGCAGTATTATAGTAGTTATATTCTTGTACATAGGAGCAGTATTATAGTAGTTATATTCTTGTACATAGGGAGCAGTATTATAGTAGTTATATTCTTGTACATAGGGAGCAGTATTATAGTAGTTATATTCTTGTACATAGGGAGCAGTATTATAGTAGTTATATTCTTGTACATACGGGGCAGTATTATAGTAGTTATATTCTTGTACATAGGGGCAGTATTATAGTAGTTATATTCTTGTACATAGGGGCAGTATTATAGTAGTTATATTCTTGTACATAGGAGCAGTATTATAGTAGCTATATTCTTGTACATAGGGGCAGTATTATAGTAGTTATATTCTTGTGCATAGGAGCAGTATTATGGTAGTTATATTCTTGTACATAGGGGGCAGTATTATAGTAGTTATATTCTTGTACATAGGAGCAGTATTATAGTAGTTATATTCTTGTACATAGGGGCAGTATTATAGTAGTTATATTCTTGTACATAGGGAGCAGTATTATAGTAGTTATATTCTTGTACATATGGGGGCAGTATTATAGTAGTTATATTCTTGTACATAGGGGCAGTATTATAGTAGTTATATTCTTGTACATAGGAGCAGTATTATAGTAGTTATATTCTTGTACATAGGGAGCAGTATTATAGCAGTTATATTCTTGTACATAGGGAGCAGTATTATAGTAGTTATATTCTTGTACATAGGGGTATGATTATAGTAGATATATTCTTGTACATAGGAGCAGTATTATAGCAGTTATATTCTTGTACATAGGGGCAGTATTATAGTAGTTATATTCTTGTACATAGGGGCAGTATTATAGTAGCTATGTTCTTGTACATAGGAGCAGTATTATAGTAGTTATATTCTGGTACATAGGGGCAGTATTATAGTAGTTATATTCTTGTACATAGGGGTAGTATTATAGTAGATATATTCTTGTACATAGGAGCAGTATTATAGTAGTTATGTTCTTGTACATAGGGGCAGTATTATAGTAGTTATATTCTTGTACATAGGGGCAGTATTATAGTAGATATATTCTTGTACATAGGGGCAGTATTATAGTAGATATATTCTTGTACATAGGAGCAGTATTATAGTAGTTATGTTCTTGTACATAGGGGGCAGTGTTATAGTAGTTATATTCTTGTACATAGGGGCAGTATTATAGTAGATATATTCTTGTACATAGGAGCAGTATTATAGTAGTTATGTTCTTGTACATAGGAGCAGTATTATAGTAGTTATATTCTTGTACATAGGGGGCAGTATTATAGTAATTATATTCTTGTACATAGGAGCTGTATTATAGTAGCTATGTTCTTGTACATAGGAGCAGTATTATAGTAGTTATAATATTGTACATAGGGGGCAGTATTATAGTAGTTATATTCTTGTACATAGGAGCAGTATTATAGTAGTTATATTCTTGTACATAGGGGCAGTATTATAGTAGTTGTATTCTTGCACATAGTGGGCAGTATTATAGTAGTTATATTCTTGTACATAGGAGCAGTATTATAGTAGTTATATTCTTGTACATAGGGGCAGTATTATAGCAGTTATATTCTTGTACATAGGGGCAGTATTATAGTAGTTATATTCTTGTACATAGGGGCATGATTATAGTAGATATATTCTTGTACATAGGAGCAGTATTATAGCAGTTATATTCTTGTACATAGGGGCAGTATTATAGTAGTTATATTCTTGTACATAGGGGCAGTATTATAGTAGCTATGTTCTTGTACATAGGAGCAGTATTATAGTAGTTATAATATTGTACATAGGAGGCAGTATTATAGTAGTTATATTCTGGTACATAGGGGCAGTATTATAGTAGTTATATTCTTGTACATAGGGGCAGTATTATAGTAGATATATTCTTGTACATAGGAGCAGTATTATAGTAGTTATGTTCTTGTACATAGGGGCAGTATTATAGTAGTTATATTCTTGTACATAGGGGCAGTATTATAGTAGCTATATTCTTGTACATAGGGGCAGTATTATAGTAGATATATTCTTGTACATAGGAGCAGTATTATAGTAGTTATATTCTTGTACATAGGGGCAGTCTTATAGTAGTTATATTCTTGTACATAGGGGCAGTATTATAGTAGATATATTCTTGTACATAGGAGCAGTATTATAGTAGTTATGTTCTTGTACATAGGAGCAGTATTATAGTAGTTATATTCTTGTACATAGGGGGCAGTATTATAGTAATTAAATTCTTGTACATAGGAGCTGTATTATAGTAGCTATGTTCTTGTACATAGGAGCAGTATTATAGTAGTTATAATATTGTACATAGGAGGCAGTATTATAGTAGTTATATTCTGGTACATAGGGGCAGTATTATAGTAGTTATATTCTTATACATAGGGGCAATATTATAGTAGTTATATTATTGTACATAGGGGCAGTATTATAGTAGTTATATTCTTGTACATAGGGGCAGTATTATAGTAGTTATATTCTGGTACATAGGGGGCAGTATTATAGTAGATATATTCTTGTATATAGGAGCAGTATTATAGTAGTTATATTCTGGTACATAGGGGGCAGTATTATAGTAGATATATTCTTGTATATAGGAGCAGTATTATAGTAGTTATATTCTGGTACATAGGGGGCAGTATTATAGTAGATATATTCTGGTACATAGGGACTGTATTTTAGTAGTCATAGTTTTGTACATAAGGGACATCTACATTTTTATATTACATTTCAGAATTGACTGACAAACCTTTAAGCTAAATTCTATTTGGTAAGTTTTTGATGCTGCATATTTTTACCAAATACTCACCATGAGAATTTAGCCTAAAGTTTTGGCAGCCTTGCATTTGTGAAATATAGTATTAGGCCACGGCCCCACTATCAGTATTCGTTTAGTATTTTTTCTCAGGAGTGGGAGCCAAAACCAGGTGAGGAACAATCAGAGAAAAGGTAGAATAGAAACAAGTCACCAATTCTGCATTTATCACCCACTCCTGATTTTGGCTCCCACTCCTGAGAAAAAATACTGACCGAATACTGACCAAATACTCATAGTGGGGCCGTGGCCTTAAATTGTAGATATCTTAGAATAAATAAACAGAATCAGTAATACATTAAAAATGTTAATAAATATAAGTTAAAAAATATATTTCTATAGTATAAAACAATGAAATAAATACAATGCACATTTCTTAATAATAATGAAAATAAAATATTTTAATGCCTTTATATACTAATAATCTGTACTTATGTGCTTCGAAATAATACAAGAAAACAAACATTTGGGCCGGTGTAGAGCCCGAGAGTGAAGGTGTAAACAGTAAATCCAGCCGTGCTGAGTTCCCTGGTTGACTTTTAAGGGATAACAATTAATGAACTGTATGACGTTTTTATTACTGGTTAACAGACTTATACATCTTTAATTAATTGTAATGAAGTGGGTGAGAAGTTTATTAGAACTGGTTAACTGAATATCATTCTGCAGGTCACTGGTGACAGGAAAGGCCGTGCCTTTAACAAAGTATAGAAAAAAAGTTTTATTATGTCGAACCAGAGGCCTGAAGTGTCAAAACAAAACATTGAAGTTGTTTTAGGTAGTAATCTCCAAGATTCTAGACAGTAAATCTGACTCCTGTAAAAAAAATAAATATATATATATATATATATATATATATATTTTATGCTGTATATGGTTTCCCAATTAAAACACAACTCAAACTTTCAAATAATTAATTGTTCATTTTTTATATATATTCTAATTAGAGATTAATGGATCTTTTTAAATTCAAATTTACGGGTTTCTCCAAATTTTTGCCAAAAAATTTGATTTGCAGCGAATACATTTGTATGAATCTCAATACTGGAAAGCTTGTAATTGCTCGGAAAATAGATGTTAGGGAGAGGAGAAAGACAGAAAACCCAGCTGAGCGTAAGAGCTTACGCTCTACAGGGAAGAGTAAGGGGACCCCACTGACCATAAGAGCTTACACTCTACAGGAGAGAAAGAGAGAGAGGACCCTTCTGACCATAAAAGCTTACACTCTACAATAGAGAGAGGACCCCTCTGACCATAAGAGCTTACACTCTACAAGAGAGAGGACCCCACTGACCATAAGAGCTTACACTGTACAGGAGAAGGAGGACCCCACTGACCATAAGAGCTTACACTCTACAGGAGATAGAGAGAGGACCCCGCTGACCATAAGAGCTTACACTCTACAGGAGAGAGAGAGAGAACCCCACTGACCATAAGAGCTTATACTCTACAGGAGAGAGAAGACCCCACTGACCATAATAGCTTACATGCTACATGAGAGAGAAGACCCCGCTGACCATAAGAGCTTACACTCTACAGGAGAGAGAGAGAGAACCCCACTGACCATAAGAGCTTATACTCTACAGGAGAGAGAAGACCCCACTGACCATAATAGCTTACATGCTACATGAGAGAGAAGACCCCACTGACCATAAGAGCTTACACGCTACATGAGAGAGGACCCCGCTGACCATAAGAGCTTACACTCTACAGGAGAGAGAGGACCCCACTGACCATAAGAGCTTACACTCTACAGGGGAGAGAGTGAGGACCCTGCTGACCATAAGAGCTTACACTCTACAGTGGGGAGAGGGAGAACCCCACTGACTATAAGAGCTTACGCTCAACGAGAGAGACATAGGACCCCACTCATCATAAGAACTTACACTCTACAGGAGAGAGAGATCAGGAGAACCACGCTGACTGAAAGAGCTTACACTCTACAGGAGAGAGAGGACCCTGCTAATCATAAGAGCTTACACTCTACATGAGAGAGAGAGAACCCCGCTGACTATAAGAGCTTACACTCTACAGTAGAGAGAGAGGACCTCGCTGATTATAAGAGCTTACACTCTGCAGGAGATAGAGAGGACTCCGCTGACCATAAGAGCTTACACTCTACAAGAGACAGAGAACCCCGCTGACCATAAGAGCTTACACTCTACAGGAGAGAGAGAGGACCCCGCTGACCATAAGAGCTTACACTCTACAGGAGAGAGAGGACCCCACTGACCATAAGAGCTTACACTCTACAGGGGAGAGAGTGAGGACCCTGCTGACCATAAGAGCTTACACTCTACAGTGGGGAGAGGGAGAACCCCACTGACTATAAGAGCTTACGCTCAACGAGAGAGACATAGGACCCCACTCATCATAAGAACTTACACTCTACAGGAGAGAGAGATCAGGAGAACCACGCTGACTGAAAGAGCTTACACTCTACAGGAGAGAGAGGACCCTGCTAATCATAAGAGCTTACACTCTACATGAGAGAGAGAGAACCCCGCTGACTATAAGAGCTTACACTCTACAGTAGAGAGAGAGGACCTCGCTGATTATAAGAGCTTACACTCTGCAGGAGATAGAGAGGACTCCGCTGACCATAAGAGCTTACACTCTACAAGAGACAGAGAACCCCGCTGACCATAAGAGCTTACACTCTACAGGAGAGAGAGAGGACCCCGCTGACCATAAGAGCTTACACTCTACAGGAGAGAGAGGACCCCACTGACCATAAGAGCTTACACTCTACAGGGGAGAGAGTGAGGACCCTGCTGACCATAAGAGCTTACACTCTACAGTGGGGAGAGGGAGAACCCCACTGACTATAAGAGCTTACGCTCAACGAGAGAGACATAGGACCCCACTCATCATAAGAATTTACACTCTACAGGAGAGAGAGATCAGGAGAACCACGTTGACTGAAAGAGCTTACACTCTACAGGAGAGAGAGGACCCTGCTAATCATAAGAGCTTACACTCTACATGAGAGAGAGAGAACCCCGCTGACAATAAGAGCTTACACTCTACAGTAGAGAGAGAGGACCTCGCTGATTATAAGAGCTTACACTCTGCAGGAGATAGAGAGGACTCCGCTGACCATAAGAGCTTACACTCTACAAGAGACAGAGAACCCCGCTGACCATAAGAGCTTACACTCTACAGGAGAGAGAGGACCCCGCTGACCATAAGAGCTTACATTCTACAGGAGACAGAGGACCCCGCTGACCATAAGAGCTTACACTCTACAGGAGAGAGAGAGGACCATGCTGACCATAAGAGCTTACACTCTACAGTGGGGAGAGGGAGAGAACTCTGCTGACAATAACAGTTTACACTCTACAGGAGAGAAAGAAGACCCCGCTGACCATAAGAGCTTGCACTCTACAGGAGAAACTGTGAGAGGACCCCGCTGACCATAAGAGCTTACACTTTCCAGAGAGAGAAGACCCTGCTGATCATAAGAGCTTACACTCTCCAGAAAGAGAGAAATTACTCTACTGACCATAAGAGCTTACACTATACAGGCAAGAGAGAGAGAGAGGACCCCACTGACCATCTGAACTTACACTCTCTTACGCTGCTCTCTCACTTCCTCCTGATGTATGTGACTCATCCGAAAGCAGCTAGAGTGAAACCAGTGCTGATTGGCAACAGGGACGGCGTGACATAGTCACGTGATCCACGGGAGAGCCAGTTCTGAAACAGCGCCGGCACTGGAGGTGACTATAGGTGGTATTATTTTACTAGGGGAAACATGGGGATTGAAAAGGTATTGTTTGAGTAGTTGGGAACCCCTTTAATTACCAAAAATCAGAGGAAGTGTGGCTTTTCTAGGCGTACTATTTATCCTATTATGTTAAAAAGATTTGGTGCTGCCAAAGACATATGCAATACATGACCGGTTTATTAGGGGTCCTCTAGCAGCTTGTTGGGCCTCATTGGCATTCAGAGCTGCAGCTATTTGTCATGCCATAGATTCCTCCAGGGTTTGAAATATTTCTGCAGGAAAATTGACCCATGCGAACATGATGGCTCCTTGTGGTTGCCACAAATTAGATGGTGGTACTGACATGCTCTAAACAACCTTTTCTACCTTGTCCTAGAGATGTTCTGAAGATTAAGATCTGGGAACTGGGAAAACAAAGACATGACACTGTCAGGTTCGTGGAACCAATCCATGTCTATATGATCCGTGTGGCATAATGCATTGTCCGTCTGCTGTAGGGTAAACAGCTGCCAAGATATGATGACATTTTTTGGCCAAAATGCTTAGATAAGCGCTCCTGTCCAAACATTAATCCACAGGTACTGGAGGAATGTCAAAATGCGGAGAACAGGGAATTATAATGGTTTAACATACATTTTATTTAGAGTACATGCAACACATGTAGTCAAAGACAATGCAAGTAAAATAGAATGACAGAAAAGAAAATGGGCCCCAACTGAACACCCCGCCTGTGCCAAACCATCTGCAGAAAAAGTGCAGGTAGATGAAGCACTGGGTTGACCGATGCTCTAAAAGGTCACTATGTGCAAGGGCTGTGCCAACAAGGTTATGTACATATAATAAGAAGCATAGGCCTTACCAGAGAGGTGTAGATATAGGGGAATGTCAGATCATGGAGGGGCACCCTCGACGCGCGTTTCGCAACGCTATCTGGTGCTTTCTCAAGAGGTATTTGAGGAAGCAGGACATGCCAAGAAAACATTCCCCACATCATTACTTTATCTCCAAGAGACTTGAATGTTCACTCCTGGCAATGAGGGTTCATCAATTTATGCTGCTTGCACCAAATTCTGAACCCCTGGTGCCACAGAAATCTGATTCAACTGAACAGTCAATGTTTTTTCCACTGCTCAATTATGCAATTTTTGCTGTCTTGATTACTGGAGTCTTGCTTTACTGTATCCTTTAGACAGCAATGGCACTGGAACTGCCCAGCCATGCTAAAGAATGACAAGTTGTGCCGGTCAGTTGGACACCAGCATTGTATTCAGCTGCAGATTTTTTGCACCATCTGGCTATCAGAATGATTTTTCATATCCTCCTATGATCTGTTTCATGAGTACCATTCTTTACATCCTCCTCTGATCTGATTCATGAGCTCCATTCTTGACTGTATCCTGTAATTCCTTTCTTCAGAGCAATTCTTCAAATCCTCTGACCACATAGTTGGCAAGATGTTTGTGTCCTATCGAAACAGTTGAAACTCAGGTTGAATCAACCACTTATTGATAAGTGAACTTAACTTTTGTACTGCCAATAAAATGGCCAATCTGAAGAAAAATGAGCACCAGATGACAGAGTTTTTCCTAAAAAGCAAAGGGACGAATGAGGTTCAATTAGACACTAAGCCATGAGATAGGGATTGTGAAGGAGAACATGGCCACCGTTAGAGGGTTGTCCAAATAAAACCAATGAGTGAAAAATACTAGACTTAAACCTTGTCAATGAGCCAAAAATATTTGACTTTGGATCATTTTCCTCAATACAAAATGACAATCTCACATGTATCTCAGTAGAAAAGTATGTGACCCTTTGCTTTCAGTATCTGGTGGGACCGCCTTGTGCAGCAATAACTGCATGTAAACTTTTCTGGTAATAGTTGATTAATCATGCACATCGGCTTTGAGGAATTTTAGTTCATTCCTACTACAAAACAGCTTCAATTTTGTTATGTTGGTGTTTTTCTTCCCATGAACTACTCGTTTCAGGTTCTTTCAGAACATTTCTATAGGATAGTCCCCTACCTTCTGTGTGGATATGCCTTTTCAAAATTGGCTTGTCCAATTTTTTTTTGCATAACCACAATCTATTCTTGGGAAGTTACCACCTTCTGAATGCAACTCTGGACCTCCTTGTATTCAACATTAAGGCAATGAAGAAGGTTTAGGGAGCGATGCTCTTTAGCAGGCATCTTCTACACCATGGGAGTCCTACATTCCTGGAAAGTTAGCACGTTCTGAATGTGACTCTGGACCTCCTTGTACTCAACATTAAGGCAATGAAGAAGGTTTAGAGAGCAATGCTCTTTAGCAGGCATCTTCTACCCCATGGGAGTCCTACATTCCTGGAAAGTTAGCACGTTCTGAATGTGACTCTGGACCTCCTTGTACTCAACATTAAGGCAATGAAGAAGGTTTAGGGAGCGATGCTCTTTAGTAGGCATCTTCTACCCCATGGGAGTCCTATATTCCTCGAAAGTTAGCACGTTCTGAATGTGACTCTGGACCTCCTTGTACTCAACATTAAGGCAATAAAGATGGTTTAGGGAGCGATACTCTTTAGTAGGCATCTTCTACCCCATGGGAGTCCTATATTCCTCGAAAGTTAGCACGTTCTGAATGTGACTCTGGACCTCCTTGTACTCAACATTAAGGCAATGAAGAAGGTTTAGAGAGCAATGCTCTTTAGCAGGCATCTTCTACCCCATGGGAGTCCTACATTCCTGGAAAGTTAGCACGTTCTGAATGTGACTCTGGACCTCCTTGTACTCAACATTAAGGCAATGAAGAAGGTTTAGGGAGCGATGCTCTTTAGCAGGCATCTTCTACCCCATGGGAGTCTTACCAACTTTTCCAAGAGTCCAGGTGGTCTCCATTTTTTCCAACACCTTCATAGACATTGAGTATGAGCATGGTATATTCAGATTTGATGTAGCTTTTCTTCTTCCAATTTTTCATACCTTTTTAGAGTTCTAAAACTCAATCATCAATGGTCTCCTGAAGGGGGGGGGATACAAACAATCTTTTATAAGAACCGAATATTAATTGGACATGATAATTGTGGTTAATGAAGAAATGTCTGTATTTGCAGACAATGAAATCCAAGCAGAAGTTAATAAATTACTCTGATCCCCTTGATGAAGTCTGCGGCAATAACGAGTATTGGTCGCGGTCTAATTAAAGACCGTCTCGAATTTCTTACCTGTTCCCTGAGTGCATAATTATTTGTGTACACTGAAGGCATGTAACACAATGAGCCCTGGGGGACGGCGGCTTCCCTTTTATAGCACCATTACTGTCTGATATTTTGTGTGAATCAATCATAATAAAAGCTTTACAGTTAGTTTTTTGGAATTTTTTTTTTTTTTGTTGTATTTCATTATTTTGCTCCCCTGGGCTGACAAACAAAAAAAAATGCATTGTTATTTATTACAGACGCTAGTTTATTACAGGGGAACAAAACGAGATGTAGAAGGTGGTTAAACTAGTCATGACTGGATGAAATAAAGGAATCCACTAAGGACTGAATACTACTGACTAGTGTGGCTACAGCAATTGATCAATTCTAAGACTCCCAAAAACACCCCTAAAACTGCCACTTTTGGGTGGGATTAGTATAAACCCGTCCCTTTTGTGGGTCAGCCCACTGGACTTTCCTGGCAAAATCATGACTGCTGACAAGTTCGAGAGGCATTGTATCGATGTGGCTCTCACTCGATTACCAGTGGGAAATCTAGCTGTCAGTCTACAACCGGGGCACCTGTTATAAAATGTCATTAACCCCTTCCCTCTACATGATGCACTATTATGTCATGTATCAAGTGCAGGTATACGGAGCAGGCTCAGAATCTGCTGTCTTATACAGACATTTGTCACTAACAGCAGCCACCAGAGCTCGCTCAGGTCCCTGCCATCAACTACTTAAATGCTGCTGTAAATTTCTAACAGCAGCATTTAAGGCGTGTAATCGCTGCGTACCAATGGATTGCTAGAGTCCTGCTAAAGGCTCCCATGCTTGCCCCAGAATGGACACCATGAATTTAGCTATATACTCCAATACTGTGTTATTGCTACATATTAAAGAAGGGATCAAAAGATAAAGTAAAAGAAAAATGTTTCGAATCAACCCCCCAAATTAAATTAAAAAAAACATGCTTTCGCTGAGTCTGTAAATGTCAGATCTTTTAAAATATAAAATTATTTTACCCAAATGGTAAATGGCGTAAAAAATAAAAAATCTAATTCAGTCGCTGCAACTCCCCCTCCAAAAATGCAAACAAATGTCAGCTCACCAAGCAAAAAAAAAAAAACAAAAAAATCTCCATCAATGGAAAAATAATGTTACAGGTTACACAAAAAAAATATTTTTTTTTTACAAATTTCTGAATTTTTTTCTACACTTAGTTATAAAAAAAAAGAGCCAACTTTACGAGTTCAGAATCGCTGCAATCCTACGAACCTGAAGAATCATGTTGCCAGGTTATTGTTACCGCATGATGTACGCCATTAAATCAAAACTCAAAATAACAATGGCGGATTTACGTTTTTAGCACCATTTTCTCCAAACATGAATTTTTTTTTAAATCTGTTTTCCAGCACAATGAATGGTAAAGTGAATGGAGCCATTCAAAACTACAATTTGTCTTGGAAAAAAAAATAAGCCTGTGTGGATGGAAAAATAAAAACTGTCTCAAAAAGTTGCCCTCACTTTCTGGCATTATATACGGGGTGCTCTCAGTAGAGGCAATATCCTAGGCTGTACACACATCCATACACAAGGAGTTCACATTGTGACTCGAGAGCTCGTTCAGACACCATGTATCAGACATTTTGTAAATTTTTGACTGCAGTTTTTCTTTAGAGGACACCTGCTAACATTTCCAGTTTCAAATTCTGGGCATACTTGGTCATGACCTGTCATTACTCAGTGTTGTCTCTCCCGATCCACCGACTGAAAGGCTAATTACATATGTAGCAATATAAGTGACTTTTTGCTAATTACGTGCCGTTGCACACTTTTTGCCATAACAAGTTAAGTAACTTGGAAAATACTTTCCATTACTGTTTTCAAGATGTTTTCAAACTGTTTTATATTTCCTTGAAAAATTCTGTTAGAAAACAGGCAGGAGTTTAGCTGGAAGGAATCACTCTCCTTCCACCTCTGGCAGCTGACAATATAGTCCCATGTTACCTAAACCGAAGAAAAAGTTTTCTCATCTATGCTGCAATATAACTGTAGAGGCTCATCTCCTCTCCTAATATACAAGTCAGAAGCTACTTATATTGACAGCACTGCTGCTGGGGGCCGGCTCTTGACAAAATCAGTGTCCTTCCCCCTCTAGAAGCTAACAATATAGTTTTTTTTATTGCTTCCTGTGCAGATGGAATTGTATCAGCTATATTGGTAGGACAGAAAGCAATTTCTATTGGCTGTTCTGTAGTAAACAGAAAATCACTATGCATAGAGATGGTTGTATGTAGAGTGACTAAGCATATATGACCCCCAGCACTCAGCTAAGTAGATGTAGATGGACGTGCACATTGTGGACACTAGTTGGTGACATACTATTAAATAAATGTCAGAACTTTTCAGTATTCATGTAGTAAATATGATAATTAATGGTTGGAAAGCCTTTTTAATGTGTGTAACAATGCCAGATAGGCTCGGGTTAAATCCTAGCTCTGCAGGCTTTGATTAGGTGCAGCTGGCTAGCTCTGCATATAACCAGGCTAGGTGTTCATCTACACACTGGTCGGCATAAGAACTGTATACTCAAAAAAGACTACATGCAAAGTTTAAGATGCATTATGTGGATATACCAATTAAATTAAAAGAAACAAATACATGTTTTTGTATAGTTGGAAGATGAGTGATGTGACCCTGGAGAACGATTCTGATTTTTTGGGAAAAGATGTTCATATATAATAAGTTCCTCTACCTGATGTTTTTCAATGACCAGTTCTCAGGACACAGTATAAAAGTGCACGACTGATTTAGTAATGTGAAAAATTGAAAAGACTAAGAGCCTGATGCATGAAGAATGGGGTTTTGCACCCTAGTCTTAATAACGGGAGCACTGGAGTAAGATGCACCAAATTCATTAATTGGTGTGCACTTCCTTAATGAATTGTGTGCATCTTTTAACTGTTGTGCACCAGAGACAGAAATATTATGACAGACAGAGGCTGGTATCTATTATTGTAACAATTTGTAGGGTGCACTTAGCCACACCCCATCCTGCCTGAAATCGCCCACTTTTAAAATTGGCAAAGCCAAACTGGCTGGAACTGGCATTACAGCGCCAAAAGTTGCAACATTTTTTGCACAAAAATTTGAAGACATTTCAAGCAACTTTATGCCAGAATTGTAGCGAATAATGCTTTATGAATTAGGCCCTAAATATATTTGTGGGGCAGTGGGAAATCAGGTTTCTAAATCTAAAACTCAGGATCAGTACAGGATAAGTAATGTAATTTATGTACACAGTGACTGCACCAGCAGAATATTGAGTGCAGCTCTGGAGTATAATACAGGATGTAACTCAGGATCAGTACAGGATCAGTAATGTAATGTATGTACACAGTGACTGCACCTGCAGAATAGTGAGTGCAGCTCTGGAGTATAATACAGGATGTAACTCAGGATCAGTACAGGATAAGTAATGTAATGTATGTACACAGTGACTGCACCAGCAGAATAGTGAGTGCAGCTCTGGAGTATAATACAGGATGTAACTCAGGATCAGTAATGTAATGTATGTACACAGTGACTCCACCAGCAGAATAGTGAGTGCAGCTCTGGGGTATAATACAGGATGTAACTCAGGATCAGTACAGGATCAGTAATGTAATGTATGTACACGGTGACTGCACCAGCAGAATAGTGAGTGCAGCTCTGGAGTATAATACAGGATGTAACTCAGGATCAGTAATGTAATGTATGTACACAGTGACTGCACCAGCAGAATAGTGAGTGCAGCTCTGGAGTATAATACAGGAGGTAACTCAGGATCAGTACAGGATCAGTAATGTAATGTATGTACACAGTGACTGCACCAGCAGAATATTGAGTGCAGCTCTGGAGTATAATACAGGATGTAACTCAGGATCAGTACAGGATCAGTAATGTAATGTATGTACACAGTGACTGCACCAGCAGAATAGTGAGTGCAGCTCTGGAGTATAATACAGGAGGTAACTCAGGATCAGTAATGTAATGTATGTACACGGTGACTGCACCAGCAGAATAGTGAGTGCAGCTCTGGGGTATAATACAGGATGTAACTTAGGATCAGTGCAGGATCAGTAATGTAATGTATGTACACAGTGACTGCACCAGCAGAATAGTGAGTGCAGCTCTGGAGTATAATACAGGATGTAACTCAGGATCAGTACAGGATCAGTAATGTATGTACACATTGACTGCACCAGCTGGATAAGTAATGTATGGCTGAGGTTATTTAATCTTTTATATATGTTTTCTGGACACAGACTATTGCTTTGTTGATCTCTACTGTATCTTGTCTGTTCAGTTACCGTATTTCATTTTCTTTGAAAAATATAAATGAAAATTTACACAACTTATATTCCGCAATTTCACATGATTTGGCCAGAAGTGCTTGATACTCCCCCATACACAATCAAATTGTCTATAGCCCCCTTTTGCCAGATTATGTTGGGGTTTCCCAAGATGCAATGCTCTATATTGTTGATTAATTAAATGAGCCTTCAGTGTAAACATCTCGCTAGTGATATAATTTCTTAAACTCCATAGTATTTCGTCTACTTGTCTGGTCTGAGTCAGAATGTTAAGGAGACTGGAGACATTTACAGATTTCACTTGAAAGGCATTGTTTGCCTCGATACAATGTATCATGAAAGGATGAGGTGCACATACTTGTGCATGTTCAGACAGCTGTTTACACTCTTCCTATAAGGCATCTTAAGATCAAACTGTAGCACAAAGGAAAACTATGAGGAAGAGAAATCATTAGAGAATATTTTCTCTTACGTGTGAACCATAAGTCAAACACAAATGTCCAAATGTCATATTAACAGCGACGCTGACACATCTTGACATGCCAAGCTCTCTAGTCATCCGGTCCCTCGTCGCCAGACGTGTGAAATGGTATAAAGCGATGTGTGATGGAAAATGCAGAGAATTACAGCTCTTTGTGAATGTAAGGAGTATGTGTAAAGTGAATAGTCATTCATCTGTGAGTGGGCACAAACTAAAAGACATAACCTACAGTCACACATTTAGTTGCAGTCAGACGTTTCAATATTAGAGGGGAATGGGATTAAAAAATATATATATAATGTCCCCCTTCCTGCCCCCATCCTGTAATAATGTCCCCCATCCTGTGCCCCTTCATATTATAATATCTAGTGTCCTGGACCTCTTCCTTGTATAATGTCCCCCTTCCTGGTTTAATGTCCCCCATTATGAGTCCATTTATGGTAAAATGTCTCCCATCATGAGCCCCTTCCATTAATAATGTCCCCCATCCTGGGTCCCTCCCTGCTATAATGACCCCCATCCTGGTATAATGACCCCCATCCTCGGCCCCTTTCAGTAATAATGTCCCCCATCCTGGGTCCCTCCCTGATATAATGACCCCCATCCTGCTATAATGACCCCTATCCTGGGCCCCTTCCTGGTATAATGCCCTTTATTCTGGGTCCCTGCATGATTTAATGACCCCCATCCTGCTATAATGACTCCATCCTGAGCCCCTTCCTGGTGTAATGTCCTCCATCATAGGCCCCTTCCTGGTATAATGACCCCCATTCTGGGCTCCTTCCTTGTATAATGTCCCTCATCCTGGCCCTCTTCATGGTGTAATGTTCCCTATCCTGGACCCCTTCCTTGTATAATGTCCCCCATACTGGCCCCCTTCCTGCTATAATGTCTCGTATCCTGGGCCCCTTTCTGGTATAATGTCCCCCATACTGGCCCCTTTCCTGCTATAATGTCCCGTATCCTGGGCCCCTTCCTGGTACCATTCCTGGTATAATGTCCCCCATCCTGGACCCTTTCCTGATATAATATCCATTCTGCTGCCCTTTTCCAACATATTAAAAAAAGATTACCAAGTTTTCTTACCTTCTTTCTTTCGTCCGCTCCCACGACTTGCTGCGTCCTCTTCGAGAGCCGGCAGCCTATTTTCAGCGTGCCAGCCATGGACAGTGCATGACGTCACTGCCATGCTCTGTCGTGAGAGGCACGCCAACGGCAGCATGTATTGTAGTGCAGGGAATCTGCTAGTCTCTGCGCCGCAATACACTTCAGCTGAGTCCTCGGATGCACATCCTGCTGAATAAGCTCTGGCATCGCCGGGCCCCCTTCCTGCACGGGACCAGTCGCGGTCCTGTCCTCTGCGACCACGATCATTACGCCTCTGCCTGTAATAGTAAATAGATGTCTGAAACAAGTGTCCCACTCTCAGCAATCCCCCTATTAGCTGAATGGAGAGCCACTGCAACATATGGCTTCCTTTCGGTAGATTGGACTAGACGTGGCCATGTATTTTGCTACAGGCTTTTTCTGAAAATCTTAAGTTATCCATGGGATAGGCGATAACTTACTGATCATAAGGGGTCCAACCACTAAGACCCAAAATGATCCTGAGAATGGTTCTCTAGACCATAGAAGCCCGGTTCTGCAGATCCTCATCTTGAATAGAGCAGAGAGGCACATGCTCAACCTTCGCTCCATACATTTTCTATGTGACTGCTGAAAATAGCCTAGCGCTATATTTGCCTTTCTCCAGAAGACCTATAGACAATGAAAGGAGAAAAGATTGAGCATGGACACCTCTGCTCCATTGAAGATGGTGCTCTGTACAGCCTGGTATTTAGAGACCCGTTCTTGGGATTACTGGGGTCCCAGTGGTCAGACCTTCAGAGATTAGTAAATTATTCTTTATTCCATGTATGGATGATAACTTGCAGTTTTGTAAATAACACTTTAAGTTAAAAGGGCTGCAAGTAAGTCTATACTTTCCCTGCCGAGGCTGACAGAAGTTTCCCCCCGCCACAGTAGTTGATCAAGGGGTTGATCAACACAAACACAAAAACTGAGCTTGGTTGAAGTTGGTATACATGCAGCACGCTTACACTGGCCATAAATCAGAAAAAACCTACAAGAAGCAAAAATGAAGAACAACATTTTAAGAACAACATCAAGAAGCAATTAGGAGAAAGAATTGGGGATCTTAAATATACTTAGGTATAATTAATTTTGCAAACCCATAATTTTTGGAAAGGGTTGAGCTTACATGTTTCTTTTGGTCAGGCACCTGCTTCACATCCAGAAGTTTACTTTACTTTCTTGATATTATTTGATAATGAGATAACTAAAAAAATCTACCAATCACAATAATTACAAATTATGTTGTCTTTCCATTAAAAGTGCCTCCTTTCTGTCTAACCTAAGGTCTACTGCCTGTTGTCAGGTTTAATCTGTCTCAAGCAGCAGAGTCGACTAAATAGATTGCAGGTGGTGGGTTTGCGAAATTTGTCTCTCTACAGGAAATGGGCATAAGTGTATTCCTCGATGTTTCTTCTTTTCTGCCAGTCAAACTGCAAAAATTATGTCAAATTTGCCTTTTTTCTGTTTTTTTTTTGTGTTGTTCCAATACTTGCAAAGGAAATAAACATGTGTAATTGCCATAATTTTCTGGGAGAAATATTTCATTTTCTGGAACAATTTCAAGGGTGCCAACACTTTCGGTTATGACTGTACATACACTCTTCCGGTACCAGTCACCGTTACGTTTTCTTCAAGATTATTGTAATTGTTTTATCTGTGTATACCCCTTTGTCACATGTAAAGCACCATGGAATAAATGGCTCTATAATAACATACCAGTAAGGGACCCAAGATGGGGGACTTATGTACCATGTCGGGGACATATATACAAAGAAGGGGCCTAGCATGGGGGGCATATATACCAGGAAGGGAACCGGGATGGGGAACATATATACCAAGAAGGGGCACAGCATGTGGGGCATATATACTAGGATGGAGGACATATATACCAGGAAGGGGCCCAAGATGGGGCATGTTCTGCCAGGATAAGGGATCAATGTATACCAGGAAGGAACCCAGGATGGGGAACATATATATCAGTATGGGGGACATATATACTAGGATGGGGGATATATATACCAGGATGGGGAATATACATGCCAGCATGGGGATATATATACCAGGATGGGGAACATATATACCAGGATGGGGGACATATATACTAGGATGGGGGATATATATACCAGGATGGGGAATATACATGCCAGCATGGGGGATATATGTACCAGGATGGGGAACATATATACCAGGATGGGGGATATATATACCAGGATGGGGGATATATATACCAGGATGGGGAATATACATGCCAGCATGGGGGATATATGTACCAGGATGGGGAACATATATACCAGGATGGGGGATATATATACCAGGATGGGGGACATATATACCAGGATGGGGGACATATATACCAGGATGGGGGACATATATACTAGGATGGGGGATATATATTTACCAGGATGGGGGATATATATACCAGGATGTTGGACATATATACCAGGATGGGGGACATATATACTAGGATGGGGGATATATATTTACCAGGATGAGAGATAGATATACCAGGATGGGGGACATATATACCAGGATGGGGGACATATATACTAGGATGGGGGATATATGCCAGGATGGGGAACATACATGCCAGGATGGGGGACACATGTACCAAATTTTGTACCTGGGCCCATCGGACTCTAGTTACATCACTGCAGCTGACCTCTTCTCCCTCCACGATGACCTTTGCACACGCTCATTAGATGCTTCAATAGAAAATATCGGGTCTCATTCAGTCCATTGCTGCTAATGTACATGCGTTATTTCCTGAAACGACCGGAAGTTAGAGTTTAAAAAAGTCCCGGTGTTTGGTGTGTGAATTGCAAGATTTCTAATTTTTTATTTTTAATTGTGATATGAAAAAAAAACAACACATTTTACGCAAAAACCTGATTTAAACAATAAGTCATTTTCTGATGACACTTTCCTTTTGACTCCAATTTGTAGCAACTTGTAACATTATTGATAAAATAAAATCACCCGATCTATAAAAACAATATATTACAAGCAGCTCTGAATAATTACAGCTCCGAACCTGATTAATCTACTGACATGAGCTGACATCCCTTTGCTTGCAGTACACTTGAATGATCCTGTTTTATGACTAGTAGCTCAGGTATATGTCCCCCAGGGGATAAGGGAGAAAAAAAGAATTCCATTATACTAAAAATAGATCAAAGTCCATCTTATTTTAATGATTTCTGGATGATTTTAACGCGACGTTCCACCTCTCACTGATTATCTTGCGGTCAGATTATCCATTTACATGAATTCAGCTTTTTTTGTTTTCTTTATTACTTATCTTTAATTGGGCCATGTATTTCTTGATCATCAAGCAAAGAATTACAATTTGCGAGTAGCTAATCTCCGGCTTTGAGGTCTTGCAACTGTTGAGATGGTATCTGTCTGCTTGTCGTGTAAATTGGAGCATGTGATTGACATCTCGTACTATCTGCCTGCAGATATGAATTGAAAATGGTGCCTGTCGCCATCAATTTTACAGCAAAATCTTTTTTTCTTAGTTTTTAAGGCATCGGTTACAAAAGGTGTGAACTAGTAGACAGAAGATGACAGACTAGACTAACCTGCAAGAAATTGTATAAAGCCATATAAGCTGAGGTTGTTTGCTCTAGTGATCGATAGAGAAACCTGTTTTATTTCCCTGCAGCACCCCCGCAGGTGAAAGAAAGTATTACAAGGTACCTATTAAAATCGGTAAGCTGCAATTCACAGATGTTTTGGATCCTCCACAGCAAGAATAACACTTGGTATGGTAGCTGATTTCTACAGTAGCTTATGGATAAGGTTCCTGAATCAGAGACCTCCTTTAATTTACCAAAAATACTATATTTGAAAAATAAGTTTTACAACCCTTTTAACTAAACCATACAGATTGGATGAAAGTTGGCCATAACTAATAATTTTGAGTGATTTCATTCTTTTGATCGATGGGAGTCCCAGTGGTCAAGACTCCCATCACTCTACAAGACTGGAATAACTTTTTAAAGTAAATGTCTAACATTCTGGTTCCTGTGAAATCCAGGGAAAAAGAAACAATCCATATTGTTGAGCTAAGAGCCTCCACTCCCATCATTGCTGTTTGGATTTTTAGGCGCTCAGCAAGCTCTACAATTTTGGTACCCCAAGCAAGCTCTACAATTTTGGTACCCCAAGCAAATCCAATCACTCTACAAGATTGGAATAACTTTTTAAAGTAAATGTCTAACATTCTGGTTCTTGTGATATCCAGGGAAAAAGAAACAATCCATATTGTTGAGCTAAGAGCCTCCACTCCCATCATTGCTGTTTGGATTTTTAGGCGCTCAGCTAGCTCTACAATTTTGATACCCCAAGCTAATCCAGTCTTCGATTCCTGGATAAAGTCTAACTAAGTTGGATATTTATGAGAATTGTTTGGAGGTTCGATGGTAAAAGGCAACGACAACTGACAGCCTTGAGTGGATACATGGCTGTCTAATGACAGTCAAGCCCCTACTCCTGTGACTGGGATAAGATGACCCTTCAAGAATCAAAAATTGCTTCTCTATGATCAAAAGGAGCGCCTTCCTTCGATCGCGTCTTTTCCATTGGTAAACCAGGGAACCTTTGTGTGGTCAGCCTCGGGGACCTAAATGGCATGCAAAAATGCTATAAAAAGTATAATTGGTGTGAACGCTGGACGGTATAACAAAAACATAAATAAACAAAAACATGTGCTACCATGGATGAGGCACCGAAATGGATTTAGAACAAAACGGACCTACAAAATCACAAAGAGAAAGAAAAAAAGGCAGAGCTCAGGGTCAATGCATTTCTTGGAAACCCAGGTGACCCTGTGACTAAATAATAAGCTCCATAGGTGGTAAAAATGGCTGCCATGACTTCTCAGATTCACTTACAGGATGAAGAAGAGGTCAGGAGTACAACTGGTTAACATAAAGTAAAAAAAAAGAATCACAGGAGGCTTCTGTAGAAATCTGAGTGACTGACTGTTATTTCCAAGACTTGTTCTCAAATTCTAAGAGACAAATCGCAAACATGCCAACAAGACAAAGATTTTCACATCCATCCTATCAAAATAACATTATTTTTATACTTTTAATATTTCATCTTTTTTTTTCCCCTCTGAGCTGTATGTCTCCTATAATTGGATGAGATCGGTGATTTCATAAGAAAAGAATTGAAGTTTGGGATTTTTGAGACAGACATTCCTTCCATGACATCACCGCGTTGAAGCCGAGCCTCTTGTGCGGAAAGCTGGAATCCATAGAAAATATATAAATAAATATTATATTTGGCTGAGTTTATTTTATTAGTAATTCTCGCTCTGTTTTCTTAGAAAATAACGGGAAGAAAGTGATGATGATTGACAGCTGGTTGGACTTGTGTAATCCTGAAGATGCTTTTATGTGAGTTCCGAGGACTGTCACCTCCACGCCTACTCTACGGCCAGGAAAATATTGACTCCTACAGTACATGCACACATCAGATTTACAGAACGACACTTACTCGTCAGACACTGACACAAGACATTTTGTTTCACTTTCAAGACTTTTTAGAGTCCGGACTGAATTTAGGGTGTTGAAGGCCCCTTGCCAAGTGGCATGACTGTAGTAATTCCACAATACATGGGTTTCCTAACCTAAGTTCCCCCTTCGCTCTGAGTTTGGATGACGGCACTAAAGAATATGGCACATCTCCTGGAGCACTTCCAGCTTCTCTTTCCCCCTTTTCAGTATACTGGCATCTTCCACTTGATCACTTCCTTTGTGCGACCATGGTCTTAGGTGCCATCTAGCAGCGACTTGAAGGATGATACCATGTGCAGACCCCACTGCCTAAAGCAATGTTTCCGGTGGTGCCAGTGCATGGGAGACCCAAGTGCTGAAGGTGTGGTTGCAGCCAGCAGAACACTATGGGACCCAGAACCCCCAACTTCCTGCTGGCTGTCAATGGGAAAGTTTTTTGACATGACAAAGGGCAGCAAACTCCATGAGCCTAATAAGAGATGGACATAGAGCTTCAAATGTCTGGTTTGGAGTCATCACCTTCAAATGTTTGGTATGGTATCCCAGACTTACTATTAATACCCTTAATCTGGAGAAAACTGGAATGTGGAGTGAGGGTGGCCTTTATCTGCTCTTGGACCCAAAATCTACCTAATGGTCCTCTTCATTCCTTAAAATTACAGAGAAAGCCAAATTCATGGGTAACCACATCTACTTGGCAGGATAGGATCACTAAACAGCCATCATAGGACCCCTATATACCTTTAAAATGGGGAAACCAGTGTATACCCTACTAATATAAATAGTCAAAAGGGCAAAGGGCACTGATGCACAGGTCAGTCATGTTGCTTTGTAGCCTCTGGGTCCAAATCCAACCATGGAATTTGTATGAACATCCATCAGTCTAAATCTAACCACATGTCTCTGGAAACTTGGAAAGAGGACGCTTGGTGGGTGATAAGCTTAGCTTGCAGCCAGAGGACAACCAGTTCTCCCAGAATTTTTAGAATTTTTTTGGAGAGTAATTCTCTGAAGATATTGTAAATGTACAGTACAGAAGCCACTTTCCTCCTTAGAGAAGGGGTTAATGTCAAGCTGAGAAGGAGAACAGATCAGATCTGTTCTCGAAGAGGTGACTCTTCATGTGATTAATTTAATGAAAAATGAAGTTGAATGAACAGTGCTTTGAGAGCTCTAGGATTTTAAATAGATCTTTAGATGGAATCAAATCACCGGTTAGAGAACACTTCATTTTATAAAATGTTTTAGGTCTTATATTTCTGTATTTTATTAGCATTGCTGTCACATGTCATTTTTTTTTCTTGTCTTTTTTTTATAACAGGTAATAAATAGCAAATAAGTAAATATTCAAATAACAATAAAAAAATATGCTTCCAAAGATGGTTCATGATGATACAATAATGGGATTGTCCCAATATAATAACACCTGTCCATATTGGCAGGACATACATGTGTGGTCACACTGCATACGTCTTTGTCAGGATGCTGCTGTAATTATTCTGTTTTCTTCAGTGTAGATCTCTTCTGCCAACTCAGGACATTGTGGAATGGCCCACCAGGCATCTGTCTGTCTTCAGTAGATACCCCTATATATATTTATTTAACTTTTTGCCTTTCTTAAATTGTGAACTTTTCCAGGATTCAAACTCACAACCTTTAGCATAGCAGACATAAAGGATGCATTGTATGGGAGGATTTTTTCTGCCTATATATCTAAATGGTATTCTTCTTTACAGGCATATTGTATTGGTACATAGAGAAACATCTGTCCATACCAGTATATCTCTATATACCTGTATATTAAGGGTAAAATAAAAGTCAGGGATTTTTTTTTCTATAAAATTACTATATTACAATAATCACATTTTTTATATGTTTTTTAAAAATAAATGTAACAAACCTATAAATGACATGAACATATTTGGTATCCCTGTAATGGTAACAGCCAGTATAATACATTGAAAAGATTTTTTACAGTGATGGGTAAGTGGCATGAATAATTGGAGTGATTTTTTTTTCCCCTTTAAACCTTTAAGAACGTTAACACAAAGTAAAGCTTACAGATGTGTTTGGAAGAATGGAACTGAAAAAAAAAAACCTACAGGTCGTCTCCTGCAATAGAACAAGACCTTGAATAATGAAGCTTAGTTAGAAATCAAAAATGTTTTGTTACAACTAGTGAACAAGAAAAAAATTTGTCTTGTTGGATGATCAAGTGCATTACAAAAATGTGCATTACAAAGAGAATAGAAGAGAGGCTCTAGTACCATTAATGGCCACTACACAATGGTGTACCTCTGTGGCGATGCAGCACCTCCAGTCATTGATTAAAGTAGATCCTCTGCTAATTCAATATTGATGATCTATTCTAAAGACAGGTCTTAGAAAACCCCTATGGGAGATATTTACTACATGTCTTCAATTCTGCTGCAACAGCGCCACTCCTGTGCATGTTGAATGTTCGTCGACCTGTCTAAACAATCACCAATCGCTAGTCATTTAATGGGGTCGTCACCATCTAATGGGGTAATTTTTTATTAAAAGAAAATGGCCTATCTCCGAATGATGATTTTTACGCTGGTTTAAGAATTATAGTGGGGAAAAAAAGTATTTAGTCAGCCACCAATTGTGCAAGTTCTCCCACTTAAAAAGATGAGAGAGGCCTGTAATTGACATCATAGGTCGACCTCAACTATGAGAGGCAAAATGAGAAAACAAATCCTGAAAATCACATTGTCTGATTTGTAAAGAATTTTTTAAAATTTTTGGTGGAAAATAAGTATTTGGTCAATTACAAAAGTTCATCTCAATACTTTGTTATATATCCTTTGTTGGCAATGACAGAGGTCACACGTTTTCTGTAAGTCTTCACAAGGTTGGCACACACTGTTGCTGGTATGTTGGCCCATTCCTCCATGCAGATCTCCTCTAGAGCACTGATGTTTTGGGGCTGTCACTGAGCAACACAGACTTTCAACTCCCTCCAAAGGTTTTCTATAGGGTTTAGATCTGGAAACTGGCTAGGCCACTCCAGGACCTTGAAATGCTTCTTACGAAGCCACTCCTTCATTGCCCTGGCGGTGTGCTTGGGATCATTGTCATGCTGAAAGACCCAGCCACGTTTCATCTTCAATGCCCTTGCTGATGGAGGGAGGTTTGCACTCAAAATCTCACGATACTTGGCCCCATTCATTCTTTCATGTACATGGATCAGTTGTCCTGGTCCCTTGGCAGAGAAACATCCCCAAAGCATGATGTTGCCACCCCCATGCTTCACAGTAGGTATGGTGTTCTTTGGATGCAACTCAGCATTCTTTCTCCTCCAAACACGACGAGTTGTGTTTCTACCAAACAGTTCTACTTTGGTTTCATCTGACCATATGACATTCTCCCAATACTCTTCTGGATCATCCCAATGCTCTCTAGCAAACTTCAGATGGGCCCGGACATGTAATGGCTTAAGCAGGGGGACACGTCTGGCACTGCAGGATCTGAGTCCCTGGAGGCATAGTGTGTTACTGATGGTAGCCTGTGTAATGTTGGTGCCAGCTCTCTGCAGGTCATTCACTAGGTCCCCCATGTGATTCTGGGATTTTTGCTCACTGTTTTTTAGATCATTTTGACCCCACGGGGTGAGATCTTGTGTGGAGCCCCAGATCGAGGGAGATTATCAGTGGTCTTGTATGTCTTCCATTTTCTAATTATTGCTCCCACAGTTGATTTCTTCACACCAAGCTGCTTGCCTATTGCAGATTCAGTCTTCCCAGCCTGGTGCAGGGCTACAATTTTGTTTCTGGTGTCCTTCGACAGCTCTTTGGTCTTCACCATAGTGGAGTTTGGAGTGTGAATGTTTGGGGTTGCGGACAGGTGTCTTTTATACTGATAACAAGTTCAAACAGGTGCCAGTACTACAGGTAATGAGTGCAGGACAGAGGAGCCTCTTAAAGAAGAAGTTACAGGTCTGTGAGAGCCAGAAATCTTACTTGTTTGTATTTGACCAAATACTTATTTTCCACAAAAATTTGAAAAAAATTTCTTTCCAAATCAGACAATGTGATTTTCAGGATTTGTTTTCTCATTTTGTCTCTCATAGTTGAGGTCGACCTATGATGTCAATTACAGGCCTCTCTCATCTTTTTGAGTGGGAGAACTTGCACAATTGATGGATGACTAAATACTGTTTTTCCCCATTGTATCTCACCCCACAAACGCGCGTTTTGCTCAGTCTTAAGGTGACTGCCAGCCTGTTTAGACAGTTGGGAACGAGCATTCCTACCCACGCTCATATCCCAATTATTGGCTATCTAAATGGGCCATTATTCCCATATTATCAAGTGAACAGGAAAGGTGATAATTTGCTGATCGATGGGGTCTGATCGCTGGCATTAACACCGATCCTGAGCATACGCACCACTGCTCTGTTTATTGTTTATGGGACTATTGGAGACAGCCGAGTACATCGCTACCCTAATCATATGTTCTGAATGATTGACAGCTTTCACCATATTACTGTGCATAGGGAGAAATCTGTCAATCAGTGTCTAGAGGGTGGGGTTTGCGTATCATTGGACTTCTTTCTGTAGCACTCGGCACTTCTTTCACTGCAAAGTTTAGCGTATAAGTTCTCAAAGAACAACTACAAATTAACTGCTAAGTGACAGATTGCTGTCAGTCATTACACTATACTCCTCTCAGGGACCTGACAGGTTACCTTTAATCATTTTCCAGCCGATCCTAAGAATTCAAGTTACATCTGAGAAATAATCTGTATGCACTATATAAAAACACAATAAAACAAATATAAAAAAAAGAGCAAATACAAAAACAACATAAAAACATAAGCAAAAATATTTAGCACTGATCTTAAAAGCTTAGAATTTTTTTTAGAGAATTTAATGTCAGAAAAGGACATATCATTTAAATCAGACTTTTATTATAAACATATTGTAGATTATAAGCCTTGGAGTTTAGGGTCCTGTCTCCTCCTGTGCCAGTCTGTCATTCATTAAGCTCATGTTTGTTGAACTAGCTGTTTGTTTTTTTTGGTCTCATGCTACTCAGATTCTCTTTTTATATGTAGAGAACTCCTAAGAAAATGGTGTTTTAACTTAATAATATATATATTTTTCTTATTGTGTTTTTATTACTATTCATGTAAAAAACTCACTTGCCTAATAGAGCAATCACAAGAAGCTAAAACTTTCTGTTTACTGAAATTCACTTGTTAGCTTTGCTGTATAGACTAGGACAAAAATAGCAGAGGCATTTCATTATATCATTAGCTGGTGGGGAATTTAAAGGCGTTCTTTATACCAGAGCTATTCTAACAACTAATATTGCCAGGGGATCCACAGCCAGCCAGGTACTTGTAGAATTATAAGGCAGCTATTCAGATGTTTTATGGAGTGGCTGTCCATTCTTGGCTTAGATTGTGGGAGCAGGAGTCCCCTAAAGGGCATATGAAAATGGGTTGTATAATGACAGCTCTGTTGTACTTTTAGATCTAAATAAGTCCAGATATTAGCACTAGAGGTAAGCAAAAAGATTCACAGGATCGGGAAGAGGCGCTAGAAGAATTAGGGATAAGCCGACCCTTGAAAGTTCGGGTTCTGGTACCCGACCCGAACTTTATTCCAAAGTTCGGTTCAGGTACCAGAGCTGTACCCGAACTTGAACCAGAACACGAACCTCATTGAAAACAATGGAGTCCCGAACTTTGCTGTCTCACGGACCTCCCCCGGAACTCTGAACATTGCAACGGAATTCCGTGAGAAGTTGGCTTTTGCTGTTTAACACCCCACATTAACTGTCCGGTACCAACCCCAGACTTTTAAGTTCGGGTTCGCTCATCTCTAGTGGGAAGTGTTTCAGAGGGCTCCTGTCTGGCAGCCAAGGACTACTGACCAGGCTCCTGCAAATTGGACATTTTCTGTCCATTAACTCCCATTCATTGAAGCTGCCATTAAGCACAGAATAGTGCTATGATTAAAAGCCTTAGTGCTCGAAATGCGTAGGCTTTGTGTATTTATGCTTTTATTTTTATTTTTTCCTTTTGATATTTTAATAGTTACTAATAAATAATGTTTTAATAGTCCTTTCCATTGCTGAATGTCTTCCTGCCTTCTACCTGATCATTTTCACCCGGGAGCTGACCCTTGGTCTCTGTCCGGACACCACACCCTTATTACATTTATACAATTTTTCTTTGCCTTTGTTCACACATCTCCCCTGCTTCAATGTGTATACTTACACTACAGGAAGGAAGTATATGTCTCCAATATGGCCGCCCCCAGGAAACTTATCAAAAGCAAACAAAAAAAAAAAGAATAATTGTAACATTTAAAGAAAACAATAACAAAACAAACATTATTTCTCTCCTACAGACTTACATTTAATGAATTAAACTTAAATCATAATTCACACAAAACCTCCCCTTTAAGCCTTAACAAGGGTTATTATTTGTATTATTCTTATTATAATAAATATTATGATAGACACACAAAAAAAACCCCCATAAAATACTGATCACTGATTGGTTGTAATTTGCAGTAATACATAAATACACGAACAATTAGACGCTGAGTAAACAGTATTTATCTGACTGTTCTATTTGTCTCAATTATGTTCTCCACAATACGATTATAATAGTAATTACTGTGCAGAAGTTAAACACTAGCAGAGGTATAGAATTATTTTATTTTTGTGTCGGAGTCTCCTTTGTAATATTTGTAGTCGATATACACAGTTTTCTGAAGTTTCTGCCAGTCACCAATCAGACTGTTTTCCAATCAGACTGTTTTCCAATCAGACTGTTTTCATCAGCCTAATAGTAGAGTTAAATACTATAGAAACCCGGCATGGACTTAATAAACAGACCAAACATAAAGAATTAAAAAAAAGAAAAAAAAATTTCATTAACCTCGCTGAGAATTTTTGAAAATTTTTTTTTTTTAAAGTCGCTCACAAAAGGGTTTTAGTTTTACAACCTGTCGATTTTACATAATCTTCCTTCCCGCATACATCCTCTCCTCGGGAATACTGCAGAAGACGCCGTAAACACCTTTTTACAGGACAAGAAAGAAAAACAAATCCAGTTAAAAAAAAAGAAAAACGTTTCACGAGGGGGGATCGGCCTTCAGATCTTTCAAACACGGCTTTTAAAATTAAGAGCAAAAGAGAACTCTGTCTGACGTCCGCCCGAGATTTATTAACCTTCCAATAAATTTTAATGAATGTTAAAGGTCATAAACATGTTTGTAATCCGCTGTTTAGTTTACAGATTTTTTGGATTTATTTTTTGGGGGGGGGGTTTTTTTTTTTTGTACAGAGGAGAAAGGAGGGCATTTCTTGATGTAGAAAAATAATGACCGCTTCTTATCATATGGTATCATTTAAATAAAGTGCAAATAAAAGGAGATAAAAATGTCAAAATGTTTTCTGTTGTGATTATTATTATTAGTAGTAGATTGCCTTCAGTAGTACCAGTAGTTTATGTTACTAATGCGTTTCTTTAGTTGTCATAATCAGTAGTAGTAACCGCTTATAATGATATGAATGATACTAATTGTACTTTTTATACAAAAAATGGAGAAACAATAGTAAGAGATAAAACAATGTTTATTATTATTTGTAACACCATTAGTGGTTCTATTTATTTCTTAGGATTTTTTTCCTTTTTTATTATTAGTAATACTTTAAAAACAATATAGTTAATGATATTAAAATTATTATTAGAAGTCATGTTATTATGTATCATTGTCATTATTATTAGCAGTGGTAGAAGCAATATATTTGTGATATTTTGTTTATTATGCTTTGCTTATATAGCACCATTAATTCCACAGGGCTTTACAGACATCATCATCACTGTCCTCATTGGGGCTCACAATCTACATTCCCTGTCAGCACATCATTATAATGTAGGAGGAAGATGGAGAACCCGGAGGAAACCCACAGGGAGAACATACAGATTCCTTGCAAATGTTGTCCTTGGTGGGGTTTAAACCCAGGACCCCAGCACTGCCCCCAAGTTATATATTATTTTACTAGTAACTATTCATTATTAATAATTATTATTATTAGCTGCAATAATATATTGAAGTTTTAATATCTAATAAGTTGTATTATATTATTTTATTTATTATTACTGTTATTATTATTTACATTTATTGTATTATTTATTATATTTTATTTATTATAATATATTATATTTTATTATATTAGTTGAATATTATTTTACAATTATTTATTATTATTATTATTATTATTATTATTATTAGTAGTAGTAGTAGTAGATGTAGCCATGGTAATAGGTATCAATAGTATTGGCTGCCATAGCTAATAATGATATTGGAAGAAAAAGTTTTAAAACATTTTTGTATATATATATATATATATATATATATATATATATATATATATATATATATATGCACACACATACATTTTTCATATATATATGTGTGAGTGTATATATACATATACATAACTTTTTTAACACATTTCCTTCTACTATTATTATTAGCTATGGCAGCCAATACTAATGATAATGTTAGTAATTATATATATATATATATATATATATATATACTTTTATATTTATATATATATACATACATACATGTAGTAGCAGCAGCCTCAGCAAATATATATACAGTATATATAATATTAATAATTTCTAGTATTATTATTATTAGTATTAGCTGCTGTATAATATATATATATATAATATGTATGTATATAATATTAGTCATTTCTAATAGTAGTAGTATTAGCTGCTATATATAATATATATAAATATATGATATGTATGTATATAATATTAGTCATTTCTAGTATTATTAGTATTAATAACATTGTTATTATTAGTATTAGCTGCTTTAGCTTATAATAATTATTAATGCAACTAGTAGGAGAAAAAAAAATATTGGCATTAGTTGTAATTATTTGCGTATTTTTTATACTTATTAGTTATTATTTTCCTTAATAGCGATTGATTAAATAATAATAATACTTATAATAATACTACTTATAATAATAATACTAATAGTCTATAGTAATATAAATGAATGCTATTGGAGGTTGAATACATTTTCCTCATTATTCTTGTATTACTATTATTCTAATTAATATCATTGGTGCTTGTAGTGATTAGTTAGGATCACAGCACATTAGGGTTTTACGTTCAGTTTATGTGCTGGAAAATTCTCCCAGCTTGTTTGTGAAACGTCTTATCATTGATCAGAGATATTATTGTCTTTTTGTCCATAATATACGTTGATTTAAGAGTATTGAAATTGTTGCAGACTTGTTACAAATGTATGCAGAAAAAGTGCTGTATGCAATGGGAGCCAATGGAAGATGTACTGTCAGTATCTCTTTAGGTGTTTCCATTGCTTATATCTGGGTCACATGTTCAATGGGATAATTGTAACAGTCCTGCCATATGTAATTCCTAAATAATAGTAATTAATAGAAGTTATGGAGTAGTTGGAAGTGTGTAGTAGCATAACATTTGCTCATTTTTATTTTTCCTGGAATTCTCTCTCTATGAAAAGTTATTGAAATGTGATCCCGATTGAAAACGCTGAGAGAAAGAAAAAAGAAAATTGTATTAAAATAATCATTAAAAATACCAAAACTTTTTTTTTATGCTCAAAGTTTATCTAAATACTCAGATTTCTCCATGTTATTTGAAGGAGATAATAGTTTCCCTTTGCTTTGAAAGCGACGCCCTCACGTACATACCTTCTTCTGGCAACTGTTTGGAAAATGTATATATATATATTTTTTTTTGCATAGGAACGTTTCTGGCACACGTAGAAAGGGGAAGCAAAAAGAAAGAAAGAATAGGAAATATGAACGTTTACAAGACGGAACATAAAACCAGATTCTTGATTATTTATAGATTTTACTGTGATCATAGATGAAGCGAAATGTATAAATATATAGTATAAAAATGTCATGATGTTAACAAAATTGGGTAGTAATATCCAATATTATTGTAGCTTTTATATTAGCAGGGCTGGTCAGAAATTAAAATGCTAATGTGATTTTTTTTGCGGTACCTTCTTAATAGATTTTGACATTATTGAAGATCGTTTTTTTTTTCTTTTTCTTTTTTTTTACAAAATGCATGTATTTTGGGTTTAAACCATTTGTTGCCCTAGAGATTCATTGAAAATTTTGGACCATTTTTTTTTTCCATTGCCTCTATGTATCACAGTACATATAAAAATGCATTGACTTCTAAGCTGATTGGTGACCAAACATCAACTTTCATCTGATCATAAAATGGCTCAGGAGAAGAGAGATAAGGGTCACAGACCCTAAGTAAAGGACAAACTCACTGACAGATTCGCTGGTAACTTATTCTGCAGTCTGCTTTGTACCGTGATACATAGAGGCTGTAGAAGACAAATGTTCTAAGTTTTTAAAAAATGCTTTATGGCCAAAAAAATGCATCCATTTAAGTAGCCGTAAAGTAATACTGTAATATTGCTGTTTCAAAAACAGCACCACATAGTGGCTAAATATTGCAACCAAGCCGTGCCAATTAGTGCTATACAATGCAAATTTAATGGTGCAATATAGCGCCTACATAATAGTTTCATGCAATAAGTAGAATTTTCCAGGACAATTTTAGTCTATCCTTAGATCCCTGGGCTCCCCACTAGTCAGCACAATGAAGGTGGCACAGCACTTGATTTGATACTTTGATACTAGGCATTGGCAGTGCCACTGCCATCCATACAGGTGAGCTTATGTGCCAGTATTCAGACTAATTAGAATTCTCCTAGAATATTACAAACAATTCAGATTCTCCCAAATATTAATTTTTGTGGTTATCTCCTTTTGTAGAGGGCTGGGAAAGGGTGGAAAAAAAAATAATACTCACCTCGCGACTCAACTGTCCTGCTGCCGCAGCTCCGCGTCTGCTCCTCGGCACAGCTCCCTCCAATCTCTTCTTGACTTCTCCCCTTTATTCGATGCCTCTTCATTTCACTCCATTTACTTGTCCGTCATGACATAAGATGCCTGTTCAGCGCCGGGCGACCCGGCACAGAGTGAAAAAATGGAGAAAGAGGATGTTGCATGCCGTAGAGAAGTAGAGAGGAAGCTTGGAGAAGCTTTGCAGAGGACCGGACAGGGGAATGTGACTGTAGGATGGGTAAATGGTGAGGTGAGTATCAATACTCTTATTTTATTCACCCTATGTTTATTATGCTATGGGGGCTGGAGAGACACCAGAACATAATAAACCACATTTGATGCATGGTCGAATTTCCTGACCAAATTTGAGCGAATTTGTCAATTTCAAATTTCGGCAGATTTACTCATCACTATCAATAAGTTTTCTAAAAGTTCAGTAATACTTTAAAGCATATGTTTCATTTGGACCTAATTTTCAGAGAATGTTGATAGTCTAGCGTAAAGGATTCTTATCCATATCTCAGCTAGTTCTGGAAGGGATCTGAATGGAATACTGAACCCCAAGAATAATTATTTTGTGAGGATTCGTCAGTCACTTACGGATTAAAAGCTGCTTATAAATCTCCAACCATTTCTTTTACTTTTCGAAGGCACCAAAGACTTAAAAAACATTATGCGTCTCCAGCTCCTGTGCTGAACTATATGTCTCTATGGTAACAGACTACAAATAACTCCCGTGTAGTCTGATCCTGCAGTTTTAGGTTACTCCCTTCCATCTACCCCTTACTTCATTCTAATCTAAGAAATGTATGCTAGAAAGAAGTATAAGAGAGTTTTAGAGATGGGCGAATCCTCTGAAATTCTAATTCCTGTTCAGGGGCTAAGAATTCACCTGTTGGCCAAGCCAAACCTGGTAGACCATGCATTTTCTAAATGGTGCATGCAGGGCAAGGACTTGATCATGACCATTCATACTTGTGTCACTGTCCTTCCCAACTTTTTATGCTGCTTTCTGTGACCAGACGGCTGTGACGGCAGCTTATGTTCCCAGCAGGTGCCAATTTCTGCTTTGAAGCCCAGCAGAATAATTCACACCAGTAAAAGCACCAAAAACTTTTAATTTTAGCAAAGAAAATTATGATGGCAATCCTGGAAGCAATGAACTTTTTGTTTGAGTAAAATAAATTCAAAATTACGCCCAGCGCTGCGCGGGGTTACGCCGGGGAAATTCACACCAGTCAAAATGCCGAAAATCTTAATTTTCATAAAAACAATGGGGATAATGGTTAAAAAAATTGTATTTATGAAAACTCATTAATTTTCGTTTGAAATTTTTTTTAGTCTTTTGTGCCTAACACTGCACAGGGTTCTTACTGGGGGAATTTAAACCAGTTGATCCTCAAAAACTACTTGTAGTCACTAAAGATGGTGATGGTAAAGAAAATTGTAGTCATGGATGGTCATGAATTTTTGTTTTACATTTTTTTACGCCTTTTCTGAGCGATAAAACTGAGGATGCGTGCCATGCAGTGAGCATGTGTTACTTTGTCCAAACGCATCGCAGCCATAGTGTTTTTGGCATTGTCTCTTACTAAATTGCACATTTGTAGTTGATGAGGAGCCATCCAGTGTGACACTTGATATGACATTATGCTCTCTTACTGTTGGGGATGAGGAGATGTCCATTGAGGAGTCTGTGGAGGTTTCACCATTAACACCTCGTCTTCTTGTGCTAGTGCATCGCTGCGGTTCAAAACATTGAATAAATGAGCCATGAAAGACATGTGAAGTCCCTGACCATAATTTCTCCAGTCGATGGTGGGGTTCACCTTGCAGTACAACAATTCCAAGGAGCAGCCCATGGTCTCTGCCACATGAGAGTACAAAGCTGGGACAGCCTTCTTGAAGAATTCATAGCAGCTAGGTAATTTACATCAAAGCTGAACTGACGCAATCACTTTGTAAAAGACAGTAGAATCCATGTGGTATGGCAGCAATTGTGGTCATCGTCGATATATGAGAATTTAGTTTCCACAAAAATGGATGACTGGAAACGTTTCCTATGCATAGAGAAAGAGGAGGAAGTGTACAGAAAGCAGTAGATGGCGATGGCGGTGATGGCAAAGACCAGGAAATTTTGGCTACCAGAAAGACGAGCAAGAGGAGAAGAAATACAGTACAGACCAAAAGTTTGGACACACCTTCTCATTTAAAGATTTTTCTGTACATTCACACTGAAGGCATCAAAACTATGAATTAACACATGTGGAATTATATACTTAACAAAAAAGTGTGAAACAACTGAAAATATGTCTTATATTCTAGGTTCTTCAAAGTAGCCACCTTTTGCTTTGATGATTGCTTTGCACACTCTTGGCATTCTCTTGATGAGCTTCAAGAGGTAGTCACCGGAAATGGTCTTCCAACAATCTTGAAGGAGTTCCCAGAGATGCTTAGCACTTGCTGGCCCTTTTGTCTTCACTCTGCGGTCCAGCTCACCCCAAACCATCTCGATTGGGTTCAGGTCTGGTGACTGTGGAGGGCAGGTCATCTGTCGTAGCACCCCATCACTCTCCTTCTTGGTCAAATAGCCCTTACACAGCCTGGAGGTGTGTTTGGGGTCATTGTCCTGTTGAAAAATAAATGATGGTCCAACTAAACGCAAACCGGATGGAATAGCATGCCGCTGCAAGATGCTGTGGTAGCCATGCTGGTTCAGTATGCCTTCAATTTTGAATAAATCCTCAACAGTGTCACCAGCAAAGCACCCCCACACCATCACACCTCCTCCTCCATGCTTCACGGTGGGAACCAGGCATGTAGAGTCCATCTGTTCACCTTTTCTGCGTCGCACAAAGACACGGTGGTTGGAACCAAAGATCTCAAATTTGGACTCATCAGACCAAAGCACAGATTTCCACTGGTCTAATGTCCATTGCTTGTGTTCTTTAGCCCAAACAAGTCTCTTCTGCTTGTTGCCTGTCCTTAACAGTGGTTTCCTAGCAGCTATTTTACCATGAAGGCCTGCTGCACAAAGTCTCCTCTTAACAGTTGTTGAAGAGATGTGTCTGCTGCTAGAACTCTGTGTGGCATTGACCTGGTCTCTAATCTGAGCTGCTGTTAACCTGCGATTTCTGAGGCTGGTGACTCGGAAAAACTTATCCTCAGAAGCAGAGGTAACTCTTGGTCTTTCTTTCCTGGGGTGGTCCTCATGTGAACCAGTTTCTTTGTAGCACTTGATGGTTTTTGCAACTGCACTTGGGGACACTTTCAAAGTTTTCCCAATTTTTCGGACTGACTGACCTTCATTTCTTAAAGTAATGATGGCCACTCATTTTTCTTTACTTAGCTGTTTTTCTCTTGCCATAATACAAATTCTAAGAGTCTGTTCAGTAGGAATATCAGCTGTGTATCCACCAGACTTCTGCCCAACACAACTGATGGTCCCAACCCCATTTATAAGGCAAGAACTCCCACTTATTAAACCTGACAGGGCACACCTGTGAAGTGAAAAACATTTCCGGTGACTACCTCTTGAAGCTCATCAAGAGAATGCCAAGAGTGTGCAAAGCAGTCATCAAAGCGAAAGGTGGCTACTTTGAAGAACCTAGAATATAAGACATATTTTCAGTTGTTTCACACTTTTTCGTTAAGTATATAATTCCACATGTGTTAATTCATAGTTTTGATGCCTTCAGTGTGAATGTACAATTTTCATAGTCATGAAAATACAGAAAAATATTTAAATGAGAAGGTGTGTCCAAACTTTTGGTCTGTACTGTAGGTGTTATGCGCGTAACACACACTAGCTCATGGGTAAAGGAAAAAGGAAAGACCTACTACAGTGAGACGCAATACCCACACCCAACTGGTCCCTTTACAGACTAGAAAGACCCTAGCCGCCACCACTACGGACCTGGCTCCCTAAAAGGCCATCAAGGGGTTTCTCCTACCTTCTGAGTAACCACAGAGGAGGCCACAACACACTGCCAACAAGAGGAGAGGAAAATGTGCAGGAAGATATGAAAACCCAGTGTGAGAAAATTAAAATATGTTCATTTAAGGTAGAGAGGGAAAGCTAAGGAGAGCCAAAAGTAAACAGAATAAGTATAACCTCCCAGAAACCTAAAGAGGTGAAAGGAAGAGGAACTAGAAAGGAAAACAAACAGACTCACTGCAGGAATTCAACTGGTGTTTACCATGCAAGGTAAACCCCTTAGCTGAAGGGCTGAAACTCCTAAACCCAAGTTCACCTAGAGTTATAGCCAGCAAGGAAGTGCAATGAAGGGTGAACATATAAAACCCCACCTAGAATGTGATAGGGAGACCAAAACGGGAAAATGGAAAGCACCTGGAAAAGAGCAAACCAAGAAGGGGGAACAAAGACAATTGGAACCATCAGCATTTGGACAGGGAAGAAAAGGCAAAAGCTCAGCAGACAGGTAAACAGACCACGGAGCAATAGGTCAGCGGATCGAATCCCCAAACCAAGGCATGACAGTAGGAGGACAGCTTGAGCACTGCTCACATTGCTGGTTAGTTTACTTTCTAGTCAATTTGTGCCATGACTTCCACAGCTTATTTTCCTACTCCAGAGTCTGCACACTGAAGGAGAGTTTTTGTAAGGTATGAGGGTGAAGAATTACCACACCCGAGATGTCTGCAAATAGTACTCAACACAACCACAACCAGAGCTTTCAGTTGCTGTTGAGTTTCCTCCACCGAGAGCAGTTGCAGCATTGCCTGCTTCTAAGCTGACCGCATAATAAGTAGATCTATCAGCGGAAGATCTTTTGGCCGGACGTAAGTTCTGCTCCTTATAGCCGATGCCAACACTTGCTTCCGCTGATGACATCTCATCCTCGTCACCTCGTCCGGTTTCCTGGTCTAATCTGCCACGCAATCATCATCATCCCTGACTTGACTGACAGTTGCCATAGTGTGGGATATGTCACAAGCTCGTTGGCTCCCTCCTGATTTCCAACAACAGATTTACGCTGAGTCAGAGTGCCCCTATCACCACAGATGACAGAGCTACAAAGACAACCCAGCATTTACACCATGTCCTCCATCTCCTCCAGCCTCATCTCATAGTACAAACACTGACTGTTCATCTCATACAATAATTCAACTAAAAGAATTTGTTGTTGTGAAATATCTTCCTTAACCCCCGAAGTGTTGCGGCTTTGGGGATTGAGGGACAAAATAGATAGAGGTGTCATTGACAGATTTGAAAGTCCCCAAAGTAAAAGATTAACTGTTGTGGCAGATGACTATGTTGAACATTGACATGAACTGATGGTGTTGCTTTCAGAGGCAACATCATCCTGCTGTAACTAAGATGAGAGATGTGCCATAAATTCCACTTTCGTCCCACTAATACACTTGCCAGACGTAAAAAAAGGACAATTTTGACTGTGTTCATTTTTTTTTACTGACTGACAGCTTGTGCCATAAGTGGTGGTGGTGCGGCTGATTGCGTTTCTCAGATTCTTAGACATGTTTTTTTTAATTTACGCTATCCTGTGCATTGATACTTTTTCTTTTACCATACATTTTTTATTATACTAGAATTAATTTTTGACACTGCTTTCAACCCTAATTATTTCCCACTTCCGAAAAAGGACTGAGCAAGAAATGCTAGATAAGTACACAGCCAGCAACGGCAGCAGACCACAGTATAGGTGCATCTTATATGGCTATCAAATTAGACTAGTAAAACAAGTGTGCGAAAAAAATACATTCACTGTTAAATGTCTGAATTAATTTAACTTTTTTTTTTTGCTATTTATTTAACCCAATCCTCCCCTTCCCAAAAAGGACTGAACAATAAATTGTGGATAGGTAGATATATGTCCAAAAAGCCAAATGCAGCAGCGGACCACACTATTTGTGAAGCATGTACAGATGTCAAATTTGATTACTAAAAGAGATCTTTGTGAAGTTGACTGGCGTAAATAAATGTCTGAATTTTGGTTCATTTTTTTTGTATTTTGTAACTCACTTATTTCCTTCTTCCCAAAAGGGATTGAACAATAAATGTTCATTTCTTTCATTAATAAACGCTAAGTTTAGATTTTTTAAGAAATATAGTGCTGTCTTGCTACTGCTTCCTTGTGCATGAAAAATGACAAAACCATGTGTAATTAAAATGCAGCAGGACAGATGCCAGCTTTACTGTATCACTGATCAATCGCATTGAGTGTGGCACGACTGTTGGTACCTCTCATATCTCTCTCTCCTTTTATTATTCATAGAATGCAACTCTAATCTACTTCACTACTTAAGTTGTACAGCACATTACTGTTTAGAGTAATTGTCCAATGTTTTATGGCTTTCTTTCCCTACCTCTATTGCTGAGCTGTAAACTATGATGACCTTATCCAGAATGACCATAAAATGGCTGCTGTATTCCCTGCCTCAACTTTTATACAGGCTACAATAATCCCTACTAACTGGCTGCAATATACCATGTGATGCGGTAGCTGGAACACAGTATGGGAAAGTTTGCGCCTTTTCTGGCTGATGCAATATTTTACTTTGTGTCACATGGTGGTGTGCATTTTTCTGGTGATTCGCGCAAATCAAATTACAAATTGTATGAATTTGTCAGGTACAAAGAATTTTGTAAAATTTTGACACAAATTCAATATGCATCAAATTGATTGGCTCATGTCCAGAGAGTATGACTGTAGAACCAGGTTTTTTTTTGTAGTCTGTTACCAGAGATACACATCGCTTTGCATGAGAGCTGTAAACATAAATAGCAGTAGATAAAGCTAACTTCTGCAGATAACTGGAGCATTTTTGATCTGATTCAATAGAGTTTCACTGGCTGGAAGCATGTGGAGAAATACCCAGACTCATCTCTACAGAGAAATACTGGATCATCCAGTGGAATATTCCATGCAGCCAATGATGAATGACATTTGCATTCTTAATTACAAATCTTGTCGTTGACTGGGCACTTGTGGAATGTGAAATCCAGAGTCTTCATTGCAATCTTTAGATGTTGAGTAAGAACCTCACATGAAACCTGTTCACCATGATCCAGCTTATTAATGAAGTCATGAGTAATGACCTATGACGTACATAGTAACCATCCAAATCTATCCAGGTTCTGACAACTGTAAATTTGTTTGGAAACTTTTTGCCCTAATTGTGGATCTTGCCTGGGTATGCTACAATATAGGAACCAAGGAGCCTTGCATCCTGAAGGTGTCCATATACCTTAAATGCTAACATTTCCCCGTTCCCTTGACCAAATTATATCATAAAGTGGTGATTACATCACTGTGTCCCAAGAATGGTCATACCAATCACCTTCACCTACTAAGTGTCCTTTGGCTCCATCTTTGGTCCATCTTCTAGAAGGTCTGTTCCTGACTATGTCTTCCATCCTGCCACTCCTGGGTCCTGGCAGCTTCTACCAAGGAGAAGCAGTTGGGCAGTGACCCGGGAAATCATCTCATGCAGGAAAGTCCTCTACGTTAGGCTTTTTTAGGTCTCCTAGAATTCGGGGATTCTTTGCCCCATTCTTCCCGGAGAGAAGAGATTCTCCATTGGGTTCAGTAGAAGTCGGCGCCCGAGTTTAACTGCTGTGATCAAAGATATCTCTGATCAGGACAATTTAAGAAAATTGCATTGAAGAGGTTGTAAAATGGTGGAAGGTGTCTCTTCTGACGCCTATCGATCCCTCCCTTCCATAATTGTAGAGTATTGATAGCATGTTATAACAACCAGGGGGCCTGTGTCTGTCATATTTGTATACCTGTGCACCATAAGAGACAGCTATTTTTGCAATATACTGCAGTACATAGTAAAAGCAACCAAGTCATCAAAGGTTCAAGTCCCCTAGATGGACCAATAGAAAAAAAATAAAAAAATAATAATAAGAAAAATAAATAATACAATAATAAATAAATAACAAATGCATACATAAATAAATAATAAAAATAAAAAAAGTTATAATTTTTCAAAATAAAAAAACATATATTAAAGTTTACTGTCTACTCTTCGTACTCACAGAATCTAAATACCATAAAAAAAAATGTAATTAACATATTTGGTCCGAAGTAATGAAACAGAATAATATGTATTTATGTGAAAAATAAAATTGGAATGGCAAAATCGCTGTTTTTTGTTGTTGTTGCTTTACCTCCTAAAAGGTGATTAAAAAAGATTAGACAGTCAATTGGACCCCAAAATGGTCATTCTAATAAAATACAACTATTACTGCATAAAAACAAACCCTGACCTGAAATATAAAAAAAGTTATAATTTTGGAGGCAGGGAGAGAAAATGGAAAAGAGAGGCCAAACTGGGACTCTGCTGCCCATGGGTCCGAATAAAGAGGCCGGTCCTGGTGAAAAGGATTAATCTGCAAGGGAAAGGCAGGTGGAAACATCCAAACGACAGCGCACACGCGGCAGGCAGAAAACTGAGAATATTAGATTGTAAGAAGTGTTACGTAAACAATATAACAGTTTAATAGTGAGACTATAATAATGGAAGATTACTGGCGTTCACTCAGTTATTCCCTTTCTCCGGATCGGAAATTCCTCCCTCACCTGTGCCACAATAACCACCTGTCAGCAGTCCTGTGCGAGCTCGTCATCCTCCGCGCTGATCCAGTGAAGGAATGCCAACAAACAGGAGCGTGATCCTGCTGATTAACCAGCTGTAATTAATGGCGTCCTACACGATGGAATGAGAGATATAGGACACGCGAGGATGCTGAGATGTAGCAGAGCTGGATGTGTCACATGTCTTATTATGTCTTATTGATGGTGCGCAGAACGGCAGAAAAAAAACACCTTATACTTCATGCAGCCCGTAAAGAGTTAAATTAGAAATGCAGCGGCACCACTTCTGTGTATATGCAGTAAAATTCCACCAATCTGGCATCTGACTGTCTAGAAATCCTGATAGACCAATGTTTATTCATTTGTGAAAGGCTTGGGGTGCTTTCACATTGCGTTTTGTCACACGCTAGGTGGTCGCATTGGGGCTTATGTCCGAACCGTCCTCCTCTGCAAAATGGGATTTGGACGTATGCGCCGACGGGGCCATAGACTATAATGGTGCCGGCAGAGTGAATGTGCACTCTGTCGTGCATCATTTTCGGGCATATACGCCTAATGGAGATGGACACCCAGATGTAGTAGACTGCATCTGAGTGTCCACCTACAGTAGGCCTATATGCCCAAAAATGATGCACGACAGAGCGCACATTCGCTCTGCCGGCACCATTATAGTCTACTAGCTATTGAACCCGTTCTACGCCCGGGTGGCAAGCATTTTTATTGGTATATGATCTCCCATGCTGGTATGTGCTGCCCCCCTCCTGGTATTTCTGCTGCCCCCATCCTGTCCCCACCATCCTATCCTGGTATGCATGGCACCCCTTATCACCATCCTGGTATGCATGGCATCCTCCACCCCCAATCCTGGTATGCATGGTACCCCTTATCCCTATCCTGGTATGCATGGCACCCCATACCTCATCCTGGTATGCATGGTACTCCTCATCCGTATCCTGGTATACATGGTACCCCTCATCGCCATCCTGGTATGCATGGCACCCCTCATCCCCAATCCTGGTATGCATGGCACCCCTCATCCCCAATCCTGGTATGCATGGCACCCCTCATCCACAATGATGGTATGCATGGCACCCCTCATTCCAAATCTGGTATACATGGCACCCCTCATGCCTCAATCCTGGTATGTATGGTACCCTTCATCCCCAATCCTGGTGTGCATGGCACCCCTCATCCCCAATCCTGGCATGCATGGCACCCCATCCCTCATCCTGGTATGCATGGTACCCCTCATCCCTATTCTGGTATGTATGGCACCCCTCATCCCCCAATCCTGGTATGTATGGCACCCCTCATCCCCAATCCTGGTATGCATGGTACCCCGCATTCCTATCCTGGTATGCATGGTACCCCTCATCCTGGTATGCATGGCACCCCTCATCCCAGTTCTGGTTTGTATGGCCTCCTCATCCCAGAAACCTGGTATGCATGGCACACAATCCCTCATCCTGGTATGCATGGCACGCCTCATCTCCAATCCTGGTATGTATGGCTCCCTCATCCCTATACTGGTATGCATGGTACCCCTCATCCCTATACTGGTATGCATGGTACCCCTCATCCCTATTCTGGTATGCATGGTACCCCATCCCTCACTATTTTGTATGGAGGGCCATCATACTGTATGGAGGGATGTGTGGGGCCATCACATTGTGTAGAGGGCTGTGTCTGTGCCATCATACTGTGTGTGGGGAACTATGGGGGCTATCATACTGTATTGGGGTCATCACCATACTTTGCGGGGGGCACTGTGGGGTCATCATACTATACATGTGGAGGATTCTGTGGAGGAATTCACTGTGGGGGTATCGTAATTTGTTTGGGGGGCACTTTTGTTGGCATCATGCTTATGGGGCCATGAAGGGGAATCTTAGTATGTGGGAACACTAAGGTTCTTCAATAGGGGCAAAATTACTTTGTAAGGGCTGCAAAGTTGTGAGATATGCTGTTCTGTGACCTCGCTGAATTATTATTTTTTTTCTTAAGGGGGCAATTAGTACTAGATAGATAATAGATAGATGACAGATAATAGATAGATAGATAGATAGATAACAGATAGATAATATATAGATAGATAATAGATAGACAGATAGATAGATAGATAATAGATAGATAATAGATAGATAGATGGATAATAGATAGATAATAGATAGATAATAGATAGATAGATAATAGATAGATAGATAATAGATAGATGATATATAGATAGATAATAGATAGATAGATAAAAGATAGATAGATAATAGATAGATAATAGATAGATAATATATAGATAGATAATAGATAATAGATAGATAATAGATAGATGATAGATATATAATAGATAGATGATAGATAATAGATAGATAATAAATAGATAGATAATAGATAGATAGATAGATAATAGATAGATAATAGATAGATAATAGATAGATAATAGATAGATAGATAATAGATAGATAATAGATAGATGATAGATATATAATAGATAGATAATAGATAGATAATAGATAGATAATATATAGATAGATAATAGATAGATAATAGATAGATAATAGATAGATAATATATAGATCGATAATAGATAGATAATAGATAGATAATAGATAGATAATATATAGATCGATAATAGATAGATAATAGATAGATAATATATAGATCGATAATAGATAGATAATAGATACATGATAGATAATAGATAGATAATAGATAGATAGATAATAGATAGATAATAGATAGATAGATAATAGATAGATGATAGATAGATAATTGATAGATAGAAAGATAGATAATAGATAATAGATAGATGATAGATAATAGATGATAGACAGATGATAGATTAGATAGATAATATATAGATACTGTAGATAATAGATGATAGATATTAGATAGATGATAGATAGATGAGAGATTAGATAGATAGACACATGAAGTAGATACTGTAGATAGACGAGAGGTCGATACTCACTAGACACAATGATAGATAAGAGATGCTGGAGTTGATATTGTATCTTGTCCGGTGTATGATATTGTTTATGATATTATTTGTATATTGTAAGAGAAAGACGACATAAAATATCTAAAAGATGGAGAAACCTCGGGCACAGTGTAACGGATGCGCGGACTCTCTCCATACATCCTCCCTGTGATTCCGGATAATGCCTGGAATGCAGAATGTTCTTTTTGTGTCCAATACTGTTGTAATTATTGTAGGAACAGTAAGACAAAACATCCATAAAGGGAGGAATGAAAGGGTTAAACAGGAAGCAATTAGGAAAGAAAATCCTCTTAAGTTATGATGGGTTTGAGCAGGACTTCTCCCTAAAGGAGGAAATTAAGTTGTTCTAAACTATTACTTTGATTTCACCGATCCCACTAGAGGAGAGGTATCATTATTTTTGCATTGAGGGTTCATCATTGGAATTACCCATCGCCCGCCTGTCACTCACCCTGACAATGAAGACAGGCCGGACTCTTTGATCTGCAGACAGTTGAACTCGCAAACAGGAGAATATGAACACGGCGGAGTCTACGACCTCCACAACTTTGAGGACAGCGGGACGGAGCGCATTATGTTCAATGGTTTGCAGGTCATCGGCGTCGGCCATTGATCTTCCCCGGAACAGCGCCATTACTTGTAGCTGGGCTCCCCCTCCCCCTGGATGGCTCCATTATCTCATGCACATCTCTGCTTCTGCAATTCTATATTATTGAAGCTTTATCTACAATATTCTTCGGATGCTTTTTGACTGTTTTTATACATTTTTCCTCTTATACTGCACAGTGCACAATAATACTACCGTTTCTAGTCGTGCTAGAAGGTCTCACTGCCCGAGTAGTCCGAAAACATAGTGTTCGCTAGAGATGAGCGAAGGGATTCAAGTGGAATTAAATTTTACGGGAATCCACAGTCACCAAAATGTGGATTTTTTTTGTAATTCACTACGGCGCGGATTCAGAAAACGGCAGCTGTTGGTCGCCATTTTTCTGAACTGTAAAGGGCCATCAAAATGTCAAAAACTAAAAAATCCTATGTCTTAAAACGAAAAAACTCCATACACTCACCTGTCCGCTCACCTCTTCCACCACTCCTGTCCGATCTTCTCCACATCTTCAGATCGCCATCACTGCCAGGAGGATTCTGCGCAAGGGAATTTGCGGAATTTTTAATACAAGGAGCAATTATTAGAAGACGCGGTGAGGACCGGACGGCTGATGGGAAGGAGCGGAGAGGTCGGAGAGGTGAGTATAAGATTTTTTTTTTATTTTTTACGTTACGGTTATTATACTCTGGGCTCTGGAGAGAGACGCCAGAACATAATAATAAACATTAAGTTTGCGAAGGATAACTTCTCCGCAAATCGAATTTCCAGGAAAAATTCCGCGCAAAATTAAATTTTGTCTGATCCGCTCCTCTCTAGTGTTAGCCCTTTTAATTCCCTTTAATGTTTCCATCTCTCATGTCGCTCATTAACAGTACCAATAATAATTCCCCCCTTTATCAGTGCCAGATCTAATAATGAGCATTATGGCAATACAAAAAATGCCCCCTCTGATAGGGTGACACCTAAAAGTCCTCACTAATACTGCCATCCCAAGTGATGCTCATTAAGGGTATGTTCACACGTAGCATTTTTTCGTTTTTGAAAAAAAAAGGATGAAAAACGCATAAAATATGCACGTAATGTAGGCAGCCTTTTTCCTTCTAACACTATGTTTTTAAAGTGGAAAAAAAGCAGCAAAGAAATCACTGTGTGAACGTATCCTGAGAGTGTCAGTGATAGTGTATCCAATAATTACGCTAGCTGTAATAATACACGTAGTATTGCTGTTGCTAGTAGTCTCCAACAGTAGTGCCACTAGTATTGCTTTTTTTTGTAGGTCATCGGCATCAGCCATTGATTTTCCCAGGAACAGCACCACTACCTTCAGCTGAATTTCCCCCCTCTGGCTGAAATCTCCCCATTATTTCATGCACAGACCTACTTCTACGGTTTGGTATTTTCAAAACTTAATCGACAGTATACATAATATTCATTTTGACTGTTTTTTTGTACAATTTTTCATTCTTGTACCCAACAGTGCATAGTAATAGTACCACTTCTGGTGGTGCCCATTAGCAGTGCCAACGAAGTCCCCACTGTCTGAGTAGTGTTAGTCCCTTTAATCCCCATTAATATCACCAACCCTTGTGATGCTCATTAACAATGCCTATAGTAGTTTCTCCCTTTAACAGTGCCAGATCTAAAAATGCTCATTAGTAGTGTCAATACAAGAAATTATAGACCGCCTTGTTCGCTCTGATATTGTGAGAGTTCCAATAATATTGCTATCACCATCATCATTAATAGTTTCAATAGTAACCCCAAATAATTAGGCTAGCTCTAATAATACATATTAGTAGTGCCTTTGCTGGTAGTTCCTATTAGTAGTGTCATTGGTAATGCCAAGCAAAGGCTTTCCCCCTGCCTGAGTAGTCTAAAAAAATAGAGTTAGCCCCAACAATATCCATTAATATTGCCATTCCTAGTGATGCTCATTAACAGTGCCAATATTAGATTCTCCCTTTTAACAGGGTCCGCTTTAATAATGCACATTATTACTGCCAATTCAAGAAGTACCAGTCAGAGGTGTTCCCTCTAATAGTGTGAGCCCTCAGAGTCCCCAATAATATTGCCATCCCCAATGATACACAATAACAGTGCCAATAGTAATATCCCCCAATTGGGCTAGCTCTAATAATACACATTAGTAGTGCCATCACTGGTAGTTCCTATTAGTAGTGCCATTGGTAATGCCAAGCAAAGGCTTTCCCCCTGCCTGAGTAGTCTAAAAAAATAGAGTTAGCCCCAACAATATCCATTAATATTGCCATTCCTAGTGATGCTCATTAACAGTGCCAATATTAGATTTTCCCTTTTAACAGGGTCCGCTCTAATGATCCACATTATTACTGCCAATTCAAGAAGTACCAGACAGAGGTGTTCCCTCTAATAGTGTGAGCCCTCAGAGTCCTCAATAATATTGCCATCCCCAATGATACACAATAACAGTGCCAATAGTAGTATCCCCCAATTGGGCTAGCTCTAATAATACACATTAGTAGTGCCATCACTGGTAGTTCCTATTAGTAGTGCCATTGGTAATGCCAAGCAAAGGCTTTCCCCCTGCCTGAGTAGTCTGAAAATATAGTGTTAGCTTTAACAATATCCAGTAATATTGCCATTCCTAGTGATGCCCATTAACAGTGCCAATAATAGTTTTCCTCTTTAACAGTGCCAGCTATAATAATTCACATTAGAAATGTTAAAACAAAATGTGCCAAAGAGTAGTTTCCTCTGTTAGTGTGAGCCCTCAAAGTCCCCAATAACATTGCCATCCCCAGTGATGCACAATAGCAGTGCCAATGGTAGTATCTGCCAAGAAGACTAGCTCTAATGATACACCTTAGTATTGCTTTCGCTAGTAGTATCCATTAGTGTTGCCAAAAAAGGCATTCCCACTGACTGAGTAATCAGAGTATTGTAATCCCTAATAATTTCCATCAATATTGTCATTCCTAGTGATGCTCATTAACAGTGCCAATAATAGTTTCTCCCTATTAACAGTGTCCTCACTAATAATGCACATTATTACTGCCAATTCAAGAAGTGCCAGACAGAAGTGTTCCCTCTAATAGTGTGAACCCTCAGAGTCCACGATAATATTTCCATCCCCAATGATGCTCATTAACAGTGGCAGTGGTAATATCTCCCAATCAACCTAGCTCTTTAATAGTGCCTGCACTAGTAGTTCCTATTAGTAGTGCCATTGGTAACGCTAAGCAAAAGCATTCCCACTGCCTGAGTAGTCTGAAAAAATAGAGAAAACCCTAACAATACTCATTAATATTGCCATTCCTAATGATGCTCATTAACAGTGCCAATAATAGTTTCTCTCTTTAACAGTGGCAGCTATAATAATTCACATTACTACTGTTAATACATGATATGCCACATGTCACGACTCAGCTGTTGGATGACCAGGCAACAGGGGATCCTACCCTGTCCCTAACACTAGGGGGCGCCCTAGCTCATACTATTCCCCGTGATACCTCTGAAGGTGAGGATGCTAAGGCCTCTGTCCTTGCCCTAACTCCTGAGTTAGCCCTCCGTTTGTTTCCTTCCCCCCACCCAGAGAAGGGGGACGGGGATAGTTGGTGCACCATAGTACACCAACCTGACAAACAAGACTACACAGACAGGGATTAACAGAAAACTCCAGGCACACAAAATATTCACTCACAGATAACAGAGGAAAGCACCAGGGCGTGAAGGTAGGGAAATAAACCAAAATGGAGAAGGATAAGGAATTACCATGCGTACAAACCACACAACTGTCACTAATAATTCCTCCAACACTCCTTCTCAATAGAACTCCTCTCCCTCCATTAGCCATGCATCAAATGCTAGCTCTGACGAGGATTAGCATCAGAGCCCAGATTATAAAGGGAAAAGGAGTGGCTAACCGAGCTCAGCTGTGAGCACAGGGATTTCCAACATGGTCATTTAACCCCTGTTCTGCCAGAAGAAATAAACACATTTAAAATGACGGAGAAGTGCTTCTTCTCAGAGCCGGAGTAGGAGAAATCAGACGCTGCGGTCTTCTGGCTCCACCCCATTGCGGTAACCCCCGTGACACCAGAGAGCAGTTTCCTCCTCTGATAATGTGAGCCCTCCAAGACCCCAATAATATTGCCATCCCCAATGATGCTCAATAACAGTGCCAATGGTACTATCTCCCAATTAGGATAACTCTAATAATGCACAGGCATTCAAACTAGTAATATTATCCCTGATAATACCCATCGATATTGTCATTCCTAGTGATTTTCATTAACAGTGCCAATAAGAGTTTCTCTCTTTAGCAGTGCCAGTGTTAATTCTGCACATTAGTACTGTCAATTTAAGATAGCAAATATCAGTGTTCCCTTTGATAGTGTGAGCCCTAAAAGTCCTAACTAATATTGCCTTACTCATTGATGCTGATTCACAGTGCCAATAATAGTTTCTCCCTTTAAAGTGTCCGCTCTAATAATGCACATTAGTACTGTTAAGAAGTGCCAGACAGAGGTGTTCTCTCTATTAGTGTGAGTCCCCAATTGTCACGCCAGGTGTTAGTGCAACAAAGAGGGAAAAGGGAAAGGGGGGAAGTGGAGACCTCCTAGTCTGGTCTAGCATCACCCTGTCTCCCCTAGCGTCCCTATATTGCCTCTTAAGCAATTGCCGCACACGTGCCTCGCCCTACTCTCCGAGATGAGCACTAGTCAACCTCCACTAAACACTTTAGACAACAAGGGAAGACAAAACAGGGGGAAATTGCTTAGCTTTAGATGACTCCAAATAAGCACACGGCATCAAGCTCCAGAGAGGACGAAGTACTGCTCCTGCTAAGCCTCACAAGTAGAAATGAATATAGCCGGCAACTGCAGGGAGACTGTCTGTCACCTCTGACACAACTGTGACACCAATAGTATTGCCATCCCCCAGTGATGAACATTAATAGTACCAACAGTAGTATCTACCAATAATTAAGCCAACTTTGATAATACATATTAGTAGTGCCTGTGCTAGTAGCTCCCATTAGTAGTGCCATTAGTAATGCCAAGCAGAGGCATTCCCACTGTCTAAGTAATGTGAATAAATAGTGTTCGCCCTAATAATCCCCAAGGATATTGCCACTCACAGTTTCTCCATTTAACAGTGCCCTTTGATAGTGTGAGCGCTAAAAGTCCCCAATAATATTGCCATCCTCAGTGATGATCACTAACAGTGCCAATGGTAGCACTAGGTTAGCTCTAATAATATACAGTACATTAATTGTACCCTTACTAGTAGTTCCCATTAGTAGTACCATTAGTAATGCCAAGTAAAGGCATTTACACTGGTTGAGTAGTCTGAATAAATTTTATTAGCCCTAATGATCCCTACCAATATTGCTATTCCTAGTGATGTTCATCAGCAGTGACAACAATTAGCTTCTCCCCTAATAGTGCCAGTAATAATAATGCATATTGGTACTGCCAGTTTAAGATGACAGAGAGCAGTTTTCCCTCTGATAGTGAGAGCCCTCTAAGTCCCTACTAATATTGCCATACTTTGTGATACTTTTTCACAGTGCCAATAATTATATCTTCCATTCATTAGGCTGGCTCTAATCATGCACATAATAGTGCCATAGAAATGCCCACGACAAGAGCCAAATCAAGGGCTAGTGTCAGCTCTGGTATTCTTCATTAATAGTGTCAACCCTAGTAACCCCAATGCCCTTTGACAGTGTCTACATTCACATTCGTAGTGCCTGACCGAGCAGCACTTATTAGTAGTGTGATAACAGTAGCTCCAATTCATTTTGCCATCTCTAGTATATTAGATTAATATGATAAACGATCATAGCTCCCAACTGTGCAACCACCTTTATTAATGTGTAATAGTAGTGCCTGTCCGAGAAAACCCTTTAGTAGTGCCATAAGGAGTATTTTTCAAAGAGATTGGCTCATCTAGTCGCGTGGGTTAATAGACCCAACCTTTGGTTAGATATAAAAATAATACACCAGTGTATGGTCTTATAGGGCCAGAAGAAGTAGTCTACAAGCCTACATGTGAATTAATGGGGTCCACCACCGTAGCTACTGTACATAACAGTGCCAACTGTAATAATAGTAGGGTCCATTAGTGGTGCCGGAAAAGCTAGTTCCCATTGATATTACCAGCTTAGGCTTTAGTAGTGTGGATTAATACTAACAACCGTTGTAGCTCCTAATAGTAGTGCCAGCTGGAGTAATGCACTTTAGTAGTGCCTGTCCTTAGCCGCGCTGATCAGTAGAGGGAGAAAGAGTAATTCTTATTGATATTGCTAATTGTGTTAGTGGGAATCACTAGTGGTAAACATAGTCTGCATCAGCTATAACAGTGCCTATTAGTAATGCCAGTCTCAATAGTGCTCATTAATAGTGCCAGACACTGATATTACCTGTTCTATGGTACTGTGTTGAGTTTGTATCTAGTGTCGGGATGTCAAACTCAAACACACAGAGGACCAAAATTAAAAACTTGGACAAAATCGCGGGCCAACCAGTATACAGTATAAAGGGCCCCACAAAGTTCTCCATACAGAATAAAAGGCCCTACATACAGAATAAAGGGCCCCACATAATCCTCCATACAGAATAAGGGACCCCACATAATCCTCCATAAAGAATAAGGGACCCCACATAGTCCTCCATACAGTATAATGGCCCCACATAGTCCTCCATACAGTATAATGGCCCCAAATAGTCCTCCATACAGTATAATGCCCCCACATAGTCCTCCATACAGTAAAATGGCCCCACATAGTCCTCCATACAGAATAATGGGCCCTCATAGTCCTCCATAAAGAATAATGGGCCCACATAGTCCTCCATGCATAATAATGGGCCCCACATAGTCCTCCATACAGAATAATGGGCCCCACATAGTCCTCCATACAGTATAATGGGCCCCACATAGTCCTCCATACAGAATAATGACCCCACATAGTCCTCCATACAGTATAATGGCCCCACATAGTCCTCCATACAGAATAATGGACCCCACATAGTCCTCCATACAGTATAATGGCCCCACATAGTCCTCCATACAGTATAATGGGCCCCACATAGTCCTCCATACAGAATAACGGGCCCACATAGTCCTCCATACAGTATAATGGGATCCTGCATTGTCCTCCATACAGAATAATGGGCCCACACAGTCCTCCATACAGAATAATGGGCCCACACAGTCCTCCATACAGAATAATGGGCCCCACATAGTCCTCCATACAGTATAATGGGGTCCTGCATTGTCCTCCATACAGAATAATGGGCCCACACAGTCCTCCATACAGTATAATGGTCCCACATAGTCCTCCATACAGTATAATGGGCCCCACACATTCCTCCATACAGAATAATGGGCCCACACAGTCCTCCATACAGTATAATGGGCCTCACATAGGCCTCCATACAGAATAATGGACCCCACATAGTGCTCCATACAGTATAATGGCCCCACATAGTCCTCCATACAGAATAATGGGCCCCACATAGTCCTCCATACAGTATAATGGGCCCCACATAGTCCTCCATACAGAATAATGGGCCCCACATAGTCCTCCATACAGTATAATGGGCCCCACATAGTCCTCCATACAGAATAATGACCCCACATAGTCCTCCATACAGTATAATGGCCCCACATAGTCCTCCATACAGAATAATGGACCCCACATAGTCCTCCATACAGTATAATGGCCCCACATAGTCCTCCATACAGTATAATGGGCCCCACATAGTCCTCCATACAGAATAACGGCCCCACATAGTCCTGCATACAGTATAATGGGGTCCTGCATTGTCCTCCATACAGAATAATGGGCCCACACAGTACTCCATACAGAATAATGGGCCCCACATAATCCTCCATACAGAATAATGGGCCCACACAGTCCTCCATACAGAATAATGGGCCCCACATAGTCCTCCATACAGAATAATGGGCCCACATAGTCCTCCATACAGAATAATGGCCCCACATAGTCCTCCATACAGTATAATGACCCCACATAGTCCTCCATACAGTATAATGGGCCCACATAGTCCTCCATACAGAATAATGGGCCCACACAGTACTCCATACAGAATAATGGGCCCCACATAGTCCTCCATACAGAATAATGGGCCCACACAGTCCTCCATACAGAATAATGGGCCCCACATAGTCCTCCATATAGTATAATGGGCCCCACATAGTCCTCTATACAGAATAATGGGCCCCACATAGTCCTCCATACAGTATAATGGGCCCCACATAGTCCTCCATACAGAATAATGGGCCCCACATAGTCCTCCATAAAGAATAATGGGACCCACATAGTCCTCCATACAGAATAATGGGCCCACACAGTCCTCCATACAGAATAATGGGCCCCACATAGTCCTCCATACAGAATAATGGGCCCCACATAGTCCTCCATACAGTATAATGGGCCCCACATAGTCCTCCATACAGAATAACGGACCCACATAGTCCTCCATACAGTATAATGGGCCCCACATAGTCCTCCATACAGAATAATGGGCCCCACATAGTCCTCCATACAGTATAATGTGCCCCACATAGTCCTCCATATAGTATAATGGGCCCCACATAGTCCTCCATACAGAATAATGGGCCCACACAGTCCTCCATACAGAATAATGGGCCCCACATAGTCCTCCATACAGAATAATGGGCCCCACATAGTCCTCCATACAGAATAATGGGCCCCACATAGTCCTCCATACAGTATAATGGGCCCCACATAGTCCTCCATACAGAATAATGGGCTCCACATAGTCCTCCATACAGAATAACGGCCCCACATAGTCCTCCATACAGAATAATGGACCCCACATAGTCCTTCATACAGAATAATGGACCCCACATAGTCCTTCATACAGAATAATGGGCCCCACATAGTCCTCCATACAGAATAATGGGCCCCACATAGTCCTCCATACAGTATAATGGGCCCCACATAGTCCTCCATACAGAATAATGGGCTCCACATAGTCCTCCATACAGAATAACGGCCCCACATAGTCCTCCATACAGAATAATGGACCCCACATAGTCCTCCATACAGAATAATGGACCCCACATAGTCCTTCATACAGAATAATGGACCCCACATGAGGTGGTGGTTCTGGCGTCGCGGGCCAAATAAAACCACCCTGCGGGCCAGATTTGGCTCATGGGCCAGAGTTTAACATCTGTGGTCTAGAGGATGGCACAATGCATCATTTATTAGAAATGTAGGTAAAACACATTAGCTTAAAAAGTCATCAGTACAACAGCCACCAAAGAGGAAAATGTCTCTAAATACCAACTTGGATCCAACTTATAATTTATGGCAATCAGAAAAATGGAAATTAAAATGAGGTGTAGTTCTGAAACAAACCATAGAATTAATGATTCTAATGAAAGAAAGCAAAAAAAACTAATATAAACAGATCTAAAAAAAATAATAATACAATAAATACAGTAATGCCTGCAATGATGATGATCTAATAATACTACCAATAGTCATACTACTACCTATAATAATAGTAAGCAAACAGGACAGGGAATGAAACACTTTTTATTATTATTATTATTATTATTATTATTATTAAAGGGACTTTGTTTGACAAAACAGAAGTTTTTAGGTTTTCGAAAATAAGATTTCAACTTTGTTTAATAAATACTTTTTAATATACATATAAATAATATACATTTAAAAAATAATCACCATTAGTCCACATCAATTAAATACTATTTACACTTTCACAAAAACAATGTTTGTAGTGCGGGGAGTCTGGAGTATTTTTCGAAATCACTCTATTAGCCGTTTTTGCTGAAGTCTGTGCTGCACTAAAGTAATCAGCGTCCTGCTCGACGCTCCTGGCCACCGTCTTCAGCGCGGGAGCGAGCGCTGTAAAATCGTTTGACGCCGTCCCCCCACTGAAGACGGCAGCAGGAGAAGACCCAGAGCACAGACCTGAGGCGCTCCGAGCCGCCAATCATCAGCAAAACTCGCTAACAGAGGGCATTAGAAAAACAATTATATTACAGAGTGTACTTGCACTATTATCATTATCTTGTGAAAGTGACAATCATTTTCTAATATTAACGATTGACAAAACAAAGTATAACTTTTTAAGAACTGCACTACCTAAGAATTCCATTCGTTTTTTTTGTTGTTTTTTTTCAGGCTTTCATATTATTATTTTTTTGTTTTCTTTTTGTAACTTTTTAAAACATTTCTAAATTAATTTTTAAATATTGTGATATGAATGAAATGGTTGACGTTATTTTACTTTTTATGTACATTTTTTTACTTATATAGTTTACAAAACTTGGTTGGCAATAAACATTTAGGTCATTATATAGATATATAATAATACCAAAATAATATATATATTATTGTTGTTATTGTTATTATTATTATTATTATTAATAATAATAATATCTTTAGCAATGATAATAATATAATTAATAATAATAATGATGATAATAATACTTTTATCATAAGGCATTATTCCATTATATATACATACATATATATAGATACATTTATGTATCTATATATAAATATTGATACATTATCGCATTATGTACAACATACATATATATGTGATTCTATAAACATAATGCTGTAATGTATTAATATATATGAAAATATATATAATGCAATAATGTATTGATATTAAAAAACTAAATAATAAGAGTAATACTATATATGTACAGTATATATGCATATAGTACTACTCTTATGTAGTTTTTTTTATATCAATACAGTATTGCACTTTATATGTATATATAATATATAAGTACATATCTATAAATGCATTATCGCATCATGTACAACATACATATATATATATATATATATATATATATACACACTTGCATATACATGCATTACTTTTATTTTGTTTTTTTATATCAATATAATATTGCATTTTATATATATATATAGTACATAATGCAATAATGTATCAATTAATATAAAAATATTTAAATAAAAGTAATATATTAAATTAAATAAATATTATTCATTAAAGTAAATCTATTAATGCAAATATATAAACCCGCTCCATTACGTATATGAGCACACACACACATATATATGTCCACACACATATTCATATATATATATATATATATTATAATAATACACTTAATATTTAATGTAATATTTAAGGTGATATTCATCAGAAATATTAAATAAAAAATAAACTGATTTTCTTGAATAAGCCAAATAAGGGAAAAGATTTAGAAAGCGGGTTACAGATTTACATATTTTTGGGGGCCATCGTCTGATGCTCGGAGAAGAGTGTTTACCATTTTGCTAATAAAGTGCAATGAATTGAGCTCTATAAATAGATGAAACGAGGGGATCATTGGCCGCTTCTCAATCACGGTGGCAGAATGTTTACCGGAGCAATTTATCCAAATACCAATCAATGTGATCAGCCACAATCAGGGAGCAGATTGCAGCCGCATGGCGGTAAGAAAGGAGTTCTGTTGCTGCGAGCGTCTATGTATACTTACTAATTATAGCCTAATCCCAATCAATCTATTAATCTATTTTTAACTTTCTAAAATTAGTATTGAAACAACAGAATAGCGAGCCGGCTCCATTATCTGTGTTATTAGGCTGACATACTAAGTGCGCCTCCCTTAGACATCAATGACAAAAGTGTGAGGGGGCTTAAAGGTCAATCGCAACCATGATAGGAATCCCCTAGTTATAATTTTCCTCCGAGACCTTTTCGATTCAAATGTTGACAACCTAATTGCTGTGCTTATCCCTAATTAGGCAAACTTTACTTGGTGTCCCCCACCCCCTCCTCTTGGGGACCAATGTCTGTTTGTTTATGACAATGTCAGAATAAATAGCCGCGTCCACGAATGGTCGGATTGCAAAATTTTTTTTAAAATTTTTTAAATTTCTTGTGTTCATTGAGATAATAGTTTAGGTTCTAGAATTAAAATGATACCATCGGATATTTTGCATATAATGTATCAAAAAGTAAAAAATATTTGCTTGGGCTTCCTTCCAAACTTTTTTCTACTATATAAATCCATTCAGTAATTGCCTTTAGATTAAAAGGGTTAATAAAAGGGGATTCTTTTTTTTTCCAGATTTCCTCCTATAGGCCAAAGAAAAAATCCAATGTAAAGAGTGTCACCCACTCTGGAGGACTCAGTGCTAACTTGTCTTATTGATTTAAATTGGCACCATGTAATACCACACTTCTCCTCTAGAGGCCACTGCAGAAAAATGGTATAGCCTCTGGTAAGCACTACCGTTGGCAGTTTCTCCGGGTATCAATCTCCAGAGTCAGGACCCCAGAGGACTTGTCCTAACGTAGTATTTAAAGGGGATGTGTTCAATTCCAATGTAGAATCGCCATTACACATTTTCTATTGGCCCAACATGAACAAGAGGATGACTTAATCATTCCCAATGTATATTTTCCATGTAATTTTAGTAAATGTTATCAGTGTCATCCTGTATATTCATGGAATACACTGGAAGGTTGTTACAATCTTATAATGAATAATATATGTTACAGCCACAATGTTTCATTGGACACTGAAAGGAGCTTGTCCCAACTCCACCCCATGTACTATTATCACTGAATGATATATTCTTGATTTATTAAATGAAAAAGTATAACTAATGAATAATAAATTAATATAGAAACAACTAGTAGTATATTTGTTGCAGTGACACAACGGCTATAGCATTTACATTGTGGTTTTGTAATTGTATCTGTTTGCCAGAGAACATTACACTGAACATTCACAGCAGTTCCCTGAAGGTTATTTGGAAAGTGTGGTGCCTTCAAAAACAATCCCGTATAGTGTTAATTATAGAATAGTAGTCATATCCTTGTATACAGAAGCAGGAATATAGTAATATAATTAGTCTATATGATAGTTATATTCTTGTACATAGGGGCAGTATTATAGTAGTTATATTCTTGTTCATAGGGGCAGTATTATAGTAGTTATATTCTTGTACATAGGAGCAGTATTATAGTAGTTATATTCTTGTACATAGGGGCAGTATTATAGTAGTTATATTCTTGTACATAAGGAGCAGTATTATAGTAGTTATATTCTTATACATAGGAGCAGTATTATAGTAGTTATATTTTTATACATAGGAGCAGCATTATAGTAGTTATATTCTTGTACATAGGGGCAGTATTATAGCAGTTATATTCTTGTACATAGGAGCAGTATTATAGTAGTTATATTCTTGTACATAGGAGCAGTATTATAGTAGTTATATTCTTATACATAGGAGCAGTATTATAGTAGTTATATTTTTATACATAGGAGCAGCATTATAGTAGTTATATTCTTGTATATAGGAGCAGTAATATAGTAGTTATATTCTTGTACATAGGGGCAGTATTATAGTAGTTATATTCTTGTACATAGGAGCAGTATTATAGTAGTTATATTCTTGTACATAGGGGCAGTATTATAGTAGTTATATTCTTGTACATAAGGAGCAGTATTATAGTAGTTATATTCTTATACATAGGAGCAGTATTATAGTAGTTATATTTTTATACATAGGAGCAGCATTATAGTAGTTATATTCTTGTACATAGGGGCAGTATTATAGCAGTTATATTCTTGTACATAGGAGCAGTATTATAGTAGTTATATTCTTGTACATAGGAGCAGTATTATAGTAGTTATATTCTTATACATAGGAGCAGTATTATAGTAGTTATATTTTTATACATAGGAGCAGCATTATAGTAGTTATATTCTTGTATATAGGAGCAGTAATATAGTAGTTATATTCTTGTACATAAGGAGCAGTATTATAGTAGTTATATTCTTGTACATAGGGGGCAGTATTATAGTAGTTATATTCTTGTACATAGGGGCAGTATTATAGTAGTTATATTCTTGTACATAAGGAGCAGTATTATAGTAGTTATATTCTTATACATAGGAGCAGTATTATAGTAGTTATATTTTTATACATAGGAGCAGCATTATAGTAGTTATATTCTTGTATATAGGAGCAGTAATATAGTAGTTATATTCTTGTACATAAGGAGCAGTATTATAGTAGTTATATTCTTGTACATAGGGGGCAGTATTATAGTAGTTATATTCTTGTACATAGGAGCAGTAATATAGTAGTTATATTCTTGTACATAGGAGCAGTATTATAGTAGTTATATTCTTGTACATAGGGGGCAGTATTATAGTAGTTATATTCTTGTACATAGGAGCAGTAATATAGTAGTTATATTCTTGTACATAGGGGCAGTATTATAGTAGTTCTATTCTTGTACATAGGGGGCAGTATTATAGTAGTTATATTCTTGTACATAGGGGGCAGTATTATAGTAGTTATATTCTTGTACATAGAGAGCAGTATTATAGTAGTTATATGCTTGTACATAGGGGGCAGTATTATAGTAGTTATATTCTTGTACATAGGGGCAGTATTATAGTAGTTATATTCTTGTACATAGGGGCAGTATTATAGTAGTTATATTCTTGTACATAGGAGCAGTATTATAGTAGTTATATTCTTGTACATAGGAGCAGTAATATAGTAGTTATATTCTTGTACATAGGAGCAGTATTCTAGTAGTTCTATTCTTGTACATAGGGGGCAGTATTATAGTAGTTATATTCTTGTACATAGGGGGCAGTATTATAGTAGTTATATTCTTGTACATAGGGAGCAGTATTATAGTAGTTATATTCTTGTACATAGGGGGCAGTATTATAGTAGTTATATTCTTGTACATAGGGGCAGTATTATAGTAGTTATATTCTTGTACATAGGGAGCAGTATTATAGTAGTTATATTCTAGTACATAGGGAGCAGTATTATAGTAGTTATATTCTTGTACATAGGAGCAGTATTATAATAGTTATATTCTTGCACATAGGGGCAGTATTATAGTAGTTATATTCTTGTACATAAGGGGCAGTATTATAGTAGTTATATTCTTATACATAGGGGCAGTATTTTAGTAGTTATATTCTTGTACATAGGGGGCAGTATTATAGTAGTTATATTATTGTACATAGGAGCAGTATTATAGTAGTTCTATTCTTGTACATAGGGGGCAGTATTATAGTAGTTATATTCTTGTACATAGGGGGCAGTATTATAGTAGTTATATTCTTGTACATAGGGAGCAGTATTATAGTAGTTATATGCTTGTACATAGGGGGCAGTATTATAGTAGTTATATTCTTGTACATAGGGGCAGTATTATAGTAGTTATATTCTTGTACATAGGGGCAGTATTATAGTAGTTATATTCTTGTACATAGGAGCAGTATTATAGTAGTTATATTCTTGTACATAGGAGCAGTAATATAGTAGTTATATTCTTGTACATAGGGGCAGTATTATAGTAGTTCTATTCTTGTACATAGGGGGCAGTATTATAGTAGTTATATTCTTCTACATAGGGGGCAGTATTATAGTAGTTATATTCTTGTACATAGGGAGCAGTATTATAGTAGTTATATTCTTGTACATAGGGGGCAGTATTATAGTAGTTATATTCTTGTACATAGGGGCAGTATTATAGTAGTTATATTCTTGTACATAGGGAGCAGTATTATAGTAGTTATATTCTTGTACATAGGGAGCAGTATTATAGTAGTTATATTCTTGTACATAGGAGCAGTATTATAATAGTTATATTCTTGCACATAGGGGCAGTATTATAGTAGTTATATTCTTGTACATAAGGGGCAGTATTATAGTAGTTATATTCTTATACATAGGGGCAGTATTATAGTAGTTATATTCTTGTACATAGGGGGCAGTATTATAGTAGTTATATTCTTGTACATAGGAGCAGTATTATAGTAGTTATATTCTTGTATATAGGTGGCAGTATTATAGTAGTTATATTCTTGTACATAGGGGCAGTATTATAGTAGCTATATTCTTGTACATAGGGAGCAGTATTATAGTAGTTATATTCTTGTATATAGGGGGCAGTATTATAGTAGTTATATTCTTGTACATAGGGACAGTATTATAGTAGTTATATTCTTCTACATAGTGGCAGTATTATAGTAGTTATATTCTTGTACATAGAAGTATTATAGAAGTTATATTCTTGTACCTAGGGGCAGTATTATAGTAGTTATATTCTTGTACATAGGGGGCAGTATTATAGTAGTTATATTCTTGTACATAGGAGTAGTATCATAGTAGTTATATTCTTGTACATAGGGGCAGTATTATAGTAGTTATATTCTTGTACATAGGAGCAGTATTATAGTAGTTATATTCTTGTACATAGGAGCAGTAATATAGTAGTTATATTCTTGTACATAGGGGCAGTATTATAGTAGTTCTATTCTTGTACATAGGGGGCAGTATTATAGTAGTTATATTCTTGTACATAGGGGGCAGTATTATAGTAGTTATATTCTTGTACATAGGGAGCAGTATTATAGTAGTTATATTCTTGTACATAGGGGGCAGTATTATAGTAGTTATATTCTTGTACATAGGGGCAGTATTATAGTAGTTATATTCTTGTACATAGGGGCAGTATTATAGTAGTTATATTCTTGTACATAGGAGCAGTAGTATAGTAGTTATATTCTTGTACATAGGAGCAGTAATATAGTAGTTATATTCTTGTACATAGGGGCAGTATTATAGTAGTTCTATTCTTGTACATAGGGGGCAGTATTATAGTAGTTATATTCTTGTACATAGGGGGCAGTATTATAGTAGTTATATTCTTGTACATAGGGAGCAGTATTATAGTAGTTATATTCTTGTACATAGGGGGCAGTATTATAGTAGTTATATTCTTGTACATAGGGCCAGTATTATAGTAGTTATATTCTTGTACATAGGGAGCAGTATTATAGTAGTTATATTCTTGTACATAGGGAGCAGTATTATAGTAGTTATATTCTTGTACATAGGAGCAGTATTATAATAGTTATATTCTTGCACATAGGGGCAGTATTATAGTAGTTATATTCTTGTACATAAGGTGCAGTATTATAGTAGTTATATTCTTATACATAGGGGCAGTATTATAGTAGTTATATTCTTGTACATAGGGGGCAGTATTATAGTAGTTATATTCTTGTACATAGGAGCAGTATTATAGTAGTTATATTCTTGTATATAGGTGGCAGTATTATAGTAGTTATATTCTTGTACATAGGGGGCAGTATTATAGTAGCTATATTCTTGTACATAGGGAGCAGTATTATAGTAGTTATATTATTGTATATAGGGGGCAGTATTATAGTAGTTATATTCTTGTACATAGGGGCAGTATTATAGTAGTTATATTCTTGTACATAGTGGCAGTATTATAGTAGTTATATTCTTGTACATAGAAGTATTATAGAAGTTATATTCTTGTACCTAGGGGCAGTATTATAGTAGTTATATTCTTGTACATAGGGGGCAGTATTATAGTAGTTATATTCTTGTACATAGGGGCAGTATTATAGTAGTTATATACTTGTACATAGGGGGCAGTATTATAGTAGTTATATTCTTGTACATAGGGGCAGTATTATAGTAGTTATATGCTTGTACATAGGGAGCAGTATTATAGTAGTTATATTCTTGTATATAGGGGGCAGTATTATAGTAGTTATATTCTTGTACATAGGAGCAGTGTTATAGTAGTTATATTCTTGTACATAGGGGGCAGTATTATAGTAGTTATATTCTTGTACATAGGGGCAGTATTATAGTAGTTATATTCTTGTACATAGGGCGGCAGTATTATAGTAGTTCTATTCTTGTACATAGGGGCAGTATTATAGTAGTTATATTCTTGTACATAGGGAGCAGCATTATAGTAGTTATATTCTTGTACATAGCAGCAGTATTATAGTAGTTATATTCTTGTTCATAGGGGGCAGTATTATAGTAGTTATATTCTTGTACATAGCAGCAGTATTATAGTAGTTATATTCATGTACATAGGGGGCAGTATTATAGTACTTATATTCTTTTACATAGGGGCAGTATTATAGTAGTTATATTCTTGTACATAGGAGCAGTATTATGGTAGCTATATTCTTGTACATAGGGGCAGTATTATAGTAGTTATATTCTTGTACATAGGAGCAGTATTATAGTAGTTATATTCTTGTACATAGTAGCAGTATTATAGTAGTTATATTCTTGTTCATAGGAGCAGTATTATAGCATTTATTTTCTTGTACATAGGAGCAGTATTATAGTAATTATATTCTTGTACATAGGGGGCAGTATTATAGTAGTTATATTCTTGTACATAGGAGCAGTATTATAGTAGTTATATTCTTGTACATAGGGGGCAGTATTATAGTAATTATATTCTTGTACATAGGGAGCAGTATTATAGTAGTTATATTCTTGTACATAGGGCCAGTATTATAGTAGTTATATTCTTCTACATAGGGACAGTATTATAGTAGTTATATTCTTGTACATAAGGGCAGTATTATAGTAGTTATATTCTTGTACATAGGGGCAGTATTATAGTAGTTATATTCTTGTACATAGGAGCAGTATTATAGTAGTTATATTCTTGTACATAGGAGCAGTATTATAGTAGTTATATTCTTGTACATAGGGGAGCAGTATTATTGTAGTTATATTCTTGTACATAGGAGCAGTATTATAGTAGTTATATTCTTGTACATAGGGGAGCAGTATTATAGTAGTTATATTCTTGTACATAGGGAGCAGTATTATAGTAGTTATATTCTTCTACATAGGGGCAGTATTATAGTAGTTATATTCTTGTACATAAGGGCAGTATTATAGTAGTTATATTCTTGTACTTAGGGAGCAGTATTATAGTAGTTATATTCTTGTACATAGGAGCAGTATTATAATAGTTATATTCTTGTACATAGAGACAGTATTATAGTAGTTATATTCTTGTACATAGGAGCAGTATTATAGTAGTTATATTCTTGTACATAGGAGCAGTATTATAGTAGTTATATTCTTGTACATAGGGGCAGTATTATAGTAGTTATATTCTTATACATAACTGATATTCTAAAATGTATGATTATTATTAAAGGTATTTTCTTATTTTTTAAAGAAATGTCATTATTAAAATTTGTTTTTACAGGTCATAGGTTCATAGTTACAATATTCATTAATAATCTGCTATTAGGATGTATTACAGAGAACTATACCGCCTGCCATCAGGACATCTAGTTTTGCAGTTCACTATATTTTTTCCCTACAGAAATTAATGTCAGTGACATCATGGCACTTTCTCTAGTGTTCACAAATACGCAATTTGCTTGTATGTAGCTTGTTCTTTATTCTCTATGAATTACGAGTCAGAGTGCCAGCTCTGCTGATGATTTTATTGTGTAGTCACACAGAGCTGGAACCGGCCAGTAATAACTTTCAGATGGTCGCATATTTTCTCTCCTCATTGTTTAAACAGATGAATTTCCAGGCGCTGGAAGAGATGAAAGGTCCTTTTTTTTCTGCTGTCCTTTGCATATTGAAATATTTTAATTTTATATATTGGCGATTCAGCCAAGCAAATCAATTGACAATTGTTCGGTGCGGCGGGCCAGGCATATTTCCTATGTTGTACAGATGCCAATATGGTCATATTTCACACCTGGCCTATATCATTGTGCCAACTTTTTTTTTTCCTTGCAGCGCATAATATAACATTTTTCTATGCCCATAAATGGGGTAACATGTAGAATGTAACACAGACCACCATTAAAATGAAAAAAAAAAAAAAAAACTAATCCCAGTAAATATAAATCATGTTTATTATACACCAGCCAGTAATATCTTTAACCTGTGCATAAATAAACATGGTTACTATTAAAAATCCTGCTGCTTTTCCAGACTATTGAATAGCAATTGTTGAGGTATGAATACTTGATTTTGCATTAGTGTTATGTCCTCATGACAACATTTCCAGGCTGTGCTGTTGTGGCCTTTTTAAACCTTGTTATAGTGAAGTACCTAAATCATCCTGTACGTGCCGCTATTCAAGCCAGTTTGATTGTGGGTTGTAGTAATAAAAAACATTCTGGGCAATTTCTCTTCTTCAGGATTTTGCCAGCACTGTAGGTGTTGGAACTATCTTTTTTTTTTTGCTTCCCAGCAAATATTGCTTCTGTCATTGGCCAATGGCTTGCCTGTTCTGAACTAAAGGCCTGCATATCTGCAGTTTGACAGAGAGGAGAGTGGTAGCAGAGACAATGGCCTGCCATACTTCCTTTAGAGTGATAAAGATTCACCCCCACTTTCACTAGAGAAATAGACCCACCCCATCTTCCTGTAGCGAGACAAAGATTCACCCCCAATTCCTGTAGAGATATAAAGACCCATCCCTCACTTTTTGTAGAGAGACAAAGACTCAATCCCACTTTCTGTAAAGAGACAAAGACCCGCCTTAACTTCATGTAGAGATAAAGACCTGTCCTCATTTCTTATATAGACACAAAGACCTGCCTCCCACTTCCTGCTGAGAGACAAAGAGCCACTCACACTTCCTGTAGAGAGATAAAGACCTTCCCCATTTCCTGTAGAGAGTCAAAGACCCCTACCGCACTTCCTGTAGAAACAAAGAACCACCCCACTTCCTGTATAGGGACAAAGACCCACCACCCACTTCTTGTAGAGACATAAAGACCTGCCCCCACATCCTGTAGAGAAACAAAGACCCGCCCCCACTTCCTGTAGAGAGATAAAGAGCAACCCACTTCCTGTAGAGAGGCAAAGACCAAAACCCCACTTCCTGTAGAGACAAAGACCCACCACCCACTTCCTGTAGAGACATAAAGACCTGCCCCCACGTCCTGTAGAGAGACAAAGACCCGCCCCAATTCCTGTAGGGAGAGAAGAACCACCTCCACTTCCTGTAGAGAGAGAAGACCCACCTCCACTTCCTGTAGAGAGACAAAGATACATCCCCCACTTGCTATGGAGAGATGAAGACCCACCCCCACTTTTTGTACAAAGACAAACAACTGCTTTTACTTCAGGTAGAGATAAAAACCTGTTTCCACTTCCTGTAGCGAGACAAAGAACCACCCCCACTTCCGGTATAGGGACAAAGACCCACCACTCACTTCTTGTAGAAACATAAAGACCTGCCCCCACGTCCTGTAGAGAGACAAAAACCCGCCCCCACTTCCTGCTGAGAGACAAAGATCCACTCACACTTCCTGTAGAGAGATGAAGACCTGTCCCCACTTCCAGGAGAGAAATAAAGAGCTGCCCCACTTCCTGTAGAGACATGAAGACCTGTCCCCACTTCCTGTAGAGAGATAAAGAGCTGCCCCACTTACTGTAGAGAGGCAAACCCCACTTCCTGTAGAGACAAAGACCCACCACCCACTTCCTGTAGAGACATAAAGACCTGCCCCACTTCCTGTAGAGAGGCAAAGGCCCAAACCCCACTTCCTCTAGAGACAAAGACCCACCACCCACTTTCTGTAGAGACATAAAGGCCTGCCGCCATATCCTGTAGAGAGACAAAGACCCGTCCCCACTTCCTGTAGAGAGAGAAGAACCACCTCCACTTCCTGTAGAGAGAGAAGACCCACTTCCTCTTCCTGTAGAGAGATAAAGACCCATCCCCTACTTGCTATGGAGAGATGAAGACCACTTTTTGTAGAAAGACAAACAACTGCTTTTAGTTCATGTAGAGATAAAGACCTGTTCCCACTTCCTGTAGCGAGACAAAGAGCCACCCCCCACTTCCTGTAGAGAGACTAAGACCCGCTCACACTTCCTGTAAAAAGATGATAATCTGCCCTACTTCTCTGTGGAGAGACAAAGACTCATCCCCACTTCATGTACAGAGTCAAAGATCCACCCCCACTTCTTGTGGAGACGAAGACCTGCCCTCCACTTAGTGTATAGAGGCAAAGACTGGTCTGCATGGGATCTGTGCACAGAAAAAAAGTAAATGTTTCTTCTTTTTTTGAACCATTTGAGAAATAAAAACCTGTTTGCAAAATGTAAAAAAAAATGTGTACATGTCATTACATTCAGTATTCTTACATTCTGCACATTATGTAATTTAGAGGACAGCATCTGGCACTCAGATTTTGAATTACCTTTATCGTGATTTATTCCTGCCAACTTTCTGGAACTTACTGTAACTTCTTGCCAACACTTTGTATGAACTTGCACCTACATGTACTGTGTCTACTGTGACTCTGCAAATTCTACTAGTTCAGTGCATTGACAAGCTGAAAAAAAATAAAAATTCTCGAGGTGGCATTAAAATTGGCAATGTAACATGTGCCACCTTGTGTGTCTGAAATGCACTCGTATCTCCTGTCCGACCGGTCATAGCTGCCAGGGAAGTACACGCTGTACCTATAGTGTCATGTGGCATGATGAGTACGGGACAAGGGAACATATTTTGCATGTAATCAGTAAACACATAAAACAAGCAGCTTCTATAAAGTGACATATCAAGTTCCAAAAGTCTAAAATTTCTGCCTTACATGCAGACCATATGTAAACTCTCAAATTCCCACTGGGCATAGATAACCTAAATAAGAGCTCTGATAATATGAAGAAAGTAAGAGTTTTAGGCTGAAATTTACTTTTTAGTTCATTTTAATTTTAAATAGGTTTTCTCATTTTAGAACTTTTTCCTCTAAAAATGCCTACTGTGTGGTCCCTACTTTCCACCATCGGCTTTTTCTCCCTTTTTGACCACCTGCAGCTCTGATATCTTTTTACTATGCTGAGCATGAAATGGAAAGTCAAGCAGAGTCTATTGTATGCCCCACTTTATAAAGTGAAAGACTACATTTCCCATGATCCCTTTGTGCTCAAGTGTTCCTCCTGTTGAGAGTTGTTGTTTATTTATTGGTGGGTTTTATGTGGCGAGCTGTGCACTGCCTCATGTTTTACTCCTTTATGTACCGGTGTTAGGGCTCAGCCAGTGAGGATTCAATAGGTGCGGGTCTGGCTGAACATGGAGACAAAATGCAATGCAGCAGAAGGCTGGTTTTGCCGAATGACATGTGGAACAGCGAGGACCTGGAGAATAGGCTATGTTGGACAAGAAGCAAACAAGTGGAGCAGGACACAGCGGAAGCCACAGACAAATACCAATACAGGAGAGCAGATGAAGGTAAGTTTGAACCAGAATCTAGATGCAGGTTGTAGAAAGCAGATGAATACATATATCATAGAATCATAGAATGGTAGAGTTGGAGAGGACCTCCTGGGTCATCTGGTCCAACCCCCTGCTCAAAGCAGGATTCACTAAATCATCTCAGACAGATTTCTGTCCAGCCTCTGTTTGAAGACGTCCATTGAAGGGGAACTCACCACCTCTCGTGGCAGCCTGTTCCACTCATTAATCACCCTAACTGTCAAAAAGTTTTTTCTAATATCTAATCTGTGTCTCTTCCCATTTAGTTTCATCCCATTGCTTCTAGTCTTTCCTTGTGCAAATGAGAATAAAGATGATCCTTCTACAATGTGACAGCCCTTGACATATTTGTAGACAGCTATTAAGTCTCCTCTCAGTCTTCTTTTTTGCAAGCTAAACATTCCCAAATCCTGCAACCGTTCCTCATAGGACATGGTTTGCAGACCAGTCACCATTCTGGTCGCTCTTCTCTGAACTTGCTCCAGTTTGTCTATGTCTTTTTTAAAATGTGGTGCCCAAAACTGTACACAGTATTCCAGATGAGGTCTGACCAAAGAGGAGTAAAGACCGATAATGACTTCACGTGATCTAGACTGTATGCTTCTGTTAATACATCCCAGAATTGTATTTGCCTTTTTTGCTGCTGCATCACACTGTTGACTCATGTTCAGTCTATGATCTATTAGTATACCTAAGTCTTTTTCACATGTACTGTTGCTTAGCTCTATTCCTCCCATTCTGTATATGCTTTTTTCATTTTTATTGCCCAGATGTAGTACTTTGCATTTTTCCCTGTTAAAAACCATTCTGTTGGTTGCTGCCCACTGCTCCAGTTTATTTAGGTTTTTTTGAATCTTCCCTCTCTCTTCTCTAGTATTAGCTATCCCTCCTAGCTTTGTGTCATCAGCAAATTTAATCAGTTTACCCTCAATTCCTTCATCTAAATCATTGATAAAGATGTTGAACAATACAGGTCCCAGGACGGAGCCCTGTGGTACCCCACTTGAGACATTCATCCAGCTGGATGTGAAGCCATTTACAACCACCCTTTGAGTCCGATCACTAAGCCAGTTATGAATCCACCTAACAGTTGCCTGGTCCATTGCATACTTGGTCATTTTTTCAATAAGGATGGTGTGAGATACTTTGTCAAATACTTTGCTGAAGTCAAGATATACTATATCTACAGCATTTCCCTGATCCACCCAGTCAGTGATTCTGTCATAGAAGGAAATTAAGTTAGTCTGACATGACTTGTTAGTTACAAACCCATGCTGACTCTGGTTAATCACTTCATTCTTATCCAGGTACTTACATACATGTTGTTTAATAATTTGTTCAAAGATCTTTCCTGGTATAGAAGTCAGACTCACCGGCCTATAGTTCCCTGGGTCCACCTTCTTCCCCTTTTTGAAGATAGGAACAACATTTGCTCTTCTCCAGTCTTCTGGGACTTCTCCTGTTCTCCAAGAATTTTCAAAGATTATGGAGAGTGGTTCTAAAATTTCTTCTACGATCTCCTTCAGTACTCTGGGGTGTAATTCATCTGGACCTGGAGACTTGAACTCATTTATGTTAGCTAAATATTCCCTCACAATCTTTCTGTTTACAGATAACTTGGATTCCTCTATTCCTTTAAAAGGACAGTGAAGATTAGTTGATGTTACATTTTCTTTCTGAGAGAAAACAGATGCAAAATAGGAGTTAAAAAGTTCGGCCTTCTCAACATCCTCTCTTACCATTTCTCCATTTTCATCCTGTAAAAATCCTATAGCATCTTTGACTTTTCTTTTACTTTTGACATACCCCCAAAATCCTTTTTTATTGCTTTTGACATCTCTTGCAAGCCTTAATTCATTGTCAGCTTTAGCTAACCTGATACGTGCCCTGCAGGATCTGCAGACTGCATTATAATCTTCTTTAGATATGCCTCCCTCTTTCCATTTAATAAACATTTCTTTCTTTCTTTTTAGCATGTGTTTAAGTTCTGTGTTCATCCATCCTGGTTTCCTTAAATGCTTCCCATTCTTCCTACTTTTCGGGATTGTTAACGATTGTGCTTTGAGAATCTCATTTTTAAAAATTTCCCATCCTTCCTGGACATTTTTGTCCTTAAGGACATCCAGCCATTGGATCCCTCCTATTCTCTTTCTGAGTCTCTTAAAATCTGCCTTTCTAAAATCTAACCTTGAAGTTTGAGTCTTCACATGTCTTCCTCCTCTAGTTATCCAAAATTCTATAATAGCATGATCGCTGCCTCCTATGGTCCCAGCCACCTTTACCTCCTCAACCATTTCCTCCCTGTTTATAAGGATTAGATCCAAAGTAGCAGATCCCCTTGTTTTCTCCCCTACCTTTTGGAAGATAAAGTTGTCAGCAAGAGAGGATAAGAATTTGCTTGACCTGTTAGTTTTACTTGAGAGAGATTCCCAACAAATGTCTGGATAGTTGAAATCTCCCATGACCACTACGTCATATTTTTTGGAGAACTTGGTCATTTGATACATAAAGAGTTCATCCATATCTTCAGCTTTCCCAGGTGGCCTGTAGTAAATGCCTACAATGGTGTCCTTTCCGTTGTTCTCTCCTTGTATTCTTACCCAAACAGTTTCCACAGAACTCCCAGTCTCTGAAGCTTCAATCTCTGTGCAGATATACGCTTTTCTAACATACAATGCGACACCTCCTCCTCGTTTATCAAGTCTGTTTCTTGCAAATAAGTTGTATCCTTTTAGCCTTGTATTCCAATCATGTGTATCGTCCCACCAAGTTTCAGTGATTCCAATGACATCATATTCCTTTTCCTGCATTAGTAGTTCCAATTCTCCTTGTTTGTTGCCCATGCTTTGTGCATTTGTATAAAAACATTTTAGTTTGTGATTGGTTTCTCTTCCTCCCATATTTTTATTATTTAAATTGTTTTGTCTTTGTTCTTCCTTTCCACTTCCAGTAGCAGAGATCTCAATAGTATTTGTCAGCTGTATGGCTTTTTCTGGCCTTTTGCTTCCCTTCCCACATTGTTCTAGTTTAAAGCTCTCCTGATGAGTGTAGCAAGGCGACTTCCAAATACATGTTTTCCAGTCTTTGTAAGGTGCACCCCATCTCTAGCAAGTAGTCCATCGTATAGGTAATTCATTCCGTGATCCAGAAATCCAAATCCTTGTTGACGGCACCATCGACTTAGCCAGTTGTTCACCTGTAGAATCTTATTCCACCTCATTGTTCCATGGCCATCCACTGGGAGGATGGATGAGAAGACCACCTGCGCTCCCAATTCTTTCACTTTCTTGCCTAAGTCTTCAAAGTCACTGCAGATGGTTTCCAGGTCCTTTCTTGCGGTGTCATTTGTCCCCACATGTATTAGCAGGAATGGGTAGTGATCTGTAGGTCTGAAGAGTCTTGATATCCTGTCAGACACATCTTTAATTTTTGCTCCTGGAAGACAGCACATTTCTCTTGAGGTTATGTCTGGTCTGCAGATAGCGGCCTCTGTTCCTCTTAACAGGGAATCCCCCATGACCACCACTCTCCGTTTTTTCTTCACAACATTCTTCTTTCTCCATCCAGGAGGATTCTGAGGGCTTACAAGGTTATTCATTGCTGGCAAAGTCTTATCTTGCTGTATTTCTTCATGGTTCTCCTGCGTGAGAGCCTGGTACTGGTTCCTGAGCAGTATGGGTGCTGACTGCCTCTCGATCCTCCTGCTTCTGTGGGTCACATGCTTCCATTCCTCTGTTTCGTCAGGTGCAGTTCGAATTTCTTCTCTTTCTGAATCATGAAGAGATAATTCTGCTCTGTCTAAGAACTCTTCACCTTCCTTAATGATTTTCAAGGTAGTTAACCTCTCTTCTAGATTTCGCAACTTTTCCTCCAACAGTGACACAAGCTTGCATTTCTGGCATGTGAAGTTTGGCTTTTCCACTGGCAAGTCTGTGAACATGTAGCAGGATATGCAGCTCACCAAATGGCTCCTGGACTCTTCCATGTTCTTACTGTTAATGTTCTGAAAACAGTGAAAAAAAGCTTCAAAATGCGCGCGCCGGGAGGCGCGCGGTTTACCGATGTCCTCTTTTCAGCTCCAACAGCCAAAATCCAGTGTTCTTTGAGCTCGCGGAGACTCTTCACTTACCCCAAAATGCAGTGGGAATATGCAAATTATCTCCTCAGGACTCCTCCCCTGGTTTACCGATGTCCTCTTTTCAGCTCCAACAGCCAAAATCCAGTGTTCTTTGAGCTCGCGGAGACTCTTCACTTACCCCAAAATGCAGTGGGAATATGCAAATTATCTCCTCAGGACTCCTCCCCTGGTTTACCGATGTCCTCTTTTCAGCTCCAACAGCCAAAATCCAGTGTTCTTTGAGCTCGCGGAGACTCTTCACTTACCCCAAAATGCAGTGGGAATATGCAAATTATCTCCTCAGGACTCCTCCCCTGGTTTACCGATGTCCTCTTTTCAGCTCCAACAGCCAAAATCCAGTGTTCTTTGAGCTCGCGGAGACTCTTCACTTACCCCAAAATGCAGTGGGAATATGCAAATTATCTCCTCAGGACTCCTCCCCTGGTTTACCGATGTCCCCTTTTCAGCTCCAACAGCCAAAATCCAGTGTTCTTTGAGCTCGCGGAGACTCTTCACTTACCCCAAAATGCAGTGGGAATATGCAAATTATCTCCTCAGGACTCCTCCCCTGGTTTACCGATGTCCTCTTTTCAGCTCCAACAGCCAAAATCCAGTGTTCTTTGAGCTCGCAGAGACTCTTCACTTACCCCAAAATGCAGTGGGAATATGCAAATTATCTCCTCAGGACTCCTCCCCTGGTTTACCGATGTCCTCTTTTCAGCTCCAACAGCCAAAATCCAGTGTTCTTTGAGCTCGCGGAGACTCTTCACTTACCCCAAAATGCAGTGGGAATATGCAAATTATCTCCTCAGGACTCCTCCCCTGGTTTACCGATGTCCTCTTTTCAGCTCCAACAGCCAAAATCCAGTGTTCTTTGAGCTCGCAGAGACTCTTCACTTACCCCAAAATGCAGTGGGAATATGCAAATTATCTCCTCAGGACTCCTCCCCTGGTTTACCGATGTCCTCTTTTCAGCTCCAACAGCCAAAATCCAGTGTTCTTTGAGCTCGCGGAGACTCTTCACTTACCCTAAAATGCAGTGGGAATATGCAAATTATCTCCTCAGGACTCCTCCCCTGGTTTACCGATGTCCTCTTTTCAGCTCCAACAGCCAAAATCCAGTGTTCTTTGAGCTCGCAGAGACTCTTCACTTACCCCAAAATGCAGTGGGAATATGCAAATTATCTCCTCAGGACTCCTCCCCTGGTTTACCGATGTCCTCTTTTCAGCTCCAACAGCCAAAATCCAGTGTTCTTTGAGCTCGCAGAGACTCTTCACTTACCCCAAAATGCAGTGGGAATATGCAAATTATCTCCTCAGGACTCCTCCCCTGGTTTACCGATGTCCTCTTTTCAGCTCCAACAGCCAAAATCCAGTGTTCTTTGAGCTCGCGGAGACTCTTCACTTACCCCAAAATGCAGTGGGAATATGCAAATTATCTCCTCAGGACTCCTCCCCTGGTTTACCGATGTCCTCTTTTCAGCTCCAACAGCCAAAATCCAGTGTTCTTTGAGCTCGCAGAGACTCTTCACTTACCCCAAAATGCAGTGGGAATATGCAAATTATCTCCTTAGGACTCCTCCCCTGGTTTACCGATGTCCTCTTTTCAGCTCCAACAGCCAAAATCCAGTGTTCTTTGAGCTCGCAGAGACTCTTAACTTACCCCAAAATGCAGTGGGAATATGCAAATTATCTCCTCAGGACTCCTCCCCTGGTTTACCGATGTCCTCTTTTCAGCTCCAACAGCCAAAATCCAGTGTTCTTTGAGCTCGCGGAGACTCTTCACTTACCCCAAAATGCAGTGGGAATATGCAAATTATCTCCTCAGGACTCCTCCCCTGGTTTACCGATGTCCTCTTTTCAGCTCCAACAGCCAAAATCCAGTGTTCTTTGAGCTCGCAGAGACTCTTCACTTACCCCAAAATGCAGTGGGAATATGCAAATTATCTCCTCAGGACTCCTCCCCTGGTTTACCGATGTCCTCTTTTCAGCTCCAACAGCCAAAATCCAGTGTTCTTTGAGCTCGCAGAGACTCTTCACTTACCCCAAAATGCAGTGGGAATATGCAAATTATCTCCTCAGGACTCCTCCCCTGGTTTACCGATGTCCTCTTTTCAGCTCCAACAGCCAAAATCCAGTGTTCTTTGAGCTCGCGGAGCCTCTTCACTTACCCCAAAATGCAGTGGGAAAATGCAAATTATCTCCTCTGGACTCCTCCCCTGGTTTACCGATGTCCTCCTTTCAGCTCCAACAGCCAAAATCCAGTGTTCTTTGAGCTCGCGGAGACTCTTCACTTACCCCAAAATGCAGTAGGAATATGCAAATTATCTCCTCAGGACTCCTCCCCTGGTTTGATTAATGTGAACATTCTCTATATACATATCAGTTTGTAATGCATACAGAAGACGATGAGTTAAACAGTAGGTGTAATGAGCAGTAGTTGCAGGTTGCAGATTTGCAGAGATGATTACAGCATGAGGTGAACAGTCTCTAGGTAACAGTTTGTAATGCTTACAACAGATGATGGATTAATTAGTAGGTCTGAGGAGAAGTAGATGCAGGCTGTAGAAATCACAGGAGTTTGCAAAGTTGATTGAACTGGATGGTGACAAGCTCCGAAACAAATGACAACGGAATACACACTTACTGAATACTCAGTCACACATGTGTCCAAATGGGCATTAAAAAGGTTTGGGTGATTATATTACTAAGGAACGCAAGGACATTTGTGAAACCCGACATGGAGCACAGCAAATAATGAAGGCACAATAAAGGGCAGGTTATAAAAATCACAGGAGTTTGCATGGGTGATTGCAGCTAGATGGGGGCCAACACCAAAACAAATGACAACTGAACAGAAAACTGTCTGAATATGCAGATATTTGTGTGTCTAAGTCAGTGTTAAAAAGCCTTGGGTGATGTTGTCTCTGAGGATGGTAACCATAAGGGAAAGATCGAAGCCTGGCACTGGAGTCAAAACAGGTGCGTAACAACAGAGAAGTGGTGCTAAGGAATTCAGTGCCCATGACCGCCTAGTAGTTACAGGAAGAACGCAATACGCACGTACTATGTTGTGTTTCTCCATTGCCTGTATAGAATGAATGTGGTACATCTGTGCATAGTCATCCTGCAAAATTACTGCAGTAGAATGTAATTGATGCAACACTGGTAGGATTTGGGATACATGGGGGAAAATACACCCACTTTGTCAGGTTAGGGTCATTTAGGGGTCCCATTATTTACCCTATTTCTGCTATAATTTCCATTTACGATCTCCCCATTTTCTTTGTTAGGCCAGCAGTGACTAATTGCTAATTGTCTCAAAGCACAATCTCTTCAGTCTCTGGGTCTTCTCTCTTGCTGCACCTATCCTATGCATTATTAGAATTAATTCTGGCAATCACAAATATTAAGGTTTTTTTTTATGATTAAAAAATTTGATTATTTTATTTGGCACCATTGTTGCCCATGAGTTGTGTCCATGGACTCATAATTACTGTGAATTAGTTCTACTGTCGTGCCTGGGTGTCACCGATCCCTCCTCTAACCATCCTGGCAAATTTACAAATCAGATCAGCAGAAGCTGAAATGTCTGTTTTAGAGTTGAGCTTTTCTGAATGGATGGCATATCTTGAAGAATGATGTCCCCTGCAGTCCAGAAAAGGTTCCATCTGAAGTACTGTTTCATAGGCAACCTTTGTCCTGTTGGCAAACATAGAGGTTGGGTGCCTGCTGTGGCATAGTGTGGGTATTGTGCACAGTCTCTAGATAACAATTTGTAATGCTTACAGAAGATGATGGGTTAATCAGTAGGTCTGAGGAGAAGTAGAAACCACAGGAGTTTGCAGAGTTGATTGCAGCTGAAGGAACTGGATGGAAGCAACTGAGCAATCTGAGCAACTGAGTCATCTTCTCCTTTGCACATACAGCGAGATGGCAGAGACAGCGCAATGCAATGACGTCATGCGTCAGGATGGAGAGTGGTGGGGCAGTGAGCTTATGGTTCTTTGCTTTAACAGAGGATCTAACTGTATTGACGTCAGGTTCATGCCAATACAGTATGAAGTGGCACTTGCTCCATCGCTTGATTTAAGACACCTGACCAGAAGTCCAGGCATATGCACTGCCCATAATCACTGGTACTATTGACACCACTGATGCTTCCTTAATTTTTTACTTTTGAAATTTTGTACCCTTATAAATTTTGAGCACAGAACAACTGCCCCTGTGTATTCCCCCATGTTATGCCGCTGGATGCCTATGTGGACAATACCAGTGGCTGAGAAACAAGGGAGGCAAAGCTAATAGCAAAGGGACACACAAAAATTTGTATGAGACCATCCTAACACAACACAGCCAATGATAAGGGGGTCACTATTTTATTGAGCCGTAATGTTAAGTGCAATGAGGTGTCCATGATAAATCACTATTCATCAATGGTGGATTAACCAGTGGTTTATGGATTGCACCCCTTAAATTTAGCAGATAAAAAAAAATAAAGGGCTCCTTTACTATTAACAGGGACTTTCTGGTGGTGCTCCATACAATATCACATGTCCAGGCTGTGTACTGCATACATTTGCTGAGCGCAGCATAAGACTTGATGACTTGAGGACTTGCTGCTCCTTGGATTAATGGAAGGTTCAAACATGGCACTCTCGTCACATCAAAAGCCCAGAGCCATCCATGGTAATGGGATGATTTGGGATTTATCATCACAGAGTTATTAGGGAGGAAGCTTTGATCTTGTAGTGACTCATTAAGTAAATCGCCCGGCTGACCCGTGGGGCCTCGCTGCTCTACCTGGCTGTGCACATATTAACTGATCCAAGACACAACGGGGCTGGCATATGTGTAACACAGGAGAGGAATGACTGTGTGGAGGTGACACTCTTAGAATATTCACTATGATTTCGAAAAGTTGAAATTTTTGTAAAATGATGTGAAAATGTTGCAAAACATATGAATTGTGCACATTTTTGATTTTCCATTTACCCCCTAGTCTTCGAATGGCTTTGCTAGCACCTAGCACCAAGGGTATATGCCTATGCTGGTGTCTTTGGTCTGTCGGCATGAAAAATTTCCAAATGGAATTGTGTCTTTGTCTTCCTCCCCCCTCTGATAGTATCTCCAAAGTCTTCAAACGCTGCCACTCCATCTTTTTCTTAGCATGGCTTGGATAATGCTACCTGCGTGGCACAATAAGTGATGTTGGCACATTATGGCATCACATCATGGCTCATTAGCATCCGTCCATCAATCAACTCTACGCAAGAGATGGCCAACATCTGCGAAAAAAAATGGCTACCAAAGTCTATGAAACAATACATTTCAAGGGGCATTGCTGCGGCAGAACCAACTTCTTCCATCAGGATTGGACAGTACTATTATTACTACCAGCTCTTGGCAAGAAAAGTAAGAAAACACAAACGGACACATATTTTGTAAATGAAAAATGATATATAGTGCACATTGTGTTGTAAAAATACAAAATATGTGAAATTTCTAATTCAAAATAAAATATATTTAAAAAATTGTGTTCTGTGTATTGATGAACAAATCTGTCGAAATTCGAATTCGCCAATTTGCTCAAATTTGGACAAAAAATTCTATAGACATCAAAGTTATACGATGCAAATGCAATGTTCAGTTTTACGTTATGGGGTCACCTTGTCGCCCACCTGTCCATCAGCTACAGCCCCCATCCGGTCTTCCGTGTAACTGGCTCTGGCACCGTCCTCTTTGGCTCTTTTGGCATCTTCACTCAGTGCCAAGCAGATCTCTGATGTCACCACGTGCGTCGTGACATTGTGATGATGTCATGGTATAGGACTAGTCAGCAATTTGAATTTAGGAGAATCCGAATAATTTGTTAAATTTGATTTTTTTATATACTTTTCTTTTTTCCTTTCTTTTTTGACCCTTAATGGGATTTTAAAGGAGTTCTCTAATTTGGACAATTATTTTTAAGGGACTAAAATTATAAGTAAATTATAAGATGTCCTGGTGCTTTGATCCCTAGTGATCAGCTGTGGGATCTGGAAGAAAGCGTTTAGTTTTCCTGCAGCGCCACCAAAGGGCAAATGAAGTATTACACAATTCATTAATGAAGACAGTGGGTTATCTCTGTAATATATGCAAATCTTGGGTCCTCCAAAGAGAGACACACTTTTTTTTATCTGCTTTCCAGCGTGAGTAATACCTGAGTGTCCCATGATTCTTGATTTTCCTAAAATGATATTTCACATGGATTTTGTAATCCAGACAAACCGTGTGCACAGATACCGTATCTATTGAAGAATAGAACTGGAGATGCTCCGAAGACTCCATAGTATTATGAGCCATGGGTGCACCGCAAATGGTGGCTCACAACGTGACTGTTATGGGACTCTTGAGCTTGGGGGCCACAGGTGCCAAATGGCCACAGCTTTGGCCTAGTGTCCTTCCACTTCTTTCGACATCCACTAGACATATGGCAAAAGTCAAGAAGATTTCTACGGAGAGGGCCCAAGTGCTGAGCCTGCTCCATAATCAATGGGTGCCAGCTGTTTTACACAGCAGACACCCGCCGGTCTGCTCTGATTGCATCTGGGTAACCCCCTTAGATGCCGTGGTGAACAGTGACCATGGCATCCAAGTGGTTAGATGTGATAGTGTTGTTTAATGGCAGCTGGGAACCTACAGGCTTCCTAATTTGGACCTATGGGGTCCATGAATTTCTAGTGATCATGCCTCCAGGGTGTTCAATCATCATTACAGTGCCTCAATTACTTCAAGGTGTCCAAACTACCCCAAATGTCTAATCGCACTAATACAGTGGGTACGGAAAGTATTCAGACCCCTTTACATTTTTCACTCTTTGTTTCATTGCAGCCGTTTGGTAAATTCTAAAAAGTTCATTTTTTTTTCTAATTAAAGTACACTCTGCACCCCATCTTGAATGTGGTGCATCTGTGCATGGTCGTCCTGCATAAAAACTGCTGTAGAATCTTGACAGAAAAAAAACAGAAGTGTAGCAATTTTTGCAAATTTATTAAAAAAGAGAAACTGAAATATCACATGGTCATAAGTATTCAGACCCTTTGCTCAGTATTGAGTAGAAGCCCCTTTTGAGCTAGTACAGCCATGAGTCTTCTTGGAAATGATGCAACAAGTTTTTCACACCTGGATTTGGGGATCCTCTGACATTCTTCCTTGTAGATTCTCTCCAGTTCCGTCAGGTTGGATGATGAACGTTGGTGAACAGCCATTTTCAGGTCTCTTCAGAGATGCTCAATTGGGTTTAGGTCAGGGCTCTGGCTGGGCCAGTCAAGAATGGTCACAGAGTTGTTCTGAAGCCACTCCTTTGTTATTTTAGCTATGTGCTTAGGGTCATTGTCTTGTTGGAAGGTGAACCTTCAGCCAAGTCTGAGGTCCAAAGCACTCTGGAAGAGGTTTTCATTAAGGATATCTCTGTACTTGACTGCATTCATGTTTCCTTCAATTACAGCCAGTCGTCCTGTCCCTGCAGCTGTAAAACTCCCCCATAGCATGATGCTGCCACCACCATGTTTCACTGTTGGGATTGTATTGGGCAGGTGATGAGCAGTGCCTGGTTTTCTCCACGCATACCGCTTAGAATTATCACCAAAAAGTTCTATCTCGGTCTCATCAGACTAGAGAATCTTATTTCTCATAGTCTGGGAGTCCTTCATGTGTTTTTGAGCAAACTCTATTCAGGCTTTCATATGTCTTGCACTGAGGAGAGGCTTCCGTTGGGCCACTCTGCCATAAAGGCCCGACTGGTGGAGGACTGCAGTGATAGTTGACTTTGTGGAACTTTCTCCCATCTCCCTACTGCATCTCTGGAGCTCAGCCACAGTGATCTTGGGGTTCTTCTTTACCTCTCTCACCAAGGCTCTTCTACCACGATTGCTCAATTTGGCTGGATGGCCAGGTCTAGGAAGACTTCTGGTGGTCCCAAACTTCTTCCATTTAAGGATTATGGAGGCCACTGTGCTCTTAGGAACCTTGAGTAACGCAGAAATTCTTTTGTAACCTTGGCCAGATCTGTGCCTTGCCACAATTCTGTCTCTGAGCTCCTTGGCAGTTCCTTTGAGCTCATGATTCTCATTGGGTCTGACATGCACTGTGAGCTGTGAGGTCTTATATAGACAGGTGTGCGCCTTTCCAAATCAAGTCCTATCAGTTTAATTAAACACAACTGGACTCCAATGAAGGAGTGGAACCATCTCAAGGAGTGTCACAAGGAAATGGACAGCATGTGACTTAAATATGAGCGTCTGAGCAAAGGGTCTGAATACTTATGACCATGTGATATTTCAGTTTTTCTTTTTTAATAAATTTGCAAAAATTTCTACATTTCTGCTTTTTTTTCAGTCAAGATGGGGTGCAGAGTGTACTTTAATGAGAAAAAAAATGAACTTTTTAGAATTTACCAAATGGCTGCAATGAAACAAAGAGTGAAAAATGTAAAGGGGCCTGAATACTTTCCATACCCACTGTAGATCAATAAACAATGTTTTGGAACATTTCTTCTGCCAATGTAATGGACACATCACTTTCCATAGATAACTTTCATTAGGATGTGTTGCTTTTCATGCAGTACAGAAACAAAATGTATATACAGTATATATTTTAAATTTTACAATTCAACTTTAGGAACTTTTCTCTTGTTTCAGTTTTTTTTTTGTATTTTTGCCTCTTTCAGTTTCTATTATTTTACAAATGTGAAATTCTGAAAAAAAAATCCATAATATATCTTTATTTGAATAAAATCTGTCCCGAACATCTCCCCTGCAGCTGGTGTTGGCGAAATTGCCGGTCTTCTGGGACCACTAGATGATTATGTCTGGCCTGAGAAGGTCCAGGAAGAAGGTTTACTGTACAATAGAAGCCACACTCTGTCTCGCAACATGAGAACATTTGTTTGCTGCCCTTCTTCTACATTAACACACAAGCAGAGAGACATTAAATGAACACAGATGGCTGGCACAGAAAAAGAGTAGACAACGTTTTTGGAAAAATGCCCCGGGGGGCTCTACGTTCTCTGTCGTCTTGATCTTACAATTCAGTTGCCTTCAATATGTCTGTGTTGTTTCTTAATCTCCGATCGTTCCCATTTGGGCATTTATCCATTTCCTTTTGGAAAATGTCAATGACGCATCACAGATATTTGGGCTACAAAAGCTGACATTGCAAAATATATGATTTTTTTTATTTTTTTTATTTTAAAGGGTTGACAAATGATTTAGTTTCATAACATTATTGTCTCCACTTCAGTTCGAGCTTGAAAAAACAATTGCCGCCCGGTAATTAAAATAAGCTTCTCTTTTTCAGTTTTTCCGGTTTGATCGGGGGGGAATTCTTGTGCGAAGGCTGCAAATTGGCCAACGCAAATATAAATGTTAGTACCGAGAACTTCTCAGGATAGGGTTTTTTGATAAAGAGCACTTGGCTAAGTATTTGGAAAGAAGAAAAATACATTAAAAAAATGTATTTTTTTTTAATGTTTTAATATAGTAGACAAAAAAAAAGAAAAATGAAAAAATATGTTGATATATAAAAACAATTGGAAACATAATTAAAAAAATATATACTGTGGGTACGGAAAGTATTCAGACCCCTTTAAATTTTTCACTCTTTGTTTCATTGCAGCCATTTGGTAAATTCTAAAAAGTTAATTTTTTTCTCATTAAAGTACACTCTGCACCCCATCTTGACTGAAAAAAACAGAAATGTAGAACTTTTTGCAAATTTATTAAAAAAGAAAAACTGAAATATCACATGGTCATAAGTATTCAGACCCTTTGCTCAGACACTCATATTTAAGTCACATGCTGTCCATTTCCTTGTGATCCTCCTTGAGATGGTTCTACTCCTTCATTGGAGTCCAGCTGTGTTTAATTAAACTGATAAGACTTGATTTGGAAAGGCACACACTTGTCTATATAAGACCTCACAGCTCACAGTGCATGTCAGGCCAAATGAGAATCATGAGCTCAAAGGAACTGCCCAAGGAGCTCAGAGACAGAATTGTGGCAAGGCACAGATCTGGCCAAGGTTACAAAAGAATTTCTGCATTACTCAAGGTTCCTAAGAGCACAGTGGCCTCCATAATCCTTAAATGGAAGAAGTTTGGGACCACCAGAAGTCTTCCTAGACCTGGCCGTCCAGCCAAAACTGAGCAATCGTGGGAGAAGAGTCTTGGTGAGAGAGGTAAAGAAGAATCCCAAGATCACTGTGGCTGAGCTCCAGAGATGTAGTAGGGAGATGGGCGAAAGTTCCACAAAGTCAACTTTCACTACAGCCCTCCACCAGTCGGGCCTTTATGGCAGAGTGGCCCGATGGAAGCCTCTCCTCAGTGCAAGACATATGAAAGCCCGCATAGAGTTTGCTCAAAAAGACATGAAGGACTCCCAGACTATGAGAAATAAGATTCTCTAGTCTGATGAGACAAAGATAGAACTTTTTGGTGATAATTCCAAATGGTATGTGTGGAGAAAACCAGGCACTGCTCATCACCTGCCCAATACAATCCCAACAGTGAAACATAGTGGTGGCAGCATCATGCTATGGGGGTGCTTTTCAGCTGCAGGGACAGGACGACTGGTTGCAATTGAAGGAAACATGAATGCGGCCAAGTACAGAGATATCCTGGATGAAAACCTCTTCCAGAGTGCTCTGGACCTCAGACTTGGCCGAGAGTTCACCTTCCAACAAGACAATGACCCTAAGCACACAGCTAAAATAACAAAGGAGTGGCTTCAGAACAACTCTGTGACCATTCTTGACTGGACCAGGCAGAGCCCTGACCTAAACCCAATTGAGCATCTGTGAAGAAACCTGAAAATGGCTGTCCACCAACGTTCACCATCCAACCTGACGGAACTGGAGAATATCTGCAAGGAAGAATGGCAGAGGATCCCCAAATCCAGGTGTGAAAAACTTGTTGCATCCTTCCCAAGAAGACTCATGGCTGTACTAGCTCCAAAGGATGCTTCTACTCAATACTGAGCAAAGGGTCTGAATACTTATGACCATGTGATATTTCAGTTTTTCTTTTTTAATAAATTTAATAAAAATTCTACATTTCTGTTTTTTTTCAGTCAAGATGGGGTGCAGAGTGTACTTTAATGAGAAAAAAAATGAACTTTTTAGAATTTACCAAATGGCTGCAATGAAACAAAGAGCGAAAAATTTAAAGGGGTCTGAGTACTTTCCGTACCCACTGTAAGTGGGAAAAAAACCTAAGGATTAAAAATGAAATTGAAAACCCTCTAGAATTTATAGGAAACGTCTATTTTTAGAAAAGGCCAAGTTGCATACTTCTGCAATATTGAAGATGAGCAAATTGATTCTGAAGAAATTGAATTAACTTACAGTTTCCCAAGATTTGTGGATTCTAAAGAATTAGAATTTTTCGGAATTTGATTTGTGCGAGCTCAGATGGTTGCCATTTTGCTGGATTCATGTGGGCCAAGAATGGGTAAAAGAAACCCATAAAAGATCATACTTATCCAGCCCCTTATCGGTCTCTTCTTCTGCAAATTCTTGCCTGTCCTCCACTGGCTTCCTTAGGCACCTGCTCTGCTTTGTCTCCGATTTCCTCTTTGCCGGCACTTCTGGGGCCGGCCATGTCTCCTGATGTCAGAATGTTCATTGAGACTTCCCTGGCCCCCGGAGTGCCAGCAAAGAGTCAAGAGGAGATTTGCTCTAAAGCAAGCAGGTGCCTTAGAAAATCAGAGGAGGTCATGGAGGTGCAGTGACAGGAACAGGTGATGGCATAGAGATCATGTTTTTTTTATTTTTTAACTCCTTATTATGTTTTGGGGTCAGGAGAAATTGCCATTTTTAATAGCAATTGGAACTCATTTGGTTCTCATCAAATAAATTCAATTCGCATCCTATTGTCACGGGTGTGTCAGATGTGACAGACAGTCGCTCTGCAGTTGGTTGCAGAAGACCTCTTCATTTGGCATTACAGACGCCTTCTTAGGTCTGTCTCACTCTAGGACCCAGCGGCTTCCTCCTTCCTCCTTATTGACACCCAGGCCTTGGGTGTTTAAATACTTTCTGTTTGCTACTGGAAGGTGCCAGTGATATTCACATGTTCCCTTGTGAAGGCTTGGAGCTATTGCAGTCTGCTTACTTCCTCTCTGGTGTTAAGAGGACGTGTGGTGTAATCTCTCTGAAGTCGGCTCAAGCTAAGTTACTTTCCCCCATGTTCGTCCTCCTAGTTGTCTTTAGTTGTTAGTTGGGACTGACTAGTGCTCATCCCCCCTTCCCTGTCCAGGACCAAGCTCTAGGGAAATACAGGGTTTGGGTTCCTGTGAGGCGAATGGTGAGGAACCAATATAGAGATGATAGGGGAGACAGGGTGATATCAGATCAGCCTATGAGGTCTGCACTTCCCCTTTCCCTCTTCCCTTCATGTTGCATTCAGTCTTTCCACACCTTGCGTGACACCTATATACCGGCTGAATTTGAGCCTAAATTTTGTCATATTTGCTCATCTCAATTTATTAGTAATTATGGTTAAATTCAGTAGGATATCCAGATCAGAGTCCTCATTTAGCCAAAGTGGCTTCAAAGAGTATCTCTAAATTTTGAGGAGCCAACATGCCTGTGGATTACATAGACAGCCTTTTGATTTCAATAGGAAATATGCAATTCTTCACTTCCACTGTGGAGGCACTGTAGGGAAATCAAACACTTCTTGTAACATTCCCCAAAGATTTGATCTTTAGAGAATGTCCTGTGTTCACATTATGATGGAATGAGCCTACTAATGAAAAGGGATTATCTAACGTGGACAACCCATCAGTGTTGTCCATTTTGGGGCAGTTCAAGTGGCCCACCAAGGTCTCCTAACCCTTGAACATCTTTGATAAGAGACAGAAACACCATAAACAACCCACCACACTAGGGACAACCAACTTTGCAACTTTTCCCCGGAGTATTTCTGGATATATGTTGCACCATAAGACCCCAATATGGTATGTCTAGATGTACATGATGTGGTCTCAACTAATGGTGGGCTTTCTATTCTTACATATTTCCATGTAGACCTGTCCTTGGTGAAGGGCTTTTCCTGGACTTCCATAAAATTAGGTGGACACTGTCTCACTGAACAAGCACCATATTGAAAAGCTGCAAAACTATTAGGATATAATGACGCGACAGATGAAGAACAAGGATGGAAATTTGAGTAAAGGAGCTATCATAAAGACTGATCATTATGACCAATGAAAGAGGGAACTTGGAAATTGGAGGCCTCTCTCTGGTCTCAGTCAACATCATTACTCCCCTAACCAGTCAGGACCCGAAAATGTACTTATTAGATATATGTTGGTGAAATCTGCTGATTGTTTTATGGGGATCTATTATTTTATGCCTAATGACAGATATTTGGTGAAAAAAGTATCGGGCATGTTGGATTTAAACATGCCCCATCCATGTTCCTCTGGCAGAGGAGGTTGGCAGTGGCTTTTTTTTTCTTTCTCCTTTATAGATAAACTTACATGTTTGTAAGAGGGCTTGGAGTACTTAATTTCCTACTTGCTTTTATCTGTGGATAGGTGATAAGTTTTTGATTGCTGGGGGTACCACTGCTGTGAGCCCCTTATTTCATAAGAATGGGAGTCTCAAGGGATGCAGTTCTATTCAAAGTCGGTAGGGCTGCTGGAGATGGTAGAGTACAATGTTCAGCAGTCTCTGGCTGACCTATAGATTTTGAATGGAGTTATTTGACCAGCGCTCTATTCCTATGGCAGACCCTTATATTTGTGATGGGTGGTGGTCCCAGTGGAGGAACCCTGGCAATCAACAATGTCTCACCTATTCTGTGGAAAGGTGATAAATTGTGATTGTGGGACCAACCCCTTATAGTGGTAGGGTCTGTAACATGGGAATCCCTGCATTGGTTTATTGTATTTGATGGTCCAAAAAAATCTTATACCCAATGAAAAAATTCCTCAGTTTTAGTATTTTACTTTGGACTTCCTTCCTGTAGTTTCTCTACCGGTAAAAGCTTGGATTTATATAGGTTTCTATGGCAGTTAACCCCTTAAGCCCCGAGGGTGGTTTGCACGTTAATGACCAGGCCAATTTTTACAATTCTGACCACTGTCACTTTATGAGGTAATTACTCTGGAACGCTTCAACGGACCCCCCTGATTCTGAGATTGGTTTTTCGTGACATGTACTTCATGATTGTGGTAAAATTTCTTCGATATCACTTGCGTTTATTTGTGAAAAAAACGGAAATTTGGCAAAAATTTTGAAAATTTAGCAATTTTCAAAATTTGAATTTTTATGCCCTTAAATCAGAGAGATGTGTCACACAAAAGAGTTAGTAAATAACATTTCCCACATGTCTACTTTACATCAGCACAATTTTGGAACCAAAATTTTTTTTGTTAGGGAGCCATAAGGGTTAAAAGTTGACCAGTGATTTCTCATTTTTCCAACAAAATTTACAAAACCATTTTTTTAGGGACCACATCACATTTGAAGTCACTTTGAGAGGTCTTTATGACAGAAAATACCCAAAAGTGACACCATTCTAAAAACTGCACCCCTCAAGGTGCTCAAAACCACATTCAAGAACTTTATTAACCCTTCAGGTGCTACACAGGAATTTTTTGAATGTGGAAGAAAAAAATGAACATTTAACTTTTTTCACAATAATGATACTTTAGACCCAATTTTTTTTATTTTCACAGGGGCAACAAGAAAAAATGGACCCCAAAATTTGTTGTGCAATTTCCCCTGAGCACGCAGATACCCAATATGTGGGGAAAAAACACTGTTTGGGCGCATGGCAGGGCTCGGAAGGGAACGAGCGCCATTTGACTTTTTGATTGTAAAATTTGCTTGAATAATTAGCGGACACCATGTTGTGTTTGGAGAGCCCCTGTGTGCCCAAACATTGGAGCTCCCCCACAAGTGACCCCATTTTGGAAACTAGACCCCCCAAGGCACCTATCTAGATGCATAGTGAGCACTTGGAACCCCCAGGTGCTTCACAAATTGATTTGTAAAAATGAAAAAGTGAAAAAAAAACACTTTTTCATTTTTATGAATCAATTTGTGAAGCACCTGGGGGTTCCAAATGCTCACTATGCATCTAGATAGGTGCCTTGGGGGGTCTAGTTTCCAAAATGGGGTCACTTGTGGGGGAGCTCCAATGTTTGGGCACACAGGGACTCTCCAAATGCAACATGGTATCCGCTAACAAATTGAATGGAAAATCAGCTCAAATTGTTAGCGGACACCATGTTGCGTTTGGAGAGCCCCTGTGTGCCCAAACATTGGATCTCCCCCACAAGTGACCCCATTTTGGAAACTAGACCCCCCAAGGCACCTCTCTAGATGCATAGTGAGCACTTGGAACCCCCAGGTGCTTCACAAATTGATTCATAAAAATGAAAAAGGTTTTTTTTTTTCACTTTTTCATTTTTACGAATCAATTTGTGAAGCACCTGGGGGTTCCAAGTGCTCACTATGCATCTAGATAGGTGCCTTGGGGGGTCTAGTTTCCAAAATGGGGTCACTTGTGGGGGAGCTCCAATGTTTGGGCACACAGGGACTCTCCAAATGCAACATGGTATCCTCTAACAAATTGTCGGCTCAAATTGTTAGCGGACATCATAATAATCCACCAAAAATAAAAATATAATGTACCCATCAATAAATATTATTATAAAAAAAAAAAAAAAAAACAATAAAAGTACACATATTTGGTATCGCCGCGTCTGGAACAACCTGACCTATAAAACTGTCCCACTAGTTAACCCCTTCAGTGAGCACGGTAAAAAAAAAAAAAAAACGAAGCAAAAAACAATGCTTTATCACCATACCGCCAAACAAAAAATGGAATAACACGCGATCAAAAAGACAAATATAAATAAAAATGGTACCGCTGAAAACGCCATTTTGGAAACTATACCCCTCAAGGATTTTATTAAGGTGTATAGTGAACATTTTGAACCCAGAGGTACGACACAGAATTTGTTTACATTAGGTCATCATATTGAATAAGTTGTCATTAGTCTTGAGCGCAAGTGCTCGCTACTTGAGTTTGCATCGGGTACTCAGGTATGCACCATGTACAGCGTGTGCTCGAGTGACATGCTCGAGTCCCTGCTCCGCATGTTTCACGGTTATTAGACACCCAAAAAAAAACATGCGGGGATCGCTCGTGCATGGCAGGCAATCCCCGTAAAGTTTTTTTGGCCGTGAAGCATATGGGGCAGAGACTCGAGCATGTCACTCAAATACCCACGATACTCAATGCATACCAGAGCACCCGATGCAAACTCAAGTAGCGAGCACTTGCGCTCAACACTAGTCGCCATATCGTCATCTTTTTTTCTTACTTTTGAAAAAAATCCCAACCCCATCACAACCCTAACCCCAACCCTAACCCCAACCCCAGCCCTAACCCTAGCACAACCCTAACCCTAGCACAACCCTAACCCCAAACCCAGTCCTAACCCTAGCCCAATCCTAACCCAAGAGTTTATTTTTGACGCTGTTCCTCGTGCGGTATAAGTGATTAGACGACTTTATTCTTCGGGTCGGTGTGATTACAGCAATACCAGAATCATATGGGGTTTTTATGCCTGACAGCTGTCACACACTAAAAGACGCATTGTTCGTAAAATCTAGTTTTTGCATCGCCATATTTTGAGAGCTATAATTTTTCCAGATTTTGGCAGATAGTCATGTGACGGCTCGTTTTTTGCGGGATGAGTTGACGTTTTTATTGGTGCCATTTTCAGGCACGTGACATTTTTTGATCGCTTTCTATTCCGATTTTTGGGAGGCAGAATAAACAAAAACCAACAATTCAGGAATTGTTTTTTTTGTTTTTTTTTATTCTGTTCCGCGTGTGGTAAAATTGATAAGGCAGCTTTATTCTTCGGGTCAGTACGTTTACAGCGGTACCACATTTATATAGTTTTTCTATGTTTTGCACTTTTACATAATAAAAGCAATTTTATAGAAAAAAATATTTTTTAGCATAGCTTTATTCTGAGAGCTATAACTTTTTTATTTTTCGGCTGATGGAGCTGTATGTTGTCTTGTTTTTTGCGGGACGAGATGACGTTTTCAGCGGTACCATTTTTATTTATATTTGTCTTTTTGATCGCGTGTTATTCCATTTTTTGTTTGGCGGTATGGTGATAAAGCATTGTTTTTTGCTTCGTTTTTTTTTTTTTTTTACCGTGCTCACTGAAGGGGTTAACTAGTGGGACAGTTTTATAGGTCAGGTTGTTCCAGACGCGGCGATACCAAATATGTGTACTTTTATTGTTTTTTTTTTTTTTTTTTTATAATAATATTTATTGATGGGTACATTATATTTTTATTTTTGGTGGATTATTATTATTTTTTTTTGCAATTTTTTTTTTTTTTTTCACTTTCTGAAAGTTTATATACTTTATTACTTTGTCCCACTCTGGGACTTTCACTTTTTTTTCTCTGATCGCCTGCATGGCACAGGAATGCAACACCATCCCTGTGTCATGCAGGCTGTCAGCGCTGGACAGGGAGAAGATTGTTTGGAGATGCACTGCGCATGTCCAAACAATCTTCCTGCTGTCTGGTGACCCGGATGTTGTCATGACGACATCGGGTCGTCATGGCAACACCCGGGAAGCCTTTGCAGACAGCGCTGGAAGCCGGAAGAGGAGGTGAGTATCTGCGATCACCTCCCCTTGCCCCCGCAATGCTGCGATCGACTTCGATCGACTTCGTTCGCAGCATCGCGGGGGTTAATGTGCTGGGAGCGGTGCAGGACCGCTCCCTGCACATAGTATCGGGTGTCAGCTGTGACAATCAGCTGACACCCGGCGGCGATCGCGCCTGCACAGCCTGTGTGCGCGCGCGATCGCCATGACATACTAATACGGGTCTGGCTCTTAAGTCCCAGGGCACAGACGCGTATTAGTACGTCAGATGTCGTTAAGGGGTTAAAGAGGTTGTTAATTTTTTGGGGACATTTTTTTTTATTTTACTTTAAATGCATGTATATGAGACTAAAAATGTTTTTTGCAATTGGGTTTCATTAAAAATGTTGCACTGTTTGGCTTTTACAGGCTCTTTGTTTTCCTTCACATTAAACTTTGATGTGGTCTGTGGTCATAAATCAGCTGCGAGAAGACTGGTAAAAGAGCTTCAAACTTCCCCTCAGACCATCATAATGAGCTTGCTGATGGATTCTCAGTTAACTCATTTTTCAGCCAGCAATAGACAGTGCAACACAAAAGCTATAAAAGGAAAGCGGTGCAAAATTTTTAATGAAACCTAATTGCAAAAATGATTGTTAGCCTCAAATACATGCATTTAATAAAATGTCCCCAAAGGTGGACAACCCCTTTAAATAATCCAGAAAGTTTATTAAAAAAAAATAAAGGTCTACTTCTGGATTAATGGGATATTACTGTAATATTATATTTGTAACATAAGACAATATTTGTGGATTTCGGAATAGTGCACATGAAGTCAACACTACACAAGCCGCACATTGTACTGACCATGTTTGTTACATCGGCTATTCTCACTAGCACAAATATACAGGAATAAATGTTATGACTGTTTCCTAAAGTGGATTTTCTAAATTTAATTAATACACCCATTAGATAAATATTACACATTGTACCAGCCAAGTTCTTCTCAGTTACAGAATATCCAAAAACTTCCAGAGGTATTCACTTAAAGAGAAGTGATCATCAGAAAATAACTTATCTTTTAAATCAGGTCGTTGTGTTACTGTATTTTGCGGATTATAAGACGCACCTCAAATTCTGGGGAGGGAAATAGCAAAAAATAAAGTTTTTTAATAAAATGGTGGTGCGTCTTATAGTCTGTTTTTACTGTACCTTACCGGGGGTGGCAGCTGCGGGGGAGCTGGGTTCCCAGGAGGTAGGGTTTTGCTGCAGGAAGCAGGCGGTGGCAGCGGAGGCAGGAGTGGGGCGATGCTGCAGAGTCCCAGGCTGGTAGGAGGCGGTTTTCGTCGGTGCGATGCTGCAGGGTCCCAGGCTGGTTGGAGTGGGTGTTCGGAGGTGCGATGCTGCAGGGTCCCAGGCTGGTAGGAGTGGGTGTTCGGAGGTGCGATGCTGCAGGGTCCCAGGCTGGTAGGAGTGGGTGTTCGGAGGTGCGATGCTGCAGGGTCCCAGGCTGGTAGGAGTGGGTGTTCAGAGATGCGATGCTGCAGGGTCCCAGGCTGGTAGGAGTGGGTGTTCGGAGGTGCGATGCTGCGGGGCCCCAGGCTGGTAGGAGTGGGTGTTCGGAGGTGCGATGCTGCAGGGTCCCAGGCTGGTAGGAGTGGGTGTTCGGAGGTGCGATGCTGCGGGGCCCCAGGCTGGTAGGAGGGGGTGTTTGGCGGTGAGGGGACTCTGCTGACATTTTGTCTCGTCTCACGAGATCTCGGTGCTGAGATCTCAATCTGTGCATATCCGCCGCCATTTTCCTGAAGCCCACCGCATTGAAAACGATGGAAAGTGCGGGAGCTCCGGGCTTTCACAAAATGTCTGCAGAGCTTCCGCACCGCTGAACACCATTCCTGCCATCCTGGGACCTGCAGTATCTCCCTACTCCTGCCGTCGCCAGTTTCATGCAGCAGCGATCCTGGGACTCCACCGCACCGCAGACGGTAAGCTAAATTCGGATTATAAGATATGAATCCTCCCCCCCCCCTCGAATTTGGGGGGAAAAAAGTGCCTCTTATAATCCAAAAAATATGGTACATGGATTTGTAAAAATGTTTGTGAAATGCTTTTTTTCATATCAATCTTTAAAATAAGTATATAAAATAAAATTAGTAATCTTGCAATTTTCAAACTGGCCACTGAGGCTTTTTTTTTAGACATTTTAGACTTTAGATTTCAGCAGTATTCAGACCCTTTGCTCAGTATTGAGTAGAAGCCCCCTTTTGAGCTAGTACAGCCATGAGTCTTCTTGGGAATGATACAACAAGTTTTTCACACCTGGATTTGGGGATCCTCTGCCATTCTTCCTTGCAGATCCTCTCCAGTTCCGTCAGGTTGGATGGTGAACGTTGGTGGACAGCCATTTTCAGGTCTCTCCAGAGATGCTCAATTGGGTTTAGGTCAGGACTCTGGCTGGGCCAGTCAAGAATGGTCACAGAGTTGTTCTGAAGCCACTCCTTTGTTATTGTAGCTGTGTGCTTAGGGTCATTGTCTTGTTGGAAGGTAAACCTTAGGCCAAGTCTGAGGTCCAGAGCACTCTGGAAGAGGTTTTCATCCAGGATATCTCTGTACTTGGCGGCATTCATGTTTCCTTCAATTGCATCCAGTCGTCCTGTCCCTGCAGCTGAAAAACACTCCCATAGAATGATGCTGCCACCACCATGTTTCACTGTTGGGATTGTATTGGGCAGGTGCTGAGCAGTGCCTGGTTTTCTCCACACATATGGCTTAGAATTATCACTAAAAAGATCTATCTTTGTCTCATCAGACCAAAGAATCTTATTTCTCATAGTCTGGGAGTCCTTCATGTGTTTTTGAGCAAACTGTATGTGGGCTTTCATATGTCTTGCACTGAGGAGAGGCTTCCGTCGGGCCACTCTGCCATAAAGGCCTGACTGCAGTGATAGTTGACTTTGTGGAACTTTCTCTCATCTCCCTACTGCATCTCTGAAGCTCAGCCACAGTGATGTTAGGGTTCTTCTTTACCTCTTTCACCAAGGCTCTTCTCCCATGATTGCTCACTTTGGCTGGATGACCAGGTCTAGGAAGACTTGTGGTCCCAAACTTCTTCCATTCAAGGATTCTGGAGGCCACTGTGCTCTTAGGAACCTTGAGTAATGCAGAAATTCTTTTGTAACCTTGGCCAGATCTGTGCCTTGCCACAATTCTGTCTCTGAGCTCCTTGGGCAGTTCCTTTGAGCTCATGATTCTCATTTGGTCTGACATGCACTGTGAGCTGTGAGGTCTTATATAGACAGGTGTGTGCCTTTCCAAATCAAGTCCTATCAGTTTAATTAAACACAGCTGGACTCCAATGAAGGAGTAGAACCATCTCAAGGAGGATCACAAGGAAATGTACAGCATGTGACTTAAATATGAGTGTCTGAGCAAAGGGTCTGAATACTTATGACCATGTGATATTTCAGTTTTTCTTTTTTAATAAATTTGCAAAAGTTTTTACATTTCTGTTTTTTCAGTCAAGATGGGGTGCAGAGGGCACTTTAACTTTTAAGAATTTACCAAATGGCTGCAATGAAAGAAAGAGTGAAAAATTTAAAGGGGTCTGAATACTTTCCGTACCCACTGTATGTGTGTTACATCCTGGAACAACAGGACATTAGAGTCTAAAAAAATCTCCAGTGGCCGGTGTGGGAATTGCAAGATTTCTGTTTATTCATTTTAATACATATTGTAACATGTAAAAAAACAAATAACACAAAAGCCTGATTTGAACAACAGGTCGTTTACTGATGAGTTCTTTGTTTAAGGGAAATGATGATAATTGATTCTATCGTATTCAATGAAAGCATAACAATGTAATGATAATGATGCTTTCAAATACCAATGCTGAATTCTAGTCCCAGTCCAGCCCTGGTACTACCCCAATTGGATAGATAGATAAATATGAGATAGATAGATAGAGTGATACAGAGATAGATAAATGATATATTTATATATATAGTATATATATTTATATAGATACGTGATAGATAGATAGATAGATAAATAGATAGATAATAGATGGATAGATAGATAGATAAATAGATAGATAGATAGATAATAGATAGATAGATAGATAATAGATATATAGATAGATTATAGATAGATGATAGATAGATAGATAATAGATTATAGATAGATAGATAGATAGATAGATAGATAGATAGATAGATAGATAGATAGATAGATATGTAAGGGTGGTGGACTGTGCTGTCGCGTTCCTGCTCCTGAAGACACCAATCGATTCATGAGTATTATGTCATTCGTCTTTTTATATATTGTGTCATATGTATTGTGGTGTTTGCTTGTGTAATGTATAGAATATAGGATAAGTAGTGTAGTGAATAGTGTGTAGTGTAAGGACGTTCAGCCCAGGAACAGACAGCAGGGTCAGTTAAGTGTTGGGACTAGCCCACCGGAGGAGACCTTAGTGATAGGGACAGGACTGTGCTTCCTGAATTGAGTTAAAGTTTTGAGAGTAACAAGTGTGCAGTGCTGCCAAGCTAGAAGACACTGCAGCGAGTAATAGCGAGATCCTAAAGAGAGTTACTGATGAGACTGAGAGACCTTCCAGTAGGCGTTATCAGATAAGACACCAAGTCACAAGAAACCCAAAAGCTTACTAGTGCCAAAGATAACGGACCTAAAGAGGACTGGAAGCGCGGGACTGGGGAGGATTCTGAGTGGTATTCCAGGGTGTCTATAGAATAGCTCCCAACCGGATTCAGCCAGACTATCCTTATTTGAGGGGTCAGTCCTGCTATCCCAGCTTCTATTACTCACCTCTTCATCGCCCAGTAGTGGGGCCGCATTGCTCTGCTCAGTGCATAAATTGCGTCTCCATGTTCGCAGGCTGCAGCTCTGTCTATGAGCCACAGCCCCCAATGATGTAGATAGGAGAATTTGGTAATCTTTACCTATATTGCAGTCAGTGAACCCAGAAGCAGATTATGTGTCCATAGAGATACATTGTATAGAACAATGTATTTCTATGTTCCCTGCATACTAGAGGTACTAGATTTTTTTGCTCCTATAAAACTACTAACTATAATAAATAACAATTACAACAATTATCATTTTTTCTTTTTCATGAGCCTCCCCGGTATTGGAACCCATAACCCTCAACATAATAGGCAGGAGCTAAAGTAACAGAGCCACAGGCTCTGGTAATGTAACAGGGAGAATTTTGTGTACTTGATCTATATTGCAGGCTCTGACTCCACAGGCAGATTCTACTGATATATTCTAGAGGGAGGATAAAAGAGATTTTTTCATACTATAAAATTGCTAAAAAATAATGAAAAACACTTGATAATGAAAAAAATAGTGTCATGTTTAATGCGCTTTTTTAAAAAAAAAATAATACACATCACAAATCAGAAAATAACACGGACATATTTAGTGTTCCTGTAATCGTAATGACCCGCACAACACAGCGATCAGATTGTTTATGGGGATCGGTAAATTATGTAAAAAAATGCCGTGATTTATATTTTTTCTTTATTAAACCCATAAAAAAAATAATAAATCTTCTTTGATTATTGCGCATTTGCTGCTTTTCTTTTATGCGTTTTCCCCCTTATTTTGATGCGATTTTGGGGCAGATATGAAGCAAAGTTTTTAACTTTTTTTTTAATACTACAGAAAAGCTTTGATTCAGTTCTTAAAAATGCAGCTGCTTTTTTTTTTCATGTGTTTTTTTTCAGAAGAAGCCTATAGAGAAAAAATGCATCATAACTGCAAAGTTCAGCAGCGTCTTTAAACCCACAGGGGGCAGAGATTTCATGGAGATTTTTTCTTCTATGTGGAGCCTAAAAAAATAACCACATGTAAAAAAAAACTGCAGATACTTTATTAAGTGCGGAATCAAAGCTTTTCTGTATTAGAAAAAGCACATTAAAAATGCATCAAATAAGGGGGAGAAGATTGTTATTGTGTAGCTTGGTGCTGACATCTGCAGAAAACAAAAAACACAGTATTTCTGCAACGTGTGAACATGGCCTTACAGAGACCCAAAATCCAGATGACTTGTACTGAAGCTACATAAAGATGAGAAAGTTCTGGCGGCTTCAACTGTGAATGAGGGAACAAAAAATAATCCACAACTAGAGATGAGCAGGACGTACAGATGATGTTGCGCTGCCCCGCGTGATCACAAGTCGCGCCAGGAATGCCGGATGATTAGAGACTCGCGGCCTCCTGTCCAGCCACCAGGTAGCACTGATCTAGATGCTGAACCAGAGTCCCGTGAATCCATCCGCTCATCTCTTGTCCCAACTGTCCTGGATATAGTGACCAGTCCCGAATTTGGGTCTGCGCTCTGCAGTCTCGAACGTCTGCAGAATTTTCCTCACTGTCAGCGCTCCTCTTCTTCTGCCAGGGGAGGAAGAAATGGTAAATGGGCCAGGGGCACGGACAAAATTTGCTACTTGTGCCTCATAATTACTTTTCTTGGGTGGTATGCCATAGTGATAGGACGTGGAACCGTTCAGCTAGGAGAGAGAAACTTGACGATCACGACTGTGGTCTAAAAGTTGGTTTGTGGCGACGTAGAGACAAAACAGATTAGTTGCCGAGCCCTGGAGTAGCCTACAGAGGAAGGATACAGTGGGAACGAAAAGGCTTCTTCATGTGAAGGAAACGTGCTTAAGACTGTGTACCCGCTCGATGTTTGAACAGAAGTTTGCTTTATTAATCTGTGGAATTCGTGGTCCTGGCCGGCCAACACCATCGGCTAAAGGTGGCCTTCATGGGCGTAAGGCCCACACAACACTAACATCAACACCCAGCCAGGACCAGAGCAGACAAGTGTATCGCCCGTGGCTCCTGCCCCGCGCCGTGATACAGATAGATTTGGGAATGGTCAGTCTCACCTGAAGGTACATGCTACATGTTACTAGTGTAAGGACATAAATACCAATAACAATGTGTTTTCTTTGTACTTGAGTGGTTTTTGTGGTGGTCCGGGCTGTCACTCACTCAGGACAAGGCATAATGAGGGAGAAAAATTATGTCAAAACATGTAAATGATTATGTACCGCTGCCACATGTGCACCTGTGACTCCTTCCCTTCTCATGTCTGTACAAACACTGCACAGATGGCTGACTGACACAAACAGCCCTGATGGAGAAAGATCACTGAGCCCCGGCTCCCGGCTCCCTCTCCAGCCGCAGCCGTGGCTTCATGGATCATCTGTGGACAGGAGTGCAGACTGAGATCGAAGGAATCAAAAAAGACAAAGAGAAGCTGTCACAATATATTTTAAGTTGGATAGAAAAAAAAAGAAATAAAAAAGGTAACTTGGCATTTGCAAAAGTATTGGCACCCCAATACAATATACTATATTAAGTAAAATAATATCACAACTGGAAATCAATCATTCAAAATCAAAACCGGAGGTTTGGGGTCCTGTGATACACTCAAAAGCATAAATTCATTTTCCTAAGTCATAATGAGGCAGAGAGAAAGGGCAGCTACCAAAGAGGGATAACTCCTGATAACCTAGATATGTGCATGTCAACATTAAAAATGCAAAAGTCAGATTATTTTAGGTCATCCCCCAATGGCAGCCAGGGAATGCCCATAAAACCATCTAGGACTTCTCCCAAAATACCCACATTGGGGTGTGGTTTTACTAAGCCCCTCTATTTGTTGTCTGGTTCTCAAAACTATCCCAGCAAAATTGGACCTGTTGGCAACTACGTTCATGTGTTGCTCCTATTAACCAAACATAACAGAAACCTGAAGGTTTGTTGTAGAATTGACTGTTATTTGGAAATGTTCATAATTCCCTCCACCTAAACTAAAACTCAATTCCAGCTGCTGAAAAACAGCCCCAAAGCACAATGCTGCCTCCACCATGCTTCACTGTATGGTGTTCTTTTGTTAATCTGCAATGTTGGCCGGATGGAAGGTGCTGGGGAACCTTGTTAAAGGCACAGGAGGAACAAGCCGCGATGAAGTCCGCAACATCCTTGCGCAGAGAAGGCCACCAGTAATGTCGGGCGATGATCAGAAAGGTCTTCCTATGACCAGCATGACCGGCTAGTTTGGATGAATGGCCCCAGAGTAGAACCTTCTTACGATCTGGAACCGCAACAAAGGTCTTACCGCGTGGAAGAAGAGACAGGTCAAACGGAGCCACAGTCATTACTTTGGAGGGGTCAATGATATGTAGAGGATCCTCCTCTTGGTCAGTGGACAGGAACGAGCGGGATAAAGTGTCAGCCTTAATGTTCTTGTCCGCCGGGCGGTAATGCAGAGTGAAGCAGAATCGGGCAAAGAATAGAGACCACTTGGCCTGACGTGGATTAAGTCTTTGGGCGTTTTGTAAATAGGCCAGGTTTTTGTGGTCAGTGTAGATGACCACCGGGTGCAGAGCCCCCTCCAGCAGGTAACGCCACTCCTCCAGCGCCAATTTGATGGCTAGCAGTTCACGATCTCCTATGGAGTAGTTGCGCTCGGATGAGGAGAAGAGCTTGGAGAAGAAGCCGCAGGTTACTATTCTCCCCGACGGGGATTTCTGGGTGAGCACCGCTCCGGCTCCGGAGGAGGATGCATCAACCTCCAGGAAGAACTGCTTGTTGCAATCCGGACGGTGCAGCAGAGGGGCGGAGGAGAAAGCTTGTTTTAGGGTGACGAAGGCCTCCTCTGCTTCGGAAGTCCATTCCCTGGGATTTTCTCCCTTACGGGTGAGCGCGGAGATGGGAGCGGTCCGGGAGGAGAAATGAGGGATGAAGAGGTGGTAATAATTTCCGAAGCCCAGGAATCACTGAAACGCCTTCAATCCCTCCAGTCGGGGCCACTTTAAGACGGCAGAAACCTTCTCGGAATCCATCCGCAGACCAGTCTCGGAGATAATATAGCCCAGGAACGGAAGGGAGGTCTGCTCGAAGAGGCATTTCTAAAATTTTGCATATAGGTGATTCTGCCGAAGCCTTAGCAGAACCTGATGAACATCCCTCCGGTGTGTGGGCAGGTCCGGAGAGAAGACCAAGATATCGTCCAGGTACACCACCACGCAAGAATACAGGAGATCACGGAAGATGTCGTTAACCAGCTCCTGGAAGACGGCTGGAGCATTACAGAGACCAAAGGGCATCACGCGATATTCATAGTGACCATCCCTGGTGTTGAATGCAGTCTTCCACTCGTCTCCCTGGTGGATCCGGACCAAATAGTATGCCCCACGAAGATCGAGCTTGGTGAAGATCTTCGCGCCTTTAAGGCGGTCGAACTGCTCCGAGATGAGAGGCAGAGGGTACTTATTCTTGATGGTAATCTGGTTAAGACCTTTGTAATCGATACAGGGATGTAGTGAGCCGTCTTTCTTCTTAAAGAAGAAGAATCTTGCTCCAGCCGGGGAGGTAGATTTCTGGATGAATCCCCTAGCAAGATTCTCTTCTATGCACTCGGACATGGCCTGGGTCTCAGCCAGCGACAAGGGGTAGATACGGCCGCCGGGAGGAGAAGCACCAGGTACCAGGTTGATTGGGCAATCATACAGCCTATGAGGTGGAAGTGTCTCTGCCTCCTTTTTGTTGAAGACGCCTGCATAGGACCAGTAGGGTGCCGGCAGACCAGGTAGATTAGCCGGAGTAGACGGAAGTCCAGCTGGATGAACCGGAACCAGGTAGGACTCATGGCATTCCTGCCCCCAACGGAGCACTTCACCAGATCTCCAATTCAGGACAAGTTCATGTCTCTGTAACCAGGGTAGACCAAGCAAGAGGGAGTGAGAGAGACCGGACAGCACATGAAAGGAGATCTTCTCCAAGTGCAGCATTCCCACCTGAAGGGTTACAGGCTCTGTGACGAGAAAGATGGTCTCCGGAAGAAGTCTCCCATCCACGGAAGTGACCGCCAACAGTTCAGCCAGACGTATGGTAGGAATCTGATACCGCTCCACAACAGCCTGTGAAATGAGATTCCCAGCGGCTCCGGAATCCAGGTGGGCAGTCTCAAAGAAGTGGGTCTCACCACTGGAAATAGAAACAGATAGAGTCAAGGACGGAGAGGATTTACTCTTGCCTAGGACAACCTCTCCAAGCGGTCCTAGACACTGAAGTTTCCCGACTTCACCGGGCAGGAACGGATCAGATACTCTTTACTGCCACAGTAGAAGCAACTCCCCTCAGCTCGGCGCATCTCCAGGCGAGACTTGACCATCTTGGTTTGGAATTTGCATAGGCTCTGGGGAACGTGTCCGAGGAATAGCTGGTTGCGAGTCTGGGCTTTGGAATACAGGAGCGAGACACGGAAGTCTTCTCTCCCGGATAGTCTCCTTAGCTCGTCCAAAAAACAGATGTCAATCCGGGTAGCTAATGACACCAGGTGGTCCAGGGTGGAAGGGATGTCACGACCGGCTAGCTCATCCTTGATCCGTCCGGAAAGACTGTCCCAGAAGGTGGACACCAGGGCCTCATTGTTCCAGGCAAGCTCAGATGCGAGGGTTCGGAAATGTATGGCATACTGGCCCACGGTGAGACTCCCTTGGCGGAGACGGAGAAGTGAGGAGGCAGTAGAAGATTTTCGTGCGGGCTCATCGAAGACCTTCCGGAAGGCAGTGAGGAAAGCCAGAAGATCGGACACCAGGGGATCCCCTCTCTCCCACAGAGGGTTTAGCCATGCCAATGCCTCCCTGGTGAGGTGAGACATGATGAACGCCACCTTGGCCTGGTCGGAGGGGAACTGATGTACCAGGAGTTCAAAGTGCAGAGTGCACTGATTTAGGGAGCCCCGACATAAGACAGGGTCACCACCAAAACGTGGAGGCGCAGAGAGCCGGGGTCCAGAGCCGGGTGCCATAGCGCCAGTAGGTTAATGTGCCGCCAGAGCGGGTGCTGCTCGGCTAGAGACGGACACAGAAGGGGTGGACAGAGTGTCCAGGCAAGAGTTGACAGACCGCAGATAGAACAAGATAGTCTCCTGTTGGGATCTCTGACGTGAGACCTCCTGGTACAGGTTAGAGAGCAAAGGTGCCTGGAGGCCACCGGGTTCCATGGCCTGTGCAAACTGTTAGGAGTCTGGGTGGTGGAAACTCTGTGCATCGGTGCAAGGAGGGACCAGAGGGGCATGACTAAGTGCCTACTCGGCCCGACCAAGGTCGCATGGCGGCTCAGTCGACTCCGTGAACCAGGGAGGGACCGAGCAGGGGGACCAGGTGCCACTCTGGGACCGACCTTGTGTGAGAGCAGGTGACTCCCACGGGTCAGATGGCAGGAACTGACCGGTACAGCGGATGAGCACGGCAGGAAGGCTGACGGGTGGTCCGAGTAGATAAGCAGGCTGGTTTGGCAGATAGCCAGACGGGTGCTCCGGGTAGGCAAGATGGCGGGCACGACAGGTAACTGGTAGGTGCTCCAGGTAGGCTGGCTGGCAGGCACGACAGGTAACAGGCAGGTGCTCCAGGTAGGCAGCCTGGTGTGCACTACAGGTAACGGACAGGTGCTTCCAGGTAAGCAGGCTGGCGGGCAGAACTATAGACAGACTGACGAGCAGGACTGACAGGCAGCGGGACCTGAGGGCTGAAGCAAGTGTTAGCACACAGAGCAACAACCTTGCACAGGCACCTCCATATTGGAAGAGGTGCTTTAAATAGGGGAAGTCCTCCGGCCATTGGCCGGGGACTTTTAGGACGGTGCGCGCGGCCCCTTTAAGAGGGAGGGAGCGCACATGCGTCCTAAGCACAGTGCCCGGGAAGCTGCGCGCAGTGCGCGCCACAGTAGCTGCAGGATGGGAGCCGGAAGACGCCGGACCAGGGCCGTGGCGGTGAGGGGAACGGCGTCTCTGCCCGGCAGGAGGCAAAGACGCCGATGCTACATTGGCTTTTGGAATTATTGCCAAAAAGTTTCACCTTGGTTTCATCAGACATAACACATTTCCCCACATGGCTTTTCACAGACTTGATGTAGGTTTTGACAAAACATTGCCTGGCTTAGTTGTTTTTTTCTGTAAGAAAAGGCGTCCATCTTGCCACCTGACCGCACAGAATATGGGAGACTGTTGTTACATACAGGACACAACCAGGACTTGCCAGAAATTCCTGAAGCTCCTTCAATGTTGCTGTCAGCCTCTTGGCAGCCCTCCGGACCAACTTTTTTCTAGTCTTTTCATCAATTTTGAGGGACGTCCAGTAAGTGTAAGGCTGTGTGCCCACGTAGCATTTTTCAAGCGTATATGCTGCGGAATTTCCGCAGCGTAAACGCTTGAAAAACGCATGTATATCCGCACCCCATGTTCCCCAATGGGATTCCACAAGTTCTATGCACATGCTGCGGATTTTTCCGCAGCGTTTATACCGCGTTCAAAAATCCGCAGCATGTCATTTAATTTTGCGTTTCCGCAAGCGGAATTGCCTTTGTCCAATGCATAAAAAACGCAAGGCAATTCCGCATGTGGAAAACGCGTCATAAACGCGCGAAAAATGCACGATAAACGCGTGCGGAATTCCGCATGCGTTTTTCCGGGAGAGGACTTGCATTTATGCAGCAGAAATTTTCTGCTTCATAAATGCAACGTGGGCACATAGCCTAAGGCTATGTGCCCACGTTGCATTTATGAAGCAGAAAATTTCTGGTGCATAAATGCAAGTCCTCTCCCGGAAAAACGCATGCGGAATTCCGCACGCGTTTATCGCGCGTTTTTCGCGCGTTTATCACGCGTTTTCCACATGCGGAATTGCCTTGCGTTTTTTATGCATTGGACAAAGGCAATTCTGCTTGCGGAAACGCAAAATTAAATGACATGCTGCGGATTTTTGAACGCAGCATAAATGCTGCGGAAAAATCCGCAGCATGTGCATAGAACTTGCGGAATCCCATTGGGGACCATGGGGTGCGTGTTACCAAGCGTTTTTCAAGCGTTTACGCTGCGGAAATTCCGCATCAAAAACGCTTGAAAAATGCTACGTGGGCACACAGCCTAACTGTTGTGCTAATTTAAGCCACTTCTTGATGACATCTTCACAGTGCTCCGTGGTAGATCTAATGCCTTGGAGATTTTTGTACCCTTCCCCTGACTGATACATTTTAACAATGAGATCCCTTTGCTGTGTTGTCAGCTGTTTATGGACCATGGCTTTTACTGTAAAATACAACTAAGAAAACATCAGGAAAATCCTCCTAGAACAGAAAAACTTTCTAAGGTCTTAATCAGAATCGTTGTAAATGATGTCGGCCGTGCACTGAGGACTATTTACCATGAATGTAAATGCGATTGGCTAGTTCTGATACAACCACATCCCCATTTATAAGAGGGTGTTCACACTTATGCAACCACATTATTTTAGCTTTGTTGGTTTTGTTTTCCCCTCTCAAAGTGATTCCAGTAGTCACGGGTGTGTCAGACGTGACAGTCGCCCTGCAGTTGGTTGAAGAAGATCTCTTTGTTTGACATTACAGACACCTTCTTAGAAGCTGTCTCTCTAGGACCCAGCAGCTACCTTCCTCTTGCTAATTAACACCATGGGTCCATAAATACCTGCTGTTTGCTAGAGGGAGGTGCCAGCGATACTCACAGGACTCCTTGTGAAGGCTTGGAGCTAGTGGAGTACTTCTTCCTCTCTGGTGCTAAGAGGACGTGTGTTCATCTCTCTGAAGACGACTAAAGCTAAGCTATCTTCCCTTGTTTTTTCCCCCTTGTTGTCTTTAGTTGTCAGTGGGGATTGACTAGCGCTCATCCACTCCCTTCCCTAGGCAGGGCCAAATGCCAGGGAAAGACAGGGCGAGGTTCCTGTGTAGCGATTGGTGCAGAACCAATTGAGGGACATTAGGGGAGACAGGGTGATATAGGTCAGCCTAGGAGGTCTCCACTACCCCTTTTCCCTAGGGTCTGGGCCCCTTTTCCCCCTTCCCTTCGTGTTGCACTTAGTCTTTCCTACACCTTGCGTGACATTATCGCCGGCCGTGCACATTTTGAAAAAGAAAAAGACACTTTGTTTTTTTTTCGTGTGTGTGTTTTTTGGGCATGCATTTTTTTTCCTTTTCTCCCTTGGTATGGTTTCAGTTGCAGAGCTCGCAGAGCAACAGTATCAGTGGCTACAGGTCGCTAATGTGGGGGTCTCTGCAGGTAGGCCTGTCCAGCCTAAACCCAAGGTTGCCCTCCTAGACAGGTTTTCAGGAAGTAGGGACAAGTTTTTTGTATTCAAGGAGGCGTGCAAACTGTATTTTAAACTTCGTCCTTACTCCTCCGGAAATTAGGAGCAACGGGTTGGAATTGTGATCTCTCTACTGCAGGGAAATCCTCAGTCGTTGGCGTTTTCATTACCATGGGATTCGGTTTGTCTCAAGTCTGCGGAGGGGTTTTTCGGGGCTCTGGCCCTCATCTATGATGACCCTGACTGAGTCGCCTTGGCTGAGTCTAGGCTACATCGCCTTCAGCTGGGGAATCGGTCAGTGGAGACACACAGTTCTGAATTTCGTAGATGGGCAACGGATTCTAAATGGAATGACTCAGCCTTTAGAAGCCAATTTTGTGAGGGTCTTACTGAAAGGTTGAAAGATGCCTTGGCAGTATATGAAACCCCTCAGTCCTTGGAGGCTGTCATGTCGTTGGCCATACGTCTTGATAGACGCATTCGGGATAGATGGGTGAGACCACCTTCTCCGGGGCCTTCTTGTCGGGGTTATGTACCTCTACCGGGGGAGCGGTCTGGTGATGAACCAGTACAGGGGGAGGTGGAGGAACCCATGCAGTTAGGCGGGCCTTTACATCATACATTTCCTCGAAGATTCGCAAGAAAAAAAGGTGTATGTTTTTTTGTGTGGGAAAAAGGGACATTTTGTTGGGTCCTGTCCTTCATTTCCTTAACAAAAGGAGACTTGATTAACTCTTGGTAGTCTGGAGTTGGATAAGCAAGGGGTGCATTTGTAGCCAACCTGCAGTTCCCAGTTTGTCCTGACAGCAGAGGTGGTGCTAGAGAGCAAAACTGAGAAAATTTCTGTGTTTGTTGACAGTGGGGCCGGAGTCAGCATGGTTGATACTGAGTTTGTGAAAACTCATGTTCTTGCTTGCTAGACTTTAGCTAAACCTATTTCCATCTTCGCCTTTGACTCAGAGCCACTTGCACAGAAAGCATTTACTCAGATTGTACATAATGTAAAACTGAGGGTGGGGTCGATTCATTGTGAAATAATCCCTTGCTATGTCCGGGACAGTCTTCCCACCCCAATCGTTTTGGGTTTCCCCTGGCTGGTGAAACATAATCCGTTGGTGGATTGGCAAGCCATGGATATCATTGAATGGGAAGATTACTGCCATGAGAACTGTTTAGATATTTCCCTTGCTACTGTCTCTACAGAAATATTACCTGCTTTTTTGTCTGGTTTTGAGGACGTTTTTTCTGAGAGTGGGTGTCAGGAATTGCCTCGTCATCGTGCTTATGACTGTCCTATTAACTTGACCACCGGAGCTAAACTACCGAAGTCCAGACTGTATAATCTTTCTGGCCGTGAGAGACAAGCCATGAAGGATTACATTGCGGAAAGTCTTAAGAAGGGACACATTAGGCCCTCATCTTTGCCTGTGGTGGCAGGGTTCTTCTTTGTGAAGAAAAATGATGGCGCTCATCCACTCCCTTCCCTAGCCAGGGCCAAACGCCAGAGAAAGACAGGGCGAGGTTCCTGTGTGGCGATTGGTGCGGAACCAATATAGGGACGCTAGGGGAGACAGTGTGATATAGGTCAGCCTAGGAGGTCTCCACTACCCCCTTTCCCTAAAGTCTGGGCCCGTTTTCCCCCTTCCCTTCGCGTTGCACTTAGTCTTTCCTACACCAGTTTGTTTGTCAATGAATTTGTCCAGATTAAGGGCGACATTAAATGTGTAAAAATGATTCTTCTTGATGTGTTTTTTTTACATCACAAAAAAACTGGTATTTTAACAGGGGTGTGTAGACTTTTTATATCCACTGTGTGTACAGTATGCACATGCTGGTACATCACACACATATAAATAGTGCATAGATATATAGATAATAGATAGATAAATATATACATAACGTTCCAAAAATGAAGACAGCACTCCTTTTTCAAAAAATCCAGTGATTTATTCGCTCATAAGAGCTAAAACGACGTTTCGGCTCTGTGTTTGAGCCTTTCTTGAGACGTCATATGGTTTTTTCGTTTTCTGGTGCTGTTTTGAATTTATTGATAGATAGATAGATGGATGTGCAGTTATATAATCTGTTGCTCCCCTGAGATTTCGGATGCCGCAGGCCGTACATGTTTGCCGGGAGTACAGTGGGTTTCAGCTAGTGATGTGTAATCAGTGCAGGCACGCCGCCTTGTATAACGGTTTGCGTACACTGTGAAGCTATTAATATTGCATTTCAGCAGGGTATCCGAGTCTACGGCGAGGAATGCTTCCATTCAATCCCTAATGAGTTACTTCCTAGCGAGCTCTTTCCCTCGGGCGGTCGATCAGAGGGACTTCTTACAAGCAGCTGGAAGATGGAGTGTATGCTATGTTTGGACGTAGAGTAGTTGATTGGATGCGTGATAGCATCTTTATTGCAGGATGTGACAATTAATCAACGGGTAACAAGGCCGAACGTTTCTCATGCTCACACGTGAAACACGGGATGGAAATGTCTCTTTAATGGAAGCATTCCACCATGGTGAGGTTTATGCTACACTTGTGCATATCCTGGCCAGGGGGAGCGGAAGGTTTTCCTGTATTTTTGTAATTTTTCTTTTTACTTTTTGACAAGTAGAGTAACTGTATTGCCAAAAGAGTCAGGGCCATAATGGCCCACCAAAGGATGCTTACCTCACAATGGGCTCTGAAAGTCCAGCAGATGACAATCCCATTTGGAGGTGACTTTGCAGACAATCTTTAGGATCTATTTCTTATGGTATGGTCACAAATAACCTTTTGATGATATTTTCTGTGTGTACAATGACCTGAACTCCGATACCCAGCATACTGTAGCTCTTGCTGAGACAGTTGAGACCATTGTCATCCATTTTGGAGGCTATGAAGAGCTGATTTTGGGCACCCGGTCACCCACCTGTATCGATATACTCACAGTTACTTCTTTAACCCAAATTATTGTTCTAGGTTTCGCCACATGACAGCCCACATACATGCAAACTTCTTTTCTTAGTGGTTCTATTCATTTTAATAAAGGAGCAGTTCAGCAGAAAGAACTATCAGGAAATGCAGATTTTAGGTCTAGGTACAGCAATTAGTTTTGCACCTTGATGCACATCTACAAATAACAAAAAATGTGGTTTTGGACGAAATATTGTAATTTCCTCTTTGTCACATGAATATATTTGTCTGCACGTCTTCATATCATAGGCTGTTATAGTCCTGGTGAGGTGGATTCTCCAATCCCTCAGTATGTCTGAGAGGTTATTGTACAGAACGGATGGATGATGATGATGCAGCAGCGAGGTGAACAGGAGGGAGCGATGGAGCCTGTACTGGCTGGACGGCACCTGGAGAAGCAGAGGATTAGACCACAATTAAGCCGGAGAATCAGCAAAGTTAGACCGATGAAGCAGAGTAGAGAAAAAAATAGCAAGGGATATATGGCAGAGCAGAGTATGTCCTGAGTAGCATTGACCAACAATGTAGCAGAGCCCTGTGATGTAGCAGAATTGAGTAATTCAGTTACCTCACTGTAGTAATGTAGCAGACCCCAGCAATGTAGCAGAGTTGAGTAGGTCAGGTGACATTGTGGTGAGGCAGCAAAGCCCTGCAATGTAGCAGAGTTGAGTAGGACTGGTGAATTTCTGTGGTGATGTACCGGAGCCCAGTAATGTAGCAGTGTTGAGTTGACTCATCGTGGTGATGCAGCAGAGCCTAGCAATGTAGCAGAGTTGAGTTGACTCATCGTGGTGATGCAGCAGAGCCCTGCATTGTATTAGAGTTGAGTAGGTCATATGACTTTCTGTGGTGATGTAGCAGAGCCCAGCAATGTAGCAGAGTTGAATTGATCCGATGGCTGTATGAAGGACTGTACAGAAGGGTATTAGACTTTTGCAGTGGCGAAGATGCCATCTACTTGAATACTCAGGCAGCATACAACCACCTGAACCGGCTTATAAACCCCTGGAGGTTAGAGGTGCACTAACCTGATGCATAGAGGATCAGAAGGAGTTGGCCAGAGAAGGAGATGAGAGGAAGAGCCGGCGCTGGAATTGGAACAGATAACAGCTGTTAGGAAGAGTATTGACCAGTCTAATATTACAACATCAAACGCGACATACCCTATAGGACCCTCCATAGTAAACCTAAACTCTGGTCATAAGATACATACTTACGTGTGCGTCAAGAAACCATTGTAGAGAAGAAATATCTCAGACCATTCTTTCCTGACACATGGAAAACAAGAGAAAATTATTTCCACATGTTGTCTCCAAACTATAAAAAAATAATACCTGGCAAGCACCCGGATTTTCATGGTGATGAAAGAAGTGGACCTTCTCTTTCAATCAAGAGGTGATGCCTTCTTGTGTCCTAAATTTCTCTTACAGAACCTTGGATTGTGGATTGTGGATTTATAGGTCTAGCCAAAGAAAAGGAGATTAGATACATTTTTTTTTATAAATGCTTTCTTGGCTGTGCAGCTCCCTACAGACACTGAGCTGACACTATGAATGTAATTTGTTTCCATGTAACCGTGTTCAGAGACCCCTGACATTTTTATTTTAGGAGTTTGATGCACCAAATTCATTTAAGAAGCATGTGACTCGTTGAGTTTGGCTCATCTCACCATTTTCAAGATCTCTGCTTGCTGATAGTGAAAGAGAAGACTATTGTTTCCACTGAGAGACAGTAAGCCTGCACTTAGCTAGTCCTGCTCTTAGTGGATAAAATTGTATCCAGTGCAGACAATACTCTGTGGACTCCAAACTGATACATTGTAGCAAACAAGCAGAGAGATTTGTGCATCTGCTGCTGATGTGTTTAGCTCACAGAGCATGGTCTGCACTGGATACATACAATTGTATCCAGTGCAGACAATATTTTGTGGACTTCTGACTGATGCATTGTAGCAAATGAGCAGAGAGATTTGTGGAGCTGCTGTTGATGTGGAAAAAAAAAAAGGAAAGTCCAGCAACTGCAAAAATCATAAAACATCACATTTATTAGTAGATTAAAACATGAAAAAGGAACATTTAAAAACCATGATAGTGCAACGGTCGACGCGTTCTGAGCTCATAGCTAGTGTAGCTCGAAACGCGTCGACCGTTACACTATCATGGTTTTTAAATGTTCCTTTTTCATGTTTTAATCTACTAATAAATGTGATGTTTTATGATTTTAACAGTTGCTGGACTTTCCTTTTTTTTTTTCCACGGTTCAATTGCTCGGGAAACCAGCCTGAAGTCTCCGCGCACTGCACCCTTATTCCAGGAACTTCTCAACCCGGTGAGCTGATGTTTTCTTCATTGTGTTTTTCTGCTGTAGATGTGTTAACCTCACAGAGCATTATCTGATACATTGTAGCAAATGAGCAGAGAGATTTGTGGAGCTGCTGCTGATGTGTTTAGCTCACAGAGCATTGGCTATGCTGGATATAATTGTATCCTGGGCAGACAATACTTTGTGGACTCCGGACTGATACATTGTAGCAAATGAATAGAGAGATTTGTGCAGCTGCTGCTGATGTGTTAAGCTCACGGAGCATTGTCGCTGAATGGAAATAAATATTCTCGCTCACTGACAGCAAGCAGTGATCTTATATAAGTATATTAGAAAGTTGTAGAACTTTTCATTTATAAACCGATTAAAGAAAAAACCTGGACACCCTGGTCAACCCTATAAGCTTTTACATTGGGTGCGAAGATGGAATTGAGTAAAGAGTGATACAACTCTGCTACATTTGTACAGTAGAAACCTCCCTGATATCCTATATACAGTATAATGGGGGAGAACACCGCCCCCTTTCTGCACTGAAATATTGGGAGGTTGCGTTGAGTAATTGCCATTCATGCATTTCTCCTAACATCCAAATTAAGGATGACAGCAGCAGAGGCGATCACCGGCAATAACAGGCGGGATATTCGGAAATCTACAAGTACGGCCATGTGGTCCCAATATGTGTCCTGTACGTGTGAAGCTCCCGGGGTGGGAGCGGAGGGGATTGTTTTAGGAAGGAAGTTGATTTCATACCACGGAACAACTCATATTCACCGCCCCGGATAACCGCGCTCGACTTAACCCTTCAGATGAACGGATACCGAGATATAAAGGGTTAAAACGAAGGAGACGTTCCAGCCCAGGTTTTCTGTAAGTGCTGGTCCCACCGATAGGATGGAACGGACATGGCTTCCCCCCCTTCCCCGGCTTCTCGGAGGATCTTTGTTCCCCCCGGGTCCCTACGGCCCCTCTGACAGCTCTTATCAGGAGACATCTCAGCTCCATTCATCCCGGCCCAGTCCAGAGCGGATTCTCATGATGGCACCCAGATACTACAGCCCTCATCATCTGCGGAAAGGAAGATCCGCGTCCAAGGGCCAATTACTGATCGTAATGGAGGGGTCCATCAGGGCCGTGGCCGATTAATGGCCCAGGATTCAGAGTCACCCCTGCAACTGTGTATCCAAGAGGCTTAGATACAGCAGACAGGATCACAGATAATAGGCTTAGATACAATGACTCAGCAGACTGTATCACACATGATAGGTTTAGATACACCAGTTCATCTGTCAGTACCACATATGATAGGATTAGATACACAGCTCAGAAGACAGTATGACACATGATAGGATTAGATACACAACACAGCAGACAGTATCATACATGATAGGCTTAGATACACCAGTTCATACATCAATACCACACATGATAGGCTTAGATACAGCAGTTCATCTGTCAGTACCACACATGATAGGCTTAGATACACAGCTCAGCAGACAGTATCACACATGATAGGCTTAGATACACAGCTCAGCAGACAGCATCACACATGATAGGCTTAGATACAGCAGTTCATCTGTCAGTACCACACATGATAGGCTTAGATACACAGCTCAGGAGACAGTACCACACATGATAGGCTTAGATACACCAGTTCATCCTTCAGTACCAAATATGATAGGATTAGATACACCAGTTCATCCGTCAGTATCAAATATGATAGGATTAGATACACCAGTTCATCCGTCAGTATCAAATATGATAGGATTAGATACACCAGTTCATCTGTCAGTACCCCGTATGATAGGATTAGATACACCAGTTCATCTGTCAGTACCCCGTATGATAGGATTAGATACACCAGTTCATCTGTCAGTTCCCCGTATGATAGGATTAGATACACCAGTTCATCTGTCAGTACCCCGTATAATAGGATTAGATACACCAGTTCATCTGTCAGTACCCCGTATAATAGGATTAGATACACCAGTTCATCTGTCAGTACCCCGTATGATAGGTTTAGATACACAGCTCAGGAGACAGTATCACACATGATAGGATTAGATACACCAGTTCATCTGTCAGTACCCCGTATGATAGGCTTAGATACGCACTTTTCCTTGCAGACTACATTATAATTGCAGCGGTGTCCGGCTGTGATACGTCGGCCGGCACATGGCTGTAACGTGCTATGGTGGAACGTCTGCGCGGATCCGCGCTTCAGTCCTTCCAGCACAAGCCCCAGGGGCAGCGGTGTCATCACTGATCTGGCAGATTGCGCTGATCCAGAGCAGAACCAACCCCTGAAACAAACACCCCTTATTGTGTGCAGGGAGTGACGCAGACCCTCCACTCCAAAAAAATATATAATTTTTTTGTTTTTCAGGTTCATCTGTTTCCATTTAGTGCTAATTTAATATGTTGGGTAAAACAAACTTTGGATGGAGGCGGCACAGATAAGGGCTCTGTGTAATCACTCCTACTGTGCACCGCGCAGGATTGAAGAAGTGCAGTGGAACCTAATTATATTGTATTTTAATTTGCGGTGTCACTATGTTTTCTATAAAGGGTCCAGAATAAACTGTTATGACAAGGAAAAGATTGAGATATGCAAATACCACGTCTAGAAGAGTTAGCGCCCCACATGACGAGTTATACGTTATGTCTCTGTACAGGAAGACCTTCAAATGGAAGAGGAAAACTTTTTTTTTCTTCACAATATTGATGCAATGAATCCCGTATAGAATATACAAAAAAAAACATATTTAAAAAAAAATTCTTAAATGATCTCTGACATTATAACAATTTTGCATAAATCAACAGCCAAGGTGAATATTAAAAAAAAATTGTAACATAAATTATCAGCTTCTTTCTCCACTTATGAGCCACTTCTTCCTCTCCTCTGTCATCTAAACTCATCATTGACCCTAAAAAGCAGTTCACATCCATCTCTCTCGAAAAAAGAGAGACTGCCGGATCACTGAGAGATCAGATTACAGCTGTCTGTCTAAAAAAAAAAAGAGACTGCCGGATAGTGTTGAGCGAATTTGTCCAGCATTTCAAATTCGTGTTCGTGTTCGGGGTTCCGACTTGTTCGCGTCAAATTGGTCTGTGTCTCTCTCGCTCTGCTCCATCCCTCTTCCTCTCCATAGATTTAGACAGACTGATGTAAACTGATCTCTCAGTGATCCCGCAGTCTCTCTTGCTTTTAGACAGACAGATATAATCTGATCTCAGTGATCCAGCAGTCTCTCTTGTTTTTAGACAGACAGTTGTAATCTAATCTCTCAGTGATCTGGCAGTCTCTTTTGTTTTTAGACAGACAACTGTAATCTGATCTCTTAGTGATCCAGCAGTCTCTCTTGTTTTTAGACAGACAGCTGTAATCCGATTTCTCAGTGATCCAGCAGTCTTTCTTGTTTTTAGACTGACAGCTGTAATGCGATCTCTCAGTGATCTGGCAGTCTCTCTTGTTTTTAGTCAGACAGCTGTAACCTGATCTCTCAGTAGTCTGACAGTCTGTCTTGTTTTTAGACAGACAGCTGAAATCTGATCTCTCAGTGATCTGGCAGTTTCTCTTGTTTTTAGACAGACCGTTCTAATTTGATCTCTCAGTGATCCGGCAGTCTCTCTTGTTTTTAGACAGCTGTAATCTGATCTCTCAGTGATCCAGCAGTCTCTTTTGTTTTTAGACAGACAGCTGAAATCTGATCTCTCAGTGATCCGGCAGTAGTGTTGAGCGAATTTGTTCCGCATTTCAAATTCGTGTTTGTGTTCGGGGTTTCCGACTTGTTCGCATCAAAAAAATCAGCTCCGCTCATGAACATCCCTGATTTGCCACGCTGTCACGCAGATGACACTGCCGGATCACTGAGAGATCAAATTAGAGCTGTCTGTCTAAAAAAACAAGAGAAACTGCCAGACTACTGAGAGATCAGGTTACAGCTGTCAGTCTAAAAACAAGAAAGGCTGCCGGATCACTGAGAGATCGGATTACAGCTGTCTGTCTAAAAACAAGAGAGACTGCTGTATCACTGAGAGATTAGTTTACAGCTGTCAGTATAAAAACAAGAGAGACTGCTGGATCACTCAGATCAGATTACATCTGTCTGTCTAAAAACAAGAGAGACTGCGGGATCACTGACAGATCAGTTTACATCTGTCTGTCTAAATCTATGGAGAGGAAGAGGGAAGGAGCAGAGTGAGAGAGACACAGATCAATACAGACTGTGCTCTTCTCTATTAAGTATTTTATCTCACCCTACAGCTGGATTCACATCTATACTGTTCAGTATTGCTGTGTATTGTCCTCCATCCTGCTGCTGCTTCTGTGCATGTGCTACATAGAGACAGGGGAGCAGGAATCCTTCATGGCTGTGCGTGCTGTGTATGGGAGACAATACCGCAGCTAGTCTACACCCACCAGCTCAGAGACAACTGAAAATTAGAGATAGAGCCGCCTTTGGGGTGAGAAATGCTGGATTCAAGTCATATGGCCTGAAATAGCATCTCTCCTCATTATGACTTTTACTGACGCTGATGATTTTGTAACTCATTAGATCTCCCCTGCAGTTGTGTAGCTGCCATAGAGGCGCAAGCTTTTGCAAGTTATGCTTACTCAACTATTTTTGGAATATTGCTTTAAGATATTTTTTACTTTCTGCCTTTTTCTCATGTTACCATTTAATAATTGGATCAGATCCAATATCGTATGACCATGACCCTGACCACATTGGGCTTCCATGTCTAGGGTCAGGGCTGCGCTCATTATTACTCCACTGTGAATGTGTGTTCACATGACGTCCTTTTTAGGAGCATATCCATCTGAAAAAGTGCAGCGAAACTATATAATAGTCAGATCTGATCCAACATCATGTGACCACGACCCTGATTGGGCTTCCATATCTAGGGTCTGTGCTGATATCTGATCCAACATCTTGTGACCACGACTCTGATTGGGCTTCCATATCTAGGGTCTGTGCTGATCATTATTCTATTGTGAATGTGTCTTCACATGATGTCTTTTTCAGGAGGATTCTGCCTAGAATCCGTCTGAAAAAGCGCAGCGAAACGGCCACAAAAAAATGAACATTCTGCACAGCAATGTAAAAACGATATTCCGTCTTAAAAACGATGTTCCGTCTTTCGTCAGAGGTCAAAAGCCATGAAGCAGTTAAAAGAAGTTACATATTACATAGCGAAAAGTATAGGGAAAAGACACCGGCTGTGGAGCCGTGAAAAATGACGACAACGTTTTTTTAAGCTTTTTTTTCTATAAGAGGTTTCAAAAAACACCTTTAGCAAAAAAAAAAAAATCCATGTCACTTCTTTGAAGTGGATCCTGAAGGAAATTTCTCTAAAATGAGGCACTTTCCAATCAAGAGGTTACAAAGAAAAAAACTTTTCCAGAATTTTTCAAAACTTCTTCCTGAAATGAATGATTCCGGAAAAGAAAAACTCCACCAGAAACTCCCCAAAAAAGAGTTTCATGAATAAATTGCTACTTAAAAAACTCCTTATTTTTGGGGTGCATGGTAAGGACTTGGCTTGTGTTAGTTCCTGATGGAGTTAAGACATGGCTTTAAAAAGAAAAAAAAAATCACCATTTTGCCAGAAAATATTGTTCCCCGAGGTGTTAATATAACGCTGAAATAAAAGATGTCTTGTTCGAGCTGTAACCTCATCGTGCGGCCAACTGGAGGCTGATAATGTTACTTTCTGTCCGCGCTCCAGAACACGCCAGATCTGGCTACTTCGACATGTACGCTCCAACAAGGAAAGTATTCCTTTAAATTCTTTCCAGCTTTTTTTTCTCTCGTATGAACAAAATCCTGGAAAATATTAATGACTAACATCTGCCACGATTAAGTGCAATGCAGCAAATCCGCATATCAAACACACAATGTGTCTTCATTTAAGTCAGACCTGGGGTGTTGATAGTTTGACACATTTTTATTTTAAGTCAGAGGCTGAAGGGCTCAATCAATCAATGGTGAGGGCGCGCTCTGCTCCGAAAACGTACAGCGGCGTAAAATGCTGTCGGTGTCTGATAATAATAATATATCGGTATTCATGCTGCTTATGGAGGATTATGTTAAAATGTATAGGACATTAGGATGTCCTGGAAGAGTGTGTCAGAGCTCCCCCTAGAGGTCGGAGCAGTTTACTCTCATAAGGATATAATAGGGCTAGGCAGAGAAGGCAGTTGCCCAGGGCTCCACTTAGGAGGGAGTGCAATTGTTTAAAGTCATATTGGCCTACATTTGCCTTTCTCAATGTATTTATGCAAGTTGCATCTAAATGTGCATTATTACATTTGCAAATTATTTAGACTTAGACAAAATTGGGCAGGAAACAGCATAGGTTAAATGTATTATTTTAAGTAAGAGGAAATGATGCAAAAGTTTACTATTGCTCATAGCAGGGAGAGAGATCGGTGCAATAGTCAGTGAGTGCAAATTTATGGACGAGGCGTTCGAAAATTTGACAATTTTATCATAGGGACTCACGCTAGACAATAAATTTGACACCAATGCTTGTCTAACTTTACATCACATTTAGTTTGGCTTACTTTGTGCAACTTTTTTGCCTACATTTAAGCCGTGCCCATTTCCAGTTAAACCACATGTGAAGACCCACGGTCTTCCATGGGCGTAACGCTACTCAGACAACACAGGGTGAGGGTAAAACAGTGTGGCAATACTTTATTGAACCACAAAGCGGACAATCAACACACAGAACAGTCCCAGCAAATACCCAAGATGGTACAACATTACACAGTCCTCACCCTTCCTTCTCTGCCCGCCTGGGATAGAACAGCTGCGACTTTTGAGACTTCCAGGGCCGACTACCTCAACCAATGGCCCCCTGCTTCTGGCAGACCCCCACAGAGAGGAGGTAGCGGCAAGCTTAGGAAGCTAGCAGTCCATCGAGGTATAAGTACAAGGCCAGGAGATCCGAGGGTCCCACCTTAGCCTCTCCAAGAGTCTCCATGGGGCCAGATGACCGACGAATCCCAATCTGGCTTCTCCAAATATCTTTGTGGGTGGCAGGCGACCGGTGGTTCCCTCCTGGCAACCCCAAACAACATATCCATGGGTTCTTTGATGGTCAAATGGAGCAGATCTGTATCATTCCATTCAGGGCCGATACCCTTAGACTAGAATTATGTATAATACAAATCTGTGTCTCTTTGGGTAATGCCATGCAATCAATCTGCTGTCCTGAAGGATGTTTCTCATTCTCTTTGTAAAGTCTTTCTGACTCTCCTTGATTCTCCTTCAAGTCTGACTGCTACAATAACACATGTCCCTTCTGCTTCTCTGAGCTCAGCCCCCTGAATCGCAGAACTCCTCTCCCCCCCCACCCAAAGCTAAGTGTGCATTAGTGGAGGTATCTTTCTCAGGTCGACCGCATCACCTGGATCTACATGTGAGACTCTCTGTGGTGAAGTTTCCACCGGATCTTCTTTCAATACTTACACAATGGGCCTAAACAATTTTTGAACAATGGTTAGAGGCTCTTGAGATACTAATGAGAATAGTGGAATGCTGGACACTTTACAAATTAAATTAGTGTACATAAACTGACCAGCAAACAGAACATTAATAAAGCACAGCTAGCAATCTCTAATATATCACAATAAGGTATTTCTCTTGGATTAACAAATCTAATCGTCTGGCTAATTAAGATTTTAAGCTGCATCGTCACACCACACAACTTTTATAATGAGCCATCAAATGTCTACGGATTGAACGGATTGTCTATGGATTCACAAAAAAAACCCATGGAAACATGTCCGGTTTTGATCATCCAAGTCAAAAATCAAAAATCACTCACACAAGTCTAGGGGTCCATGAATATCACGGACATCCCACGGATGCCAACTGTGCTCAGTTAGGTCACGTTCTCATGCATTTTTTTTAGGTTTCCTTAGAAGCAGGATAGGGAAAAAACGCACCAAAAAATGCACCGTTCTATAACATCTTTAAATGCACAGTGAGTTTTCATGAAATCGCATTCTGCAGCTTAATAAAGTTTGAGGCTGAAAAGCGCAAAAACTTGCAAACAATTTACCTTATTTCAGATTTTTTGCAAAAATAGGACATATGTAAGAGTGTGACCGGGACGGTCATGTGCTTCTCCCTTATAAGAAAACAGTTATAAATTGTGAATAGGGAAAATGTGTTTTATTATGCATAGAACCTTATAGGCACCAAGGTGCACGTTTACAGTATTATAATGTAATAGGTATAATATGTGCAATTTTATAGAGTTTTATAAATACTTAGTGATTTGGATCTCTCAACTGCGTTTTGATAAATGTATAATGTACTGTTGTGTTAGATATAGGGAAAGGATAAGGTTTAGGTATAGGACATAGAATAAACGTTTAGCTTTAGATATAAGATAGGATTTGGAACAGTGCAGTGGTGGGCACAATAGATTCAGGAAGTAGATAGGTTCAGTATAGGAATAGTTAAAATGTTTGGGGATAGCCCCAACATGGGAGAGGCAAGGTTAGATATAAAGGGGGACACTTCCTGATTAAAATAAGATGAAGAGATTAGATAAAAGTATAGATCGCAGAAGTTCAAGGCCAGAGGGTTGGAGAGCACAAAAGATTATGGACGGTGTGGGCAGCATGAGAGCAGTCGAGACAAACTTCAGGGAACCTTCCTGGGACGTCCAGGGCCTATGGCCCGAACTAGGAATAGAGGAGCCTGCCTTATTTTATTCCCACAAGGGGAAGTCAAATGGGAAACAACGTATGGAAGTTGGGATGGGATTCATGAGAGCTGCGGTGCTGGGTGGAGTATCTCAGGGGCCACAGGTGCCATCAGGGAGAGGATAGCTCAACAATGACACCATATAGTGCTGTAACAACAATTGAAGTTGGACTGCTCAGTAAGTTATACTGTTTGAAAAGGACAAAGTGTCTTCTGTTGACTGTGCGACTGTTCCTGGATCTGGAATTGTGCAAACAGCAGGGGCCTGCGGCGAAACTGTGAGTGTTATACAGTACACCCACAGCACAAGTGAAACGGGACACTATTTATTTGTGGCGTGCCAAGGTGTGGGAGAGCAATAGTCCTCGCCCATGACTACCACCCTGCGCAACTTTTTATTTAAAAAAATAAATATATTTATTTTTTTACATTTTTTTTATTGAATTTTACTTTTTATGTAACAATGTTATTACAGTAGCCTTGTCCCTAACGCACGCCCTAACTCTCACCTTAAGCCTAACAATAACCCTAGCTCTCACGCTAAGATTAAGTCCAGCCTTAACCCTAAACTTACCCCAAACCTAACACTAGCTCTAAACCTAACCTAGCCCTAGCTCTATAGCCCTAATCATAGCTAGGGTCGGAAAAAGTATAAAACATAAAAAGCAACTGTTTCTAATGAATGAAGACAGTATTGAAACTTGTACATTGGCCCATCCAACTTACTGAACATTAGGGACTGGGGCTGGAGGAGGACACATTTCATTAGGTGCCATGACAAGGTGAATGGTGCTAAAAACTTTTTCTGCTGAACTAACTGTGTTTTTAGGAACCAGTGCTAATGGCATAAATCACTGTCGAAAATTCTGCAATGATACATGTTGCACGTCAGTGGATCATAAAAAATAGAAATGGCAATAAAATAACATTATATTATATTTTTGGTTGCCATTGTGGGTATGAGGACAGCTGGTTGACGACATTTTGGGCACTGTAATAGTTGCGTCTAGTGAGGAGCGAATCTGATGAAATCCGAATTCAGCAGTTCGCTCAAATTTTGCCAGAAAATTCGATTTACACCGAAATTATTTGAAGAAAATTATTTATTTTTTATGGTCTGGTGTATTTTTTTTAAGACCTCAGAACATAATAAATGCAGGTTAGAAGAAAAATAATACTCATGTGACATGCAGAAATAGTGCTGTTGCTTCAAAAACATCCAGCACCTAAGAGTTAACACAGTCACAAGAGACAGGAAGTGTTTTAGCAGAGCCCCAAGGGGATTGTGGGGAAGTTGTTTACTGTATTGGCTAGAGCCTTAGAGAAAGGTGGTGTATTATCTGTATCTTACAGAAGGCAATTGAACAGGATTCAGATCAGGAGAGAAACTAAACACAGGTCAGATAAAGTCCCTGAACTAACAGTGCAGAGTATTATCGGGCAGGAAGATAAGGATTGGATGGAATTGGGTCACAGGGATCATCTCCCTCATCAAACCCTCCCCCCTCCATTTCCATGCAGGATAAAGAATGCTGTATACTAGTGAGTCCTTGTGAAGGAAAAGCCTGCTGTTTATGCATAAAAGTGTGCTGCTAAGAGATCTAATCTGTGTTGAATTATGCTACTGAAGAGACTGTACTGTAATGAAGATTGTTGCTGTAATATCCCTGAATTGCACTGGCCGTGCTTCAGATTAAATTCCACTGTTAAACTGTTGAAAAAGACTCTTGTCAGATGTGTCTGGTCAGCAACTGAATCTATTGTGTGCCTAAGAGAAGCTGCAGCCTATGGTCGCCCTGAGTAACGGTTCACCCAGGATTCCAACGAATTCATGAAACCCGTCTCGCCCTGTCTGAACCTAGAGGCGTGCGTGTAACATTGGTGGCCCGTACGGGTCACTAACAGCAATGGATGTGGAAATAGAAAATGGACAGAATTAGTGAACTGTTTCTTTAATTAACCTGTGAATAATTGAGAACAGTAGCAGAACATATAAAGATTAGTGAAGAGCGAGCACTAAAATGCTCGGGCACTCGTTGCTCGGGTCGAGCACATTGGAATACTCGGGTGCTCGACCCGAGCAACGAGCCCAATGTAAGTCTATGGGAAACTCGAGCATTTTTCAGGTGGCTCCCCCTGGCGTTCTGCAGAGGGCCTAAAAATTTCCCAAATCAATGGGAACAGTGCTCAAATGACATGGGGACAGCATGGGGAAGACCTCTGGAAGCATCTCTGACTCCCAGATCACTGCTGTCAACAACGTTGTCAGAGTATCACGCCACTTTTACGGACTCACAATAAAACATACAAAAACGAAACCAAAATGGATTTTCCTGGGAAATCTGTTAAGGAACATCCTTTCCAGGGTAATGACTTGTATATAAGGCAAAATAAATAACCAAAAACAAAAATACTCCTCCACACTTTGGGCTATGTTCACACGTAGCATTTTTGATGCGTTTTTGCACTTTTGCATTGCTTTCAACCAAGACAAATGCATTCACCAAGAAATGTCATTTTAACATTTTACAATCTTATCTGGCCATGTGGTGTGTGACATATCATCAGACACATGCATACAGTGCAGAAAAGACAAGGGAACAGCATGGGGAAGACCTCTGGAAGCATCTCTGACTCCCAGGTCACTGCCTAAAAGTGTGCCCATCATAAGTGATCCTTGGCGCATGTGAAGATGTCTCCCGCCATGCACCTGTCGTTGCAGACTTGCAACAATCACCGTCCACGTCCTTGTCCCAGTGCAGTGTTCAGTTGTCCGTACCCCATTCCTTGGAATGCAAGCGCAAGTATGCAGCCAGCCACCCACCAACCCACAGGCTGCAATACTATACTGCCAAATTTTTGACAGCTGCTTGCACTTGAAATGTGGCCCTTTAGGCTCGTAGAGGCGGAAGCTGTCCACAATCTTATGGCGACGGCGACCGGGTATACTCGGTCCTCAACCGCCACTATTTGTCCCGGTGTCGTCTCCGCCTTTCACAAGCACGGGTCCCACAACATTACCCGTGCCCTCCCCAGTGCACTTACTGGGAAGGACCGCCTAACCACAAACACGTGGACAGGTGAATGTGGCCAGGGACGGTACGGAGCCAGTCCACAGCTTTTTTTGCTGAGTTGTATTTCACCACAGCCATATTATTTACCTTGGTGAAAGGACTTGGGAAACCATATCTACCCAGCTGTCATTTCTCCCAGGAAGTCCTCTAAAGCTTGTGACTGATGTGGTCATTTCGGAGATGGAGGAGGAGGTGCAGGAGCTGAACAATGTGATTACATTGAGGTTACATTGACGACTCTGTTTTTATACTAAAGAAAGATCCTACTCTTTTTCTTTTTTATGTTATTTTTTAAGGCAAATGCATTCACCGAGAAATTTCATTTTAACATTTTACAACCTTATCTGGCAATGTGGTGTGTGACACATCATCAGACACATCCTGTTTCATTGATGATGGAGGGACTCTGAAAGACACATAGAGCAGGTCCACAGTAACGAGTACGACATGTTCCCATTAGAAAGGAGAGAGTCTGCTATACAGTTATAGGGTATGCAGTGAGTCCAACGGCTGACCAAATTTAGGAAAAACCCCACTAAGAAATTAAAGACACATAGAGCAGGGCCACAGTAATGAGTACGACATGTTCCCAATAGAAAGGAGAGAGTCTGCTATACAGTTATAGGGTATGCAGTGAGTCCAATGGCTGACTAAATTTAGGAAAAACCCCACTAAGAATTTAAAGACATATAGAGCAGGGCCACAGTAATGAGTACGACCTGTTCCCATTAAAAAGGAGAGAGTCTGCTATACAGTTATAGGGCATGCAGTGAGTCCAATGGCTGACCAAATTTAGGACAAACCCCACTAACAATTTAAAGAGACATAGAGTAGGGCCGCAGTAACGACAAATTCCCATTAGAAAGGAGAGAGTCTCCCATAGTGTTGGCCTATGCAGTGAATGCAAGTGACGCGCCCCCTGGGCCGTGGGGTACTCGGTGCCGGGCTGGTCGTTGCTAGGGGAGATGTCACAGTGGCGGTGACCTCGTCCGTGACCCAGGGCGGTCAATAAAAGGGGATATTTACAGGGGAATTAAAGTTCTTACATAAAGTTTGTGACGCCACCTGTGGTATGCGGCTAAAGTGAGCCGCCGCTGCGGAGAAGGTCCTCTGGAGCTGTTGTTAATGCAGCAGAGTTGGTTCAGCTCTCCACAGGCAGAGCTTAGCTCCAGGGCAGTGTAGATGTTGTAGAGAGGTAGCTCTCGTGGTGCAGTGTAGTGCAGGGGTGATGGCGCAGCAGTAATAATTCACAGAGACAGTGGGATGCAGTCTTCCGGATTTACTCACAGTTCTCACTTTGCTCCTGGTTACAACTGCAGATCATAACTTCCCACGTCATCCTGTGCTTACTCAGGGAGGGGTTCAGCCAACCCTCAGGTACCTCCGGAGTACATAACGGGACCCCCTTCTGTGTGTTCCTTCTCGCCATCTCCCTGCACCTCACACCCAGTGTCCCAATCCAGTGACCGCGGACCTTGTCGGGCGACGTCTTCTCTGTCCCCTGGGTCCTCTATGGCCACATTTTTGGTGAGTTAGATGTGGTTTTTGGGCTGCAGCACCTGAAATGCTACACCCTCCGGTTACTTAGTTGAATATTGTAATTCTCACTAGTTAGGGGCCGGTCCCCTCTGCGACCCGGTCCCTCCACCGCCTGGTAGACTCGGGCGTACGGGTGGCCTCCAGCACTGCCCGTACCCCTGGGATCCTTTCTTCACTCCTAGAGCCTTCTCTCTGCTCCCATTCCTTCCTTCTCTCCTTCTCCTGGGCCTCCTCACTCAGGCCCGTGCTTCCCTGAGCAGAGCTCCTGCAGAGCTCCTGCTCCCAACTCTCTGACTGGAACGGAACTCCTTCTAGATGGTTCCATCCCATTTTATATCACTTCTTACTGAGCTCCTCTGAACTTATTCCTCCACCCACACCCACTACATGGTGCCCCCTACTTTGGTTCCTCCCACTCCAGCCAAGGACAGGGCTCAGCAGAGGAGCAGCACATCTTGCCCCTCCTGCTGGTCTGGAGTAGTGTAGTGTTGGATGTAGGTGTTAGGGTCTCGGGCAGTACTCCTTCCTTACCCGAGAGTGAGATACCACACCTCTGGGTGAGATGCAGTACCTCTGTGGCGACTGAACCCACAGGGGCGCTACACAAGGGCTGCCAAAAATTTGGGGGCACTTCAATGCCCCTTGAAAGAGACATGGAGGTCAGAGAGCCTCCTCAATACAATGTTCCCATTTTTAGGAAGTGGGTCTCCCATAGTGTTGGCTTATGCAGTGAATGCAAGGGTTGCCAAAAATTTGGAGGCACTCCAATGCCCCTTGGAAGAGACGTGGAGGAGGGCCTCATAAAAAAATGTTCCCATTAGAAAGGAGCGGGCCTCCTATACTTGTAATGCCCATGCCCTAAGTGTATGGGCTGACAAACATTTACCCCTGGGGGGTATACATGAACATACTGTATAAAAATTTTTTTTACGGGCATCATAAACACCCTTTAAAAAAATTATGTGGGTGTTGCATCACAGACCATGGTCACCCTGGTGATATGGTGGTGGAGGATGAGGAGAAGGAGGAGGACAAGAGCAAATAGCCAAAATCAGGAAGCGTATACCCATGTGTGGGTGTGAAAAGGTGCATGGGAATACACCTCCCACGAAAAGACACTGGATTTGAGTTTATGCTACGCTGCTATCATTTGGTGGTGTTGAGAAGTCTGGCCCAATCCAGCCCTTGTTCATTTTTATAAGAGTCAGCCTGTCAGCATTTTCAGTTGACAGGCGGATGCACTTATCAGTTATAATTCCACTAGCGGCACTAAAAACCCGCTCTGATAAAACGCTGGCGGCAGGGCAGGCCAGGAACTCCAAGGCATAGAGAGCCAGTTCATTCCATGTATCCAGCTTGGATACCCAATAATTATAAGGCACAGAGGAATCACGGAGGACGTTGGTACGGTTGCAAGGTACTCCCTCAGCATCTTCCCAAACTTTGCACTTTTTGTGAGAGTACCCCGCGCCTCAGGGCCTGTGCGATGGGTGGGGCTGAGAAAACTCTCCCAGAACTTTGACAGTGCTCCCCTGCCTCTGCTGGATTGAAGTTGTGTCTCTCTCGCCTGTACTCCTTGGTTGTCCAACGAAGTGTGCCCTCAGCCGCCAGCATTTTCAGATGGGAATTTTTTTAATAGTTCCGCAACCATGGTCTTGTGGTACAGCCCCATTTTTGTAGACCTGTCCGCCTCAGAAATAAGAGATATAAAGTTCTTCTAACGTGGGTCTAGAAGTATCACCAACCAGTAATGACTGTCACCCAAAATTTTGAGAACGCGAGGGTCATGGGAAAGGCAGCGTAACATAAACTCAGCCATGTGTGCCAGACTACAAACAGGCAAGACTTCCGTGTCCTCACCAAGAGGATGACTGACCATGCCCTCCTCCTCCTCCTCCTCCTCCACTCTGTTCTCTGGCCATCCACGCTGAACAGACGGTATGACAGCTATTCAGGGAGTACCGTCTTTAGCGCATGAAACTAGCTCCTGTCCTTCCTCCTCCTCCTCCTCTTCCTCATTGTCACCCAATCCACGTTGGGATGAGATGAGGCTGGGCTGTGTGTAATCACCCTGTATGGTTCCTTGCTCCATCTCATCGTGCTCCACCTGCAATGCATCCTCTTTGATTGTGAGCAGAGAGCGTTTCAGAAGACATAGAAGCAGGATGGGGACGCTAATTATGGCGTCATCGCCGCTCACCATCTTGGTGGAGACCTCAAAGTTTTGGAGGATGGTACATATGTCTGACATCCATGTCCACTCCTGAGGTCTTATGTGTGGAGTCTGAACTGAATACCGACGGCCTTGTTGATGCTGGTACTCAACAACTGCCCTCTTCTGCTCACAAATCCTTCCCAACATCTGCAGTGTAGAGTTCCAACGTGTGGGGACATCACACACCAGTCTGTGAGCCGGAAGCTGCAAATGCTGCTGAAACACGGCAAGGGTGGCGGAAGCTGTAGCTGACTTTCTAAAATGGGCACAAAGGCGGCGTACTTTTACAAGCAGATCCGGCAGCTCCGGGTAGGATTTGAGAAACCGCTGAACCACGAGGTTAAGTACATGGGCCAGGCATGGTACGTGTGTGAGCTCGCCTCGCCTCAGAGCCGCAACCAGGTTCTGGCCATTGTCGCACACGACCATGCCTGGCTGTAGGTTCAGCGGTGTGAGCCACAGATCTGCCTGCTCTTTCAGAGCTGTCCACAACTCTTCAGCATTGTGCGGTTTGTCACCTAAGCATATTAGCTTCAGCACCGCCTGTTGCCGCTTGGCCGAGGCAGTGCTGCAGTGCTTCCAGCTTGTAACTGATGTGGTCATTTCAGAGATGGAGGCTGAAGAGGAGGAGGAGGCTGAGGAGGATGAGGTGCAAGAGCTGTAGACCATGGGGGCAACATTGATTGACCTAGGGCCCGCAATACTTGGCGTTGGGAGGACGTGTTCTGTCCCAAGGTCCGACTGGGTCCCGGCTTCCACTATGTTAACCCAGTGTGCCGTCAGCGAGATGTACCGTCCCTGCCCACGAGCACTTGTCCACGTGTCCGTGGTTAGGTGTACTTTCCCAGTAACTGCGTTTTTGAGGACATGGCTAATGTTTTGGGACACTTGCTTGTGTAAGGCGGGGACGGCACGCCGGGAGAAATAGTGGTGGCTGGGGACCGAGTACCGAGGGACGGCAGCCGCCATCAGGTTTCGGAATGCTTCCGTCTCCACAAACCTAAAAGGCAACATTTCGAGCGCAAGCAGATGTGAAATGTGAGAATTTAGTAGTGTGGCCTGTGGGCGTTGGCTGCATATTTGCGCTTGCGTTCCAAGGACTGGGGTATGGACAACTGAACGCTGCACTGGGACAAGGACATGGACATGCTTCCTGATTCTGCTACTTGAGAGTGTGCAATGACAGGTGCAGGGCAGGAGGCATCATCGCATGCACCATGGACAGGGGATTAGCTTGCATGCACAACAGCGGAAGAAGCAATGGTGCCACCTGCAGACACTCTTCCTGGACCCTGGGGTTCGGCCCACAAAGTCGGGTGCTTTGCTGCCATGTGCCTGATCATGCTGGTGGTGGTCAGGCTGGTCGTTTTGCCACCCCTGCTGATGTTGGCCTGGCAAGTGGTGCAGATGGCCTTTTTGGGGTTATCGGCAGAGTCTTTAAAAAACATCCAGACTCGGGAAGACCTAACAGATGCACTGGCAACTTCCTTTGTGTTGGTGTTACGGGTAACGGTTGCCTGCCCTCTGTCTGCGGCCACCACACTGCTTCTTCCTGTCTGTTGGGGTGCTCTGCCTCCTTCCCCCTGTGTGCTGCTGTCCTCTCTCTGCATGTCCTCCTGCCAGGTTGGGTCAGTTACTATATCATCCACCACCTCGTCTTCCACTTCTGCAACCTGGTCCTCCTCCTGACTTTCTGGCAATTGTGTCTCATCATTGTCCACCTCTTGTGACACTTTCCCACCGTCGACTTCATGTGACCGTGGCTGCTCAAATATTTGGGCATCGCTACACTCGATCTCCTCTTGCCCCTCTTCAAGTGGACCGGGCGAGAGGCCCGAATCTATAAATGGAAAAGTGAACAGCTCTTCAGAGTGTCCAAGTGTGGGATCAGTTGTCGCTGGGTACTCGGCATGGTGGGAGGAAGGAGGATCAGGGTGAGGAATATGCGAAGCATTATTCGCTATCCAACCAACAACCTTTTGACACTGCTCTGGGTTCAATAGTGGTGTGCTGCGGTCCCCTAGGAATTGGGACAGGAAGGTCGGGCGAGAAGATGTGGGTGTTTATTGTGGCACAATTTCAGCTTGCCCACGGCCTTGTCCTCGGCCTCGGCATGCACCATCACCATCACCTCCAGTTCCCCGTCCCTTGCCACGTGCCTTGCCCATTTTAAATGAAGGACAGTATCTTCCACGCTCACTACAAATGACTAAGTTTGGAGCAAACTTATATGTGATCTGTGTGACGGAGATAACAGAGTTTTAAATACCTGGCCTGTAGGTAAGTAGTTTGAGCAGCAAACTGGTGTGAATTGCTTCACTGACACACTGAAAGAAATTTTTAATGGAGGCCAGAAATGGCAGTATTTTCTGACAAGGTATATGTGATCCGTGTGACGGAGAAAACAGAGTTTTAAGTTCCTGGCCTGTAGGTAACTAGTTTGAACAGCAAACCGGTGTCAAAAACTTCGCTGACACAGTGAAAAAAAATTGGAATGGAGGCCAAAAATGGCAGTATTTTCGGAAAACGTATATGTGATCCGTGTGACGGAAAAAACACAGTTTTAAATAGCTGGATTTCTAGCGCTGTAATATGGAAAGGACCTGGCTGTATTCTGCAGTGCCAGCAAGCAAATGGCGCAGAAAAACTGTGTTCTCTGGATTGCTTTTTAAGCAAATAATGAGGATTAAGATCCAAAAAAAAGTATTCCTGTTGTGAGACCCGTGCTTGTGGAAGGCGGAGGCGACACCGGGAGAAACAGTGGAAGTATGGACACCCGGCCGCCACCGGCATGAGGTTGTGAAAAGCTTCCGCCTCCATGAGCCTAAAAGGCCTTATTTCAAGTGCAAGCAGCTGCCCAGAAATCTGGCAGTTTAGTGTTGCGGCCTGTGGGTGGCTGGCTGCATACTTGCGCTTGCATTCCAAGGAATGGGGTAGGGAAAACTGAACGCTGCACTGGGACAAGGACGTGGATGGTGATTGTTGCAAGTCTTCAATGACAGGTGCAAGGCGGGAGGCATCTTCGCATGCGCCAAGGATCACTTATGATGGGCACACTTTTAGGCAGTGACCTGGGAGTCAGAAATGCTTCCAGAGGTCTTCCCCATGCTGTTCCCATGTCTTTTCTGCACTGTATGCATGTGTCTGATGATGTGTCACATACCACATGGCCAGATAAGGTTGTAAAATGTTAAAATGACATTTCCCAGTGAATGCATTTGTTGAAAGCAATGTAAAAGTGCAAAAATGCATCAAAAACGCTACGTGTGAACATAGCCCAAGGTGTGGAGGAATATTTTTGGCTTTGGTTATTTATTTTGCCTTATATACAAGTCATTCCTTAATAGTCATTCCTTAATATATTTCCCAGGAAAATCTATTTTGGTTTTGTTTTTGTATGTTTTATTGTGAGTCCGTAAAAGTGGCGTAATACTCTGACAACGTTGTTGACAGCAGTGACCTGGGAGTCAGAAATGCTTCCAGGGGTCTTCCCCATGCTGTTCCCATGTCATTTGAGCACTGTTCCCATCGATTTGGGCAATTTTTAGGCCCTCTGCAGACCGCCAGGGGGAGCCGCCTGAAAAATGCTCGAGTTTCCCATAGACTTACATTGGGCTCGTTGCTCGAGTCGAGCACCCGAGTATTCCAATTTGCTCGACCCGAGCAACGAGTACCCGAGCAATTTAGTGCTCGCTCATCATTAGTGATGGATACTACGAAACACAAAATTAGACTGGATCCAAAGACTGTGTTAGGTCACATCGAAACAGTTAAAACAGTATATCCAGCCAGTGTGAGACCCGCCCAGGGGTCTACCGTGAATTCAGTCTCCCCACCAAGGATCAGGAGTTGTCCAGGGGAGGAAATTGCACGACTCACCTCGTGGTCCTGGGATCCCCCAGTATGTCTGGAACACTTGTGTGCTGAAGATCGAGCGGTGGCAAAACATATGCTGAGAGAAGAGTGATGACAGAGTCAACAACACCCACGGAGAAAAAGAACAACGCGGGTAGGACCGTGCTTAAAAGAAACAACGCCGTTTCGTCCCAACTGCCCATTCTCTGGACAGCAGACCACCAGGAGGTATTGGAAGAACTAGTAGACTACCTGCTAAAACCACCCATCTTGGGATATTCTAATTTCAACTTATCGTTTGTTCTTCATTGTGACGCTTCTCAAGTTGGAGTGGGAGCTGCCCTGCATCAGCATCAAGGTGGAAAATTGAGAGTCATCGGTTATGGTTCTAGAACGTTGACAGACACCGAGAAGAATTACCATCTACATTCCGGAAAATTGGAGTTCCTAGCGTTGAAATGGGCTATCTGTGAACGATTTAGAGATTATCTCTACTACAGAAAAGAGTTTGAGGAATACACTGACAACAACCCTTTGACCTATGTCCTCACTACAGCCAAACTGAATGCAACGGGTCAGAGATGGGTCGCTGAACTAGCTGATTTCAATTTCAGCATCAAGTACAGGCCAGGAAAATGCAATGCGGATGCTGACAGATTGTCGAGAATGCCACTAGATCCTGAGGAGTTCATGCAAGAATGCTCAGAGGAAGTCAGTCTGGAAGCAATTGAGAACACTACCCAAGCAGTACAAGCTTTATCAAGAGGAAGACACACTATTGTGGTGTCCGTTGACGGTGGAATCCACCATAAAAGAGAGAGAACAAAGTCACCCCCTGTCCATTCAACAACTACCAAAAGGAAAAATTTGTAGAGCACAACGGGAAGATCATATAATTGGTAGAATACTACTTTATATGGACCAAAATCGGTTTCCAAGTAAACGGGAGAGAGATAATGAGTCACCAGCAGTATCTGTTTTAGTTAAAGAATGGATGAAGCTCCACCTCAGTGAAGACAGTATCCTGTATCATAAAGAAGGACAAAACCGGTAGTTGGTACTACCCAGAGTATTCCGTAGGTTGGTCTTCAAAGAACTCAATGAAATCATGGGACATCTGAGAGTGGAAAGGACAACCAACTTGATCGGTGAATGTTTCTTCTGGCCGTACATGCAGAGAGATATTGAGAGGTACGTGACGAGGGAGTGTGGCTGTCTGAAAGATAAACATCCCAACACATCAACCCGGGCACCTATGGGCAACATCCAAATTATGTATCCATTTGAGATGGTCTCAATAGACTTTTTCTACATCTCGAGACGTGCAAGGGTGGTTACGAATTCATATTGGTGTTGATGGACCATTTTGCTTGATTTGCTCAAGCATATGCCACCACCAATAAAGCGGGTCGAACAGCGGCAGACAAGATCTTCAATGATTTTGCTTTGTGGTTTGGGTTCCCTACGAGGTTACACCACGACCAAGGAAGAGAATTTGAGAATGAGCTCTTTGCCAAGCTAGGAAAGTACTGTAGAATTCAGAGATCCCACACAACACCCTATCACCCAAAGGGTAATGGAACATTTTAACCGGACATTATTGTTGATATTGCGCACTTTAACTGCTGACGATTAGAAAGACTGGAAGAGTTCTCTGTTAAAAGTGGTACATGCCTATAACTGTACAAAGAGCGATGCAACGAGTTACTCACCCTTCTTCCTATTGTATGGATGATTGCCAAGACTGCCAATCGACATCATGTTCGATACTCCGGTGTCAGAGACTTACAGAACGTATCCGGAGTATGTTCGGAAATGGAAGGAATGGATGGCAGAGGCATACAGCATAGCGTCCAAAGTGGTTATGACGCACCCCTGGGTCTTGGTCGCGCGGCATCGCGCGCACGGGAGCTTACCCGGAGCCGGATCTGTTGAGGGTTGTAGTCTCGTGGCGGTGACCCAGTCCGTGCCCAGGGAGTCAAACTGAGCGGCGATGTATTAGCGGTAGATGTTGGACGACTACGCCACCCGTTGAATGCAGCGAAGGAGCTGCCGCTGCAGGGCAGACCGCTGAGGCCGGTGGTAGGATTGTGCAGCGTGATAGTATCACCCCCAACGGGAGGGGTATGGCCTCAGGGCAGCCGACGTGGATGATGGGGGTAGCAGGAATCACTCAGAGACGATGCGGTGTAATTCAGGGTCTTTACTGGTGATAAAGATAGACCCTCCCGGAGTACTGGCTAGCGATCGGGGCCTGGTCAGTCCTTGAGCAGATGGGATCTCCCCTGGCCAGGCGGAGTTGTAGGCCTCCCAAACTGACTGTACTCTTCTGGCTACCTTGCTAGAGGTGGGTATAAGTAGCCCACGTCCCTGAGTGTACCGTGTGGTGCTCACCCGTATGGCCGGTGACTCGGGGCCTTCTAGTGGCGTCCGCTCCACGACGGCGGTGCTGGTCCCACGCGTGTGACCGTGCCTTCGGGTTTCTTGGCCAGAGGACCGGAAATCCCCTGCCGGGCGGTTTCTGCTGCTGGGTAAAGATTAGTCCCCACAGCCTCGGACTCCGGGTCCGGTGATAGCTTCTCAGTCAGGGCGAGCTCTGCAGCTGCCAGCCCCTGACTCCTTATAGCACTGCTCCCACAGAGCTCCTGATGTTCTTTTCCTAGATCTGCTTCTCTTCTCTACTTCTTCTCTACTCCTAACCCTGCCTCAGCCCTAGGTTTATATAGGGGAACTTCTTCCCCTCCCAGGACTGGGCAGGAGGTGTGGCATGCACAGGATCCCTGACCAAGAGACCTCCCACCTGCTCTCAGACATAACATTGCTGTTACTGTGGAAACCAGACCCCTGGGGTGCCACATTCCCCCCTAGTGAAATTTAGTACTCCGGGACTAAACATATTTTTAGAAAAACATAACAAGGTATAAACAATAATAATACAATAAGAAAAACACATAAAGATGGTTACGGCGTGTCCGCAACCGGGTGCAGTTTTTGAAGAAAAGCAAGGTGTCCATTTCACCAAAACAGGGAGACGTAACCAGGTAGGGGTCTGTCCTGCCCCGAGTCCTTAACAGTCTTTAGTCCATTCCTAGGTTACGCTCCAACCATGTACAAGGATTCCCGGTAAATCCACCAAGGACTCCTATAAATAACTAGAAACACATAATTATACACAAGCAACAAGAAAAACAGGTAACCACAAATAAAACAATTTATACACTTCAAATCCTCCAACGTGCGGGTAACTGGCCTCTAGTGGCCCTAGTGGACCTACGGAGCTGACTGTCTAGCCCTGAACTACAGGGTGTAGGAGCTGTCAAGGGTAAACTGGGCAGCTGTCTACCGGCTCTTTGGCTCACTAGGGGTACGGCAGGCTCACTATAAGCAGAGGGTTGATCCTCCTGTTCTGCTTGTGTGGAGTCTTCTGCCTCCTGGACCGGCTGCTCTTCCAGCTCTACCTGTTGCTCCGTAGGCACTTGGGATGCTGGTTGGAGGAACGTGAGGATGGGTACCACAACTGCACCATTGACTTGAGTCCAGGACCGAGGGAAGTCTCCGAGCACAGTACTAACCATATCTTCCCTTTCCTCTACGGGTCGATGGTCTTCCTGTTCCTCTTCAGGGTTCCGTAGCTGTTCAGGACACTTCTTCAGGTGATCCCGGGATACAATGGCTATGGTCTCCCCTCCGTCTTTACTGATGGTACAGACTTTCGGGTTCTCGTGGCTTGAGGGCAGTACGGTGTACGGGTCCTTCTCCCACTGGTCGTCCAACTTGTGGAGCCGTCTTTTCCTCTTCAAGACCTGCTCTCCGGGTACCAGGGGAACAGCGGGAGCATACTGGTTGTAAGTTTTCTCTTGTCTTTCCCTAGCCTGACAGAGACTTCGCTCCACGCTCTCCTGTACTTTCCGGTACTGCTGCTGCCTTTCTGTGTCCCAGTCTGCTTCTGGTGAAGTGTCCTCGGGTGTCAGGACTCCCATTTCCAGGTCAACAGGTAACTTACCAGGTCTCGCCCTCATTAGGTAAGCCGGGGTACAGTTGGTGGAACCTACCGGGATGTGGTTGTATAGGTCCACTAGATCGGGCAGCTTCTCAGGCCACAGACTGCGTTCTTCCAGGGGCAACGTTTTCAGGAGATCCATTACCACCTGGTTCATTTTCTCACAAAGTCCATTAGTTTGCGGATGATAGGGTGTCGTCCTTATCTTCCGGCAGCCATACAGATTGCAGAATTCCTGGAAGACCTCCGCTTCAAAGGCAGGTCCCTGGTCCGTCAGCACTTGGTCCGGGTACCCGTGTGGACGGCAGAAGTGCTGCTGGAAGGCTCTAGCTGCTGTTTGAGCCGTTAAGTCCTTAACGGGGACGACAACCAAGAACCGGGAGTAATGATCCACAATGGTTAACGCGTAGACGTAGCCACTTCTGCTTGGGGTCAGTTTTACATGATCCAAGGCTACCAGTTCCAACGGCTGCCGGGTGACGATGGACTGCAGGGGAGTCTTCTGGCTGGCACGGTCCTTCCTTCTTAGGTTGCACGGGCCACAGTCTCTGCACCACCTCTCGATGGTTCCCCTCATGCCTACCCAGTGGAACCGCCCACGCAGCAGGAACTCCAGCTTCTTCCATCCGAAGTGTCCAGCCCCGTCGTGGTATGCCTCCATCACCATGGCTGCGTCTCTCCGTGGCACCACTACTTGCCAGATTAGTTCATGCGTCCGGGAGTTAACCATTCTGCGGCACAACTTCCCCTTGTAAAGGAACAGTCGACTCTTCTCAGCCCACAGTTGCTTGGCTTCCTCCGGAGCGTCTGGGTCAAGGCGAGCCTCTGGCCGAGTCAGCATCTCTTTTACCAGCCGGACGGGAGGGTCACTGTCTTGCGTTTCCTCCCAGTTGTAGTGAGGCAAGGGGTTAAACGTAGCGGCTTGCTTACTCCTTACCCGATGGGAATACTGGATAGTCCCATGACGGTGGAACGCGGGGAGTTCGACTTCTTCCAGTCCCTCTGGATCTTCTCCTACGTCCGGTAGGTTTGGCATCCTGGACAGGGCGTCCGCGTTGGTATTGGAGCGTCCTGCCCGGTATTTGATTGTGAACTCGTAGTTGGACAGACGGGCCATCCATCTCTGCTCTAGGGCACCGAGTCTTGCCGTGTCCAGGTGTGTCAACGGGTTGTTATCCGTGTACACGGTGAACCGGGAAGAAGCGAGGTAGTGCTTAAAGCATTCGGTGACTGCCCACACCACTGCCAGGAACTCTAGCTTAAATGAGCTGTAATTCTCAGGGTTTCTTTCGGTGGGTCGCAGTTTTCGGCTAGCGTAAGCGATTACTCGTTCTTTCCCCTGCTGGATCTGGGACAGTACGGCTCCTAGCCCGATGTTACTTGCGTCGGTGTAGAGGATAAAGGGCTGGCTGTAATCAGGGTACGCCAGGATTTCATCCCCCGTGAGGGCCATCTTCAGCTGGCGGAAGGACTCTTCTTCTAACTTCTCCCATTTGAAGGGCGGCTTCTGGTTCTTGGCCTTCCGGGACTGGCCTATCAGGAGGTCCTGCATAGGAGCTGCCTTTTTGGTGAAACCGGGGATGAATCTGCGGTAATAGCCTACCAACCCGAGGAACTGCCGCACTTCCTTTACACTGGAGGGACTTGGCCATTCCTTAATTGCGGTGATCTTATCAGGGTCGGGAGCCACTCCGTCAGCGCTCACCACGTGTCCCAGGTACTGCACCTTTGGTTTCAAAAGGTGACACTTGGAGGGTTTTACCTTTAAGCCGTAGCTTGCCAGAGCTTCGAACACTTCCGCCAGGTGTTTCAGGTGGTCCTCATAAGTCTTGGAATATACGATGACATCGTCCAGGTACAACAGGACCGTCTCGAAGTTTCTGTGGCCCAGACAGCACTCCATTAATCGTTGGAAGGTTCCCGGTGCGTTGCAGAGTCCGAACGGCATGCAGGTAAACTCGCTAAGTCCCATCGGGGTGGTGAATGCGGTCTTCTCCCGGTCCGCCTCTGCTACAGGAACCTGCCAGTACCCGCTAGTGAGATCCAAGGTAGAGAAGAAGTTAGCAGATCTTAAAGCAGCCAAAGACTCCTCTATCCTTGGTAAGGGGTACGCATCCTTGTGTGTGATACGGTTAATTTTCCGGTAATCTACACACATCCTCATGGTGTTGTCTTTCTTTTTGACTAAGACTAGTGGAGCTGCCCAGGGGCTACAGCTATCCCTGATCACCCCAGCCTCCTTCATGTCCCTAAGCATCCCCTTGGCGTGTTGGTAGTGTGCAGGGGGTACGGGTCGATACCTCTCTTTTATGGGAAGATGGTCTCCCGTGGGGATGTGGTGTTCTACCCCTTTGACTCGCCCGAAGTCTAACGGGTGTTTACTAAACACTCTCTCGTACTCTTGAACCACCCGATAGACTCCCTGTTTCTGGTGTGAGGGAGTGGAGTCAGTACCCAAATGTAGTTGCTGACACCAGTCCTCCATTGTTTCCTTAGAGCCGTTACCTTCCTCCGAGGAAGATGGAGGCAAGGGCTCCACGGACTGTATGGAATTTTGATTGATGGTATACAATTTGGCTAGCGTGGCATACCGGGGCAGGTACACTTCCCTCTTCCCGATATTTATTATGCGAACGGGCACCTTCCCATGGCGTACATTGACCACCCCCCGTGCTGTCAAAATGGTGGGCCTACTGTCTGAGTAAACTGGTTCTACCATTGCCTGGTAATCTCTACCTCTCAGACCAATAGCTGCCCGGCACCAAATCATCATTTCACTTTTTGGGGGCATGGCAATAGGGAAAGGGTCACACATTCTTACGCTACCAATCTCACCACCGGAGAGTTCTATCTGTTGCCATCGCATCAGTGCCCGGATCTCTTTCTGGAGCACTCGCTGCTGGCCGGAGCTGGCGTTCTTGGCAACCTGTTGTAAAAGGAAAATCACCTCTGCAAGACAATTTTCAATTACATTAGTTCCTAGAGTTATCTTTGGGTGACTCTCGTGTTTGTCAATGTCTACAATGATCAGTCCCTGTGCTGCCAGTTCGACTCTACCGATTTTAATGGTCACCTCTTTAAATCCAATCTGTGGCACGGGCTGACCATTGCTGGCGATGATACTCAAGTCGTCGTCAGGGTAGCGGGTGATATCCGAGTCATTCCAGTACTGCTTGAAGAGCACGTACGGGATAGTGGTGACCTGTGACCCGGTGTCCAATAGGGCACTCATAGGGATGCCATCCAGTACCACAGGCAAGACTGGACGTCCTCCCACATATCTGTCGCGCCAGTTCGATGGGCCTGATAATCTTTTTCCTGGGGGTTGGCCCTCTACCCCAGGTTGTGCCAGTTTAAAGGACAGTACCTTGCCATATGTCCGGGTTGATTGCAGCGGCGGCAGATGGGTTGTCCGTCCTCGTTGTATCGGTCGCTGGGTCTTCCTCTGGCCGGTGGGGTCCTCCTTGGTCGACGCCACGGGATGTCCTCCGGTCCGGATGCCAGCTGGATCTTCCCTGGAGTGGAAACCTGTAAAAACTGCACAGTTCGGGTTAGCGCGGCAACGCTTTTAGCTAGCTCTTGGACCTGATGGTGCAGGTCTGGAGCCGGGTCATTGTTCAAAGCCTGCGCATCAGCTCCCACAGGCCCTGCCGACAAGGGCGCCGCCTCCTGGTGGTAAGTGGTAGTGGGGCGTCTGTGGGTCACAACGCCACCTGGTGCTGGTTCTCGGAGCACCCGGATGGCTCTGTCCTTGAACTGTGCAAATCCCAGATGAGGGTCCTGTAAGGCCATTGCCCGCAACTGGGTTCGGTGGGCATTGCAATATAAACCCTCTATAAATTGTTCAGTCAACAGCCTGTCCTCGTCTCCCACGCCGTCAGGGTCAGTCTGCTTAATGGCTCTCAGGGCCTCTTGTAGGTTCAGGGCATAGTCCCTTATACTCTCATGTGCCCGCTGTTTGCACCCGTAGAATCTAAGCTTGATCTCGGCTGAGGTGCGGGTATCAAAGGTGTCCCTCAGCCGGGTTAGTATCTCTGCGACAGTCCTCCTCCCAGGTGGCCAGGACTTTACCTCCCTTTGGGCTGCCCCGGTTAATTGGGCCACCAGGATGCTCACTTTTTGCTCCTCTGTGAGGGGATACACCTGGAAGAGGCTATCCAGCTTTTCTCTAAAGTCATGCAGGGTATGTGACTCCCCTGAGTACTGGGGTAGCCAGGCTGCCCCCGGGATATAGGGCATGGTGAAAGGCATGACCGCAACAGCGGTGGCGCTGGCGGGGGTTGAAGCGGTGAAGCTCTCCTCCGTATCCGACATCCTTCTCCCCCCTAGTGGACCGTGGCCTACCTTGCGATGATCCTCTTCCGTAGGCCGCGGCTCCGCAGTGGATCGTCAGGGTTTAGGACCTTCCGTCGCGCTCCTGTGACGTCGGCGTCTGCTGGGCTCCTTCCAGGACCTTACGCAACGTCCGGACGTGAGGCGGGGCTTCAGTTTCTCGCGCGCTTTCGGAGTCCACGCCCCTCTTCTTCCCGCGCGGCGTCCTCAAGATGGCGTCCAATGGCGGGAAAACTCCACGGCTGGCGGGAAGAAGGCCGAAGATGGCGCCGAATGGCGGGAAAACTCCACCGATGGCGGGAAGGAAGCGGAAGATGGCGCCGGATGGCGGGAATCTTCACCACAGGTAAGTTTGAACAGTCTTTTTTCAGGCACGCAGTACCCGGTGGTTGCGGGCACGAAATCCTGCCGACTACGCCAAAAGTTGACGCACCCCTGGGCCTTGGTCGCGCGGCATCGCGCGCACGGGAGCTTACCCGGAGCCGGATCTGTTGAGGGTTGTAGTCTCGTGGCGGTGACCCGGTCCGTGCCCAGGGAGTCAAACTGAGCGGCGATGTATTAGCGGTAGATGTTGGACGACTACGCCACCCGTTGAATGCAGCGAAGGAGCTGCCGCTGCAGGGCAGACCGCTGAGGCCGGTGGTAGGATTGTGCAGCGTGATAGTATCACCCCCAACGGGAGGGGTATGGCCTCAGGGCAGCCGACGTGGATGATGGGGGTAGCAGGAATCACTCAGAGACGATGCGGTGTAATTCAGGGTCTTTACTGGTGATAAAGATAGACCCTCCCGGAGTACTGGCTAGCGATCGGGGCCTGGTCAGTCCTTGAGCAGATGGGATCTCCCCTGGCCAGGCGGAGTTGTAGGCCTCCCAAACTGACTGTACTCTTCTGGCTACCTTGCTAGAGGCGGGTATAAGTAGCCCACGTCCCTGAGTGTACCGTGTGGTGCTCACCCGTATGGCCGGTGACTCGGGGCCTTCTAGTGGCGTCCGCTCCACGACGGCGGTGCTGGTCCCACGCGTGTGACCGTGCCTTCGGGTTTCTTGGCCAGAGGACCGGAAATCCCCTGCCGGGCGGTTTCTGCTGCTGGGTAAAGATTAGTCCCCACAGCCTCGGACTCCGGGTCCGGTGATAGCTTCTCAGTCAGGGCGAGCTCTGCAGCTGCCAGCCCCTGACTCCTTATAGCACTGCTCCCACAGAGCTCCTGATGTTCTTTTCCTAGATCTGCTTCTCTTCTCTACTTCTTCTCTACTCCTAACCCTGCCTCAGCCCTAGGTTTATATAGGGGAAGTTCTTCCCCTCCCAGGACTGGGCAGGAGGTGTGGCATGCACAGGATCCCTGACCAAGAGACCTCCCACCTGCTCTCAGACATAACATTGCTGTTACTGTGGAAACCAGACCCCTGGGGTGCCACAGTTACGCAAGGACAGAGCAAGAGTAAGGAGTACTATGATCGAAAATGTTATGGAGCAGAATTTGCACCCGGAAGCCAGATGCTAGTCAAGAACATACGTGGGAAAGGTGGTCCAGGAAAACTTCGTTCATACTGGGACTACAAAATGTATGTGGTCGTAAGGAAGAAAGCCGATGACAGTCTAGAATTTGAAATCCGATTGGAAACGGGAGACAAGAAAACTAGAATAGTCCATCGGAATTTACTACTACCCTGTGATTATCTCCCACCACAACAAGAACTCCCAGAAGTAGATCGACATCGTCCGAGACCGACTAAGGGACCAACACAGACTGAAGCTCCGGAGGTGGATAGTGACCTTGAAAGTTCCGATGAAGAAGAGCACACCGTTGTATTTCTCGGACCGGCAAGGAGAGTGAACTAAGTACCGAGGCTCCCGAGTTTGTACCAAGGAGTACAGATGAAGTCCAATTCAGATCTGATGATTGATCACCGGCCCCTGAAGAGACCGATCGACACTCAGGAGGAGCGGAATTACCAGACCGTGCGGAAACAAGCGACTCAGGAGAAGCACAGGAACTTACAGAGGCAGCTCCAAGAGCATCTGAGGAATCACGGGAAATGAGTGTGGCGGAAGAAACTCCTGTCACCGAAGAACCTGTGGTATCTGAGGAACAACCCACCAGGAGGATGTCGACTTGGTGAACCGAGTCAAGTGCCAAGGACTGTCGACTGGAAACAGGTATCTCTGCCTGTGGACCAGGTAAGCCCACTTGAGTGGTATTCACCACCGAGAGGCAGTATGGAAGGTGTAACCTGTTGGAAAGACTTGTTTTCATCCTTTGATTTTCCTTAAAAGACTTTGTAGAAACAAAGAACTGTTAAGGCCTAGTGAGAGAGAGAGCTGGTTGAAGACGTACGAATAGCTCCAGCTGAAGAGACGCTGATTGTGTTATTTGTGTTGTTTATTTCTCACAGGAGTACTATAAGAAAAAGGTCATAGAATAGGTTGTTATCAATGTTTATAAATGTTATGCCAATTTGACAATGCCCATTTGTATATAAAGTTACTCAACTTTCACCACTGTCTCAGAATTGGTCAGATTGACCAATTAAGGCGAATGTCGAGGATGGCATTCAAAAAGGAGGGAAGAGTGTGACATGCAGAAGTAGTGCTGTTGCTTCAAAAGCATCCAGCAACTATAGCAGTTAACACAGTCTCAAGAGACAGGAAGTGTTGTGCTTCAGAAGCATCCAGCAACTAGAGGGGTTAACACAGTCACAGGAGACAGGGAGTGTTTTAGCAGAGCCCCAGGGGGGATTGTGGGGAAGTTGTTTACTGTTCTGGCTGGAGCCTTAGAGAAAGGTGGTGTGTTATCTGTATCTGACAGAAGGCAACTGAACAGGATTCAGATCAGGAGAGAAACTAAACACGGGTCAGATAAACTCCCTAAACTAACAGTGCAGAGTATTATCGGGCAGGAAGATAAGAACTGGAAGGAATTGTGTCACAAGGATCTTCTCCCTCATCGTTCCCTCCTCCTCCATCTCCATGCAGGATAAAGAATGCTGTGTACTAGTGAGCTCTTGTGAAGGAAAAGTCTGCGGTTTATGCATAGAAGTGTGCGCCAAGAGATCTAATTTGTGCAGAATTATGCTACTGAAGAGACTGACGTTACTGTGCCTGCTTTATGAGACTGTACTCTAATGAAGATTGTTGTTGTACTATCCCTGAATTGCACTGGCCGTGCTTCAGATTAAATTCCACTGTTAAGCTGTTGAAAAAGACTCTTGTCAGATGTGTCTAGTCAGCAATTGAATCTATTGTGTGCCTGAGAGAAGCTGCAGCCTATGGTCGCCCTGAGTAACTTTTCCCCCAGGATTCCAATGAATCTGAACCTAGCGGCGTGCGTGTAACATTCACGTCTCCGCTCACCTCTACAGCCTCCCATCTAGTCCTCCACAAGGATCCTCCTCCGGCTTTTTCTTTCCTTCGGCACCACATGAAATATCTTCTTCATGCATCTTCACTCTGCACCGAAGCTTCCATCCCCGCATAGGTCTCTGGGTCACAACATGTCTCGCCCGAGGTCTAGTCAATGCCTCAGGGAACGCACCTTAGGTCCCTTGAAACATGAAGCTGAAGAAGAGAAAGTTCTGTGTGGTGCTGAAGAAAGGAGTCACAAGGGAGTTGTGTAGAGCACCGGACAGGTGACAGTTGAGTGGTGAGTTAAGTATTATTTTTTTTCACCCTTATCCGACCCTGTACAGATTAGCAAAATAATGACCTCCATTTTGCTGAATTTGCATGAAACAAATAAAAAATTCAGATTTAATTGTGATTTTATTGTAAAAATTGAGGCAAATCGTATTCACTCACGTTTAGTCTCCACTAATGTAATCCAACTCAAAAATGACTAAGCAGTAAAAAATAAAGCACCATTCAAACAAAAAACCCAATTTTGTTGTTAAGACTAGGGCTACAGGAGATGTGAAAACTGTACTCTGAAAGGGTCCAAAACCCTGTCTGATACATAAAGAACCATGGTAATGGCACGTGGTAGACTGTGTTCTCCTCGTGCATTTTCAAGTTTTACCTCTCACCAAGACCTGAGTCTTAGGCTATGCTCACACATGTTGGGTTTTTCAGCATCACAAATCTGCAGCAAAACCTAATCTCTGGCAGGAAATCAGCTGCGTCAAAAACGCAGGTTTTGCTGCGTTTTTTAATGTGTTTTTTGTGCGTTTTTTCAGGGTTTCTTTCACTGTCCTTCTGTCTCTATTTATGCATGTACATAAACTTCATAAATGATCGCATGAAGAACTAAAAAAAAAACATAATCAAGAATATTTAAAAATTTTATTTAACATAATAATCTCATTTAAACAATGAGTTATTGGGTTTAGCATTTATGGACATATTCTATTTCTAGAGATATTGGCCCATATTTCCCCCTTATAGTTAAAGGTGGGAGATCCCTTACTCTGGAGGACCCCACACAACCTTGCAATACATAGGCAGCCCATCTACACTGTGTAATACTTCACTTCACCTGTGGTGGTGCTGCAGGAAAATGAAACACTTGGCAGTAGAGGGACAACCTGCGATTGACTTATTATCAGGAAACCACACTAAAAAAGGCATTTTCAAATTGAAGAACCCTTTAACCTATTGGGAATGTGACCCCTCTGAGTTTGGAGCAAAAAATCAGACAGGGTTATCCAAAATACACAAAATCTTTAAATTCAGTTTAACAGAAAAACCCAAAAAATATTTTTTACATTTACAAAAAAATAAACTGCCCAAAAAAAATCTCACTTTCTATAATAATATCACAATAGAACGAGATGTAACAAGCATCTTAATGAGGGGCTGATACTAAGCTGCCAGCGTTAGAGACAGTGCGGTGCGTGACAGCCACTAGACTGATCAGATTCTGCAATAACATGTGCTCTGGGCGGCGTTCCAGGCTGCTGTCGAGTTAGACTTGGCAGCCGTTCCCAAGTGTTGGGAATTTATATTTGATTTACACAAGGCTCCTTTAAATAAAAATAAATAGAATTATCTAATATATACTGAACACTTCCACCTGTCCGGGCACCTGCGCCTGCAAACATAACACATCTCCGGAACGACGGGTGAAAAGTGACAGATTCCGGACAAAGCTGCCCACCAATGCCACAATTTACCACTATTAGGAGGACCCTTACATCCCTACATTTTTGTAATCCTTAGGCTAAGTAACCAAAAAAAAAAATCTGATTCACGCATGCCAAACTATGGATGAATGAGCATAGAGGAAGCATATGGACGAAAAAACAAATAGTCACACCTAGGGTGAGTACCTCAAGGAGAAAAGGGAAAAATAATCTGGGGAGTGATGATGCGGGCACAATTCCACGGAAGGCCAGATCAAATGTCCACCATGCCGCCACTGTCCTCATCCCACAGCTGAGTGATGCTAAACAGAGCCAGGAAGGAAATTCAACAAGATGTGACGCTTGGAAGTACTAGTGGGCAGTCTTGGGCGCAAAGGGTGGATGAGGTCCAGAGTTAAAGTTGTGATCGATATTTTTTATTCAGATAATCTCCAAAACACAACGCTATTCATGTTTCAAAGGGCCTCTTTCTCAAGTGACAGAGATAAACCCTTTGTACCCTGAAACACGTTGTGTTTTATAGATTATCTGAATAAACAATATCGATAACTACTTTAACTCTGGACCTCATCCATCGTTTGCGCCCAAGACTGGACACTACTTCTTAGAAACGCTGGTGTTCCAAGCATCACATCCTAACATAGGTGACCATAGGGAGATGTTTCGACCCGTCCCTGGTCTTTATTGCTCATTTGCTGTGCTCAGCGTGGAGATGAAAAAAACGCACCACGCACTGAGAGTCAACATTTCTCCATCTTCACCCTACCTCCAAGCTAGGCGCAGTGTTTGAGGAATAAAGACCCGGGACGGGTCGAAACATCTCCTCTATGGTCACCTATGTTCCCACATAATCCATTGGTTCTGTGCTTGATACACTAATAAAATTTCTTCCTTTACAGCATTTAACGTGAAGAGTGAGGTTGATTTTACATTCTACTGACTATTGGGATTTTTCCCATTTAGCCTGCATCTACAATCAAAGCCGAATACACACCAACACTCTACTACCTAGTTACAAAGCACCGATGCTCAGTTTATGGGCAGGAGTGTCCAAAGATTTGGTTATGTGCCATTTCAGAAGTTGCAATAAAAAAATTACTCACCGAAATGCAAATTGATTCAAATTTTAGGGGAAAGGGCAGATGTCCTGCAAAAAAGCTATCATCCAGTGATGAACCCCAAATTTTTTACTTTTGCTTTAGGGATCTACCTTATCAGCAAATGTTCCTTTGACTCTAGCCTCTAACAGGCCCTAACTTAAAACCACAGTCACTAGGTATATACTAAAATACTCCCAAAAAATGAAAAGTTCCGTCAACTCTACTAAACCCATCATAGATCTTGGTTGGGTTTCTAATTGTGTAATTTATGAGTCCCTGCTCTGGCTCTGCTTTAGAGACCTTCCTTATCAGCATGTGTTCCTCTGGCTCTAGCCTCCAACAGCCCCTAACTAAATATAGTCACTAGGTATATACTAAAATACTCCCAAAAAATGAAAAGTTCCGTCAACTCTACTAAACCCATCATAGAGCTTGGTTGGGTTTCTAATTGTGTAATTTATGAGTCCCTGCTCTGCTTTAGGGACTTTCCTTATCAGCAAGTGTTCCTCTGGCTCTAGCCTCCAACAGCCTATAACTTTAAATTGTAGTAACTATGTATATACTAAAATACCCCCAAAAATGAAAAGCTCTGTCAACTCTACTAAACCCATCATAGATCTTGGTTGGGTTTCCAAATGTGTAATTTATGAGTTCCTGCTCAGCTTCAGTGCATTAGGGACCTTCCTTAACATCAAGTGTTCCTTTGGTTTTAGCCTCCAACAGCCCCTAACTTAAAACTATAGTCAGTAGATATATACTAAAATATATAAAAAAATTAAACGTTTCGTCAAGTCTACTAAACGCGTCATAGACCTAGGTTGGATATCTAAATGTGTATTTTATGAGTACCTACCCTGCAGCAAAGGGGTTAACATTACCACTGCCTCTAAAAGCAGGTAGAAAATTCAATCTTTACCAGAAAAGATAAAAAAATAAAAAAAGAAAATTCAATGGTCGGGAATAGTCATTTCAACAACTTAAAAACAGAGGTGATTACGATGAGAGGACCAAGGCGAACCAATTATTGCCATAATGCAAGAACGGACAAAAAAAAAATCTGAAAGGTGAAAATGAGAGAGAAAGATTAAAAGTGTCTTCATGTCCATCTCCTAATGAAAGATGTAATAATTTCTGTCAAAATGACTGGGTTATTACGTTTGCTCTGCTGAATATATTTGGTGTAATTACTCCTTGTTAGAAAATGACCATTCACAAGATGCAGGTGTAGACTGTTGAACGGTGGCCAACGATCCTGCTCCTTTTACCCACCGCACTTTGTTCCATGCTCCACTATGCAATTAATCCCATTATGGAGGCAGCTGCACTCTGTGTTTAAAACCATTTCACCAAGAGATGCACCAGAGCTCACTGTGAAGCACATAATTTGATTTCTTTCTTTCTTTTTTTTTTTTTTGCTTTTTATTTTAAGATCTGCCTCTTTTTTTTTTTTTTGCTAAGAGATAACTACTCCGGTTGGAAAAACACAACAAAAAGGTTGTAAATATTTAGTAGACAAAAAATAAAAGCACACGAAAGAAAATGAAAAATTCTGACACATAATTTCATACTGTAACTGCTCTCAGCAGAAAGCACAATGGAAATGTTTAAGAGTAAAAAAAATAAGAATTAAAAAAAAATATCCGGCATGTGATTTCAAACTGTTTTGTTCAGAAAGTAAAGAAAAGATTCTAAATGTTTGATTTAAAAAAATGTAAGCATAACACTTTAGGTACATAATTAGATTTTTTTTGTTTAAAGATCTGTAAGAGTTAGAGATGGTTGCAGTAAATGTTCCTTGGATAAAAAGGGTGCAAGAATATATAAATAAAAAAAAAAAAAAAAAAAGAAAAATCAAGAGCATCATTTCATAACTGCTCAAAAAAGCACAAAATATAAAACTTTAGGGGATATTACAATTTTGAAAACATTCAAAAAATTCTAAATTTTCAGGTGTAAATTTGGATTCTTTTTTACTCCTTTTCTTTACTTGATTTGCCTTTACATGAGAATATAACTTTTCTGATTAGGAAGCAAGAAGAAATGGTTGTAAATAATTCATAGACAATTAAATCAAAATGTATCCACATGATTAGAATTTTTTTTCTATAACAGGTAACAGCTCGCTCGTAAGGTATCAACTATTTGGTAAATATGAAACAAAAAAAAGCAAAACATAAACAAACAAACTGCAAAGGCAAAGTGATTGGGAATTTAGACTGTGAGCCCCGATGGGGACAGTGATAAACGATGTCCATAAAATGCTGCGAGTAAAATACATGAATAAAAACAGAAAAGAAGATTCATAAAATTTAAAGAAAAAACTTTCCTGCAGGAAGATTCTTCGCTTCCAACTAATATGCGTTTAGCAAATACTTAATGTCGTGATAGATAAACTTTTTAATGGTCATTTTTATCTCGCTGTCTCCACTTGTCTGCTGGCTGCAATGAAATAATTCAATTGTCTAAATGGGAATTTGTGAATGTGCTCAACCTTGATTTCATTTGTAAAATTAAATTAAATGCAGGTTCAATTACTGTATATATTCCAGATAATAGTACTGCGCTGGATGCTGTGTACTGCTGTCTGCACATGAGAACCGAGGTGTGAGATGTTCCTTGACCTTTGTTAAGGGTGTAGCGAGGAGGCTATTGGTGTCCCAGGTTCCGTATACTATGGGGGTGGCAACAAGCTTCAGACATTTACCAAAATTGTGCCTAATACTTCACCATTCATGGAACAACTGTATGACACTAATGTAATAAAATAGGGGAGCAAAGAATAACTGAGAGAGGCATGTCTGTCACCAAGCTAGTTGACTTTTTTACAATGTTGACCAGTAAAAGAGCGCAGCTCTGGAGTATAATACAGGATGTAACTCAGGATCAGTACAGGATCAGTAATGTAATGTTTGTACACAGTGACTGCACCAGCAGAATAGTGAGTGCAGCTCTGGGGTATAATACAGGATGTAACTCAGGATCAGTACAGGATCAGTAATGTAATGTATGTATACAGTGACTGCACCAGCAGCATAGCGAGCGCAGCTCTGGAGGATAATACAGGATGTGACTCAGGATTAGTGTTGAGCCACCCCCGTAGTGTTCGAGTTCGGTTCGGTTCGTCGAACACCCGTGTGTTCGCCGAACTGTTCGTCGAACTGTTCGTCGAACACCTTCAAACACCGTTAAAACCAATGGCAGGCAAACAAAAACACATAGAAACACATAGAAAACACCTTCAAAGGTGTCCAAAAGCTGACAAACTGCTCAGAAGACACAACTAACACATGGAAAAGTGACAAGTACATATAGTCATGCGAAAATAAAAGAGGTGGAGGAGTAAAAGGAGGGGGAGACACAGATATAGGCATGTCATGCCCTTCTAAAATCCAAAAAGTGAGAAGCCGACACGGCCAGTCCGCTCCAGCCCGTGCCACCTCCGTGTCGCCGGGTTTGTGCCAGAGCTGCGGTGGACCCTGACGGCCAGCCCCCCTCTCCCAATACTGGTGCCTGTCCGCTGGTGGGTCGAGCGAGCCCCCCTGTGGTGGAGGCAGCTCTAAGCTTTTTAATTTAAATTGTCTCTCTAATTTGAATAAATACACTTTAAATCCATTTACAAGGATCTATTGGAGGGCAAGTCTCATGCCAGCAGCCGCGTAATTCCAGCTCCAGTAGCGTCCACTAAAGCTGCTGCAGTTAAAAAGCTTTTATAAGGATCGAGCTCGGCTGTCCACCGCAAGGCATCCTACTGCCAGTCCCAGCCCCTATGCCTTGGGGTGCCTCCTGATGCTCTTCACTGAGTATCCCATGGTCCCGAAGCATTTCCTTTGAAAAAATTAAGTGTCTAAACTACAGGTGGTGTAGCTTGCTTAACAGCCGGGATAATCCGCTGACTAGCAGACACTGCTACTAGGCACAAAGTATTTCCTGGGCTAGATGTGTAGCACCCTGAGGATTCGGCTGCTACAGGGGTATTGCACCTCACCCAGAGGTGTGATATTCCACTCCCGGGTAAAGATGGAGTGTGGAACTGAGCTCAGTAGGCTGCATACACTACATACATCCCATTTCCGGGGGACAGATCAACGGTACTCCCACCAGTTTATGTGCAGGTACGATAGAGTCTGTCCCTGGCTGGAGTGGGAGGGGGTTGGAACATCCCAGTAGTGTAGGGGCAGATAGGGGGAGCAGTCTGGGTAGTGATAGGAGCTCATTGGGTGCTGGTCACCTGAGCTCACACATAGAGGGAGTATATAAGGTGGGAACCATCTTAGATCAGGGTCAGACAGGCAGACAGCTACTAGTCAGCCTGTTGTAGAGGGTCAAGCAGTCCTGAAGGAAGAGAGAGAGGAGTCAGAAGGACCCAGAGGGGAAGAAGAGGGAACCCCAAGAGCCCAAATACAAGCAACAGGGTGAAGGGTTGGCACAAGGGTACCGGATCCCAAGCTGGTGGAGGGCACTAATCCTCAGCCAGAGACCGGAGGTTGTGGGCAGAATCTGCCACGACCCCCCCACTAAATCCACCAGGAAGGCAGACCAAGTATAGGGTCAGGGAACCCAGAGGAGGTGTACCCACCAAGAGGCCCGAGGGAGCCGGACATAAGTGGATCCCTGGTGGGGAAGGCCAGAGAAAAGGAACGTCAGAAAGGGAGCTCAGGATCACGCTCCAGAATTACCTGGGGGTTGGCCGAGTCCAGGACCTGGTGGACGCAGCACGGCTCGGGCGGTCACTCAAGGCCGGAGTGACCAGAACAACAGCAGTAAGTAAACACCTTGAACTGCATAGCCCGACTCTGAGTCTTAATACCACCCTCACTGCACCACCACAACCACCACCCTCTACAACTGACCCCCTGAGGCTATACCCCTCCCGTTGGGGGTTGTACTATCAGAAGCTGCACACACACCATCAGCCTCAGCGGACCCTGCTGCAGCGGCGGCCGTATTGACCGCAAATCAACGGGTGGCGTAGTCGACACTAAAGAACATCCAGCAACATCTGTAGGACTGCCACACACTGAGCTTGACACCCTGGGCACGGACCGGGTCACCGCCACTCGGAGACTACAACCCCCATCTGATCCGGCTCCGGGTATCCCCCAAACAACACTGGCCCAGGGGGCGCGTCAGATGCAGTTAAAAATTTGTAATTAGATACTCTCGTTGGATGCTGAGAAAGCATTCCATAGAGTCTCCTGGCACGCCATATATGATTCTCTTAAAAAGCTTGGGGTAGGGGTCTAGGGGACCCTTTTATAGCCAAAATCACGGCCCTGTATCGCAATACGTCACCTAGGCTGAAGATAAATGGAACTGTAGCACCCTGAGGGCTCGGTTGCTACAGACGTATTGCACCTCACCCAGAGGTGTGATATCTCACTCTCAGGTAAGGATGGAGTGTGGATCAGGACCCGACACCTGCATGCATTACACCACATTGCCGTGGGGCAGGGCGACCAATATGCCCCTGAGATGGGCACGACAGTCCCTGTCCCTGGCTGGAGTGGGGGGAGGGAACACTGAGGAAGGGGAACCCTGTAGTGCAGGAGCAGGGAGGAAGCAGTTCCTGGGTGCATTGAGAAGGGAGTATAAAAGGTGGGCACCATCTTAGTTCAGTGCAGAGAAGTCTGAGCAGAAGTGGCAGGGAGCAGGGGCTCTGCATGAGCTCTGCTCCGGAGGCGGGCCTAGTAACAGAGGCCCAGGCCTGGAAGAGGGAGAAGGAAGGAAGAGGAGCGGAGAAGGCTCCAGGAACGAGGAATGAAGGGATCCCAGGGGTGCGGACGGGCGAGTCGCCACCGCACGCCCGAATCCACCTGCGTGGAGGGGTCAGGCCAAAGGGGGAGACCGGTCCCCGAACTAGTGGAGGCAGGAAACGACCCTCAGCTAGAAACCGGAGGCTCTGACATTTTATGTGGCGCAGCCCCTCGCTACACCCGCTAGGAAGGCACCACATAGGGTCAGGGAAACTGGCGCCAAGTTTACCAAGAGGAGGCCCGAGGCAGCCGGAAAGAAGTGTTGGTAAGAAAGGCCAGACAAAGGACACACAAAGGGGGTCCTGTGAAGTGCTCCAAAGTTATCTGGGAGTTGTCTGAGCCCCTCACCTGGTGAGCACAGTACGACGTGGGCAGCCGTTACCTGCAGACGTGGTCTGGATAATAAGAACTGTGAGTAAAGGCCCTGGACTGCATCACTGACTCCGTGTCGTTACTGCTGCTGCCCTGCACCATCACCCCCATCCTCCGCATACACTGCCCTGAGGCTATACTCCTCCCGTGGGGAGTTATGCTACGCTCTGCTGCACCCACAACACCAGCCTCAGCGGTCTGCCCTGTAGCGGCGGTTCACTCTGACCGCAATCCACGGGTGGCGTAGTCGGACATTTAAACATCAAAACCACATAAATAGTTCCGCCACTGGTTTGACCGCCCTGAGCCACGGAACCGGGTCGCCGCCACGAAGACTATAACCACCAGCATCCACCAAAAAGGGTCCGGCTCCGGGTGTCCCAAGGCCCAGGGGGTGCGTCAGAACATTTTCATCACCTTTCACAATCACCAATGGGACAAGGCAGGGATGTCCTCTGTCCCCTCTCTTATACATCCTAGTGACGGAGCACCTGCTCTCATCAATTCGCCATAACCCCAATATTAGGTGGATTGAGGTGGGAGGCACCGAGTACAAGTGCTCTCTATTTGCTGATGATGTCCTAGTATATATCACTCAATCACATATATCCATCCATGCTGTTATGGCTGAAATAGATCACTTTGTTACATGGTAAAATTTTAAAATCAATGCAGCGAAGTCTGAGGCCCTCGATGTCTCCCTCCCCAAATCCATATAGGATTCCATCCAGTCCAACTTTCCCTTTGCCTGGCCCTCACAGGGTATCAAATACTTAGGAATTCCTATTCATAGAGACCTCTCCCATCTATGTTATCTTAATTTTGGGCCCTTTATTGAACAATTCCATACAGACCACGGTTGGCAAGTTAGAACTGTAAGATTCACTACGTGAACCACTGGTGTTTTGTGGAAAAGCACATGTACACCGCGTTCCAAATTATTATGCAAAAAGTGTTTAGGAGTGATAAGGGAAGAATTTGTTTGTTTGTCAGTTAAACTCATTGATGGTGATGTGTGTCAGGGCTCTTTATATCACTGTAAGCAATTGCAGACACCTGTGCTAATTAGTTTGGCAGGTGTGTCCAATGAAAGGCAAGACTACTTAAGAAGGCTCTCTCACATTATTAAGCAGCCTACATTTTCTGCCAAAATGGGAAAGAAAAAGGATGTGTCGGCTGCTGAGAAGCAACAAATTGTGGAGTGTTTAGGTCAAGGCATGACTACAATCAACATTGTGCGATGATCAGGAAGAAGTGTCTTGGCAATCAAGAAGTATGTAGCTGATTCACAGTACACACGTGTGCGTGCTGATAAGGGCAAATTGAGGACTCTTTCCTACAGGCAATTACGTCAGGTTGAAAGAGCAGCGGCAAAAAAGCCTTGTCATAGCAGCAGACAAGTTTTTGAAGCTGCTTGTGCCTCCAACATCCCCCAAACAACAAGATGCAGGGTCCTTCAGAGGTTTGCAGCTGTGCATACGCCATCCTGTCGACCTCCTCTATCCACTTCACACAAGCAGAAACGGCTCCAGTGGGCCAAACATTACATGAAGACTGATTTCAAAACTGTTTTGTTCACGGATGAGTGCCGTGCAGCGCTCGATGGTCCAGATGGATGGAGTGGAGGATGGCTGGTTGATGGACACCCCACGCAAACACGGCTACAGCGCCAACAAGGAGGAGGTGGAGTAATGTTTTGGGCTGGAATCATGGGGAGAGAGATTGTCGGCCCCTTTAGGATCCCTGAAGGCGCTAAAGATGAACTCCATAATGTATGTGGATTTTCTCAAACAGCACTTCCTGCCATGGTTCAAGAAGAAGAACCGTGTATTTCACAGCAAGATCATTTTTCTGCATGATAATGCACCATCTCATGCTGCACATAAAACATCTGCATCTCTGGCTGATATGGGCATAAAAGGGGACAAACTTATGGTGTGACCCCCATGCTCCCCTGACCTCTACCCCATTCAGAACCTCTGGAGCATCATTAAAAGGAGTGTCTATGATGGCGGGAGGCAGTTCACATCTAAGCAACAGCTCTGGGAGGGTATTCTGTCCTCATGCAAAACAATTGAAGCAGAAACCATCCAAAACCTGACAAATTCAATGGACGAGAGAGTTCAGAAGCTCCTTTCGAACAAGGGGTCCTATGTGAAAATGTAACATCACCTAGAATAAAGTTTTGAGTTGAAAACTGTTTGATTTCAGTTTCTAACAACCTGCTAATGCTTATAATTTCAAAAATGACCATTTTTTTGGTCTTTATTAAAATGAAAAGGTTGATCGAAAAGTTTGGGGGATCTAAGAGTGTGGCAACCCAGTAGTCATGATTACTTCGAATTCTGACAATATGAGGGTCATGCTGCAGGTAGTGCAGCAAGAAGGCACTTATGTGTCTTGCGCATCTCGGAGCCCCAAAATTATTTTCCGGGCTAGATGCAGCTAAAAATTATTTTTAATTTTAAATCTGGTGGAGCTTATTATAGATGGCCTAATAGGATCAGTGCTGCACACTGCTACAAAGCCCAAATTATTTTCCAGTCAAGATACAGATAAACATGATTAGTAATTTGAAAGCTTAAAACGTTTGGTAGGGTGATTTTAACCAATCATCAAGCTTTTACTCTCCCCAGGATGACACAGGGGTAGAAAAGTCGTTTCGGATCCATGATTTGTTCATCTTTATGAACGTGAGTCTGTCTACATTATCAGTGGAGAGCCACGTGCGCTTATCTGTCAGCACACCACCAGCAGCGCTGAACACACGTTCAGACAGAACGCTGGCTGCGGGGCATGACAAGATCTCCAAGGCGTAAGTGGCTAGCTCCGGCCATTTATCCAGATTGGAAGCCCAAAAAGAGCAAGGGTCCAGTGACACAGTCGTGGCTTCAATGTTTACTTGGAGATACTCCTGTACCATCGTCTCTAGGCGTTGACTATGTGTCAGACTTCTTGTCTCCTGTGGCCTTGCAAAGGATGGGCTAAAAAAGTGGTGAAATGATTCCGCAAAATTGATGTTACCAGCAGATACTGTGGTTCTGTTACGGTTTGAGTGCTGAACACTTGACGGTCCCACGGTTGGCAAGTTGGAACTGTGAGATTCACTACGTGCACCACTGGTATTTTGTGGAAAAGCACATGTAAGATTCTGCAACAGTCTCTGCTGATACTCCTGCTTGCGTGCATCCCTTTCTATGGCAGGAATAATTTCTGCAAATTTACTTTTGTACCGGGGATCTAACAGTGTGGCATCCCAGTAGTCAGGATTATTTCTAATTCTCACAATTCGAGGGTCATGTTGCAGGTAGTGCAGCAAGAAGGCACTCATGTGTGTTGCGCATCCAGGAGCACCAAGTCCCTGTTGTGTTGGTGGCGAGGTAATAATCATGCTTCCTTCCTCTGTCCTCTCCCCCCAACCTCGCACAACAGAAATGTGATCAAGGTCTCCCTCATCTGATGAGTCTTCCATCAGTTCGTCCTCCACTTCTTCCTGGGCTCCTGCACCTTCCTCACTAGTTTGGCTGCTACCATGCGCCCTGGTAAAACCATCTCCCCCACCCTCACATGCCTGCCGCCTTGGTGCTGCCGACCTTCTGGACCTTGCAGATGTTAGCCCTTCCGCATACAACTCCTCCTCCTCTACTTCCTCCACCTCCTCTTGTGCCACCACCTGACTCCGAATTCTGTTTAACATGTGCTCCAGCATGTAAATCACCGGAATAGTCATGCTGATAATGGCATCGTCAGCACTAAACATCTTCGTCGCCATTTCAAAACTGTGCAGAAGGGTGCATAGGTCCCTGATCTGAGACCACTCCTCCAGCGTGATTTGCCCCACCTCTGAATCTCGTTGGCCCAGGCTATACGTCAGAACGTATTGCACCAGGGCTTGTCGGTGCTGCCACAGTCGCTGCAACATGTGCAGAGTTGAATTCCACCGGGTAGGCACATCGCATTTTAGCCGGTGAAGTGGCAGGCCCAACGACTTCTGTAGAGATGTAAGTCGCTGAGCTGCGGGATGCGAATGGCGGAAGTGAGCACACAGCGACCGTGCCCTCTGCAGAAGGCCATCTAGTCTGGGATAGTGGGCTAAAAATTGCTGGACAACCAGGTTCAACACGTGAGCCATACAAGGCACGTGTGTGACATTGCCCCGGCGAAGGGCCGCACCCAGGTTTGCAGCATTGTCGCACACGGCCTTCCCTGGTTTCAGGTCCAGTGGAGACAACCATTCATGAAATTGGTTCTCCAGAGCTGACCACAACTCCTCAGCTGTGTGACTCACATTTCCCAGACATTTCAATGTAAAAACCGTCTGATGACGTTGAGCCCTACTGCCAGCATAGTAAGGAGGTGTGCAGGATCCCTTCTGCGCAGTTAGAAAGCTTGTGGCATGACCAGACAGGCTTTGGGTGCAGGTGGAAGACCGAGAGGAGGTTGAGGAGGCAGAAGCAGTGGAGGAACTTTGACATAAAGAGGATTGACGCACAACTCGTGGGGACGGCAAGACTTGGACAGCAGCCCCTTGTCCTGCTGTCACCATAGTTACCCAGTGCCCAGTCAGCGACATGTAACGCCCCTGTCCATGCCTACTCGTCCAAGTGTCTGTGGTGAAATGCACCCTGTCACACACAGAGTTTCTCAAAGAAGCGGTGATGTTGTGTGCGACATGCTGGTGGAGCGCAGGCACACCTTTCTTTGAGAAGTAGTGCCGACTGGGCATCTGGTACTGGGGCACTGCGACGGACATAAGGTCTCGAAAATCCTCTGTGTCCACCAGGCGGAAAGGCAGCATTTCTGTAGCCAAGAGCTTGCAGATGGTGAAATTCAACCTCTTAGCTTTCTCATGGCTAGGAGGAAATGGTCTTTTACTTGTCCACATTTGAGGGACCGAGGGCTGGCTATTGTGCTTAGACGGGGTTGATAAGGGTGTCCCCGGCAAACTGCCGGTCTGTGAGGAAGATGCAGGCGGACATGTTAGGTTGCCTTCATCCAAAGGTGGTGCTATCGATGTCGGACAGCGCTCAACACCAGCTGGTGTTACCACCTCCAAAGAAAATGATGACCTGCCAATCACGCTGGCTGTTGCGGGTAAAGAGTAGTGTTGAGCCACCCCCGTAGTGTGCGAGTTCGGTTCGGTTCGTCGAACACCCGTGTGTTCGCCGAACTGTTCGTCGAACTGTTCGTCGAACACCTTCGAACACCGTTAAAACCAATGGCAGGCAAACAAAAACACATAGAAACACATAGAAAACACCTTCAAAGGTGTCCAAAAGCTGACAAACTGCTCAGAAGACACAACTAACACATGGAAAAGTGACAAGTACATATAGTCATGCGAAAAGAAAAGAGGTGGAGAAGTAAAAGGAGGGGGAGACACAGATATAGGCATGTCATGCCCTTCTAAAATCCAAAAAGTGAGAAGCCGAGACGGCCAGTCCGCTCCTGCCCGTGCCACCTCCGTGTCGCCGGGTTTGTGCCAGAGCCGCGGTGAACCCTGACGGCCAGCCCCCCTCTCCCAATACTGGTGCCTGTCCGCTGGTGGGTCGAGAGAGCCCCCCTGTGGTGGAGGCAGCTCTAAGCTTTTTAATTTAAATTGTCCCTCTAATTTGAATGAATACACTTTAAATCCATTTACAAGGATCTATTGGAGGGCAAGTCTCATGCCAGCAGCCGCGTAATTCCAGCTCCAGTAGCGTCCACTAAAGCTGCTGCAGTTAAAAAGCTTTTATAAGGATCGAGCTCGGCTGTCCACCGCAAGGCATCCTAGTGCCAGTCCCAGCCCCTATGCCTTGGGGTGCCTCCTGATGCTCTTCACTGAGTATCCCGTGGTCCCGAAGCATTTCCTTTGAAAAAATTAAGTGTCCAAACTACAGGTGGTGTAGCTTGCTTAACAGCCGGGATAATCCGCTGACTAGCAGACACTGCTACTAGGCACAAAGTATTTCCTGGGCTAGATGCAGTTAAAAATTTGTAAGTAGATACTCTCGTTGGATGCTGAGAAAGCATTCCATAGAGTCTCCTGGCACGCCATATATGATTCTCTTAAAAAGCTTGGGGTAGGGGTCTAGGGGACCCTTTTATAGCCAAAATCACGGCCCTGTATCACAATACGTCACCTAGGCTGAAGATAAATGGAACTGTAGCACCGAGGGCTCGGTTGCTACAGACGTATTGCACCTCACCCAGAGGTGTGATATCTCACTCTCAGATAAGGATGGAGTGTGGATCAGGACCCGACACCTGCATGCATTACACCACATTGCCGTGGGGCAGGGCGACCAATATGCCCCTGAGATGGGCACGACAGTCCCTGTCCCTGGCTGGAGTGGGGGGAGGGAACACTGAGGAAGGGGAACCCTGCAGTGCAGGAGCAGGGAGGAAGCAGTTCCTGGGTGCATTGAGAAGGGAGTATAAAAGGTGGGCACCATCTTAGTTCAGTGCAGAGAAGTCTGAGCAGAAGTGGCAGGGAGCAGGGGCTATGCATGAGCTCTGCTCCGGAGGCGGGCCTAGTAACAGAGGCCCAGGCCTGGAAGAGGGAGAAGGAAGGAAGAGGAGCGGAGAAGGCTCCAGGAACGAGGAATGAAGGGATCCCAGGGGTACGGACGGGCGAGTCGCCACCGCACGCCCGAATCCACCTGCGTGGAGGGGTCAGGCCAAAGGGGGAGACCGGTCCCCGAACTAGTGGAGGCAGGAAACGACCCTCAGCTAGAAACCGGAGGCTCTGACATTTTATGTGGCGCAGCCCCTTGCTCCACCCGCTAGGAAGGCACCACATAGGGTCAGGGAAACTGGCGCCAAGTTTACCAAGAGGAGGCCCGAGGCAGCCGGACAGAAGTGTTCGTAAGAAAGGCCAGACAAAGGACACACAAAGGGGGTCCTGTGAAGCGCTCCAAAGTTATCTGGGAGTTGTCTGAGCCCCTCACCTGGTGAGCACAGTACGACGTGGGCAGCCGTTACCTGCAGACGTGGTCTGGATAATAAGAACTGTGAGTAAAGGCCCTGAACTGCATCACTGACTCCGTGTCGTTACTGCTGCTGCCCTGCACCATCACCCCCATCCTCCGCATACACTGCCCTGAGGCTATACTCCTCCCGTGGGGAGTTATGCTACGCTCTGCTGCACCCACAACACCAGCCTTAGCGGTCTGCCCTGTAGCGGCGGTTCACTCTGACCGCAATCCACGGGTGGCGTAGTCGGACATTTAAACATCAAAACCACATAAATAGTTCCGCCACTGGTTTGACCGCCCTGAGCCACGGAACCGGATCTCCGCCACGAAGACTACAACCACCAGCATCCACCAAAAAGGGTCCGGCTCCGGGTGTCCCAAGGCCCAGGGGGTGCGTCAGAACATTTTCATCACCTTTCACAATCACCAATGGGACAAGGCAGGGATGTTCTCTGTCCCCTCTCTTATACATCCTAGTGACGGAGCACCTGCTCTCATCAATTCGCCATAACCCCAATATTAGGTGGATTGAGGTGGGAGGCACCGAGTACAAGTGCTCTCTATTTGCTGATGATGTCCTAGTATATATCACTCAATCACATATATCCATCCCTGCTGTTATGGCTGAAATAGATCACTTTGTTACATGGTAAAATTTTAAAATCAATGCAGCGAAGTCTGAGGCCCTCGATGTCTCCCTCCCCAAATCCATATAGGATTCCATCCAGTCCAACTTTCCCTTTGCCTGGCCCTCACAGGGTATCAAATACTTAGGAATTCCTATTCATAGAGACCTCTCCCATCTATGTTATCTTAATTTTGGGCCCTTTATTGAACAATTCCATACAGACCACGGTTGGCAAGTTAGAACTGTAAGATTCACTACGTGAACCACTGGTGTTTTGTGGAAAAGCACATGTACACCGCGTTCCAAATTATTATGCAAAAAGTGTTTAGGAGTGATAAGGGAAGAATTTGTTTGTTTGTCAGTTAAACTCATTGATGGTGATGTGTGTCAGGGCTCTTTATATCACTGTAAGCAATTGCAGACACCTGTGCTAATTAGTTTGGCAGGTGTGTCCAATGAAAGGCAAGACTACTTAAGAAGGCTCTCTCACATTATTAAGCAGCCTACATTTTCTGCCAAAATGGGAAAGAAAAAGGATGTGTCGGCTGCTGAGAAGCAACAAATTGTGGAGTGTTTAGGTCAAGGCATGACTACAATCAACATTGTGCGATGATCAGGATGAAGTGTCTTGGCAATCAAGAAGTATGTAGCTGATTCACAGTACACACGTGTGCGTGCTGATAAGGGCAAATTGAGGACTCTTTCCTACAGGCAATTACGTCAGGTTGAAAGAGCAGCGGCAAAAAAGCCTTGTCATAGCAGCAGACAAGTTTTTGAAGCTGCTTGTGCCTCCAACGTCCCCCGAACAACAAGATGCAGGGTCCTTCAGAGGTTTGCAGCTGTGCATACGCCATCCTGTCGACCTCCTCTATCCACTTCACACAAGCAGAAACGGCTCCAGTGGGCCAAACATTACATGAAGACTGATTTCAAAACTGTTTTGTTCATGGATGAGTGCCGTGCAGCGCTCGATGGTCCAGATGAATGGAGTGGAGGATGGCTGGTTGATGGACACCCCACGCAAACACGGCTACAGCGCCAACAAGGAGGAGGTGGAGTAATGTTTTGGGCTGGAATCATGGGGAGAGAGATTGTCGGCCCCTTTAGGATCCCTGAAGGCGCTAAAGATGAACTCCATAATGTATGTGGATTTTCTCAAACAGCACTTCCTGCCATGGTTCAAGAAGAAGAACCGTGTATTTCACAGCAAGATCATTTTTCTGCATGATAATGCACCATCTCATGCTGCACATAAAACATCTGCATCTCTGGCTGATATGGGCATAAAAGGGGACAAACTTATGGTGTGACCCCCATGCTCCCCTGACCTCTACCCCATTCAGAACCTTTGGAGCATCATTAAAAGGAGTGTCTATGATGGCGGGAGGCAGTTCACATCTAAGCAACAGCTCTGGGAGGGTATTCTGTCCTCATGCAAAACAATTGAAGCAGAAACCATCCAAAACCTGACAAATTCAATGGACGAGAGAGTTCAGAAGCTCCTTTCGAACAAGGGGTCCTATGTGAAAATGTAACATCACCTAGAATAAAGTTTTGAGTTGAAAACTGTTTGATTTCATTTTCTAACAACCTGCTAATGCTTATAATTTCAAAAATGACCATTTTTTTGGTCTTTATTAAAATGAAAAGGTTGATCGAAAAGTTTGGGGGATCTAAGAGTGTGGCAACCCAGTAGTCATGATTACTTCGAATTCTGACAATATGAGGGTCATGCTGCAGGTAGTGCAGCAAGAAGACACTTATGTGTCTTGCGCATCTCGGAGCCCCAAAATTATTTTCCGGGCTAGATGCAGCTAAAAATTATTTTTAATTTTAAATCTGGTGAAGCTTATTATAGATGGCCTAATAGGATCAGTGCTGCACACTGCTACAAAGCCCAAATTATTTTCCAGTCAAGATACAGATAAACATGATTAGTAATTTGAAAGCTTAAAACGGTTGGTAGGGTGATTTTCACCAATCATCAAGCTTTTACTCTCCCCAGGATAACACAGGGGTAGAAAAGTCGTTTCGGATCCATGATTTGTTCATCTTTATGAACGTGAGTCTGTCTACATTATCAGTGGAGAGCCGCGTGCGCTTATCTGTCAGCACACCACCAGCAGCGCTGAACACACGTTCAGACAGAACGCTGGCTGCGGGGCATGACAAGATCTCCAAGGCGTAAGTGGCTAGCTCCGGCCATTTATCCAGATTGGAAGCCCAAAAAGAGCAAGGGTCCAGTGACACAGTCGTGGCTTCAATGTTTACTTGGAGATACTCCTGTACCATCGTCTCTAGGCGTTGACTATGTGTCAGACTTCTTGTCTCCTGTGGCCTTGCAAAGGATGGGCTAAAAAAGTGGTGAAATGATTCCGCAAAATTGATGTTACCAGCAGATACTGTGGTTCTGTTACGGTTTGAGTGCTGAACACTTGACGGTCCCACGGTTGGCAAGTTGGAACTGTGAGATTCACTACGTGCACCACTGGTATTTTCTGGAAAAGCACATGTAAGATTCTGCAACAGTCTCTGCTGATACTCCTGCATGCGTGCATCCCTTTCTATGGCAGGAATAATTTCTGCAAATTTACTTTTGTACCGGGGATCTAACAGTGTGGCAACCCAGTAGTCAGGATTATTTCTAATTCTCACAATTCGAGGGTCATGTTGCAGGTAGTGCAGCAAGAAGGCACTCATGTGTGTTGCGCATCCAGGAGCACCAAGTCCCTGTTGTGTTGGTGGCGAGGTAACAATCATGCTTCCTTCCTCTGTCCTCTCCCCCCAACCTCGCACAACAGAAATGTGATCAAGGTCTCCCTCATCTGATGAGTCTTCCATCAGTTCGTCCTCCACTTCTTCCTGGGCTCCTGCACCTTCCTCACTAGTTTGGCTGCTACCATGCGCCCTGGTAAAACCATCTCCCCCACCCTCACATGCCTGCCGCCTTGGTGCTGCCGACCTTCTGGACCTTGCAGATGTTAGCCCTTCCGCATACAACTCCTCCTCCTCTACTTCCTCCACCTCCTCTTGTGCCACCACCTGACTCCGAATTCTGTTTAACATGTGCTCCAGCATGTAAATCACCGGAATAGTCATGCTGATAATGGCATCGTCAGCACTAAACATCTTCGTCGCCATTTCAAAACTGTGCAGAAGGGTGCATAGGTCCCTGATCTGAGACCACTCCTCCAGCGTGATTTGCCCCACCTCTGAATCTCGTTGGCCCAGGCTATACGTCAGAACGTATTGCACCAGGGCTTGTCGGTGCTGCCACAGTCGCTGCAACATGTGCAGAGTTGAATTCCACCGGGTAGGCACATCGCATTTTAGCTGGTGAAGTGGCAGGCCCAACGACTTCTGTAGAGATGTAAGTCGCTGAGCTGCGGGATGCGAACGGCGGAAGTGAGCACACAGCGACCGTGCCCTCTGCAGAAGGCCATCTAGTCTGGGATAGTGGGCTAAAAATTGCTGGACAACCAGGTTCAACACGTGAGCCATACAAGGCACGTGTGTGACATTGCCCCGGCGAAGGGCCGCACCCAGGTTTGCAGCATTGTCGCACACGGCCTTCCCTGGTTTCAGGTCCAGTGGAGACAACCATTCATGAAATTGGTTGTCAGAGCTGACCACAACTCCTCAGCTGTGTGACTCACATTTCCCAGACATTTCAATGTAAAAACCGCCTGATGACGTTGAGCCCTACTGCCAGCATAGTAAGGAGGTGTGCAGGATCCCTTCTGCGCAGTTAGAAAGCTTGTGGCATGACCAGACAGGCTTTGGGTGCAGGTGGAAGACCGAGAGGAGGTTGAGGAGGCAGAAGCAGTGGAGGAACTTTGACATAAAGAGGATTGACGCACAACTCGTGGGGACGGCAAGACTTGGACAGCAGCCCCTTGTCCTGCTGTCACCATAGTTACCCAGTGCCCAGTCAGCGACATGTAACGCCCCTGTCCATGCCTACTCGTCCAAGTGTCTGTGGTGAAATGCACCCTGTCACACACAGAGTTTCTCAAAGAAGCGGTGATGTTGTGTGCGACATGCTGGTGGAGCACAGGCACACCTTTCTTTGAGAAGTAGTGCCGACTGGGCATCTGGTACTGGGGCACTGCGACGGATATAAGGTCTCGAAAATCCTCTGTGTCCACCAGGCGGAAAGGCAGCATTTCTGTAGCCAAGAGCTTGCAGATGGTGAAATTCAACCTCTTAGCTTTCTCATGGCTAGGAGGAAATGGTCTTTTACTTGTCCACATCTGAGGGACCGAGGGCTGGCTATTGTGCTTAGACGGGGTTGATAAGGGTGTCCACGGCAAACTGCCGGTCTGTGAGGAAGATGCAGGCGGACATGTTAGGTTGCCTTGATCCAAAGGTGGTGCTATCGATGTCGGACAGCGCTCAAGACCAGCTGGTGTTACCACCTCCAAAGAAAATGATGACCTGCCAATCACGCTGGCTGTTGCGGGTAAAGAGGTGGCAGGTCTGCGCCCCAAAACAGGTGTGACTGCTGTCCCCCCAGTCACAGAGGATGAAGAGGCCGCGCATGCACAAGATATGGCAGACGGTGGTTGGCCCGGCCGGCTAGGCCGCATTGTAGCACACTGAGCTTCCCACTGCAACTTATGCTTCATGTCCATGTGCCGGTTCATGCATGAAGTACTCAAACTATGTATTTTTTGGCCTCTACTTAGCTTTTGCTGACAAATGTTACAGATAACACGAGTTGGGTCATCTTTATCGATCTGAAAAAATGCCCAGGCTATGCAAGGCTTAGCACCCATGCGACCTGAAGAGCCACCACGACTTGTGGTGAGAGGCAGAGTTGTGTTTGAGGATGCAGTTGTTGACGTGCTTCCAGTACTACGTCTCTGTCCAGGAAGGCGCAACCTGACCTCGTCGTCACTAGCATCTTCCTCCACCTCCTCTGCTGACCTCATCTCTTGGCTGACTGTGGGTTGACAGTAAGTGGGATCTCCGACCTCATCATCATCACCCTGTGCGTTATCACACCCGTCGTCCTCAGAGCCAACCTGTTCCTGCCCTGACAAAAAACTAAAGTTGTCGCTCCAATCAGGTATTTGAGTCTTATCATCGTCTTCCTCATTGTCTCCACCAACAGGAGTTACAGTTTGGGAATGAGGGTCTACATTATGGTCAGAACCTTCTGCGTCTGGTCCTGGATCCGACTCAAAAAGATTCTGGGCATCAGTGCAGATCATTTCCTCGTCTGGATTCACAGAAGCGCTGGAGTCGACCTCTGATTCCCAGGCTATAGTATGAGTAAACAGCTCTGCAGACTCAACCATCTGTTCTACCTCATACTCAGACGGGCAGCTGGAGATTTGGGAGCTGTGAGGAAGCAAGTGCGATTTGGGTGACACCTTTGAGGACTGGAGTATTTGTGATGTTGAAGTTGATGTGGAGGAGAGCCCACTTAAAGGAGCACTTGATATCCGTTGAAGCACCTGCTGTTTTTGTGCCTCATCTGGAATTTGTAGCGATTGGCGTGGCCGTAAGAAAGGGATCTTATCACATTGTCCGCTAAAAGAAGTAGACATTTTAGTTTGGCTGGAAGATGGTCTTTCTTCTGCACCTACCCCACGGACACAACCTTTTTTCCCCTTCCCAACACGCCTATTCCCCTTTCCACCAGCAGCAGGCCTTTTTCCACTCATTTTGGTGGTTAACTAATTCACAACTCTGGAGTTGTTTGCACAAAAAAACAATGGATGGTAACCGAGCAGAGCTGAGTGGCCAAACTGTGGTATTAGGCCAAAACTATTGGCTGGGTTAGATGCAGAAAAAAAATATTTTTAATTTGCAACCTGATGGAGGTCAGTATAGATGGACTAATAGACCAAGTCCCACACACCGCTAGAAGCCCAAATATTTTTTCAGAGCTAGATGCAGAAAATTTTTTTATTCAATTTGCAACCTGATGGAGGTCAGTATAGATGGACTAATAGACCAAGTCCCACACACTGCTAGAAGCCCAAATATTTTTTCAGAGCTAGATGCAGAAAAAAATTATTTTTAATTTGTAACCTGATGGAGGTCAGTATAGATGGACTAATAGACCAAGTCCCACACACCGCTAGAAGCCCAAATATTTTTTCAGAGCTAGATGCAGAAAAAAATTATATTCAATTTGCAACCTGCTGGAGGTCAGTATAGAAGGACTAATAGAACAAGTCCCACACACTGCTAGAAGCCCAAATATTTTTTCAGAGCTAAATGAAGAAAAAAATTATTTTTAATTTGCAACCTGATGGAGGTCAGTATAGATGGACTAATAGACCAAGTCCCACACACTGCTAGAAGCCCAAATATTTTTTCAGAGCTAGATGCAGAAAAAAATTATTTTTAATTTGCAACCTGATGGAGGTCAGTATAGATGGACTAATAGACCAAGTCCCACACACTGCTAGAAGCCCAAATATTTTTTCAGAGCTAGATGCAGAAAAAAATTATTTTTAATTTGCAACCTGATGGAGGTCAGTATAGATGGACTAATAGAATGATGCTATGCCCAAAAGATTTTACTTCACTAGGTGCAGTAAAAAAATTGGTATTCTATACACAGGTGGTATATCTTGCAACACAGATAGGCTACTCCACTGACTAACACACTCTGCAATAGGCCAAAAAGGATTAGCTTTGCTAGATTCAGCCAAATGCTGTGAAAAAAACTTGCACAGCACTGGCACAGACCTGCCTGGCAAAAACTGATAGGAACTGATGTAACCTAGTCCTGAAAAGGACTGCAATTACAATTAGTCTTTACTCCCACAATCTATCTATTTAAGAGCACAGACCTGCTTGATAAAAGTCGTAGGAAATGCTGTAACCTAGTCCTTAAAAGGACTGCAATCACAACTATTCCCTACTCCCAAGCTATCTGTATATTTGTGCGAAAATTGGCTTGAAATTAACAAGGTATAGCGCACACAGCAACAGCGGTGCCGTCTAACACGCAGCTGCAGCAGTGAGAAAATGGTGGCGACGGGGAAAATGGCTTGGTCTTATAGGGCAAGGACATGTGACATACACTGCCAATCACACATGCCCTTGCTTGTGTGAAAAAAAGCACTTCGCTCCGTGTGTGCGCTGCTGATAGGCTGACAGATTGCACCTCCCCACTGCAAATGCGGGAAAGAGAAAAAAAAATGGAGATCTTCATTGTTCCTGCAGAGATCCATCCCCTGCCCCTCCCCCCGCCCCGCTGTACACTCAAACTGCGTATTAACATTAATTTTCATCATTACTGAGAAACAATCCAGTTATGATTTTGGTGCACGAACAGTTATCGAACATAACCTCGAACAGCCGAATTTTTCTCAAATTGTTCGTGTTCGCCGACCGGCTCGAACACCGCCCAAAACAGCTCGAATTTGAGATTGGCGAACAGTTCGAGTAGAACAACGCTCATCTCTAGTTATAACATGCTTAAAAGCGTGAACATCAAGTGTTTTTTACATGGAAATAAATATGTTTATTCTTGTGAGCATTTTCTGAGCACTTTATCAGGCAGTTTTCGAAGTGGACCCGCTCTAAACCTTTTGAAAAAAATGTTGTGCAAAGATACCCACTCCAACTTCTCTTATGAAAGGTGTCCAGTAGAGTTCATCTATGCAGTTCAGGATTCTCCTCCTTTTCTTCAAGCCTCCATGTTGATTTCAAGATTTCACCCTGCATTTTTTTCCTTTATGTCGTGCTATCAATCCCACAGTGAATTATCACAGCATCGCATGACTAGTTAGAACCTGTACCATCTCTGCCTGTGATTATCCTTCTCTCTCTACTCTTCTAAATAAGCTAAGAGGTTATAAGTATATCATCAAGTATGTTAAACAGCGATCTCCTACATTATAACTGAATAACAAGTGCTGTCTAATAGAGATGAGCGTTGTTCTACTCGAACTGTTCGCCAATCTCAAATTCGAGCTGTTTTGGGCGGTGTTCGAGCCGTTCGGCGAACACGAACAATTTGAGAAAAATTCGGCTGTTCGAAGTTATGTTCGATAACTGTTCGTGCACCAAAATCATAACTGGATTTTTTCTCAGTAATGATGAAAATTAATGTTAATACGCAGTTTGAGTGTACAGCGGGGCGGGGGGAGGGGCAGGGGATGGATCTCTGCAGGAACAATGAAGATCTCCATTTTTTTTTCTCTTTCCCGCATTTGCAGTGGGGAGGTGCAATCTGTCAGCCTATCAGCAGCGCACACACGGAGCGAAGTTCTTTTTTTCACACAAGCAAGGGCATGTGTGATTGGCAGTGTATGTCACATGTCCTTGCCCTATAAGACCAAGCCATTTTCCCCGTCGCCACCATTTTCTCACTGCTGCAGCTGCGTGTTAGACGGCACCGCTGTTGCTGTGTGCGCTATACCTTGTTAATTTCAAGCCAATTTTCGCACAAATCTACAGATAGCTTGGGAGTAGGGAATAGTTGTGATTGCAGTCCTTTTAAGGACTAGGTTACAGCATTTCCTACGACTTTTATCAAGCAGGTCTGTGCTCTTAAACAGATAGATTGTGGGAGTAAAGACTAATTGTAATTGGAGTCCTTTTCAGGACTAGGTTACATCAGTTCCTATCAGTTTTTGCCAGGCAGGTCTGTGCCAGTGCTGTGCAAGTTTTTTTCACAGCATTTGGCTGAATCTAGCAAAGCTAATCCTTTTTGGCCTATTGCAGAGTGTGTTAGTTAGTGGAGTAGCCTATCTGTGTTGCAAGATATACCACCTGTGTATAGAATACCAATTTTTTTACTGCACCTAGTGAAGTAAAATCTTTTGGGCATAGCATCATTCTATTAGTCCATCTATACTGACCTCCATCAGGTTGCAAATTAAAAATAATTTTTTTCTGCATCTAGCTCTGAAAAAATATTTGGGCTTCTAGCAGTGTGTGGGACTTGGTCTATTAGTCCATCTATACTGACCTCCATCAGGTTGCAAATTAAAAATAATTTTTTTCTTCATTTATCTCTGAAAAAATATTTGGGCTTCTAGCAGCGTGTGGGACTTGTTCTATTAGTCCATCTATACTGACCTCCATCAGGTTGCAAATTAAAAATAATTTTTTTCTGCATCTAGCTCTGAAAAAATATTTGGGCTTCTAGCAGTGTGTGGGACTTGGTCTATTAGTCCATCTATACTGACCTCCATCAGGTTGCAAATTAAAAATAATTTTTTTCTTCATTTATCTCTGAAAAAATATTTGGGCTTCTAGCAGCGTGTGGGACTTGTTCTATTAGTCCATCTATACTGACCTCCATCAGGTTGCAAATTAAAAATAATTTTTTTCTGCATCTAGCTCTGAAAAAATATTTGGGCTTCTAGCAGTGTGTGGGACTTGGTCTATTAGTCCATCTATACTGACCTCCATCAGGTTGCAAATTAAAAATAATTTTTTTCTGCATCTAGCTCTGAAAAAATATTTGGGCTTCTAGCAGTGTGTGGGACTTGGTCTATTAGTCCATCTATACTGACCTCCATCAGGTTGCAAATTGAATAAAAAAAATTTCTGCATCTAGCTCTGAAAAAATATTTGGGCTTCTAGCAGTGTGTGGGACTTGGTCTATTAGTCCATCTATACTGACCTCCATCAGGTTGCAAATTAAAAATAATTTTTTTCTGCATCTAGCTCTGAAAAAATATTTGGGCTTCTAGCAGTGTGTGGGACTTGGTCTATTAGTCCATCTATACTGACCTCCATCAGGTTGCAAATTAAAAATAATTTTTTTCTTCATTTAGCTCTGAAAAAATATTTGGGCTTCTAGCAGTGTGTGGGACTTGTTCTATTAGTCCTTCTATACTGACCTCCAGCTGGTTGCAAATTGAATATAATTTTTTTCTGCATCTAGCTCTGAAAAAATATTTGGGCTTCTAGCGGTGTGTGGGACTTGGTCTATTAGTCCATCTATACTGACCTCCATCAGGTTGCAAATTAAAAATAATTTTTTTCTGCATCTAGCTCTGAAAAAATATTTGGGCTTCTAGCAGTGTGTGGGACTTGGTCTATTAGTCCATCTATACTGACCTCCATCAGGTTGCAAATTAAAAATAATTTTTTTCTTCATTTATCTCTGAAAAAATATTTGGGCTTCTAGCAGCGTGTGGGACTTGTTCTATTAGTCCATCTATACTGACCTCCATCAGGTTGCAAATTAAAAATAATTTTTTTCTGCATCTAGCTCTGAAAAAATATTTGGGCTTCTAGCAGTGTGTGGGACTTGGTCTATTAGTCCATCTATACTGACCTCCATCAGGTTGCAAATTAAAAATAATTTTTTTCTGCATCTAGCTCTGAAAAAATATTTGGGCTTCTAGCAGTGTGTGGGACTTTGTCTATTAGTCCATCTATACTGACCTCCATCCGGTTGCAAATTAAAAATATTTTTTTTCTTCATTTATCTCTGAAAAAATATTTGGGCTTCTAGCAGAGTGTGGGACTTGTTCTATTAGTCCATCTATACTGACCTCCATCAGGTTGCAAATTAAAAATAATTTTTTTCTTCATTTATCTCTGAAAAAATATTTGGGCTTCTAGCAGCGTGTGGGACTTGTTCTATTAGTCCATCTATACTGACCTCCATCAGGTTGCAAATTAAAAATAATTTTTTTCTGCATCTAGCTCTGAAAAAATATTTGGGCTTCTAGCAGTGTGTGGGACTTGGTCTATTAGTCCATCTATACTGACCTCCATCAGGTTGCAAATTAAAAATAATTTTTTTCTTCATTTAGCTCTGAAAAAATATTTGGGCTTCTAGCAGTGTGTGGGACTTGTTCTATTAGTCCTTCTATACTGACCTCCAGCAGGTTGCAAATTGAATATAATTTTTTTCTGCATCTAGCTCTGAAAAAATATTTGGGCTTCTAGCGGTGTGTGGGACTTGGTCTATTAGTCCATCTATACTGACCTCCATCAGGTTGCAAATTAAAAATAATTTTTTTCTGCATCTAGCTCTGAAAAAATATTTGGGCTTCTAGCAGTGTGTGGGACTTGGTCTATTAGTCCATCTATACTGACCTCCATCAGGTTGCAAATTGAATAAAAAAATTTTCTGCATCTAGCTCTGAAAAAATATTTGGGCTTCTAGCGGTGTGTGGGACTTGGTCTATTAGTCCATCTATACTGACCTCCATCAGGTTGCAAATTAAAAATAATTTTTTTCTGCATCTAACCCAGCCAATAGTTTTGGCCTAATACCACAGTTTGGCCACTCAGCTCTGCTCGGTTACCATCCATTGTTTTTTTGTGCAAACAACTCCAGAGTTGTGAATTAGTTAACCACCAAAATGAGTGGAAAAAGGCCTGCTGCTGGTGGAAAGGGGAATAGGCGTGTTGGGAAGGGGAAAAAAGGTTGTGTCCGTGGGGTAGGTGCAGAAGAAAGACCATCTTCCAGCCAAACTAAAATGTCTACTTCTTTTAGCGGACAATGTGATAAGATCCCTTTCTTACGGCCACGCCAATCGCTACAAATTCCAGATGAGGCACAAAAACAGCAGGTGCTTCAACGGATATCAAGTGCTCCTTTAAGTGGGCTCTCCTCCACATCAACTTCAACATCACAAATACTCCAGTCCTCAAAGGTGTCACCCAAATCGCACTTGCTTCCTCACAGCTCCCAAATCTCCAGCTGCCCGTCTGAGTATGAGGTAGAACAGATGGTTGAGTCTGCAGAGCTGTTTACTCATACTATAGCCTGGGAATCAGAGGTCGACTCCAGCGCTTCTGTGAATCCAGACGAGGAAATGATCTGCACTGATGCCCAGAATCTTTATGAGTCGGATCCAGGACCAGACGCAGAAGGTTCTGACCATAATGTAGACCCTCATTCCCAAACTGTAACTCCTGTTGGTGGAGACAATGAGGAAGACGATGATAAGACTCAAATACCTGATTGGAGCGACAACTTTAGTTTTTTGTCAGGGCAGGAACAGGTTGGCTCTGAGGACGACGGGTGTGATAACGCACAGGGTGATGATGATGAGGTCGGAGATCCCACTTACTGTCAACCCACAGTCAGCCAAGAGATGAGGTCAGCAGAGGAGGTGGAGGAAGATGCTAGTGACGACGAGGTCAGGTTGCGCCTTCCTGGACAGAGACGTAGTACTGGAAGCACGTCAACAACTGCATCCTCAAACACAACTCTGCCTCTCACCACAAGTCGTGGTGGCTCTTCAGGTCGCATGGGTGCTAAGCCTTGCATAGCCTGGGCATTTTTTCAGATCGATAAAGATGACCCAACTCGTGTTATCTGTAACATTTGTCAGCAAAAGCTAAGTAGAGGCCAAAAAATACATAGTTTGAGTACTTCATGCATGAACCGGCACATGGACATGAAGCATAAGTTGCAGTGGGAAGCTCAGTGTGCTACAATGCGGCCTAGCCGGCCGGGCCAACCACCGTCTGCCATATCTTGTGCATCCGCGGCCTCTTCATCCTCTGTGACTGGGGGGACAGCAGTCACACCTGTTTTGGGGCGCAGACCTGCCACCTCTTTACCCGCAACAGCCAGCGTGATTGGCAGGTCATCATTTTCTTTGGCGGTGGTAACACCAGCTGGTCTTGAGCGCTGTCCGACATCGATAGCACCACCTTTGGATCAAGGCAACCTAACATGTCCGCCTGCATCTTCCTCACAGACCGGCAGTTTGCCGGGGACACCCTTATCAACCCCGTCTAAGCACAATAGCCAGCCCTCGGTCCCTCAGATGTGGACAAGTAAAAGACCATTTCCTCCTAGCCATGAGAAAGCTAAGAGGTTGAATTTCACCATCTGCAAGCTCTTGGCTACAGAAATGCTGCCTTTCCGCCTGGTGGACACAGAGGATTTTCGAGACCTTATGTCCGTCACAGTGCCCCAGTACCAGATGCCCAGTCGGCACTACTTCTCAAAGAAAGGTGTGCCTGCGCTCCACCAGCATGTCGCACACAACATCACCGCTTCTTTGAGAAACTCTGTGTGTGACAGGGTGCATTTCACCACAGACACTTGGACGAGTAGGCATGGACAGGGGCGTTACATGTCGCTGACTGGGCACTGGGTAACTATGGTGACAGCAGGACAAGGGGCTGCTGTCCAAGTCTTGCCGTCCCCACGAGTTGTGCGTCAATCCTCTTTATGTCAAAGTTCCTCCACTGCTTCTGCCTCCTCAACCTCCTCTCGGTCTTCCACCTGCACCCAAAGCCTGTCTGGTCATGCCACAAGCTTTCTAACTGCGCAGAAGGGATCCTGCACACCTCCTTACTATGCTGGCAGTAGGGCTCAACGTCATCAGGCGGTTTTTACATTGAAATGTCTGGGAAATGTGAGTCACACAGCTGAGGAGTTGTGGTCAGCTCTGGAGAACCAATTTCATGAATGGTTGTCTCCACTGGACCTGAAACCAGGGAAGGCCGTGTGCGACAATGCTGCAAACCTGGGTGCGGCCCTTCGCCGGGGCAATGTCACACACGTGCCTTGTATGGCTCACGTGTTGAACCTGGTTGTCCAGCAATTTTTAGCCCACTATCCCAGACTAGATGGCCTTCTGCAGAGGGCACGGTCGCTGTGTGCTCACTTCCGCCGTTCGCATCCCGCAGCTCAGCGACTTACATCTCTACAGAAGTCGTTGGGCCTGCCACTTCACCGGCTAAAATGCGATGTGCCTACCCGGTGGAATTCAACTCTGCACATGTTGCAGCGACTGTGGCAGCACCGACAAGCCCTGGTGCAATACGTTCTGACGTATAGCCTGGGCCAACGAGATTCAGAGGTGGGGCAAATCACGCTGGAGGAGTGGTCTCAGATCAGGGACCTATGCACCCTTCTGCACAGTTTTGAAATGGCGACGAAGATGTTTAGTGCTGACGATGCCATTATCAGCATGACTATTCCGGTGATTTACATGCTGGAGCACATGTTAAACAGAATTCGGAGTCAGGTGGTGGCACAAGAGGAGGTGGAGGAAGTAGAGGAGGAGGAGTTGTATGCGGAAGGGCTAACATCTGCAAGGTCCAGACGGTCGGCAGCACCAAGGCGGCAGGCATGTGAGGGTGGGGGAGATGATTTTACCAGGGCGCATGGTAGCAGCCAAACTAGTGAGGAAGGTGCAGGAGCCCAGGAAGAAGTGGAGGACGAACTGATGGAAGACTCATCAGATGAGGGAGACCTTGATCACATTTCTGTTGTGCGAGGTTGGGGGGAGAGGACAGAGGAAGGAAGCATGATTGTTACCTCGCCACCAACACAACAGGGACTTGGTGCTCCTGGATGCGCAACACACATGAGTGCCTTCTTGCTGCACTACCTGCAACATGACCCTCGAATTGTGAGAATTAGAAATAATCCTGACTACTGGGTTGCCACACTGTTAGATCCCCGGTACAAAAGTAAATTTGCAGAAATTATTCCTGCCATAGAAAGGGATGCACGCATGCAGGAGTATCAGCAGAGACTGTTGCAGAATCTTACATGTGCTTTTCCACAAAATACCAGTGGTGCACGTAGTGAATCTCACAGTTCCAACTTGCCAACCGTGGGACCGTCAAGTGTTCAGCACTCAAACCGTAACAGAACCACAGTATCTGCTGGTAACATCAATTTTGCGGAATCATTTCACCACTTTTTTAGCCCATCCTTTGCAAGGCCACAGGAGACAAGAAGTCTGACACATAGTCAACGCCTAGAGACGATGGTACAGGAGTATCTCCAAGTAAACATTGAAGCCACGACTGTGTCACTGGACCCTTGCTCTTTTTGGGCTTCCAATCTGGATAAATGGCCGGAGCTAGCCACTTATTCCTTGGAGATCTTGTCATGCCCCGCAGCCAGCGTTCTGTCTGAACGTGTGTTCAGCGCTGCTGGTGGTGTGCTGACAGTTAAGCGCACGCGGCTCTCCACTGATAATGTAGACAGACTCACGTTCATAAAGATGAACAAATCATGGATCCGAAACGACTTTTCTACCCCTGTGTCATCCTGGGGAGAGTAAAAGCTTGATGATTGGTTAAAATCACCCTACCAACCGTTTTAAGCTTTCAAATTACTAATCATGTTTATCTGTATCTTGACTGGAAAATAATTTGGGCTTTGTAGCAGTGTGCAGCACTGATCCTATTAGGCCATCTATAATAAGCTTCACCAGATTTAAAATTAAAAATAATTTTTAGCTGCATCTAGCCCGGAAAATAATTTTGGGGCTCCGAGATGCGCAAGACACATAAGTGCCTTCTTGCTGCACTACCTGCAGCATGACCCTCATATTGTCAGAATTCGAAGTAATCATGACTACTGGGTTGCCACACTCTTAGATCCCCCAAACTTTTTGATCAACCTTTTCATTTTAATAAAGACCAAAAAAATGGTCATTTTTGAAATTATAAGCATTAGCAGGTTGTTAGAAACTGAAATCAAACAGTTTTCAACTCAAAACTTTATTCTAGGTGATGTTACATTTTCACATAGGACCCCTTGTTCGAAAGGAGCTTCTGAACTCTCTCGTCCATTGAATTTGTCAGGTTTTGGATGGTTTCTGCTTCAATTGTTTTGCATGAGGACAGAATACCCTCCCAGAGCTGTTGCTTAGATGTGAACTGCCTCCCGCCATCATAGACACTCCTTTTAATGATGCTCCAAAGGTTCTGAATGGGGTAGAGGTCAGGGGAGCATGGGGGTCACACCATAAGTTTGTCCCCTTTTATGCCCATATCAGCCAGAGATGCAGATGTTTTATGTGCAGCATGAGATGGTGCATTATCATGCAGAAAAATGATCTTGCTGTGAAATACACGGTTCTTCTTCTTGAACCATGGCAGGAAGTGCTGTTTGAGAAAATCCACATACATTATGGAGTTCATCTTTAGCGCCTTCAGGGATCCTAAAGGGGCCGACAATCTCTCTCCCCATGATTCCAGCCCAAAACATTACTCCACCTCCTCCTTGTTGGCGCTGTAGCCGTGTTTGCGAGGGGTGTCCATCAACCAGCCATCCTCCACTCCATTCATCTGGACCATCGAGCGCTGCACGGCACTCATCCGTGAACAAAACAGTTTTGAAATCAGTCTTCATGTAATGTTTGGCCCACTGGAGCCGTTTCTGCTTGTGTGAAGTGGATAGAGGAGGTCGACAGGATGGCGTATGCACAGCTGCAAACCTCTGAAGGACCCTGCATCTTGTTGTTCGGGGGACGTTGGAGGCACAAGCAGCTTCAAAAACTTGTCTGCTGCTATGACAAGGCTTTTTTGCCGCTGCTCTTTCAACCTGACGTAATTGCCTGTAGGAAAGAGTCCTCAATTTGCCCTTATCAGCACGCACACGTGTGTACTGTGAATCAGCTACATACTTCTTGATTGCCAAGACACTTCATCCTGATCATCGCACAATGTTGATTGTAGTCATGCCTTGACCTAAACACTCCACAATTTGTTGCTTCTCAGCAGCCGACACATCCTTTTTCTTTCCCATTTTGGCAGAAAATGTAGGCTGCTTAATAATGTGAGAGAGCCTTCTTAAGTAGTCTTGCCTTTCATTGGACACACCTGCCAAATTAATTAGCACAGGTGTCTGCAATTGCTTACAGTGATATAAAGAGCCCTGACACACATCACCATCAATGAGTTTAACTGACAAACAAACAAATTCTTCCCTTATCACTCCTAAACACTTTTTGCATAATAATTTGGAACGCGGTGTACATGTGCTTTTCCACAAAACACCAGTGGTTCACGTAGTGAATCTTACAGTTCTAACTTGCCAACCGTGGTCTGTATGGAATTGTTCAATAAAGGGCCCAAAATTAAGATAACATAGATGGGAGAGGTCTCTATGAATAGGAATTCCTAAGTATTTGATACCCTGTGAGGGCCAGGCAAAGGGAAAGTTGGACTGGATGGAATCCTATATGGATTTAGGGAGGGAGACATCGAGGGCCTCAGACTTTGCTGCATTGATTTTAAAATTTTACCATGTAACAAAGTGATCTATTTCAGCCATAACAGCAGGGATGGATATATGTGATTGAGTGATATATACTAGGACATCATCAGCAAATAGAGAGCACTTGTACTCGGTGCCTCCCACCTCAATCCACCTAATATAGGGGTTATGGCGAATTGATGAGAGCAGGTGCTCCGTCACTAGGATGTATAAGAGAGGGGACAGAGGACATCCCTGCCTTGTCCCATTGGTGATTGTGAAAGGTGATGAAAATGTTCTGACGCGCCCCCTGGGCCTTGGGACACCCGGAGCCGGACCCTTTTTGGTGGATGCTGGTGGTTGTAGTCTTCGTGGCGGCGATCCGGTTCCGTGGCTCAGGGCGGTCAAACCAGTGGCGGAACTATTTATGTGGTTTTGATGTTTAAATGTCCGACTACGCCACCCGTGGATTGCGGTCAGAGTGAACCGCCGCTACAGGGCAGACCGCTAAGGCTGGTGTTGTGGGTGCAGCAGAGCGTAGCATAACTCCCCACGGGAGGAGTATAGCCTCAGGGCAGTGTATGCGGAGGATGGGGGTGATGGTGCAGGGCAGCAGCAGTAACGACACGGAGTCAGTGATGCAGTTCAGGGCCTTTACTCACAGTTCTTATTATCCAGACCACGTCTGCAGGTAACGGCTGCCCACGTCGTACTGTGCTCACCAGGTGAGGGGCTCAGACAACTCCCAGATAACTTTGGAGCGCTTCACAGGACCCCCTTTGTGTGTCCTTTGTCTGGCCTTTCTTACCAATGTAGCACCCTGAGGATTCGGCTGCTACAGGGGTATTGCACCTCAATCCAGAGGTGTGATATTCCACTCCCGGGTAAGGATGGAGTGTGGAACTGAGCTCGGTAGGCTGCATGCACTACACACATCCCATTTCCGAGGAGCAGACCGACGGTACTCCCACTTAGAAATGTGCAGGTACGACCGAGTCTGTTCCTGGCTGGAGTGGGAGGGGGGTGGTACATCCCAAGTAGTGTAGGGGCAGATAGGGGGAGCAGCCTGGGTAAAGTTAGGAGCTCATTGGGTGCTGGTCACCTGAGCTCACACATAGAGGGTGTATATAAGGTGGGCACCAACTAAGAACAGGGTCAGATGCAGAGAGAACAAGTCAGATGCAGAGAACAAGCCAGAGTGAGCAGAGGAGACGGAAAGACCCAGAGTGAGAGAGGAGAGAGAGAGACCCAGAGGCACAGAAGAAAAAGGACTCTAAGATCCCAAATTAAAACCCCGGGTGAAGAGTCGGCACAGGGTACCGGAACCCAAGCTGGTGGGGGTAAAAACATTCCCCAGCCAGAGACCGGAGACCGTGGGCAGCGTTTGCCACGGTCACCCACCACATCCACCCCGAAGGCACACCACATGAAGGGTCAGGGAACCCAAGGCCAAGGGTGTCCCAACAGAAGGCCCGAGGGAGCTGGACCTAGGTGGATCACTGGTGGGGACGGCCAGAGAGCGGGACAGAAGGAGAGCTCAGGGCCACGCTCCGGACTTGTTTGGGGGTTGGCTGGATCCAGGACCTGGTGGACGCAGCACGGCTCGGGTGGTCACTCGAAGCTGGAGTGACCAGTACAACATCTGCAGTAAGTAAACACCCTTAACTGCACAACCCGACTCTGTCTTCACTGCCGTCTGCACTGCACCACCACAACCCCCATCCTCTGCACCTGTCCCCCCTGAGGCTATACCCCACCCGTTGGGGGTTATATCATCACAAGCTGCACCTGCACCATCAGCCTCAGCGGACCCTGCTGCAGCGGCGGCCACAGTGACCGCATCACAACGGGTGGCGTAGTCGACACAAAAGAACTCTTAATAACATCTGTAGGACTGCCACATAACACTGAGCTTGACGCCCTGGGCACGGGCCGGGTCGCAGCCGCTCGGAGACTACAAACCCCCATCTGATCCAGTGCCGGGTATTCCCCTCAAAAAGGAATATGTCCCAGGGGGCGCGTCAACTTTGGCGTAGTCGGCAGGATTACGTGCCCGCAACACCCGGGTACTGCGTGCCTGAAGAAAAGTGCAAGTTTACCTCAGAAAGAAGTCTCCCGCCGGTTCCGGAGGGTCCACGCCATCGGACCCCATCACAGGTCGTTTCCCGCCGATTGTCCGCCATTTCCAGCTTGTTCCCGCCATCTGCAGAGTTTCCCGCCACTGGGCGACGCTTCCCGCCAAATCCGAAGATTTCCCGCCTTGGAAGAGCAGCGGACGCCATTATGGGCGTGCCAAAGGAGGGCAAGAGGCCGCCTCCCATCGTGGGCCGGGACAGAAAATGGCGCCAAAAGTGGAAACCGCCCCCACCAACAGAGACTGTGATGCTGGAGGTGTCTGTCAGCGTGAAAGAACTACCCCTGGAGCTGACAGTCACCGAGTTGCCCCGGGACCGCCCTCGAAGTGGGAGGAGACGAAAGAAAAGAACGAAGATGGGTGCCGCCTGGAGCAGTCTGGAGCGAGCGCACCCGGAGGCAAGAAGCCTGGAGAGGAGTAGCAGAAAAGCTCACCCGGAGATGTCCAGAGAGCAGAGCAGCACCGGCCCGCTGGCCAGGAGCCTGCTGGAAGAAGAGCAGAGCAGCACCGACCCGTTGGTCAGGAGCCTGCTAGACACCACGACCCCACTAGGCCTAGTGGAGGTCCTTGCACAGCTCCCCCGAGACCGGGAGTGTGCACAGACTGCCCTGGAGGGCCTCGCACGGAGGATGGCCCGGGTACAGCGCGAGATATTGGCGGAATGGAGCCGGGAGATGGCCCAGCAAGCTGAAACCAAGACCCGGAGCACGCCAGCCAAGATGAGGAGACAGACCGCCTCTGAGGATGGCGCGGGAGGACCCAAGGCCGGAGACGGCGCCGAGAAGGGAGCCGAACGCATGGAGGCAGGTAAAGGGGACGTCTACACCCCAAGCCGGGACACCGCCCACCTGCCCCAGCTCCCCGTCGCAGAGCCCGAAAGTCCCCCTGCTGTGCCCGAAAACGCCATGTCACCGACGCAGACTAGGCCCCAACCGGAAGCCGCCGCCGCGACCCCTGTGACGTCACACGCCTCGACCCCGAGCGTGACAAAACAGGAAGTACCACCAGCCTGGTCGCAAGGCCTAGTACCCCCGGGCGCCGCAATACCAACAGCGCCCCCTACCTCCGCGGAGCCTCCGGCCTGGCCGCAAGGCCAGGTAGCCCAGGGCGCCGCCGTCCTGACGGTGCCCTTCACCTTCCAGGTGCCCCAGGCCTGGCCGCAAGGCCTGGGCAACCCGGGCGCCACCACCACCGCGCCCGCACCCGTAAAACCAAGGGTGCCGCGTCTGGGAGAGGACTTGTTTGCCCAGCACACGTGGCCGGACGGGCAGCCCTTCATCTGGCCCCAGAAATATTATGAACTGGAGCACCAGAGGAGAGTTGGGGCCATGTGTGCACCCCTGATTCCGGCTCCGAAGCCCGTGATAAGGATCTCGCCTCCTCTGGAAGAAGCCCAATTTGAGTGGGACCCCACCGGAGAAGACCTGATGGGGTTCACTCAGGAAACCAGGGCAGCTGCAGCAGAGCGTGCTGAGTGTTGCCGACAGCAGCTTGAAGAGTTTGCGAGGGAGCGGAGAGAGAGGCGGGTCCGGGAACAACAGGCCCAAGTACGGAGCGCCGAGCAGAAGAGCCGGACCAGGAGGGACCCCCGTGCAGCGCATTGTCCCCGCACCATCGGGACAGTGATCAAGTTCAACCAGCAGCATGGGTGGGGCTTCATCAGAGACCACAACACCCCCGGCGATGTTTTTGTAACGCGCAGAGACGTTGAGTCCCATCTGCCGGAGGGGCACAGAGGTCGTGACCTTTATATCGGAGACGAGGTCACCTTCACCCGGCACAAGTGTGCCAAAGGACCTTACGCCCTTCACGTACACCGCCTGACGGAGGAGGAGTTGCGGTGCGAGGAGGAGGAGCAAGAGGACCCGGACGGGTCTGAAGTTACCACCAGCTATAAGCAAAGAGCAGGAGGAAGACGCCGTTGAGTGCGGCAGAGCAGTAGCTGTAAATAGTTACCCGATCGGGGTATAAAGAAACTGAAACTGTTGCTACATATATATAGTCCCCGTTGGGACCAGCTGAGTGAACTGTTCACCCGTTTAACCCCTTAAACCCACAGGCTGAGGACTGTGAGCAGCCATTCCCTTTCCCTCCTTACCTGGCCGAGGACTGAGAGCGGCCAACTTCCCCTGTATATAGTTGCGCGTCCTAAAGCGCCCCCTACCGGTTTTATAGAAAGCCAGTTTTTCTAAGAGACTGTCGCACTTTTCCCGGACACACGTTGCACAGTGTCCGGAGGAGGAACCAGAAACAAGAGACGACGAGAAAGTTTTATCTGCTAAGATATGTTATTTATATAATGTTTTATATGTTTTATATGTTCATATGAAAAATTTGTATGTTTTGGTGATGTTTTATGTCTTACAGCCCGAGGACGTGCTGTGATTTACCAGGGGGGAATGTAGCACCCTGAGGATTCGGCTGCTACAGGGGTATTGCACCTCAATCCAGAGGTGTGATATTCCACTCCCGGGTAAGGATGGAGTGTGGAACTGAGCTCGGTAGGCTGCATGCACTACACACATCCCATTTCCGAGGAGCAGACCGACGGTACTCCCACTTAGAAATGTGCAGGTACGACCGAGTCTGTTCCTGGCTGGAGTGGGAGGGGGGTGGTACATCCCAAGTAGTGTAGGGGCAGATAGGGGGAGCAGCCTGGGTAAAGTTAGGAGCTCATTGGGTGCTGGTCACCTGAGCTCACACATAGAGGGTGTATATAAGGTGGGCACCAACTAAGAACAGGGTCAGAGGCAGAGAGAACAAGTCAGATGCAGAGAACAAGCCAGAGTGAGCAGAGGAGACGGAAAGACCCAGAGTGAGAGAGGAGAGAGAGAGACCCAGAGGCACAGAAGAAAAAGGACTCTAAGATCCCAAATTAAAACCCCGGGTGAAGAGTCGGCACAGGGTACCGGAACCCAAGCTGGTGGGGGTAAAAACATTCCCCAGCCAGAGACCGGAGACCGTGGGCAGCGTTTGCCACGGTCACCCACCACATCCACCCCGAAGGCACACCACATGAAGGGTCAGGGAACCCAAGGCCAAGGGTGTCCCAACAGAAGGCCCGAGGGAGCTGGACCTGGGATCCCTTCATTCCTCGTTCCTGGAGCCTTCTCCGCTCCTCTTCCTTCCTTCTCCCTCTTCCAGGCCTGGGCCTCTGTTACTAGGCCCGCCTCCGGAGCAGAGCTCATGCATAGCCCCTGCTCCCTGCCACTTCTGCTCAGACTTCTCTGCACTGAACTAAGATGGTGCCCACCTTTTATACTCCCTTCTCAATGCACCCAGGAACTGCTTCCTCCCTGCTCCTGCACTGCAGGGTTCCCCTTCCTCAGTGTTCCCTCCCCCCACTCCAGCCAGGGACAGGGACTGTCGTGCCCATCTCAGGGGCATATTGGTCGCCCTGCCCCACGGCAATGTGGTGTAATGCATGCAGGTGTCGGGTCCTGATCCACACTCCATCCTTATCTGAGAGTGAGATATCACACCTCTGGGTGAGGTGCAATACGTCTGTAGCAACCGAGCCCTCGGTGCTACAGTTCCATTTATCTTCAGCCTAGGTGACGTATTGTGATACAGGGCCGTGATTTTGGCTATAAAAGGGTCCCCTAGACCCCTACCCCAAGCTTTTTAAGAGAATCATATATGGCGTGCCAGGAGACTCTATGGAATGCTTTCTCAGCATCCAACGAGAGTATCTACTTACAAATTTTTAACTGCATCTAGCCCAGGAAATACTTTGTGCCTAGTAGCAGTGTCTGCTAGTCAGCGGATTATCCCGGCTGTTAAGCAAGCTACACCACCTGTAGTTTGGACACTTAATTTTTTCAAAGGAAATGCTTCGGGACCACGGGATACTCAGTGAAGAGCATCAGGAGGCACCCCAAGGCATAGGGGCTGGGACTGGCACTAGGATGCCTTGCGGTGGACAGCCGAGCTCGATCCTTATAAAAGCTTTTTAACTGCAGCAGCTTTAGTGGACGCTACTGGAGCTGGAATTACGCGGCTGCTGGCATGAGACTTGCCCTCCAATAGATCCTTGTAAATGGATTTAAAGTGTATTCATTCAAATTAGAGGGACAATTTAAATTAAAAAGCTTAGAGCTGCCTCCACCACAGGGGGGCTCTCTCGACCCACCAGCGGACAGGCACCAGTATTGGGAGAGGGGGGCTGGCCGTCAGGGTTCACCGCGGCTCTGGCACAAACCCGGCGACACGGAGGTGGCACGGGCAGGAGCGGACTGGCCGTCTCGGCTTCTCACTTTTTGGATTTTAGAAGGGCATGACATGCCTATATCTGTGTCTCCCCCTCCTTTTACTCCTCCACCTCTTTTCTTTTCGCATGACTATATGTACTTGTCACTTTTCCATGTGTTAGTTGTGTCTTCTGAGCAGTTTGTCAGCTTTTGGACACTTTTGAAGGTGTTTTCTATGTGTTTCTATGTGTTTTTGTTTGCCTGCCATTGGTTTTAACGGTGTTCGAAGGTGTTCGACGAACAGTTCGACGAACAGTTCGGCGAACACACGGGTGTTCGACGAACCGAACCGAACTCGAACACTACGGGGGTGGCTCAACACTAGTAAAGAGGTGGCAGGTCTGCGCCCCAAAACAGGTGTGACTGCTGTCCCCCCAGTCACAGAGGATGAAGAGGCCGCGGATGCACAAGATATGGCAGACGGTGGTTGGCCCGGCCGGCTAGGCCGCATTGTAGCACACTGAGCTTCCCACTGCAACTTATGCTTCATGTCCATGTGCCGGTTCATGCATGAAGTACTCAAACTATGTATTTTTTGGCCTCTACTTAGCTTTTGCTGACAAATGTTACAGATAACACGAGTTGGGTCATCTTTATCGATCTGAAAAAATGCCCAGGCTATGCAAGGCTTAGCACCCATGCGACCTGAAGAGCCACCACGACTTGTGGTGAGAGGCAGAGTTGTGTTTGAGGATGCAGTTGTTGACGTGCTTCCAGTACTACGTCTCTGTCCAGGAAAGCGCAACCTGACCTCGTCGTCACTAGCATCTTCCTCCACCTCCTCTGCTGACCTCATCTCTTGGCTGACTGTGGGTTGACAGTAAGTGGGATCTCCGACCTCATCATCATCACCCTGTGCGTTATCACACCCGTCGTCCTCAGAGCCAACCTGTTCCTGCCCTGACAAAAAACTAAAGTTGTCGCTCCAATCAGGTATTTGAGTCTTATCATCGTCTTCCTCATTGTCTCCACCAACAGGAGTTACAGTTTGGGAATGAGTGTCTACATTATGGTCAGAACCTTCTGCGTCTGGTCCTGGATCCGACTCATAAAGATTCTGGGCATCAGTGCAGATCATTTCCTCGTCTGGATTCACAGAAGCGCTGGAGTCGACCTCTGATTCCCAGGCTATAGTATGAGTAAACAGCTCTGCAGACTCAACCATCTGTTCTACCTCATACTCAGACGGGCAGCTGGAGATTTGGGAGCTGTGAGGAAGCAAGTGCGATTGGGGTGACACCTTTGAGGACTGGAGTATTTGTGATGTTGAAGTTGATGTGGAGGAGAGCCCACTTAAAGGAGCACTTGATATCCGTTGAAGCACCTGCTGTTTTTGTGCCTCATCTGGAATTTGTAGCGATTGGCGTGGCCGTAAGAAAGGGATCTTATCACATTGTCCGCTAAAAGAAGTAGACATTTTAGTTTGGCTGGAAGATGGTCTTTCTTCTGCAGATGTTACTGTTGCTTTAACACCTACCAACACGCCTATTCCCCTTTCCACCAGCAGCAGGCCTTTTTCCACTCATTTTGGTGGTTAACTAATTCACAACTCTGGAGTTGTTTGCACAAAAAAACAATGGATGGTAACCGAGCAGAGCTCAGTGGCCAAACTGTGGTATTAGGCCAAAACTATTGGCTGGGTTAGATGCAGAAAAAAATTATTTTGAATTTGCAACCTGATGGAGGTCAGTATAGATGGACTAATAGAGAAAGTCCGACACACTACTAGAAGGCCAAATATTTTTTCAGAGGTAGATGCAGAAAAAAATATATTCAGTTTGCAACCTGATGGAGGTCAGTATAGATGGATTAATAGAACAAGACCCACACACAGCTAGAAGCCCAATATTTTTTCAGAGGTAGATGCAGAAAAAACTATATTCAGTTTGCAACCTGATGGAGGTCAGTATAGATGGACTAATAGAACAAGTCCCACACACTGCTAGAAGCCCAAATATTTTTTCAGAGGTACTGTAGATGCAGATAAAAATTAGTTTTAATTTGCAACCTGATGGAGGTCAGTATAGATGGACTAATAGAGAAAGTCCGACACACTACTAGAAGGCCAAATATTTTTTCAGAGCTAGATGCAGAAAAAAATTATATTCAGTTTGCAACCTGATGGAGGTCAGTATAGATGGACTAATAGAGAAAGTCTGACACACTACTAGAAGCCCAATATTTTTTCAGAGGTAGATGCAGAAAAAACTATATTCAGTTTGCAACCTGATGGAGGTCAGTATAGATGGACTAATAGAACAAGTCCCACACACTGCTAGAAGCCCAAATATTTTTTCAGAGGTACTGTAGATGCAGATAAAAATTAGTTTTAATTTGCAACCTGATGGAGGTCAGTATAGATGGACTAATAGAGAAAGTCCGACACACTACTAGAAGGCCAAATATTTTTTCAGAGGTAGATGCAGAAAAAAATATATTCAGTTTGCAACCTGATGGAGGTCAGTATAGATGGATTAATAGAACAAGACCCACACACAGCTAGAAGCCCAATATTTTTTCAGAGGTAGATGCAGAAAAAAATATATTCAGTTTGCAACCTGATGGAGGTCAGTATAGATGGACTAATAGAACAAGTCCCACACACTGCTAGAAGCCCAAATATTTTTTCAGAGGTACTGTAGATGCAGATAAAAATTAGTTTTAATTTGCAACCTGATGGAGGTCAGTATAGATGGACTAATAGAGAAAGTCCGACACACTACTAGAAGGCCAAATATTTTTTCAGAGGTAGATGCAGAAAAAAATATATTCAGTTTGCAACCTGATGGAGGTCAGTATAGATGGACTAATAGAACAAGTCCCACACACTGCTAGAAGCCCAAATATTTTTTCAGAGGTACTGTAGATGCAGATAAAAATTAGTTTTAATTTGCAACCTGATGGAGGTCAGTATAGATGGACTAATAGAGAAAGTCCGACACACTACTAGAAGGCCAAATATTTTTTCAGAGGTAGATGCAGAAAAAAATATATTCAGTTTGCAACCTGATGGAGGTCAGTATAGATGGACTAATACAACAAGTCCCGCACACAGCTAGAAGCCCAAATATTTTTTCAGAGGTACTGTAGATGCAGATAAAAATTATTTTTAATTTGCAACCTGATGGAGGTCAGTATAGATGGACTAATAGAGAAAGTCCGACACACTACTAGAAGGCCAAATATTTTTTCAGAGGTAGATGCAGAAAAAAATATATTCAGTTTGCAACCTGATGGAGGTCAGTATAGATGGACTAATACAACAAGTCCCACACACAGCTAGAAGCCCAAATATTTTTTCAGAGGTACTGTAGATGCAGATAAAAATTAGTTTTAATTTGAAACCTGATGGAGGTCAGTATAGATGGACTAATAGAGAAAGTCCGACACACTACTAGAAGGCCAAATATTTTTTCAGAGCTAGATGCAGAAAAAAATTATATTCAGTTTGCAACCTGATGGAGGTCAGTATAGATGGACTAATAGAGAAAGTCCGACACACTACTAGAAGGCCAAATATTTTTTCAGAGGTAGATGCAGAAAAAACTATATTCAGTTTGCAACCTGATGAAGGTCAGTATAGATGGACTAATAGAACAAGTCCCACACACTGCTAGAAGCCCAAATATTTTTTCAGAGGTACTGTAGATGCAGATAAAAATTAGTTTTAATTTGCAACCTGATGGAGGTCAGTATAGATGGACTAATAGAGAAAGTCCGACACACTACTAGAAGACCAAATATTTTTTCAGAGGTAGATGCAGAAAAAAATATATTCAGTTTGCAACCTGATGGAGGTCAGTATAGATGGATTAATAGAACAAGACCCACACACAGCTAGAAGCCCAATATTTTTTCAGAGGTAGATGCAGAAAAAACTATATTCAGTTTGCAACCTGATGGAGGTCAGTATAGATGGACTAATACAACAAGTCCCACACACTGCTAGAAGCCCAAATATTTTTTCAGAGGTACTGTAGATGCAGATAAAAATTAGTTTTAATTTGCAACCTGATGGAGGTCAGTATAGATGGACTAATAGAGAAAGTCCGACACACTACTAGAAGGCCAAATATTTTTTCAGAGGTAGATGCAGAAAAAAATATATTCAGTTTGCAACCTGATGGAGGTCAGTATAGATGGATTAATAGAACAAGACCCACACACAGCTAGAAGCCCAAATATTTTTTCAGAGGTAGATGCAGAAAAAAATATATTCAGTTTGCAACCTGATGGAGGTCAGTATAGATGGACTAATAGAACAAGTCCCACACACTGCTAGAAGCCCAAATATTTTTTCAGAGGTACTGTAGATGCAGATAAAAATTATTTTTAATTTGCAACCTGATGGAGGTCAGTATAGATGGACCAATAGAGAAAGTCCGACACACTACTAGAAGGCCAAATATTTTTTCAGAGGTAGATGCAGAAAAAAATATATTCAGTTTGCAACCTGATGGAGGTCAGTATAGATGGACTAATACAACAAGTCCCACACACAGCTAGAAGCCCAAATATTTTTTCAGAGGTACTGTAGATGCAGATAAAAATTAGTTTTAATTTGCAACCTGATGGAGGTCAGTATAGATGGACTAATAGAGAAAGTCCGACACACTGCTAGAAGGCCAAATATTTTTTCAGAGCTAGATGCAGAAAAAAATTATATTCAGTTTGCAACCTGATGGAGGTCAGTATAGATGGACTAATAGAGAAAGTCCGACACACTACTAGAAGGCCAAATATTTTTTCAGAGCTAGATGCAGAAAAAAATTATATTCAGTTTGCAACCTGATGGAGGTCAGTATAGATGGACTAATAGAGAAAGTCCGACACACTACTAGAAGGCCAAATATTTTTTCAGAGGTAGATGCAGAAAAAAATATATTCAGTTTGCAACCTGATGGAGGTCAGTATAGATGGATTAATAGAACAAGACCCACACACAGCTAGAAGCCCAATATTTTTTCAGAGGTAGATGCAGAAAAAACTATATTCAGTTTGCAACCTGATGGAGGTCAGTATAGATGGACTAATAGAACAAGTCCCACACACTGCTAGAAGCCCAAATATTTTTTCAGAGGTACTGTAGATGCAGATAAAAATTAGTTTTAATTTGCAACCTGATGGAGGTCAGTATAGATGGACTAATAGAGAAAGTCCGACACACTACTAGAAGGCCAAATATTTTTTCAGAGGTAGATGCAGAAAAAAATATATTCAGTTTGCAACCTGATGGAGGTCAGTATAGATGGACTAATAGAACAAGTCCCACACACTGCTAGAAGCCCAGATATTTTTTCAGAGGTACTGTAGATGCAGATAAAAATTAGTTTTAATTTGCAACCTGATGGAGGTCAGTATAGATGGACTAATAGAGAAAGTCCGACACACTACTAGAAGGCCAAATATTTTTTCAGAGGTAGATGCAGAAAAAAATATATTCAGTTTGCAACCTGATGGAGGTCAGTATAGATGGACTAATACAACAAGTCCCACACACAGCTAGAAGCCCAAATATTTTTTCAGAGGTACTGTAGATGCAGATAAAAATTAGTTTTAATTTGCAACCTGATGGAGGTCAGTATAGATGGACTAATAGAGAAAGTCCGACACACTACTAGAAGGCCAAATATTTTTTCAGAGCTAGATGCAGAAAAAAATTATATTCAGTTTGCAACCTGATGGAGGTCAGTATAGATGGACTAATAGAACAAGTCCCACACACTGCTAGAAGCCCAAATATTTTTTCAGAAGTACTGTAGATGCAGAAAAAAATTAGTTTTAATTTGCAACCTGATGGAGGTCAGTATAGATGGACTAATAGAATGATGCTATGCCCAAAAGATTTTACTTCACTAGGTGCAGTAAAAAAATTGGTATTCTATACACAGGTGGTATATCTTGCAACCCAGATAGGCTACTCCACTGACTAACACACTCTGCAATAGGCCAAAAAGGATTAGCTTTGCTAGATTCAGCCAAATGCTGTGAAAAAAACTTGCACAGCACTGGCACAGACCTGCCTGGCAAAAACTGATAGGAACTCATGTAACCTAGTCCTGAAAAGGACTCCAATTACAATTAGTCTTTACTCCCACAACCTATCTATTTAAGAGCACAGACCTCCCTGATAAAAGTCGTAGGAAATGCTGTAACCTAGTCCTTAAAAGGACTGCAATCACAACTATTCCCTACTCCCAAGCTATCTGTATATTTGTGCGAAAATTGGCTTGAAATTAACAAGGTATAGCGCACACAGCAACAGCGGTGCCGTCTAACACGCAGCTGCAGCAGTGAGAAAATGGTGGCGACGGGGAAAATGGCTGGGTCTTATAGGGCAAGGACATGTGACATACACTGCCAATGACACATGCCCTTGCTTGTGTGAAAAAAAGCACTTCGCTCCGTGTGTGCGCTGCTGATAGGCTGACAGATTGCACCTCCCCACTGTAAATGCGGGAAAGAGAAAAAAAAATGGAGATCTTCATTGTTCCTGCAGAGATCCATCCCCTGCCCCTCCCCCCGCCCCGCTGTACACTCAAACTGCGTATTAACATTAATTTTCATCATTACTGAGAAAAAATCCAGTTATCATTTTGGTGCACGAACAGTTATCGAACATAACCTCGAACAGCCGAATTTTTCTCAAATTGTTCGTGTTCGCCGAACGGCTCGAACACCGCCCAAAACAGCTCGAATTTGAGATTGGCGAACAGTTCGAGTAGAACAACGCTCATCTCTACTCAGGATCAGTACAGGATCAGTAATGTAATGTATGTACACAGTGACTGCACCAGCAGAATAGTGAGTGCAGCTCTGGAGTATAATACAGGATGTAACTCAGGATCAGTACAGGATCAGTAATGTAATGTATGTACACAGTGACTGCACCAGCAGAATAGTGAGTGCAGCTCTGGAGTATAATACAGGATGTAACTCAGGATCAGTACAGGATCAGTAATGTAATGTATGTACACAGTGACTGCACCAGCAGAATAGTGAGTGCAGCTCTGGAGTATAATACAGGATGTAACTCAGGATCAGTAATGTAATGTATGTACACAGTGACTGCACCAGCAGAATAGTGAGTGCAGCTCTGGAGTATAATACAGGATGTAACTCAGGATTAGTGATGAGCGAGCACTAAAATGCCCGGGTACTCATTGTTCGAGTCGAGCAAATTGGAATGCTCGAGTGCTCGGTCCGAGTAACAAGCTCAATGTAAGCCTATGGGAAACTCTAGCATTTTTCCGGCGGCTCCCCCCGCGGTCAGCAGAGGGCCTAAAAATTGCCCAAATCGATGGGAACAGTGCTCAAATGACATGGGAAACGGATGGGGAAGACCCCTGGAAGCTTTTCTGACTCCCAGGTCACTGCTGTCAACAATGTTGTCAGAGGTGTTACGCCACTTTTAAGGACTCACAATAAAACATACAAAAACAAAACCAAAATGGATTTTCCTGGGCAATATGTTAAGGAACATTCTTTCCAGGGTAATGACTTGTATATAAGGCTAAATAAATAACCAAAAACAAAAATTCTCCTCCATACCTTGGGCTATGTTCACACGTAGTGTTTTTGATGCGTTTTTGCACTTTTCAATTGCTTTCAACCAAGACAAATGCATTCACCAGGAAATGTCATTTTAACATTTTACTACCTTATCTGGCCATGTGGTGTGTGACACATTATCAGACACATTCTGTTTCATTTATGATGGAGGGACTCTGAAAGTCACAAAGACTATTTTTATAGGGCCATCAGGCGGCCCTTACTATTCTAAAATGGCCAGCAGTCGGCCCTCGCTATTGTTAGAGAACAATCAGCCAGCTATGCTTTGTTGTTCCCATTATTAATGAGTGGGTCTCCAATACTGTTATTGCGTATGCAGTGACTGCAACGGCTGTCAAAAATTTGGAGGAACTTCAATGCCCCTTGCAAGAGATGTAGAGGTCGGAGGGCCTCCTGAAAACAATGTTCCCATTATTAGGAAGTGGGTCTCCCATACTGTTTGCCTATGCAGTGATGCAACGGCTGCCAAAAATTTGGAGGAACTTCAATGCCCCTTGCAAGAGACATAGAGGTCAGAGGGCCTTCTGCAAAAAATGCTCCCATTATTAGGAAGTGAGTCTCCCATACTGTTTGCCTATGCAGTCAAGCAACGGCTGCCAAAAATTTGGAGGAACTCCAATGCCCCTTGCAAGAGACGTAGAGGTCGGAGGGCCTCCTGAAAACAATGTTCCCATTATTAGGAAGTGGGTCTTTCATACTGTTTCCTATGCAGTGAAGCAACGGCCGCCAAAAATTTGGAGGAACTCCAATGCCCCTTGCAAGAGACGTAGAGGTCGGAGGGCCTCCTGCAAAAAATGCTTCCATTATTAGGAAGTGGGTCTCCCATACTGTTTGCCTATGCAGTGATGCAACGGCTGCCAAAAATTTGAAGGAACTCCAATGCCCCTTGCAAGAGACATAGAGGTCGGAGGGCCTTCTGCAAAAAATGCTCCCATTATTAGGAAGTGAGTCTCCCATACTGTTTGCCTATGCAGTCAAGCAACGGCTGCCAAAAATTTGGAGGAACTCCAATGCCCCTTGCAAGAGACGTAGAGGTCGGAGGGCCTCCTGAAAACAATGTTCCAATTATTAGGAAGTGGGTCTCCCATACTGTTTGCCTATGCAGTGAAGCAACGGCTGCCAGAAATTTGAAGGAACTCCAATGCCCCTTGCAAGAGACATAGAGGTCAGAGGGCCTCCTGAAAACAATGTTCCCATTATTAGGAAGTGGGTCTCTCATACTATTTGCCTATGCAGTGAAGCAACGGCTGCCAAAAATTTGGAGGAACTCCAATGCCCCTTGCAAGAGACGTAGATATGTTGATATGGTACATATGGTGGTGATATGGTGGTGGAGGATGAGGATATGGAGAAGGAGGAGGACAAGAGCAAATAGACAAAATCAAGAAGCATATACCCATATCTGGATGTGAAGAGGTGCATGGGAATAGAGTTAAACCTCCCCAAAAAAAGACACTGTATTTAAGTTTATGTTACGCTGCTGTCATTCGGTGGTGTTGAGAAGTCTGGCCCAATCCAGCCCTTGTTCATTTTTATAAGAGTCAGCCTATCAGCATTTTCAGTTGACAGGCGGACAAAACGCTAGCGGCAGGGCAGGCCAGGACCTCCAAGGCGTAGAGAGCCAGTTCATGTCTTGTTTCCAGCTTGGATACCCAATGATTATAAAGCACAGAGTTATGACAGAGGACGTTGGTACTGTCGGCAAGGTACTCCCTCACCATCTTCTGAAACTTTGCACTCCTTGTGAGAGTACTCTGCGCCTCAGGGCCTGTGCGATGGGTGGGTCTGAGAAAACTGTGTCAAAATTTTGACAGTGTTCCCCTGCCTCTGCTGGAGTGCATTTGTGGCTCTCTCGCCTGTACTCCTTGGTTGTCCAACAAGCTGTGACCTCTGCCGCCAGCGTTTGCAGATGGGAATTTTTTTAATAATTCCCCAACAAGGGCCTTCTCATACTGCACCATTTTATTAGGCCTGTCCTGCAAGAGAATAAGAGTGTGGCACCCCTGCGGGTTCAGTCGCCACAGAGGTGCTGCATCTCACCCAGAGGTGTGGTACCCCACTCTCAGGTAAGGAGGGAGTACTACCCGGGACCCACACACCCACATCCAATACACTCCACTTCAGTAGGGAAGGGCGAGATTGCTCCTGAGGGAGAGCACAGTCCCTGGTCCCTAGCTGAAGGGTGGAACTGGGTAGAGGAGGTGGGTGGAGGAAGAAGGTCAGGGGAGCACCGACAGGAAGAGTATAAGAAGAAGGGGAACCATCTAGAAGTGGTCAGTTGTGAGGAGAGAGAGTTGGGAGCAGGAGCTCCGGAGAATCTCTGCTCAGGAGGAGTGGAGAAAGGATCAGGGCCCAGTGAGAGAGGCCCAGGAGAAGGAAAGAAAGAAGAGAGGAGCAGTGAGGAGGGCTCCAGGAGGAACAGAGGGGATACCAGGGGCACGGTGAGTGCAGAGGCCACCCGTGCGCCCGAATTCACGCTGACGTGGAGGGATCAGGCCGCAAAAGGGGACTGGCCCCTAACTAGTGGAAAACAACCAGGCTCAGTTAGACAATCGGAGGCTGCTGCATTTTCAAGGTGCTGCAGCCAACAGCCACAATTACATCGCCGATAAGGTGGCCGTATAGGGTCCAGGGGACTGCAAGTCGCCCGACAAGACCGGAGGCTACCGGCTTGGGACACTGATTGTGAGGCACAGGGCAGGAGGGCGGGAAAAGGAACATAGAACGGGGTCCCATTTAAGTTCTCCTGAGAGACTTGAGAGTTGCTGAACCCCCTTCCCTGGTGAACACAGTACGACATGGGAGGTTACACACTGGCCCTGGTAGCCTGGAGTCTTGAACAACTGTGAGTAAACCTTGAAGACTGCACCCCACTGTGTCCTGGAATTATTGCTGCACCTTCACCAGCCCTGCATTGCACCTCACCAACATCTACCTCATAAAATCCCTATATCCTGCCCTGGAACTAAGCTCTGCCTGTGGAGAGCTGAACCAACTCTGCTGCGTCACCATCAGCTCCAGTGGATCTGCACCGCAGCGGCGGCCCCATATAGCCGCATACCACAGGTGGCGTCACGAACATTATTATCTCTAAAAACTTTATTCCCTGCTACTTTTCCTTTAATTGACTGCCCTGGGTCATGGACCAGGTCACTGCCACCGTGACGTCCCCCAGCATCGACCGGCCCGGCTACCGAGTACCCAACGACCCAGGGGATGCGTCAAGAGACATAAAGATCTCCCTGCAGAATGGGTCTAGAAGCATCACCAACCAGTTATGACTGTCACCCAAAATTTGGACAACGCGAGGGTCACGGGAAAGGCAGCGTAACATAAACTCAGCCATGTGTGCCAGACTGCTAACAGGCAAGTCTTCCGTGTCCTCACAAAGAGGACGACTGACCATGCTCTCCTCCTCATCCTCCTCTTCTTCCTCCTCCTCCCTGTCCTCAGGCCATTCACACTGAGCAGACAGTATGCCAGTTGAGCAGGTAGTACCGTCTATAGCGCAGGAAACTAGCTCCTGTTCTTCCTCCTCCTCCTCTTCTTCATTGTCACCCAATCCATGTGGGAATGAGATGAGGCTGGTCTGTGTGTAATTACCCTGTATGGTTCCTTGCTCCATCTCATTGTGCTCCGCCTGCAATGCATCCTCTTTAATTGAGAGCAGAGAGCATTTCAGAAGACAGAGAAGCGGGATGGTGATGCTAATTATGGCGTCATTGCCGCTCACCATCTTGGTGGAGACCTCAAAGTTTTGGAGGATGGTACATATGTCTGACATCCATGTCCACTCCTGAGGTCTTATGTGTGGAGTCTGACCTGAGTACCGACGGCCTTGTTGATGCTGGTAGGCAACAACTGCCCTCTTCTGCTCACAAATCCTTCCCAAAATCTGCAATGTAGAGTTCCAACGCGTGGGGACATCACACATCAGTCGGTGAGCCAGAAGCTGCAAATGCTGCTGAAGCATGCCAATGGCGGCGGAAGCTGTAGCTGACCTTCTAAAATGGGCACACAGGCAGCATGCTTTGGCAAGCAGATCCGGCAGATCCGGGAAGGTTTTGAATAAACGCAGAACCACAAGGTTAAGCACATGGGCCTGGCATGGTACGTGTGTGAGCTCGCCTCACCTCAGAGCCGCCACCAGGTTCCGGCCATGGTCACATACGACCATGCCTAGCTGTAGGTTCAGCGGTGTCAGCCACAGATCTACCTGCTCTTTCTGAGCTGTCCACAACTCCTCAGCATTGTGCGGTTTGTCACCTAAGCATATTAGCTTCAGCACAGCCTGTTGCCGCTTGGCTGAGGCAGTGCTGCAGTGCTTCCAGCTTTTGACTGATGTTGTCATTTCAGAGATGGAGGCTGAAGAGGAGGAGGATGAGGTGCAGGAGCTGTAGAATGTGGGGGCAACCCTAATTGACCTAGGGCCCACATTCCTCGGTGTCGGGAGGACGTGTTCCGTCCCAAGGTCCCACTGGGTCTCGGCTTTCACTATGTTAACCCAGTGTGCCGTCAGCGAGATGTACCGTCCCTGCCCACAAGCACTTGTCCATGTGTCCGTGGTTATGTGGACTTTCCCAGTAACTGCATTGTTGAGGGCATGGCTAATGTTGTGGGACACGTGCTTGTGTAATGCGGGGACGGCACACTGGGAGAAATTGTGGCGGCTAGGGAGCGAGTACCGAGGGACGGCCGCCGCCATCAGGTTGCGGAAAGCTTCCGTCTCCACAAGACTAAAAGGCAACATTTCAAGCGCAAGCATTCGCGAAATGTGTGAATTTAGTAGTGTGGCCTGTAGGGCGTTAGTTGCGTATTTGCGCTTGTGTTCCAAGGACTGGGGTAGGGACAACTGAATGCTGCGCTGGGACAAGGACGTGGTTGCTGATGGTGCTAGTTGAGAGTGTTCGACGACAGGTGCAGGTCGGGAGGCATCTTGGCATGCGCCATGAACAGGGGATTGGCGTGCACGCACAACAGTGGAGCAAGCAGTGGTGTCACCTGCAGACACTGTTGCTGGACCCTGGGGTTCGGCCCACTTAGTCAGGTGCTTTGCTACTCTGTGACTGATCATGCTGGTGGTGGTCAGGCTGCTAGTTTTGCCACCCCTGCTGATGCTGGCCTGGCAGGTGATGCAAATGCCCTTTTTGGGGTTATCGGCATAGTCTTTAAAAAACAACCAGACTCAGGAAGACCTAACAGTTGTACTGGCAACTTTCGTCGTGTTGATGTTACTGGGAACGGTTGCTTCTGTCTGCAGCCACCACACTGCTTGTTCTTGCCTGTTGTGGTGCTCTGCCTCCCTCCCCCTTTGTGCTGCTGTCCTCGCTCTGCATGTCCTCCTGCCAGGTTGGGTCAGTGACTTCATCGTCCACCACCTCATCTTCCACTTCCGCACCCTGGTCCTCCTCCTGACTTTCTGGCAATTGTGTGTCATCATCATCCACCTCTTGTGACAGTTTCCCACCGTCGCCTTCGTGTGACCGTGGCTGCTCAAATATTTGGGCATCGCTACATGCGATCTCCTCTTGCCCCGCTTCAAGTGGACCGGGCGAGAGGCCCGAATCTATAAATGGAAAAGTGAACAGCTCTTCGGAGTGTCCAAGCCTGGGATCAGTAGTCTCTGGGCACTCGGCATGGTGGGAGGAAGGAAGATCAGGGTGAGCAGTATGCAGTCCAGACTCACAGCTACTAAGACTTGACCGTGTGGAAGACAGGGTGGTAGTGGCTAAGTGACTGGAAGCATTATCCGCTATCCAACCAACAACCTTTTCACACTGCTCTGTGTTCAATAGTGATGTTCTGCGGTCCCTATTAATTGGGACAGGAAGGTTGAACGACAAGATGTGGGTGTTTGTTGTGGCACAATTTCAGCTTACCCACGGCCTCGGCCTTGTCCTCTGCATGCACCATCACCATCACGTCCACTTTCCCTTCCCTTGCCACGCGCCTTGCTCATTTTAAATTTAGGACAATATTTTCCACGTTCACTACAAATGGCTGGATTTGAACCGCAGTGACATGTGATACGTTTGACGGTTTTAAATAGCTGGCCTATAGGTTACTATTTTTCACAGCGACCTCATGTCAATAACTTCACTGACACACTGCAACAAAATTTAAATGGAGGCCAGAAATGGCTGAATTTGGAGCGCACTTATATGTGATGGAAAACCACAGTTTTAAATAGCTGGCCTATAGGTTACTATACTTCACAGCGACCTTGTGTCAATAACTTCACTGACACACTGTAACAAAATTTAAATGGAGGCCAGAAATGGCTGAATTTGGAGCGCACTTATATGTGATACGTGTAATGGAAAACCACAGTTTTAAATAGCTGGCCTGTAGGTAACTATTTTTCACAGCGACCTCGTGTCAATAACTTCACTGACACACTGTAACAAAATTTAAATGGAGGCCAGAAATGGCTGAATTTGGAGCGCACTTATATGTGATGGAAAACCACAGTTTTAAATAGCTGGCCTGTAGGTTACTATACTTCACAGCGACCTTGTGTCAATAACTTCACTGACACACTGTAACAAAATTTAAATGGAGGCCAGAAATGGCTGAATTTGGAGCGCACTTATATGTGATACGTGTGATGGAAAACAACAGTTTCTAATAGATGTCCTGTAGGTTACTATTTTTCACAGTGACTTTGTGTCAATAACTTCACTGACACACTGCAACAAAATTTAAATGGAGGCCAATATTTTCGACATTAACTACAAATTTCTGGATTTTTATCGCTGTAATATGGAAAGGACCTGGCTGTATTCTGCAGTGCCAACAAGCAAATGGAGAAGACAAATAGTGTTCTCTGGATTGCTTTTTAAGCAAATAACTAGGATTAAAATTAAAAAAAAATGGCCCCTGATATCTGGGGCTATGTCTACAAATATCTATAAGAACAGCAGCAGTAGGAAAGTTCAATGGACCCTCTTGCACTATATGCACTGCAGTCTGCCACATACACTGCCTGCCTAATTCCTGCTATCACCACTGAATATATGCAGCTGAATTATTCCTCAGAAGGACTGTTAGTTCAGATGGATATTATATATACAGTATATGTTGTGGAATACCTATACTAACTCTAAACAAGCAAATCTCTCCCTGACGCAGCAGCACCTCTCCCTACTCTGCCTGATTCCGGGATAGACTGTGACGAGCATGGCGGCGTCCGGTCTTATATACACCTGATGATGCTGTACAGCCAGCCAATCACTGTAATGCCTACAACCAACATAGCTACGGCATTACAGTGCAATAGTGAGGAAGGGTGTAACCTTCCGCTGGCACTGAAGTTGTTAAAATAACATGTTCCCATAGTTAGATCTCTCTGAACTGCTGTTAGGTCAAGTTAAGGGGTTAGCTTCAGTGGTACATTCAGTAGAGTAGAGGGGGGAATGCAGTGTCTCGGTCAGGAGTAGAGTATATCTGGGGTTTAGTTTAACATATTTCCTTGTGGGGTTGTAGTACTTTTAATCGGCCACAAGATGCCACTGTCAGGTGCACCTGTTAGTGAGAGCCTGCACCAGAATGACAGTGAGGAATTAACTGCCGCAGGGGGCGGGGCATCCTAGGTAACGTCGGGAGAATTTTCCAGAAAGTGTCAGTTGGAGTCCTTTCAGAGTTGTGTCAGGAAGCCTTACGGGCGGACAGCCAGGGAAATTGGCTGCTAGGGTAGACGGGGGCTCCCTACCCTCAGACAGTGGATAAGCAGTGTAAATATCTCCTTACGCAGGCGTCCCATTAGCCGGCTGGAGAAACTCAACAGAGGTATTGAGGACCCCGAGGCACTTCTAGTCTGCAGGTAGCAGAGGAAGATAGGACTCCAGGTTAAGCTGTGAGGGAGATATAGGATCCGGACACACTGTCGCTGGTGAGGAATCATAGAATCATAGAATGGTAGAGTTGGAAGGGACCTCCTGGGTCATCTGGTCCAACCCCCTGCTCAAAGCAGGATTCACTAGATCATCTCAGACAGATGTCTGTCCAGCCTCTGTTTGAAGACATCCATTGAAGGGGAACTCACCACCTCTCGTGGCAGCCTGTTCCACTCATTAATCACCCTAACTGTCAAAAAGTTTTTTCTAATATCTAATCTGTGTCTCCTCCCATTTAGTTTCATCCCATTGCTTCTAGTCTTTCCTTGTGCAAATGAGAATAAAGATGATCCTTCTACAATGTGACAGCCCTTGACATATTTGTAGACAGCTATTAAGTCTCCTCTCAGTCTTCTTTTTTGCAAGCTAAACATTCCCAAATCCTGCAACCGTTCCTCATAGGACATGGTTTGCAGACCAGTCACCATTCTGGTCGCTCTTCTCTGAACTTGCTCCAGTTTGTCTATGTCTTTTTTAAAATGTGGTGCCCAAAACTGTACACAGTATTCCAGATGAGGTCTGACCAAAGAGGAGTAAAGACCGATAATGACTTCACGTGATCTAGACTGTATGCTTCTGTTAATACATCCCAGAATTGTATTTGCCTTTTTTGCTGCTGCATCACACTGTTGACTCATGTTCAGTCTATGATCTATTAGTATACCTAAGTCTTTTTCACATGTACTGTTGCTTAGCTCTATTCCTCCCATTCTGTATATGCTTTTTTCATTTTTATTGCCCAGATGTAGTACTTTGCATTTTTCCCTGTTAAAAACCATTCTGTTGGTTGCTGCCCACTGCTCCAGTTTATTTAGGTCTTTTTGAATCCTCTCTCTCTCTTCTCTAGTATTAGCTATCCCTCCTAGCTTTGTGTCATCAGCAAATTTAATCAGTTTACCCTCAATTCCTTCATCTAAATCATTGATAAAGATGTTGAACAATACAGGTCCCAGGACGGAGCCCTGTGGTACCCCACTTGAGACATTCATCCAGCTGGATGTGAAGCCATTTACAACCACCCTTTGAGTCCGATCACTAAGCCAGTTATGAATCCACCTAACAGTTGCCTGGTCCATTGCATACTTGGTAATTTTTTCAATAAGGATGGTGTGAGATACTTTGTCAAATGCTTTGCTGAAGTCAAGATATACTATATCTACAGCATTTCCCTGATCCACCCAGTCAGTGATTCTGTCATAGAAGGAAATTAAGTTAGTCTGACATGACTTGCTAGTTACAAACCCATGCTGACTCTGGTTAATCACTTCATTCTTATCCATGTACTTACATACATGTTGTTTAATAATTTGTTCAAAGATCTTTCCTGGTATAGAAGTCAGACTCACCGGCCTATAGTTCCCTCTGTCCACCTTCTTCCCCTTTTTGAAGATAGGAACAACATTTGCTCTTCTCCAGTCTTCTGGGACTTCTCCTGTTCTCCAAGAATTTTCAAAGATTATGGAGAGTGGTTCTAAAATTTCTTCTACGATCTCCTTCAGTACTCTGGGGTGTAATTCATCTGGACCTGGAGACTTGAACTCATTTATGTTAGCTAAATATTCCCTCACAATCTTTCTGTTTACAGATAACTTGGATTCCTCTATTCCTTTAAAAGGACAGTGAAGATCAGTTGATGTTACATTTTCTTTCTGAGAGAAAACAGATGCAAAATAGGAATTAAAAAGTTCGGCCTTCTCAACATCCTCTCTTACCATTTCTCCATTTTCATCCTGTAAAAATCCTATAGCATCTTTGACTTTTCTTTTACTTTTGACATACCCCCAAAATCCTTTTTTATTGCTTTTGACATCTCTTGCAAGCCTTAATTCATTGTCAGCTTTAGCTAACCTGATACGTGCCCTGCAGGATCTGCAGACTGCATTATAATCTTCTTTAGATATGCCTCCCTCTTTCCATTTAATAAACATTTCTTTCTTTCTTTTTAGCATGTGTTTAAGTTCTGTGTTCATCCATCCTGGTTTCCTTAAATGCTTCCCATTCTTCCTACTTTTCGGGATTGTTAACGATTGTGCTTTGAGAATCTCATTTTTAAAAATTTCCCATCCTTCCTGGACATTTTTGTCCTTAAGGACATCCAGCCATTGGATCCCTCCTATTCTCTTTCTGAGTCTCTTAAAATCTGCCTTTCTAAAATCTAACCTTGAAGTCTGAGTCTTCACATGTCTTCCTCCTCTAGTTATCCAAAATTCTATAATAGCATGATCGCTGCCTCCTAGGGTCCCAGCCACCTTTACCTCCTCAACCATTTCCTCCCTGTTTATAAGGATTAGATCCAAAGTAGCAGATCCCCTTGTTTTCTCCCCTACCTTTTGGAAGATAAAGTTGTCAGCAAGAGAGGATAAGAATTTGCTTGACCTGTTAGTTTTACTTGAGAGAGATTCCCAACAAATGTCTGGATAGTTGAAATCTCCCATGACCACTACGTCATATTTTTTGGAGAACTTGGTCATTTGATACATAAAGAGTTCATCCATATCTTCAGCTTGCCCAGGTGGCCTGTAGTAAATGCCTACAATGGTGTCCTTTCCGTTGTTCTCTCCTTGTATTCTTACCCAAACAGTTTCCACAGAACTCCCAGTCTCTGAAGCTTCAATCTCTGTGCAGATATACGCTTTTCTAACATACAATGCAACACCTCCTCCTCGTTTATCAAGTCTGTTTCTTGCAAATAAGTTGTATCCTTTTAGCCTTTTATTCCAATCATGTGTATCGTCCCACCAAGTTTCAGTGATTCCAATGACATCATATTCCTTTTCCTGCATTAGTAGTTCCAATTCTCCTTGTTTGTTGCCCATGCTTTGTGCATTTGTATAAAAACATTTTAGTTTGTGATTGGTTTCTCTTCCTCCCATAGTTTTATTATTTAAATTGTTTTGTCTTTGTTCTTCCTTTCCACTTCCAGTAGCAGAGATCTCAATAGTATTTGTCAGCTGTATGGCTTTTTCTGGCCTTTTGCTTCCCTTCCCACATTGTTCTAGTTTAAAGCTCTTCTGATGAGTGTAGCAAGGTGACTTCCAAATACACGTTTTCCAGTCTTCGTAAGGTGCACCCCATCTCTAGCAAGTAGTCCATCGTATAGGTAATTCATTCCGTGATCCAGAAATCCAAATCCTTGTTGACGGCACCATCGACGTAGCCAGTTGTTCACCTGTAGAATCTTATTCCACCTCATTGTTCCATGGCCATCCACTGGGAGGATGGATGAGAAGACCACCTGCGCTCCCAATTCTTTCACTTTCTTGCCTAAGTCTTCAAAGTCACTGCAGATGGTTTCCAGGTCCTTTCTTGCGGTGTCATTTGTCCCCACATGTATTAGCAGGAATGGGTAGTGATCTGTAGGTCTGAAGAGTCTTGATATCCTGTCAGACACATCTTTAATTTTTGCTCCTGGAAGACAGCACATTTCTCTTGAGGTTATGTCTGGTCTGCAGATAGCGGCCTCTGTTCCTCTTAACAGGGAATCCCCCATGACCACCACTCTCCGTTTTTTCTTCACAACATTCTTCTTTCTCCATCCAGGAGGATTCTGAGGGCTTACAAGGTTATTCATTGCTGGCAAAGTCTTATTTTGCTGTATTTCTTCATGATTCTCCTGCGTGAGAGCCTGGTACTGGTTCCTGAGCAGTATGGGTGCTGACTGCCTCTCGATCCTCCTGCTTCTGTGGGTCACAGGCTTCCATTCCTCTGTTTCGTCAGGTGCAGTTCGAATTTCTTCTCTTTCTGAATCATGAAGAGATAATTCTGCTCTGTCTAAGAACTCTTCACCTTCCTTAATGATTTTCAAGGTAGTTAACCTCTCTTCTAGATTTCGCAACTTTTCCTCCAACAGGGACACAAGCTTGCATTTCTGGCATGTGAAGTTTGGCTTTTCCACTGGCAAGTCTGTGAACATGTAGCAGGATATGCAGCTCACCAAATGGCTCCTGGACTCTTCCATGTTCTTATTGTTAATGTTCTGAAAACAGTGAAAAAAGCTTAAAAAAAAAGCTTCAAAATGCGCGCGCCGGTAGGCGCGCGGTTTACCGATGTCCTCTTTTCAGCTCCAACAGCCAAACTCCAGTGTTCTTTGAGCTCGCGGAGACTCTTCACTTACCCCAAAATGCAGTGGGAATATGCAAATTATCTCCTCAGGACTCCTCCCCTGGTTTACCGATGTCCTCTTTTCAGCTCCAACAGCCAAACTCCAGTGTTCTTTGAGCTCGCGGAGACTCTTCACTTACCCCAAAATGCAGTGGGAATATGCAAATTATCTCCTCAGGACTCCTCCCCTGGTTTACCGATGTCCTCTTTTCAGCTCCAACAGCCAAACTCCAGTGTTCTTTGAGCTCGCGGAGACTCTTCACTTACCCCAAAATGCAGTGGGAATATGCAAATTATCTCCTCAGGACTCCTCCCCTGGTTTACCGATGTCCTCTTTTCAGCTCCAACAGCCAAACTCCAGTGTTCTTTGAGGAAACGTCTCTTGGGACAGAGAATAGAATTAGAGAGATGCTTTACCTAAAGAGGGAACCAGGGCTGAAGATGTTTCTAGCACCTGTATGGGATATGAAAACCTGTTGGGCCTTATCCAATGTATGTGACCGTAAATACTGTATATACTCCTCTCCCCCAAGTAAAATCCCAGTTATGGTTAAGAACTTCGTGTCCTCTGAATTTATTGCTGCCCTGCTCCCAGAAGAGAAATGCCTGGAGACAGCTGCGATTGGATGGTTTGAAGTAAGTGAAGAATGTCACATACCCAGCCACACATCAGAGGGAGGACAAGAATGTCACATACCCAGCCACACATCAGAGGGAGGACGCAAATTCTTTGTAGGGTGTCAAAGCGAGCAGGTGCTACAACTCGCCCATGACTACCTCGCTGGGGCACCTTACATTTGGCATAGTCGGCATGATGGAAGCTCCTCGCATGAAGAAAACGGGGAAGGGCCGAAGCAGAACACTGAGGAGAAAGTGTTGGAAGACATGCGGCACAAGATGGCAGCCAGAAGCATGGATTCTAAAATGGTGACAATGGCGGTAAAGTATAGGAGAAGAACCGTATATCGTGGGGGTGGACGGTGCCAAAGAGGGCGAAAAGGTGTCCAGCACCTGCGAGTTCCAGCCTAGAGAAGAATGGGCCCAGCAGTAAAGATGCGTCCCAGGATGGGATGTCCAATAAAGAAGAGGGCGCCGCACAGAGTGATTTGTGACGCAGCAGTCACTTTGGGAGCCCGGCCTAGAAAGAGGAGGAGTCGGACGCGCAGGAAGCGCATCACTGGTAAGCTACCAACGCCAATCCTGTGTAAGCCTGCGACAGAGAAGGAGCAGAGAGAGGACGCCAGGAAGAATATGGCACTCGGCAGGTCAATTCAGGAGCAGTGCACTGTGCGTCGCACCTATCTGAGGGAGAGAAAAGAGTCCACAGGCAGCGCGACTGAGGACCAGTCAGCCGCACCACGGACACCTGGGTCCATGGAGGAGGAAGTCCTTGAGATTACCTCCCCAGGGGCAGCAGCCGGAAGCCACCCACCAGCGAGCGCTGCCTGCGAGCCAACACCGCTGTCACCGATGACCGTCCAGTGGTCCACCAGGCCTCAGCTCGAGGTAGGCTTACTCATCCATGAGTTCAGAGTGTGGTGCTGGAGCCGGATGCCGGAAGATGTTCCCCCCTCGGCTGAGGGCGAAGAACACCACGACGGGGCCGAAGAAGCAGCCACAGCACAGCCAAAAGAAGGTTAGCTGTGTGAACCCCTGCAGCTAACCCCGCTCGCAGCGCCCATGGCAACAACCCCCGGAGGAGCCCCCAGGCCCGAAGGTGGTGCGACGGAGGCTAGGCCCCCAAAGAGAAAAGTCGCACGCATCAACTGGTGGTAGATGGTGATGGAGACCCTAAACACACCTCCAGCGAAGCGCCACTCCGAGCCTAGTCGCATACGGTTGACAACGCGCAATCGCCTAATGATTACACGGGAGCACCGGCAGTGGACCGATACTTTCTTGCGAGGCTGGCTGGAAGGGTCCACCGCGGTGCGGAGGGAGTCGGTAGAAGTTTACCAAACCTGGGGGCAGTTCAACCTGGTAAAAGGCTATGAGTTCCTGGAAGAAGAGTGGACCGGGGATGAGGTATTCTTCACTCGAGAAGTTGTTAAACGCAGCTACCTGCCCTCCCGCCTCCATAAACTGCATGTGGAGGATATAGTCCACTTTGTGAAATGTGACTGTACCAGGGGGAGGTACGCGGTGGCTCTTACTCGCCACTACAAGTGGGAAGATGTCCTTGAGAGAGATGAGGAAGTCTTCCAACGAAGAGCCAAGAGAGAGGCTCTGCAGCGTTGGGCTAGGGAAGCCCCCAAGGGATTCCTACCCATGCCTAAAGCCAATAGTCCTCAGGAGGAGGAGCAGAGAAGGCGCCAATGGGAGGAGTCTGAAAGTAAAGAAGAGGAAGACTTTGCGAGCTGCGGGGCAGCTGACTCTCCTAGTGAGGCACATAATGCCAGCTTTCCACCAAAGCACCTGGAGGGGGCTGAGGCATCTGGTCAGGGGGCTGCTGGGAGCTCACAAGCTAGTACCAGTCATGTGGTTCACAATTTCAAGGTCACCAGCTATGGCCCTACCCAAGTTGGCTGTGGTAGCGCTACATCCTCGGATGAGGACCCTAGTCCCAGCAGATACCCTGACCAGCCTTGGATGTGGAAGAAACCACCTTCATCTGCAGCATGGGCTGCCTTCATGAAGGAGCGGAAGGAGGCCCAGAAGAAGTGAGCATTTTTACCCAAAAGGTCCATTGACCTTCCTGTTGCTTTAAAAATAGGACCCACTGGTGGTGGTTTCTACCAGGGACTATTTCCCAATGAGGGCGGATCGCCCTATGTTAGCCTAAGGGCCAGAAAAATAGGAGGACTGTTTCCCTACCTCCCAGGCAGAGGAGGCCATATGCAGCACCAAGTTGTGTGCCAATAGGAGCTGCTCTCTTTATTTCTATTTTTATTGTTTATTTTTGTTTCCCCTGTTGTGCCTTTTTCTGCTGGAATTTGCACCGCTGAAGCACACCTGGAGGATGGATATCCTCTAATACTAAGAGACTTGCGGCCTAGCGGGAAGAACTGGTGACCCCCGCTAGGTCCAGGAAGAAAGAAACTCATGGGGTGTTCCCCTGTGACTGTGTGCCTCAGAATGCAGACCTTAAAAGAGATTGAGGGCTAGTGGCGTGTTCGCCTGTCTTAATAAAATGGACATGGACACTGTGTTTCCAGGGTCCTTACCAAGAAGGACCGGTACTTTTGAACACTGTTGAAGGTTATGACAATGGACTGTCTGAGTTGCTGTTCCGGGGCCCTAAACCGAGAAGGGCCGGTCTCCACCTGAGAAGAAGACTTCAGGAGTCGCCGTGTACTAAAATGTTTAGTAATTTGATATATGCTAGGTATGTTAATTGTGGTTGGTTGCCTGTTATGGTCAAGGACGACCATCATTAAGGTGTGGGGGAATGTAATAGTGAGGAAGGGTGTAACCTTCCCCTGGCACTGAAGTAGTTAAAATAACATGTTCCATTAGTTAGATCTCTCTGAACTGCTGTTAGATCAAGTTAAGGGGTTAGCTTCAGTGGTACAGTCAGTAGAGTAGAGGGGGGAACGCAGTGTCTCTGTCAGGCGTGGAGTATATCTGCGGTTTAGTTTGACATATTTCCTTGTGGGGCTGTAGTACTTTTAATCGGCCACAAGATGCCACTGTCAGGCCCAGCTGTTAGTGAGAGCCTGCTACCAGAATGACAGTGAGGAATTAACTGCTTCAGGGGGCAGGGCATCCTAGGTAACATCTGGAGAATTTTCCAGAAAGTGTCAGTTGGAGTCATGTCAGAGTTGTGACAGAAAGCCTTACGGGCGGACTGCCATAGAAATTGGCTGCTAGGGTAGATGGGGGCTCCCTACCCTCAGACAATGGATAAGCAGTGTAAATATCTCCTCATGCAGGAGTCCCATTAGCCGGCCGGAGAAACTCAACAGAGGTATTGAGGACCCCGAGGCACTTCTAGTCTGCAGGTAGCAGAGGAAGATAGGACTCCAGGTTAAGCTGTGAGGGAGATATAGGATCCGGACACACTGTTGCTGGTGAGGAAACATCTCTTGGGACAGAGAATAGAATTAGAGAGATGCTTCACCTAAAGAGGGAACCAGGGCTGAAGATGTTTCTAGCACCTGTATAGGAGATGAAAACCTGTTAGGCCTTATCCAATATACCTGACTGTAAATACTGTATATACTCCTCTCCCCTAAGTAAAATCCCAGTTATGGTTGAGAACTTTGTGTGCTCTGAATTTATTGCTGCCCTGGTCCCAGAAGAGAAATGCCTGGAGACAGCCGCGATCGGATGGATTGAAGTAAGTGAAGAATGTCACATACCCAGCCACATATCAGAGGGAGGACACAAATTGTCTGTAGGGTGTCAAAGTGAGCAGGGGCTACAACTCGCCCACGACTACCTCGCTGGGGCACCTTACACCTGCATGTTCATTGGCTCTCTAAAGAGCGCTAAACATGCAGGGAGGGGACCCGAGCTCCCACCCAAGCAACCCGGAAATACTCTCCGAGCTTGTCGAGCACTGTGCTGCTCGGGCGAGTACAGAGCAGTGGCGGGGATGTTCGCTCATCACTACTCAGGATCAGTAAAGGATAAGAAATGTAATGTATGTACACAGTGACTGCACCAGCAGAATAGTGAGTGCAGCTCTGCAGTATAATACAGGATATAACTCAGGATCAGTACAGGATAAGTAATGTAATGTATATACACAGTGACTCCACCAGCAGAATAGTGAGTGCAGCTCTGGAGTATAATACAGGATGTAACTCAGGATCAGTACAGGATCAGTAATGTAATATATAGTGATGAGCGAGTGACGCGCCCCCTGGGCCTGTGCTGCGCAGGGGATACCCGGAGCCGGGCCTTCTGTAAGATGCTGGGGGTTGTAGTCTCCGTGTGGCGGCGACCCGGTCCGTGCCCAGGGTGGTCAAACCAGTGGCAGTCTATTGGTATTGTAATTGTCCGACTACGCCACCCGTGGATTGCGGTCAGTGGGGACCGCCGCTGCGCTGCAGACCGCTGAGGCTGATGTTATATGCGCAGCCAGGAATGGGATGACTCCCCACGGGAGAAGTATTGCCTCAGGGCAGCTAGAGTGAATGTTGGGAGTGATGGTGTGAGCGTCCCAGTACTGATGGTGCTGGTGCGGCGAAGAAACACAGAGACTTGTAATTGCAGTTTCCAATGCTTTACTCACAGTTGTTATTCTGGTCACTTGTGCACATGAGGGACCGCCTGAGCCGTGCTGCGTTCACCAGGCAAGGGACTCGACCAACTACCAGGCAATTCCAGAACGTGGCACAGGGCTCCCTTCCTTTCCTTTCTCTGGCCGTCCCCACCAGTGACCCACCTTTGTCCAGCTCCCTCGGGCCTTCTCTTGGCGGAACCTATCTCCGGTTTCCCTGACCCTATGCGGTATGCTTTCCTGGTGGATGTAGTGAGGGGTCGCACCAAGATGTGGTAACAACCTCCGGTCTTTGGCTGAGGAATCTGTTGCCTCCACCAATTTGGGTTCCGGTACCCTGTTCTGCCAACCCTTCACCCTGTATCTCCTGGGCATATGGGGTTCCTTCTGTCCTCGTGTCTCTGGGCCTTTCTCTGTGTTCCTTGCTTCCTTTCTCCTCTGTTCCAGTTCCTTTCTTACTTTCCTTTCCGTTCCTTCTCCTCTCTCTTTCTGCTGTTTCTGGCCTCCACTCCAGGCCTGCCTCTGGAGCTGGGCCCAGACTGAGCCACAGCTCCCTGTCAGCCCTCTCTGGCTGAACTCCTCTCTGAACTGGCTCAACTGACTACAGTCCTAAGATGGTGCTCACCTTATATACCTCCCTCTATGTGTGAGCCCAGGTGACTAGCAACCAATGGGCTCCTACCTATGCCCAGAAACCCACCCCTATCTGCTCCTACACCACTGGGTATTCCACCCCCCGCCCCACTCCAGCAAGGGACAGATGCTGTCGTGCCTGCACTTCTGTCTAGTGGGAGCACCATTGACCTGTCCCTCGGAAATGGGGTGTGTGTGGTGCATACAGCTAAACGAGTCCTGGTCCTCACTCCATCCTTACCCGGGAGTGGAATATCACACCTCTGGTTTGAGGTGCAATACCCCTATAGCAGCCGAGCCCTCGGGGTGCTACATTCCTCCCTGGTAAATCACAGCACGTCCTCGGGCTGGAAAAGAGCAAAACAATTTAAAACATACAAATTTTTAGAATGCATTCGCATATAAGACATTTAACCACCACTCATCCCTTTATGGGAGGTACTCTTTTCTTTCCAACGTTACTGGTATAAAACATTTTACTAATGCCACCGGAACTCTTTTATAAAATACTATATAAAACTTTGGCATTATTATTTTAGCAGCATATTAAACTTTTCAATTTAAGATATTTTCAAGTAAAACATTTTCAAACAGATTCTTGAACTCTGGCCGCTGTGCAACTTGCGACCAGGAAAAGGTGCAACAGTCCATTTAATCCGCCTTGAGGTAGACGTTACGGTTTTTGTATAAAACCAGTAGGGGGCGCTTTAAGAAACACAACTATTTACAGGATGGCCGCTCTCAGTCCTCGGCCAGGTAGGGAAGGGGATGGCTGTTCTCCGTCCCCAGCCAGATTAGGGATATAGGGGCAATTATTATTTTTTTTTTTAACAGTCAACAGTTCACTATTTGTCCCAACGGGGACCACACTTTCACAAACGGGAACAGTTCCATTTTACCGTTTACTGGTAACGGTGTCCTCCTCACTCTTCCGGGTAGTCTTCAGGTCCGTCCGGATCCTCAGGGTAGTCCATGTCTGGGCGGTACCGCAGCTCCTCCTCTGTTAGACGGTGGGCATGGAGGGCATACAGTCCCTTTGCGCCCTTGTGCCAGGTGTAGGTGACCACGTCGCTGGGGTACAGGTCACGGCCGTGGTGTCCCTCTGGCAAGTGGCTTTCCACGTCTCTCCTGATGACGAAGACGTCGGTGTCAGCCTCCGGGTCTCTGAGGAAGCCCCAGCCAAGCTCTAGCTGGAACTTTACTACGGTCCCGGTGGCTCTGGGACCGCGGATGGCTTGGGAGTCCTGACGGGCCCTCCTCTTCTGCTCCGCGCTCCGGGCTTGGAGTCGCTCCTCCCTGATGCGCCTCTGCCGCCGCTCCCTTTCATAGGTGGCCAGCTGCTGACGGCAGCAATCCAGGCGATGGGCAGCCTCCGCCCGGGTCTCCTGGGTGAACCCCATGAGATTCTCGCCGGTGGGGTCCCATGCAAACTGGGCATCCTCCGGCGGGGGTGGAGCGATGTTGGCAGACTCCGGGGCCGGGATCAGAGGCTCGCTCAGGGGTTGTTCTCTCCGGAGACGGGGGTTGACAAACTCTGGTGGCCACTCAAAGGGCAGCCCATCCGGGCTGGTATGTTGGGCGTACAGGTCCGCACCCAGGGGTGGCACTGCGGGCTTCGGACGGGTGGCAGCGCCCAGGGGCACTCGGCCTTGCGACCAGGCCTGTGGTCGTTTGTTGGTCGCGCCCGGGGGTGGCCCCAAGGTAGGGGGCGCTGGTGAGGCAGAGGCGCCCGGGTGTGCTGGGCCTTGCGTCCCGGCCTGTGACGTCTCCCGCTTTACGGCGCCCGGGTTCAGAGGGCACAGCGCGGGGCGGGGCGTGACGGTGACGTTTGCAGCCTGAGGCCTAGCTGGCGGCGGTGGAGGCATGATGTCAGGTACGGTCCCCAGGGCTTCGGGTCCCGCAGTGGAGGGTGAGGGCAGGCTGGTGTTCCCAGGGCTTGGGGTGGTGGCATCCCCATTACCTGTCTCGGTCTCCGTGGCCTCCTCCGCGGCGTCGTCTGCAGCTGCCGGTCCCTCTTCTCCGCGCCCAGTAGTAAGCGCGCTGCCCGGTCCCGGCGGGGTCCTCCGCTGGCTGCCTTCGTGCTGCCGGGCCATCTCCTCCCTCCACCCGGCAAACACATCCCGCTGCGCCCGGACCATCCTCCTGTTCAGGTCTTCCAGCGCTGCGCGCGCATTGTCCGGGTCCCTGGGCAGCTGGGTCAGCAACTCAGTCAGGCTGCAGGGTGGCTCAGCTTGCAGCAGGCTGCGGGCCAGGGTGCTGGTGGAGTTCTCTGCTCCCTCCATCTCCGGGAGCAGCAGGTCCAGACTGATCCAGGCCGCACCCGACCCCACAGTTTTCTTTCCTATCCGCCCCCATGGGGGGTGGTCTTGGGGGCATCTGCTGACAATCACCTTTAGGGGCAGCCCCCCCACGTTGATGGACATGTCCACTGCTGCATTCATGGCTGGTGGGGACGGGCTCCTTCTTTGGCGCCATTCTGGGACCTGGCCCACGATGGGAGGTGGCTTCCTGCTGTCTTTTGGTGCGCACATAATGGCGTCCGCTCTGCCAGGGCGGGAAAAACGGATGAAGATGGCGGGAAACGGTCCAAGATGGCGTCTGATGGCGGGAATCGGCTCCGGATGGCGGGAAACGACTCCGGACGGCGGGAAATTTCTGGAAATGGCGGGAGACTTCTTTTCAAGGTACATGCACAATCTTCTTCAGGCACGCAATACCCGCTTGTGGCGGGTTGGTAAAGATCCTGCCAACTACGCCAAAAGTTGACGCGCCCCCAGGGCCTGTGCTGCGCAGGGGATACCCGGAGCCGGGCCTTCTGTAAGATGCTGGGGGTTGTAGTCTCCGTGTGGCGGCGACCCGGTCCGTGCCCAGGGTGGTCAAACCAGTGGCAGTCTATTGGTATTGTAACTGTCCGACTATGCCACCCGTGGATTGCGGTCAGTGGGGACCGCCGCTGCGCTGCAGACCGCTGAGGCTGATGTTATATGCGCAGCCAGGAATGGGATGACTCCCCACGGGAGAAGTATTGCCTCAGGGCAGCTAGAGTGAATGTTGGGAGTGATGGTGTGAGCGTCCCAGTACTGATGGTGCTGGTGCGGCGATGAAACACAGAGACTTGTAATTGCAGTTTCCAATGCTTTACTCACAGTTGTTATTCTGGTCACTTGTGCACATGAGGGACCGCCTGAGCCGTGCTGCGTTCACCAGGCAAGGGACTCGACCAACTCCCAGGCAATTCCAGAACGTGGCACAGGGCTCCCTTCCTTTCCTTTCTCTGGCCGTCCCCACCAGTGACCCACCTTTGTCCAGCTCCCTCGGGCTTTCTCTTGGCGGAACCTATCTCCGGTTTCCCTGACCCTATGCGGTATGCTTTCCTGGTGGATGTAGTGAGGGGTCGCACCAAGATGTGGTAACAACCTCCGGTCTTTGGCTGAGGAATCTGTTGCCTCCACCAATTTGGGTTCCGGTACCCTGTTCTGCCAACCCTTCACCCTGTATCTCCTGGGCATATGGGGTTCCTTCTGTCCTCGTGTCTCTGGGCCTTTCTCTGTGTTCCTTGCTTCCTTTCTCCTCTGTTCCAGTTCCTTTCTTACTTTCCTTTCCGTTCCTTCTCCTCTCTCTTTCTGCTGTTTCTGGCCTCCACTCCAGGCCTGCCTCTGGAGCTGGGCCCAGACTGAGCCACAGCTCCCTGTCAGCCCTCTCTGGCTGAACTCCTCTCTGAACTGGCTCAACTGACTACAGTCCTAAGATGGTGCCCACCTTATATACCTCCCTCTATGTGTGAGCCCAGGTGACTAGCAACCAATGGGCTCCTACCTATGCCCAGAAACTCACCCCTATCTGCTCCTACACCACTGGGTATTCCACCCCCGCCCCACTCCAGCCAGGGACAGATGCTGTCGTGCCTGCACTTCTGTCTAGTGGGAGCACCGTTGACCTGTCCCTCGGAAATGGGGTGTGTGTGGTGCATGCAGCTAAACGAGTCCTGGTCCACACTCCATCCTTACCCGGGAGTGGAATATCACACCTCTGGTTTGAGGTGCAATACCCCTGTAGCAGCCGAGCCCTCGGGGTGCTACACTAGCATACTCGAATGTACTCGGTACTTGCCCGAGCATCTCAGTACTCAAGATGCTCGTAGCTCGCCGAGTACTTGCGAGATGCTCGGGCGGATGCTCAGGTCCCCTCCCTGCATGTTTGGTGCTCTTTACAGCGCCGATCAACATGCAGGGATTGCCTGCCACTCATTGTAATGCCGCAGCCATGGTGGTTGTGGCATTACAGTGATTGGCAGGCCGCACAGCGTCATCAGGTCTATATCAGACCTGACGCCGCCATGCTCGTCACAGTCACTCCGGAATCAGGCAGAGTAGGGAGAGGTGCTGCTATGTCAGGGAGAGATTTGCTTGTGTATTAGGTAGTGTAGGGAGAAAACCCGTAAATTACACATGTCCATCTCAACAAAGAGTCCTTCTGAGGACTAATCCATCTGCAGAGATATCAGGCAGGCAGGGTATATAGGCAGGCAGTGTATATAGGCAGGCAGTGTATATTGCAGACTTCACTGCATATAGCACAAGAGGCTCCATTCCAATTCTGCCTTCTGCTGCTGTTAGATATTTCTAGACAAAGGCCCAGGTCTCAGGGGCCAGGAATACTTTTTTTTGGATCTTAATCCTCATTATTTGCTTAAAAAGCAATCCAGAGAACACCGTTTTTCTGCGCCATTTGCTTGTTGGCACTGCAGAATACAACCAGGTCCTTTCCATATTACAGCGCTAAAAATCCAGCTATTTAAGACTGTGTTTTCTCCGTCACACGGATCACATATACGTTTTCAGAAAATACTGCCATTTTTGGCCTCCATTCAAATTTTTTTTCACTGTGTCAGCAAAGTTTTTGACACCAGTTTGCTGTTCAAAATAGTTACCTACAGGCCAGGTATTTAAAACTGTGTTTTCTCCATCACACGGATCACATAAACGTTTTCAGAAAATACTGCCATTTCTTACCTCCATTAAAAATTTGTTTCAGTGTGTCAGTGAAGCAATTGACACCAGTTTGCTGTTCAAAATAGTTACCTACAGGCCAGGTATTTAAAACTGTGGTCTCTCCGTCACACAGATCACATATAAGTTCGCTCCAAATTCAGTCATTTGTAGTAAGCGTGTGTGGCGCCCAGCTGCGCTTGGTACCACAGATCCTAGAAGAGTGCATTGATGGAATCCTCCACAAGAGGCCCCCATAAACATTCACACATCTCCACCTTCCACCTCAGACCAGCAGAGGGAGCCCGTTAGGGATATAAATAGGGAAGGTGGAGCTAAGCAGTTCAGTTCCTAGCCTGCTAGAGTGATTCAGCAGTTCATCTGAAGAGTTCCTGCAGTAAAGAAGCCTATGAGAGGTCAGTCTGCAGTGGAGCTCAGTCTAGTCTAGGGAACTCAGTTAATAGTTCAGCAGTGGAGCACGATGCTCCTGCTAGCTAGATTCAAGGAGCTCAGTTACAGCTTAAGGTGTGCCGACACCTGTAAGAGCGGTGAAGAGCGGTGAAGAGCGGCAAGCTGCCGTTAGTGTGAGTAGCCTAGTGAGGACCCGAGCGTGGCCGAAGGCGAGTGGAAAGTGAGTAGCAGTGGGGGCAGAGGAGCTTACCCAGCTCACCCCAAAAAATAAACCGGACACCGGGTCCGAGTTTACCGGGATCTCTACGACCCAGTAAGGCATAACCGGAATCCCTGGAGGACTACGGGTCCCAGATCACCAGAGAGCTGATACGTAACAGAGCCAGGAGACACATAGGCCCCGTAAGCTGGGAGCGTGCACTCCAAGAGAAGGCCCTACCACAAGGTCAGCCGTTGCAGGACAGAGACAAAGTTAGGCCTAGCTCCAGGCAGGTCAGAAACTTACTACGCAAAGGCAAGAAACAGGAGGCCCTACACCCGCTCATTGTGGAGGATCCTGATATGCACCCTTCACCCTACAGTGCTCCGGGATGTGCCTGAATTACCACCAGTAAAAGGTACTGAAGTGACTATCGTGTCTGTCCCCGTTCTTGCTCTGACCCGGCTGGGTCTCGCCTGTCCTGCATCCCCCTCTCCATATACTGCCCTAAGGCCTAGCTCCACCTGTGGGGAGCTAAATGTTAGAACCTTGTTCTTAGGTTTTTTCCTTTGCTGGTCACATGACCTTGTTGGCCTATTTAATCCTGCTCCGCCCTTCTGGCTTTGCTGGACTTCATTGTTTAACTACTTTCTAGCTAGCCTGTGCTCTGTATCTAACTCTGTTAGTTTGCTTGGTCTACGGACCTCTATGTTCTATATATTTTGTTTGTTCATCTGTCTGCTACTATTTCTGTTAGGAGGTGTCCCATTTTCCTCCCAGTCCTTAGTACTTGTAGGGATTCCTTCCCCACATCTATAGGTCTCCGTACAGACTAGCTTAGGACTTTAGCAGGTCTGATCGCAGGATCAGGTCCCCTGTTACATCGTAGGGATTAAGCTGAGTTCTATCGTAGGGACAGATCTCCTCTCTTTCCTTAGCTCTGGTAGCAGAACATAACAGTAAGTCCAGCCCAGCAAATGCTCTAAGGAAAGATTTTTTCTGTTCCATCATGGTGTCGGTTCTGGATTTGGCTAAACACCTGCAGGGACTCTCTTTGGAGGTGACTGAGCTCCGTCAGCACGTGAGTAACTGTCCTGGAGCACATTTCTTGGAGCCTAAGGTACGTTTGCCGGATTTATTTTTTGGTGAACACCGAGAATTTTTTTCATTTAAAAATGCTTGCTTATTGTATTTTCGTTTGAGACCCAAGTCCTCTGGGGATGATTCCCAGCGCATAGGGTTTATAATGTCACTTTTGCGCAAAGAGCCTCAGGAGTGGGCCTTTTCTTTGCAACCTAGTGATACATGCTTCAGTTCAGTGGATAGTTTTTTTTTCTGCTTTGGGACTATTATATGATGATCCTGACCGTGTCTCATCAGCTGAGACAGAGTTAAGACGTTTGAGACAGGGATCAGGTAATGTGGAAAAATATTGTACTCATTTCCGTCGATGGTCTACTCAAACAGGGTGGAACGATTCTGCTCTGAAAAGTCTATTTCTTGCTGGGCTCAGTGAAAGGGTTAAAGACCTGCTAATTGCTTATCCTTCACCTGAAGATTTGCAACAGGCTATGCAATTAGCTATACGGGTGGATAGGAGACTGCGTGCAAGGGTTAATGAGAGCAAATCCTCTGCTATGTCAGTTTCTGGTTATGAGAATGTGTGTACTAACAGTGGTGAATCGATGGAGATTGGAGCGATGGCACCTCGCTCTCAAGAAAAAGATCGCAGATTTTCTGAAGGCTTGTGTTTCTATTGCGGAAAATCTGGTCATATGATTAAAGACTGTGAGCTTCGTATCAAGAAAGAAAAAAAATGGTCAGTCATGCCCGTATTGCCTGTTTAAATTCCAAGGGTGTATTTTTAGCTGCTTCCACGATTGCTCAGGAAAAATTAATGGAATTTCGGGTGTTAGTTGATTGTGGGTCTACTCTGAATGTTATTGATGGGGGATTCTTGGAAAGACTCAAATTGAAACCCGAACCTTTATCATCCCCCATTGCTGTGGTTTCTGTGGATGGTTCCCCTTTGAAGAATATTACTCTCAAGGTCTGTGAATTTCCTCTCACTATTAATGGTGTTCACCATGAGAAATTGGATTTGGTAGTTTTGAATAACTTACCTTCTCCAGTAATATTGGGATTGCCCTGGTTAAAATTTCACAATCCTGTACTGGATTGGTCTACCAGTGAAATTAAATCCTGAAGCCATAAATGTTATGACAAGTGTTGTAACGGGCGTATTGCAGCTTTGGATAGGGGAGAATTGCCTGTTCCTATTCAGGATTTTTGGAGAGTTTTTTCTGAGAAGGAATCGCAGGTTTTGCCTCCCCATAGAGACTATGATTGTTCTATTGAATTTGTCCCTGGAGCGACTCTTCCTAAAAGTCGTTTATTTAACCTTACTATTTCTGAGAGAAAGGCTTTGGAGGAATACATACAGACAAGTTTGGCCGCCGGTCACATTAGGCCCTCTAAGTCTCCTGTGGCGATTGGATTTTTTTTTGTAAAAAAAAAGGACGGCGGTTTACGTCCTTGTCTGGATTTTCGTGAGATTAACAAAATTACTGTACGCAATCCTTACCCACTGCCATTGATTCCTGATCTGTTTAACCAGTTAATGGGGGCCAAGTGGTTCTCTAAAATCGACCTTAAGGGGGCATACAATCTGTTGCGCATGAAGGAGGGTGACGAATGGAAGACTGCTTTTAACACTCCTGTGGGTCATTTTGAGAATCTGGTTATGCCTTTTGGTCTTACTAATGCTCCTGCATTTTTTCAGAATCTTATTAATGACATCCTTAGACCTTTGATCGGCAAAAATGTGGTTGTGTATTTGGATGACATTTTGATTTATTCGCCGGATCTGGAGTCTCATTGGCGGAGCGTACGTGAGGTATTACAGTTATTAATGGACAATTCGCTTTTTGCTAAGCTGGAGAAATGTGAGTTCGCTGTACAGAGAATTAGTTTTTTGGGCTACATTATCTCCAGCGAAGGTTTTGAGATGGACCCGGTTAAAGTTCAAGCTGTACAGGAATGGCCTAGGCCTATTGGTTTGAAATCGATACAGAGGTTTTTGGGTTTCGCCAATTATTACAGAAAATTCATAAAAAATTTTTCTAGTATTGTCAAACCTCTGACCGATCTCACCAGGAAAGGTGCTGATGCGGTTCAGTGGTCTTCTGAGGCCATTGAAGCTTTTGTGTATCTCAAGGAGAGGTTCACCTCTGCTCCCATCCTTATGCAGCCTGATGTGACTAAGCCGTTTTTGGTTGAGGTTGATGCTTCTTCGGTGGGGGTCGGTGCGGTGTTGTCTCAGGATAACGGGGATGGATTACATCCCTGTGCCTTTTTTTCAAAAAAATTTTCGGAGACTGAACTGAATTACGATATTGGTAATCGGGAATTATTGGCTATTAAACTCGCATTTGAACACTGGCGCCACTTCTTGGAAGGTGCGGAATTTCCCGTTCAGGTTCTTACGGATCATAAAAATCTGATATATCTTGATGCTGCCAAGCGCCTGAATGCCCGTCAGGCTAGGTGGGCACTGTTTTTCTCGCGGTTTAATTTCTCCGTTACTTACATCCCTGGTACTAAGAATGTTAAGGCGGATGCCTTGTCTCGCAGTTTTTCTCCCATAGTCGGTGCTGAGAAAGAGGAGAACATTTTACAAGAAGGTGTTGTGATAGCTGCTTTGGACTCCGTTTTGGAAGATGAGATTCTTAAAGCACAGGAGAATGCCCCATCTAACACTCCTCATGGGAGGTTGCTTGTGCCTGGGACCTTTAGGAGAGATTTGTTTGTTGAGTGTCACGAATCTCGGTTGGCAGGTCATCCCGGAATCTCTGAGACCAAGAGACTGGTGGGTCGCAGTTTTTGGTGGCCTGGATGGCGGAAGGAAGTCATTAAGTGGGTGCGTCAATGTACTATATGTGCTAGATCTAAGTCCTCACATACTCCTGCTGCGGGGTTGCTTTGTCCTTTGGAGGTTCCCAGTGCTCCTTGGACACATTTGGCTATGGACTTTATAACTGACCTTCCCCCCTCTGAGGGTTTTACTGTCATCTGGGTGGTCGTGGACCGTTTTAGCAAGATGTGTCACTTGGTCCCCTTCGTCAAACTGCCCTGCGCTAAAACTCTCGCTAAGGCCTTTGTCAAGGAAATTGTCAGACTTCATGGCGTTCCTACTGACATTGTTTCTGATAGGGGTCCTCAGTTCGTGGCTCGTTTTTGGCGTGCCTTTTGTGACAGGTTGGGAGTTCATTTGTCGTTCTCGTCCGGATATCATCCTGAATCTAATGGCCAGACAGAAAGGAAAAACCAGGATGTTGAGCAGTTCTTGCGTTGTTTTGTGGCAGACAATCAAGAGGGGTGGTCTGAGTTTCTGCCACTTGCTGAATTTGCTCTGAACAATCATACATCTTCTTCTGCTGGTTGTTCGCCTTTTTTTTGTTGTTCTGGGAGACATCCGTCGTTTGGGTCGTTCTCCAAGTTGGGATCTGCCGTGCCTGAGGAGGAGAATTTTTCCGGTGATTTGGAGAGAGTTTGGTCGGATGTGCGTGGTAATCTTCAGGAGGCCAACAGAAAATCTAAAGACTACTTTGATAGGAAACGACAGGAGGTTTTGTTCGCTGTTGGTGACATGGTCTGGTTGTCCTCTAGGAATCTGCGGTTGAGGATTCCTTCTAAGAAATTGGGTCCCAAGTTTGTAGGGCCCTTTAAGGTGCTTCAAGTTGTCAACCAATCTGCTGTTAGGTTGGAGGTTCCTACCTCCTGGAGAATTAATCCGGTATTTCATGTCTCTTTGTTGAAAAAAGCTGTTGTATCGGATTGTGACGCCTCTGCCTCTGTTCCTCCGGTGGTGGAGGACGGGGAATATGAAATTTCTCGCATCCTTAACTCTAGACAGTATAGAGGTAGTTTGCAGTATCTTGTGGCCTGGAAAGGTTTCGGACCCGAGGATAACTCTTGGGTGAGGTCGGATGATGTTTCCGCGTCCAGACTTATCAGAGCGTTTCACAGGAGATTTCCTGATAAGCCTGGTCCTAGGGGATCCGGAGGATCCTCTTAGAAGGGGGGGTACTGTTAGAACCTTGTTCTTAGGTTTTTTCCTTTGCTGGTCACATGACCTTGTTGGCCTATTTAATCCTGCTCCGCCCTTCTGGCTTTGCTGGACTTCATTGTTTAACTACTTTCTAGCTAGCCTGTGCTCTGTATCTAACTCTGTTAGTTTGCTTGGTCTACGGACCTCTATGTTCTATATATTTTGTTTGTTTGTCTGTCTGCTACTATTTCTGTTAGGAGGTGTCCCATTTTCCTCCCAGTCCTTAGTACTTGTAGGGATTCCTTCCCCACATCTATAGGTCTGGTCTCCGTACAGACTAGCTTAGGACTTTAGCAGGTCTGATCGCAGGATCAGGTTCCCTGTTACATCGTAGGGATAAAGCTGAGTTCTATCGTAGGGACAGATCTCCTCTCTTTCCTTAGCTCTGGTAGCAGAACATAACACTAAACCATCGAGCTGCCTTATCACCGGCCTCAGCGGACTGCCGCAGCACTGGTGATTCTCACCAGGACCCACAGGTGGCGTCACAAACTTTGATAAAATTAACAAACAATCCTTTTTTTTTTAAAAGCTGACCCCAGAGTACGGGCCCAGGAGCAGACCATTGCGACATCCCCAAGGTCAGGCAAAAGGCCCGGGTACCGAGTCGTCCCCATCCCCCTGGGCGAGTCACGTGGAAGATATTGTCCTCCATTTAAAATTGGCAAGGCACGTGGCAAGGGACAGGGAACTGGACGTGATGGTGATGGTGCATGTAGAGGCCGAGGACAAGGCCGTGGGCAAGCTGAAATTGTGCCACAACAAACACCCACATCTTCTCGCCCAATCTTCCTGCCCCAATTCCTAGGGGACTGCAGCACACCACTATTGAACCCAGAGCAATGTCAAAAGTTTGTTGGTTGGATAGTGGATAATGCTTCCAGTCACTTAGCCACCACCACCACCCTGTCTTCCACACGGTCAAGTCTCAGTAGCCGTGAGTCTGAACCGCATATTCTTCACCCTGATCCTCCTTCCTCTCACCATTCCGAGTGCCTGGAGACAAATGATCCCACACTTGGACACTCTGAAGAGCTGTTCACTTTTCATTTTATAGATTCGGGCCTCTCGCCCCCAACGGTCCAGGAACAGTGTCTGCAGGTGGCACCATTGCTTCTTCCGCTGTTGTGCATGCAAGCCAATCCCCTGTCCATGGTGCATGTGAAGATGCCTCCTGCCCTGCACCTGTCGTTGCACACTCTCAAGTAGCAGCATCAGGAAACATGTCCACGTCCTTGTCCCAGCGCAGTGTTCAGTTGTCCATATCCCAGTGCTTGGAACGCAAGCGCAAATACGCAGCCAACGCCCACAGGCTACACTGCTAAATTCTCACATTTCACGACTGCTTGCGCTCGAAATGTTGCCTTTTAGGCTTGTGGAGACGGAAGCATTCCGCAACCTGATGGTGGTGGTCGTCCCTCGGTACTCGGTCCCCAGCCACCACTATTTCTCCCGGTGTGCCGTCCTCGCATTACACAATCACGTGTCCCAAAACATTAGCCGTGCCCTCAACAACGCACTTACCGGGAAAGTCTACCTAACCACGGACACGTGGACAATTGCTTGTGGGCAGGAACGGTACATCTCGCTGACGGCACACTGGGTTAACATAGTAGAAGCCAGGACCCAGTCGGACCTTGGGACGGAACACGTCCTCCTGTCGCCAAGGATTGCGGGCCCTAGGTCAGTCAGGGTTGCCCCCACGGTCTACAGCTCCTGCACCTCATTCTCCTCAGCCTCCTCCTCTTCTTCAGCCTCCATCTGTGAAATGACCACATCAGTCATAAGCTGGAAGCACTGCAGCACTGCCTCGGCCAAGCTGCAACAGGCTGTGCTGAAGCTAATATGCTTAGGTGACAAACAACACAATGCTGAAGAGTTGTAGACAGCTCTGAAATATCAGGCAGATCTGTGTCTCACACCGCTGAACCTACAGCCATAAATGGTCGTGTGTGACAATGGCCGGAACCTGGTGGCGGCTCTGAGGCGAGCTCACACACGTACCATGCATGGCCCATTTGCTTAAACTCGTGGTTCAGTGGTTTCTCAAAACCTACCCGGAGCTTCTTAAAGTACGCCGCCTGTGCTCCCATTTTAGAAAGTCACCTACAGTCACCTACAGCTTCCGCCGCCCTTGCCGTGTTTCAGCAGTGTTTGCAGCTTCCGGCTCACCAACTGGTGTGTGATGTCCCCACGCATTCGAACTCTACACTGCAGATGTTGGGAAGGATTTGTGAGCAGAAGAGGGCAGTTGTTGAGTAAAAGCATCAACAAGGCCGTCGGTATTCAGTTCAGACTCCACACATAAGGCCTCAGGAGTGGACATGGATGTCAGACATATGTACCATCCTCCAAAACTTTGAGGACTCCACCAAGATGGTGAGCGGCGATGACGCCATAATTAGCGTCACCATCCTGCTTCTCTGTCTTCTGAAATGCTCTCTGCTCACAATCAAAGAGGATGCATTGCAGGCGGAGCACGATGAGATGGAGCCAGGAACCATACAGGGTGATTACACACAGCCCAGCCTCATCTCATCCCAACATGGATTGGGGGACAATGAGGAAGAGGAGGAGGAAGAACAAGAGCTAGTTTCATGCGCTATAGATGGTACTACCTGCACAGCTGTCATACCGTCTGTTAAGTGTGGATGGCCAGAGGACAGAGAGGAGGAGGAGGAGAGCATGGTCAGTCATCCTCTTGGTGAGGACAAGGAAGTCTTACCTGTTAGTAGTCTGGCACGCATGGCTGAGTTTTGTTATGCTGCCTTTCAAAATTTTGGGTGACAGTCATTACTGGTTGGTGACACTTCTAGACCCACGCTACAAGGAGAACTTTATATCTCTTATTCCTGAGGCGGACAGGTCTGCAAAAATGGGGCTGTACCACAAGGCCCTTGTTGTGGAACTTTTAAAAAAATTCCCATTTGTAAACACTGGAGACAGAGGTCACACTTCGTTGGAAAACCCATGAGTACAGGTGAGAGAGACACAACTTCAATCCAGCAGAGGCAGGGGAACACTGTCAAAGTTCTGGGAGAATTTTCTCAGCCCCTCCCATCGCACAAGCCTTGAGGCGCGGGGTACTCTCACAAGGAGTGCAAAGTTTGGGAAGATGCTGAGGGAGTACCTTGCCGACCGTACAAACGTCCTCCGTGATTCCTCTGTGCCTTATAATTATTGGGTATCCAAGCTGGCTACGTGGAATGAACTGGCTCTCTATGCCTTGGAGGTCCTGGCCTGCCCTGCCGTCAGCGTTTTATCAGAGTGGGTTTTTAGTGCCCCTGGTGGAATTATAACTGATAAGCGCATCCACCTGTCAACTGAAAATGTTGAGAGACTGACTCTTATAAAAATGAACAAGGGCTGGATTGGGCCAGACTTCTCAACACCACCGAATGATAGCAGCGAAACATAAACTCAAATCCAGTGTCTTTTCTTGGGAGGTGTATTCCCATGCACCTTTTCACACCCACACATGGGTATACGCTTCCTGATTTTGGCTATTTGCTCTTTTCCTCCTCCTTCTCCTCATCCTCCACCACCATATCACCAGGGTGATCGTGGTCCGTGATGCAACACCCACATAATTTTTTAAAGGGTGTTTATGATGCCCGTAAAAAAAATTTTTTATACAGTATGTTCATGTATACCCCCCCGGGCGTATATGTTTGTCAGTCCATAAACTTAGTGCATGGGCATTACAAATATAGGAGACCCGCTTCTTCCTAATGGGAACATTTTTTTATGAGGCCCTCTATGTCTCTTCCAAGGGGCATTGGAGTGCCTCCCAATTTTTGGCAGTCCTTGCATTCACTGCATAGGCAAACACAATGGGAGACCCACTATCTAATAACGGGAACATTTTTTATGAGCCCCTCCTCCACGTCTCTTCCAAGCGGCATTGGAGTGCCTCCCAATTTTTGGCAGCCCTTGCATTCACTGCATAGGTCAACACTATGGGAGACCCACTTCCTAATAATGGGAACATTTTTTATGAGGCCCTCTTCGTCTCTTACAAGGGGCATTGGAGTGCCTACAAATTTTTGGCAACCCTTGTATTCACTGCATAGGAAAACACAATGGGAGACCCACTTCCCAATAATGGGAACATTGTTTTAATGAGGCCCTCTACATCTCTTCCAAGGGGCACTGGAGTGCCTCCAAATTTTTAGCAACCCTTGCATTCACTGCATAGGCAAACATATTGGGAGACCCACTTCCTCATAATGGGAACATTGTTTTCAGGAGGCCCTCCTCTAAGTCTCTTCAAAGGGGTATTGGGGTGCGTCCAAATTTTCAAAGTGGTATTGGGGTGCGTCCAAATTTTGGGCACCCCTGCCACTCACTGCATATGCAATAACAGTATAGGAGACCCACTCTTTAGAAATGGGAACAATAAAACATAGTAGGCTTTGTGACTTTCAGCGTCCCTCCTTCATAAATGAAACACGATGTGTCTGATGATGTGTCACACACCACATGGCCAGATAAGGTTGTAAAATGTTAAAATGACATTTCCCAGTGATTGCATTTGTCACGGAAAGCAATACAAAAGTGCAAAAACACATCAAAAACGCTACGTGTGAACATAGCCCAAAGTGTGGAGGAGCATTTTTGTTTTTGGCTATTTATTTTGCTTTATATACAAGTCATTACCCTGGAAAGGATGTTCCTTAATATACAGTATTTCCCAGGAAAATCCATTTTGGTTTCATTTTTGTATGTTTTATTGTGAGTCCGTAAAAGTGGCGTAATACCTCTGACAACGTTGCTGACAGAAGTGACCTGGGAGTCAGAAATGCTTCTAGGGGTCTTCCCCATGCTGTTCCCATGTCATTTGTGCACTGTTTCCATCGATTTGGGCAATTTTTAGGCCCTCTGCAGACCACCGGGGGGAGCCGCCTGACAAATGCTCGAGTTTCCCATAGACTTACATTGGGCTCATTGCTCGGGTCGATCACCCGAGTATTCCAATGTGCTCGACCCGAGCAATGAGCATCCGAGCATTTTAGTGCTCTCCCATCACTAGTAATGTATGTACACAGTGACTGCACCAGCAGAATAGTGAGTGCAGCTCTGGAGTATAACACAGGATGTAACTCAGGATCAGTACAGGATTAGTAATGTAATGTATGTACCCAGTGACTGCACCAGCAGAATAGTGAGTGCAGCTCTGGAGTATAATACAGGATATAACTCAGGATCAGTAATGTATGTACACAGTGACTGCACCAGTAGAATAGTGAGTGCAGCTCTGAAGTATAATACAGGATGTAACTCAGGATCAGTAATGTAATGTATGTACACAGTGACTGCACCAGCAGAATAGTGAGTGCAGCTCTGGAGCATAATACAGGATGTAACTCAGGATCAGTACAGGATCAGTAATGTAATGTATGTACACAATGACTGCACCAGCAGAATAGTGAGTGCAGCTCTGGAGTATAATACAGGATATAACTCAGGATCAGTAATGTATGTACACAGTGACTGCACCAGTAGAATAGTGAGTGCAGCTCTGAAGTATAATACAGGATGTAACTCAGGATCAGTACAGGATCAGTAATGTAATGTATGTACACAGTGACTGTGACGCGCCCCCTGGGCCAGTGTTGTTAGGGATACCCGGAGCCGGATCAGATGGGGGTTGTAGTCTCCGAGTGGCTTTGACCCGGTCCGTGCCCAGGGTGTCAAACTCAGTGTGTGGCAGTCCTTATGATGTTACTAGATGTTCTTTTGTGTCGACTACGCCACCCGTTGAATTGCGGTCAGTACGGCCGCCGCTGCAGCAGGGTCCGCTGAGGCTGGTGATGTATGTGCAGCTCAGGTAGTATAACCCCCAACGGGAGGGGTATAGCCTCAGGGGGTCAGTTGCAGAGGATGGGGGTTGTGGTGGTGCAGCGAGGATGGAAATGAGACGCAGAGTCGGGCTGTGCAGTTCAGGGTTTGTTTACTTACTGCAGTTGTTCTGGTCACTCCGGCCTTAAGTGACCACCCGAGCCGTGCTGCGTCCACCAGGTCCTGGACTCGGCCAACCCCCAGGTGATTCTGGAGCGTGGTCCTGAGCTCCCTTTCTGTCCTGTCCTCTACTCTGGCTTTCCCCACCAGGGATCCACCTATGTCCGGCTCCCTCGGGCCTCTTGGTGGTAAACCCTTGTCTCTGGGTTCCCTGACCCTATTCCTGGTCTGCCTTCCGGGTGGATTTAGTGGGTGATCGTGGCAGATCCTGCCCACGACCTCCGGTTCCTGGCTAAGGTGTGCTGTAGCCTCTGCCAGCTTGGGATCCGGTACCCTGTTGCCAACTCTTCACCCTCTGGTCTAATTTGGGCTCTTGGAGTTCCTTCGTTCTCCCCCTCTGGGTCTTTCTTTCTCCTCTCTCTCTCTGGGCCTTGGAGCTGCTCTCCTCCTCTGCTCTCTTCCTCTGACTCTGCAAAAAGACTGACCCTGATCTAAGATGGTTCCCACCTTATATACTCCCTCTATGTGTGAGCTCAGGTGACCAGCACCCAATGAGCTCCTATCACTACCCAGACTGCTCGCCCTATCTGCCCCTACACTACTGGGATGTTCCACCCCCCTCCCACTCCAGCCAGGAACAGACACTGTCGTACCTGCACATTTCTCTAGTGGGAGTACCGTCGGTCTGTTCCTCGGAAATGGGATGTGTGTAGTGCATGCAGCTAACTGAGCTCAGTTCCACACTCCATCCTTACCCGGGAGTGGAATATCACACCTCTGGGTTGAGGTGCAATACCCCTGTAGCAGCCGAATCCTCAGGGTGCTACATTCCCCCCTGGTAAATCACAGCACGTCCTCGGGCTGTAAGATATAAACATCCACAAACATACATTTTTTTTTTCATAAACATAAACATATAAAACATATAAAACATCATCAGCAGCAATAAACTTTTCATATAATACTTTTCATAAATAACACTCTTGTTCCTGGTTCCTCCGGTCACGGTGCAACTTGTGACCGGGTAAAGTGCGACAGTCTCTTGAAGAAACACGGTTTCCTAAAAAACCGGTAGGGGGCGCTTTAGGAAGCGCAACTACATACAAGGGGATATGGCCGCTCTCAGTCCTCGGCCAGGTATTAGGGAGGATTGACCGCTCTCAGTCCTCGGTCAGTGGGAATAGGGACACACGGGGTTAACAGTTCACTTTGCTGGTCCCAACGGGGACTATATTTTAACTAGAACAGTTCTTATACCCTGACGGGTAACTATGTACAGTCTCTCTCTACCGTACTTCAACGACGGCGTCCTCCTGCTCCTTCTTTAGAGTCTTCAGACCCGTCCGGGTCCTCTTGCTCCTCCTCACACCGCAGCTCCTCCTCCGTCATGCGATGCACATGGAGGGCGTAGGGTCCTTTGGCACACTTGTGCCGGGTGAAGGTGACCTCGTCCCCTACGTACAGGTCACGACCTCTGTGTCCCTCCGGCAGATGGCTTTCTACGTCTCTGCGGGTTACAAAGACGTCGCCGGGGGTCTGATGGTCTCTAATAAAGCCCCATCCGTGCTGCATATTGAACTTTATCTCAGTCCCGGTGGAAGGGGGACCATGTGCTGCACGGGGATTCCTCCTGGTCCGGCTCTTCTGCTCCGCGCTCCTTATCTGCATCTGCTGTTCCCGGACCCGCCTCTCTCTCCGCTCCCTCTCGAAGACCTCGAGCTGCTGCCGGCAGCACTCTGCACGCTCCGCTGCGGCCGCCCGAGTCTCCTGAGTGAACCCCATGAGGTCTTCTCCGGTGGGGTCCCACTCAAACTGTGCCTCCTCCAGCGGGGGTGAGGTCCTCTTTACAGGCTTCGGAGCCGGAATCAGGGGCTCGCACATGGGCCTTGCTCTCTGGAGTTCCAGCTGAATGTACTCCTGGGGCCATATGAAGGGCTGCCCATCCGGGCACGTATGCTGGGCGAATAGATCTTCACCCAGGTGCGGCACTCTAGATGCTGAGGGCGCGTTGATGGTAGCGGCGCCCGGGTTAACCAGGCCTTGCGACCAGGCCTGGGGCACCTTAAAGGCAAAGGGCACCGTAAGAACGGCGGCGCCCTGGGTTATTCGGCCCTGCGACCAGGCCGGTGGCTCCGCGGAGGTAGGGGGCGCTGTTGGTATTGCGGCGCCCGGGGGTACTAGGCCTTGCGACCAGGCCGGTGGTATTTCCTGCTTTGCCACGCTCGAGGTTGAGGCGTGTGACGTCACAGAGGTCGCGGCCGCGGTTTCCGGTTGAGGCCTAGTCGGCGGCGGTGACGATGCAGCGACGGGCACGGCAGGGGGAACTTCGGGCTCTGCGACGGGGAGCTGGGGCAGGCACGCGGTTTCCCGGCTCGGGGTAGAGACGTCCCCTTTACCTGCCTCCGTCCGTTCAGCTCCCTTCTCGGCGCCGTCTCCTGCCTTCATTCCTCCTGCGCCATCCTCAGAGGCGGTCTGTCTCCTCGTCTCGGGTGGCGTGCTCCGCTGACGGATTTCGGTCTGCTGGGCCATCTCTCGGCTCCACTCCGCCAACGTCTCTCGCTGCACCCGGGCCATCCTCCGTGCGAGGCCCTCCAGCGCGGTCTGTGCACACTCCCGGTCTCGGGGGAGCTGTGCTAGGATCTCCAGCAGGCCTTCTGGAGTGGCGACCTGCAACAGGCTCCTGACCACTGGGTCGGTGCTGCCTGACTCTCCCTCCATCTCCGGGTAGGCTTTCTCTGGACTCTCTTCCAGACGTCTTGTCTCCGGGTGCGCTCTCTCCAGACTGCTCCAGGCGACACCCATCTTTTCTCTCCTGTTCTGTCTCCGCCCACATCGAGGGTGGTCCCGGGGCAACTTTGTGATTGTCAGTTCCAGGGGCAGTTCTCTCACGCTGATGGACACTTCCAGCATCACAGTCTCTGTTGGTGGGCGCGGTTTCCGCTCTTGGCGCCATTCCTTGACCTGGCCCACGATGGGAGGTGACCTCTTGCCACCCTCTGGCACGCCCATAATGGCGTCCGCTCTTCCAAGGCGGGAAATCTTCGGAAATGGCGGGAATCGTCTCCCAGTGGCGGGAAACTCCATGGATGGCGGGAAAAAGCTGCAAATGGCGGACAACCGGCGGGAAACGACCTGTGATGGGGTCCGTTGGCGGGGACCCTCCGGAACCGGCAGGAGACTTCTTTTTGAGGTAACGGTGAACCTTTCTTCAGGCACGCAGTACCCGGTTGTTGCGGGCACGTTATCCTGCCGACTACGCCAAAGTTGACGCGCCCCCTGGGCCAGTGTTGTTAGGGATACCCGGAGCCGGATCAGATGGGGGTTGTAGTCTCCGAGTGGCTTTGACCCGGTCCGTGCCCAGGGTGTCAAACTCAGTGTGTGGCAGTCCTTATGATGTTACTAGATGTTCTTTTGTGTCGACTACGCCACCCGTTGAATTGCGGTCAGTACGGCCGCCGCTGCAGCAGGGTCCGCTGAGGCTGGTGATGTATGTGCAGCTCAGGTAGTATAACCCCCAACGGGAGGGGTATAGCCTCAGGGGGTCAGTTGCAGAGGATGGGGGTTGTGGTGGTGCAGCGAGGATGGAAATGAGACGCAGAGTCGGGCTGTGCAGTTCAGGGTTTGTTTACTTACTGCAGTTGTTCTGGTCACTCCGGCCTTAAGTGACCACCCGAGCCGTGCTGCGTCCACCAGGTCCTGGACTCGGCCAACCCCCAGGTGATTCTGGAGCGTGGTCCTGAGCTCCCTTTCTGTCCTGTCCTCTACTCTGGCCTTCCCCACCAGGGATCCACCTATGTCCGGCTCCCTCGGGCCTCTTGGTGGTAAACCCTTGTCTCTGGGTTCCCTGACCCTATTCCTGGTCTGCCTTCCGGGTGGATTTAGTGGGTGATCGTGGCAGATCCTGCCCACGACCTCCGGTTCCTGGCTAAGGTGTGCTGTAGCCTCTGCCAGCTTGGGATCCGGTACCCTGTTGCCAACTCTTCACCCTCTGGTCTAATTTGGGCTCTTGGAGTTCCTTCGTTCTCCCCCTCTGGGTCTTTCTTTCTCCTCTCTCTCTCTGGGCCTTGGAGCTGCTCTCCTCCTCTGCTCTCTTCCTCTGACTCTGCAAAAAGACTGACCCTGATCTAAGATGGTTCCCACCTTATATACTCCCTCTATGTGTGAGCTCAGGTGACCAGCACCCAATGAGCTCCTATCACTACCCAGACTGCTCCCCCTATCTGCCCCTACACTACTGGGATGTTCCACCCCCCTCCCACTCCAGCCAGGAACAGACACTGTCGTACCTGCACATTTCTCTAGTGGGAGTACCGTCGGTCTGTTCCTCGGAAATGGGATGTGTGTAGTGCATGCAGCTAACTGAGCTCAGTTCCACACTCCATCCTTACCCGGGAGTGGAATATCACACCTCTGGGTTGAGGTGCAATACCCCTGTAGCAGCCGAATCCTCAGGGTGCTACAACTGCACCAGCAGAATAGTGAGTGCAGCTCTGGAGTATAATACAGGATGTAACTCAGGATCAGTAATGTAATGTATGTACACAGTGACTGCACCAGCAGAATAGTGAGTGCAGCTCTGGGGTATAATACAGGATGTAACTCAGGATCAGTAATGTAATGTATGTACACAGTGACTGCACCAGCAGAATAGTGAGTGCAGATCTGGAGTATAATACAGGATGTAACTCAGGATCAGTACAGGATCAGTAATGTAATGTATGTACACAGTGACTCCACCAGCAGAATAGTGAGTGCAGCTCTGGAGTATAATACAGGATGTAACTCAGGATCAGTAATGTAATGTATGTACACAGTGACTGCAGCAGCAGAATAGTGAGTGCAGCTCTGGAGTATAATACAGGATGTAACTCAGGATCAGTAATGTAATGTATGTACACAGTGACTGCACCAGCAGAATAGTGAGTGCAGCTCTGGAGTATAATACAGGATGTAACTCAGGATCAGTACAGGATCAGTAATGTAATGTATGGGCACAGTGACCGCACCAGCAGAATAGTGAGTGCAGCTCTGGAGCATAATACAGGATGTAACTCAGGATCAGTACAGGATCAGTAATGTAATGTATGTACACAGTGACTGCACCAGCAGAATAGTGAGTGCAGCTCTGGAGTATAATACAGGATATAACTCAGGATCAGTAATGTATGTACACAGTGACTGCACCAGTAGAATAGTGAGTGCAGCTCTGAAGTATAATACAGGATGTAACTCAGGATCAGTACAGGATCAGTAATGTAATGTATGTACACAGTGACTGCACCAGCAGAATAGTGAGTGCAGCTCTGGAGTATAATACAGGATGTAACTCAGGATCAGTAATGTAATGTATGTACACAGTGACTGCACCAGCAGAATAGTGAGTGCAGCTCTGGGGTATAATACAGGATGTAACTCAGGATCAGTAATGTAATGTATGTACACAGTGACTGCACCAGCAGAATAGTGAGTGCAGCTCTGGAGTATAATACAGGATGTAACTCAGGATCAGTAATGTAATGTATGTACACAGTGACTGCACCAGCAGAATAGTGAGTGCAGCTCTGGAGTATAATACAGGATGTAACTCAGGATCAGTAATGTAATGTATGTACACAGTGACTGCACCAGCAGAATAGTGAGTGCAGCGCTGAAGTATAATGCACGCTGTAACTCAGGATCAGTAATGTAATGTATGTACACAGTGACTGCACCAGCAGAATAGTGAGTGCAGCGCTGAAGTATAATGCACGCTGTAACTCAGGATCAGTAATGTAATGTATGTACACAGTGACTGCACCAGCAGAATAGTGAGTGCAGCTCTGGAGTATAATACAGGATGTAACTCAGGATCAGTAATGTAATGTATGTACACAGTGACTGCACCAGCAGAATAGTGAGTGCAGCTCTGGAGTATAATACAGGATGTAACTCAGGATCAGTAATGTAATGTATGTACACAATGACCGCACCAGCAGAATAGTGAGTGCAGCTCTGGAGTATAATACAGGATGTAACTCAGGATCAGTAATGTAATGTATGTACACAGTGACTGCACCAGCAGAATAGTGAGTGCAGCTCTGGAGTATAATACAGGATGTAACTCGGGATCAGTACAGGATCAGTAATGTAATGTATGGGCACAGTGACCGCACCAGCAGAATAGTGAGTGCAGCTCTGGAGTATAATACAGGATGTAACTCAGGATCAGTAATGTAATGTATGTACACAGTGACTGCACCAGCAGAATAGTAAGTGCAGCTCTGGAGTATAATACAGGATGTAACTCAGGATCAGTAATGTAATGTATGTACACAATGACTGCACCAGCAGAACAGTGAGTGCAGCTCTGGAGTATAATACAGGATGTAACTCAGGATCAGTAATGTAATGTATGTACACAGTGACTCCACCAGCAGAATAGTGAGTGCAGCTCTGGGGTATAATACAGGGTGTAACTCAGGATCAGTAATCTATTTTTGATCAAAAAAAGTATACAAGCCGTCCCACCAGCGGCAAGGTGACCCTAAATTGGGACGGTACCTATACTGCCTATATTAAAAACCTTACTGTATATCAAAGTTGAAGTAATGCATATAAAAGGGTAGACAAATAGGACCGGGTCCCAACTCCAGACCACCCAGGCCCGTGGTAAGCTACATATATACCAGTCAGCTCAACAAAGGGGATGCCACACCCTTAAATTGCACAGAATGCAAACAAGACAAAAAACCAGGCAATGTGAACTGAGGTCTAAGATGGTAGACATGCAAGAAATAGGAGCATGTTCACACTAGCAAAAAAGAAACAAAACCTACAAAAGACAAAAGACAAAAATATATCTCATACCCTACCATCATTATATATAAATGTAAAGCAAAGTTGCATAATAAATATAGGGTACTTAGTGAACTATTTTTGATCAAAAAAAGTATACAAGCCGTCCCACCAGCGGCAAGGTGACCCTAAATTGGGACGGTACCTATACTGCCTATATTAAAAACCTTACTGTATATCAAAGTTGAAGTAATGCATATAAAAGGGTAGACAAATAGGACCGGGTCCCAACTCCAGACCATTTTTGATCAAAAATAGTTCACTAAGTACCCTATATTTATTATGCAACTTTGCTTTACATTTATATATAATGATGGTAGGGTATGAGATATATTTTTGTCTTTTGTCTTTTGTAGGTTTTGTTCAGGATCAGTAATGTAATGTATGTACACAGTGACTGCACCAGCAGAATAGTGAGTGCCGCTCTGGAGTATAATACCGGATGTAACTCAGGATCAGTACAGGATCAGTAATGTAATGTATGTACACAGTGACTGCACCAGCAGAATAGTGAGTGCAGCTCTGGAGTATAATACAGGATGTAACTCAGGATCAGTAATGTAATGTTTGTACACATATTATGTCGATTTTATCTGTATATAAAGCGGAAAATGAGGTTGTATGTGCGGTTTCTTTGTTGCTGTGATATTGCATTGTGTAGCTGTCTATGTGGTGTAATGTCTGTCCTGTTGTGCCCAGGTGATTCACGTTGTGCCCTCACATACAATGGGTTATTGGCATATGATTGCTAGTCATCGGCCCATCCATACTGAACGCATCAAAACAACTAGACTTCCCCAAAGCTATAAAGCTTTACATTATTATAACCCTGCGACTAGAAGGGATCTAATACTTATGGAATGGAGTTAAATGTCTGTTCCCAGTTGATTGCGGCAATTATTACATAGGCTATTAGCCAAGCGCTACTATTTTATCTATAAATAGCTCTGCCATTAGCCGTGGAGGTGGCTCTGCAACCTACTATTGTGTCCACAGGAAACGCACTAATTCCTATCACATGGAAAGAGCAAAGCGAGGCTAAATATAGAGGCCATTGGGACTTAAAGGGCATTAATTGGCATGAGAACAGGATCAGAGGGGTCATTAATATCACCCAACCGATGTTAAAACTACCTTAGTTTGGGATTACATTTTGTCCTATTTTTGGCTTTTTACTTTTTATTTTTGGATGGTTTGATTTTTTGAGAACAAATATAACTTTATCTTTCACAGGGACCATACGCAGACCAAGCCCAATGCAAAAAGGCATTTTTGGTGGAAGGAAAACAGACAAAAAGGATGATATGGTTAGAATAGGGGCAATCTCAAAAAGTTACAAAAACTGCATTGAGAACATAGAAGACCAAAAGAGAAGACGGGATGTCCAGCAGAATAACATTTATGCAATTCAATGGCAAGATGGGGTACAATATAAATATCGAGAATTGCCAACCGCCAGCAAAATGGACTTTAAGGCTCTGTGGTGGCCACTTAGGCTGCGTGCCCACTATGCGTTTTTCAAGCGTTTTTGCCGTGGAATTTCCGCAGTGAAAACGCTTAAAAAATGCTTGGTAATACGCGCCCCATGGTCCCCAATGATAATCCGCATGTGCGGTAAAATACGCAGCATGTCCATTAACACGCAGCGTAATTGACGCCATTGACTTGCATTGAAACGCATATTATCTGTGTCAGCACATTTGCACATACGGATATTATGCGATTCTATGTGCGGATGGTACCCGGGTCTGGAGAAGAGGAGACGCTCATCCAGACCCGGGTACCATAGAAACTGTAAAAAAAGAATTTAAAATAAAAAATGAAGATTATACTCACCTTCCGATGGCCCCCGGTGTTTTCTCCGCTCCGTCTGGTCTGTTGTATTGGTCGCAGTGGTGTGAAGGACCTGCCATGATGTCATTTAGTCATGTGACAGATCACGCAACTGCTGACATCGGCGGTCGCGTGACCTGTCACATGACTCAATGACGTCATCGCAGGTCCTTTCACACCACCGCGACCAATACAACAGACCAGACGGAGCGGATAAAACACCGGAGGCCATCGGAAGGTAAGTATAATCTTTATTTTTTATTTTTTACCATTCTTATTCTTTTTTTTAACTATTACTTGGTCATACTATAGAAATCCATGGCGTTTGCATGGATTTATATAGTGTGACCAAGTTGTGAAGCACTTTCCAATTGATGCTAAAATCGCTTGGAAAAGCGCTTGATAACCCGCATGCGGAAATGCATGTGAAGAACGCTTCACATCCGCATGTCCCTGGCAGGAAAAACGCATGTACAATCCGCATGTACAATCCGCATGTACAATCCGCATGTAAAATCCGCATGTACAATCCGCATGTACAATCCGCATGTAAAATCCGCATGTAAAATCCGCATGTAAAATCCGCATGTACAATCCGCATGTAAAATCCGCATGTACAACCCGCATGTACAACCCGCATGTACAATCCGCATGTACAATCCGCATGTACAATCCGCATACGTTTCTCCTGCCAGGGAGAAGCGGAAAAAATATGCAGCATTTCTGCATCGTGGGCACATATACAACAGACCAGACGGAGCGGAGAAAACACCGGGGGACATCGGAAGGTGAGTATAATCTTTATTTTTTATTTTAAATTCTTTTTTTACAAGTACAATGGTACCCGGGTCTGGAGGAGAGTCTCCTCTTCTCCAGACCCGGGTACCATCCGCACATAGAATCGCATAATATCCGTATGTGCAAATGTGCTGACACAGATAATATGTGATTCAATGCAAGTCAATGGCGGCAGTTACGCTGCGTGTCCGCAAAATTAATGGACATGCTTCGTATTTTTCCGCAATGATAATCCACAGCGGAAATTTCCGCAGCATGTGCACAGCACATCCGGATTATCATTGGGGAACATGGGGCGCGTATTACCAGGCGTTTGTTAAGCGTTTTCGCTGAGGAAAAAATGCTTGAAAAATGCATAGTGGGCACGCAGCCTTAGCCTTAGGGTTGAGTCAAATATACATCTTATCTATGTTTTTTTTAAGACATTTAAAATGCAACACTGGAGTTATTATACTGACGCTAAATATAATGCAAACAGTGGCCAGACCCATGTTGCATAAGTTCTTTACACATTACTTACTAATACTAGTAAATAGATAAGGGTGTGCTAAATCTTTTTGGATGTTCAGATGCTCCACATTTGGGTAAATGATGGCCTTTGCTGCTGTAAGCTCCATACAATACATTCAAAGCCATATGCTTCTGTAATCTCCACACTGGACAAATACAACTCTCTGCTACTGCAAACAGTACACTAGACACATAATGCCCTCTGCTGCTGTAAGCTCCTGACTAGAGATGAGCGTTGTTCTACTCGAACTGTTCGCCAATCTCAAATTCGAGCTGTTTTGGGCGGTGTTCGAGCCGTTCGGCGAACACGAACAATTTGAGAAAAATTCGGCTGTTCGAGGTTATGTTCGATAACTGTTCGTGCACCAAAATCATAACTGGATTTTTTCTCAGTAATGATGAAAATTAATGTTAATACGCAGTTTGAGTGTACAGCGGGGTGGGGGGAGGGGCAGGGGATGGATCTCTGCAGGAACAATGAAGATCTCCATTTTTTTTTCTCTTTCCCGCATTTGCAGTGGGGAGGTGCAATCTGTCAGCCTATCAGCAGCGCACACACGGAGCGAAGTGCTTTTTTTCACACAAGCAAGGGCATGTGTCATTGGCAGTGTATGTCACATAGAATCATAGAATGGTAGAGTTGGAAGGGACCTCCTGGGTCATCTGGTCTAACCCCCTGCTCAAAGCAGGATTCACTAGATCATCTCAGACAGATGTCTGTTCAGCCTCTGTTTGAAGACGTCCATTGAAGGGGAACTCACCACCTCTCGTGGCAGCCTGTTCCACTCATTAATCACCCTAACTGTCAAAAAGTTTTTTCTAATATCTAATCTGTGTCTCCTCCCATTTAGTTTCATCCCATTGCTTCTAGTCTTTCCTTGTGCAAATGAGAATAAAGATGATCCTTCTACAATGTGACAGCCCTTGACATATTTGTAGACAGCTATTAAGTCTCCTCTCAGTCTTCTTTTTTGCAAGCTAAACATTCCCAAATCCTGCAACCGTTCCTCATAGGACATGGTTTGCAGACCAGTCACCATTCTGGTCGCTCTTCTCTGAACTTGCTCCAGTTTGTCTATGTCTTTTTTAAAATGTGGTGCCCAAAACTGTACACAGTATTCCAGATGAGGTCTGACCAAAGAGGAGTAAAGACCGATAATGACTTCACGTGATCTAGACTGTCGTTGCCCTATAAGACCAAGCCATTTTCCCCGTCGCCACCATTTTCTCACTGCTGCAGCTGCGTGTTAGACGGCACCGCTGTTGCTGTGTGCGCTATACCTTGTTAATTTCAAGCCAATTTTCGCACAAATATACAGATAGCTTGGGAGTAGGGAATAGTTGTGATTGCAGTCCTTTTAAGGACTAGGTTACAGCATTTCCTACGACTTTTATCAGGGAGGTCTGTGCTCTTAAATAGATAGGTTGTGGGAGTAAAGACTAATTGTAATTGGAGTCCTTTTCAGGACTAGGTTACATCAGTTCCTATCAGTTTTTGCCAGGCAGGTCTGTGCCAGTGCTGTGCAAGTTTTTTTCACAGCATTTGGCTGAATCTAGCAAAGCTAATCCTTTTTGGCCTATTGCAGAGTGTGTTAGTCAGTGGAGTAGCCTATCTGTGTTGCAAGATATAACACCTGTGTATAGAATACCAATTTTTTTACTGCACCTAGTGAAGTAAAATCTTTTGGGCATAGCATCATTCTATTAGTCCATCTATACTGACCTCCATCAGGTTGCAAACTGAATATAATTTTTTTCTGCATCTACCTCTGAAAAAATATTGGGCTTCTAGCTGTGTGTGGGTCTTGTTCTATTAATCCATCTATACTGACCTCCATCAGGTTGCAAACTGAATATAATTTTTGTCTGCATCTAGCTCTGAAAAAATATTTGGCCTTCTAGCAGTGTGTGGGACTTGTTCTATTAGTCCACCTATACTGACCTCCATCAGGTTGCAAACTGAATATATTTTTTTCTGCATCTACCTCTGAAAAAATATTGGGCTTCTAGCTGTGTGTGGGACTTGTTGTATTAGTCCATCTATACTGACCTCCATCAGGTTGCAAACTGAATATATTTTTTTCTGCATCTACCTCTGAAAAAATATTTGGCCTTCTAGTAGTGTGTCGGACTTTCTCTATTAGTCCATCTATACTGACCTCCATCAGGTTGCAAATTAAAAATAATTTTTATCTGCATCTACAGTACCTCTGAAAAAATATTTGGGCTTCTAGCGGTGTGTGGGACTTGTTGTATTAGTCCATCTATACTGACCTCCATCAGGTTGCAAACTGAATATATTTTTTCTGCATCTACCTCTGAAAAAATATTGGGCTTCTAGCTGTGTGTGGGACTTGTTGTATTAGTCCATCTATACTGACCTCCATCAGGTTGCAAATTGAATATAATTTTTTTCTGCATCTAACCCAGCCAATAGTTTTGGCCTAATACCACAGTTTGGCCACTCAGCTCTGCTCGGTTACCATCCATTGTTTTTTTTGTGCAAACAACTCCAGAGTTGTGAATTAGTTAACCACCAAAATGAGTGGAAAAAGGCCTGCTGCTGGTGGAAAGGGGAATAGGCGTGTTGGGAAGGGGAAAAAAGGTTGTGTCCGTGGGGTAGGTGTTAAAGCAACAGTAACATCTGCAGAAGAAAGACCATCTTCCAGCCAAACTAAAATGTCTACTTCTTTTAGCGGACAATGTGATAAGATCCCTTTCTTACGGCCACGCCAATCTCTACAAATTCCAGATGAGGCACAAAAACAGCAGGTGCTTCAACGGATATCAAGTGCTCCTTTAAGTGGGCTCTCCTCCACATCAACTTCAACATCACAAATACTCCAGTCCTCAAAGGTGTCACCCAAATCGCACTTGCTTCCTCACAGCTCCCAAATCTCCAGCTGCCCGTCTGAGTATGAGGTAGAACAGATGGTTGAGTCTGCAGAGCTGTTTACTCATACTATAGCCTGGGAATCAGAGGTCGACTCCAGCGCTTCTGTGAATCCAGACGAGGAAATGATCTGCACTGATGCCCAGAATCTTTATGAGTCGGATCCAGGACCAGACGCAGAAGGTTCTGACCATAATGTAGACCCTCATTCCCAAACTGTAACTCCTGTTGGTGGAGACAATGAGGAAGACGATGATAAGACTCAAATACCTGATTGGAGCGACAACTTTAGTTTTTTGTCAGGGCAGGAACAGGTTGGCTCTGAGGACGACGGGTGTGATAACACACAGGGTGATGATGATGAGGTTGGAGATCCCACTTACTGTCAACCCACAGTCAGCCAAGAGATGAGGTCAGCAGAGGAGGTGGATGAGGATGCTAGTGACGACGAGGTCAGGTTGCGCCTTCCTGGACAGAGACGTAGTACTGGAAGCACGTCAACAACTGCATCCTCAAACACAACTCTGCCTCTCACCACAAGTCGTGGTGGCTCTTCAGGTCGCATGGGTGCTAAGCCTTGCATAGCCTGGGCATTTTTTCAGATCGATAAAGATGACCCAACTCGTGTTATCTGTAACATTTATCAGCAAAAGCTAAGTAGAGGCCAAAAAATACATAGTTTGAGTACTTCATGCATGAACCGGCACATGGACATGAAGCATAAGTTGCAGTGGGAAGCTCAGTGTGCTAAAATGCGGCCTAGCCGGCCGGGCCAACCACCGTCTGCCATATCTTGTGCATCCGCGGCCTCTTCATCCTCTGTGACTGGGGGGACAGCAGTCACACCTGTTTTGGGGCGCAGACCTGCCACCTCTTTACCCGCAACAGCCAGCGTGATTGGCAGGTCATCATTTTCTTTGGCGGTGGGAACACCAGCTGGTGTTGAGCGCTGTCCGACATCGATAGCACCACCTTTGGATCAAGGCAACCTAACATGTCCGCCTGCATCTTCCTCACAGACCGGCAGTTTGCCGGGGACACCCTTATCAACCCCGTCTAAGCACAATAGCCAGCCCTCGGTCCCTCAGATGTGGACAAGTAAAAGACCATTTCCTCCTAGCCATGAGAAAGCTAAGAGGTTGAATTTCACCATCTGCAAGCTCTTGGCTACAGAAATGCTGCCTTTCCGCCTGGTGGACACAGAGGATTTTCGAGACCTTATGTCCGTCGCAGTGCCCCAGTACCAAATGCCCAGTCGGCACTACTTCTCAAAGAAAGGTGTGCCTGCGCTCCACCAGCATGTCGGACACAACATCACCGCTTCTTTGAGAAACTCTGTGTGTGACAGGGTGCATTTCACCACAGACACTTGGACGAGTAGGCATGGACAGGGGCGTTACATGTCGCTGACTGGGCACTGGGTAACTATGGTGACAGCAGGACAAGGGGCTGCTGTCCAAGTCTTGCCGTCCCCACGAGTTGTGCGTCAATCCTCTTTATGTCAAAGTTCCTCCACTGCTTCTGCCTCCTCAACCTCCTCTCGGTCTTCCACCTGCACCCAAAGCCTGTCTGGTCATGCCACAAGCTTTCTAACTGCGCAGAAGGGATCCTGCACACCTCCTTACTATGCTGGCAGTAGGGCTCAACGTCATCAGGCGGTTTTTACATTGAAATGTCTGGGAAATGTGAGTCACACAGCTGAGGAGTTGTGGTCAGCTCTGGAGAACCAATTTCATGAATGGTTGTCTCCACTGGACCTGAAACCAGGGAAGGCCGTGTGCGACAATGCTGCAAACCTGGGTGCGGCCCTTCGCCGGGGCAATGTCACACACGTGCCTTGTATGGCTCACGTGTTGAACCTGGTTGTCCAGCAATTTTTAGCCCACTATCCCAGACTAGATGGCCTTCTGCAGAGGGCACGGTCGCTGTGTGCTCACTTCCGCCGTTCGCATCCCGCAGCTCAGCGACTTACATCTCTACAGAAGTCGTTGGGCCTGCCACTTCACCGGCTAAAATGCAATGTGCCTACCCGGTGGAATTCAACTCTACACATGTTGCAGCGACTGTGGCAGCACCGACAAGCCCTGGTGCAATACGTTCTGACGTATAGCCTGGGCCAACGAGATTCAGAGGTGGGGCAAATCACGCTGGAGGAGTGGTCTCAGATCAGGGACCTATGCACCCTTCTGCACAGTTTTGAAATGGCGACGAAGATGTTTAGTGCTGACGATGCCATTATCAGCATGACTATTCCGGTGATTTACATGCTGGAGCACATGTTAAACAGAATTCGGAGTCAGGTGGTGGCACAAGAGGAGGTGGAGGAAGTAGAGGAGGAGGAGTTGTATGCGGAAGGGCTAACATCTGCAAGGTCCACACGGTCGGCAGCACCAAGGCGGCAGGCATGTGAGGGTGGGGGAGATGGTTTTACCAGGGCGCATGGTAGCAGCCAAACTAGTGAGGAAGGTGCAGGAGCCCAGGAAGAAGTGGAGGACGAACTGATGGAAGACTCATCAGATGAGGGAGGACTTGATCACATTTCTGTTGTGCGAGGTTGGGGGGAGAGGACAGAGGAAGGAAGCATGATTGTTACCTCGCCACCAACACAACAGGGACTTGGTGCTCCTGGATGCGCAACACACATGAGTGCCTTCTTGCTGCACTACCTGCAACATGACCCTCGAATTGTGAGAATTAGAAATAATCCTGACTACTGGGTTGCCACACTGTTAGATCCCCGGTACAAAAGTAAATTTGCAGAAATTATTCCTGCCATAGAAAGGCATGCACGCATGCAGGAGTATCAGCAGAGACTGTTGCAGAATCTTACATGTGCTTTTCCACAAAATACCAGTGGTGCACGTAGTGAATCTCACAGTTCCAACTTGCCAACCGTGGGACCGTCAAGTGTTCAGCACTCAAACCGTAACAGAACCACAGTATCTGCTGGTAACATCAATTTTGCGGAATCATTTCACCACTTTTTTAGCCCATCCTTTGCAAGGCCACAGGAGACAAGAAGTCTGACACATAGTCAACGCCTAGAGACGATGGTACAGGAGTATCTCCAAGTAAACATTGAAGCCACGACTGTGTCACTGGACCCTTGCTCTTTTTGGGCTTCCAATCTGGATAAATGGCCGGAGCTAGCCACTTACGCCTTGGAGATCTTGTCATGCCCCGCAGCCAGCGTTCTGTCTGAACGTGTGTTCAGCGCTGCTGGTGGTGTGCTGACAGATAAGCGCACGCGGCTCTCCACTGATAATGTAGACAGACTCACGTTCATAAAGATGAACAAATCATGGATCCGAAACGACTTTTCTACCCCTGTGTCATCCTGGGGAGAGTAAAAGCTTGATGATTGGTTAAAATCACCCTACCAACCGTTTTAAGCTTTCAAATTACTAATCATGTTTATCTGTATCTTGACTGGAAAATAATTTGGGCTTTGTAGCAGTGTGCAGCACTGATCCTATTAGGCCATCTATACTAAAGCTTCACCAGATTTAAAATTAAAAATAATTTTTAGCTGCATCTAGCCCGGAAAATAATTTTGGGGCTCCGAGATGCGCAAGACACATAAGTGCCTTCTTGCTGCACTACCTGCAGCATGACCCTCATATTGTCAGAATTCGAAGTAATCATGACTACTGGGTTGCCACACTCTTAGATCCCCCAAACTTTTCGATCAACCTTTTCATTTTAATAAAGACCAAAAAAATGGTCATTTTTGAAATTATAAGCATTAGCAGGTTGTTAGAAACTGAAATCAAACAGTTTTCAACTCAAAACTTTATTCTAGGTGATGTTACATTTTCACATAGGACCCCTTGTTCGAAAGGAGCTTCTGAACTCTCTCGTCCATTGAATTTGTCAGGTTTTGGATGGTTTCTGCTTCAATTGTTTTGCATGAGGACAGAATACCCTCCCAGAGCTGTTGCTTAGATGTGAACTGCCTCCCGCCATCATAGACACTCCTTTTAATGATGCTCCAAAGGTTCTGAATGGGGTAGAGGTCAGGGGAGCATGGGGGTCACACCATAAGTTTGTCCCCTTTTATGCCCATATCAGCCAGAGATGCAGATGTTTTATGTGCAGCATGAGATGGTGCATTATCATGCAGAAAAATGATCTTGCTGTGAAATACACAGTTCTTCTTCTTGAACCATGGCAGGAAGTGCTGTTTGAGAAAATCCACATACATTATGGAGTTCATCTTTAGCGCCTTCAGGGATCCTAAAGGGGCCGACAATCTCTCTCCCCATGATTCCAGCCCAAAACATTACTCCACCTCCTCCTTGTTGGCGCTGTAGCCGTGTTTGCGTGGGGTGTCCATCAACCAGCCATCCTCCACTCCATTCATCTGGACCATCGAGCGCTGCACGGCACTCATCCGTGAACAAAACAGTTTTGAAATCAGTCTTCATGTAATGTTTGGCCCACTGGAGCCGTTTCTGCTTGTGTGAAGTGGATAGAGGAGGTCGACAGGATGGCGTATGCACAGCTGCAAACCTCTGAAGGACCCTGCATCTTGTTGTTCGGGGGACGTTGGAGGCACAAGCAGCTTCAAAAACTTGTCTGCTGCTATGACAAGGCTTTTTTGCCGCTGCTCTTTCAACCTGACGTAATTGCCTGTAGGAAAGAGTCCTCAATTTGCCCTTATCAGCACGCACACGTGTGTACTGTGAATCAGCTACATACTTCTTGATTGCCAAGACACTTCATCCTGATCATCGCACAATGTTGATTGTAGTCATGCCTTGACCTAAACACTCCACAATTTGTTGCTTCTCAGCAGCCGACACATCCTTTTTCTTTCCCATTTTGGCAGAAAATGTAGGCTGCTTAATAATGTGAGAGAGCCTTCTTAAGTAGTCTTGCCGTTCATTGGACACACCTGCCAAACTAATTAGCACAGGTGTCTGCAATTGCTTACAGTGATATAAAGAGCCCTGACACACATCACCATCAATGAGTTTAACTGACAAACAAACAAATTCTTCCCTTATCACTCCTAAACACTTTTTGCATAATAATTTGGAACGCAGTGTACATGTGCTTTTCCACAAAACACCAGTGGTTCACGTAGTGAATCTTACAGTTCTAACTTGCCAACCGTGGTCTGTATGGAGTTGTTCAATAAAGGGCCCAAAATTAAGATAACATAGATGGGAGAGGTCTCTATGAATAGGAATTCCTAAGTATTTGATACCCTTTGAGGGCCAGGCAAAGGGAAAGTTGGACTGGATGGAATCCTATATGGATTTGGGGAGGGAGACATCGAGGGCCTCAGACTTCGCTGCATTGATTTTAAAATTTTACCATGTAACAAAGTGATCTATTTCAGCCATAACAGCATGGATGGATATATGTGATTGAGTGATATATACTAGGACATCATCAGCAAATAGAGAGCACTTGTACTCGGTGCCTCCCACCTCAATCCACCTAATATTGGGGTTATGGCGAATTGATGAGAGCAGGTGCTCCGTCACTAGGATGTATAAGAGAGGGGACAGAGAACATCCCTGCCTTGTCCCATTGGTGATTGTGAAAGGTGATGAAAATGTTCTGACGCGCTCCCTGGGCCTTGGGACACCCGGAGCCGGACCCTTTTTGGTGGATGCTGGTGGTTGTAGTCTTCGTGGCGGCGACCCGGTTCCGTGGCTCAGGGCGGTCAAACCAGTGGCTGAACTATTTATATGGTTTTGATGTTTAAATGTCCGACTACGCCACCCGTGGATTGCGGTCTGAGTGAACCGCTGCTACAGGGCAGACCGCTGAGGCTGGTGTTGTGGGTGCAGCAGAGCGTAGCATAACTCCCCACGGGAGGAGTATAGCCTCAGGGCAGTGTATGCGGAGGATGGGGGTGATGGTGCAGGGCAGCAGCAGTAACGACACGGAGTCAGTGATGCAGTTCAGGGCCTTTACTCACAGTTCTTATTATCCAGACCACGTCTGCAGGTAACGGCTGCCCACGTCGTACTGTGCTCACCAGGTGAGGGGCTCAGACAACTCCCAGATAACTTTGGAGCACTTCACAGGACCCCCTTTGTGTGTCCTTTGTCTGGCCTTTCTTACCAACACTTCTGTCCGGCTGCCTCGGGCCTCCTCTTGGTAAACTTGGCGCCAGTTTCCCTGACCCTATGTGGTGCCTTCCTAGCGGGTGTAGCGAGGGGCTGCGCCACATAAAATGTCAGAGCCTCCGGTTTCTAGCTGAGGGTCGTTTCCTGCCTCCACTAGTTCGGGGACCGGTCTCCCCCTTTGGCCTGACCCCTCCACGCAGGTGGATTCGGGCGTGCGGTGGCGACTCGCCCGTCCGCACCCCTGGGATCTCTTCATTCCTCGTTCCTGGAGCCTTCTCCGCTCCTCTTCCTTCCTTCTCCCTCTTCCAGGCCTGGGCCTCTGTTACTAGGCCCGCCTCCGGAGCAGAGCTCATGCAGAGCCCCTGCTCCCTGCCACTTCTGCTCAGACTTCTCTGCACTGAACTAAGATGGTGCCCACCTTTTATACTCCCTTCTCAATGCACCCAGGAACTGCTTCCTCCCTGCTCCTGCACTACAGGGTTCCCCTTCCTCAGTGTTCCCTCCCCCCACTCCAGCCAGGGACAGGGACTGTCGTGCCCATCTCAGGGGCATATTGGTCGCCCTGCCCCACGGCAATGTGGTGTAATGCATGCAGGTGTCGGGTCCTGATCCACACTCCATCCTTACCTGAGAGTGAGATATCACACCTCTGGGTGAGGTGCAATACGTCTGTAGCAACCGAGCCCTCAGGGTGCTACAGTTCCATTTATCTTCAGCCTAGGTGACGTATTGCGATACAGGGCCGTGATTTTGGCTATAAAAGGGTCCCCTAGACCCCTACCCCAAGCTTTTTAAGAGAATCATATATGGCGTGCCAGGAGACTCTATGGAATGCTTTCTCAGCATCCAACGAGAGTATCTAATTACAAATTTTTAACTGCATCTAGCCCAGGAAATACTTTGTGCCTAGTAGCAGTGTCTGCTAGTCAGCGGATTATCCCGGCTGTTAAGCAAGCTACACCACCTGTAGTTTAGACACTTAATTTTTTCAAAGGAAATGATTCGGGACCATGGGATACTTAGTGAAGAGCATCAGGAGGCACCCCAAGGCATAGGGGCTGGGACTGGCAGTAGGATGCCTTGCGGTGGACAGCCGAGCTCGATCCTTATAAAAGCTTTTTAACTGCAGCAGCTTTAGTGGACGCTACTGGAGCTGGAATTATGCGGCTGCTGGCATGAGACTTGCCCCCCAATAGATCCTTGTAAATGGATTTAAAGTGTATTCATTCAAATTAGAGAGACAATTTAAATTAAAAAGCTTAGAGCTGCCTCCACCACAGGGGGGCTCGCTCGACCCACCAGCGGACAGGCACCAGTATTGGGAGAGGGGGGCTGGCCGTCAGGGTTCACCGCGGCTCTGGCACAAACCCGGCGACACGGAGGTGGCACGGGCAGGAGCGGACTGGCTGTGTCGGCTTCTCACTTTTTGGATTTTAGAAGGGCATGACATGCCTATATCTGTGTCTCCCCCTCCTTTTACTCCTCCACCTCTTTTATTTTCGCATGACTATATGTACTTGTCACTTTTCCATGTGTTAGTTATGTCTTCTGAGCAGTTTGTCAGCTTTTGGACACCTTTGAAGGTGTTTTCTATGTGTTTCTATGTGTTTTTGTTTGCCTGCCATTGGTTTTAACGGTGTTCGAAGGTGTTCGACGAACAGTTCGACGAACAGTTCGGCGAACACACGGGTGTTCGACGAACCGAACCGAACTCGAACACTACGGGGGTGGCTCAACACTACTCCTGACTACACATAAAGTCCTCTGCTGCTGCAGGTTCCTGACTACACATAAAGTCATCTGCTGCTGTAAGCTCCTGACTACACATAAAGTCCTCTGCTGCTGTAAGCTCCTGACTACATATAAAGTCCTCTGCTGCTGTAAGCTCCTGACTACACATAAAGTCCTCTGCTACTGTAAGCTCCTGACTACACATAAAGTTCTCTGCTGCTCTAAGATCCACACTGGATACATGAAGTCCTCTGCTGCTGTAAGCTCCTGAGTACATATAAAGTCCTCTGCTGCTGTAAGCTCCGGACTATACACATAAAGTCCTCTGCTGCTGTAAGCTCCTGACTACACATAAAGTCCTCTGCTGCTGTAAGCTCCTGACTACACATAAAGTCCTCTGCTGCTGTAAACTCCTGACTACACATAAAGTTCTCTGCTGCTGTAAGCTCCTGACTACACATAAAGTCCTCTGCTGCTGTAAGTGTCTGACTACACATAAAGTCCTCTGCTGCTGTAAGATCCACACTGGATACATGAAGTCCTCTGCTGCTGTAAGCTCCTGACTACACATAAAGTCCTCTGCTGCTGTAAGCTCCTGACTACACATAAAGTCCTCTGCTCCTGTAAGCTCCTGACTACACATAAAGTCCTCTGCTGCTGTAAGCTCCTGACTACACATAAAGTCCTCTGCTGCTGTAAGCTCCTGACTACATATAAAGTCCTCTGCTGCTGTAAGCTCCTGACTACACATAAAGTCCTCTGCTGCTGTAAGCTCCTGACTACATATAAAGTCCTCTGCTGCTGTAAGCTCCTGACTACACATAAAGTCCTCTGCTGCTGTAAGCTCCTGACTACATATAAAGTCCTCTGCTGCTGTAAGCTCCTGACTACATATAAAGTCCTCTGCTGCTGTAAGCCCCTGAATACACATAAAGTCCTCTGCTGCTGTAAGCTCCTGACTACACATAAAGTCCTCTGCTCCTGTAAGCTCCTGACTACATATAAAGTCCTCTGCTGCTGTAAGCTCCTGACTACACATAAAGTCCTCTGCTGCTGTAAGCTCCTGACTACATATAAAGTCCTCTGCTGCTGTAAGCTCCTGAATACACATAAAGTCCTCTGCTGCTGTAAGCTCCTGACTACATATAAAGTCCTCTGCTGCTGTAAGCTCCTGACTACATATAAAGTCCTCTGCTGCTGTAAGCTCCTGAATACACATAAAGTCCTCTGCTGCTGTAAGCTCCTGACTACACATAAAGTCCTCTGCTGCTGTAAGCTCCTGACTACATATAAAGTCCTCTGCTGCTGTAAGCTCCTGACTACATATAAAGTCCTCTGCTGCTGTAAGCTCCTGAATACACATAAAGTCCTCTGCTGCTGTAAGCTCCTGACTACACATAAAGTCCTCTGCTCCTGTAAGCTCCTGACTACATATAAAGTCCTCTGCTGCTGTAAGCTCCTGACTACACATAAAGTCCTCTGCTGCTGTAAGCTCCTGACTACATATAAAGTCCTCTGCTGCTGTAAGCTCCTGACTACATATAAAGTCCTCTGCTGCTGTAAGCTCCTGAATACACATAAAGTCCTCTGCTGCTGTAAGCTCCTGACTACACATAAAGTCCTCTGCTGCTGTAAGCTCCTGACTACATATAAAGTCCTCTGCTGCTGTAAGCTCCTGACTACACATAAAGTCCTCTGCTGCTGTAAGCTCCTGACTACACATAAAGTCCTCTGCTCTTGTAAGCTCCTGACTACACATAAAGTCCTCTGCTGCTGTAAGCTCCTGACTACACATAAAGTCCTCTGCTGCTGTAAGCTCCTGACTACACATAAAGTCCTCTGCTCCTGTAAGCTCCTGACTACACATAAAGTCCTCTGCTGCTGTAAGCTCCTGACTACACATAAAGTCCTCTGCTCCTGTAAGCTCCTGACTACACATAAAGTCCTCTGCTGCTGTAAGCTCCTGACTACACATAAAGTCCTCTGCTGCTGTAAGCTCCTGAATACACATAAAGTCCTCTGCTGCTGTAAGCTCCTGACTACACATAAAGTCCTCTGCTGCTGTAAGATCCTGACTACACATAAAGTCCTCTGCTGCTGTAAGCTCCTGACTACACATAAAGTCCTCTGCTGCTGTAAGATCCTGACTACACATAAAGTCCTCTGCTGCTGTAAGCTCCTGAATACACATAAAGTCCTCTGCTGCTGTAAGCTCCTGACTACATATAAAGTCCTCTGCTGCTGTAAGCTCCTGAATACACATAAAGTCCTCTGCTGCTGTAAGCTCCTGACTACACATAAAGTCCTCTGCTGCTGTAAGCTCCTGACTACATATAAAGTCCTCTGCTGCTGTAAGCTCCTGACTACACATAAAGTCCTCTGCTGCTGTAAGCTCCTGACTACACATAAAGTCCTCTGCTCCTGTAAGCTCCTGACTACACATAAAGTCCTCTGCTGCTGTAAGCTCCTGACTACATATAAAGTCCTCTGCTGCTGTAAGCTCCTGACTACACATAAAGTCCTCTGCTCCTGTAAGCTCCTGACTACACATAAAGTCCTCTGCTGCTGTAAGCTCCTGACTACACATAAAGTCCTCTGCTGCTGTAAGCTCCTGAATACACATAAAGTCCTCTGCTGCTGTAAGCTCCTGACTACACATAAAGTCCTCTGCTGCTGTAAGATCCTGACTACACATAAAGTCCTCTGCTGCTGTAAGCTCCTGACTACACATAAAGTCCTCTGCTGCTGTAAGATCCTGACTACACATAAAGTCCTCTGCTGCTGTAAGCTCCTGAATACACATAAAGTCCTCTGCTGCTGTAAGCTCCTGACTACACATAAAGTCCTCTGCTGCTGTAAGCTCCTGACTACACATAAAGTCCTCTGCTGCTGTAAGCTCCTGACTACACATAAAGTCCTCTGCTGCTGTAAGATCCTGACTACACATAAAGTCCTCTGCTGCTGTAAGCTCCTGACTACACATAAAGTCCTCTGCTGCTGTAAGATCCTGACTACACATAAAGTCCTCTGCTGCTGTAAGCTCCTGAATACACATAAAGTCCTCTGCTGCTGTAAGCTCCTGACTACACATAAAGTCCTCTGCTGCTGTAAGCTCCTGACTACACATAAAGTCCTCTGCTGCTGTAAGATCCTGACTACACATAAAGTCCTCTGCTGCTGTAAGCTCCTGACTACACATAAAGTCCTCTGCTGCTGTAAGCTCCTGAATACAGAGTCCTCTGCTGCTGTAAGATCCTGACTACACATAAATTCTTCTGCAGCTGTCAACTCCTGACTAGACACAGAGAAACTTATCTGTTTATATAATTTACCCAGTGATGTATAAACTACTTTGGGATTATATGGATTAGTCTAATTTTGCAACACTAAATTATATCTATAATCTGGTTCTTTGTTATACTTGTCTTGCTACTGAGAGTGTTTGGCAAGTACTGGACATAACTGGGGGGTGGAGCTGCCTAAAGTCCACAAAGTAGCCAAAGTAGTGTATGGCCCGGAGCAGAGATGCCCCATGTGCTCTCCCTATAATGTAGCCCTTTTGACATTGTTATGAGGATCTCACCATAGGGAGCATTAGTGGTTCATTTTGCCAATTTGTTCCAAAAAGAAGAACCTGCTCCTTCCGCTATGGGGAGGACTGTGGGCTACATTGAGTTAGTTTTCCCCTAAAGAAACAAATGTCCAACTCCTTATATGCACAACACAAGATTTAGAATTTCTAAACACTTTACAGAAGTCTTGACTCCCAGACTTACCTTTACTTGAGAATTGGGGATTTAAGTTGGAAATTGTCATTGCAAGGATAGGCGCAGGACTAGAGATTGTTGTCATAGCGGACACTGAAATTCATGTTCCACAGTCTGACAGCAAAACATTAGGAATAGGATTTAGTTGAGAGAAATTCATTTTGGGAGCCCAATTACCGGCCTGCGGAGAACGGTTAACTGCATGATGCAAATGCTTCCAGATGTGATTCTTTAAAGGGTCATTTGGAAGCACCCAGAAAAGTGGGTCCTTGTCTTGCAGACTGGCCGGAGGCAATGCATTAGATATGGAAATGTACATCTAGGAGGAAAAATACATGCATGTGAATAGAGGAAGAAATGCCATTTAGGGTGCACAATAGATCTTAGATGTGAGGTTTCCGTTAGGAGAAGGAATAGTATATACATAGTACCGCTAGTTATTACCAGACTGTTCTACCATTACTACAGCTCATCATTGTTTGTTAGGAATTCATATGTAAATTGTATCCTAGAAAAGATAAATGGAAATGATTTTGATGCTGCCCCTAGGTGGAAGGATTGTTTTGCAAAAGAAAACCACGAGGGTAATTGCCGTTTATGGAAGCCCAAAGTGATTAATGGACTATTTGGGGACCAGATGGATTAGCTGATTTAAAAAAGCTAAGATATATCTATTAACCTTGTCCATTTTTTGTCATTCGGGGTCTAAAAATATGTTTTGAAAAGGTACAATGCATAATACAGCAGTTCTCAAATGATACGGCCACATACAGTTTTCATACACTATATATAAAGACACATCTGCATGTTTCTCTCAATATCTGACATGAAATCAGAATAAACCTTTCCCGTTTTAGGACAATTAGGATTACCATCATTTTTAATATTTGCCAAATGCCAGAATAATGAGAGAGAGAGAATGTTTTAAGGCATTTTTATTACTTACTGCAAAGTCAGAAGTTTCCATACATTTCATTAGTATTTGGTGCCATTGCCCTTTATTTGAATGACTTGGGTGAAACGTTTGGGATTTCCTTCCACAGCTTCTCACAATAGTTGGTGGGAATTTGGGCCGATTCCTCCTGACAAAACTGGTGTAACAGATCCAGGTTTGTAGGTCGCCTTGCTCGCAGCCTCTTCAGCTTTGCCCATAAATTTGAGATATTGTGAGATATGAGATATTGAGAAAAACATGCAGATGTGTCTTTTTATATAGTGTATGGAAACTTCTGGTTTCAACTGTAGCAAAACTATAAATAATACCTCCATACAGTTCCAAATACTAAATAATGCAACCATAAAGTACATAAACAATACCGCCTACAGTGTTCACGTACTACTGCAATGCAGTGACTGAAATGTTTCATCATGCAATTTCCAAATAAAGTCGCCATACAATCCCTAATTAATACTGCCACATAGAGGCTGAATAATCTTACATACAGAAGGAGAAGTAAAGGATTCCAGCATCAAGATCTTCAGTTAAAACCACATTTTATTGAGGAAGTATTGAAAATCACAAACCCCTGTACAGCGACATCTAGCAAACGCGTTTCAGACTGCCTTCTTTAATCATGGCAATGGTGCAGGGGATGTGATTTTTAATACTTACCCAATAAAATGTGGTTATTGACCCTGGATTCATTTCCTTCTCCTTCCATTGTTTTGCCGGTCTCCATGCTTCGGACCTTCATATGGGTGAGCAGCCTGTTTTTCTTCTAATCTTACATATAGTTGCAATATAAAACCACCGCACAATATGATTATAACATGACTGAGAGCCCAAAAAATACCACTATACAGAACATAAATAATTCTACTACTAGCTTTTAACAAAGGCCAAATCAGCGGTTCCTTTTACGCAAAGAAGAGGATCACAGACCAAAAAGTTAAACTTTTACCAATCACAGTAGTAAACACCAGGGGCGTAATCATAGTGGGTGTAGGGGATTGCAGTTACCAATATGAGAAGACCAAAACCATTTAAGACCTGTGATAGTTGGGGACCTTGTCAAAGATTTGTTTATCGGGGCCCATGAGCTTCAAGTTACGCCACTGGTAAACACAATGGCACACAATGGGTTATGGTTACCGTCACTTTAACAGGCACAAACTGCTTTATGGTTTCAGTACACAATTGAGGGATTATTCTTGAACGTTGCAAAGTAACCTTAGGTAACTCAAGGATTTCTGTCTTTTTCGCTGTTTGCTGTCTATCGTTTATCATTCCCTGCATCTCAAAATTTGGCCTCCAGGGCTTGGTCCGCTCTCAAAGTTTCATTCTTTAATCAGTCTAACTATAGGACACTCAGGCCATTCTTATAGTCCTCTCATCTCATACAACTAGGCAGCCTTTTACTTAGACCCGACCTCTCCAGGTAGGTCACCTCTTCCACTGTCTACTTCACAAGGCCCAGTGTAGTTGTAGACTGTATTTTAGGCAATTCCCAAGCACAACAGGGGAAGAAGATCTCATTGCTGTCTCTAGTGGTCCCCAGGGATCCTCAACTGCAGAACCTAACACCAGGTTTGAGCTCTCCACCCTCAACTAGTACTTGTTCCCAAATGCGCTGAGTGCTCCCATATCCTAGAAGCCATTACCCATCTAACCATTCTATTGATACACTTTAGTCATCTCCAGTTGGGTTTAACCTCTACTCCACCTCCTACATGGCAGAATCTATCAACCTTAGACCATTGCTAGTTAATTTCTTGCTCACCTTCCACTCTGTGGCTCAGTCCCAAGACACTATTTAGCAAAGTAGTTAACATGACTTCCATTCCAAGATCCACTCACGCTCCAACAGGTGATCCTTCTACAGTCTCCTCAGCTCTTTGTAGGCCTCTCCATCACACCTCCTAACCTCTGGTCCACCGTTTTCCATAGCATCAACCTCATCAAGAAGGACCAACTTGCTCCTCCAGTTAACCAGCTTCCTGGCCTATCACTGTTCCGATGAGGAGTATTAAAGTCTTGATTAGTAAACAAAATGGCACCAAACTGCCTTTTCCTCCCCCCCCCACCTGACGTCATACTGCCACGGCCACTAAATAGGGTTAGACTCTTCTCTGGCCTAACAAGTCCATTATACGTCCACTGTGCTTTTCCACCAGAGCATCTCACTTTCTTGGTTCCAGCGTGGTAGTAATGGTCTTGAATAGAGATAAAGGTTCTGAATATGTGACCTCCTACATTTTTTTTGTTGGGTACCAGCATCTACAAAGCTTCACTATGTGGTTTTTTAAGTCTCGTAATGATATAATGTAGGATATAACAATATAATATGACATGCCAGAGGTTTGAGCTATCGTTAGGCTGCGTACAGTATCAGTCTATGGCTACTACAGCGCTGCTTTATTACAACACTCGGAAACATATGAGCAATTGTGCTCTTTTTATGCCTTCACTTTCCTTCCTTGACGTTTGAGGTCGGTGCCTCGGATTTGCTGCAGACGTAACTTTCTGTTTGTATTTTAAGTGCTACTTCAATTCTCTGTTGTGTCTAGGGAAGTGATTTCCTGCCCTGCATCTGTGTGCGAGCCGATCCGCAGCAATGTGTGCCTGCTCTGCAGCTGTTCCTCCCGCAATGATTGCCACATGACACAGCAACACAACCCTGATGAAAAGAGACAATTTTAGGATAAAACTTCAAACAGAGAAACAAACACAGAGAGCACTGGGAAGTATCAGGGGTTAGGATGCAGCGCGTATGGAACAGACTGAGCCGTTATGCTACTCTGCGCTGTTCCACCCGGCTGCATCTGTTCCGTACAAGATGAATAATCAAGCGGGCGCCTTTAAGACTTGGTCATAGTCTTCTATCCACTGAGGAAATGATGTTTATTAAAGGTCACTTGACTTGGCCGTTCACGTCATGGCCCGCAGGACAACTAAATAATGACCCATGGACCTGACAAATGTTCCAAATCACTTAGATCCAAATTGGCCCAAATATTCAATATGTAAAAAGCTAATTCTTACTGTGCCCCGAGGATAAAACAACTTAACTCCAATTTTGATTAGGGTGAAAGTACTCGTCAGTGGCATAACTTGAAGTTTATAGGGTCCCAATTCACAATCTCCAAAAGGGTCCCCCAATTATTTCTAGTCCTTAATAGAATTGGTCTTCTATTATGGACTGAAGGGACCTTTTGGGCCACCAATGGCTCCATGGCTTGGACGCGACCCGAGCCCCTTGACAAACTATAACTGCATCTCTAGTCCCATGACTTAGATGCTTCTAGCTTGTCCAGTGCTTAAAGGGGTTGTCCTTGATAAGAAAAACCTGTCTACCTTCTTCCAAAACAGAACCACTCTTGTCTACAGTTGTGAGCGCTATTGCAGCCAAGCTTCGCTTAAATGAATGATGCAAAGCTGCCGTACCCCACACAACCAGTAGACAGGGATGGCGTTGTTTTCGGGAGAAGGGAGCCATGTTTTTCTTATCCTGGATAATCCCTTTTAGTTTTCTTGATGTAATGCAGAGGATACATGTGGGATCCAAAAACCCATCCACAGAAGAGAAGGACAGTAATGAGAAATGTTAGCATTTCGATGGCCTTGCTAGATTTTTTTTTTTCATTGGGGATTTGTCTCTGGACTAAGATATTGAAGACTTATCCTTAGGCTATGTGGTGTCCAAACCCCAGACAGCTACTAATCAGCTGATACATGCAGCTCAGGTTCCTTGGATCTGAGCTGCAGTACCAGATAGTGGCCACTATATGGTATATGGAGCTGTGATCTCGCGGCTCCAGGTATCAGCCGATCGTGCTGGTGCCAGAGGTCCTAACTCCACCGATCTGATATTAATGACCTATTCTGTGACGCTGAGTCATTTCTCACTGACAAGATGTGAGTCGGGATAGTCAAGGAGTTTGAGGTCAAAAGCCAGGAGGGTATGTCCTACACAGAGGGAAGAGACAAAGGAATAGTCATGTAACGGTCCGAGGTCAAAATACCAGGAGGATAGTGGATCAGAGCAAAGGTGTTAACCAGAAGGAGGGTCAGAATGAGGTCCAAGGTCAGGAAATGAAAGATCAACAAAGAGAACACATGGCACAGAGAGACAAACCTGACAGAGCTGAATGTACGTCTGGCTGAGATCTGGGACTAACAGCCCAGTTAAGTAGCCTGGCATTCACCTGGGATAATGAACACCTGGAGATAGCCAGCACCTCCCAGTCTCAGATTGGACAGCTGAGCTGTCAATTAAAACACCGAAAGCTCAGCACGCTCCTGCACCAGACTGGACACTGAGCTGTCAATCAAAGTACTGACAGCTTCAAAACGCCCCTGTAACAGATTGAACGGCTGAGCCATCAGTAACTGCATCCCAGACACACTGAGGGGTGGAATCATGACATATCGTAAGGCCATCAATATCTTAGTATCGAACAACTCCTTTAAGTTTCACATTTGGTATCAATAGAAAGTAGTGGTATAGATGTGGAATTGGTGAGGGTAATGAGAGCTCTACCCCGGTTTACATAGAGACACACTATTTAGCTTCTATAGGGCCCTTGGAGAAAAAGGTCTCAGCCTTGCTTGGTTCCAAGCCTTTTGGTACTAGGTGGTCAGAACCTGTCCAGGACTCCTACATGCTACTAGCCCATGGGACACGGAAAGGCTATAGAAATTATCATCAAGCTCTTATGTCCTGGGTTGTAAAACCTTGATTCACAATAAGGAACCAATATTGATATTTACTATGGGGCCCCATATCTCCTAGGCACTCTTCACAAAAATTACGGAAATGGTATAGGTGAACCTACGTTTGGCATCGCATTCTTCTCCAAGGCGGTGTATCGATGCGCTCTTCTATGACTGCTACCTCTTCACCCCTTACATCTACGACCTTGGTACCAGATATTTTTTATTCAAGAGTCATGACAAAAACATTGTATTTCAGGTGCACGGAAAATTTCCTGTAAATTCCCGGCGGACTCCCTTGAACCGATCAAAACACAAGTTTTTAGTGTTTACTAATCAATTGGAACAGTTTGTGACTAAACAGTCAGCAGTCAGTGTACAGTACGAGGGGTCAGCAACTAATCCTCCGGCTATTCTGGAATCATCTCTTCATACCGCGAAGAAGATGTCAGCTCTTGGGTCAGTTCCATAGATTGCAATGCCAAAATCTCCAACATATTATTGAAATGTGATGATTTCATTATTTTCTTTTTCTTTTCCCTTTAGCAAAAGATTCAAATGGATTGAAAAAAAAATTCAAAAAGATTAACAAAAACACCAAAGGTGTTTCCCTCCATCCCCAAAGGCTCAGGAGCAATGATGTGGTCTAATTTGGAGGGAATTCTGAGAAATGCATAGATCGTTCATTCCTGATGTCTACGAGTCCTCCATAAGCTGTGGGTGATAGGGCTACACAAATCCTTTGGCGTGGGTTCCATTGGATATGTATATCTCGAAGAATTGCAATTAATATCTGCCAAGGCTACATCAAGGTCTATGGTGGTCCTTGGTCAAACTGTAGGGGATGGGTACCCTTACTCTACTATTTTTTGGTTTGAGGGAAATAGATAATAATATTGCAAAAGTAATAACATTACATTTGCCTTACCACTCCGGCCAACTAAAAGTACTACACAGTTTGCTACTGATGTAGAGTGCCTACACAACTGTGCCATACAAGCACCACAAAGTGCCAACTTAGCACTTATATGATAGTATCTTGCTGTAAGCATAAAGCAGTGCCATACAGTGGCCAGACAGTACTGCCATACAGTTCATACATAAAAGTACCATAAAATGAGCATATAAAAATGATACACAGTACACCCCTGTTACACACCTTTCCCAGTTATCCTGGGCTCCGCTCCCTTCTCCTAGGTCCGCTGCCCTCTGTTGTGCTCCACCTCAGACTTTGCAGGTTGCCGGCGTGAAACAATGAACCATTTCCTTAGACCTATTTAAGGGCCATTGACACACCCTTCTGTGTCTTGGTATTGAGATTCTAGTATTCCTTGTTTTCTTGCTCCATTACCTGTACTACTGTGTTTCATCTCACATCCATTCCTGCTGGGTCCCCCTCCATCTGTCAGCCTGCTCCTGAGTTTCCAGTCCCCAGGATTCCATGTGTCCTCTGGAAGCTGCACCAACACATGGGGTCTGTGTGCCCACCCGGACTAGATGCTTAGCGGATCCACCTCACCTGTTGAGCCCTTACACCACCACATAATTCTACCATACAGTGATACACAACAACACTTTGCAAATACCAGTGTTCTATAGAGTTCCTAAGTAATACCATTATACAGTGCTTAAATAATAAAACCCCAAATAAATACTTAAAAAAAAAATTACAACAGGGATGGGAGTTTTTAAGTGGGCAATATTTGGTTGGGGGACCCCTAAATAGTGGAGGTTAAAGAGTTTTGTCCCTTTTTGGCCATGGTATAGTTCAGTACAGCTATGTATTATATTGTCATGATATATAGATGATGTAATTTTTTGGGACCTGGTGTAAATCCCGCTCTTCTCCTGAAACCGGCATTGATTTTTCTTTTGTTCTTGCACCCCTCCCTTTCTGAGACATAACCCCTTCTTGTCTATTTATAAATCTAGTCTTGTTAGCCAACTGGGTGTCAGTCTTAATAAGATGCCCACAGAGTAGAGTTGAGGACCACGCCAACTTGGCTAACAAGATTAGATTTATATAAAGGGAAGAAGGGGCTATATCTCAGAAACCGAAATAGGTCAAGTCATGATATTACTGTTCCTCTGAAGAATTTCTCATATAGACGCACAGCGAGTGGTGAGGACACCTTATTTCACAAACACAAGCAAAAGTATGTTTACTGAACATGACAATGGGTCTCGCACAGGCATGTCGCTGGGCCAGTTATGCCAGTTCCCTTCTGTCCACTCCTTCCCCGCAGGTTATATGTCCTCTGACCCATGGACATATAATGGGGTCAGCTAGTTCCAGCTGGACTGATTTTCCACAGCCATTCACTGTGACCCGGCTTTACCTGTACATACCAGACTGATTGTTCTTCAACTGAATGACGACATTAGTTACGTTAGATCTAAAGTCACCTGCTGAGCGGGAATAGGTGACCATTTACACCTGCAGGGTCATTGTAGTGGGATCATGAATTACATAGGAGAAGATAAGTATATAGAAACTCATGTGCCAACATAAAAAATCAACATGGTAGCACAGGCGTCACTTGGCGTTTCTAGGGTTGACTTTTTATGGGATATTAATGAGCCTCGTCAGATACCAGGTGTCAGTCACAGCACCTGCAAATTTACAGGCATAGTGCATGTTTAACACCAATCAAGGTGGCAGTATAATACGAGCCATAGTGCCCTTACAGAGCCAGGAATAGCGCAGCACATATGGTAACTTGGTAGTATCCAACAGCCCATTTAATACTAGAGCACAATGACATACTTTTCATGCTTTTAAAATTAAAAAAATGGCCCAAAAATTATCCCTTTTAGTCATTTATGATCTGGCAGACTGTTCTGTGCAGAACACTGGCTCAAACTGATGATGTCTCTGTCAGAGGTAACATTCTCCTGCTGTGACTGAGATGAATGATGTGATATATATTTCATTATATCCTCAGCTTTCGCCCCATTCTTACACTTACCAGAGGAAAAGGAGGCCAATTGTGACCTTTGTTTGGTAGCACTACTGCGTGTCAATGGTCGTGGTGGTACTTCTGCTGTTGCTGCTAGCTGCTCCCACTGTCTTAGCCTTGGTATTATTTTTTTACCCTATCTTATCCATTGTCATTGCTACTTTTTATTTTACCATAGATACAAAACTATAAATAACTTTTGAAACGTTTGAACCCCAATTATTCAAACCGCATTTTCCTTACCAACAAAGACGTAACAAGAAATGCTAGGTAGGAAGGTAAGCGTACAGAAAGCAAAATTTAGTATATGGTTGTCAAATTGAACTAGTAACATAAACATGCAAAAAACAAACACGCTCAGCATTGTTAAAAAAATATATATATTTTTTTCTCAAAATGTAAACCCTTCCCAAAAATAACATGATAAAAAATGCTAGGTAGGTACACATCCAAAGAGCCAGGGTGCTGTAATGGTATGGCATGTATGGATGTATGAGGTTAGAAGTCGTTCCACTATCAGGATCATTAGGATTTTATATCATGAGGTGTTGAGAACTACAGGTCTACTCTGTCCCCTTTTCTTGGCCTACGTTTAAAGCCTTGTCCCTACGACCTTCAGCAGGATATTACATCTCAAGGGGTTGAGAATGCTAGGTCTACTCTGTTACCTTTTCTTGGCCTACATTTAAAGTCTTATCCCTACAATCTCCTGCAGGATATTACATCTCAAGGGGCTGAGAGCCCTAGGTCTCCTCTGTTCCCTTTTCCTCGGTAATACATTTCACCAATATAAGCATCATCATGAAATTACATCTCAAGGGTTGAGAACTCTAGGTCTACTCTCTCCCCTTTTCTCGGCCTGGGTCAGAAGTCTTACGAACTACAAGCTTTTGCAGTATACAGTGGGGAAAAAAAGTATTTAGTCAGCCACCAATTGTGCAAGTTCTCCCACTTAAAAAGATGAGAGAGGCCTGTAATTGACATCATAGGTCGACCTCAACTATGAGAGACAAAATGAGAAAACAAATCCTGAAAATCACATTGTCTGATTTGGAAAGAATTTTTTTTTCACATTTTGGTGGAAAATAAGTATTTGGTCAATTCCAAAAGTTCATCTCAATACTTTGTTATATATTCTTTGTTGGCAATGACAGAGGTCAAACGTTTTCTGTAAATCTTCACAAGGCCGGCACACACTGTTGCTGGTATGTTGGCCCATTCCTCCATGCAGATCTTCTCTAGAGCACTGATGTTTTGGGGCTGTCGCTGGACTTTCAACTCCCTCCAAAGGTTTTCTATAGGGTTTAGATCTGGAGACTGGCTAGGCCACTCCAGGACCTTGAAATGCTTCTTAGGAAGCCACTCCTTCATTGCCCTGGCGGTGTGCTTGGGATCATTGTCATGCTGAAAGACCCAGCCACGTTTCATCTTCAATGCTCTTGTTGATGGAAGGAGGTTTTTTTAAAAAAAAATTGTTTATTAAACAGCAATAATAATAATAAAAAAAATACACGTTTTGTATAAAACCAATATAACGTATACACACTCATCATAATAATTATAAGAAAACAGCAAGTTTGTATAATGAGTTATTTGTATAAACTTCAATTCCACAAGTCCATATTCTTTTGCGAGGCTTATGGAACAATTGAGGAGTAATTAAAAGACTCATTATTCAGATTTCTATATGTTTGGTTAAACGTAACTCAGAATGATACAATACATCCAACATAACTATCATATTCTTAAAGAACGAAAAAACTAAGACTACCCTGCTGCCAAGAGCGATATCGACATTGTTAATAAAATTATGATACTATCAAGTGTGAGTCAATGTATTCTTTACTACAGCTATTATAATGGTACCGGACCATTATCGACGTGTTGATATAGTAAGGTGAGATGAGGTGAGTAAGGTTCCACACATCCCAAATCTTATTGAATTTCCCCAAGCAGCCTCTGTTCTGATACATTGTCCGCTCGTAAGGTATAATTGAGTTTACCAGCTCTATCCAAGCTCTAAGAGATGGATGTAAATTACCCATCCATCATAGGGCCAATATTTTCCTAGCTAAGAAAAGCGTCTCCCGCAGGAAAATTTTAACATGATATCCTATATCTCTTCATCTAGCACACCGAATAAGCATACTAATGGATTAAGAGGAACAGGAGTAGATATAAGGGAGGTTAACAATGAGGTTACCTCGTTCAAAAAGGATGGGATCACTGGACATCTCCACACCATATGTATAAAATCCGCATCCATTGTATGGCATCTTAAGCATTCTGAAGTTTGAGACCGTCCCATTCTGAATAACCGTAACGGGGTCAGGTATGATTGGTGTACTATATATAATTGGGTAATTTTGTTATTAGCCGATGGGGACACCTTGGTTGGAGATTAAAGAATCTCCTCCCAATCTTCATCTTGGATATGAGGAACGAGGAGTTTCCATTTTTCTTTTACTGTCAATAAAGTAGAATCAGTACTCACGGACAACTGATGGAAGGAAGTTTGCACTCAAAATCATACATGGCCCCATTCATTCTTTCATGTACACGGATCAGTTGTCCTGGTCCCTTGCCAGAGAAACAGCCCTAAAGCATGATGTTGCCACCCCCATGCTTCACAGTGGGTATGGTTTTCTTTGGATGCAACTCAGCATTCTTTCTCCTCCAAAGACAAAGAGTTGTGTTTCTACCAAACAGTTTTACTTTGGTTTCATTTGACCATATCACATTCTCCCAATACTCTTCTAGATCATCCAAATGCTCTCTAGCAAAGCTCAGATGGGCCCAGACATGTAATGGCTTAAGCAGGGGGACACGTCTGGCACTGCAGGATCTGAATTCCTGGCGGTGTAGTGTGTTACTGATGGTAGCCTGTGTAACGTTGGTCCCAGCTCTCTGCAGGTCATTCACTAGGTCCTCCCGTGTGGTTCTGGGATTTTTTCTCACCGTTCCTGAGATCATTTTGACCCCACGGGGTGAGATCTTGTGTGGAGCCCCAGATCGAGGGAGATTATCAGTGGTCTTGTATGTCTTCTATTTTCTAATTATTGCTCCCACAGTTGATTTCTTCACACCAAGCTGCTTGCCTATTGCAGATTCAGTCTTCCCAGCCTGGTGCAGGGCTACAATTTTGTTTCTGGTGTCCTTCGACAGCTCTTTGGTCTTCATCATAGTGGAGTTTGGAGTGTGACTGTTTGAGGTTGCGGACAGGTGTCTTTTATACTGATAACAAGTTCAAACAGGTGCGAGTACTACAGGTAATGAGTGGAGGACAGAGGAGCCTCTTAAAGAAGAAGCTACAGGCCTGTGAGAGCCAGAAATTTTGCTTGTTTGTAGGTGACCAAATACTTATTTTCCACCAAAATTTGAAAAAAAAATTCTTTCCAAATGTGAATTTCAGGATTTGTTTTCTCATTTTGCCTCTCATAGTTGAGGTCTATGACGCGCCCCCCGGGCCGTGGGGTACTCAGCAGCCGGGCCTCTGGTTGCTGGGGGATATCACGGTAGCTGGCCCGGTCCGTGACCCAGGGCGGTCAGTAAAAATGGAAATAGTTTATAGGGGATTTGGGAAAGTGTTCGTGATGCCACCTGTGCATTGTGGCTAAAGGGTGCCGCCGCTGCGGAGCAGTCGTCTGGAGCTGGTGTTACGACAGCAGGGATGGTGTGGCTCTCCACAGGTAGAGCTAGCTCCAGGGTAGCGTGGGGTGTAATGGATGGTGGTGCAGGGGAGAGACGGCAGGATGGTCTGGGTGTAAAGGGTCCCTGTAGGCGCGGACCCGGTGTCCAGTATATATATCGGGGTGAGCCTGGTATGCTCCTCTGCCCCCTCCCTACTTCTTCCTTCTCCTCTCGCCTTCGGCCACACTTGGGGCCCTCACTAGGCTTCAGTGCATGCTGTAGGCCTCAACTTGCCTCACACAGCAGCCTGCGTGCTGCTATCTCACTGAGCACACTAAACTCCAAACTCGACTGAGCTGCCTGGCTCCACCCTCCCTATATATATCCTTATCAGGGCTCCCTCTGCTGGTCTGAGGTAGTAGGGTGGAGGTGTGTGAATGTGTGCGGGCCTCTTGTGGAGAAGTCCATCCATGCACCCTTCTGGGTTCTGTGGAACCAGTGCGCAGCAGGGCGCCACATCTACCTATGATGTCAATTACAGGCCTCTCTCATATTTTTAAGTGGGAGAACTTGCACAATTGGTGGCTGACTAAATACTTTTTTTCCCTACTGTATATCATCGAAAAAAGAATGAGAATGCTCGGTCGTCTCCATCCCCGTTTTGTCTTTGCCAACGTTAGAAGTCTTATCCCTAGAAGCTTTGGAAGGATTGTAAAGTTTATCTCCTGTATTTATCTATGCAAATGTAATTTTCTTGTGTGTACAAGATCTATATTCTCCCAGGGAAGCAAATGAATAAATATTGCTGATTGCTCCTCGGTGATTATTACATTGCCTTTACCGCACTGTTCTTTCTTATATGATGAGTGAAATCTGTTTTGATTTAATAAATGTAAAACACGGAAACACTGAAGTTCTCTGTTTTGATTGTGATACTCTGAAGAGTCTCCAGTGCACTAACAGTATCTGTGTATACACATATATATATATATATATAATATGTTGCTGTAATCATCTTGAAGGGCATCTTCTCGGAAAGTGTAGGTAGGACTCTCAAAATGGAAGCTGAAGAGGAAGAGTTTCTAAATTATTTAGACAATAGACCAGGACTAAGGTAAAACCAGAGTTGCGCTGATATAAAGCCGCTTTCGGCAGGGGGTACATTGACATGTGGTCGAGCATGGCAAAATTGTAGATCACAACACAACCTCGTTTCTGCTCTATGGCAAGCAAAATCTCAGGCTAGGCTATGAGATTTTTTTTAAAAGTCAATAGGTCGCCTGTGAACTAGTGTCCGATGGGGAAACATTGGGGTTATATCAGGTTTGAAGTGACCTCTCACTGGGAATATGTTGGCTCTTACGGTATCTGGTCTGTCCCCACTGGGCATCTTGGCCTCCCTACACTGTATCACACTCATAGAAAGAATTGCATTCATGGAAGTCAATTAATGTATTACCGGAATTCGGGGGATAACATGTAGACACTCTTATGAGCGCAGGAAGACCAGATCCCATGTCTTTATGGACATAGTTACCTTGATAGCTGTCAAAGCACCTACTATGGGATCACCTCCAAGGAGCCAAGCAGCTGAGGGGTGATTAGTGGAGAGATATTATTAGACAGAGGAATAATTGGAAGTAAAGAAGATGGAATATGAGGTCAAGAAAAGGAGGACATGACACTAGATACAGTGAAGACTATGGAAATCTTCCCCTAAACTCAAGGCAAAGTTGCACCCATTCTAAATTTGTGAAAGCATAAAAAACTGACTCTGACTTTAATGACTTGTATAGAAGTAGTTTCTAGGCATGTTCTGATGTGGTCATTGGGCAGGAAGGAGGAGAAGGAGAGCTGTCATATCACCTATTGCACATGGTGGATCCTGAGTAATCTACTATATATAGAGGGTTTATCAGTCATTGTACAGGAGGAAGAGGAGGTGAGCTGTGACATCACCTACTGTGAATGGTGGATCCTGTGTTATCAGCAGCATATAGAGGTGTTATCAGTCATTGTACAGGAGGGAGAGGAGGTGAGCTGTGACATCACCTATTGTGAATTGTGGATCCTGTGTTATCTACTGTATATAGCGGTGTTATCAGTCATTGTACATGAGGAGAAGGTGAGCTGTGACATCACCTATTGTGAATGGTGGATCCTGTGTTATCTACTGTATATAGATGTGTTATCAGTCATTGTACAGGAGGAGGAGGAGGTGAGCTGTGACATTGCCTATTGTGAATGGTGGATCCTGTGTTATCTACTGTATGTAGAGGGTTTATCAGTCATTGTACAGGAGGAGGAGGTGAGCTGTGACATCACCTATTGTGAATGGTGGATCCTGTGTTATCTACTGTATATAGAGGGTTTATTAGTCATTGTACAGGAGGAGGAGGAGGTGAGCTGTGACATCACCTATTGTGAATGGTGGATCCTGTGTTATCTACTGTATATAGAGGTGTTATCAGTCATTGTACAGGAGGAGGAGGTGAGCTGTGACATCACCTATTGTGAATTGTGAATCCTGTGCTATCTACTGTATATAGAGGGTTTATCAGTCATTGTACAGGAGGAGGAGAAGGTGAGCTGTGACATCATCTATTGTGAATGGTGGATCCTGTGTTATCTACTGTATATAGAGGTGTTATCAGTCATTGTACAGGAGGAGGAGGTGAGCTGTGACAGCACCTATTGTGAATGGTGGATCCTGTGTTATCTACTGTATATAGAGGTGTTATCAGTCATTATACAGGAAGAGGAGGTGAGCTGTTATATCACCTATTGTGAATGGTGGATCCTGTGTTATCTACTGTATATAGAGGTGTTATCAGTCATTGTACAGGAGGAGGAGGAGGTGAGCTGTGATATCATCTATTGTGAATGGTGGATCCTGTGTTATCTACTGTATATAGAGGTGTTATCAGTCATTGTACAGGAGGAGGAGGAGGTGAGCTGTGATATCACCTATTGTGAATGGTGGATCCTGTGTTATCTACTGTATATAGAGGTGTTATCAGTCATTGTAATCCTGTCTATGATGATAATGAGACTTCTGTACAGAAGAGAAAATTTGAGTCTACTATGAAAAACTCCTCCAAAAACTTCTCATAGAAGGAGCGGTTTCTGAAGTGATTTCTGAAAGAAAATTCATCATATAAACGTAGAGTACGCATAGCCAAAGGGGATGTTCACATGTGTTTTTCCAGTGGCTTTTGAGAGGCTCCGTTTCTTAAAAATGCTGGAAAAAAAAGATGCTAAAAGGAATCTTCCTATTGATTTCTATGGATAAACGACTTGTTCATACCTTCAGTTTTTTACGCATCTTTTAAATACTTCAGGCTTTCAAAAATTTCTGGCGGGAGAAAAGAAAGTGGGTGTCTGTTCTTTAACCCCTTCCCGATCTAGTGCAGGTGTCAGCTCTATGTGAGCAGCAACGCCCAGGATCGCCCTCCTTCCTGCCTGTCAGACTCTGATCTGATGCTCTGTGCCCAGGGCCGGCTCCAGGTTTTTCTGGGCCCTGGGCAAAAGAGTCTCAGTGGCCCCTTTAACACATAGCACCATTCATGATGCACAGATAACGCAGAGAAATATATATATAGTACAAGGCCGAAGATTTCACTTCTTACATTACATGAGCGATATCTATTGTAAATTCCACAATAGCTCAGAAACCGGCAAATCCTCACAGCGCACAGTGCAGACCGGACAGTATAGTCCTCCATACAGTATTATGGGCACCACATAGTCCTCCATACAGTATTATGGGCACCACATAGTCCTCCATACAATATTATGGGCACCACATAGTCCTCCATACAGTATTATGGGCACCACATAGTCCTCCATACAGTATTATGGGCACCACATAGTCCTCCATACAATATTATGGACACCACATAGTCCTCCATACAGTATTTTGGGCACCACATAGTCCTCCATACAATATTATGGGCACCACACAGTCCTCCATACAATATTATGGGCATCACATAGTCCTCTATACAGTATTATGGGCACCATACAGTCCTCCATACAGTATTATGGGCACCACACAGTCCTCCATACAGTATTATGGGCACCACATAGTCCTCCATATAGTATAATGCCCCCACATAGTCCTTCATACAGTATTATGGGCACCACCTAGTCCTTCATACAGTATTATGGCCCCACAAAGTCCTTCATACAGTATTATGGGCACCACCTAGTCCTTCATACAGTATTATGGCCCCACATAGTCCTTCATACAGTATTATGGGCCCACATATTCCTTCATACAGTATAATGGGCCCCACATAGTCCTCCATACAGTATTATGGGCACCACATAGTTTTCCATACAGTATGATGGGCTCCATATAATGCTCTATACAGAATAATGGGACCCATATAATGCTCCATACAGAATAATGGGACCCATATAATGCTCCATACAGAATAATGGGCCCATATAATGCTCCATACAGAATAATGGGACCCATATAATGCTCCATACAGAATAATGGGCCCATATAATGCTCCATACAGAATAATGGGCCCATATAATGCTTTATACAGAATAATGGGCCCATGTAATGCTCCATACAGAATATTGGGCCCATATAATGCTCCATACAGAATAATGGACCCCATATAATGCTCCATACAGAATAATGGGCCCATATAATGCTCCATACAGAATAATGGGACCCATATAATGCTCCATACAGAATAATGGGCCCATATAATGCTCCATACAGAATAATGGGACCCATATAATGCTCCATACAGAATAATGGGCCCATATAATGCTCCATACAGAATAATGGGACCCATATAATGCTCCATACAGAATAATGGGCCCATATAATGCTCCGTACAGAATAATGGGACCCATATAATGCTCCATACAGAATAATGGGACCCATATAATGCTCCATACAGAATAATGGGCCCATATAATGCTCCATACAGAATAATGGGCCCATATAATGCTTTATACAGAATAATGGGCCCATATAATGCTCCATACAGAATAATGGGCCCATATAATGCTCCATACAGAATAATGGACCCCATATAATGCTCCATACAGAATAATGGGCCCATATAATGCTCCATACAGAATAATGGGACCCATATAATGCTCCATACAGAATAATGGGCCCATATAATGCTCCATGTTGTATGGGCCCCATATAATGCTCCATTCAGAATAATGGACCCCATATAATGCTCCATACAGAATAATGGACCCATATAATGCTCCATGTTGTATGGAAGCCATATAATGCCCTATGCTGTATGGGCCCCATATAATGCCCCATGCTGTATGGGCCCCATATAATGCTCCATGCCTCCATACATAAAAAATAAAAAAATAAAATACTCACCTCTCCTCGCTGCAGCTGCTCCAGACTCCTCAGCGTCGCCGTCTTCCCGTCCGGCACTGTGACTGCTCAGCAGAGGGTGTGCTGTAAACACGTCATCGCGCTCTGTGACCTGAGACGTCACTGTCAGAAGAAGCGGAAGAGACAGGAGCTGCGGAGGAAAGGGGAGAGGTAAGTATTGTGCTGGGGCCCTGAGCAAGCGGGGGGGTGTCCAGTCGCGGGCGCTGGCAACGGACTCTTCCACTCATGGGCCCCATAGTGCCCCGGGGTGCCCGACAGCGAATGGGCTCCCCCGCCTGCTCAGGGCCCCGGCACTTGCCTGGGTGCTGACGCCGGACCTGTCTGCAGTGCAGAAGCATTGTAGAGTATTAGATCAGTGACCAGGGCAGGGAAAGTTGATGTCCCATAATGGGACAATGTGAAGCAGTAAAAAAAAGTTAATACAAATTCTAAAAATATAAAAATAATCACACAAAAAAAGAAAAAAAAAAGAAAAAATATTAATCCCATAAATACATTTATCTGTGTAAAAAAATGAACAAAAAAAGTACACATATTTGGTATCACGAGTCAGGAACCACCCGACCTATAAAACTGTCCCACTAGTTAGCCCCTTCAGTGAACACTAAAAAAAAAATGAAAAACAAGGTAAAAAACAATGCTTTATCATCATACTGCCAAACAAAAAGTGGAATAAAACGCGATCAAAAAGACATATGTAAATAAAAATGGTATCACTGAAAATGTCACCTTGTCCCACAAAACATAAGCCACCATAGAGCTCTGTCAGCAGAAATAAAGAAATGCAAAAATATATTTTTTTCTAGAAAATAGTTTTTATTGTGTAAAAGCGCCAAAACATAAAAAAAATTATATAAATGTGGTATCTTTGTAATCGTACTGACCCGAAGAATAAAGCTGCCTTATCTATTTTACCACATGCGGGGCGGCATTAAAAAAATCTCAAAAAAACAATTACTCAATTGCTGTTTTTTGTTCATTCTACCTCCCAAAAAACGGAATAGAAAGCGATCAAAAGATGTCATTTGCCCAAAAATGGTACCAATAAAAATATCAACTCGTCCCACGAAAAACAAGCCATCACATGACTCTGTTGGCAGAAATATGGAAAAATTATAGCGCTCAAAATATGGCGATGCAAAAAACTTGTTTTTACAATAAAAAGCGTCTTCTAGTGTGTGACAGCTACCAAATATAAACACCTGATATAGATCTAGTATCGGTGTAATTGCACCGACCCGAAGAATAATCACTTATACCGCATGAGGAATGTCGTAAAAAAAATTTATTAAAACAAATTCTTCACCTTCTGTTGATTTGTTCATTCTGCCTCCCGAAGATTGCAGTATGGCTCGGCTCACATTTATCCTGCGCTCTGCACTGAGCACTTCACACTGGGGTTTCCGTGTAAATCTCTGAAATACGTGATACAGACAGAACCCCTGACGGAAGATTCCCGCCGTCTGTGATCCGGCGGTGTCCATCTTTTTAGATGTGCATAAAAGTGCCGTCGGCCACAGTTTTGTACACTTCTGAAAAGGATAACGCTGAACAGAGGCCAGACGGAGTCCAGTGTAACTCTGCTGACTCATCAGGGGTTTCATCTGAATCACGTCACTCGGAGATTTAGATGGAAATCCCGATATAAGTGACCAGCGTAGAGTGCAGGATAAATGTGATCCCAAATGTTATGTAAAATGTTCCCAATAAAAGCTTCAACTCCATTCACAAAAAAATCCAACACTCAGGTCTGTCTTCTGTTAATGGAAATATAGGGGGCTTCCACTTTACTGGTAGCACAAAGGCTCTGGAAAAACTAAATGACTCCTCACCCTGCAAAAGAAATCCAGTCAATTCTGCCCAAATCCAAATGACCCTCCCTTCCCACATATGGGGTATTTCTACATTCAGCAGAAATTGTGGGACAAATTTTGGTGCCATTTTTACCCATTTCCCAGTGTGAAAATGTAAAATCTAGGGCTAAAACAAAATTTTGGTGGTAAAAATGTAATTATTTTTTCTTCACTGCCCAATGGAATAAAATGCTGTGACACACCTGTCGTGTCAATATGATCCCCTAGTTTAATTGAGAGGTGTAGTTTGTAAAATGGGGTCACTGACCTGGCACCTCAGGGGCTCTACCAATGTGACATGGCACCATCAAACCAGTCCCGCAAAATCTGAACTCCAATATGACGCTTCTTCCCTTCTGAGGTTTGGGCTATGTCTCAAAAGTAGTTTTCGACCACATATGAGGTATCTGCGTACTCAGGAGAAATTCCACAACAAATTTTGGGGTCAATTTTCTCCTGTTACCATTATGTGAATGCAAAAATATTCTTGCGGGAAAAATGTGATTATTTTTATTGTCACGGCTCAATCTTATAAACTTCTATGAAGCACCTGGGGTTTCAAGGTGCTCACCACACATGTAGATAAGTTCCCTGAGGGGTCTAGTTTCCAAAATGGTGTCACTTGTGGGGGGTTCCCATTGTTTAAGCACATCAGGGGCTCTCCAAATGTGACATGGTGTCTGCTAATTATTCCAGCAAATTTTGCATTCAAAGAGTCAAATGGCGCTCCTTTCCTTTCAAACCGTGCCATGCGCCCAAACAGTAATTTTCCTCCACGTATTGGGTATCGGCGTACACAAGAGAAATTGCACAACAAATTGCATGATGCAATTTCTCCTGTTACTCTTGTGAAAATGCCAAATTTGGGGATAAAAAACATTTTTGTTGGAAAAAAATGTGATTTTTTTATTTTCCCGGCTCAACGTTATAAACTTCTGTGAAGCACCTGGGGGTTCAAGGTGCTCACCACGCATCTAGATAAGTTCCCTAGGGGGTCTATTTTCCAAAATAGTGTCACTTATGGGTGGTTTCCACTGTTTAGGCACATCAGGGGCTCCTCAAATGCGACATGATGTCTGCTAATTATTCCAGCAAATCTTGCATCCAAAAAGTCAAATGGCGCTCCTTCACTTTCAAGTCCTGCCTTGTACCCAAACAGCAGTTTTCCTCCACATATTGGGTATCTGCGTACTCAGGAGAAATTGCACAACAAATTGTATGGTGCAATTTTTGTTACCCTACTGAAAATCCAAATTTTGGGGCTAAAAAAACATTTTTGTGGGAAAAATTGGATTTTTTTTATTTTCTTGGCTCAACATTATAAACTTCTGTAAAGCACCTGGGGGTTCAAGGTACTTACCACACATCTATACAAGTTCCCTGAGGGGTCTAGTGTCATGGGTGTGTCAGATGTGGCAGACAGTCATTCTGCAGCTGGTTGCAGAAGGTCACTTTGTTTGGCATTACAGACGCCTTCTTAAATCTGTTTTACAGCGGCTAACTCCCTCCTGCTCTGATTGACACCCAAGCCTGGGTGTTTAAATACTTTCAATTTGCTTCAGGGAGGGGCCGGTGATAATCACATGTTCCCTTGTGAAGGCTTGGAGCTATTGCAGTCTACTTACTTCCTCTCTGGTGCTTGAAGGACATTTGGTATAATATCTCTAAAATCGGCTCAAGCTAAGTTTTTTCCTCCTGTGTTTGTGTTCCTTGTTGTCTTTAGTTTATAATGGAGACTGACCAGAGTGCTCACCCCCCCCTTGCTTATCCGAGGCCTAGCTCTAGGAATTTACAGGGCTTAGGTTTCCTGTTCGGCGATTGGTGAGGAAACAATATAGGGACAGTAGGGGAGATAGGGTGATATTAGATCAGCCTAGGAGGTCTCCACTTCCCCTTTCCCTAGTGTCTGGGCTCCCTTCCCCTCATCCCTTTGTGTTGCACTTTGTCTTTCCTACACTGTGCGTGACATCTAGTTTCCAGAATGGTGTCACTTGTGGGGGGTTTCCACTGTTTAGGCCTATTAGCAGCTCTCCAAACGTGACATGGCGTCTGCTTATGCCAGCAAATTTTACATTCAAAAAGTCAAATGGCGCATGTTCGCTTCTGAGCCCTGCTGTGCACCAAAACAATATTGGGTATCGGTGTGCTCAGGAGAAATTGCAGAACAAATTTTGTGTGTCCATTTTCTCCTGGTACCCTTGTGAAAGTATAAAAAATTGGGTCTAAAGTAAAATGTTTGTTTATTTTTTCCTTCCACATTCCATTAATACCTGTGAATTAATTGCTGTGAAGCACCTGAAGGGTTAATAAACTTCTTGAATGTGGTTTTGAGCACCTTGAGGGGTGCAGTTTTAAGAATGGTGTCACTTTTGGGTATTTTCTGTCATAAAGGCCCCTCAAAGTCACTTCAAATGTGATGTGGTCCCTAAGAAAATGGTTTTGTAAATTTTGTTGTAAAAATGAGAAATCGGTCAACTTTTAACCCTTATAACTTCCTAATACATTTTTTTTTTTCAAATGGGAAATGTTATTTATTAACCATTTTGTGTGACATGACTCTCTGATTTAAGGGCATAAAAATCAAAAGTTTGAAAATTGCAAACTTTTCAAAATTTTCACCAAATTTCCAATTTTTTCACATATAAAGGTAAGTCATATCAAATAAATTTTACCACTATCATAAAGTACAATAAGTCATGAAAAAACTTTCTTAGAATCACCATTGAAGCGTTCCAGAGTTATTACCTCATAAAGTGACACTGATTAGAATTGAAAAAATTGGGCCTGGTTAGGAAGGTGAAAACAGGCTTCGGGGTGAAAGGGTTAAAGCTTCTCTTGATGGCAAACCCTACTATGTAGGTATTGGCCAATCAAAAGCCTGCAAAAATACTTGAAAAAGACCCCAAAAGTAAGGGTATTTGAACACGTCTTTTTCAGGTGGATTCTGCCCGAAAAAAGTGTCCCATGAAATGAAAATATTGCACCGAAATGACAAAACGACACATTCAAAAATGACGATGTTCTGTCTTACGATACTTCTTTTAACCGCTTCATAGTTCAGAAACCGAGAAGCCAGGATTACATGTGGCACAGAAGTAGTGGCCGCACTTGATCCGCAGTGATTGAGGGGTCCAACCAAGACACCATTATTACCAATATCTAGTGATGAGCGAGGATGCTCGTTATTCGAGATTTACGAGCATGCTCGGATGTTTCCCGAGTATCTTCAGCGTGCTCGGGTGTTATGTTTGAGTCACTCCGTGTGCATGATTTGCGACTGTTTGACAGCTTTAATACATGTGAGGAATGTCTGTTTCTTAGGCATTCCTCACATGTATTAAAGCTGTCAAACAGTCGCAAATCATGCACACGGAGTGACTCAAACATAACACCCGAGCACACTGAAGATACTCGGCGAGCACTCGAGCATGCTCGCCGATAGGGTTAACAGAACATACTCGCTCATCACTACCAATATCTTGACTGAGATAATGATGTAAGTCCCGCCCCCATGACTGCCACAGGACCTTTTCCTTTGGTCAGAGTTTATTCCAATCCCGCCCCTTTCCAGATTGGGACATTCCCAAATTTGCTGCCATTTGTTTCCAAATATTCCAAAAAGTTCTGGAAAATTTGGATCTGTCAGCAACTATGGAAGACACCAGCTGTATAAATGGCAGATGGTTGGTGCAGGCCGCATTACAGATTTGGCATTAGGACCCAGGAGCTGACTTTAGCTCCATCCCACAGTCAGATACGATTGGTTGTGCTCTGACTTCCCATCATGCACTGCGCTCTTGCTTTATCTTTGGCTGTGAAGCTAATTATTTACAGTTGCTCTGCATTTTATGTAAATTCCGAGATCGTAAAAGGTTGATTAAGAGTGGAAGTTTCCTTTAAAAAAAATAAAAATAAACTGACACGACGCTGTAGCTTTAAACTGGATAATTGCAGCAAAGCAGCTGGGAAAGCTTTAAAAGCCACTTTCAGCTACTTTCACATTTCGTGGAAATGTTTCTGTTGACTTTATTAAGGTTGTGGAGTGCAGCGAGGATTTTTTTTATTTTTTTTCATTATTTATACGTTAAGAGTTTGTCGCTTCCAAAGTTGGTTTTTACCAAGCACTCAATGCCGTACTTCACATCCAGGGAAAGTGCAATGGAAATGATTGCATAATTTGGTACGGTCTGAAGTACTTTAGAAAAAGCAGGTTTAATTGAGCATATACAGACTTGTTATCTTGTCAATCCGGGAGGAGGCAGTCCTGGTAGGTAAAAAAAAGAAAAAAAAAGTACGTTCAGCCGCTCCTGGCCTGGCTGCCGTCGCTTCTTTTATGCTGTCAATTAACATTAGGCTTCACTGCTCATGCCAGCGGGATGCGAACGACTCCTCCGGGGGTGAAACGGATCGTGCTGCTGCTTTGATAGGGACTAGAGACATAGGTGTAACGCATCCGTCACTTTCTCGTCATTACATTTCGGCAAGGACCTGATGGGATCTGGATTATCGGATCTAGAGAGACAATTTGAAAAGTCACTACCGGATCGCCTTCGTAATTCGCGACCATTTAAACGGGAGAGATTACGAGCAGCGATGTATTGAAAGGAGCGCAAAAATGTTTAACATATGCCAACGAAGCACCCATGCCCCAAACATAGGCACATCAATCACAAATATTAAAAATGACCCTCAAATTGATAAAAAACAAACAAACCAGGTCCCCTAGACACAGTGAGGAAAATAAGTATTTGATACACTGCCGATTTTGCAGGTTTTCCCACCTACAAAGAATGGAGAGATCTGTAATTTTTATCGTAGGTCACTTCACCTGTGAGAGACAGAATCTAAAAATAAAAAACAGAAAATCCCATTGTATGATTTTTACATAATTAATTTGCATTTTATTGCATGAAATAAGTATTTGATACAATAGTAAAACAGAACTTAATATTTGGTCCAGAAACCTTTGTTTTCAGTTACAGAGGTCAGACGTTTCCTGTAGTTCTTGACAAGGTTTGCTCACACTGCAGCAGGGATTTTGGCCCCCTCCTTCATACAGATCTTCTCCAGATCTTTCAGGTTTCAGGGCTGTCGCTGGGCAACATTGAGTTTCAGCTCCCTCCAAAGATTTTCTATTGGGTTCAGGTCTGGAGACTGGCTAGGCCACTCCAGGACCATGAAATGCTTCTTATTGAGCCGCTCTGCCTGTGTGTTTCGGGTCATTGTCATGCTGGAAGACCAAGCCACGACCCATCTTCAATGCTTTTACTGAGGGAAGGAGTTTGTTGGCCAAAATCTTGTGACACATGGCCCATCCATCCTCCCTTCAATATGGTGCAGTTGCCCTGTCCCCTTTGCAGAAAAGCACCCCCAAAGTATGATGTTTCCCCCACCATGATTCACGGTTGGGACGATGTTCTTGGGGTTGTGCTCATCCTTCTTCCTCTAAACACAGCGAGTGGAGTTGATACCAAAAAGTTCTATTTTGGTCTCATCTGACCACATGACCTTCTCCCATGCCTCATCTGGATCATCCAGATGGTCATTGGCAAACTTCAAATGGGACTGGACATGTGCTGGTGTGAGCAGAGGGACCTTGTGTGCACTGCCATGACGGCGCAGTGTGTTACTAATGGTAATGTTTGAGACTGGGGTCCCAGCTCTCTTCAGGTCATTGACCAGGTCCTCCCATGTAGTTCTGGGCTGATTCCTGACTTTTCTCAGAATCATCCGTACCCCACAAGGCGAGATCCTCCATGGAGCCCCAGACTGAGGTAGATTGACAGTCATCTTGTGTTCTTCCATTATCTAATAATTGTGCCAACAGTTGTTGCCTTCTCACCAAGCTGCTTGCCTATTGTCCTGTAGCCCATCCCAGCCTTGTGCAGGTCTACAATTTTGTCCATGGTGTCCTTAGACAGCTCTTTGGTCTTGGCCATGGTGGAGAGGTTAGAGTGTAATTGATTGTGTGGACAGGTGTCTTTTATACAGGTAACGAGTTCAAGCAGGTGCAATTAATACAGGTAATGAGTGCAGAGTAGGAGGGCTTCTTAAAGAAAAACTAACAGGTTTGTGAGAGACAGAATTCTTGCTGGTTGATAGGTGATCAAATACTTATTTCATGCAATAAAATGCAAATTAATTATGCAAAAATCATACAATGTGATTTTCTGTTTTTTATTTTTAGATTCTGTATCTCACAAGTGAAATGTACCTACAAAAAAAATTACAGACCTCTCCATTCTTTGTAGGTGGGAAAACTTTCAAAATCGGCAATATAAACATACAAACTCCTTGCAGATGTTGTCCTTGGTGGGATTTGAACCCAGGACCCCAGCGCTGCAAGGCTGCAGTGCTAACCACTGAGCCACCGTGCCGCCCACGAATAATTATTTTCCCCACTCCCCACTCCCCACTACAGACCCCAGACCTCCTCCAGAATCAAAACAGATCCCTCACCCTCAAAAAAAATAGAGACCCCAGACAAAATCCTTTAAATAAATAAAGATTTGAGACCAGACCCCCTAAACTAATACAGACCCCAGACCATATCCCCTAAATATATATAAATAACTCAAACCAGACCCCCTAGATATATGAAGACCCCAGACCAGACCCCCTATATATATATATATATATATATATATATATATATATACATATATACAGACCCTAGACTAGACCCCTACTAAGTAAATGCAGATCCCGGACTATGTCACCCCCACAATCGAAACAGATCCCTCATCCTCTAAATAAATAGAGATCCCAGACAAAATCCTTTAAATAAAGATTTGTACCTAGACCCCCTAAACTAATACAGACCCCAGACCATAACCTCTAAATAAATAAATATATATATATATATATATATATATATATATATATATAAAGACCCCAAACCAGACTCCAGGCTAGACCCCAACTGAGTAAGCGCAGATCCCGGACCAGATCCCCCCAAAATCATAACAGATCCCACACTCTCTAATTAAATATAGGCAAGACTCTCTAAATAAATAAAGACCCAATATGATATCCCCTAAATATATGCAGACCCCAGACGAAACCCCTACTGAGTAAACACAGATCCCGGACTAGATCCTCCCACAATCATAACCGATCCCTCACCTGCTAAATAAATACAGACAAGACCCTTTAAATAAATAGAGACCCCTGAAGAAATCATTGAAAAAATAAAGACTTGAGACCAGACACCCTAAAATAATACAGACCCCGGGCCATATCCCCTAAATATATATAGACCCCAGACAAGACTCCTACTAAGTAAAAGAAAAAAGAGAGGGGTCGCTCACTGGTCTATTCGGGTGCTCTGAAGAAAAGAGTAATCTCAATAGCAAAAAGAACTTCGGCACTCCATACATGAAAATATAAGAAATATTGTATCTAGACTAATGTCACTTTGAAAAATGAAGGTTTTTTGCGCATAATTTGGCCAATTTATGTGTGCCCATCAACCACGACAAGGTCACCTTCGTATGATGGGAAACTACGCTATGCTACCACTGGATATACCACTCTTGGGCTGTAAGCCTGTATGGACAATATGTCTCTGCTTGGGCTTTTAACCTACAATGTATGGGCTGGTAGAGCTAGTTAAAACCACCTGTGACTGAATGGGAGGGACACATGGTCAGAAAAAAGGCTGTCAAACTTCTAATAGTGTGAACACGTACCTGCTGCAATGCTCCAGGAGCGGGATCCCAAAAATGATTAATAGAAAAAAGAGAGGGGTCGCTTGTCGTGGTTGATGGGCACACATAAATTGGCCAAATTATGCGCAAAAAACCTTCATTTTTCAAAGTGACATTAGTCTAGATACAATACAATATTTCTTATATATTCATGTATGGAGTGCCGAAGTTCTTTTTGCTATTGAGATTACTCTTTTCTTCAGCGCACCCGAATAGACCAGTGAGCGACCCCTCTCTTTTTTCTATTAATCATTTTTGGGATCCCGCTCCTGGAGCATTGCAGCAAGTACGTGTTCACACTATTAGAAGTTTGACAGCCTTTTTTCTGACCATGTGTCCCTCCCATTCAGTCACAGGGGGTTTTAACTAGCTCTACCAGCCCATACATTGTAGGTTAAAAGCCCAAGCAGAGACATATTGTCCATACAGGCTTACAGCCCAAGAGTGGCATATCCAGTGGTAGCATAGCGTAGTTTCCCATCATACGAAGGTGACCTTGTCGTGGTTGATGGGCACACATAAATTGGCCAAATTATGCGCAAAAAACCTTCATTTTTCAAAGTGACATTAGTCTAGATACAATATTTCTTATATTTTCATGTATGGAGTGCCGAAGTTCTTCCTACTAAGTAAAGACAGATCACTGACTAGATCTCCCCTTCTCCAATAATCAAAACAGAGACCTCACCCTCTAAATACCGGTAAATAAATGTAGACAAAACCCTCTAAATAAATAAAGACCTGAGGCCAGGACCCCTAAACTAAAACAGACCCCAAACCATAAGACCTTAATATATATAGATCCCAGACCAGACCCCATCACAATCACAGATCCCTTACCTTTAAAATAGAGACCCCAGACAAGATCCTCTAAATACAGATGATATTCCTGCTGGACCCCAACAATAAGGAGCGTTAATTGATGAAAAGAACTTGGAGCCTCGCTATAGACACAATGATTGACAGCACTCTGCCTGGGCACCGTCTACCTTCAGATAGCGGCTCCATATCTTTCTGTTGATTCTTGACCGGTGTCAATGCCTAGTACCAAATGGTCATTCTGCCCCTAGGTTGGCAAGAGCACCTCAGACCCTTCCTCCATGTCAACATATTGAAATAGGGTATCCTTCAATGCATCTTCTAAACCAGACAAACCCTTTAAATAACTTTATGCAACTTTCTAAATGCAAAATGAAAAAAAAAATGGCCTCTTTAGGTTCCTGTAGGCACTACCCTACGACACTAATGTAGAAGCAATGATTGACAGCACACACAGTCTGGGCACCATCCATCTAAATATAGTTGCCCCATGTCCTTCTCACAATTGTTGGCAATCAATGCCTAATGCCAAGATGCTGGTCATTCTGCCCCTAAATTAGATAGAGGACTCTAGACTGACCCTACAGTAATAGAGCACCCTTCAAGGCATCTTCTATCCCTGACAACCCCTTTATATAGAGCTATACAACTTTTTAATGGAAACAAAGAAAATCATGGCCTCTCTCGGTTGAGGGGACACTATCCTACTGCAAGAATATAGAGGCCATGACTGAGACCTCGCACAGTCTGCACATAATCTACTGTATTTATCGATATTGGCCCCATAATCTTCTGATGGCTGTTGACCATCCATGGCTTATTGTCAAATGGTCATTCTGCCCCTAGATTGGCTAGAGGACCATAGTGCCTTCCTCCATATCAACGTACTGCAATATTCCATACTTCAAAGTGTTTTGTAGACCAGACAAACCCTTTAAATAACTTCATGCAACTTTCTAATGGTAGAAAAATAAAAAAAATGGCCTCCCTAGGTCAAAGACTTTTAGGTACTTTTAGGTACTAACCTATTATACTGTATGTGTGTGAAGACACGGGGTCTTCCATGGGCGTAATACTACTCAGACAACACAGGCTGAGGGTAAAACAGTGTGGCAATACTTTATTGAACCATAAAACAGGCAATAAACAGATAGAACAGTCCCAACAAATACCCAAGATGGTACAACATTACACAGTCTCACCCTTCCACTCCGCCCAGTTGGGATAGAACAACTGCGACTTTGGGACTTCCAGGACCAACTACCTCACAGAGAGAGGGCAGCGGCAAGCTTAGGAAGGTAGCAGTCCATCGAGGTACAAGGCCAGGAGGGTCCCACTCTGGCCTCTCCGAGAGTTTCCATGGGGCCAGATGATTGGCTGGTCCCAATATATCTTCTCTGAATGTCTCCATGGGTTCCAGGTGACCGGAGGGTCCCACCTGGCAAGCCCAAACAACATATCCAGGTGACTTCATCGTCCCAACCTGGTCTCCCCAAAATGTATCTGTGGCGCCCCTGAGGGTTCGGTCGCCACAGAGGTATTGCATCTCACCCAGAGATGTGGTACCTCAATCTCAGGTAAGGAAGGAGTATGGCTCAGGACCCTAACACTACATCCACTACACCACATTTCCGGGGGACAGGGCGAGATTGCTCCTACGGGAGAGCACAGTCCCTGATACCTGGCTGGAGTAGGGAGGAACCACTTAGAGAGGGGGAACTATGTAGTGGATGGGTGGAGGACGTAGATCCTGGGAGCACTGGAGTAGGAGTATAAGTACGGGAGCCATCTTAGATCAGAGGAGTTCCAGTCAGACAGACTGAGGTGAAGACAGGGAGCAGGATCTCTGTATGAGCTCTGCTCCAGAGACGGGCCTAGTCAGGAGGCCTGAGCCTGGAAGGAGAAGAGAGGAGTGGGAGCAGGAAGGCTCCAGGAACCGAAGGGACCCTAGGGGTACGGGCCGTGCAGCAAGCCACCTGTACGCCCGCCGCTACTAGAAAGTAGGGGGGTCAGGCCAGATAAAGGGAACCGGTCCCTCAATTAGCACGGAGCTACAAGGCCCAACTAAGAAACCGGAGGCTGCAGCACTTCAAGTACCGCAGGCCACAAGTCCACACCAGTACACTAAGAAGGTAGCCACATAGGACCCAGGGGACGAAACATACGTCGCCCGCCAAGGCCCGAGGATACCGGATAGAAGTGCCACTGGGTGTGAGGTGCAGGGAGCAGGCCAGAGAAAGGACACACAGAAGGGGGTCCTGTTAAATGCTCCGGAGTTACCTTAGAGTCGGCTGAACCCCTCACTGCGTGAACACAGGACGCCGTGGGCCTTGCACTGGCGCCTGTATCTGGAACTGCTACAATTATGAGTAAAAGACCTGAGACTGCATCATATGGACTCTGTGTTCATTACTGACTCCCTGCACTATAACCACCAACATCCATGCACGCTGCCCTGAAGCTACACTCTTCCTGTGGGGAGTTACACTACCTTAGCTGCTATACCACCAGCTTCAGAGGACTGTTCCGCAGCGGCGGTTCCTATTGACCGCATTCCACAGGTGGCGTAGTCGGACATTAACACTTATACACATAGACTACCCCCTTTGTTTGACTGCCCTGGGTCACGGACCGGGTCACCACCACGGTGACTACTACCCCCAGCATCTACTGGCCCGGCTCTGGGTACCCCATGGCCCAGGGGGCGCGTCAACTTTGGCGTAGTCGGCAGGATATGCAACCAACCCGTTATCACCGGGTATTGCCCACCTAGAGACTGTTTCACTGTACGGAGTGTGGCGCCCGCCCCAGAAGAACGGACGCCATTATGTGCGTGCTAAAAGACAACAAGAAACCACCTCCCATCGTGGGCCAGGTCCCATAATGGCGCAGAACGCAGAACCCGCCCCAAACAGCAATGGTCATGTAAGCAAGTGTGTCCATCAAGGTGGGGGGGCTGACCCTGAAAGTGACCGACAGCAGATTGCCATGGGACTGCTACAAACTGCCCTGGGACCACTCCCAGCAGGGGAGGGGAGAGAGGAAAACTGGCAGACAGGGTGTGGTCTGGATGTGTTTAGACAGACCACACCCGGAGGGGAAGATGGAGGACGGCAGCACTAGAGCCCCAGCCAGCGGCCTGCTGCAGCCTGCAGCACCCTACACCCTACACCCTGGAGGAGCTCGTGGCAAAGCTGCCCCAGGAGGACTCAGAGTTCCTCCGTTCCTCCGCTCCGGGATGGAAGACCTGGACCGGAGGATGGAGAAGGCCCAGCGTGACGCCATCGCCGGATGGAAGCGGGAGATGGAGCAGAGGATGGCGGACCGGCAGCAGAAGACGCTGCCCAGCACCGGCAGTGCCCCAACCGTCGCGGATCCCGACCAGCGCCAGGAGGCGATGCGTGACGCAGAAGCGGCCACGGGAGCAGGTAGGAGGAGTCTCCCTGTCCCGGGCGCTGCCAGCGTTGACCTGCTCCTGGACCCCCTGGTGGAGCCACCGATCCCGGGCGCAACCGACACCGGCCTGTTCCTGACCCCGCAGCAAGCCCCGCAGCCAAGTCCTCTAACCCCGGGCGCTACCACCACCAGCCCGCGCCCAGGCCCAAGATCAAGTCCTCCAGCCCCAGGCGCTACTACCACCAGCCCGCGCCCAGGCCTAAAGCTGCGCCCTCTGACCCCGGGCGTCATCAGCAGCGGCCCTCTCCAGGCCCCGCCGCAAGGCCTACAAGCTCCGGGCACGTCCGCCCAGCATGCCCCCCAGATCCCGGAAGCATCCAGCCAGCTTCTGGGCCCCCTGCAGGAGCCGTCTCCCCCGCCAGCAGAGTGGATGTACCACCGCCGCCAGTGGGACTGTTCCGCGGAGGTAGAAGACCAGCGCCCCTCGCTCCTGCCCGCCCCGCAGCCGGCCGTCGTCTCCCAAATACCGGAGGACGAGGCCCAGTTCGAGTGGGACCACTCGGGGGAGGACCTGATGGGTTTCTCCCAAGAGACCCGGGCAGCCGCAGCCCGCAGAAAGGAGTTCTGCAGCCGGGAGTTAGCCCAGCTGGAAAAGGAGCGGCAGCGCCGGCGGGTCCGTTGGGAGCGGCTAGAAGCCAAAAACATGGAGGAGAAAACCCTGGCCCGCAGGGCCAATAAAGCCATCCACGGTCCCCGGGAGGAAGGGACTGTCGTGAAATTCAATTTGGATGCCGGTTGGGGATTCATCCGGGACCCGCAGACGGACATTGATCTGTTCGTCAACAGGAGGGACGTGGAGTCCCACCTAAAAGCAGGTCACCCTGATAGGGACCTCTACCCCGGAGACATCGTGACCTATACCCGTCACAAAGGAGTCAGAGGCTGGTATGCCTTAAATGTCCACAAGGTGGAAGAAGAGCACGGCTTCTACCAGTATGAAGCTGAAGACCCGGCTGGATCAGCTTATGATGAACTAGAGCCTCCCCGGAGGGAGCAATACTACTAAGGACTGCCAGTAGTAACCAGTACCCGTACAGCAGCATAGACACTGCAGGTTCACCGTTTGTGTTTTTACCAGTTTGTTTAGATACCCGGAAAGGGTCCAGAGACTAACCGGCTGAGGACTGGGAGCAGCCACTTCCTTGTAAATAGTTGCACTTCTTCAGGTGCCCTCTATTGGTTTTATATCTTTGTACTCAGTGACCACAGAACAAAAACTCGTGGAGGTGGCTGAAGACGTGGTCCGGCACTGGATCATCAATGCCCTGCTGCCACCCCAGGTCCTCCGTGGAGGGTTTTAGATAGGTCCCTCAAGAATTGTACCTTGTTCCAGTGAAATGGACACCTGGTTGCAGATCATGCTGTGACCTGATAGAATGTGTTTTATATGAGAAAATGTGTTTATGCAACTGAAAAGAGTTTTATTGAAAGAAAAATTTATTATGCTGACAGTAATGTTTAAAAGGAAATTGCCTCCCATAAAGGGAAGATATACTGCGTTGATGATCTTATATGTGAACGCGTTCAAAAATTTTGCATGTCTTTGAAATATATTTGTCTTTTGCTCTGTTCCAGCCCGCGGACGTGCTGTGTTTTACCAGGGGGGGGTGTGGCGCCCCTGAGGGTTCGGTCACCACAGAGGTATTGCATCTCACCCAGAGATGTGGTACCTCACTCTCAGGTAAGGAAGGAGTATGGCTCAGGACCCTAACACTACATCCACTACACCACATTTCCGGGGGACAGGGCGAGATTGCTCCTACGGGAGAGCACAGTCCCTGATCCCTGGCTGGAGTGGGGAGGAACCACTTAGAGAGGGGGAACTATGTAGTGGATGGGTGGAGGACGTAGATCCTGGGAGCACTGGAGTAGGAGTATAAGTACGGGAGCCATCTTAGATCAGAGGAGTTCCAGTCAGACAGACTGAGGTGAAGACAGGGAGCAGGGGCTCTGTATGAGCTCTGCTCCAGAGGCGGGCCTAGTCAGGAGGCCTGAGCCTGGAAGGAGAAGAGAGGAGTGGGAGCAGGAAGGCTCTAGGAACCGAAGGGACCCTAGGGGTACGGGCCGTGCAGCAAGCCACCCGTACGCCCGCCGCTACTAGAAAGTAGGGGGGTCAGGCCAGATAAAGGGAACCGGTCCCTCAACTAACACAGAGCTACAAGGCCCAACTAGGAAACCGAAGGATGCAGCACTTCAAGTACCGCAGGCCACAAGTCCACACCAGTACACTAAGAAGGTAACCACATAGGACCCAGGGGACGAAACATACATCGCCCGCCAAGGCCCGAGGATACCGGATAGAAGTGCCACTGGGTGTGAGGTGCAGGGAGCAGGCCAGAGAGAGGACACACAGAAGGGGGTCCTGGTAAATGCTCCGGAGTTACCTTAGAGTCGGCTGAACCCCTCACTGCGTGAACACAGGACGCCGTGGGCCTTGCACTGGCGCCTGTATCTGGAACTGCTACAATTGTGAGTAAAAGACCTGAGACTGCATCATACGGACTCTGTGTTCATTACTAACTCCCTGCACTATAACCACCAACATCCACGCACGCTGCCCTGAAGCTACACTCTTCCTGTGGGATTTACACTACCTTAGCAGCTATACCACCAGCTTCAGAGGACTGTTCCGCAGCGGCGGTTCCTATTGACCACATTCCACAGGTGGCATAGTTGGACATTAACACTTATACACATAGACTACCCCCTTTGTTTGACTGCCCAGGGTCACGGACCGGGTCACCACCACGGTGACTACAACCCCCAGCATCTACCGGCCCGGCTCCGGGTACCCCCACGGCCCAGGGGGCGCGTAATATCCATGGGTTCTCTGATGGTCAATGGAGCAGATCCGTATCTTTTCAGTTAGGGCCATATACCCTTAGGCCAGAATCATGTAGAATCCAAATCTTTATCTCTTTGGTTAAAGCCATACTTCCAAGCTGATTGTCCTTGTAAAGTCTCCTTCATTTCTTTGTTTCAAAATCTCTTTGCAGCAGGATAGAAAAACCCTTTTTATATTTACATATGTGGCTAAGGTCATCAGTCACAGGTTGGGGTGAAAGGTGCAGCGCTCAGCATTGTTTGAGCATTTAATGATTTTATGTAGTTTGTCCCCCTGTTTTGTGAGTCAATAAGCCACAGGGTCCACACAATGGTTAATCAACATATTTAGCAAACATTCATTCATTGTTGGACGCTGAGTCACTGTCCTTCTTGACCAGTCATACACATACATTTACAAGTCAACACAAAGATAATAGTATACAAGAAAAAGGAGAACAACCCAAACATAAGGTCCAAGGGGACCACAATGGTTAATCAACATATTTAGCAAACATTCATTCATTGTTGGACGCTAAGTCACTGTCCTTCTTGACCAGTCATACACATACATTTACAAGTCAACACAAAGATAATAGTATACAAGAAAAAGGAGAACAACCCAAACATAAGGTCCAAGGGGACAGTATATAAAAGAAGATTAAATAAAGTTGGTAATGATTAAAATACCTTTATTGAACCCTAGGTAAAAAGTCGTACTGCATACAAAAAAAGTAAAAGTACGTGCGCTGCACAGATCATGTACTTATTATAGGACGGTGGTCCGAAACGCACGTTGGGGTGTGTGTTGCACAGTGGGTGATCATTACACAGTTATGTAACCGTGGTCATAATTGGTAACGCTTATACGGACCATTACCAACATTGGATATATGCATATGACACTATCTGGCTATATGCTTGTGCTGATGAGAGAGTCACATTTGGATCATTCCTATACCCACCCCCCAAATTGTTCTGAGTGTTAGCTGAGGTTCCTCCCGCCTTTTGGTATTGGCATACTGGGCCTAGGTTGTTTATTTATTTTTTCTTTATATTTTACCCATGCATATATGGACTATTGGATTTGGATGATAATGGGGTTGTAGGACATTTCTGAGATATGATATATTGTAAGTTTGTCTTCCTGTGTAATAATAATATGTAATAACAATATGTTTAGTATAATGAGTACATGATCTGTGCAGCGCACGTACTTTTCCTTTTTTGCATGCAGTACGACTTTTTACCTAGGGTTCAATAAAGGTATTTTAATCATTACCAACTTTATTTATTTTTCTTTTATATACTGTCCCCTTGGACCTTATGTTCGGGTTGTTCTCCTTTTTCTTGTATGCATCTTTACCGAATGGTCTGCCATTCTATGGTCCTTGTGCTGACTTCCATATATTGGATTTCATGCCAGAGACTGGACTCTAATACATCTAATTGGTTGCATAGTTTTCCAGTGGTCGTTCTTTACAAAGATAATAGTGTACTTCTCTTGGATTAACAAATCTAAACGTCTAAGCTGAATCATCACAATGTGTTACTTACCTGTTTTGTCTCAAGCTCTGGGTTTTGCTCCCTTCTCCTATGGCTGCTGGCCTTTGCTGTGCTCCATGTCAGGTGTCACAAGTTATCTAGAAAACTACAGTGACATCATCACCCAATGCCTTTTAAGGCCGACTCACCCATGGGTATCAGAATACTAAGTAAGCGTTGTGTACCATTACTTTGTGCCAGTTCCATCAGCTGGCAATCATCTCAGCAATCTGTATTTACTTCCTGGCTCAGACCGGCAACTTACCCTTTGTTTGTTGTAAACATAACAAATTCTTCTCTGGACTTGTTCACATTACAAACGCTGCTGCCTCAGAGTATATCTTCTCTATAAAAAAAGTTTGCCTTTTTACCACTGCTGCCAGTGGCTATAATTTGTACACTGATTAACCCTTTGTCTGCTGCAAGCATAACAAACTCTTCTGTGGACTTGTTCACACTACAAACGCTGTTGCGTCAGAGTATATCTTCTCTATAAAAAAGTTTGCCTGTTCACCACTGTTGCCAGTGGCTATAATTTGTACACTGATTAACCCTTAGTCTGCTGTAAGCATAACAAACTCTTCTCTTGACTTTTTCACACTACAAATGCTGCTGCCTCAGAGTATATCTTCTCTACAAACAAGTTTGCCTTTTCACCACTGCTGCCAGTGGCTATAATTTGTACACTGATTAACCCTTTGTCTGCTGTAAGCATAACAAACTCTTCCTTGGACTTGTTCATAGAACAAACGCTGCTGTAAGTCCTGAGCTGACTGTCCATTTTCAGCTCCTATGTGTATCACTCCTGGCTTAATGTCTTCTGATGTACCTCGCTCTGCCTGCTATCCTGAGCTTCGCTGTCCCATGTGCCATCCAGAAAGTTCTGCCCACTGTGCTATTGTGCTATCGTGTTCACCATGACCTGCGGCTTAGAGAATCCACCTCACTATTTGGCATAAAAGGGCAGAGTCAATACACAGATAATGGCCCTATATCCTTCTGATGAGCAAAACATTGCTGCCCAACTGGCCATTCTGCCCTTGGCTGCCCCAAGAACCCCATAAACAAACTTTGCCATATTGTAATGTAACACGTCATCCTTTAAGACATCTTCTAGACCAAACAACCCCTTTAAATAAGTTTCTACAACTTTCTAATCACAAAATTAAAAAAAAAAATGAAATAAATTACCGATTATTACAACCAAAACGATTTCGTATCTGTTGAATTAAATTACCATCCTAATGTCATTAACGGACCCTTATCTCCTCACTCCAATTTCTACAAGCAAAATCTCCCCGCCTGTGACTATTAATACATTTTATTAGAATTTTTTTTTGTCCCCATCCCTGACGGCGATGGAGAACGCTCTCATCTTCCAATTACAAAGAAAAAAAACGGCGCGTGTCTCCCTTTTACGGAATGATATAAGCCTGGCGTCTAATTAAGACACATTACTATTCTTCAGCGGATCATAATGTAATCATTAAACTAGAAATTATACCAAAATATTCCCTGATTATGTGACTCGAATGGCTTTTCTTAATTTTGTTAATGCAGCCATTAAACGCTGTAGGTAAAGAAGCACCAGGGTAGTAATTTTACTTATGTATAAACACTAGGAATTTTTCACGACTGTTACAAATTACGCCTCAAGTGCCGCGCTCGTTCTGCAAACATTGAGCATCGAGTCCTCCGTGCATAATATAAAGCCTCGAGGGATATTTTTCTTAAGATTTTTTTTTTTTTTTCGGATTAAACCTTAAGCAAACACCTGTTTTAATTGTCTTTTTTTTTTTCCCCCATCTATTGTGTCGTAAGGGGGAATTCATCGCACATGAGTTAACCTTGCTTTTCACGGAGGGCACCTGCCTTACTTCCTCGCGCCTATTGTAAATCAAAACACGTTGAGACGTTAAGGCAGTAAGATAAAGGAGCGATGACAAGGAGCCGTGCCGATGGGATTAAATGCTTTCTTTGCCACTTGAAATTGCAGAATGGGAGGTGGTGGTGGTGGTGGCGGAGGAGGGGGGGGGAATAGAGGCGAATAAAATTACAGGGAGCGAGGAATTCCTGAAAATTCTTCGGATGGGTGTTCTCAAGGAATAGGAGTTGCTACAGCCGCGCGTTTGAAGATAAAAGGATGGACGCCACCCTTTCGCAGCCCGAGGCTTCTCTAATTGACCAAGGCTTGTGATTCCACCCATCCAAAAATGCTCGGCCCCCCAACCGAGCTCAGGCCTGCAATGCATGTAAAACAGGTAGCTGAGCATTGTATAGGCTTGCACATCTATTAGGGTAAATGGCACGTTGGGTCTCAGCAGTATATTCAACCAGTCATTGTCCTAGCAGCCTAGTGGTGCGTACATGACAAGTGCTGGTTATGTATTGAGGTTGGACGACGCCATCGTTTCCCCGTCTTTATGCGTTATTATTACCTTCCAGGGCATTTGTAAAAATTTGCCGCCTGTGAAAATGATACAAATTGATTTGGAAGTGCAGCATGTTCACAAATACTAGAATTATTTATTGGGGTACAGGCTGGATGCGAGGTACCCCCATATGGTGCCAACGGTGCCAAGATTTTATGGTATGTACTTCTGATGGACGCCATCATTATATAGCACTGTACAGGCAAGGAGTAGCATCCTATCTGTCCCCACTAAATGCTTTTATATCGAATGTCATACTGGTAACCTAAGCACAAAACACTATTATTATTATTTATTTATATAGCGCCATTGATTCCGTGGCGCTGTACATGAGGAGGGGTTACATACAGGATACAGATATCACTTACAGTAAACTAACAATGATAGACTGGTACAGAGGGAAGAGGACCCTGCCATTGCAGGCTTACAATCTACACTATACCAACATACCAGGTCGATGAAGGTTAAAAGGACACTCAGATAAAAGGGGATGTATGGATATGCTTGACAATCCCAGCACATATTCCAATCCTGCGCTGCAGTGTGACTGAAGAACAATGATGATATTCAGCGCTATCACCACCATACACTGCAAAAATTACATGCTGGGCAGTGCATAAAGTGTTAATATAAATAACACCATACAGTGCTGAAATACTACCATAAAACAGTGCTCAAATATTGTAACAATTCAGTGCTTGATACCAACATACAGTGATCAAATAACATCACCATACAGTCCTCAAATAAAACCACCATTCAGTCCTCAAATAATACCTCCATATAGTGCTCAAATAATACCATCATACAGTCCACAAATAATACCACCATACTGTGCTCAAATAATACCACCATACAGGGCTCAAATAATACCACCATACAGTCCTCAAACAATACCACCATACAGTCCTCAAATAAAACCACCATTCAGTCCTCAAATAATACCAATGTACAGTGCTCAAATAAAACCACCATACAGTCCTCAAATAATACCACCATATAGTGCTCAAATAATACCATCATACAGTCCTCAAATAATACCACCATACAGTGCTCAAATAATACCACCATATAGTGCTCAAATAATACCACCATACAGTCCTCAAAGAATATCACCATACAGTGCTCAAATAACACCACCATTCAGTCCTCAAATAATACCACCATACAGTGCTCAAATAATACCACCATATAGTGCTCAAATAATACCAACATACAGTCCTCAAAGAATATCACCATACAGTGCTCAAATAACACCACCATTCAGTCCTCAAAGAATATCACCATACAGTGCTCAAATAACACCATCATACAGTGCTCAAATAACACCATCATACTGTCCTCAAATAATACCACCATACAGTGCTCAAATAACACCAGCATAAAGTCCTCAAATAATACCACCATACAGTGCTAAAATAACACCATCATAAAGTTTTCAAATAATACCACCATACAGGGCTCAAATAATACCACCATAAAGTCCTCAAATAATACCACCATATAGTGCTCAAATAACACCAAAATACAGTCCTTAAATAATACCACCGTACAGAGCTCCAAAAAACCCATCATACAGTCCTCAAATAATACCATCATACAGGGCTCAAATAACACCATCATACAGTGCTCAAATAACATCACCATATAGTGCTCAAATAATATCACCATACAGTCCTCAAATAACACCACCATACAGTGCTCAAATAACACCATCATACAGGGCTCAAATAACACCACCATACAGTCCTCAAATAACATCACCATACAGTGCTCAAATAACACCACCATACAGTGCTCAAATAACATCACCATACAATCCTCAAATAACACCATCATACAGTGCTCAAATAACACCACCATACAGTGCTCAAATAACACCACCATACAGTGCTCAAATAACATCACCATACAGTCCTCAAATAACACCATCATACAGTGCTCAAATAACATCACCATACAGTGCTCAAATAACACCATCATACAGTCCTCAAATAACACCACCATACAGTGCTCAAATAACATCACCATACAGTCCTCAAATAACACCACCATACAGGGCTCAAATAACACCACCATACAGTCCTCAAATAACATCACCATACAGTGCTCAAATAACACCACCATACAGTGCTCAAATAACATCACCATACAATCCTCAAATAACACCATCATACAGTGCTCAAATAACACCATCATACAGTGCTCAAATAACACCACCATACAGTGCTCAAATAACACCACCATACAGGGCTCAAATAACATCACCATACAGTCCTCAAATAACACCATCATACAGTGCTCAAATAACACCACCATACAGTGCTCAAATAACACCACCATACAGGGCTCAAATAACACCACCATACAGGGCTCAAATAACACCACCATACAGTGTTCAAATAACATCACCATACAGGGCTCAAATAACACCACCATACAGGGCTCAAATAACACCACCATACAGTGCTCAAATAACACCACCATACAGGGCTCAAATAACACCACCATACAGGGCTCAATAACACCACCATACAGTGCTCAAATAACATCACCATACAGGGCTCAAATAACACCACCATACAGGGCTCAAATAACACCACCATACAGTCCTCAAATAACATCACCATACAGTGCTCAAATAACACCACCATACAGTGCTCAAATAACACCACAATACAGGGCTCAAATAACACCACCATACAGTGCTCAAATAACATCACCATACAGGGCTCAAATAACACCACCATACAGGGCTCAAATAACACCACCATACAGTGCTCAAATAACATCACCATACAGTCCTCAAATAACACCATCATACAGGGCTCACATAACACCACCATACAGGGCTCAAATAACACCACCATACAGTCCTCAAATAACATCACCATACAGTGCTCAAATAACACCACCATACAGTGCTCAAATAACATCACCATACAATCCTCAAATAACACCATCATACAGTGCTCAAATAACACCACCATACAGTGCTCAAATAACACCACCATACAGTGCTCAAATAACATCACCATACAGTCCTCAAATAACACCATCATACAGTGCTCAAATAACATCACCATACAGTGCTCAAATAACACCATCATACAGTCCTCAAATAACACCACCATACAGTGCCCAAATAACATCACCATACAGTCCTCAAATAACACCATCATACAGGGCTCAAATAACACCACCATACAGGGCTCAAATAACACCACCATACAGTCCTCAAATAACATCACCATACAGTGCTCAAATAACATCACCATACAATCCTCAAATAACACCATCATACAGTGCTCAAATAACACCATCATACAGTGCTCAAATAACACCACCATACAGTGCTCAAATAACACCACCATACAGGGCTCAAATAACATCACCATACAGTCCTCAAATAACACAATCATACAGTGCTCAAATAACACCACCATACAGTGCTCAAATAACACCACCATACAGGGCTCAAATAACACCACCATACAGGGCTCAAATAACACCACCATACAGGGCTCAAATAACACCACCATACAGGGCTCAAATAACACCACCATACAGGGCTCAATAATACCACCATACAGTGCTCAAATAACATTACCATACAGGGCTCAAATAACACCACCATACAGGGCTCAAATAACACCACCATACAGTCCTCAAATAACACCACCATACAGTGCTCAAATAACACCATCATACAGTGCTCAAATAACACCACCATACAGGGCTCAAATAACACCACCATACAGTGCTCAAATAACATCACCATACAGGGCTCAAATAACACCACCATACAGTGCTCAAATAACACCACCATACAGTCCTCAAATAACACCATCATACAGTGCTCAAATAACACCACCATACAGTGCTCAAATAACACCACCATACAGGGCTCAAATAACACCACCATACAGGGCTCAAATAACATCACCATACAGTCCTCAAATAACACCATCATACAGTGCTCAAATAACACCACCATACAGTGCTCAAATAACACCACCATACAGTCCTCAAATAACACCACCATACAGGGCTCAAATAACACCACCATACAGTGCTCAAATAACATCACCATACAGTCCTCAAATAACACTACCATACAGTGCTCAAATAACACCACCATACAGGGCTCAAATAACACCACCATACAGGGCTCAAATAACACCACCATACAGGGCTCAAATAACACCACCATACAGGGCTCAAATAACACCACCATACAGGGCTCAAATAACATCACCATACAGTGCTCAAATAACACCATCACACAGTGCTCAAATAACACCACCATACAGTCCTCAAACAATACCAAAATACAGTCCTTAAATAATACACCATACAGTGCTCAAATAATCTCAACACTAAATAACGATTTAATAATACCACCGTACAATGCAAATTATCCTAACATACATTATTATTATTTATTATTATAGCGTCATTTATTCCATGGCACTTTACATGTGAAAAAGGGGTACTGGGGGCCGTGGGGGGTACTCGGTGCCGGGCCGGTCATTGCTAGGGGAGATGTCACAGTGGCGGTGACCCGGTCCGTGACCCAGGGCGGTCAATAAAAAGGGGAATATTAACAGGGGAATTGATGGTTTTGGTAGCAAGAGTTTGTGACGCCACCTGTGGTATGCGGCCAAAAGGGAGCCGCCGCTGCGGAGCAGGTCCTCTGGGGTTGATGTTAGGGCAGCATTGTTGGTGTAGCCCTCCACAGGCAGGGCTGAGCTCCAGGGCAGTGTCGATGTTGTAGGTGAAAAGCTGGGCGTTGTAGTGCAGGAGTGATGATGGCGCAGCGGCAATAATGGACAGAGACAGTGGAGTGCAGTCACAGTTCTTTTTAGGTTCCTCGGGTACATTGTCCAGGTGTCAGACTCCCGCGTCGCACTGCGTTTGCCAGGCAGGGGTTCAGCAGTCCCTCAGGCTATTCAAGAGTACTTGGCGGGACCCCCTTTCTTTATGTTCCTTTCCTCAGCCGACTTCCCGCGCTGGGTCTTCTCCCTCCTGCCCTGCGCCTCGCAAACTAAGTCCCAAAATGGTGTCCCCGGATCCTTCAGGGCAACCTAGAGTTCCCTGGTCCTAAATGGCTACCTTTTTTGGCCACTCGGATGCAAGTGTGGCGACTGCACCATAAAGGTCAGAAGCCTCCGGTTTTCTAGTCGAGACCTGGAGTAACACGACTAGTACAGGGACCGGTTCCCTTCTTGCGGCCTGATCCCTCTGACTCTTGACAGATTCTGGCGTACGGGTGCCGTCCTGCACTCACCGTACCCCCTGGGATCCCTTTGATAGAACGGAGCCTTTCTTCTCTGCTCCCCTCCTGGGACTCTATCACTAGGCCCACTTATGGAGCAGAGCTCCTGAAGAGACTCTGCTCCCTTCCTGTCCTCTTTCTGCACTTGCTTACCACACTGCACTGCCACCCTAAGATGGCTCCCCTTTTTATACACCTACTATTCAAGTGCTTCCCTGTTCTACATCCTCCACCCACACCCACTACTGGTTCCCCCTCACTCTGGTTCCCCCCACTCCAGCCAGGGACAGGGCTCAGCAGAACACAGCGCATCTTGCCCTTCCAGCCAGCCTGGAGTAGTGTAGTGTTGAATGCGGGTGTTGGGGTCCCGGGCAGTACCCTTTCCTTACCTGAGAGTGAGGCACCACTAGATGTTGTACCTCTGTGGCGACTGGACCCTCAGGGGCGCCACATATACATAGCGAAAATAACAAGTACAATAATTTGAACAAAACCGAGTCACCGACTGGTACAGGAGGAGAGAGGACCCTGCCCGCGAGGGCTCACAATCTACAAGGTTGATCAAATAATACCACCAAACACTACTTAAATAATACCAGCATATAGTGATCAAATAAAACCATCATAAAATGTGGAAATAAAATCATCATACAGAACATATAGTGATCAAATAATACCAACATAAAATGTCCAAACAATAGCACCATGGAGTGCTCAAATAAAATTATCACACAGTGCTCAAATAATAGCACCATACAGTGACAAAAAATTCCATCACACAGTGCTCATATGCTCATATAAATAATACTACCATATAATGTTCAATTAATGTTAGAATACAGTACTCAAATACCATCAAAAAGTTATGAAATAATACTACCATACAGTGCTTAAATAATGCCAACATGCAGTGCTCAAATAAAACAAACATATAGTGCTCAAATAAAACAAACTCAACACTGAGTGACTTAATAATACCATCATGCAATGCTCAAATAATTCTAACATGCATTGATCAAACAGTACCACCAAACAGTGCTTATGTAATACTGCCATACTGTGCATAAATAATACCAGCATATAGTGCTTAAATAAAACCATCATAGAGTGCTCAAATAATATCACCACACAGGTGCTGAATTGAAACCACCATAGAGTGCTCATATAACACCATAGAGTGCTCAGAAAATACAACCATACAGTGCTCAAATAAAACTAGTATACAGTTCTCAAATAATACTACCAAACAGTGTACAAATAAAACCACGATAAAGTGACCAAATATTACCATCATACTGTGCTCAAGTAATACCAACATACAGTGACTGAATAATATCATTCTATGGTACTCAAATAATACTACCATACATAAAGCAATGTAATAAAAGTGCTATATAATTACTAAATAAAACTGCTATATAACAATGGATTTTAATAAGGTCTCATGCTCTTGAATGTATGAGAAAGTTGCTATAATACAGACCTCTACGGTACATTTTAAATTTTTTTTCAGTGATTCTTAGGACTGTCTGGGGTTTCTTTTTCCTCCCACTCATCGCGTGCACGACAGTAGGTCCTTTGATTGTAAGTTCACACTAACAAATGAGAAATATAGTGCAATTGATATTGGCCCCCCATTCATTCTGGGCCCCATAGCAACTGCCTGGTCTTTCTCTATATATGTATAATTAGGAAGGTAACCATACTGGTCTCCACAAGGGCATGGAACTCCAAAGTGGTCACTTCTGGAAACAATGCCTGTTGCTAGGCAACTAATCAAACAATAGAATTTTCAAAAACTTTGCAGAAGTCAATCCGAGGACTTTTATTTACCGGTGATTTTTACTAGTATAATCTTTAATACTATATAATCTTTCTACCAGAATCTGTCATTCTTGCCTTAGCTATATACCCCTCATATACTCATTGTATTTTTTTTTTTTTTTTTTGTCAGGGACCATTTATTTTATTTTATTTTTTATTTTCCTTTGTAAAACTCAAGTTTCAAGTGAATCGATCTGAAAAAAAAAAAAAAAGTAAAAAAAAATCCCCCGGTGTTGTATAATAAACCGGGGAAGATTATTGTGACAGCTGAAAACAATACTTGTTAGAAACAAAACTTGGTATTAGATTGGGGAATTTTTGTGAGAGGCTGCAAGATGGAAATTTTAATACAAAATAACACGTTATCCTATCCATCTCATATCTCATTGATGAACTGCCGAAAAATCTGACAGGTGACAGTCAACATAATGCAAATGTCACCGAGCAGAGAAGCCGAGGATCGAGACCGTCCTCGATATGTGGCCATGAATGTCGCTCACCTCCTTCTGCCTTGATGACTTTAACTATATTGGTTACACAAAACATAAAATAATATTTATCATAAACCTTAATACAAAGAAACAAAAAAAAAACACAAAAAGAGTCCTTACTAATTTCCCCAAAATTCATTTGATTGATAAATTAGATTCTAATCTTTACTGTTGCAGGAGAGCATTAAAATGAATACACGGTTCAGCAGCATATGCTGAAAAGAAGGTGGTCCCAAATGCCAAAACCCCCAATTAACATACTTGATTGGCATGAGCCTAGACAAAAAAAAGTGGCAAGTAAAATCCAACCCCTCCGATCCATGTTGAGGAACATAAACCATCATGTGAAGATTTGCACCAGCTGTCACTGTTAGGTCCTATGGCTTTGGATATGCTTAAAAGTTTTGGCCCACCACTTCTTTTTTTATATTATAAAGCAACTTTTTTTTTATTTTGGGACCTGTAACTGACCAATTAAAGAGGACCAGTCACTTATATGTATTTTTTTTAACCTGTTATTAATCCCGCTGTTCTCCTGAATCCGACGTTGTGCTTCTTTTGTTCCTGCTTCTCTCTGTTCCTGAGTTATGGCCTCTTCTTCCCTCTGTCTTTTTAGCCAAGTGGGCGTGCATCTCAACTATTCCTAAAGACCATGCCTAGTTGGCTAAAATAGATTTATATAGAAAGAAGAGGAGGTCATATCTCAGGAACGGAGAGGAGCAGGAACAAAAGAAAAACATCGCCGGATTCAGGAGAACAGCAGCATTTACACCAGGTGAGAAAAGTGACGAGTCCTCCTTAAACTGGAAGCTGGAGGCTCTGAAGAATCCATTAGACTTCACTGAATTAATAATGCTGGACAATTCTGAGGACAACAGGATAATGCCCAACAATGATAAATTATTAAGAGTGACATGAAGTCACAGGTGGTATTCGATGTACAGCATCATGATGTGAATATAACCTAACCTATAATTATTAAAGGGATTGTCTCATGTAGATGTAGCGCCCCGAGGGTTCGGTTGCTACAGGGGTATTGCACCTCTGCCAGAGGTGTGGTATTCCACTCCCAGGTAAGGATGGAGTGTGGACCAGGGCTCAGTTAGCTGCATACAGCACACACACCCCATTTCCGAGGGACAGCTCAACGGTACTCCCATTAGACAGAAATGCAGGTACGACAGACCATGTCCCTGGCTGGAGTGGGGAGGGGGGAGGAATACCCGGTGATGTAGGAGCAGATAGGGGACGGTTCCTGAGCGTAGGTAGGAGCCCATTGGTTGCTGGTCACCTGGGCTCATGGCTAGAGGGAGGTATAAAGGTGGGCACCATCTTAGGACAGGGAGATCAGACAGTCTGTGCAGAGAGAGGAGAAGACAGGGAGTAGAGGCTCTGTAGGAGCTCTACTCCAGAGTGGGCCTAGAGAAAGGCCGAGGAGGAGAGTGGAGAGAGAGAGGAGGTGAAGGGGAGCTGTGGTTCCTTCTCAGCCCAGCTCCACGAGAAAGGAGAAGAAGGAGGAACAGAGAAAGGAAAAGAAGAGACAGAGGAACAGAGGGGCTCAGGAACAAGAAGGTGGAAGGGACCCTAAGAACCCACGAGAATACCGGGTGAAGGGTCAGGCAGATTAAGGGTACCGGATCCCAAGTTGGTGGAGAAGCAACCCTCAGCCAAAGACCGGAGGCTGTGACCATTTATTGGTGCAGCACCTCATCAAACCTGCTAGGAAGGCACCATAAAGGACAGCGGGGAACGGGGCCCATGTTTACCCGCGCAGATCCGCGGCAGCTGGACAAAAGTGGGTCACTGGTGAGGCAGGCCAGAGGAAGGATTGAAGGGGGTCCTGAGCCATACTTCTGAGCCACCTGGGAGTTGACCGAGCCCCACACCTGGTGGACGCAGCAAGGCTCGGGCGGTCACTGCTGACAGAAGTGACCCGGAACAAATGAACTGTGAGTAAAGACCCTGGACTGTAACTTGTTGTCTGTGTGCTCCTTGGGAAGAGAAGAAAACCGTGGGGCAGGGCGTGGTCTGGATCAGCCTAGACAGACCGCACCCGGGAATGGACGCGTTCAACAGCACCAACCTGTTGGCCCGGAGCCTGCTGCAAGCCGAACCACCCTGCAGCCTGGCAGAGATCCTGGCGCAGCTCCCGAGAGACCCAAAGCGTGCGCAAGCTGCACTGGAGGACCGGGAGCGGAGGATGGTCCGAGCGCAGCGGGGTGCGCTCGTCGAGTGGAGGGAGGAACTGGCCCGGCAGGCCGAAACCCACCAGCGACAGACCTCAACCGCACCCCGGAGTCTGCCTGACTCTGAGGACAGCGCAGGAGGAGAGAGGACCGGAGGTGACGCCGCGGAGGGAGCCGTGAGGACTGAGGCAGGTACAGGGGACGTCACCACCCCAGGCCCAGCAACCGCAAGCCTGCCCCAGCCTCCCGTCGCAGAACCCGAAGCCCCACTCACTGCGCCTGTTGCCGCGCCACCACTGCTCCCAGCTAGGCCTCAAGTGGCAAGCGCCGCGGCAGCGCCCCGCCCGACGCCACGCCCCTTGACCTCGGGCGCCGTAAAGAAGGAAGCGTCATCGGCCCGGTCGCAAGGCCTGGTTAACCCGGGCGCCGCTACCCCACCGGCACCCCCTTCCCGGGCTGGGCCGCCACCAGACGTGACCAGAAGACCCCCGGCCTGGTCGCAAGGCCGAGTGCCCCCGGGCGCTGCTCCCAAACAGGGTCCCCCCACTATACCACCGCTGGGCGTGGACCTGTTTGCCTATCATACCGGTCCGAATGGACTGCTGCTGGAGTGGCCGGCTGAACTGACCAGCAGTTAGCCATGGAAAACCCAGCCCCCGCGCGAGCCTCTGATACCGGCTCCGGAGCCCGTAGAGGTCACCCTACCCCCACTAGAGGACGCCCAATTTGAGTGGGACCCCGCCGGCGAGAACTTGATGGGGTTCACTCAGGAGACCCGGGCGGACGCGGTCTGTCGTCTGGAGGCTTGTCAGCAGCAACTGGCGACCTTCGAACGGGAACGGCGGGAGAGGCGCGTCAGGGAGGAGCGGCTCCAGGCCTGAAGCGTGGAGCAAAAGCGCAAAGCCCGTCAGAACCCCCGGGCCGCCCGCGGTCCCCGAATCACCGGGATCATAATTAAATTCCATATGGAGAACGGTTGGGGCTTCATCAGGGGCCCGGAAACGGCAGGAGACGTCTTTGTAACCCGCAGGGAAGTTGAAAGCCACCTACCGGAGGGACACCGTGGACATGACCTCTACCCTGGTGATGTGGTCACCTTCACCCGACACGAGGGCGCAAAAGGACCATACACCCTCCATGTCCATCGACTTACAGAGGAGGAGCTGCAACACTATGGCTATGAGGAAAGCCAAGAGGACCCGGACGGGTCTGAAGAACCATATGAGGAGGAGGAAGGAGCATATGGAGGACACCGATACTAGTAAGTAGCAAAAGCATATGTGTAAATAGTTTCCCGTAGGGGTAAAAGGAACTGTTTCCAGAGAGTGTGTGGTCCCCGTTGGGACTGTTAAGAGACTGTTACCTGTGTGCCCCTCATCCCTAACCAGGCTGAGGACTGTGAGCAGCCATTCCCCCTTTCTAATCGGCCGAGGACTGGGAACGGCCAATCCCCTGTAAATAGTTGCGCTTCCTAAAGCGCCCCCTACTGGTTTTATAAAAAGACTACCACGTCTACCTCGGGACAGAGAGTCCCTCACGTCTAAAAGGTTGCTGCAGTTTTGGCACTTAAAAGAAGAGTGAACACCTGGTCGCAAGTTGCACCGCGGCCATGATCCAAGAATACAAGAATGTGTTTTGCCTAAAAATGTTTTATATGATCTTGAAACCGTTTTATATGACAAGTGACAAAAGAGTTCCAGTAGTGTTGAAAATATTTTATAATGCCTAGTGAAAGAAAAGTGTGTCCCATAAAGGGAATTCATCTGAGTCGTCCGTTTCTAAATGTAAAAGGTTATTGAAAAAGTTTGCATGTCCTGTATTTAATTGTTTTTGCTCTGTTCCAGCCCGGGGACGTGCTGTGGTTTACCAGGGGGGAATGTAGCGCCCCGAGGGTTTGGCCGCTACAGGGGTATTGCACCTCTGCCAGAGGTGTGGTATTCCACTCCCAGGTAAGGATGGAGTATGGACCAGGGCTCAGTTAGCTGCATACAGCACACTCACCCCATTTCCGAGGGACAGCTCAACGGTACTCCCATTAGACAGAAATGCAGGTACGACAGACCATCTCCCTAGCTGGAGTGGGGAGGGGGGAGGAATACCCAGTGATGGTTCCTGAGCGTAGGTAGGAGCCCATTGGTTTCTGGTCACCTGGGCTCATGGCTAGAGGGAGGTATAAAAGGTGGGCACCATCTTAGGACAGGGAGATCAGACAGTCTGTGCAGAGAGAGGAGAAGACAGGGAGTAGAGGCTCTGTAGGAGCTCTACTCCAGAGTGGGCCTAGAGAAAGGCCGAGGAGGAGAGTGGAGAGAGAGAGGAGGTGAAGGGGAGCTGTGGTTCCTTCTCAGCCCAGCTCCACGAGAAAGGAGAAGAAGGAGGAACAGAAAAGAGGAGAAGAAGAGACAGAGGAACAGAGGGGCTCAGGAATAAGAAGGTGGAAGGGACCCTAAGAACCCACGAGAATACCGGGTGAAGGGTCAGGCAGATTAAGGGTACCGGATCCCAAGTTGGTGGAGAAACAACCCTCAGCCAAAGACCGGAGGCTGTGACCATTTATTGGTGCAGCACCTCATCAAACCTGCTAGGAAGGCACCATAAAGGACAGCGGGGAACGGGGCCCACGTTTACCCGCGCAGATCCGCGGCAGCTGGACAAAAGTGGGTCACTGGTGAGGCAGGCCAGAGGAAGGATTGAAGGGGGTCCTGAGCCATACTTCTGAGCTGCCTGGGAGTTGACCGAGCCCCACACCTGGTGGACGCAGCACGGCTCGGGCGGTCACTGCTGACAGAAGTGACCCGGAACAAATGAACTGTGAGTAAAGACCCTGGACTGTAACTTGTTGTCTGTGTGCTCCTTCGCGCCTCCAGCACTACCGGTACTGGGACTCGCACCACCATCACTCCCACCATTCACTACACTGCCCTGGGGCTGCACTCTTCCCGTGGGGAGTCACACCATCCCAGCTGCATACATCATCAGCCCCAGCGGTCTGCCTTGCAGTGGCGGTTCCTAATGACCGCAAATCCACGGGTGGCGTAGTCGGACATCACTTAAAACTTATAAAGGGACTACCACCGGTCTGACCACCCTGAGCCACGGACCGGGTCGCCACTACTACCCCCATCGTTCCCCTATTGCCCGGATCCGAGTGCCCCACGGCCCAGGGGGCGAGTCGTAGACAATCACGTTATAGAAGGCCGCCATCCTGGAAATCAACTGATCGCTTCAGGTCTGGCTTCATTAACCCTTTATGCAACCACTGCAAGAAAAGTTTAGCATTATGTGCAGTGTCGGAAGATGAAGAACTGAAGGTGTCTGGTATATGAATTTTAGGGTCTAAATTATGAGATCTGGCTCAAATACAGGGGTCTAGTATAGACTCTGTATTATAAAGTCTGAATCGTGGGGTCTCATCTGTCGTCTGATTATTGAGGGAATGTCAGAGGTCTGGATAAGGTTGGTCACTGGTCAGGTCTCTTCATGATTTTGATGGTTTGATATTGGGGTCAAGTCTGGGATCTGCATTATAGGGTCATAATTATGTGGTTTGGGGTCTACATATAGGGATTTGGTATGGAATCATTATTATTGAATCTGGCATGGAATCTGTTACCTACTCTATCTCTAGTGCAAGGCTCTCCATTGTCCTTCTGCTCTAGCTGGCTCCATCTACTCCAAGTATTCAGAATTGTCAACCTCACAACTTTGCACCACTGACCTCTGCATTTTTAATTTAGTTTCAAACCCATCCCTCACTCACAGCTTGATCACTCACCTCTGTTACATCGCTGGGCTCTGCTACATCACTACAGTGAGTCTCTTGACCTTATTTAACTCTGTAACATTGCTGGGCTCTGCTACATCACTACAGTGAGTCTCTTGACCTTATTTAACTCTGTAACATTGCTGGGCTCTGCTACATCGCTATAGTGAGTCTCCTGACCTATTCAACTCTGCATATCCCTAAGCTTTGCTACATTGCCACAATGAGTGTCCTCAGCTACTCAACTTTGCTATATCGCTAGGCATTACTACATTGCTCAATTTGGCTGAATATATTTACATTGAGTCACCCTACATGCAACAGGGCACACAGTGCCTATCTCCTCTAACCCTCCTTACATGCTGGGCACAGCGACTATGTGATAAAGAACCAGGACAGATCGAAACATCTCCGTTACTGGTCGCCTATGTCCCCACACCTCATACCATGTGTTTAAGGGCTTGCTACACAAATAAAAATTTCTATACAAACTATTTAAAGAAGTTTCAAGAGTGAGGTTGATTTAATCTTCTACTACATTGAGTCACCCAGCATACCCAGTTCTATATTGCGGGGCTCTGCTACATCACTCAACTCTGCTGTTCATCTTTCTATTAAACCTCTTCGTAAACCCAGCTCTAAAACATTACTTATTTATTCTGCATAGGACTCTAACATATACAGCTCTGCCTGATTGCTAAGTCTACTCGTCATGCAAGGTGTGGGAAAGACTTAGTGCAACACAAAGGGAAGAGGGAAAGGGAGCCCAGACTCTAGGGAAAGGGGGGAAGTGGAGACCTCCTAGGTTGATCTAACGTCAACCTGTCTCCCCTAATGTCCCTGTATTGGCTCTTCACCAACTGCCGCACGTTTGGCTCAGGCTAGGGAAGGGAGGAGATGAGCACTAGTCGATCTCCACTAAACACAATAGACAACAAGGAAGGACAAACAGGGGGAAATTGCTTAGCTTTAGATGACTCCAGACAAATGCGCACACATCCTCAAGCTCCAGAGAGGACAAAGTACTGCTCTTGCTAAAGCCTTCACCAGTAGTAATGAATATTACCGACACCTCCCTGTAGAACACACCAGGTATTTATACACCCAGGCCAGGGAGTTAATTACCTAGAGAATGGAAGCCGCTGGGTCCAAGAGACAACCTCTAAGAAGATGTCTGTAATGCCAAACGTAGAGATCTTCTGGAACCAACTGCAGGGCAACTGTCTGTCACTTGTGAAACACCCGTGACAGTAGCCCCTTCCATCTACAAGTGGCCTCCGGACACTCAGGACCGGGTTTTTCAGGATAAGAGGTGTGGAATGAGCAAACCAATCTGGGAGCGTTCACCTCTGACGCTGAAACCCACATCCTCTCCTCTGGATCATAGCCTTTCCAGTGCTCCAAGTATTGTAGAGAACGACGTTGGAGACGAGAATCTACAATTCTCGAAATCTGGAACTCCAGATTATCATCAACCATTACTGGAAGCGGTGGTAGAGGTGAGGGCTCAAGAGGTTCCACATAGTTTTTGGGTAAGGACCTGTGCAACAAGTTGTGGACCTTATGGGCCTGAGGAAGTTCAAGACAAAACGCTGCTGGGTTAATGACGGCGGTTATTTTATAAGGACCAATTGTTATGATCTGCAACATGTACTAAGGAAAGATAAGGGAAAACTGTCCCTACAGTAAAACTAAGCTGAATCCCTACGATGTAGCGGGCTGCCTGTTCCTAGCGAACAGACCTCGGCTAGTCTGAACAAAGACCTATAGTATAAGGGAGGGGTCCCTAAAAGAACTAAGGACTGGGACAAAAATGGGACACCTCCTAAACAGAGAAGTTGTTGCAGAACACAAAAAGACAAACAGACAAAAAAGTACTAGAGGTCCCAGAAGGACCAAACGAACTGACAGAGAAAGGCACAGAAGCACATGGCTAGAGAAACAGTCAAACACTGAAGTCCAGCACAGCCAAAAGGGCGGAGATGGAATATAAAGGCAGATGGTCACGTGACCGCAAAACACAAGATGGAAAAAACAAACAGGAGGGTTCTAACAGTACCCCCTGTATTATGAGGATCCTCCGGATCCTCCAGGCCCAGGCCTATCTTGTGGAAAGCTTTAACAAGCCTAGGAGCAGAGACATCATCCGCCCTTACCCAGGAGTTGTGTTCGGGACCGAAACCCTTCCAGGAGACAAGATACTGTAATCTCCCTCTATGCCATCTGGAATTCAAGATACGAGAAATTTCATATTCGCCGTCTACCACCACAGGATGAACTGTGACAGTGGCGTCCCTATCAGATACATCAGCCTTTTTCAACAAGGAAACATGAAACACAGGATTAATCTTCCAGGAAGTAGGGACATCCAACCTAACCGCAGACGGGTTAACAACCTGAAGCATTTTAAATGGACCCACAAACTTAGGACCCAGTTTTTTAGAGGGAATCCTCAACCGCAGGTTCTTCAAGGACAACCAAACCATGTCACCCACAGTAAACAAAACCTCCTTACGTCTCCTGTCAAAATACTTCTTGGACTTCTTGTTAGCCTCTTGAAGGTTGCAACGTACATTAGTCCAAACTCTCTCCAAATCACCGGAAAAATGCTCCTCCTCTGGCACCACCGACCCCAATTTGGAGAATGAACCAAAAGACGGATGTCTCCCAGTACAACAAAAAAAAGGAGAACACCCAGCAGAGGAGGATGTATGATTGTTAAGAGCAAATTCTGCGAGAGGCAGAAACTCCGACCACACCTCTTCATTGTCCACCACAAAATAACGCAAAAGCTGTTCAACATCCTGGTTCTTTCTTTCTGTCTGTCCATTAGACTCAGGATGATATCCGAATGAAAATGACAAATGGCTCCCAACCTGTCACAAAAAGCATGCCAAAAGCGAGCCACAAACTGAGGTCCCCTATCAGAAACAATATCCGTGGGAACGCCATGGAGCTTGACAATCTCCTTAACAAACGCCTTAGCGAGTGTCTTGGCGCAGGGCAACTTAATGAATGGAACCAAATGACACATCTTACTAAAATGGTCCATGACCACCCAGATGACAGTAAAACCCTCGGACACAGGAAGATCAGTAATAAAATCCATTGTGAGATGTGTCCAAGGCGCACTAGGAACCTCCAGAGGGCAAAGCAACCCCGCAGCAGGAGTATGTGAAGCCTTTGACCTAGCACACACCGTACATTGACGCACCCACTTGATGACTTCCTTCTGCCATCCAGGCCACCAAAAACTGTGACTGATAAGTCTCTTAGTCTCCGAAATTCCTGGATGACCTGCCAACCGAGACTCATGACACTCCACAAACAAATCTCTCCTAAAGGCTCTAGGCACAAACAACCTCCCATGGGGAGTGTTAGATGGAGCATCATCTTGAGCATTCTGAATCCCATTCTCCAAAACGGAGTCCAAAGCCGCCACCACAACTCCTTTCTGTAAAATGCTCTCCTCCTCCTCGGCACCGACTGTAGGAGAGAAGCTGTGAGATAAAGCATCGGCTTTAACATTCTTAGTACCAGGGATATAGGTAACAGAAAAATGAAACCGAGAAAAAAAAGTGCCCACCTAGCTTGACGGGCATTCAAGCGCTTGGCAGCATCCAGATAGATCAAATTCTTATGATCTGTGAAAACCTGAATAGGAAATTTAGCGCCTTCCAAAAAATGACGCCAATGTTTAAACGCGAGTTTAACCCCTTTACAACCCAAGGTGGTTTGCACGTTAATGACCTGGCCAATTTTTACAATTCTGACCACTGTCACTTTATGAGGTAATTACTCTAGAACGCTTCAACGGATCCCCCTGATTCTGAGAATGTTTTTTCGTGACATATTGTATTTCATGATAGTGGTAAAATTTCTTCGATATAACTTGCGATTTTTTGTGAAAAAAATGGAAATTTGGCGAAAATTTTGCAATTTTCAAAATTTGAATTTTTATGCCCTTAAATCAGAGATATGTCACACAAAATAGTTAATAAATAACATTTCCTACATGTTTACTTTACATCAGCACAATTTTGGAACCAAAATTTTTTTTTGTAAGGGAGCTATTAGGGTTAAAAGTTGACCAGCGATTTCTCATTTTTCCAACAAAATTTACAAAACCATTTTTTAGTGACCACATCACATTTGAAGTGACTTTGAGGGGCCTTTATGACAGAAAATACCCAAAAGTGACACCATTCTAAAAACTGCACCCCTCAAGGTGCTCAAAACCACATTCAAGAACTTTATTAACCCTTCAGGTGCTTCACAGGAATTTTTTGAATGTGGAAGAAAAAAATGAACATTTAACTTGTTACTTTAGACCCAATTTTTTTTTATTTTCACAGGGGTAACAGGAAAAAATGGACCGCAAAATTTGTTGTGCAATTTCCCCTGAGCGCGCAGATACCCCATATGTGGGGAAAAACCACTGTTTGGGCGCACGGCAGGGCTCGGAAGGGAAGGAGCGCATTTGACTTTTTGATTGTAAAATTTGCTTGAATAATTAGCGGACGCCATGTTGCGTTTGGAGAGCCCCTGATGTGCCTAAACAGTGGAAACCCCCACAAGTGACCTCATTTTGGAAACTAGACCCCCCTGGGAACTTATCTAGATTGGTGGTGAGCATTTTGAACCCCCAGGTGCTTCACAAATTAATCCGTAAAAATGAAAAAGTATTTTTTTTCCACTTTTTCATTTTTACGAATCAATTTGTGAAGCACCTGGGGGTTCCAAGTGCTCACTATGCATCTAGATAGGTGCCTTGGGGGGTCTAGTTTCCAAAATGGGGTCATTTGTGGGGGAGCTCCAATGTTTAGGCACACAGAGGCTCTCCAAACGCAACAGCTTCGGGTCAGTACGTTTACAGCGGTACCACATTTATATAGTTTTTCTATGTTTTGCACTTTTACATAATAAAAGCAATTTTATAGAAAAAAATATTTTTTAGCATCGCTTTATTCTGAGAGCTATAACTTTTTTATTTTTCGGCTGATGGAGCTGTAATGTGGCTTGTTTTTTGCGGGACGAGATGACGTTTTCAGCGGTACCATCTTTATTTATATTCGTCTTTCAGATCGCGTGTTATTACATTTTTTGTTTGGCGGTATGGTGATAAAGCATTGTTTTTTGGGTCGTTTTTTTTTTTTTTTTTACCGTGTTCACTGAAGGGGTTAACTAGTGGGACAGTTTTATAGGTCAGGTTGTTCCGGATGCGGCGATACCAAATATGTGTACTTTTATTGTTTTTTTTTGTTTTTTTTCATAATAATATTTATTGATGGGTACATTATATTTTTATTTTTGGTGGATTATTATTTTTTTTTTTTTTTAATATTTTTACAATTATTATTATTTTTTTTTTTTCACTTTCTGACCAGTTTTTTTACTTTTTTACTTTGTCCCACTATGGGACTTTCACTTTTTTTTCTCTGATCGCCTGCATGGCACAGGAATGCAGCACCATCCCTGTGCCATGCAGGCTGTCGGCGCTGGACAGGGAGAAGATAGTTTGGAAATGCACTGCGCATGTCCAAAAAATCTTCCTGCAGTCTGGTGACCCGGATGTTGTCATGACGACATCGGGTCGTCATGGCAACATCCTGGAAGCCGCGGCAGACAGCGCTGGAGGCCGGAAGAGGAGGTGAGTATACGATCACCTCCCCTTAGCCACCGCAATGCTGCGATCGATCGTAGCATTGCGGGGGTTAATGTGCCGGGAGCGGTGCAGGACCGCTCCCTGCACATAGTACCGGGTGTCAGCTGTGACAATCAGCTGACACCCGGCGGCGATCCCGCCCGCACAGCCTGTGTGCGCGCGCGATCGCCATAACGTACTAATATGTCCCAGGCTCTTAAAGCCCAGGGCACAGACGCGTATTAGTACATCATAGGTTGTAAAGGGGTTAATAGCCAGCAACTCCCGATTTCCAACATCATAATTCAGTTCAGTTTCCGAAAAAATTTTCAAAAAGAAGTCACAAGGATGTATTCCATCCCTATTCTCCTGAGACAAAACTGCTCCGACCCCCACCGATGAAGCATCGACCTCGACCAAAAAAGGCTTGGTCTCATCAGGCTGCATAAGGATAGGGGCAGAACTGAACCTCTCTTTGAGATACTCAAACACTTCAATGGCTTCAGTAGTCCACTGGACAGTATTCGCACCTTTCCTGGTGAGATCGGTCAGAGGCTTAACAATTACAGAAAAATTCTTAATGAATTTCCTGTAATAATTGGCAAAATCCAAAAATCTCTGTATAGATTTCAAACCAATAGGCCTAGGCCATTCCTGCACAGCCTGAACCTTCACCGGGTCCATCTCAAAGCCCTCGCTGGAGACAATGTAGCCCAAAAAACAAATTTTCTGCACAGCGAACTCACATTTCTCCAGCTTAGCAAAGAGTGAATTATCACTCAATAACTGCAAAACTTCACGTACACTCTGCTAATGGGACTCCAGATCTGGTGAATAAATCAAAATATCATCCAAATACACAACCACATTCTTACCAATCAAAGGTCTCAGGATGTCATTAATAAGGTTCTGAAAAAATGCAGGTGCATTGGTAAGACCGAAAGGCATCACCAGATTCTCAAAATGACCTACCGGAGTGTTAAAAGCAGTTTTCCATTCATCACCCTCCTTCACTCGTAACAAGTTGTATGCCCCCCGGAGATCAATTTTAGAGAACCACTTGGCCGCCACTAACTGGTTAAACGAGTCAGGAATTAACGGCAATGGGTAGGAATTGCGTACGGTAATCTTATTACTTTCACGAAAATCCAGACATGGACGTAAACTGCCGTCCTTTTTTTTAACAAAGAAAAATCCAACTGCCACAGGCGACTTAGAAGGTCTAATGTGACCAGCAGCCAGGCTAGTCTGTATGTATTCCTCCAATGCCTTTCTTTCAGGGATAGTCAGATTAAACAAGCGACTCTTGGGAAGAGTAGCTCCAGGAACAAACTCAATGGCGCAATCATAATCCCTAGGAGGAGGTAAAACTTGCGATTTCTCCTCTGAAAAAACCCTCCAAAAGTCTTGAATAGGTACAGGTAATTCCCCTTTTTCCACAGCCACAATGCGACCATTACAACATTTATCATAGCACTTCGGACTCCAAGACTTAATCACATTAGTAGACCAGTCCAGTAAAGGATTGTGCAGTTTTAACCAAGGCAATCCTAAAACAACTGGAGAGGGTAAATTATCTAATACAACCAAGTCCAAATTTTCTTGGTGAACTCCATTGATAGTGAGGGGAAATGCAGCAACCTTGTGAGTAATACATTTCAAGGGAGTGTTATCAATAGCAATCACAGAAATAGGTGATGACAAAGGTTTGGATTTCAATTTAAGGTTTTCCAAAAACCCTTTATCAATCACATTAAGTGTTGAACCACAATCCACAAATACCTGAAATTCAATCAAATTTTCCTGCAAAGTAGTACTCCCAGAAAGAAATACTCCTGCAGAGCGTAAACAAGCAATACGGACGTAACTGACCTTTTTTTTTCTTTACTTAAACGAAGCTCACAATACTTAATCAAATGGTCAGCTTTACCACAATAAAGACACAATCCCTCGGCGAACCTCCGGTCTCTTTCCTGAGAGGGAAGCAACATCGCCCCAACCTCCATCGGTTCTCCACCGCCAGAGCAGATTTTCTGGGGACTAGGACCTGGCATTACAGGAGTCTTTACCTCATTCTGTATAAATCTCAGTCTCCTATCCACACGAACAGCTAATTGCATGGCATCCTGCAGAGTCTCAGGTGCGGGGAATGCAATTAGCAAATCCTTAACCCTTTCACTCAGACCAGCAAGAAATAGACATTTCATAGCAGGATCATTCCATTTAACTTCTGAGGCCCATCTTCTGAAGTGTGTGCAATAATTTTCAACATCACCTGACCCCTGATTCAAACGCCTGAGTTCTGCTTCAGCAGATGAGATTCGATCAGGATCGTCATATAATAGCCTCATAGCAGAAAAAAATTCTTCTACAGACCTTAAACATGGATCATTAGGTTGGAGAGAAAAGGCCCACCCCTGTGGTTCTTTGCGCAAAAGTGACATAATAAAACCAATGCGCTGTGATTCATTCCCAGAGGACCTTGGTATCAAATGAAAATATAACAAACAAGCATTTTTAAAGGAAAAAAAATCTTGCTGTTTACCATAAAAAACATCAGGCAGTCCTTCCTTGGGTTCCACAAAATGCGCTTCAGAGCAGCTACTCACGTGTTGCTGGAGCTCGGCCACCTCCAGAGACAATCCCTGCAGGCGTTGAGCCAAATCCTTTAAGGAAACCATATTGATGCCCGAATTTCTTTCCTTTTAGTTATTTCGTGGCTGGACTTACTGTTATGATCTGCAACATGTACTAAGGAAAGATAAGGGAAAACTGTCCCTACAGTAAAACTAAGCTGAATCCCTACGATGTAGCGGGCTGCCTGTTCCTAGCGAACAGACCCTCCTTAGTCCTCGGCTAGTCAGAACGAAGACCTATAGCATAAGGGGAGGGGTCCTTAAAAGAACTAAGGACTGGGACAAAAATGGGACACCTGCTAAACAGAGAAGTTGTTGCAGAACACAAAAAGACAAACTGACAAAAAAGTACTAGAGGTCCCAGAAGGACCAAACGAACTGACAGAGAAAGGCACAGAAGCACATGGCTAGAGAAACAGTCAAACACTGAAGTCCAGCACAGCCAAAAGGGCGGAGATGGAATATAAAGGCAGATGGTCACGTGACCGCAAAACACAAGATGGAAAAAACAAGCAGGAGGGTTCTAACACCAATGAACCTAGGTCCCAGCTTCCAAGAAGGAACTTTCAATCTTATATTCCTGGTAGACAACCACGCAAAGTCATTCACATTCAGTTCCGGACCTGGCAAGCATTTTTTGTCAGCCATACGTTTATACCTGTCTCCCATGATCTTTAAATTACTCAGAACACCCTGCCATACCGAGGAGAGTGACGATTCAAACCGTTCCTCCTCAGGAACTCCTGAAGCTCCTCCCCACTAAAGATACCAAACTGTGGGTGATAACCGTATGCACCGAAGAACAGTGACCTGCCAGTGGATTCTTGACGATGATTATTAATGGCAAATTCTGCCAGCGGTAAGTAGGATGCCCAATCCTCCTGATTTTCGGAGACGAAACACATGAGGTAGGTCTCCAAATTCTGATTGATACGCTCGGTGTGTCCATTCGACTGAGGGTGGAAGGCAGAGGAAAGGGACAGATGTACACCCAGTCGAGAACAGAATGCCTTCCAGAACTTGGAAACAAAGTGGGTCCCCCGATCTGACACCTCATCAGAGGGAACCCCGTGAAGATTCACAATCTCATTTATGAACACCTCAGCACGTGTCTTGGCATTTGGAAGTGCAGGTAATGCGACGAATTGAACCATTTTACTGAACCTATCTACTACCACCAAAATCACCGTTTTGCCTGCAGAAACCGGTAGGTCAGTAATAAAATCCATGGACAAGTGTGTCCATGGCCTACTAGGGATAGGTAGCGGAAGAAGAGTACCAGACGGACGAGTATGCAAAACCTTAGAGCGTGCGCAATACTACAAGCAGCTATGTGTTCAATCATATCTCGATGCAACCCCGGCCACCAAAAACGATGAGAGATGAGGTCCGCGATTGCCTTACCACCTGGATGCCCAGCAAGCACAGAGTTATGATGTTTCTTAATTACTTTGCGGTGCAGATTCGATGGTACAAATAACCTTCCTGAAGGGCAGGAGGCAGGGGCGTCCCCCTGAGCCTCCAACATATCACCCTCCAGTTCAGGATACAGTGCCGAATACAGTACCCCTGTCTGTAAAATCGGGGAATGGTTCTCATTGTCACCACCAGCAGGGAAGCTCCGGGACAAAGCATCAGCCTTAACATTTTTGATCCCTGGACGAAAAGTGACAACAAAATTGAACCTAGTAAAAAACAGGAACGATCTGGCTTGCCTAGGGTTGAGACCAGGGCCGGCGTCAGCACTCGGCGTACCCGGCAAGTGCCGGGGCCCTGGAAAATCAGAGGGGCCCACCGCCCACTCACTGTCGGGGCCCACCGCCCACTCACTGTCGGGGCCCACCGCCCACTCACTGTCGGGGCCCTGGCCGCTTCCTCGGCACCTGTTCAGTGACGCAGGCGCTGCTTGATTCCCAGCACTTTAGACATGGCCGCGCGCTGTGCGGCTGTGTCTGCTAGTAATGACATGGCAGGATCGATGGCACTGCACCTTTAATTGTGCTTGTGTGTCGCCCCTGCCGCGTCATTACTAGCAGACACAGCGTGCGGCCATGTCTGGGGGAGTGCCGGCAATCAAACACCGTCGGAGGTCCTGCACAGATGGGGGGGAGCGGCCCGGACCCAACCGCAAGTGGGCCCCTCTGATGTTCCAGGGCCATGATGTCTGTGACACGCCGGGGGCCCTGCACTGCCCCATATCCGAGGAGCTGCTGGACAGGACACTGGACCGGGGACAGGTGAGTGAGGCTTCCCCAATCCCCATATTAAAAATGTTTGTAATGGGTTTGTGTGAGTGCATGTATGTGAATGTCAGTGTGTATGACTGTGTATATATATTTGTCTGTTTTATATATGTTTTTAAGAATTTGTGTAAAAATGTGTGTATGTCTGTATGTGTACATATCTGTGTACCATGTGTGCGTGCGTGTGTATGCGTACCATGTGTGCGTGCATGTGTCTGCGTACCGTGTGTGCGTGCATGTGTCTGCGTACCGTGTGCATGCATGTGTATGCGTACCGTGTGTGTGTGCGTGTGTCTGCGTACCGTGTGTGCGTGCGTGTGTCTGTGTACCGTGTGTGCGTGCATGTGTCTGCGTACCGTGTGTGCGTGCATGTGTCTGTGTACCGTGTGTGCATGCATGTGTCTGCGTACCGTGTGTGCGTGCGCATGTCTGCGTACCGTGTGTGCGTGCGCATGTCTGCATACCGTGTGTGCATGTCTGCGTACCGTGTGTGCGTGCGCATGTCTGCATATGTGAAGGATGAGGTGGCAGGCTAGGCCCTGTGTACTATATATATATTTCTCCGCCGTATCTGTGCATCATGAATCGTGTATGTGTTAAAGGGGCCCACAGAGACTCTTTCGCCCGGGGCCCAGAAACACCTGGAGCCGGCCCTGGTTGAGACGTTTAGCTGACTGGAGATATGACAGGTTCTTATGGTCAGTATTGATCGCCAAAAGTTCCCTATTACCCACGTCATAATTTCTCTCAGCCGAAGACAATTTTTTGAAAAGAAGGCGCATGGACGCCATTTACCAGGGGACGGACCCTGAGACAACACAGACCCAACCCCGACATCCGACACACCAACCTCCACAATGAAGGGTTGGGAAACATTGGGTTGACTGAGTATAGGTGCAGTGGCAAAATGATTCTTTAAGGAAGAAAAAGCCTGGAGGGAAGCATCTGACCATTTGTAAAAATCAGACCCCTTCTTAGTCATGTCAGTAAGGGGTTTCACAATAACAGAGTAATTTTGGATGAATTTCCGGAAAAAATTAGTAAAGCCCAGAAAACTTTGTAGAGCCTTCAGGTTCTTGGGACGTTCCCAATCAAGGACTGCACGGATCTTCTCCAGATCCATCTGAAACCCAAAGATGACAACAAGTACCCCGAAAACTGCACCTCCTGAACAGCGAAAACACATTTTTTCTGTTTGGTTTAAAGTTTGTTATCCCTTAATATATGGAGCACCTGCTTAACATGCCCCCAATGTGTCTCAAAATCAGGTGAGGAAACAAAAATATCGTCCAGATAGACCACCACAAACCTTCCCCCCAAATAATGGAAAATATAATTTATGAAATGCTGGAATACCACAGGTGCATTGGTCAAACCAAAAGGCATAACCAGACTCTCGAAATGTCCTTCCGGGGTATTGAACTCTGTCTTCCATTCGTCCCCTTCTCTGATTCTAACCAGATTGTAGGCTCCCCTTAAATCCAACTTGGAGAATACCTTAGCTCCTACAACCTGGCTGAATAAATCAGGAATCAGAGGAAGAGGGCATGGATCACGGATGGTAATTTGATTTAGTTCCCGGAAATCTAAACAGGGACGTAGACAGACATCTTTTTTCCTCTCAAGGAAAAAACCTGCCGCCACGGGCGAAGATCAGGGTCTGATATGTCCCTTCTCCAGACTTTCCGCAATGAAATGCTTCATGGCTTGTCTCTCAGGGCCAGAAAGATTATACAGTCTGGACTTCGGTAGTTTAGCTCTGGGAGTCAGGTTAATAGGACAGTCATAAGCACGATACGGAGACACCCCCTCTCAGAAAAAAACATCCTTGAAATCAGACAGAAAAGCAGGTAATATTTCTGTAGAGACAGTAGCAAGAGAAATATCTAAATAGTTCTCATGGCAGTGATCTCCCCATTCAATAATCTCCCCAGTTTGCCAATTCACCAACGAATGTTTAACAAGCCAAGGAATACCCAAAACAATTGGTGTGGGAAGATTGTCCAGAACATAGCAAGGGATTATTTCACAAAGAACTGACCCCACCCTCAGTTCTACATTATATACAATTTGAGTAAATGCTTTCTGTGCAAGTGGCACCGAGTCGATGGCAAAGATGGAAATAGGTTCAGCTAAAGCACAGCAAGCAAGACCATGAGTTTTCACAAACTCAGCATCAACCATGCTGACTCCAGCTCCACTGTCAACAAAACACAGAAATTTTCTCGGTTTTTCTCTCTAGCACCACCTCTGCTGACAGGACAAAGTGGGAACTGCAGGTTGGTAACAAATGCACCCCTTGTTTATCCAACTCCAGACTACCGAGAGTTAATCTAGATTCCTTTTGTTTAGGAATTGAAGGACAGCTCCCAACACAAAGTCCCCTTTTCCCACAAAAAAAACATACGCCTTTTTTCCTGCGAATCTCCGGGGAGATGTATGATGTAGAGACACCCCCTAACTGCATGGGTACCTCCACCTCCCCCAGTACTGGCTCAACCCCAGACCGATCCCCCGGCAGAGGTATACAACCCCGACAAGAAGGCCCCGGAGAAGATGGTCTCACTCGTCTATCCCGAAGGCATCTATCAAGACGTATGGCCAACAACATGGAAGCCTCCAAGGACTGAGGGGTTTCATATCCTGCCAAGGCATCTTTCAACCTTTCAGTAAGCCCCTCAAAAAATTGACTTCTAAGAGCTGAGTCATTACATTTGGAATCTGTTGCCCATCCATGTAATTCCGAACTGTACGTCTCACTGACTGATTCCCCTGCTGAAGGCAAAGTAGCCTAAACTCAGCCAAGGTGACTCGGTCGGGGTCATCATAGATGAAGGCTAGAGCCCGAAAAAAAAACCTTCCCCAGACTGGAGACAAACCGAGTCCTATGGTAAAGAAAACGCCCAGAGAGATCACAATTCCAACCCGTTGCTCCTCATTTCCGGAGGAATAAGGAGGAAGTTTAAAATACAGTTTGCATGCCTCCTTGAATGCAAAAAACTTGTCCCTACCTCCAGAAAACCTGTCCGAGAGGGCAACCTTGGGTTCAGGCTGGACAGGCCTACCTGCAGAGACCCCCACATTGGCGACCTGTAGCCGCCGATGCTGCTGCTGAACCTCACAGCGGAGGTCATTTATCTCCAGAGACAGTCTGTGCAGCTGCTCTGCAACTGAAGCCATATCAAAAAAGAAAGGAAAAAATAAAAGGTCCATGCCCAAAAACATAGAGATAAAAAACAAAAAACAAAGTGTCAGTCATTTTATTTCTTTCCTTTTAAAAATGTGCTCGACTGGCGATAATGTCACGCAAGGTCTGGGAAACACTTAGTGCAACACAAAGGGAAGAGGGAAAGGGAGCCCAGACTCTAGGGAAAGGGGGGAAGTGGAGAGCTCCTAGGTTGATCTAGCGTCACCCTGTTTCCCCTAACGTCCCTGTATTGGCTCTAAACCAATTGCTACACGCATATCACACCATGTCTTTTCCTGGTGTTTGTCTCAGGCTAGGGAAGGGAGGAGATGAGCACTAGTCGATCTCCACTAAACACTATAGACAACAAAGAAGGACAAACAGGGGGAAATTGCTTAGCTTTAGATGACTCCAGACAAATGCGCGCACGTCCTCAAGCTCCAGAGAGGACAAAGTACTGCTCTTGCTAAAGCCTTCACCAGTAGTAATGAATATCGCCTGCACCTCCCTCTAGAGCACACCAGGTATTTATACACCCAGGCCAGAGAGTTAATTAGCCAGAGGAAGGTAGCCGCTAGGTCCAAGAGACAGGATCTAAGAAGATGTCTGTAATGCCAAAAGTAGAGTTCTTTTGCAACCAACTGCAGGGCGTGACATTACTCTGCTGCTATCTCTATTCTGCCACATCAGTCTCCCTACACTGAGCCGTATGATTTCTAGTGGTCTACTACTCAACTCCTCCAGCTACTGTCCAGTATTTACAGCCTGTGTTGTTCCATCTGAACTGCCCCACTGCCATATCATGTGTCCTAGCTGCTTTACAACTGCTCATCAGGACCACTTTGGGCTTTGAGGATCCACCTCACCAGGTGACACATAATAGAATCTTTAGCATGGAACCTGTACTATGGGATTGGGGTCTTAATATTAAAGTCTGACCTGTGGTCAGAATTTTGTGGTCTGGAATATGATGTCTGAATATATTCTGACAAACTCCAGCCATGGTAAGCCACACATCTACAAACACACCCTAAAACAAGCCACACCTATTAACCACACCCTGTTAACGTGGAACCGTCCGTAAAAAAAATTTTTCAAGAAAATTCTAAAAAAATGGAAACCCCACCTATAATAAGCTTCATCTCCACAAACCACACCCTAAAACAAGCCACACCACCAATAAACCGCACCCTGTTAAAGTAAGAGTATCCCTAGAGAAAAAGTCAAATTTTGGCAGCATTGATGGATGGATGGATGGAAATATGTATTAAATGGTATCTCCTCTATATGAAAAAGCCCATCTAGTGGTTGAGGATGGTTGTCATTTCTGCCTTCATGACAGTATGATTTTCCACTTGGGTTTAGGGCAGTGAAGACTAATTACTGAGATCAGATCTACTGGACATTGATGGTTGTGGAACGTCTTCCAGGAGAAATGTCTCAGTCTGATCATTGACAAGTAGAGAAGGTTCCTAATGTATCACGCTCTAAGGCATGAGAGTGGTCGGACAAGCCGGACCAGATGGGACACAAAGCAACAGGATGTTGCCTGTGAGACAGTCAGACATCACACCAGACATATGCAACCCATTAAAGAAATAAGCATCTACAGTTAAGTATCTGGAGCTACATTAGGTTGTGTTATCAGTCTAGAGATAAGGAGCGATTAAAGGAGGAAATGGAGCATACAAAGCGCTATCACGTCAATGGTCGGGCAATTACAAGCACAATAAAACATTAGTCAGTTGGTCCTACAAACACAAGAGGAAGTTGTAGACCCCTTAATGGTGGGTAATTTCTGCCTATGTAATGGTAAAGATAGGAGAATGGTTCCATTAGAGAATGTCCCTGGCGCCCATGAATGGTCAGATCCTCTGAAGATGGGACTGATTGGTGGTCTACTTCATGGGAACTGACCATGGACTGCACTCAACTAAACATTGGCTTCAATATTTTTAGCTCTCATTAGGAGATTATTATCATAAAAGTCTACGATCAGTTGACATTTTGGGCTTTCATCTACAATATGCCAATATATTACCATAGATATTAACACTATGCTAAACAAAGCAAAAGGATGCAAAGAAATTTCAGAAAAAAAAAGAAACCATTTTCACCAACAAAGGTCACAAAACGAATGCACTACAGGATGCAGCAGAGTGCCTTGATAATGGAGGAAGCAACACAGGTGCAAAATACTGATGAACAACCACTCAAAACCTACCAACTCATGGAAGGGATGGTTGGCTAGTATTAGAAATGCACATGGATTAGGCTTGTATAGGGCGCTAGTCACACAGATACGTGTAGTGCACACTGACGGGATTACAGCCTATTGGACACGCCAATACTTTTAGATCATGTGGGCTACATAAATAACTAAAACTATTTCTCTCACTCTCACTTCAAATGATAAACTACTGAAACTAATGAGGCAACTCAAATGGCCTGTTACTAAGAACATAACTGAGTCTTATTAATTTCAGGAATGGACATCACTACAGTGAATTGGATCACGAAAAATAAAGCTGTACTACAACATACCATTTTTTTACATTACTAATGATGTAGTAATGTCCACTATACAATATAGCTACCACAATACTGCCCCTATGACAAAGAATATAACTACTATAATACTGCTCTTATGTACAAGAATATAACTACTATAATACTGCTCCCTATGTACAAGAATATATCTACTATAATACTGCTCCTATGTGCAAGAATATAACTACTATAATACTGTCCCCTATGTACAAGAATATAACTACTATAATACTGCTCCCTATGTACAAGAATATAACTACCATAATACTGCTCCTATGTACAAGAATATAACTACTATAATACTGCCCCCTATGTACAAGAATATAACTACTATAATACTGCCCCTATGTACAAGAATACAACTACTATAATACTGCTCCTATGTACAAGAATATAACTACTATAGTACTGCTCCTATGTACAAGAATATAACTACTATAATACTGCCCCCTATGTACAAGAATATAAATACTATAATACTGCCCCTATGTACAAGAATATAACTACTATAATACTGCTCCTATGTACAAGAATATAACTACTATAATACTGCCCCCTATGTACAAGAATATAAATACTATAATACTGCCCCTATGTACAAGAATATAACTACTATAATACTGCTCCTATGTACAAGAATATAACTACTACAATACTGCTCCTATGTACAAGAATATTACTACTATAATACTGCCCCTATATACAAGAATATAAATACTATAATATTGCCCCTATGTACAAGAATATAACTACTATAATACTGCTCCTATGTACAAGAATATAACTACTATAATACTGCCCCTATGTACAAGAATATAAATACTATAATATTGCCCCTATGTACAAGAATATAACTACTATAATACTGCTCCTATGTACAAGAATATAACTACTACAATACTGCTCCTATGTACAAGAATATTACTACTATAATACTGCTCCTATGTACAAGAATATAACTACTATAATACTGCCGCTATGTACAAGAATATAACTACTATAATACTGCCCCTATGTACAAGAATATAACTACTATAATACTGCTCCTATGTACAAGAATATAACTACTATAATACTGCTCCTATGTACAAGAATATAACTACTATAATACTGCCACTATGTACAAGAATATAACTACTATAATACTGCCACTATGTACAAGAATATAACTACTATAATACTGCTCCTATATACAAGAATATAACTACTATAATACTGCCCCTATGTACAAGAATATAACTACTATAATACTGCCCTCTATGTACAAGAATATAACTACTATAATACTGCTCCTATGTACAAGAATATAACTACTATAATACTGCCCTCTATGTACAAGAATATAACTACTATAATACTGCCCCCTATGTACAAGAATATAACTACTATAATACTGCCCCCTATGTACAAGAATATAACTACTATAAGACTGCCCCTATGTACAAGACTATAACTACTATAATACTACCCCGTATGTACAAGACTATAGCTACTATAATAATGCACCTATGTACAAGAATATAACTGCTATAATACTGCCCCCTATGTACAAGAAAATAACTACTATAATACTGCCACCTATGTACAAGAATATAACTACTATAATACTGCTCCTATGTACAAGAATATACTGTAACTACTATAATACTGCCACTATGTACAAGAATATAACTACTATAAGACTGCCCTTTTGTACAAGACTATAACTACTACAATACTGCCCCTATGTACAAGAATATAACTACTATAATACTGCCCCTATGTACAAGAATATAACTACTATAATACTGCTCCTATGTACAAGAATATAACTACTATAATACTGCCCCTATGTACAAGAATATAACTACTATAATACTGCTCCTATGTACAAGAATATAACTACTATAATACTGCCCCCTAAGTACAAGAATATAACTACTATAATACTGCCCCCATGTACAAGAATATAACTACTATAATACTGCCCCCTATGTACAAGAAAATAACTACTATAATACTGCCCCTTATGTACAAAAATATAACTACTATAATACTGCTCCTATGTACAAGAATATAACTACTATAAGACCGCCCTTTTGTACAAGACTATAACTACTGTAATACTGCCCCCTATGTACAAAAATATAACTACTATAAGACTGCCCCTATGTACAAGACTATAACTACTATAATACTACCCCGTATGTACAAGACTATAGCTACTATAATAATGCACCTATGTACAAGAATATAACTGCTATAATACTGCCCCCTATGTACAAGAAAATAACTACTATAATACTGCCACCTATGTACAAGAATATAACTACTATAGTACTGCTCCTATGTACAAGAATATACTGTAACTACTATAATACTGCCACTATGTACAAGACTATAACTACTACAATACTGCCCCTATGTACAAGAATATAACTACTATAATACTGCCCCTATGTACAAGAATATAACTACTATAATACTGCTCCTATGTACAAGAATATAACTACTATAATACTGCCCCTATGTACAAGAATATAACTACTATAATACTGCTCCTATGTACAAGAATATAACTACTATAATACTGCCCCCTAAGTACAAGAATATAACTACTATAATACTGCCCCCATGTACAAGAATATAACTACTATAATACTGCCCCCTATGTACAAGAAAATAACTACTATAATACTGCCCCTTATGTACAAAAATATAACTACTATAATACTGCTCCTATGTACAAGAATATAACTACTATAAGACCGCCCTTTTGTACAAGACTATAACTACTGTAATACTGCCCCTATGTACAAGAATATAACTACTGTTATGTTCTGCTACCAAAGCTAAGGAAAGAGAGGAGATCTGTCCCTACTATAAGACTCAGCTGAATCCCTACGATGTAACAGGGAACCTGATCCTGCGATCAGACCTGCTAAAGTCCTAATCTAGTCTGTACGGAGACCTATAGATGTGAGGAGGGAATCCCTACAAGTACTAAGGACTGGGAGGAATATGGGACACCTCCTAACAGAAATAGTAGCAGACAGACGAACAAACAAAATAGATAGAACATAGAGGTCCGTAGACCAAGCAAACTAACAGAGTTAGATACAGAGCACAGGCTAGCTAGAAAGTAGATATACAATGAAGTCCAGCAAAGCCAGAAGGGCGGAGCAGGATTAAATAGGCCAACAAGGTCATGTGACCAGCAAAGGAAAAAAAACCTAACAGCAAGGTTCTAACAGTACCCCCCCTTCTAAGAGGATCCTCCGGATCCCCTAGGACCAGGCTTATCAGGAAATCTCCTGTGAAACGCTCTGATAAGTCTGGACGCGGAAACATCATCTGACCTCACCCAAGAGTTATCCTCGGGTCCGAAACCTTTCCAGGCCACAAGATACTGCAAACTACCTCTATACCGTCTAGAGTCAAGGATGCGAGAAATTTCATATTCCCCGTCCTCCACCACCGGAGGAACAGAGGCAGAGGCGTCACCATCCGACACAACAGCTTTTTTTAACAGAGAGACATGAAAGACCGGATTAATTCTCCAGGAGGTAGGAACCTCCAACCTAACAGCAGATTGGTTGACAACCTGAAGCACCTTAAAGGGCCCTACAAACTTGGGACCCAATTTCTTAGAAGGAATCCTCAACCGCAGATTCCTAGAGGACAACCAAACCATGTCACCAACAGCGAACAAAACCTCCTGTCGTTTCCTATCAAAGTAGTCTTTAGATTTTCTGTTGGCCTCCTGAAGATTACCACGCACATCCGTCCAAACTCTTTCCAAATCACCGGAAAAATTCTCCTCCTCAGGCACGGCAGATCCCAACTTGGAGAACGACCCAAACGACGGATGTCTCCCAGAACAACAAAAAAAAGGCGAACAACCAGCAGAAGAAGATGTATGATTGTTCAGAGCAAATTCGGCAAGTGGCAGAAACTCAGACCACCCCTCTTGATTGTCTGCCACAAAACAACGCAAGAACTGCTCAACATCCTGGTTTTTCCTTTCTGTCTGGCCATTAGATTCAGGATGATATCCGGACGAAAACGACAAATGAATTCCCAACCTGTCACAAAAGGCACGCCAAAAACGAGCCACGAACTGAGGACCCCTATCAGAAACAATGTCAGTAGGAACGCCATGAAGTCTGACAATTTCCTTGACAAAGGCCTTAGCGAGAGTTTTAGCGCAGGGCAGTTTGACGAAGGGAACCAAGTGACACATCTTGCTAAAACGGTCCACGACCACCCAGATGACAGTAAAACCCTCAGAGGAGGGAAGGTCAGTTATAAAGTCCATAGCCAAATGTGTCCAAGGAGCACTGGGGACCTCCAAAGGACAAAGCAACCCCGCAGCAGGAGTATGTGAGGACTTAGATCTAGCACATATAGTACATTGGCGCACCCACTTAATGACTTCCTTCTGCCATCCAGGCCACCAAAAACTGCGACCCACCAGTCTCTTGGTCTCAGAGATTCCGGGATGACCTGCCAACCGAGATTCGTGACACTCAACAAACAAATCTCTCCTAAAGGTCCCAGGCACAAACAACCTCTCATGAGGAGTGTTAGATGGAGCATTCTCCTGAGCTTTAAGAATCTCATCTTCCAAAACGGAGTCTAAAGCAGCTATCACAACACCTTCTTGTAAAATGTTTTCCTCTTTCTCAGCACCGACTATGGGAGAAAAACTGCGAGACAAGGCATCCGCCTTAACATTCTTAGTACCAGGGATGTAAGTAACGGAGAAATTAAACCGCGAGAAAAACAGTGCCCACCTAGCCTGACGGGCATTCAGGCGCTTGGCAGCATCAAGATATATCAGATTTTTATGATCCGTAAGAACCTGAACGGGAAATTCCGCACCTTCCAAGAAGTGGCGCCAGTGTTCAAATGCGAGTTTAATAGCCAATAATTCCCGATTACCAATATCGTAATTCAGTTCAGTCTCCGAAAATTTTTTTGAAAAAAAGGCACAGGGATGTAATCCATCCCCGTTATCCTGAGACAATACTGCGCCAACCCCCACAGAGGAAGCATCAACCTCAACCAAAAACGGCCTAGTAACATCAGGCTGCATAAGGATGGGAGCAGAGGTGAACCTCTCCTTGAGATACACAAAAGCTTCAATGGCCTCAGAAGACCACTGAACCGCATCAGCACCTTTCCTGGTGAGATCAGTCAGAGGTTTGACAATACTAGAAAATTTTTTTATGAATTTTCTGTAGTAATTGGCGAAACCCAAAAACCTCTGTATCGATTTCAAACCAATAGGCCTAGGCCATTCCTGCACAGCCTGAACCTTAACCGGATCCATCTCAAAACCTTTGCTGGAGATAATGTAGCCCAAAAAACTAATTCTCTGTACAGCGAACTCACATTTCTCCAGCTTAGCAAAAAGCGAATTGTCCATTAATAACTGTAATACCTCACGCACGCTCCGCCAATGAGACTCCAGATCTGGCGAATAAATCAAAATGTCATCCAAATACACAACCACATTTTTACCGATCAAAGGTCTAAGGATGTCATTAATCAGATTCTGAAAAAATGCAGGAGCATTAGTAAGACCAAAAGGCATAACCAGATTCTCAAAATGACCCACAGGAGTGTTAAAAGCAGTCTTCCATTCATCACCCTCCTTCATGCGCAACAGATTGTATGCCCCCTTAAGGTCAATTTTAGAGAACCACTTGGCCCCCAATAACTGGTTAAACAGATCAGGAATCAATGGCAGTGGGTAAGGATTGCGTACCGTAATTTTGTTAATCTCACGAAAATCCAGACAAGGACGTAAACCGCCGTCCTTTTTTTTTACAAAAAAAAATCCAACCGCCACAGGAGACTTAGAGGGCCTAATGTGACCGGCGGCCAAACTTGTCTGTATGTATTCCTCCAAAGCCTTCCTCTCAGGAATGGTAAGGTTAAATAAACGACTTTTAGGAAGAGTCGCTCCAGGGACAAATTCAATAGAACAATCATAGTCTCTATGGGGAGGCAAAACCTGCGATTCCTTCTCAGAAAAAACTCTCCAAAAATCCTGAATAGGAACAGGCAATTCTCCCCTATCCAAAGCTGCAATACGCCCGTTACAACACTTGTCATAACATTTATGGCTCCAGGATTTAATTTCACTGGTAGACCAATCCAGTACAGGATTGTGAAATTTTAACCAGGGCAAACCCAATATTACTGGAGAAGGCAAGTTATTCAACACTACCAAATCCAATTTCTCATGGTGAACACCATTAATAGTGAGAGGAAATTCACTGACCTTGAGAGTAATATTCTTCAAAGGGGAGCCATCCACAGAAACCACAGCAATGGGGGATGATAAAGGTTCGGGTTTTAAATTGAGTCTTTCCAAGAATCCCCCATCAATTACATTCAGTGTAGACCCGCAATCAACAAACACCCGAAATTCCATTAATTTTTCCTGAGCAATCGTGGAAGCAGCTAAAAATATACCCTTGGAATTTAAACAGGCAATACGGGCGTGACTGACCATTTTTTTTTCTTTCTTCATACGAAGCTCACAGCCTTTAATCAAATGACCAGATTTTCCGCAATAGAAACACAAGCCTTCTGAAAAACGACGGTCTTTTTCTTGAGAGCGAGGTGCCACCGATCCAATCTCCATCGGTTCACCACTGTTAGTACACACATTATCATAACCAGAAACTGACATAGCAGAGGATTTGCTCTCATTAACCCTAGCACGCAGTCTTCTATCCACCCGTATAGCTAATTGCATAGCCTGTTGCAAATCCTCAGGTGTAGGATAAGCAATTAGCAGGTCTTTAACCCTTTCACTGAGCCCAGCAAGAAATAGACTTTTCAGAGCAGAATCGTTCCACCCTGTTTGAGTGGACCAACGACGAAAATGAGTACAATATTTTTCGACATTACCTGATCCTTGTTTTAAACGTCTCAACTCAGTCTCAGCTGATGCCACACGGTCAGGATCATCATATAATAGTCCTAAAGCATAAAAAAAAACTATCCACTGATCTGAAGCATGTATCACTAGGTTGCAAAGAAAAGGCCCACTCCTGAGGCTCTTTGCGCAAAAGTGACATTATGAACCCTACGCGCTGGGATTCATCCCCAGAGGACTTGGGTCTCAAACGAAAATACAATAAGCAAGCATTTTTAAATGAAAAAAATTCTCGGTGTTCACCAAAAAACAAATCCGGCAAACATACCTTAGGCTCCAAGAAATATGCTCCAGGACAGTTACTCACGTGCTGACGGAGCTCGGCCACTTCCAGAGAGAGTCCCTGCAGGTGTTTAGCCAAATCCTGAACCGACACCATGATGGAACAAAAAAAAAAAAAAAAAAAAAATCTTTCCTTAGAGAATTTGCAGGCTGGACTTACTGTTATGTTCTGCTACCAAAGCTAAGGAAAGAGAGGAGATCTGTCCCTACTATAAGACTCAGCTGAATCCCTACGATGTAACAGGGAACCTGATCCTGCGATCAGACCTGCTAAAGTCCTAATCTAGTCTGTACGGAGACCTATAGATGTGAGGAGGGAATCCCTACAAGTACTAAGGACTGGGAGGAATATGGGACACCTCCTAACAGAAATAGTAGCAGACAGACGAACAAACAAAATAGATAGAACATAGAGGTCCGTAGACCAAGCAAACTAACAGAGTTAGATACAGAGCACAGGCTAGCTAGAAAGTAGATATACAATGAAGTCCAGCAAAGCCAGAAGGGCGGAGCAGGATTAAATAGGCCAACAAGGTCATGTGACCAGCAAAGGAAAAAAAACCTAACAGCAAGGTTCTAACAACTACTATAATACTGCCCCTATGTCCAAAAATATAACTACTATAATACTGCTCCTATGTACAAGAATATAACTACTATAAGACCGCCCTTTTGTACAAGACTATAACTACTATAATACTGCCACTATGTACAAGAATATAACTACTATAATACTGCCCCTATGTACAAGAATATAACTACTATAATACTGCCCCTATGTACAAGAATATAACTACTATAATACTGCTCCTATGTACAAGAATATGACTACTATAATACTGCCCCTATGTACAAGAATATAAGTACTATAATACTGCTCCTATGTGCAAGAATATAACTACTATAATACTGCCCCTATGTACAAGAATATAACTACTATAATACTGCTCCTATGTACACGAATATAACTACTATAATACTGCCCCTATGTACAAGAATATAACAACTATAATACTGCTCCTATGTACAAGAATATAACTACTATAATACTGCCCCTATGTACAAGAATATAACTACTATAATATTGCCCCTATGTACAAGAATATAACTACTATAATACTGCTCCTATGTACAAGAATTTAACTACCATAATACTGCCCCTATGTACAAGAATATAGTTACTATAATACTGCCCCTATGTACAAGAATATAACTACTATAAGACTGCCCCTATGTACAAGACTATAACTACTATAATACTAACCCTATGTACAAGACTATAGCTACTATAATACTGCACCTATGTACAAGAATATAACTGCTATAATACTGCCCCCTATGTACAAGAAAATAACTACTATAATACTGCCACCTATGTACAAGAATATAACAACTATAATACTGCTCCTATGTACAAGAATATACTGTAACTACTATAATACTTCCACTATGTACAAGAATATATCTACTATAAGACTGCCCTTTTGTGCAAGACTATAACTACTAGAATACTGCCCCTATGTACAAGAATATAACTACTATAATACTGCTCCTATGTACAAGAATATAACTACTATAATACTGCCCCTATGTACAAGAATATAACTACTATAATACTGCTCCTATGTACAAGAATATAACTACTATAATACTGCCCCCTATGTACAAGAATATAACTACTATAATACTGCCCCCATGTACAAGAATATAACTACTATAATACTGCTCCTATGTACAAGAATATAACTACTATAATACTGCCCCCTATGTACAAGAATATAACTACTATAATACTGCCCCTATGTACAAGAATATAACTACTATAATACTGCCCCCTATTTACAAGAATATAACTACTATAAGACTGCCCCTATGTACAAGACTATAACTACTATAATACTGCCCCCTATGTACAAGAATATAACTACTATAATACTGCTCCTATGTACAAGAATATAACTACTATAATACTGACCCCTATGTACAAGAAAATAACTACTATAATACTGCCCCCTATGTACAAGAATATAACTACTATAATACTGCTCCTATGTACAAGAATAAAACTACTATAATACTGCCCCCTATGTACAAGAATATAACTACTATAATACTGCCCCTATGTACAAAAATATAACTACTATAATACTGCTCCTATGCACAAGAATATAACTACTATAATACTGCCCCTATGTACAAGAATATAACTACTATAATACTGCTCCTATGTACAAGAATATAACTACTATAATACTGCCCCCTATGTACAAGAATATAACTACTATAATACTGCCCCCATGTACAAGAATATAACTACTATAATACTGCCCCCTATGTACAAGAAAATAACTACTATAATACTGCCCCCTATGTAAAAAAATATAACTACTATAATACTGCTCCTATGTACAAGAATATAACTACTATAAGACCGCCCTTTTGTACAAGACTATAACTATTATAATACTGCCCCTATGTCCAAGAATATAACTACTATAATACTGCCCCTATGTACAAAAATATAACTACTACAATACTGCTCCTATGTACAAGAATATAACTACAATAAGACCGCCCTTTTGTACAAGACTATAACCACTATAATACTGCCCCTATGTACAAGAATATAACTACTATAATACTGCCCCTATGTACAAGAATATAACTACTATAATACTGCTCCTATGTACAAGAATATGACTACTATAATACTGCCCCTATGTACAAGAATATAAGTACTATAATACTGCTCCTATGTGCAAGAATATAACTACAATAATACTGCCCCTATGTACAAGAATATAACTACTATAATACTGCTCCTATGTACACGAATATAACTACTATAATACTGCCCCTATGTACAAGAATATAACTACTATAATACTGCTCCTATGTACAAGAATATAACTACTATAATACTGCCCCTATGTACAAGAATATAACTACTATAATACTGCCCCTATGTACAAGAATATAACTACTATAATACTGCTCCTATGTACAAGAATTTAACTACCATAATACTGCCCCTATGTACAAGAATATAGTTACTATAATACTGCCCCTATGTACAAGAATATAACTACTATAATACTGCCCCTATGTACAAGAATATAACTACTATAATACTGCCCCCTATGTACAAGAATATAACTACTATAATACTGCCCCCTATGTACAAGAATATAACTACTATAATACTGCCCCCTATGTACAAGAATATAACTACTATAAGACTGCCCCTATGTACAAGACTATAACTACTATAATACTACCCCCTATGTACAAGACTATAGCTACTATAATACTGCACCTATGTACAAGAATATAACTGCTATAATACTGCCCCCTATGTACAAGAAAATAACTACTATAATACTGCCACCTATGTACAAGAATATAACTACTATAATACTGATCCTATGTACAAGAATATACTGTAACTACTATAATACTGCCACTATGTACAAGAATATATCTACTATAAGACTGCCCTTTTGTACAAGACTATAACTACTACAATACTGCCCCTATGTACAAGAATATAACTACTATAATACTGCCCCTATGTACAAGAATATAACTACTATAATACTGCTCCTATATAAAAGAATATAACTACTATAATACTGCCCCTATGTACAAGAATATAACTACTATAATACTGCTCCTATGTACAAGATTATAACTATTATAATACTGCCCCCTATGTACAAGAATATAACTACTATAATATTGCCCCATGTACAAGAATATAACTACTATAATACTGCTCCTATGTACAAGAATATAACTACTATAATACTGCCCCCTATGTACAAGAATATAACTACTATAATACTGCCCCTATGTACAAGAATATAACTACTATAATACTGCCCCCTATTTACAAGAATATAACTACTATAAGACTGCCCCTATGTACAAGACTATAACTACTATAATACTGCCCCCTATGTACAAGAATATAACTACTATAATACTGCCCATATGTACAAGAATATAACTACTATAATACTGCCCCCTATGTACAAGAAAATAACTACTATAATACTGCCCCCTATGTACAAGAATATAACTACTATAATACTGCTCCTATGTACAAGAATAAAACTACTATAATACTGCCCCCTATGTACAAGAATATAACTACTATAAGACTGCCCTTTTGTACAAGACTAGAACTACTATAATGCTGCCCCCTATGTACAAGAATATAAATACTATAATACTGCCCCTATGTACAAGAATATAACTACTATAATACTGCCCCCTATGTACAAGAATATAACTACTATAATACTACCTCCTATGTACAAGAATATAGCTAATATAATACTGCCTCTATGTACAAGAATATAACTACTATAATACTGCCCCTATGTACAAGAATATAACTACTATAATACTGCTCCTATGTACAAGAATATAACTACTACAATACTGCTCCTATGTACAAGAATATTACTACTATAATACTGCTCCTATGTACAAGAATATAACTACTATAATACTCCCACTATGTACAAGAATATAACTACTATAATACTGCCCCTATGTATAAGAATATAACTACTATAATACTGCCCCCTATGTACAAGAATATAACTACTATAAGACCGCCCATTTGTACAAGACTATAACTACTATAATACTGCCCCTATGTACAAGAATATAACTACTATAATACTGCCCCTATGTACAAGAATATAACTACTATAATACTGCTCCTATGTACAAGAATATTACTACTATAATACTGCCCCTATGTACAAGAATATAAGTACTATAATACTGCTCCTATGTGCAAGAATATAACTACTATAATACTGCCCCTATGTACAAGAATATAACTACTATAATACTGCTCCTATGTACACGAATATAACTACTATAATACTGCCCCTATGTACAAGAATATAACTACTATAATACTGCTCCTATGTACAAGAATATAACTACTATAATACTGCCCCTATGTACAAGAATATAACTACTATAATATTGCCCCTATGTACAAGAATATAACTACTATAATACTGCTCCTATGTACAAGAATTTAACTACCATAATACTGCCCCTATGTACAAGAATATAGTTACTATAATACTGCCCCTATGTACAAGAATATAACTACTATAATACTGCCCCTATGTACAAGAATATAACTACTATAATACTGCCCCCTATGTACAAGAATATAACTACTATAATACTGCCCCTATGTACAAGAATATAACTACTATAATACTGCCCCCTATGTACAAGAATATAACTACTATAATACTACCTCCTATGTACAAGAATATAGCTACTATAATACTGCCTCTATGTACAAGAATATAACTACTATAATACTGCCCCTATGTACAAGAATATAACTACTATAATACTGCTCCTATGTACAAGAATATAACTACTACAATACTGCTCCTATGTACAAGAATATTACTACTATAATACTGCTCCTATGTACAAGAATATAACTACTATAATACTGCCACTATGTACAAGAATATAACTACTATAATACTGCCCCTATGTATAAGAATATAACTACTATAATACTGCCCCCTATGTACACGAATATAACTACTATAAGACTGCCCTTTTGTACAAGACTATAACTACTATAATACTGCCCCTATGTACAAGAATATAACTACTATAATACTGCCCCTATGTACAAGAATATAACTACTATAATACTGCTCCTATGTACAAGAATATGACTACTATAATACTGCCCCTATGTACAAGAATATAAGTACTATAATACTGCTCCTATGTGCAAGAATATAACTACTATAATACTGCCCCTATGTACAAGAATATAACTACTATAGTACTGCTCCTATGTACAAGAATATAACTACTATAATACTGCCCCTATGTACAAGAATATAGCTACTATAATACTGCTCCTATGTACAAGAATATAACTACTATAATACTGCCCCCTATGTACAAGAATATAACTACTATAATACTGCCCCCATGTACAAGAATATAACTACTATAATACTGCCCCCTATGTACAAGAAAATAACTACTATAATACTGCCCCCTATGTACAAAAATATAACCACTATAATACTGCTCCTATGTACAAGAATATAACTATAATAAGACCGCCCTTTTGTACAAGACTATAACTACTATAATACTGCCCCTATGTACAAGAATATAACTACTATAATACTGCCCCTATGTACAAGAATATAACTACTATAATACTGCTCCTATGTACAAGAATATGACTACTATAATACTGCCCCTATGTACAAGAATATAAGTACTATAATACTGCTCCTATGTGCAAGAATATAACTACTATAATACTGCCCCTATGTACAAGAATATAACTACTATAATACTGCTCCTATGTACACGAATATAACTACTATAATACTGCCCCTATGTACAAGAATATAACTACTATAATACTGCTCCTATGTACAAGAATATAACTACTATAATACTGCCCCTATGTACAAGAATATAACTACTATAATACTGCCCCTATGTACAAGAATATAACTACTATAATACTGCTCCTATGTACAAGAATTTAACTACCATAATACTGCCCCTATGTACAAGAATATAGCTACTATAATACTGCCCCTATGTACAAGAATATAACTACTATAATACTGCCCCTATGTACAAGAATATAACTACTATAATACTGCCCCCTATGTATAAGAATATAACTACTATAATACTGCCCCCTATGTACAAGAATATAACTACTATAATACTGCCCCCTATGTACAAGAATATAACTACTATAAGACTGCCCCTATGTACAAGACTATAACTACTATAATACTACCCCCTATGTACAAGACTATAGCTACTAAAATACTGCACCTATGTACAAGAATATAACTGCTATAATACTGCCCCCTATGTACAAGAAAATAACTACTATAATACTGCCACCTATGTACAAGAATATAACTACTATAATACTGCTCCTATGTACAAGAATATACTGTAACTACTATAATACTGCCACTATGTACAAGAATATATCTACTATAAGACTGCCCTTTTGTACAAGGCTATAACTACTACAATACTGCCCCTATGTACAAGAATATAACTACTATAATACTGCCCCTATGTACAAGAATATAACTACTATAATACTGCTCCTATGTACAAGAATATAACTACTATAATACTGCTCCTATGTACAAGATTATAACTACTATAATACTGCCCCCTATGTACAAGAATATAACTACTATAATACTGCCCCCATGTACAAGAATATAACTACTATAATACTGCTCCTATGTACAAGTATATAACTACTATAATACTGCCCCCTATGTACAAGAATATAACTACTATAATACTGCCCCCATGTACAAGATTATAACTACTATAATACTGCCCCCTATTTACAAGAATATAACTACTATAAGACTGCCCCTATGTACAAGACTATAACTACTATAATACTGCCCCCTATGTACAAGAATATAACTACTATAATACTGCCCCTATGTACAAGAATATAACTACTATAATACTGCCCCCTATGTACAAGAATATAACTACTATAATATTGCCCCCTATGTACAAGAATATAACTACTATAAGACTGCCCCTATGTACAAGACTATAACTACTATAATACTACCCCCTATGTACAAGACTATAGCTACTATAATACTGCACCTATGTACAAGAATATAACTGCTATAATACTGCCCCCTATGTACAAGAAAATAACTACTATAATACTGCCACCTATGTACAAGAATATAACTGCTATAATACTGCTCCTATGTACAAGAATATACTGTAACTACTATAATACTGCCACTATGTACAAGAATATATCTACTATAAGACTGCCCTTTTGTACAAGACTATAACTACTAGAATACTGCCCCTATGTACAAGAATATAACTACTATAATACTGCCCCTATGTACAAGAATATAACTACTATAATACTGCTCCTATGTACAAGAATATAACTACTATAATACTGCCCCTATGTACAAGAATATAACTACTATAATACTGCTCCTATGTACAAGAATATAACTAGTATAATACTGCCCCCTATGTACAAGAATATAACTACTATAATACTGCCCCCATGTACAAGAATATAACTACTATAATACTGCTCCTATGTACAAGAATATAACTACTATAATACTGCCCCCTATGTACAAGAATATAACTACTATAATACTGCCCCTATGTACAAGAATATAACTACTATAATACTGCCCCCTATGTACAAGAAAATAACTACTATAATACTGCCCCCTATGTACAAGAATATAACTACTATAATACTGCTCCTATGTACAAGAATAAAACTACTATAATACTGCCCCCTATGTACAAGAATATAACTACTATAAGACTGCCCTTTTGTACAAGACTAGAACTACTATAATGCTGGCCCCTATGTACAAGAATATAACTACTATAATACTGCCCCTATGTACAAGAATATAACTACTATAATACTGCTCCTATGTACAAGAATATAACTACTATAATACTGCTCCTATGTACAAGAATATAACTACTATAATACTGCCCCCTATGTACAAGAATATAACTACTATAATACTGCCCCGCTACAAGAATATAACTACTATAATACTGCCCCCTATGTACAATAAAATAACTCCTATAATACTGCCCCCTATGTACAAAAATATAACCACTATAATACTGCTCCTATGTACAAGAATATAACTACTATAAGACCGCCCTTTTGTACAAGACTATAACTACTATAATACTGCCCCTATGTACAAGAATATAACTACTATAATACTGCCCCTATGTACAAAAATATAACTACTATAATACTGCTCCTATGTACAAGAATATAACTACAATAAGACCGCCCTTTTGTACAAGACTATAACTACTATAATACTGCCCCTATGTACAAGAATATGACTACTATAATACTGCCCCTATGTACAAGAATATAAGTACTATAATACTGCTCCTATGTGCAAGAATATAACTACTATAATACTGCCCCTATGTACAAGAATATAACTACTATAATACTGCTCCTATGTACACGAATATAACTACTATAATACTGCCCCTATGTACAAGAATATAACTACTATAATACTGCTCCTATGTACAAGAATATAACTACTATAATACTGCCCCTATGTACAGGAATATAACTACTATAATACTGCCCCTATGTACAAGAATATAACTACTATAATACTGCTCCTATGTACAAGAATATAACTACTATAATACTGCCCCTATGTACAAGAATATAACTACTATAATACTGCTCCTATGTACAAGATTATAACTACCATAATACTGCCCCCTATGTACAAGAATATAACTACTATAATACTGCCCCCATGTACAAGAATATAACTACTATAATACTGCTCCTATGTACAAGAATATAACTACTATAATACTGCCCCCTATGTACAAGAATATAACTACTATAATACTGCCCCTATGTACAAGAATATAACTACTATAATAGTGCCCCCTATTTACAAGAATATAACTACTATAAGACTGCCCCTATGTACAAGACTATAACTACTATAATACTGCCCCCTATGTACAAGAATATAACTACTATAATACTGCCCCTATGTACAAGAATATAACTACTATAATACTGCCCCCTATGTACAAGAAAATAACTACTATAATACTGCCCCCTATGTACAAGAATATAACTACTATAATACTGCTCCTATGTACAAGAATAAAACTACTATAATACTGCCCCCTATGTACAAGAATATAACTACTATAAGACTGCCCTTTTGTACAAGACTAGAACTACTATAATGCTGCCCCCTATGTACAAGAATATAACTACTATAATACTGCCCCTATGTACAAGAATATAACTACTATAATACTGCCCCCTATGTACAAGAATTTAACTACTATAATACTACCTCCTATGTACAAGAAAATAGCTACTATAATACTGCCTCTATGTACAAGAATATAACTACTATAATACTGCCCCTATGTACAAGAATATAACTACTATAATACTGCCCCTATGTACAAGAATATAACTACTATAATACTACCTCCTATGTACAAGAATATATCTACTATAATACTGCTCCTATGTACAAGAATATAACTACTATAATACTGCCCCCTATGTACAAGAATATTACTACTATAATACTGCTCCTATGTACAAGAATATAACTACTATAATACTGCTCCTATGTACAAGAATATAACTACTATAATACTGCTCCTATGCACAAGAATATAACTACTATAATACTGCTCCTATATACAAGAATATAACTACTATAATACTGCCCCTATGTACAAGAATATAACTACTATAATACTGCCCCTATGTACAAGAATATAACTACTATAATACTGCTCCTATGTACAAGAATATAACTACTACAATACTGCTCCTATATACAAGAATATTACTACTATAATACTGCTCCTATGTACAAGAATATAACTACTATAATACTGCCACTATGTACAAGAATATAACTACTATAATACTGCCCCTATGTACAAGAATATAACTACTATAATACTGCCCCCTATGTACAAGAATATAACTACTATAATACTGCCCCTATGTACAAGAATATAACTACTATAATACTGCCCCTATGTACAAGAATATAAATACTATAATACTGCCCCTATGTACAAGAATATAACTACAATAATACTGCTCCTATGTACAAGAATATAACTACTACAATACTGCTCCTATGTACAAGAATATTACTACTATAATACTGCTCCTATGTACAAGAATATAACTACTATAATACTGCCCCTATGTACAAGAATATAAATACTATAATATTGCCCCTATGTACAAGATATTAACTACTATAATACTGCTCCAATGTACAAGAATATAACTACTATAATACTGCTCCTATGTACAAGAATATAACTACTATAATACTGCCACTATGTACAAGAATATAACTACTATAATACTGCTCCGATATACAAGAATATAACTACTATAATACTGCCCCTATGTACAAGAATATAAATACTATAATATTGCCCCTATGTACAAGAATATAACTACTATAACACTGCTCCTATGTACAAGAATATAACTACTATAATACTGCTCCTATGTACAAGAATATAACTACTATAATACTGCCACTATGTACAAGAATATGACTACTATAATACTGCCACTATGTACAAGAATATAACTACTATAATACTGCTATATACAAGAATATAACTACTATAATACTGCCCCTATGTACAAGAATATAACTACTATAATACTGCCCCTATGTACAAGAATATAACTACTATAATACTGCTCCTATGGACAAGAATATAACTACTATAATACTGCTCCTATGTACAAGAATATAACTACTACAATACTGCTCCTATGTACAAGAATATAACTTCTATAATACTGCCCCTATGTACAAGAATATAACTACTATAATACTGCCCTCTATGTACAAGAATATAACTACTATAATACTGCTCCTATGTACAAGAATATGACTACTATAATACTGCCCTCTATGTACAAGAATATAACTACTATAATACTGCTCCTATGTACAAGAATATAACTACTATAATACTGCTCCTATGTACAAGAATATAACTACTATAATACTGCCCCTATGTACAAGAATATAACTACTATAATACTGCCCTCTATGTACAAGAATATAACTACTATAATACTGCTCCTATGTACAAGAATATAACTACTATAATACTGCCCTCTATGTACAAGAATATAACTACTATAATACTGCTCCTATGAACAAGAATATAACTACTATAATACTGCTCCTATGTACAAAAATATAACTGCTATAATACTGCTCCTATGAACAAGAATATAACTACTATAATACTGCCCTCTATGTACAAGAATATAACTACTATAATACTGCTCCAATGTACAAGAATATAACTACTATAATACTGCTCCTATGTACAAGAATATAACTACTATAATACTGCCCCCTATGTACAAGAATATAACTACTATAATACTGCCCCCTATGTACAAGAATATAACTACTATAATACTGCCCCCTATGTACAAGAATATAACTACTATAATACTGCTCCTATGTACAAGACTATAACTACTATAATACTGCCCCTATGTACAAGAATATAACTACTATAATACTGCCCCCTATGTACAAGAGTATAACTACTATAATACTGCCCCTATGTACAAGAATATAACTACTATAATACTGCCCCTATGTACAAGAATATAAATACTATAATACTGCCCCTATGTACAAGAATATAACTACTATAATACTGCTCCTATGTACAGGAATATAACTACTACAATACTGCTCCTATGTACAAGAATATTACTACTATAATACTGCTCCTATGTACAAGAATATAACTACTATAATACTGCCCCTATGTACAAGAATATAAATACTATAATATTGCCCCTATGTACAAGAATATAACTACTATAATACTGCTCCTATGTACAAGAATATAACTACTATAATACTGCTCCTATGTACAAGAATATAACTACTATAATACCGCCACTATGTACAAGAATATAACTACTATAATACTGCCCCCTATGTACAAGAATATAACTACTATAATACTGCTCCTATGTACAAGAATAAAACTACTATAATACTGCCCCCTATGTACAAGAATATAACTACTATAAGACTGCCCTTTTGTACAAGACTAGAACTACTATAATGCTGCCCCCTATGTACAAGAATATAACTACTATAATACTGCCCCTATGTACAAGAATATAACTACTATAATACTGCCCCCTATGTACAAGAATATAAATACTATAATACTACCTCCTATGTACAAGAATATAGCTACTATAATACTGCCTCTATGTACAAGAATATAACTACTATAATACTGCCCCTATGTACAAGAATATAACTACTATAATACTGCCCCTATGTACAAGAATATAACTACTATAATACTACCTCCTATGTACAAGAATATATCTACTATAATACTGCTCCTATGTACAAGAATATAACTACTATAATACTGCCCCCTATGTACAAGAATATTACTACTATAATACTGCTCCTATGTACAAGAATATAACTACTGTAATACTGCTCCTATGTACAAGAATATAACTACTATAATACTGCTCCTATGTACAAGAATATAACTACTATAATACTGCTCCTATGCACAAGAATATAACTACTATAATACTGCTCCTATATACAAGAATATAACTACTATAATACTGCCCCTATGTACAAGAATATAACTACTATAATACTGCCCCTAGGTACAAGAATATAACTACTATAATACTGCCCCTATGTACAAGAATATAACTACTATAATACTGCTCCTATGTACAAGAATATAACTACTATAATACTGCCACTATGTACAAGAATATAACTACTACAATACTGCCCCTATGTACAAGAATATAGCTACTATAATACTGCCCCCTATGTACAAGAACATAACTACTATAATACTGCCCCTATGTACAAGAATATAACTACTATAATACTGCCCCCTATGTACAAGAATATAACTACTATAATACTGCCCCTATGTACAAGAATATAACTACTATAATACTGCCCCTATGTACAAGAATATAAATACTATAATACTGCCCCTATGTACAAGAATATAACTACTATAATACTGCTCCTATGTACAAGAATATAACTACTACAATAATGCTCCTATGTACAAGAATATTACTACTATAATACTGCTCCTATGTACAAGAATATAACTACTATAATACTGCCCCTATGTACAAGAATATCAATACTATAATATTGCCCCTATGTACAAGAATATAACTACTATAATACTGCTCCTATGTACAAGAATATAACTACTATAATACTGCTCCTATGTACAAGAATATAACTACTATAATACTGCCACTATGTACAAGAATATAACTACTATAATACTGCCACTATGTACAAGAATATAACTACTATAATACTGATCCTATATACAAGAATATAACTACTATAATACTGCCCCTATGTACAAGAATATAAATACTATAATATTGCCCCTATGTACAAGAATATAACTACTATAATACTGCTCCTATGTACAAGAATATAACTACTATAATACTGCTCCTATGTACAAGAATATAACTACTATAATACTGCCACTATGTACAAGAATATAACTACTATAATACTTCCACTATGTACAAGAATATAACTACTATAATACTGCTCCTATATACAAGAATATAACTACTATAATACTGCCCCTATGTACAAGAATATAACTACTATAATACTGCCCCTATGTACAAGAATATAACTAATATAATACTGCTCCTATGTACAAGAATATAACTACTATAATACTGCTCCTATGTACAAGAATATAACTACTATAATACTGCCCCTATGTACAAGAATATAACTACTATAATACTGCCCTCTATGTACAAGACTATAACTACTATAATACTGCTCCTATGTACAAGAATATAACTACTATAATACTGCCCTCTATGTACAAGAATATAACTACTATAATACTGCTCCTATGTACAAGAATATAACTACTATAATACTGCTCCTATGTACAAAAATATAACTGCTATAATACTGCTCCTATGTACAAGAATATAACTACTATAATACTGCCATCTATGTACAAGAATATAACTACTATAATACTGCTCCTATGTACAAGAATATAACTACTATAATACTGCCCCTATGTACAAGAATATAACTACTATAATACTGCCCCCTATGTACAAGAATATAACTACTATAATACTGCCCCTATGTACAAGAATATAACTACTATAATACTGCCCCTATGTACAAGAATATAACTACTATAATACTGCCCCTATGTACAAGAATATAAATACTATAATACTGCCCCTATGTACAAGAATATAACTACTATAATACTGCTCCTATGTACAAGAATATAACTAATACAATACTGCTCCTATGTACAAGAATATTACTACTATAATACTGCTCCTATGTACAAGAATATAACTACTATAATACTGCCCCTATGTACAAGAATATAACTACTATAATATTGCCCCTATGTACAAGAATATAACTACTATAATACTGCTCCTATGTACAAGAATATAACTACTATAATACTGCTCCTATGTACAATAATACAACTCCTATAATACTGCCACTATGTACAAGAATATAACTACTATAATACTGCCACTATGTACAAGAATATAACTACTATAATACTGATCCTATATACAAGAATATAACTACTATAATACTGCCCCTATGTACAAGAATATAAATACTATAATATTGCCCCTATGTACAAGAATATAACTACTATAATACTGCTCCTATGTACAAGAATATAACTACTATAATACTGCTCCTATGTACAAGAATATAACTACTATAATACTGCCACTATGTACAAGAATATAACTACTATAATACTGCCACTATGTACAAGAATATAACTACTATAATACTGCTCCTATATACAAGAATATAACTACTATAATACTGCCCCTATGTACAAGAATATAACTACTATAATACTGCCCCCATGTACAAGAATATAACTACTATAATACTGCTCCTATGTACAAGAATATAACTACTATAATACTGCTCCTATGTACAAGAATATAACTACTACAATACTGCTCCTATGTACAAGAATATAACTACTATAATACTGCCCCTATGTACAAGAACATAACTACTATAATACTGCCCTCTATGTACAAGAATATAACTACTATAATACTGCTCCTATGTACAAGAATATAACTACTATAATACTGCCCTCTATGTACAAGAATATAACTACTATAATACTGCTCCTATGTACAAGAATATAACTACTATAATACTGCCTTCTATGTACAAGAATATAACTATTATAATACTGCTCCTATGTACAAGAATATAACTACTATAATACTGCTCCTATGTACAAAAATATAACTGCTATAATACTGCTCCTATGTACAAGAATATAACTACTATAATACTGCACTCTATGTACAAGAATATAACTACTATAATACTGCTCCTATGTACAAGAATATAACTACTATAATACTGCTCCTATGTACAAGAATATAACTACTATAATACTGCCCCCTATGTACAAGAATATAACTACTATAATACTGCCCCCTATGTACAAGAATATAACTACTATAATACTGCCCCCTATGTACAAGAATATAACTACTATAAGACTGCCCCTATGTACAAGACTATAACTACTATAATACTACCCCCTATGTACAAGACTATAGCTACTATAATACTGCACCTATGTACAAGAATATAACTGCTATAATACTGCCCCCTATGTACAAGAAAATAACTACTATAATACTGCCACCTATGTACAAGAATATAACTGCTATAATACTGCTCCTATGTACAAGAATATAACTACTATAATACTGCTCCTATGTACAAGAATATAACTACTATAATACTGCCCCTATGTACAAGAATATAACTACTATAATACTGCCCTCTATGTACAAGACTATAACTACTATAATACTGCTCCTATGTACAAGAATATAACTACTATAATACTGCCCTCTATGTACAAGAATATAACTACTATAATACTGCTCCTATGTACAAGAATATAACTACTATAATACTGCTCCTATGTACAAAAATATAACTGCTATAATACTGCTCCTATGTACAAAAATATAACTACTATAATACTGCCATCTATGTACAAGAATATAACTACTATAATACTGCTCCTATGTACAAGAATATAACTACTATAATACTGCCCCTATGTACAAGAATATAACTACTATAATACTGCCCCCTATGTACAAGAATATAACTACTATAATACTGCCCCTATGTACAAGAATATAACTACTATAATACTGCCCCTATGTACAAGAATATAACTACTATAATACTGCCCCTATGTACAAGAATATAACTACTATAATACTGCCCCTATGTACAAGAATATAACTACTATAATACTGCCCCCTATGTACAAGAATATAACTACTATAATACTGCCCCTATGTACAAGAATATAACTACTATAATACTGCCCCTATGTACAAGAATATAACTACTATAATACTGCCCCTATGTACAAGAATATAAATACTATAATACTGCCCCTATGTACAAGAATATAACTACTATAATACTGCTCCTATGTACAAGAATATAACTAATACAATACTGCTCCTATGTACAAGAATATTACTACTATAATACTGCTCCTATGTACAAGAATATAACTACTATAATACTGCCCCTATGTACAAGAATATAACTACTATAATATTGCCCCTATGTACAAGAATATAACTACTATAATACTGCTCCTATGTACAAGAATATAACTACTATAATACTGCTCCTATGTACAATAATACAACTACTATAATACTGCCACTATGTACAAGAATATAACTACTATAATACTGCCACTATGTACAAGAATATAACTACTATAATACTGATCCTATATACAAGAATATAACTACTATAATACTGCCCCTATGTACAAGAATATAAATACTATAATATTGCCCCTATGTTCAAGAATATAACTACTATAATACTGCTCCTATGTACAAGAATATAACTACTATAATACTGCTCCTATGTACAAGAATATAACTACTATAATACTGCCACTATGTACAAGAATATAACTACTATAATACTGCCACTATGTACAAGAATATAACTACTATAATACTGCTCCTATATACAAGAATATAACTACTATAATACTGCCCCTATGTACAAGAATATAACTACTATAATACTGCCCCCATGTACAAGAATATAACTACTATAATACTGCTCCTATGTACAAGAATATAACTACTATAATACTGCTCCTATGTACAAGAATATAACTACTACAATACTGCTCCTATGTACAAGAATATAACTACTATAATACTGCCCTCTATGTACAAGAATATAACTACTATAATACTGCTCCTATGTACAAGAATATAACTACTATAATACTGCCCTCTATGTACAAGAATATAACTATTATAATACTGCTCCTATGTACAAGAATATAACTACTATAATACTGCTCCTATGTACAAAAATATAACTGGTATAATACTGCTCCTATGTACAAGAATATAACTACTATAATACTGCACTCTATGTACAAGAATATAACTACTATAATACTGCTCCTATGTACAAGAATATAACTACTATAATACTGCTCCTATGTACAAGAATATAACTACTATAATACTGCCCCCTATGTACAAGAATATAACTACTATAATACTGCACCCTATGTACAAGAATATAACTACTATAATACTGCCCCCTATGTACAAGAATATAACTACTATAAGACTGCCCCTATGTACAAGACTATAACTACTATAATACTACCCCCTATGTACAAGACTATAGCTACTATAATACTGCCACCTATGTACAAGAATATAACTGCTATAATACTGCCCCCTATGTACAAGAAAATAACTACTATAATACTGCCACCTATGTACAAGAATATAACTGCTATAATACTGCTCCTATGTACAAGAATATACTGTAACTACTATAATACTGCCACTATGTACAAGAATATATCTACTATAAGACTGCCCTTTTGTACAAGACTATAACTACTAGAATACTGCCCCTATGTACAAGAATATAACTACTATAATACTGCCCCTATGTACAAGAATATAACTACTATAATACTGCTCCTATGTACAAGAATATAACTACTATAATACTGCCCCTATGTACAAGAATATAACTACTATAATACTGCTCCTATGTACAAGAATATAACTAGTATAATACTTCCCCCTATGTACAAGAATATAACTACTATAATACTGCCCCCATGTACAAGAGTATAACTACTATAATACTGCTCCTATGTACAAGAATATAACTACTATAATACTGCCCCCTATGTACAAGAATATAACTACTATAATACTGCCCCTATGTACAAGAATATAACTACTATAATACTGCCCCCTATTTACAAGAATATAACTACTATAAGACTGCCCCATGTACAAGACTATAACTACAATAATACTGCCCCCTATGTACAAGAATATAACTACTAAAATACTGCTCCTATGTACAAGAATATAACTACTATAATACTGCCCCCTATGTACAAGAAAATAACTACTATAATACTGCCCCCTATGTACAAGAATATAACTACTATAATACTGCTCCTATGTACAAGAATAAAACTACTATAATACTGCCCCCTATGTACAAGAATATAACTACTATAAGACTGCCCTTTTGTACAAGACTAGAACTACTATAATGCTGGCCCCTATGTACAAGAATATAACTACTATAATACTGCCCCTATGTACAAGAATATAACTACTATAATACTGCTCCTATGTACAAGAATATAACTACTATAATACTGCTCCTATGTACAAGAATATAACTACTATAATACTGCCCCCTATGTACAAGAATATAACTACTATAATACTGCCCCCATGTACAAGAATATAACTACTATAATACTGCCCCCTATGTACAAGAAAATAACTACTATAATACTGCCCCCTATGTACAAAAATATAACCACTATAATACTGCTCCTATGTACAAGAATATAACTACTATAAGACCGCCCTTTTGTACAAGACTATAACTACTATAATACTGCCCCTATGTACAAGAATATAACTACTATAATACTGCCCCTATGTACAAAAATATAACTACTATAATACTGCCCCTATGTACAAAAATATAACTACTATAATACTGCTCCTATGTACAAGAATATAACTACAATAAGACCGCCCTTTTGTACAAGACTATAACTACTATAATACTGCCCCTATGTACAAGAATATGACTACTATAATACTGCCCCTAGGTACAAGAATATAAGTACTATAATACTGCTCCTATGTGCAAGAATATAACTACTATAATACTGCCCCTATGTACAAGAATATAACTACTATAATACTGCTCCTATGTACACGAATATAACTACTATAATACTGCCCCTATGTACAAGAATATAACTACTATAATACTGCTCCTATGTACAAGAATATAACTACTATAATACTGCCCCCATGTACTAGAATATAACTACTATAATACTGCTCCTATGTACAAGAATATAACTACTATAATACTGCCCCCTATGTACAAGAATATAACTACTAAAATACTGCCCCTATGTACAAGAATATAGCTACTATAATAGGGCCCCCTATTTACAAGAATATAACTACTATAAGACTGCCCCTATGTACAAGACTATAACTACTATAATACTGCTCCTATGTACAAGAATAAAACTACTATAATACTGCCCCCTATGTACAAGAATATAACTACTATAAGACTGCCCTTTTGTACAAGACTAGAACTACTATAATGCTGCCCCCTATGTACAAGAATATAACTACTATAATACTGCCCCTATGTACAAGAATATAACTACTATAATACTGCCCCCTATGTACAAGAATATAACTACTATCATACTACCTCCTATGTACAAGAAAATAGCTACTATAATACTGCCTCTATGTACAAGAATATAACTACCATAATACTGCCCCTATGTACAAGAATATAACTACTATAATACTGCCCCTATGTACAAGAATATAACTACTATACTACCTCCTATGTACAAGAATATATCTACTATAATACTGCTCCTATGTACAAGAATATAACTACTATAATACTGCCCCCTATGTACAAGAATATTACTACTATAATACTGCTCCTATGTACAAGAATATAACTACTGAAATACTGCTCCTATGTAGAAGAATATATCTACTATAATACTGCTCCTATGTACAAGAATATAACTACTATAATACTGCTCCTATGCACAAGAATATAACTACTATAATACTGCTCCTATATACAAGAATATAACTACTATAATACTGCCCCTATGTACAAGAATATAACTACTATAATACTGCCCCTATGTACAAGAATATAACTACTATAATACTGCTCCTATGTACAAGAATATAACTCCTACAATACTGCTCCTATATACAAGAATATTACTACTATAATACTGCTCCTATGTACAAGAATATAACTACTATAATACTGCCACTATGTACAAGAATATAACTACTATAATACTGCCCCTATGTACAAGAATATAACTACTATAATACTGCCCCCTATGTACAAGAATATAACTACTATAATACTGCCCCTATGTACAAAAATATAACTACTATAATACTGCCCCTATGTACAAGAATATAAATACTATAATACTGCCCCTATGTACAAGAATATAACTACAATAATACTGCTCCTATGTACAAGAATATAACTACTACAATACTGCTCCTATGTACAAGAATATTACTACTATAATACTGCTCCTATGTACAAGAATATAACTACTATAATACTGCCCCTATGTACAAGAATATAAATACTATAATATTGCCCCTATGTACAAGAATATAACTACTATAATACTGCTCCAATGTACAAGAATATAACTACTATAATACTGCTCCTATGTACAAGAATATAACTACTATAATACTGCCACTATGTACAAGAATATAACTACTATAATACTGCTCCGATATACAAGAATATAACTACTATAATACTGCCCCTATGTACAAGAATATAAATACTATAATATTGCCCCTATGTACAAGAATATAACTACTATAACACTGCTCCTATGTACAAGAATATAACTACTATAATACTGCTCCTATGTACAAGAATATAACTACTATAATACTGCCACTATGTACAAGAATATGACTACTATAATACTGCCACTATGTACAAGAATATAACTACTATAATACTGCTCCTATATACAAGAATATAACTACTATAATACTGCCCCTATGTACAAGAATATAACTACTATAATACTGCCCCTATGTACAAGAATATAACTACTATAATACTGCTCCTATGTACAAGAATATAACTACTATAATACTGCTCCTATGTACAAGAATATAACTACTACAATACTGCTCCTATGTACAAGAATATAACTACTATAATACTGCCCCTATGTACAAGAATATAACTACTATAATACTGCCCTCTATGTACAAGAATATAACTACTATAATACTGCTCCTATGTACAAGAATATGACTACTATAATACTGCCCTCTATGTACAAGAATATAACTACTATAATACTGCTCCTATGTACAAGAATATAACTACTATAATACTGCTCCTATGTACAAGAATATAACTACTATAATACTGCCCCTATGTACAAGAATATAACTACTATAATACTGCCCTCTATGTACAAGAATATAACTACTATAATACTGCTCCTATGTACAAGAATATAACTACTATAATACTGCCCTCTATGTACAAGAATATAACTACTATAATACTGCTCCTATGAACAAGAATATAACTACTATAATACTGCTCCTATGTACAAAAATATAACTGCTATAATACTGCTCCTATGAACAAGAATATAACTACTATAATACTGCCCTCTATGTACAAGAATATAACTACTATAATACTGCTCCAATGTACAAGAATATAACTACTATAATACTGCTCCTATGTACAAGAATATAACTACTATAATACTGCCCCCTATGTACAAGAATATAACTACTATAATACTGCCCCCTATGTACAAGAATATAACTACTATAATACTGCCCCCTATGTACAAGAATATAACTACTATAATACTGCTCCTATGTACAAGACTATAACTACTATAATACTGCCCCTATGTACAAGAATATAACTACTATAATACTGCCCCCTATGTACAAGAGTATAACTACTATAATACTGCCCCTATGTACAAGAATATAACTACTATAATACTGCCCCTATGTACAAGAATATAAATACTATAATACTGCCCCTATGTACAAGAATATAACTACTATAATACTGCTCCTATGTACAGGAATATAACTACTACAATACTGCTCCTATGTACAAGAATATTACTACTATAATACTGCTCCTATGTACAAGAATATAACTACTATAATACTGCCCCTATGTACAAGAATATAAATACTATAATATTGCCCCTATGTACAAGAATATAACTACTATAATACTGCTCCTATGTACAAGAATATAACTACTATAATACTGCTCCTATGTACAAGAATATAACTACTATAATACTTCCACTATGTACAAGAATATAACTACTATAATACTGCCCCCTATGTACAAGAATATAACTACTATAATACTGCTCCTATGTACAAGAATAAAACTACTATAATACTGCCCCCTATGTACAAGAATATAACTACTATAAGACTGCCCTTTTGTACAAGACTAGAACTGCTATAATGCTGCCCCCTATGTACAAGAATATAACTACTATAATACTGCCCCTATGTACAAGAATATAACTACTATAATACTGCCCCCCATGTACAAGAATATAAATACTATAATACTACCTCCTATGTACAAGAATATAGCTACTATAATACTGCCTCTATGTACAAGAATATAACTACTATAATACTGCCCCTATGTACAAGAATATAACTACTATAATACTGCCCCTATGTACAAGAATATAACTACTATAATACTACCTCCTATGTACAAGAATATATCTACTATAATACTGCTCCTATGTACAAGAATATAACTACTATAATACTGCCCCCTATGTACAAGAATATTACTACTATAATACTGCTCCTATGTACAAGAATATAACTACTGTAATACTGCTCCTATGTACAAGAATATAACTACTATAATACTGCTCCTATGTACAAGAATATAACTACTATAATACTGCTCCTATGCACAAGAATATAACTACTATAATACTGCTCCTATATACAAGAATATAACTACTATAATACTGCCCCTATGTACAAGAATATAACTACTATAATACTGCCCTATGTACAAGAATATAACTACTATAATACTGCCCCTATGTACAAGAATATAACTACTATAATACTGCTCCTATGTACAAGAATATAACTACTATAATACTGCCACTATGTACAAGAATATAACTACTACAATACTGCCCCTATGTACAAGAATATAACTACTATAATACTGCCCCCTATGTACAAGAATATAACTACTATAATACTGCCCCTATGTACAAGAATATAACTACTATAATACTGCCTCTATGTACAAGAATATAAATACTATAATACTGCCCCTATGTACAAGAATATAACTACTATAATACTGCTCCTATGTACAAGAATATAACTACTACAATAATGCTCCTATGTACAAGAATATTACTACTATAATACTGCTCCTATGTACAAGAATATAACTACTATAATACTGCCCCTATGTACAAGAATATCAATACTATAATATTGCCCCTATGTACAAGAATATAACTACTATAATACTGCTCCTATGTACAAGAATATAACTACTATAATACTGCTCCTATGTACAAGAATATAACTACTATAATACTGCCACTATTTACAAGAATATAACTACTATAATACTGCCACTATGTACAAGAATATAACTACTATAATACTGATCCTATATACAAGAATATAACTACTATAATACTGCCCCTATGTACAAGAATATAAATACTATAATATTGCCCATATGTACAACAATATAACTACTATAATACTGCTCCTATGTACAAGAATATAACTACTATAATACTGCTCCTATGTACAAGAATATAACTACTATAATACTGCCACTATGTACAAGAATATAACTACTATAATACTGCCACTATGTACAAGAATATAACTACTATAATACTGCTCCTATATACAAGAATATAACTACTATAATACTGCCCCTATGTAGAAGAATATAACTACTATAATACTGCCCCTATGTACAAGAATATAACTACTATAATACTGCTCCTATGTACAAGAATATAACTACTATAATACTGCTCCTATGTACAAGAATATAACTACTACAATACTGCTCCTATGTACAAGAATATAACTACTATAATACTGCCCTCTATGTACAAGAATATAACTACTATAATACTGCTCCTATGTACAAGAATATAACTACTATAATACTGCCCTCTATGTACAAGAATATAACTACTATAATACTGCTCCTATGTACAAGAATATAACTACTATAATACTGCTCCTATGTACAAGAATATAACTACTATAATACTGCCCCTATGTACAAGAATATAACTACTATAATACTGCCCTCTATGTACAAGACTATAACTACTATAATACTGCTCCTATGTACAAGAATATAACTACTATAATACTGCCCTCTATGTACAAGAATATAACTACTATAATACTGCTCCTATGTACAAGAATATAACTACTATAATACTGCTCCTATGTACAAAAATATAACTGCTATAATACTGCTCCTATGTACAAGAATATAACTACTATAATACTGCCATCTATGTACAAGAATATAACTACTATAATACTGCTCCTATGTACAAGAATATAACTACTATAATACTGCCCCTATGTACAAGAATATAACTACTATAATACTGCCCCCTATGTACAAGAATATAACTACTATAATACTGCCCCTACGTACAAGAATATAACTACTATAATACTGCCCCTATGTACAAGAATATAACTACAATAATACTGCCCCTATGTACAAGAATATAAATACTATAATACTGCCCCTATGTACAAGAATATAACTACTATAATACTGCTCCTATGTACAAGAATATAACTAATACAATACTGCTCCTATGTACAAGAATATTACTACTATAATACTGCTCCTATGTACAAGAATATAACTACTATAATACTGCCCCTATGTACAAGAATATAACTACTATAATATTGCCCCTATGTACATGAATATAACTACTATAATACTGCTCCTATGTACAAGAATATAACTACTATAATACTGCTCCTATGTACAATAATACAACTACTATAATACTGCCACTATGTACAAGAATATAACTACTATAATACTGCCACTATGTACAAGAATATAACTACTATAATACTGATCCTATATACAAGAATATAACTACTATAATACTGCCCCTATGTACAAGAATATAAATACTATAATATTGCCCCTATGTACAAGAATATAACTACTATAATACTGCTCCTATGTACAAGAATATAACTACTATAATACTGCTCCTATGTACAAGAATATAACTACTATAATATTGCCACTATGTACAAGAATATAACTACTATAATACTGCCACTATGTACAAGAATATAACTACTATAATACTGCTCCTATATACAAGAATATAACTACTATAATACTGCCCCTATGTACAAGAATATAACTACTATAATACTGCCCCCATGTACAAGAATATAACTACTATAATACTGCTCCTATGTACAAGAATATAACTACTATAATACTGCTCCTATGTACAAGAATATAACTACTACAATACTGCTCCTATGTACAAGAATATAACTACTATAATACTGCCCCTATGTACAAGAACATAACTACTATAATACTGCCCTCTATGTACAAGAATATAACTACTATAATACTGCTCCTATGTACAAGAATATAACTACTATAATACTGCCCTCTATGTACAAGAATATAACTACTATAATACTGCTCCTATGTACAAGAATATAACTACTATAATACTGCCCTCTATGTACAAGAATATAACTATTATAATACTGCTCCTATGTACAAGAATATAACTACTATAATACTGCTCCTATGTACAAAAATATAACTGCTATAATACTGCTCCTATGTACAAGAATATAACTACTATAATACTGCACTCTATGTACAAGAATATAACTACTATAATACTGCTCCTATGTACAAGAATATAACTACTATAATACTGCTCCTATGTACAAGAATATAACTACTATAATACTGCCCCCTATGTACAAGAATACAACTACTATAATACTGCCCCCTATGTACAAGAATATAACTACTATAATACTGCCCCCTATGTACAAGAATATAACTACTATAATACAGCTCCTATGTACAAGACTATAACTACTATAATACTGCCCCTATGTACAAGAATATAACTACTATAATACTGCCCCCTATGTACAAGAATATAACTATTATAATACTGCCCATATGTACAAGAATATAACTACTATAATACTGCCCCTATGTACAAGAATATAAATACTATAATACTGCCCCTATGTACAAGAATATAACTACTATAATACTGCTCCTATGTACAAGAATATAACTACTACAATACTGCTCCTATGTACAAGAATATTACTACTATAATACTGCTCCTATGTACAAGAATATAACTACTATAATTCTGCCCCTATGTACAATAATATCAATACTATAATATTGCCCCTATGTACAAGAATATAACTACTATAATACTGCTCCTATGTACAAGAATATAACTACTATAATACTGCTCCTATGTACAAGAATATAACTACTATAATACTGCCACTATGTACAAGAATATAACTACTATAATACTGCCACTATGTACAAGAATATAACTACTATAATACTGATCCTATATACAAGAATATAACTACTATAATACTGCCCCTATGTACAAGAATATAAATACTATAATATTGCCCCTATGTACAAGAATATAACTACTATAATACTGCTCCTATTTACAAGAATATAACTACTATAATACTGCTCCTATGTACAAGAATATAACTACTATAATACTGCCACTATGTACAAGAATATAACTACTATAATACTGCCACTATGTACAAGAATATAACTACTATAATACTGCTCCTATATACAAGAATATAACTACTATAATACTGCCCCTATGTACAAGAATATAACAACTATAATACTGCTCCTATGTACAAGAATATAACTACTACAATACTGCTCCTATGTACAAGAATATTACTACTATAATACTGCTCCTATGTACAAGAATATAACTACTATAATACTGCCACTATGTACAAGAATATAACTACTATAATACTGCCCCTATGTACAAGAATATAACTACTATAATACTGCCCCCCATGTACAAGAATATAACTACAATAATACTGCCCCTATGTACAAGAATATAACTACTATAATACTGCCCCTATGTACAAGAATATAAATACTATAATACTGCCCATATGTACAAGAATATAACTACTATAATACTGCTCCTATGTACAAGAATATAACTACTACAATACTGCTCCTATGTACAAGAATATTACTACTATAATACTGCTCCTATGTACAAGAATATAACTACTATAATACTGCCCCTATGTACAAGAATATAAATCCTATAATATTGCCCCTCTGTACAAGAATATAACTACTATAATACTGCTCCTATGTACAAGAATATAACTACTATAATACTGCTCCTATGTACAAGAATATAACTACTATAATACTGCCACTATGTACAAGAATATAAGTACTATAATACTGCCACTATGTACAAGAATATAACTACTATAATACTGCTCCTATATACAAGAATATAACTACTATAATACTGCTCCTATATACAAGAATATAACTACTATAATACTGCTCCTATGCACAAGAATATAACTACTATAATACTGCTCCTATATACAAGAATATAACTACTATAATACTGCCCCTATGTACAAGAATATAACTACTATAATACTGCCCCTATGTACAAGAATATAACTACTATAATACTGCTCCTATGTACAAGAATATAACTACTACAATACTGCTCCTATGTACAAGAATATTACTACTATAATACTGCTCCTATGTACAAGAATATAACTACTATAATACTGCCACTATGTACAAGAATATAACTACTATAATACTGCCCCTATGTACAAGAATATAACTACTATAATACTGCCCCCCATGTACAAGAATATAACTACTATAATACTGCCCCTATGTACAAGAATATAACTACTACAATACTGCCCCTATGTACAAGAATATAAATACTATAATACTGCCCCTATGTACAAGAATATAACTACTATAATACTGCTCCTATGTACAAGAATATAACTACTACAATACTGCTCCTATGTACAAGAATATTACTACTATAATACTGCTCCCATGTACAAGAATATAACTACTATAATACTGCCCCTATGTACAAGAATATAAATCCTATAATATTGCCCCTATGTACAAGAATATAACTACTATAATACTGCTCCTATGTACAAGAATATAACTACTATAATACTGCTCCTATGTACAAGAATATAACTACTATAATACTGCCACTATGTACAAGAATATAACTACTATAATACTGCCACTATGTACAAGAATATAACTACTATAATACTGCTCCTATATACAAGAATATAACTACTATAATACTGCACCTATGTACAAGAATATAAATACTATAATACTGCCCCTATGTACAAAAATATAACTACTATAATACTGCTCCTATGTACAAGAATATAACTACTACAATACTGCTCCTATGTACAAGAATATTACTACTATAATACTGCTCCTATGTACAAGAATATAACTACTATAATACTGCCACTATGTACAAGAATATAACTACTATAATACTGCCCCTTTGTACAAGAATATAACTACTATAATACTGCCCCCCATGTACAAGAATATAACTACTATAATACTGCCCCTATGTACAAGAATATAACTACTACAATACTGCCCCTATGTACAAGAATATAACTACTATAATACTGCCCCCTATGTACAAGAATATAACTACTATAATACTGCTCCTATGTACAAGACTATAACTACTATAATACTGCCCCTATGTACAAGAATATAACTACTATAATACTGCCCCCTATGTACAAGAATATAACTACTATAATACTGCCCCTATGTACAAGAATATAACTACTATAATACTGCCCCTATGTACAAGAATATAAATACTATAATACTGTCCCTATGTACAAGAATACAACTACTATAATACTGCTCCTATGTACAAGAATATAACTACTACAATACTGCTCCTATGTACAAGAATATTACTACTATAATACTGCTCCTATGTACAAGAATATAACTACTATAATACTGCCCCTATGTACAAGAATATCAATACTATAATACTGCTCCTATGTACAAGAATATAACTACTATAATACTGCTCCTATGTACAAGAATATAACTACTATAATACTGCTCCTATGTACAAGAATATAACTACTATAATACTGCCACTATGTACAAGAATATAACTACTATAATACTGCCACTATGTACAACAATATAACTACTATAATACTGATCCTATATACAAGAATATAACTACTATAATACTGCCCCTATGTACAAGAATATAAATACTATAATATTGCCCCTATGTACAAGAATATAACTACTATAATACTGCTCCTATGTACAAGAATATAGCTACTATAATACTGCTCCTATGTACAAGAATATAACTACTATAATACTGCCACTATGTACAAGAATATAACTACTATAATACTGCCACTATGTACAAGAATATAACTACTATAATACTGCTCCTATATACAAGATTATAACTACAATAATACTGCCCCTATGTACAAGAATATAACTACTATAATACTGCCCCTATGTACAAGAATATAACTACTATAATACTGCTCCTATGTACAAGAATATAACTACTATAATACTGCTCCTATGTACAAGAATATAACTACTACAATACTGCTCCTATGTACAAGAATATAACTACTATAATACTGCCCCTATGTACAAGAATATAACTACTATAATACTGCCCTCTATGTACAAGAATATAACTACTATAATACTGCTCCTATGTACAAGAATATAACTACTATAATACTGCCCCTATGTACAAGAATATAACTACTATAATACTGCCCCTATGTACAAGAATATAAATACTATAATACTGTCCCTATGTACAAGAATACAACTACTATAATACTGCTCCTATGTACAAGAATATAACTACTACAATACTGCTCCTATGTACAAGAATATTACTACTATAATACTGCTCCTATGTACAAGAATATAACTACTATAATACTGCCCCTATGTACAAGAATATCAATACTATAATACTGCTCCTATGTACAAGAATATAACTACTATAATACTGCTCCTATGTACAAGAATATAACTACTATAATACTGCTCCTATGTACAAGAATATAACTACTATAATACTGCCACTATGTACAAGAATATAACTACTATAATACTGCCACTATGTACAACAATATAACTACTATAATACTGATCCTATATACAAGAATATAACTACTATAATACTGCCCCTATGTACAAGAATATAAATACTATAATATTGCCCCTATGTACAAGAATATAACTACTATAATACTGCTCCTATGTACAAGAATATAGCTACTATAATACTGCTCCTATGTACAAGAATATAACTACTATAATACTGCCACTATGTACAAGAATATAACTACTATAATACTGCCACTATGTACAAGAATATAACTACTATAATACTGCTCCTATATACAAGAATATAACTACTATAATACTGCCCCTATGTACAAGAATATAACTACTATAATACTGCCCCTATGTACAAGAATATAACTACTATAATACTGCTCCTATGTACAAGAATATAACTACTATAATACTGCTCCTATGTACAAGAATATAACTACTACAATACTGCTCCTATGTACAAGAATATAACTACTATAATACTGCCCCTATGTACAAGAATATAACTACTATAATACTGCCCTCTATGTACAAGAATATAACTACTATAATACTGCTCCTATGTACAAGAATATAACTACTATAATACTGCCCTCTATGTACAAGGATATAACTACTATAATACAGCTCCTATGTACAAGAATATAACTACTATAATACTGCTCCTATGTACAAGAATATAACTACTATAATACTGCCCCTATGTACAAGAATATAACTACTATAATACTGCCCTCTATGTACAAGACTATAACTACTATAATACTGCTCCTATGTACAAGAATATAACTACTATAATACTGCCCTCTATGTACAAGAATATAACTACTATAATACTGCTCCTATGTACAAGAATATAACTACTATAATACTGCTCCTATGTACAAAAATATAACTGCTATAATACTGCTCCTATGTACAAGAATATAACTACTATAATACTGCCCTCTATGTACAAGAATATAACTACTATAATACTGCTCCTATGTACAAGAATATAACTACTATAATACTGCTCCTATGTACAAGAATATAACTACTATAATACTGCCCCCTATGTACAAGAATATAACTACTATAATACTGCCCCCTATGTACAAGAATATAACTACTATAATACTGCCCCTATGTACAAGAATATAACTACTATAATACTGCTCCTATGTACAAGAATATAACTACTATAATACTGCTCCTATGTACAAGAATATAACTACTACAATACTGCCCCCTATGTACAAGACTATAACTACTATAAGACTGCCCTTTTGTACAAGACTAGAACTACTATAATGCTGCCCCCTATGTACAAGAATATAACTACTATAATACTGCCCCTATGTACAAGAATATAACTACTATAATACTGCCCCCTATGTACAAGAATATAACTACTATAATACTACCTCCTATGTACAAGAATATAGCTACTATAATACTGCCTCTATGTACAAGAATATAACTACTATAATACTGCCCCTATGTACAAAAATATAACTACTATAATACTGCCCCTATGTACAAGAATATAAATACTATAATACTGCCCCTATGTACAAGAATATAACTACTATAATACTGCTCCTATATACAAGAATATAACTACTATAATACTGCCCCTATGTACAAGAATATAAATACTATAATACTGCCCCTATGTACAAAAATATAACTACTATAATACTGCTCCTATGTACAAGAATATAACTACTACAATACTGCTCCTATGTACAAGAATATTACTACTATAATACTGCTCCTATGTACAAGAATATAACTACTATAATACTGCCCCTATGTACAAGAATATCAATACTATAATATTGCCCCTATGTACAAGAATATAACTACTATAATACTGCTCCTATGTGCAAGAATATAACTACTATAATACTGCTCCTATGTACAAGAATATAACTACTATAATACTGCCACTATGTGCAAGAATATAACTACTATAATACTGCCACTATGTACAAGAATATAACTACTATAATACTGATCCTATATACAAGAATATAACTACTATAATACTGCCCCTATGTACAAGAATATAAATACTATAATATTGCCCCTATGTACAAGAATATATCTACTATAATACTGCTCCTATGTACAAGAATATAACTACTATAATACTGCTCCTATGTACAAGAATATAACTACTATAATACTGCCACTATCTACAAGAATATAACTACTATAATACTGCCACTATGTACAAGAATATAACTACTATAATACTGCTCCTATATACAAGAATATAACTACTATAATACTGCCGCTATGTACAAGAATATAACTACTATAATACTGCCCCTATGTACAAGAATATAACTACTATAATACTGCTCCTATGTACAAGAATATAACTACTATAATACTGCTCCTATGTACAAGAATATAACTACTACAATACTGCTCCTATGTACAAGAATATAACTACTATAATACTGCCCCTATGTACAAGAATATAACTACTATAATACTGCCCTCTATGTACAAGAATATAACTACTATAATACTGCTCCTATGTACAAGAATATAACTACTATAATACTGCCCTCTATGTACAAGAATATAACTACTATAATACTGCTCCTATGTACAAGAATATAACTACTATAATACTGCCATCTATGTACAAGAATATAACTATTATAATACTGCTCCTATGTACAAGACTATAACTACTATAATACTGCCCCTATGTACAAGAATATAACTACTATAATACTGCTCCTATGTACAAAAATATAACTGCTATAATACTGCTCCTATGTACAAGAATATAACTACTATAATACTGCCCTCTATGTACAAGAATATAACTACTATAATACTGCTCCTATGTACAAGAATATAACTACTATAATACTGCTCCTATGTACAAGAATATAACTACTATAATACTGCCCCCTATGTACAAGAATATAACTACTATAATACTGCCCCCTATGTACAAGAATATAACTACTATAATACTGCTCCTATGTACAAGACTATAACTACTATAATACTGCCCCTATGTACAAGAATATAACTACTATAATACTGCCCCCTATGTACAAGAATATAACTACTATAATACTGCCCCTATGTACAAGAATATAACTACTATAATACTGCCCCTATGTACAAGAATATAAATACTATAATACTGTCCCTATGTACAAGAATATAACTACTATAATACTGCTCCTATGTACAAGAATATAACTACTACAATACTGCTCCTATGTACAAGAATATAACTACTATAATACTGCTCCTATGTACAAGAATATAACAACTATAATACTGCTCCTATGTACAAGAATATAAGTACTATAATACTGCCACTATGTACAAGAATATAACTACTATAATACTGCCACTATGTACAACAATATAACTACTATAATACTGATCCTATATACAAGAATATAACTACTATAATACTGCCCCTATGTACAAGAATATAAATACTATAATATTGCCCCTATGTACAAGAATATAACTACTATAATACTGCTCCTATGTACAAGAATATAGCTACTATAATACTGCTCCTATGTACATGAATATAACTACTATAATACTGCCACTATGTACAAGAATATAACTACTATAATACTGCCACTATGTACAAGAATATAACTACTATAATACTGCTCCTATATACAAGAATATAACTACTATAAAACTGCCCCTATGTACAAGAATATAACTACTATAATACTGCCCCTATGTACAAGAATATAACTACTATAATACTGCTCCTATGTACAAGAATATAACTACTATAATACTGCTCCTATGTACAAGAATATAACTACTACAATACTGCTCCTATGTACAAGAATATAACTACTATAATACTGCCCCTATGTACAAGAATATAACTACTATAATACTGCCCTCTATGTACAAGAATATAACTACTATAATACTGCTCCTATGTACAAGAATATAACTACTATAATACTGCCCTCTATGTACAAGGATATAACTACTATAATACTGCTCCTATGTACAAGAATATAACTACTATAATACTGCTCCTATGTACAAGAATATAACTACTATAATACTGCCCCTATGTACAAGAATATAACTACTATAATACTGCCCTCTATGTACAAGTCTATAACTACTATAATACTGCTCCTATGTACAAGAATATAACTACTATAATACTGCCCTCTATGTACAAGAATATAACTACTATAATACTGCTCCTATGTACAAGAATATAACTACTATAATACTGCTCCTATGTACAAAAATATAACTGCTATAATACTGCTCCTATGTACAAGAATATAACTACTATAATACTGCCCTCTATGTACAAGAATATAACTACTATAATACTGCTCCTATGTACAAGAATATAACTACTATAATACTGCTCCTATGTACAAGAATATAACTACTATAATACTGCCCCCTATGTACAAGAATATAACTACTATAATACTGCCCCCTATGTACAAGAATATAACTACTATAATACTGCCCCCTATGTACAAGAATATAACTACTATAATACTGCTCCTATGTACAAGAATATAACTACTATAATACTGCTCCTATGTACAAGAATATAACTACTACAATACTGCCCCCTATGTACAAGACTGTAACTACTATAAGACTGCCCTTTTGTACAAGACTAGAACTACTATAATGCTGCCCCCTATGTACAAGAATATAACTACTATAATACTGCCCCTATGTACAAGAATATAACTACTATAATACTGCCCCCTATGTACAAGAATATAACTACTATAATACTACCTCCTATGTACAAGAATATAGCTACTATAATACTGCCTCTATGTACAAGAATATAACTACTATAATACTGCCCCTATGTACAAGAATATAACTACTATAATACTGCCCCTATGTACAAGAATATAACTACTATAATACTACCTCCTATGTACAAGAATATATCTACTATAATATTGCCCCTATGTACAAGAATATAACTACTATAATACTGCCCCTATGTACAAGAATATAAATACTATAATACTGCCCCTATGTACAAGAATATAAATACTATAATACTGCCCCTATGTACAAGAATATAACTACTATAATACTGCTCCTATGTACAAGAATATAACTACTACAATACTGCTCCTATGTACAAGAATATAACTACTATAATACTGCCCCTATGTACAAGAATATAACTACTATAATACTGCCCCCTATGTACAAGAATATAAATACTATAATACTGCCCCTATGTACAAGAATATAGCTACTATAATACTGCTCCTATGTACATGAATATAACTACTATAATACTGCCACTATGTACAAGAATATAACTACTATAATACTGCCACTATGTACAAGAATATAACTACTATAATACTGCTCCTATATACAAGAATATAACTACTATAAAACTGCCCCTATGTACAAGAATATAACTACTATAATACTGCCCCTATGTACAAGAATATAACTACTATAATACTGCTCCTATGTACAAGAATATAACTACTATAATACTGCTCCTATGTACAAGAATATAACTACTACAATACTGCTCCTATGTACAAGAATATAACTACTATAATACTGCCCCTATGTACAAGAATATAACTACTATAATACTGCCCTCTATGTACAAGAATATAACTACTATAATACTGCTCCTATGTACAAGAATATAACTACTATAATACTGCCCTCTATGTACAAGGATATAACTACTATAATACTGCTCCTATGTACAAGAATATAACTACTATAATACTGCTCCTATGTACAAGAATATAACTACTATAATACTGCCCCTATGTACAAGAATATAACTACTATAATACTGCCCTCTATGTACAAGTCTATAACTACTATAATACTGCTCCTATGTACAAGAATATAACTACTATAATACTGCCCTCTATGTACAAGAATATAACTACTATAATACTGCTCCTATGTACAAGAATATAACTACTATAATACTGCTCCTATGTACAAAAATATAACTGCTATAATACTGCTCCTATGTACAAGAATATAACTACTATAATACTGCCCTCTATGTACAAGAATATAACTACTATAATACTGCTCCTATGTACAAGAATATAACTACTATAATACTGCTCCTATGTACAAGAATATAACTACTATAATACTGCCCCCTATGTACAAGAATATAACTACTATAATACTGCCCCCTATGTACAAGAATATAACTACTATAATACTGCCCCCTATGTACAAGAATATAACTACTATAATACTGCTCCTATGTACAAGAATATAACTACTATAATACTGCTCCTATGTACAAGAATATAACTACTACAATACTGCCCCCTATGTACAAGACTGTAACTACTATAAGACTGCCCTTTTGTACAAGACTAGAACTACTATAATGCTGCCCCCTATGTACAAGAATATAACTACTATAATACTGCCCCTATGTACAAGAATATAACTACTATAATACTGCCCCCTATGTACAAGAATATAACTACTATAATACTACCTCCTATGTACAAGAATATAGCTACTATAATACTGCCTCTATGTACAAGAATATAACTACTATAATACTGCCCCTATGTACAAGAATATAACTACTATAATACTGCCCCTATGTACAAGAATATAACTACTATAATACTACCTCCTATGTACAAGAATATATCTACTATAATATTGCCCCTATGTACAAGAATATAACTACTATAATACTGCCCCTATGTACAAGAATATAAATACTATAATACTGCCCCTATGTACAAGAATATAAATACTATAATACTGCCCCTATGTACAAGAATATAACTACTATAATACTGCTCCTATATACAAGAATATAACTACTATAATACTGCTCCTATGTACAAGAATATAACTACTATAATACTGCTCCTATGTAGAAGAATATAACTACTACAATACTGCTCCTATGTACAAGAATATTACTACTATAATACTGCTCCTATGTACAAGAATATAACTACTATAATACTGCCACTATGTACAAGAATATAACTACTATAATACTGCCCCTATGTACAAGAATATAACTACTATAATACTGCCCCCTATGTACAAGAATATAACTACTATAATACTGCCCCTATGTACAAGAATATAACTACTATAATACTGCCCCTGTGTACAATAATATAAATACTATAACACTGCCCCTATGTACAAGAATATAACTACTATAATACTGCTCCTATGTACAAGAATATAACTACTACAATACTGCTCCTATGTACAAGAATATTACTACTATAATACTGCTCCTATGTACAAGAATATAACTACTATAATACTGCCCCTATGTACAAGAATATAACTACTATAATACTGCCCTCTATGTACAAGACTATAACTACTATAATACTGCTCCTATGTACAAGAATATAACTACTATAATACTTCTCCTATGTACAAGAATATAACTACTATAATACTGCCCCTATGTACAAGAATATAACTACTATAATACTGCCCTCTATGTACAAGAATATAACTACTATAATACTGCTCCTATGTACAAGAATATAACTACTATAATACTGCTCCTATGCACAAGAATATAACTACTATAATACTGCTCCTATGTACAAGAATATAACTACTATAATACTGCTCCTATGTACAAAAATATAACTACTATAATACTTCTCCTATGTACAAGAATATAACTACTATAATACTGCCCCTATGTACAAGGGTATAACTACTACAATACTGCCTTTTACTTTAGTAAATAATTATGCAATAATATTTCCTATAAAAGAAAAAGTTCTATCGTTCTGTTGCTATGATAACTCATATACTCATATAGGGTTATAAGTAGGGCATGATTTCTTGTACAGACGCTCTATGGTTCTCATCTGTACATAGAAGGTAATTGATCCCACGTGTAATCACTGACAATGTGTAAATAACAAATGATTAATTTCCAAAATAGAAAATAAACTATGATGTGCAAAGTGTTGACAGATTGCAGCCCCGCCAACTCTGCCACCCTAGTCACTGGCCTCTGTGGCCTTTCCATAAGGCTATGCCTGGCGATCAGCGTGCTCAATGTCAGCAATCTGACACAGTGACACCAAAATCATTTTCTTCTGTGTCCCCTAATCCGGAAATACCTCTTACCAAAAGGCTTCCCTTACACAAAGTCTCAGATTCCTTCCAGGCTCTGACACATTACATGCAGCAAGGAGCCTGAGACATATAGCAGAGCTCTGCAGGCAGAACCCTCGCACTTCCGCTCTGCCGAGCAGGTTACATAGCGCTCTGCCAGCTAGGCTTTGAATACAAATGACGAGTTACAGGTGTCTCCAGACATGAAAGGGTAAAAGCAATGAAACAGAACAGTCTGGTGTATTTTCCTTACATAAATGATTGTCTAGGTAGTCATATCCATTCCACCTGAACTGCGGAGTAACCCAATAAACATGCAAGGCATTTGTACAGATGTAGCAGAGCTGGATTTGTCATCTCTGGGGGACGGATTCATAACAGGCCCATGACTGTAGAGAACGAAGGGTTCCTTCAGATCAGTGGGGGGATCCTAGAGGCTAGAGGATCACCCCACTGATCACAACGAGATCGGATAACCTAACCTTATTCCATACCATTGTAAGATAGGAATAATCCTTTAAAAAATAAACTCCAGGTCAGACCTGGCAATGTTTTCCACCATTTTTGGGGTGCCAGATTTCAGTACTATAATGTTTGTCCAAAATACTTTGATGAATTTGCGCTGTTGTGATATCATGATATAATATCCAAAATTACAAACTCAGCTCTGCTGCATCTGAATAGTGCCCCCTCTGCTACAAAAGTTTTATATCTTATTCGGTAAAGTGGATCCTTAAAGTCCTTGGTCCGGATGAGCAGCTATAACGCAACAAAGACAGACGATGGTCCAATTGGAACAATGGAGGCTGAAGAGGCTGGACAGCAACGGGAGGAGATTCTGGGTAGGGATACTAAAGAAGCAGGGTCAAGATAGTAGTAGCACAGCAAAGTAGAGTTACTGATATGGCAGAGCAGCCTATGTCATGCAGTCCTTTGAGAAACGGGAATGTTATATAGCAGAGCCCAGCGATGTAGCAGGGCTGGGTGTTCCAGGAGTCTCAATAGAGAGATGATCAGCAGAGCTTAGCAAAGCAACGAAGTCCTGTGAGATAGTAGACCCTGGTGTGTCAGAAGGCTTAATACAGAGATCATCGGAGTTGTACAATGTAGCAGAACAGACCAATGTAGTAAAGTTGAGTAGGTCAGGAGAATCACTGTGGTGATGTAACAGAGCCCAGCAACATAGCAGAAATGAGAAGATTGGCAGATTCACTGTCGCTATTTAGCAAAGTTGCGTGATGTAACAGAGCTTGGTATGTCTGGTGGCCAGAATAGCAGAAAAAAGCCTGAGGAGACTGACTGGCAACTGAAGTAGTTTACTAGCAGTCCATTAGGAAGCCAGAGACTCAGCATAGGGAGCCCAGCAATGTAGTAGAATTGAGTAGGTCAGTAGATTCACTGTGGTGATGTAGCAGAGCCCAGCGATATAGCAGAGTTGATAAGGATGGGGACCTCACTGTGGTGATATAGCAAAGGCGAGTGATGTAGCAAAGCTTGGAATGTCCGGTGTCAAGTATAGCAGAGATGAGCCTGCTGAGGCACAGCCGAATAGAAATCAAGCTAAAATGCAATGGTGGAAGGTAGTGGCATGATTCTAAGTGCCTGAAAACTCAGGCAGCAAATGGTCACATGAGCCGGCCTATGAGGCTGAAGAGCGTGACCGCACTGCGCTGGGATGCAAGAGCCGAGGAAGAACAGAAAACCTGGAGGCAGAGTATAAGTGTGTTGAGAAAAATAGACTTTGTGGATTACTATTATTTTCTTTTTTTTTTCAAACTGCGAATTTGATGGAAATGCATTTTTCTTGTTATGATTTGCTTGAAGCGTATTAATTATACATTAAAAATGCACCAAAGAAACTTTATATCTGGAAACTAATAGAATTATATTAAAGTTCACTTTATAGAATTCATTAGATTATCAGTGGCAGAACGTTGCATAAATGCCATCATTTGCATACCAATTTAGGATGGTTTCAGATTTACCCCCGCTGAGTTTGAACACACCCCCAAAGATTCTTTCTGGAGAAAATAAAGTAGTATAAACTCTGCCCTTTTGTGGTTCAATTTGTAGGACAGCCCCATGAGAATTAGGAATAAGCCGAATGAAACTCAGCCCTTTTGTTGTCGGGGTCAGTGGGGTGTGGGGGTCCCAAAGGTTGGAGCCACACAGGTCATAATGTTATGGCTTATTCTAGAAATGACCAGGGTCTTGCAAATAGATTAGTTATTCTCTATCATTACAATACTGGATTCTTTTTATGACTTATACTAAAAATCCTAATATTTGTTCTGAATTTGAGCCAAAAAAGGTCTGAAAAAAATGTAGGTAAAAAGAATCAGTGAAAATGACGTACATTATAGGCCCATATCTTTGCCTGCTCGTAGTGAGCATAGATTTGATTTTATACCTTGTCAAGGATAACAGCCGGGGAGAGGGTCACCCAGATCCCACCACACCACTGTTATCACTTTGTCACAGATAACACTGGAGAGATCACACAGATCCCACCGCTGTCAGCAGTTTGTCAGAGAAACGCAACTCCGCTGCCTCCAATCGTCAGGACAATTACGCAATTGACTGACGAGTGATGGACGTGGCCATGACTGCTTCCACTATTAGTCCGGTTATTGGGGAACTCACAGTGAGCGTATGATATATACACCTCTGATTCCAACGCATGGAATATATATACGCCTGTACGGTCACTGCCAACTCCGCAATAACAAAAAAAAGGAACCTCTACTATGTAGCTGCCATCACCAATCATTTATGCTGCTTTTTATTACATCAAGATTCTGCCCACATACCTCCCCTTGATAAGTTGGAGGGGTTCTGCCGGCCTTACGGTGATGTGGGTAAATGCATTATGTTCATCCCTTTGCTATAACACTGAAAATATATCTCCACTAAATATCGGATCGATGCAGACCCCAATATTCATTACTTCCCCGTCTCTGCGTAAACTAATCTCAGCTTCAGTGTCTTCTTCCCAGCAAATCTCCCTGCTGTAATTACCTCTTCATTGCAGGAGGCTCCTACATTAATGGGGGTTGAAGTGTCATCTCTCTCAAACTTCCCCTGTTTTAATTAGTTATCCTCTTCCTCAGTTATAATTAGTCTCATATGTTAATGTGAGGGTGATATGTCCTCTCTCTGTAGATGTCTTTTGGATTTTAATTTTTCTCTATGACAAACCTGTTTGAATGGTCAATATATAATAAATGTATTAAGGAGAAATTCATCTTTATATAAGATTCGCTAAAAAAAACGCCATTCTTAGTAAATGTGTGCCATTGACTCCCTCAGTGTGACAGACACTTTCAAATCTGGATATCAAAGCTTGAATAAAAGCTGAGGCAGGGAATGCAGCAGCCATTTTATGGTGAATCTGGATAGTGAGAGGATGTCATAAAGTACTAAACAAAGCATGCAATAGTATGAGACAGCACAGTAGTGAAGATGATTAATGTGGGAAGAAAACTGAATAGTAATGCACACATTTTTCAGGGCCATTAGAGGCTTTCGAGTACTTTAAATTAGTAGTGAATTGATTTGCTGCAAATAAAATTCCCTAGAATTCCTTTGGAATAAAGTTCGGTCAAACCCGACGGACCCGAACTTCCAGGGGTCCTCACATCCCTACTCCCCATATCTCAGCATCCTAGATTCTTTGTAAGTATGCCATGGATTAATTAGGCCTTCATTGTTTAAAGGGATTTTCTTATAGGACCCTTTTCAAATGCTCTATTAGTAGAGATGAGCGAATCTGCTAAAATTTGATTTGCTAAGTTTGCTCGAATAAAATTGACACAAATCAAATTGCAAGTAAAAACAGTTTATTATGCAGACCCCCCCGAGAATAATAAATAGAAACTTTCATAAAATAATGACTACTGGATAATACAGAATTTTTTTTAAAACTTATAAACTTCAATCATAATAATATATTATATGGTTATATTCACACTTTGCAGCCATTGTGTAATTTATTTATTTTTTTTGCCACAATTTTGAAAAATTCACACATTATATGAACATAACCTGTTTCATGATCAACTTTTTTGTAAATAATTTAATTTGCTACATTAAATTCAATTCACTAAATTAAATGACATAAATTAATGATAACTACAGTCATATGAAAAAGTTTGGGCACCCCTATTAATCTTAAGCTTAATGTTTTATAAAAATTGGTGTTTTTGCAAGAGCTATTTCAGTTTGATATATGTAATAACTGTTGGATACAGTAATGTTTCTGCCTTGAAATGAGGTTTATTGTACTAACAGAAAATGTGCAATCTGCATTCAAACAAAATTTGACAGGTGCATAAGTATGGGCACCTCACCAGAAAAGTGACATTAATATTTAGTAGATCCTCCTTTTGCAAAAATAACAGCCTCTAGTCGCTTCCTGTAGCTTTTAATGAGTTCCTGGATCCTGGATGAAGGTATTTTTGACCATTCCTCTTTACAAAACAATTCCAGTTCAGTTAAGTTTGATGGTCGCCGAGCATGGACAGCCCTCTTCAAATGATCCCACAGATGTTCAATGATATTCAGGTCTGGGGACTGGGATGGCCATTCCAGAACATTGTAATTGTTCCTCTGCATGAATGCCTGAGTAGATTTGGAGTGGTGTTTTGGATCATTGTCTTGCTGAAAGATCCATCCACTGCGTAACTTCAACTTTATCACTGATTCTTGAACACTATTGCCAAGAATCTGCTGATACTGAGTGGAATCCATGCGTCCCTCAACTTTAACAAGATTCCCAGTGCCGGCATTGACCACACAGCCCCAAAGCATGATGGAACCTCCACCAAATTTTACTGTGGGTAGCAAGAGTTTTTCTTGGAATGCTGTGTTTTTTTGCCACCATGCATAACGCCTTTTTGTATGACCAAACAACTCAATCTTGGTTTCATCAGTCCACAGGACCTTCTTCCAAAAAGAAATAGGCTTCTTCAAATGTGCTTTTGCATACCTCAGCCGACTCTGTTTGTGCGTACTTGCAGAAACGGCTTCTTTCGCATTACTCTCCCATACAGCTTCTCCTTGTGCAAAGTGCGTTGTATAGTTGACCGATGCACAGTGACACCATCTGCAGCAAGTTGATGCTGCAGCTCTCTGGAGGTGGTCTGAGGATTGTCCTTGACTGATCTCACCATTCTTCTTCTCTGCCTTTCTGATGTTTTTCTTGTCCTGACACTTCTGGCCTTAACAAGAACTGTCCCTATGTTCTTCCATTTCCTTACTATGTTCCTCACAGTGGAAACTGACAGGTTAAATCTCTGAGACAGCTTTTTGTATCCTTCCCCTGAACAACTATGTTGAATAATCTTTGTTTTCAGATCATTTGACAGTTGTTCTGAGGAGCCCATGATGCCACTCTTCAGAGGAGATTCAAACAGGAGAACAACTTGCAAGTGGCCACTTTAAGTAGCTTTTCTCATGATTGCATACACCTGGCTATAAAGTTCAAAGCTCAATGAGGTTACAAAACCAAAAAAAGGGCTTTAGTAAGTCAGTAAAAAGTAGGCAGGAGTATTTAAAACAAGAAAATGATAAGGGTGCCCATACTTATGCACCGGTCAAATTTTGTTTGAATGCAGATTGCACATTTTCTGTTAGCACAATAAACCTCATTTCAAGGCAGAAACATTACTGTGTCTAACAGTTATTACATATATCAAACTGAAATAGCTGTTGCAAAAACACCAATTTTTTTAAAACATTAAGCTTAAGATTAATAGGGGTGCCCAAACTTTTTCATATGACTGTATTATCATTTTTTATCATAGTATTATTATTATATTTTATCATATATTATTACATAGATTTAATTTTGTAAGTATTTATACTTAATTAAACACAAAATCTTGGAAATCCTTGTCATTGTTATTCCAAGCTATCTTGTCTTTTGTTTTCGTTAAATATGAAAAAAAAAATCATTAAAATCACAATTATTAAAAAAAGATCCAAAACTTTATTAAATACTTACATTTTATTAAGCATTATACTTAATTTAGTAAAAGGAATTATGCATTTAAATTAATGTTTTTTTTTGTTTTATATTATATATTTTATTGTACAATATATTATTCTGTATATTTAATTTTATTAAATCTAATAAAAAAAGTGAAACAAAACATTTCATTTACTGTTCATGTTTATTATTTTTACTACTAATTTTATTACATATAATAAAAATGAGTGAAAAATAACAGGTAATTTATTGTTAGTTTTTATCATTATTACTACTATTATTATGATCGTTAACTGTGACTATCTTTTTAACTGTCGCGAAATAAACACACAAAAATTATTCCTTTTTTTATGATTACAAACAATAATATTTTATTAACCTGCTTTCTATCATAATAGTTTGTTTTTAACTTTTGAAAGCCCCCCCACAAAAATAAAAAAAATTAAAAAAAAACACACAAAAAAAAAGAAATCTCCCCCTTCTTGATTTTGCAACTTTTTGTTAATATTCTTTTCAGAATTTGAAAGTTGCAAACAGTAGCTGCAATTCTCTACAGACAACTCAATACTTCAATATGAAAAAAAAAACAAAACTGAAATATCCCCCTTCTCTTGGGTGAAATCATGAATAAAATATGAAAAAAAAATAATAAAAACATACAATTCCGCAGGGACCGAGCTCTGCCGATAACTCAGGTGCACCGGATCATCTGGATGTAAACAAACAGCTTTAGAAAAGTTCTACATTGTCTCCTGTCTACCCAGTCAATCTTTTTTTCCAATAATTATCATAATGATTCTCCACAAGGCACTTATTTGTTCGTCTTTCTTAGACTCCGCATCTGGGTTTTGGCTGCGTTGCATGGTGGTAGATGTGAGTTGCAGACTTGACTTGGAGATTTATTTCCTCAGGGTTCGTAACTTATTTGAACAGCTGCAGAGAAAAACACAAAGCGACTTGTGATCTTAGCAATATGTCTGGAGAGCGTGCATCTTGATTCTCTCTTTTTTCGGGCCCCGCACATAGACAACCTGTTTTGCTAACTGGGAATAATTTTTGTAAATTAAAGGTCACTCCAGTAGATCAACCCACTACAGGCTCCCCTGTACAGGTCAACGTAATAGTTAATGGTTCAAGTCTTTTTTTTTTTTTTTACAAAAACAGTAGGGTCTGCCATTTGTCAATAGACTTTTTTTTTTTTTTTGAAAGACCTGGAGATCTCTAAATGTATGTGTCACTGAGGCGCGGTGGAGGGGTTGGCATCATATATCAAAGTTGGTGGTTACCAAATGAAGTTGGAGCAAGGAAATGATTTTATTATTTTTAGCTGAAGTCAAAGGCAGGTTCACCCCCCAGATCTATTATCTAGATAAAAGTTGTAATATGTGCCGTGAGATTAAGTATAATTATCTTTAATTCTTTAATAAAGTCTAAAAAAAAAAGAGAAAAATCGACTTCTTTTCTTTCCTATAGAAAGTTTCAATTAGGTTTCATTTTAAACAATGTATCGTTTAATAAAAATCTATTATGAGAAAGGAAAAATATTTACCGGAATTGGAAAAACTCAAGGAATTCAGTTTTTATTTCGATTAAAATTAAAAATTCTTGAATAACTTGAAGACAACCCCTTTTCTAAGGACAGTTGCCCCATTGGATGAGTCTTGTCACTCAGTAGGGGTTAATCTCTCATTTTGAGAGCTATAGAGGAAACTAAGACCATCCTTGTAACACATCAATGGGCCAGAGTCCACCATAGCGGAGCTATGTTTACTTAGTGGCTCATTTAGCAGGGTCCCAAGAAGAGGACCCATCCCCATTCTTATGAGCAGTCATCGTCTTTAGGATACCATCGCATTAAAGAACAGTTGTTTTTTTTTATCTCAAGTCATAGAGATTGATGGATGAATGATCTGTAGGAAGATCGATCTTGTGCATGCCTAGAAAGGTCCACCAGGGTCTTCTCAACCGTTATCTTGATAGTATCAAGCCATCGGGTTGCTGGTCTTCCGCTTTCCCTTGTTCCTTCTCTTCGCCTTGTGCCTTCAGCTCGATCGCAAGCCATGGCTACTTGATAAATAAACACTCTGTAGGAAGATCAATCTTGTGTAAGTCTAGATAGGTCCAACCAGGGTCTTCTCAACCGTTATTTTGATAGTATCAAGCCATTGGGTTGCTGGTCTTCCTCTTCGCCTTGTTCTTTCTATTCTTTTGACCATGATGTCCTTCTCAAGTGATTGCTCTCTTCGTATGATGTGTCCAAAGTAGGCAAGTCGTAGCTTGGTGATCCTTGCTTCGAGTGACATGTCTGGCTTGATTTGTTCCAAAATTAATTTATTTGCTCTACAGTGCAAAGGAGAAATAAAAACTCACACAAAGAATCTTAAAATCACTTCATGATTAATAGAGTTTCCCTTATGACTCCGAAGCTTGGTTCTCATAAATTTCTAGAGGTTTAGACTTTACTCCAAGGGTAGGCCAATGACAAACCTCTATCATTGGTCTCATATGGACTTTACTGCACTTAAAGTAAGTCTAGATTCAAACGCGATGGAGCAAAAAAAAAATAATGTCCAGATGGTAATAATATGTAGATAGATGGACAGATCTCTAACCTTCCTCCTCTAGGAGGTAAAGTAAAGTGGATATTCACTATTCGGACAACCCTGTCTCAATCAGCAAGTTTTCCCCCAGTAAAATACGAACACTTATACTCAACTCTGGTAGATACGCTATTCCAGCAATGTTGGCACTCGCTCTCCCGGGGCTTGTGTCTCATTGTTATGTCATGCGATCCCTGAGCCCAATCAAGGCTAGCTTTATTTTCTCCATCTTTGGATGAATCAAACATCAATAGGAAGTGAGTGGTCAGTCGCAGCTTTGACTTCCTCTTGATGTCCTCTTGATGCGAGCCCCGGAACAGTGCTGGCACTGGAGGTGAGTATAAGCGTTATTTTACTGGGGGCAAATATGCTGATTGAGATGGGGCTGTCTGAGTAGTGGACAACCCATTAAAGAGGTACCACCTGTTATATGTCACATGTGTACATATGGAATACCACGATTTCAGGCAATTATATAACTTGAATTCCGCATTTTTGACCAGTTTTACCCTCTGCAGGCACTAATTTTCAGTTGTCTCTAAGCTACTAGATGAATATTAATTGCTATAATGTCTCTCACACACAGACACAAGAAGATCCTGCTCTCCTGTCTCTTTAGCACACACAAACAAAAGGAGATTCTGCTCTCCTGTGTCTTTAGACCACATAAACATGAGGGATTCCTGCTTTTCTGTCTCTATGTAGCACAGCAGTATTGAGGAGATTATACAGTAGTACTGAGCAGTGTAGATGTGAATCCAGCGCTGGGATGAGATAAAACACTTACTAGAAAGCTGCAGCATTGGGAACATTATACAGCAGCTTTGAGCAGTGTATCTGTGAATCCAGCACTGCGATGAGAAACATTTACAAGAAAATAGTAGCACATTGTGTGTGTTTCAATCCTTCTTTCTTTTGACATTAGTCAGCACACCATCATACACATTACAGAGTCGGCGCATCCTGATGAGATTTGACTGATTTTTATCCAATTTTTGATGAATTTAGTTTTTAGGATTGCTCCACCTTTAGTGGTCATCATGAGTGACTTCAACATCCCCACTGACACCCACCACTCGGTAAACTCCAAACTACTGTCACATGCTTCATATTTTGGTCATCCACAACCACCCACACAGCCAGACATACTTAGACCATATCTTAACACGCCGCTGCTTCCTATCTAACCTCACACCATTACCTCTCGCGCGACTCTGCCTTGTCCTTAAGGCTGTGTGCCCACGATGCGCTTTTTAAGCGTTTTTGCAGCGGCAATTCTGCTGCAGAAACGCTTAAAAAACGCTTGGTAGAAGGTCTGCCATGTTCCCCAATGATAATCCGCATGTGCTGTGCACATGCTGCGGAAATTTCCACTGCGGATTATCATTGCAGAAAAAAACGCAGCACTACCAATTATTTTGCGGAAGCGCGGCCATTGACTTGCATTAGAACTCATGGATTACGCATCACTGCATCTGTAGACGCGCATTCCATGCATTTCAATGTGCGGATGGTACCCGGGTCTGGAGAACAGGAGATTCTCCTCCGGACCTGGGTACCATAGAACCTGTAAAAAAAAGAATAAAATTAAAAATAAATATTATATTTACCTTGTGATGGCCCCCGGTGCGCTTGTCTTCGCTTGCCGGCAGATCGCGGTGGACTGAAGGACCTGCACTGACGTCATAGTCATGTGACGGCAGGTCCTTCAGTGTACCGCGAGCTGCCGGCAAGCCGAGACGCATCGAATCAAGACTCCGGGGGCCATCAGAAGGTAAGTATAGATTTTTTTTTTTTCTTTTTTACCATTCTTTAACCCCTTAATAACATCTGACGTACTAATACGCGTCTGTGCCCTGGGACTTAAGAGCCAGACCCGTATTAGTACGTCATCGCGATCGCGCGCGCACACAGGCTGTGCGGGCGCGATCGCCGCCGGGTGTCAGCTGATTGTCACAGCTGACACCCGGTACTATGTGCAGGGAGCGGTCACGCACCGCTCCCAGCACATTAACCCCCGCGATGCTGCGATCGAAGTCGATCGAAGTCGATCGCGGCATTGCGGGGGCAAGGGGAGGTGATCGGCGATACTCACCTCCTCTTCCGGCTTCCAGCGCAGTCTGCAAAGGTTTCCCGGGTGTTGCCATGACGACCCAATGTCGTCATGACAACATCCGGGTCACCAGAGAGCAGGAAGATTGCTTGGACATGCGCAGTGCATCTCCAAGCAATCTTCACACTGTGCACTTCTGACAGCCTTCATGGCATAGGGATGGTGCTCCATTCCTGTGCCATGCAGGCGATCAGAAAAAAAAAAGTGAAAGTCCCAGAGTGGGACAAAGTAATAAAGTGTATAAACTGTGTGAAAGTGGAAAAAAAAAAAAAAAAAAAAAATGTGCAAAAATATTATAAAAAAATAAAAAAAATAATACACCAAAAATAAAAATATAATGTACCCATCAATAAATATTATTATAAAAAAAATAAAAAAAAACAATAAAAGTACACATATTTGGTATCGCCGCGTCCGGAACAACCTGACCTATAAAACTGTCCCACTAGTTAACCCCTTCAGTGAACACGGTAAAAAAAAAAAAAAAAAAAAACAAGCAAAAAACAATGCTTTATCACCATACCGCCAAACAAAAAGTGGAATAACACGCGATCAAAAAGACACATATAAATAAAAATGATACCGCTGAAAACGTCATCTCGTCCCGCAAAAAACAAGCCGCCATATAGCTCCATCAGCCGAAAAATAAAAAAGTTATAGCTCTCAGAATAAAGCGATACTAAAAAATATTTTTTTCTATAAAATAGCTTTTATTGTGTATAAGCGCCAAAACATAGAAAAATGATACAAATGTGGTACCGCTGTAAACGTACTGACCCGAAGAGTAAAGCTGCCTCATCAATTTTACCACACGCGGAACAGAATAAAAAAAAAAAAAAAAAACAATTCCTGAATTGTTGGTTTTTGTTTATTCTGCCTCCCAAAAATCGGAATAGAAAGCGATCAAAAAATGTCACGTGCCTGAAAATGGCACCAATAACAACGTCAAGTCATCCCGCAAAAAACGAGCCGTCACATGACTGTCTGCCAAAATCTGGAAAAATTATAGCTCTCAAAATATGGCGATGCAAAAACTAGATTTTACAAAAAATGCGTCTTTTAGTGTGTGACAGCTGTCAGTCATAAAAACCCCATATGATTCTGGCATTGCTGTAATCACACCGACCCGAAGAATAAAGTCGTCTAATCACTTATACCGCACAAGGAACGGCGTCAAAAATAAACTCTTGAGTTAGGATTGGGCTAGGGTTAGGGCTGGGTTTGGGGCTAGGGTTGTGCTGGGGCTAGGGTTGTGCTGGGGCTAGGGTTGTGCTGGGGCTAGGGTTGTGCTAGGGTTAGGGCTGGGGTTGGGATTTTTTTCAAAAGTAAGAAAAAAAGATGACGATATGGCGACTAGTGTTGAGAGCAAGTGCTCGCTACTTGAGTTTGCATCGGGTGCTCTGGTATGCATTTAGTATCGTGGGTATTTGAGTGACATGCTCGAGTCTCTGCCCCATATGCTTCGCGGCCAAAAAACTTTACGGGGATTGCCTGCCATGCACGAGCGATCCCCGCATGTTTTTTTTTGGGTGTATAATAACCGTGAAACATGCGGAGCAGGGACTCGAGCATGTCACTCGAGCACACGCTGTACATGGTGCATACCTGAGTACCCGATGCAAACTCAAGTAGCGAGCACTTGCGCTCAAGAATAATGACAACTTATTTAATATGATGACCTAATGTAAACAAATAATGTGCCGTACCTCTGGGTTCAAAATGTTCACTATACACCTTAATAAAATCTTTGAGGGGTATAGTTTCCAAAATGGGGACACTTGTGGGGGAGCTCCACTGTTTAGGCACATCACGGGCTCTCCAAACGCGACATGGTGTCCGCTAACAAATTGAATGGAAAATCGGCTCAAATTGTTAGCGGACGCCATGTTGCGTTTGGAGAGCCCCTGTGTGCCCAAACATTGGAGCTCCCCCACAAGTGACCCCATTTTGGAAACTAGACCCCCCAAGGCACCTATCTAGATGCATAGTGAGCACTTAGAACCCCCAGGTGCTTCACAAATTGATTCGTAAAAATGAAAAAGTGAAAATAAAACACTTTTTCATTTTTATGAATCAATTTGTGAAGCACCTGGGGTTCCAAGTGCTCACTATGAATCTAGATAGGTGCCTTGGGGGTCTAGTTTCCAAAATGGGGTCACTTGTGGGGGAGCTCCAATGTTTGGGCACACAAGGACTCTCTAAATGCAACATGGTATCCGCTAACAAATTGAATGGAAAATCGGCTCAAATTGTTAGCGGACACCACATTGCGTTTGGAGAGCCCCTCTGTGCCCAAACTTTGGAGCTCCCCCACAAGTGACCCCATTTTGGAAACTAGACCCCCCAAGGCACCTTTCTAGATGCATAGTGAGCACTTGGAACCCCCAGGTGCTTCACAAATTGATTCGTAATAATGAAAAAGTGAAAAAAAAAACACTTTTTCATTTTTACGAATCAATTTGTGAAGCACCTAGGGGTTCCAAGTGCTCACTATGCATCTAGATAGGTGCCTTGGGGGGTCTAGTTTCCAAAATGGGGTCACTTGTGGGGGAGCTCCAATGTTTGGGCACACAGGGACTCTCTAAATGCAACATGGTATCCGCTAACAAATTGAATGGAAAATCGGCTCAAATTGTTAGCGGACGCCACATTGCGTTTGGAGAGCCCCTCTGTGCCCAAACTTTGGAGCTCCCCCACAAGTGACCCCAATTTGGAAACTAGACCCCCCAAGGCACCTTTCTAGATGCATAGTGAGCACTTGGAACCCCCAGGTGCTTCACAAATTGATTCGTAAAAATGAAAAAGTGAAAAAAAAAACACTTTTTCATTTTTATGAATCAATTTGTGAAGCACCTGGGGTTCCAAGTGCTCACTATGAATCTAGATAGGTGCCTTGGGGGGTCTAGTTTCCAAAATGGGGTCACTTGTGGGGGAGCTCCAATGTTTGGGCACACAGGGACTCTCCAAATGCAACATGATATCCGCTAACAAATTGTCGGCTCAAATTGTTAGCGGATATCATGTTGCATTTGGAGAGTCCCTGTGTGCCCAAACATTGGAGCTCCTCCACAAGTGACCCCATTTTGGAAACTAGACCCCCCAAGGCACCTATCTAGATGCATAGTGAGCACTTGGAACCCCTAGGTGCTTCACAAATTAATTCGTAAAAATGAAAAAGTGTTTTTTTTTTCACTTTTTCATTATTACGAATCAATTTGTGAAGCACCTGGGGGTTCCAAGTGCTCACTATGCATCTAGAAAGGTGCCTTGGGGGGTCTAGTTTCCAAAATGGGGTCACTTGTGGGGGAGCTCCAAAGTTTGGGCACAGAGGGGCTCTCCAAACGCAATGTGGCGTCCGCTAACAATTTGAGCCGATTTTCCATTCAATTTGTTAGCGGATACCATGTTGCATTTAGAGAGTCCCTGTGTGCCCAAACATTGGAGCTCCCCCACAAGTGACCCCATTTTGGAAACTAGACCCCCCAAGGCACCTATCTAGATGCATAGTGAGCACTTGGAACCCCTAGGTGCTTCACAAATTGATTCGTAAAAATGAAAAAGTGTTTTTTTTTTCACTTTTTCATTATTACGAATCAATTTGTGAAGCACCTGGGGGTTCCAAGTGCTCACTATGCATCTAGAAAGGTGCCTTGGGGGGTCTAGTTTCCAAAATGGGGTCACTTGTGGGGGAGCTCCAAAGTTTGGGCACAGAGGGGCTCTCCAAACGCAATGTGGTGTCCGCTAACAATTTGAGCCGATATTCCATTCAATTTGTTAGCGGATACCATGTTGCATTTAGAGAGACCCTGTGTGCCCAAACATTGGAGCTCTCCCACAAGTGACCCCATTTTGGAAACTAGACCCCCCAAGGCACCTATCTAGATGCATAGTGAGCAGTTGGAACCCCCAGGTGCTTCACAAATTGATTCATAAAAATGAAAAAGTGTTTTTTTTTTCACTTTTTCATTGTTACGAATCAATTTGTGAAGCACCTGGGGGTTCCAAGTGCTCACTATGCATCTAGATAGGTGCCTTGGGGGGTCTAGTTTCCAAAATGGGGTCACTTGTGGGGGAGCTCCAATGTTTGGGCACACAGCAGCTCTCCAAACGCAACATGGTGTCGCTAACAATTTGAGCCAATTTTGCGTTAAATTTGTTAGCGGACACCATGTTGCATTTAGAGAGCCGCTGTGTGCCCAAATATTGGAGCTCCCCCACAAGTGACCCCATTTTGGAAACTAGACCCCCCAAGGCACCTATCTAGATGCATAGTGAGCACTTGGAACCCTCAGGTGCTTCACAAATTGATTCATAAAAATGAAAAAGTGTTTTTTTTTTCACTTTTTCATTGTTACGAATCAATTTGTGAAGCACCTGGGGGTTCCAAGTGCTCACTATGCATCTAGATAGGTGCCTTGGGGGGTCTAGTTTCCAAAATGGGGTCACTTGTGGGGGAGCTCCAATGTTTGGGCACACAGGGACTCTCTAAATGCAACATGGTGTCCTCTAACAAATTTAACGGAAAATCGGCTCAAATTGTTAGCGACACCATGTTGCGTTTGGAGAGCCGCTGTGTGCCCAAACATTGGAGCTCCCCCACAAGTGACCCCATTTTGGAAACTAGACCCCCCAAGGCACCTATCTAGATGCATTGTGAGCACTTGGAACCCTCAGGTACTTCACAAATTGATTCATAAAAATGAAAAAGTGTTTTTTTTTTTCACTTTTTCATTGTTACGAATCAATTTGTGAAGCACCTGGGGGTTCCAAGTGCTCACTATGCATCTAGAAAGGTGCCTTGGGGGGTCTAGTTTCCAAAATGGGGTCACTTGTGGGGGAGCTCCAAAGTTTGGGCACACATGGGCTCTCCAAACATAACATGGCGTCCGCTAATTATTCAAGCAAATTTTACAATCAAAAAGTCAAATGGCGCTCCTTCCCTTCCGAGCCCTGCCGTGCGCCCAAACAGTATTTTTTCCCCAAATATTGGGTATCTGTGTGCCCAGGGGAAATTGCACAACAAATTTTGGGGTCCATTTTTTCTTGTTACCCCTGTGAAAATAAAAAAAATTGGGTCTAAAGTAACATTTTTGTGAAAAAAGTTAAATGTTCATTTTTTTCTTCCACATTCAAAAAATTCCTGTGAAGCACCTGAAGGGTTAATAAAGTTCTTGAATGTGGTTTTGAGCACCTTGAGGGGTGCAGTTTTTAGAATGGTGTCACTTTTGGGTATTTTCTGTCATAAAGACCTCTCAAAGTGACTTCAAATGTGATGTGGACCCTAAAAAAATGGTTTTGTAAATTTTGTTGGAAAAATGAGAAATCGCTGGTCAACTTTTAACCCTTATAGCTCCCTAACAAAAAAAAATTTTGGTTCCAAAATTGTGGTGATGTAAAGTAGACATGTGGGAAATGTTATTTATTAACTCTTTTGTGTGACATATCGCTCTGCTTTCAGGGCTTAAAAATTCAAATTTTGAAAATTGCAAAATTTTCAAAATTTTCGCCAAATTTCCGTTTTTTTCACAAATAAACGCAAGTGATATCGAAGAAATTTTTCCACAATCATGAAGTACAATATGTCACGAAAAAACAATCTCAGAATCAGGGGGATCCGTTGAAGCGTTCCAGAGTAATTACCTCATAAAGTGACAGTGGTCAGAATTGTAAAAATTGGCCCGGTCATTAACGTGCAAACCACCCGCGGGGCTTAAGGGGTTAAGGTCACACTATATAAATCCATGCTGTTTGCATGGATTTATATAGTGTGACCAAGTTGTCAAGCACTTTCCAAGTGATGCTAAAATCTCTTGGAAAGCGCTTGTCAACCCGCATGCGGAAATGCAAGTGAAGAACGCTTCACATCCGCATGTCCCTGGCAGGAAAAACACATGTACAATCCGCATGTACAATCCGCATGTACAATCCGCATGTACAATAAGCATGTACAATCCGCATGTACAATAAGCATGTACAATCCGCATGTACAATCCGCGTGTACAATCCACATGCGTTTTTTTCTGCCAGGGAGATGCAGAAACGCTCAGGAAAAAATCCGGAGCATTTCTGCATTGTGGGCACATAGCCTAAAACTGCACATCCAAGTCCTCACCACTCGCCACCTCCTGATGCCTCTAACTTTAAAATATTTCCAGATCTGTCCTTTCCTCAACCCTGAATCTACTAAAATATTAGTGCATGCCCTCATCATCTCCCGCCTCGACTACTGCAATATCCTCCTCTGTGGCCTACCTGCTAACATTCTCGCACTCCTCCAGTCCATCCTTAACTCTGCTGCGCGACTGGTCCATATCTCTCCTTGCTACTCCTCCACTTCTCCCCTCTGCAAATCCCTTCATTGGCTCCCAATTCCCCAACGTATCCAGTTCAAACTACTAACACTGACCTACAAAGCCATCCATAACCTTTCTCCTCCGTATATCTTCGAACTGACGTCCCGATATCTTCCCACACATACTCTCCTGTCCTCCCAAGACCTTCCACTCTCTTCCACACTCATGCGTTCCTCACCTAATCGCCTCTAAGACTTCTCCCAAGCATCCCCCATCCTCTGGAATTCTGCGCTCCAGCGGGTCCGATTATCCACCACATTCGGAACCTTCAGATGGAACTTGAAAACCCATCTCTTCAAGAAAGGCTTACAGCCTGCCATGACCGCGCTGCCACCTCACCGCTGTCACAACCCCCCAACCTACTGTCTCCTTCCCCATTATCCTGTAGACTGTAACCCCGCGGGGGCAGGGTCCTCTCCCCTCTGTACCAGTTTGTCACTGTTAGCTTGTTCTTTGTAATTTTTTATATGTATTTTGTATGTAACCCCTTCCCATGTACAGCACTATGGAATCAATAGTGCTCTAAAAATACATAATAGTAATAATAATAATAATAATCTATAGGGGCTGTAGAGGTAGTAATTGACATATAGACAGATGCAGCGCCGTCTTGCAATCATACCGCACTCAGTACAGGGATCAATATCTTTTAGAATTTATGTATCTAATATAACATCATGTGAAATCATTTGTGGTTCGGGATCGAGGTGACATTCCTGCAGGACATCCAAGCTTCAGCTCTAATAAGTGTGTAATATATGTGTGCATATATATATATTTCCTTATACATTTAATGTATATTGATCAGAAGTTGTTGTCATTGTCAATGTCTTGTTTATCCGAGATGAGCAAATGATTACATTTTTTTCCACCCTTTGCCGACACTTGGGGACCTTTCTGTATTCATCTTTTAATAAAACAAAAACCGTCCTGTATTCTTTTAAGGGTACGTCTGAGGATCAGCTTGCTGAAGGTTTCCAATAACTATTAGCATAATTGAGAGTGCAATTTAACAATCACATGTGATTATGTCGATAATACTGATATTATTGAACATTTTGCATATGTAGAAATTAAAATATTCCAGACCGAAACATGGGAAGATCTACCATCCTGGGTGCACACCATCCCGAGAGCCGACTTCTTAGCATCTGAAGTCATATTTTTGCTGCTGTATCAGACTTAAAGGATCAGGAGCTCTAAGAGACGGGATCTCCAGAGTGTGGGATGTGTAATTATAGGATTTGTTAACCAGCTTAGAACACGCAGTAATATTACATGAGTCAGCAGCACAGTGTATAGGCTTAGGGAACTTGGGGAGCTTAGAAGACTTAAACTAGGACATGCTGGGACTTGTGGTGCTGGAGTAAGTGGGAAACAGCAGTCATCACTCGCCTTCTCAAAGGTTTATCTCCACATTTACTTCTTAAAAGTGCAGATAATTCTGGCAAAGTAGCATTGGGAATATTTTCAACACCCAAAGTTACATATATCACCAAAAATGTTTGCACATCAGTTGTCGGCCAGCTTTTCAAGAGCAAAATTTGTGTTGTAAGGTAGGAACATTAGAGCTGTGTATGCATTACTACATGACTAGACATGATTTTCATCTAGGAGCTTTGGAAAGTTGGGTGACAACTAAAACTGTTATTTTTAACGCTCCTCAAAATAATTGTCAACTTTCCTTGACTCCTGAACAACAAATTTGTTCTATAATCCAGTCATTACTGGAACCAGGTAGGCATCACTCCATAACTGATCACACTTTACATCTAGGAGCCTCTGAAAACGTGGGTGACAACTAAAATTACTATTCTCAAAGTTCTTCAAAGGAGTTGTCAGGCAGCTTTCTCTGACTCCTGAACAACAAATTTGCTCTATAATGCAGTCTTACTGGAACCAGGTAGGCATCACTCCATAACTAGTCACACTTTACATCTAGGAGCCTCTGAAAACTTGGGTGATAACTAAAATTACTATTCTCAAAGTTCCTCAAATGAGTTGTCAGGCAGCTTTCTCTGACTCCTGAACAACAAATTTGCTCTATAATGCAGTCTTACTGGAACCAGGTAGGCATCACTCCATAACTGGTCACACTTTACATCTAGGAGCCTCTGAAAACGTGGGTGACAACTAAAATTACTATTCTCAAAGTTCCTCAAAGGAGTTGTCAGGCAGCTTTCTCTGACTCCTGGACAACAAATTTTCCCTATAATGCAGTCTTACTGGAACCAGGTAGGCATCACTCCATAACTGGTCACACTTTACATCTAGAAGCTTCTGAAATTTTGGGTGACAACTAAAATTACTATTTTAAATGTTCCTCTGACTCTTGAACAGCAAACCTGATAATGACGTTTTACTAGAGCAGAGAAGGTATTAATCCATAAGTAGCAACACTTTACATATAGGAGCCTGAGAAAGTTGGGTGACAACCAATAAGTCTAATCATAAAGATCCTCAACGGAGTTGTCAGACCGCTGTTTTCTGACTTCTAGACAGAAAACCTGCCTTGTAATGCAGTCTTGCTGCAACAGAAGTGGTATCACTCTATAGCTTTACATCTAGGAGTCTAGGAAACTTGGGGTGACAACTAAAACTACTATTTTTAAAGTTCCTTAAAGGAATTGTCAGACAGTTTTTTCTGACTCCTGCCCTATAATGAAGTATTACCGATGCAGTGGCTTCATTGCTGCATAACTAGGTGTCTGGGTGACAACGATGATGACTACAACCAATGCTCCTAGCAGGGGTTGTCATCCAGCTTCCAATCTTTCCAAACCCCATATGTGCCTTATAACACAGTATTCATGGAGACTTGGATGGGTCATTTTATAACTAAATGCATTTTACATCTAGAAGTTTGAAAAAACTAGCTGATAACCGCTGTATCTGATGCTACCTTTAATAAGAAGGTTGTCAGACAACTTAAAAAAAAAAAATAAAAATTAATAAAAATTGAATCCTGCAGCCACTTGGATTTTTGGAGGTGATTTTCTTATTTCGAGCGGAGATACCCTTTAATTATGTCTTGATGGGCTTTATATAAGCGGAGAGTCACTATAGCGCGTGCAACAAGCACTTTGATTACATATCAAGGTGTTATAGAAAATTGGCCACCATTATAAGGTATGCGGCTCCTGCGGCTCAGAGCCTCCGGGTCCCTAAGATTTCATTGTGAGCCTGACTATGCGGATGGGCGGCGCGTAACCCCGGCCCCACTGAGATCAGCTCATCCATGTGAAGCGGGCGTGGAGCGAGGGCACGGCTGCCGCATCTTTAGACACAGAGCCCTTTGGTTCCAGTCTATATTTATAGCGCGCGTAATTAAATGTTAGTTATCGTGTAGTCGTGCCAGAGCGGCATCATCACTTTAATTACCACCTTCACCGCCGTGTCTTTTATGCATCCCCGGTCCTGCAACTGCTCCCCTACTGTCTTACAATTGTCTATATCTCATATACAACCCTGGTGCACAGCCCATGGCTGTAATTACTTCCAGTACAGAAATTTCAACCAGTAATCAGCCCAGAACGAGCCGAGTCCTCCACATGTCAATAGTTCAGCAGTAGAAAAAAAAAGGCAAAAACTCCTTTCTTATTTTTTCTTTTATGCCTGGAAATTTTAAAAAAATGTATAATCATCATACAAATATATCTCCGAAAACCGAAATTGAATAATAAATGGTTACTTTTTTTTATGTAAACATTTTTTGATTCATTGTTTCAATCGAGTATTTCCGCCAGAATCAAAAATGTATAAAAAAAATATAAAGATTCTTAAGTTATGTGAAGTTATTAAAGGAATACTCTGGTTTCAACAACTATTTTTTAACAGCTGGAAAGAGTCACAAATTTGCTGGGTCCTTTATAATATAAAGAGAGCTCTGGCATTGTCCTGCAAACTCAACTTTTTCAATTTCTTAAATGAATAAAATTGCAAATAGAGTGAAAAAAAAACAAGCAACTTTGTAATTTAGCTCTTATTAAAAATCCTCTCCATGCTCAAGATCAGATGGATATTTAATTTTATAGTTTACTGCTCGTTGTCTAGTTACCGACCACCACTGCTGTCTAACAGAGTTGGCCAGTTTCCTATAAAACTTCTAAGTGCAGCTGTGAAGATGGCCAGATCGCTGGATCCTGACAGAATCAGTGCCGCCGTGCTCCTCCAATGCAGCAACAGCAAAGCTGTCTCTACTAGCAGCTTGGATGAGTGCATAGATCAAACCAGAGGTGCAAAAATGCCGCTGGACTAAACTGACAATTTTTAGGAGTGCACCACAAGCAAGAAGGAGGCGGAGGAGTGGTTCACTCCTGAAGAAAGAAGTATAGACAACCACTTTAAGCCTGTAGTCATCTTTCCAACTCCTCTTCAGCATCTCTGGTTCCTCTTCAGCTTCTCCAGCTCCTCTTCAACTGTTCCAACTCCTCCTAAGTTTCTTCAGCTCCTGTTCAACGGCTCCGACTCCTCCTAAGCTTCTTCAGCTCCTCTTCAGCAGCTCTAACTCCTCTTTAGCTACTGTAGCTCCTCTTCAGCAGCAGCAGCTTTTCTCCAACTGCTCCATCTCTCCTTAAACTTCTCCAGCTTCTTTTCAGCAGCTCCGGCTCCTCTTCAGCTCCTCCGGCTGCTCTTACGTTACTTTAGCATCTGTTCATCTGCTATGCCTCCTCTTCATCTGCTCTGGCTGCTCTTAAGCTTCTCCAGCACCTCTTAAGCTTCTCCAGCTCCACCTAAGCTGCTTTGGCTCCTCTTAATCTTCTCCGGCTCCTCTTCAGCAGCTCCGGCTCCTCTTAATCTTCTCCGGCTCCTCTTCAGCAGCTCCGGCTCCTCTTAAGCTTCCCCGGCTCCTCTTCAGCAGCTCCAACTCCTCCTAGACAGCTACTGCTGTCCCCTTCAGAAGATTATGGCTTCTCTTTAGCCCCTCAGGATAATTTGAAGTAGCTTCATGTTCTTTTCAGCAGTAATGAGTCCATATTAGCTGCTTTGGCTCCATATCAGCTCCAGATACCACCGAACATAATGTCCTGACACTGGCCAGCAGCGGTACATTCTGTGCTCAGCCATCAATTATCCCCCTGCTCCACTGAGAAGTCCATTTTTTTGTTTCACCTATACAGCTCCAGAGATAGGGGCTTTTCATTCAGTTTTTATAAAGGGGCATTGCTCAAAGGATCCTCTGGGGCGTGTCTTTAGGCTGCTCTGCATAACTACCCTGTGAGAAATGCCCACTTTGTAAAGACCATAAAAATTAGCACTGAATGAAAAGGCCCTTATTTATGGCATTGCATTAATGCATTAAGAAAAAAGGAACATCAAAAATAAATAAGAGCAAAAACTGGACACTTTTTACCCAGTGACAGGTCCTCTGTAATAAGATTTGGGAATGAAGAGGAGTTAGTTAAAATTATTCCCTCTTAGCTAAAATGGATGGATTCTAGTGATCTTATCTCTTGCTGCAAATATGGATGAGGGTAGTGGCATAAATTTTTTCCAGTGGGACTCTGAGCAAAATTTGGACCTGGGCTCCCACCATGTTAGTCAGATTTAAGGGCCCTTGTAGCATTCTAAATCCATTACAGAAATGTGTGTTCCCCCCATAATGTGATAATGTCACCATACTGTAATAATGTCACCCATTCATGGCCCCTTTCTGGAATAATATCCTCCATTCTGGGTCCCTTCCTGCATTCCAATAAGAATGTCCCCCATTCTGAGCCCCTTCCAGTAATAATGACCAACATTCTGGGACCCTTCCACTAATAATGTCCCCAATCATGGACCCCTTGAAGTAATATTGTCCAACATTCTGTGCCCCTTTCTGGTATAATGTCCCTCATGCCAAGTCTCTTCCTGTAATAATGTGCCTATCCTGGCCCCTTCCTGGTATAATATTCCCCATCCTGGGCCCCTTTGGCAAATAATGTTCTCCATACTGGTGTAATGTCCCCATCCTGACCCCTTTCCTGCTATAATGTCCCTCATCCCGAGCCCCTTCCTGTAATAATGTGCCTATCCTGGCCCCTTCCTAATATAATATTCCCCATCCTGGGCCCCTTTGGCTAATAATGTCCTCCATCCTGGTGTAATGTCCCCATCCCAGCCCCTTCCAGTAATAATGTCCACCATCCTGGTACAATGTCCGCATTTCCCATCCAGTAACAATTCGCCAAATAGTAATAATATCCCCATTCCCCATCCAGTAGTAATGTCCCCCCTTCTGGGCCCATCCTGTAATAATGTTTCCATTCTGCTGCTTTTCTCTAACACATTTAATAATAAGAAAAAATCCCCGTATTTCTCATCTTTCCTTGCTCCCACGGTGCGCGGCGTCCTCTTCACAGAGGCCAATAGTTAACTTTGGTGTGCCCATGGGTGACGCATGACGTCCCTGCTATGCACAGCCTGTGACTTGCACTCCGATGTCAGCTGACAGCCTCTGATTGGCTGGTGGCGTATATTGCGGTGCAGCGAATCGGCGGGTCACTGCGCCACAATACATTTCAGCTGGATGTGAGTCCTTGGACTCATTGGAGGGCCCTCCACCCGCATAGGCCAGATCACGGTCGTTACACCCCTGGCTGAGGGAGGAGGCTTCTGCTGCAGCCAGTTGTCTTACAACCACACACAGGACAGTAAAGAGGAGGAGGAAGAAGTGGCCGATCGCTTGAGACGCAGAAAAGTTTTCTGTGTCTATTTCTTTGATTTAATTGTAATATAAAACAAAATAAAATCAAAGGAAACGCAGAGTTTTATTTTTGGATGGGGGGAAGGTAGGGGGTGAATGCTGGGATTTTTCTTTATTGTTTGTATATTTTCTTTGTTTAATGTTTCTTTAAATGTAAAGTAGAAAAACACATTTGATTTTAATTTTCATGACTTTCTCTGTTCTTTGCCAATCAATTTTCCAGCATGACAGATCCACACCTCTCACTCCTCGCTGCTAGACCTGTCCTTGTCACTCCTGGGTTGACTACAGTAATTTTTCCTTACTTACAATCATACAAATACGTCAATACGTGTCTTCAGCGTTCGCTCACTACATATGCTAATGGATCCTGCATATCCTGGAATTACTGAATTCTTAATGATCTCAGACTGTTTGTTGAGCATTTTGTCAAGTTTTTTCTTCTTGGTTTTATTTGAGAATTTTTTTTTGTTATTGCAAAAAGTTTCCACCAAACCTTAACCATCCATGCCAAACTTCCGAACAGGAAAGAGGGGATACATTTTGGGCTGTCAGATCTGTTAGTATATCTCTCAGGCATCACCAAAACCTCCTTGAAACTTAAAGCCGGACATACTATTGGTGCAATCTGTTCAGTCGCAAAAGGGTCCAGTGAGTAAGGGGTCCATTTCTACCTCCATATAACGCCCTATATCCGCCCCTGCTGAGAGCTGTGCTCCCAGGAGGAATGTCATTAGACAGAGCCTTGGTCTCCATTGGCTCATTAATGGGGAGGAGATTTGGGCGTGGAGGTGAGGAAGCACCACCTATATCTCCTCGTACATCACCGGAAAAAGTTGGCAAGTGTAACCATAACCTTACCCCTTTAACTATGGCTCCTTTAATAACCAGGCTATTGCGGCATATAGCGTCAAAGACGAGAGGGTCGTCCTCCATCTGTATGACTGGTCCCACTTACTCCACAGCTTTATGGTTGGGGAGGGTTATATGTAAACTATCAGGAATAATCATTAATTTCCAGGAGGAAATTACTCCTTTAATCCTTAATCCTTTTAGGAAAACAATATATAAAATGTTAAATTAGTAATCCACAATTCAGCACTAACTATGGGTAGCTGGAATTGTACGGGCTCCTCTGATGGTGACGTTCCCTGGGTCTTCTGTTGTAAAGCAATGGCTCAAAAGTAAAAAAAAAATTAAAGGGTCGATTAATCGTATAATTTTTTTTAAATGCTTTTTTACGCTAAATTCTTCAAAATGGCGCATGTGCATCATGAAATTTTCAAAAAATACAAAATACTCTTTATTTTTTTAAAGGGAACTTGAATTCCCTGCAAGTGCACTTACAGCTCTCCAGATTCTCCATCCTTTTTCTCCTTCTGCCAGTGATTGACAGGTCACTTTTCTTTGTGACCTGCTCCCCCCTGCTGTGATTTCATGCAGGCGCCGTCATCCTGATGTCGTTGCGAGAGCCGGAATATCCATCTACGTATGCATCGCCTCCGGGAATGATAACGCATGCTCAAGAGTCTCAGGCAGGGGAGCAGATCACAAAGAAGAGGAACCATCTCATTTGCATGAGAATTTGCCGATGGATTACAAAGACAATGGAGACACGGACTTGTAATATAAAGGTGCGGAAGTAATCATTATTTTAACCTATTTTGCAAATTTTTAGTACAGAAAAACGCACGTTACTCTAAATCGTTGCAAAATTTGCGTAAAAATTTCAGAAGTACATAAAATTACTGCAGGGGGCGACTAGATTGCACTTTCCAAAAAAAGTCACAATTGCTTAATCAGCCAAAAACATCTGGAAACCTCAAACCCTACTCATAATGACGAACATAAAAAAAAAAAAAAAAAAAACAGACAACCACATATAAAATAGCAAATTAAGAGAAAAATAAAACAAACACACAAAAAAAAAGATAAAAAAAGGTGCAAATACAATAATCAATCGGGCTTAGAGGCTACATAAAAGTTCTAGTGACCTCCACCATTATGCAATTTAATCATGCGTTGATTGTGAAGAGAAATGTGTGGAGCCAAGCATTTAACAGATCTAAGAAGAAGCTCCCTTTAAGGGTGTACATACTTCTGCAACCAGTTTCTTATTTTTATTGCATTAAGGCATCTAAAATGACCAAAAGAATTTTTGACTTTGCAAATATTCTTGATTTAGAAATATTACTGTTTTGTGTATACAGCTTCTATACAAAACTATGTGTCTCCATGGTAACAGACTACAAACAAACCCTGTGTGTAGTCTGATTCTGTACTCATGAGTTACTCTACTTCTTCTTCTCTACTGGCAAAAGTAGAAGGGGTAGATGATAGAAACTAACACATGGATCTCGGTTCAGACTACACAGTGTTTGCTTGGAGACGCATAAATGTAGATAAGAGCTGTATACATAAAACGGGACGGAGATAATGTATTACTTTTATTCAGAAAAATAAATATATGGGGCTTTCATTAAGTGCTAATTATTAAGGTCTTTACATGGGGTGTAGGTCACATGATCCTCTGGGGAGTGTCTTTAGGATGATTTGCATAATTAACCTGCGAGCTACACCCCCTTGGAAAACACCATAAAAATTAGCACTAAATAAAAATGCCCATATCTCTGGAACCGTGTGATGGATTTAAGAAAAACAAAGAATGGCATAATCAGGAGAGAAGTGGAAATGCATTTAGGAAAAAAACTGGCCATTTTGAGCAGGTGACAGGTCCTTTTTAATATGAACACTATAACAATTTTTTGTAGGCATCTTTAGTTCCACCTTATTAGTTTCAATGTCCCGCCCTTCATATACAGTTTTTTCCAGACTGGTAACAAGGATTCTAATATCACTCAAGAAGAAAATAGCTGGAGGCCACAGGATGATAGACATAGCATGAAACTTAGATAATAAGTTATAATGTGTAACCCCCAGGACCTACGACCATGACTAATATACATAAAATCCAACATGTGATAATATACAGTATATAAAGTAGCACAAAGTATCAATATACTTACGCATTTTGGTCTACAGTACGGTATAAGGACATTTGGTTTTGCAACAGACAACTGTAGAGTTTCTGGTATTTTCTTATGGTACTTTCTTATGTGGCAGAGGGGCTTGAGGACCTCTTTAGGCACCAGAACCCACCTGTGATTGCTCATAAAAATCTGCTTCTTTCTCCTCCTGGAATAATCGTTCAGTCTTAATTAATCAGTAAGATCTGTATTCAGTGAATATAGATTTTCCCATTACTGAGATAGAAAAAGACAGCTGCTGCTCATAAGATTCTATGGAGATGGGAGGGGGAGGACGAGGAGCTGGGGTAGACAGAGACATTCAGCTGCAAGTTCTCCTGAAATAACAGTTGCTCTTTAAATCTATGGTAAAAATAAAGTTAAAGTGTAACTGTCATTTCAGGAGAACTTGCAGCAGAAAGTCTCTGTCTGCCCCAGTGCCTCCTCCCCCCCTCTCCATAGAATGTTATGAGCAGCAACTGTCACCTCTTACATCAATAATGTAAAAATATATTTTCACCAAATGCAGGTTTTACCCATTGAGATTAAAATATCAGTCCAGGAGGTGAAAGAAGCAGATCTCTCTGATAAAATATTTTGCAAAATGTATTCTTTTCATCTGTACTATTCATTTGTGGGAAAAAAATGAAATTAAGTTTTACTTTTCTACATATCTTTGACTTGCCATTTTGAATTTAGTTCAGCATGATAGAAATAGCATGACATTTAGAGAATGAGTTATAATTTATAACCCCCATGTCCTACAACTGTGTCTAATATACACAAAATCCAACATGTAATAATCAAAGTGATAATATACAGTACATAAAGTAGTAGTGTAAAGATTGTTTGTGGGTTCATCAAAAGCCCAATAAAGTCTTCTTTGAAAGTATGAATATACTTACGCGTTTTGGTCTATAGTACAGTCATTTTGTAGACCAAGGATTGGATGACCATGAATGATCTTGGAATATAATGATGAGTCCCTACAGAAAATCTAAACTGTCTTGGTTACTACATTTACTGCTGCATTTGACACTGTGGATCACCAGCTCCTCCTCACTATGCTCCGCTCTATCAGTCTCAAGGACACCGTTCTCTCCTGGTTCTCCTCCTATCTCTCTGACCGCTCCTTCTCTGTGTCTTTTGCCGGCTCCTCTTTCTCTCTCCTTCCTCTTACTGTCGGGGTTTCTCAAGGATCAGTCCAATGTCCCCTCCTATTCTCCTTATACACCGCCCCTATTGGACAATCAGTAGATTCAGTTCTCAGTACCATCTCTATGCTGATGACTCCCAATTATACACATTGTCTCCCGACATCACCCTTGAATTACTGCAAAACACCAGTGATTGTCTTTCCGCTGTCTCTAACATTATGTCCTCCCTCTGTCTAAAACTGAATCTGTTAAAAACTGAACTTCTCGTATTTCCTCCCTCCACTGCCCTACCTATGCCCGATATTGCCATTTCCGTGTGTGGTTCTACCATTACTGCCCGGTAACATGCCCGCTGTCCTGGGGTCATATTTGACTCAGGTCTTTCCTTCACTCCCTTTATCCAGTCACTCGCTCTTGTCACCTGCATCTCAAAAACATCTCTAGAATTCGACCTTTTCTCACCTTTGACTCTACAAAAACTCTTACTGTTGCTCTGATTCACTCTCAGCTGGACTATTGCAACTCTCTACTAATCGGTCTCCCTCTTACTAAACTCTCCCCTCTCCAATCCATCCTTAACGCAGCAGCCAGGATCATATTCCTCTCCAGCCGCTACACCGATGCCTCTACCCTGTGCCAGTCATTACACTGGTTACCCATCTGCTACAGATTCCAATATAAACTTATTTCTCTCACCCACAAAGCTCTCCACGGTTCAGCACCACCCTACATCTCCTCCCTCATCTCTGTCTACCACTTTACCAGTCCCCTCGATTACGCTAATGACCTAAGACTAACATCCTCCATAATCCGAATCTTCCACTCCCGTCTCCAAGACTTCTCTTGTTCTGCACCAATTCTCTGGAATGCACTACTCATTAATTCCAAGAATCCACAGTTTTAACCATGCCGTAAAAACTCACCTGTTTAGACTGGTCTATCGCCTCACCTCACTTATCTATCCCTGTTTTGCCCTTTCAAAATTTTGCTCCTAATCTGGTCCCTTGTATCATTTCTTTCACTCACCCTCCTTGCACTCAGTAGCCCTCTGTGTCTGTACTTCTACATACACTGGCTGGTGACCGGTTCATGCAGCATTATGTGAATACCCTATGTATTATATTGATGGCCGGACCATTACAGTGCAAGTACTTTTTACCGCTTGTGAGCGGGACCCTCACTCCTCCTGTAACTGTAGAATTATGTGTTACTCTGTAATGTCTCTATTGTCTGTACAAGTCATGGAATATGTTGGCACTATAGAAATAAAAAAATTATTATTATTATTAGGCACTCCCAAAAGTATAGTATATGACAAGCCCATTGGAGTTGACCTTGAGACAATCAATGGGTCTAGCTACAAAGTAACATATTGGATCTCACTGATGATACAAGAGAAGTGAACATGTTTGCTGAGAACACTCGCACGGTCTGATATCGGCTCCTCTCCTTCTTCATCTAGGTTACGTTCTTCCACCTTTTTGTTACATTTTTTCCACGTTTAGTAGAAATTTAAACTGTTCTCCATAGCAACAGTAACCACATGAAGCTGTCAACTGCATTCCATCCATCCACCCCCCCCCCCGAATGTCGTGAATAGGAATATGTAAGCAACATCACATATCTCCCCACTCACTTCGTGTTTGTCAATTCTCTCCTTTTATCTCACAAGTTGAATGATAATCGCTGCAGTCAACAATTAGAGACTCTTCGCTCACAGCAATCACTTTGACATTCATGCCTGAACTCTTTAAAGTGGACTTGTCATCTTAATATAACTACGCCAGTGTTTTTTTAAGACATCAAATAAGGGTTTGTCTAGATGCCAGAGCGCAACCATGGAAGAAAAGATTAAAAAAAAAAAAAAAAAAGTTGAACAATATTAAAATATCTTAATTCCACTGAAATCGCTGTTTTTTTTCTTTATTGCGTAGATTTTTTAACTCTTTCTGCAACGAGATGCAATTTTTTTTTAAGCTTTGTTTGCTGCCTCCAAAGATCATAAAGGATCCATGGTTTCAAAAAGTAGCACCGTTTTGTTTTTTTTTAGATTCTTGATTTTTAAAAAAATTCAATCATTTTGTGTATGCAGCTCCTATGCAGACTTATGCGTCTCTATCAACGGTACAGTCTGATGCTGCAGGAATGTCTTAATTTCTTCAAACTGCCCTCGTCTTGCTAATCTATGGTCAATACAAAAAGAAGGCGGCTGGAACACGAGTAACAAACGAATGGAAAATCCGACTACACAGAGTTTGTTTGTAGTCTGTTACCTTGGAAACGCATAGATCTAAGCTGCGGACATTAAATGGTAGAATAATTTAAAGGGGCTTAACTAGCCAGATAAAAAAAAAGTTGTTTAAATATGATGCAAGTACAAATTTTTATTAAATTCATTAATATATGTCGATAATGATGGACGCCTCGAAGTCCCAATTTCACCAATGGTCTGTTCCACTTCTCCAAGCAACATATCTTATCAGAGAAATGTGCTTATTGCTCCTCCTAGACTGATCTTTCACTCTCAATTCATGGGTAAAATCTGTAAAAAAAAAAAAAAGTATATTCAGTAAAGACCGATTTTCCTATTACTGAGATAGATGGCAGTTAGTGCTTTTAAAATTCTATGGAGAAGAGCTGGAAGCATCAAAGACATTCAAGTTCTCCTGAAATGACAGTTACAGTTCTCCATAGAACTTTAAGAGCACTAACTGTCATCTTCTATCTCAGTAATGGGGAAATCTGTATTCACTGATTACAGATTTTACTCTTGAATTGAGAATTTCGAGAATGAAAGATCAGTCCTGGCGACTTTCCCTAATACGATATATTGCAAAGTTTCCTACTTACATTATTCCATTACTAATGATTTATAGGGAAAAGCAATAAAGTGATTTGCACATTTCTAACTTTTTTTTTTACCTTATTGAACAAACTCTTTAGCTATGTGCAAAGTTGCTTCACTTTTAATTTTAGATGTTTTGGGCCTATAGAAATGATTCCAACTGCTTTTAAACTAAGGGGACAAGTAAATGTCCAGTAATAATTTTTAGCTTTCTAGCACAAATTTATCACTAAGGCAGCAGGAGACATAGGATCATGTGCTTAGTGCACTCAGTAACCATTTTTTTTTTGCTCCGTGTTTGCCTGTAGCTCATTATTAGTCTGGGATTAAACTGAAGACCTGAGAAAACATTGACTACAGTACTTGCTAAGGGCATCATTTCTGACAACCTTGTAGCTATAGATATTGTATCCCAAACAACCAGTCTGTCCGAAAAGATTTATCAAATCAAAGCTGGATTGTCCGTGTGCTGGTAACAAAGTAGCAGAGACATAAATGGTTACAGGTATTGATGAGTGAGCATGCTCGTTACTCGAGATTTATGAGCATGCTCGGGTGCTCGCCGAGTATCTTCAGCGTGCTCGGGTGTTATGTTTTAGTCACGCTGTGTGCATGATTTGCGACTGTTTGACAGCTTTAATATATGTGAGGAATGCTTGTTTCTTAGGCATTCCTCATATGTATTACTAAAGCTGTCAAACAGTTGCAAATGATGCACACAGCGTGACTAAAACATAACACACGAGCACGCTGAAGATACTCGACGAGCACCCGAGCATGCTCGCCGAAAGGGTTAACAGAACATACTCGCTCATCACTAGTTACAGGTCATTGTGCCATGGAGAGATCGATAGCACTTTTGATGCCAATTGTGGCATTGACACACAATACCACAATTGCACTTTCCTTTGCTGCCTAAGGGACTATTATTCCCTGGTTTATAATTACTAATGGATTCTGATCCACCCAACGAAGGATGGGCTAAAGAGTCAAAAATGGTTGTAAAGGTTCCCATCAGTCAGACATGATGAAGGCCACTCTGTTTAGTATCATCTCAGTAGTTTCCAGGTTTTGTCCCTTTAACCTTTATACAGGGATCTGGACTTTACTACAGGGGCTCCTAGGTTGTACCTGCAGAATAGTCACTGACTGGTGGAGCAAACTGTAGCAAGTCATAAGCAGGATCGGGGTAAAACTGGGTAACAATCCAATAACGTTTGGCAAAACGGTAATGCAGGAGAAGGGTTAAAACAGCCCAACATTGAAACTAGAGAACGAGTTAAAACAGAACAGTAGTCAAAGAAGCCGGATCTGAGATCAGAGACAACGATCCAATATAAAGTAAAACAGAGGCCAAAATCACTGGAACAGAGTTAAAGGATCTGTAGATGGGGCACCAGAATGATTGTCCGCTAAACCACCCTCTGATATTTCTGCTGACCGGGTTCTTTGGTTTGCTAGTTGGATGTTTCCATTGGTCATCATTATCGCTAGTCAGCCGAGCATACTGTACATGCGCAGCCCATTATTTCTACTACCAAGGCTCAGACCTGGCGGATGGCAGAGGAATATATTGCAGAACTACGGCAAGATAAGTAGATGAAGTGACCCTCTCTCATAATAAATTATCTGTTGGACTGCAAGAGTTGAAATATGGTTCTTGCACAGTAGCTCCTCCATCATTGCATCATGTCTTGCTAAATGCAGAATTTCCAAAGCCATGCAGAGTCGCACGTACTCACAAGGGTCTTTAAAAACCTCATCCCGGTAATAAGCCTTTGACTTTAGGGTCAGATTTTTGCTTCTGTAACATTATCTGTATCCAGGAAACCTTCATCTATGAGGGTTGTCAAGATGCTCACTGAGAATAGAGGAGAACAGAGGATGAGACCTCTGCCACCTACGTTACTTAGCCTGGAGCAGGAGAGTCGTTACTTTACACTCCCCGGCGCTGTACCATTGTTGTAAATTACTGTACAGCACAATCGGAAATTACACAGAACAATCTGCAGCTAAATGATTTATTCTTTAATTGCTTCAGTCATTAAAGATGATAGTATATGTTGTTAAGGAAGAATAGAGAAGCCACCAACTACCGGAGATGCTCAACGGGTTTTAGATCTGCTAATCATACAGGCTTCCAACTCATGGACAACCGGCCTTATTTATGCTATGGAGAACACAACACTACTGACGCGGTGCCCTGTCTATCAGAGCTACTTGGACGCTCAGTTAACATTTATCAGGTCAACAAATTGTCCTACCTCAAAACCATCAAATTGGAGTCAAAGAACCTCATTTCCGCATGAAGAAAAGTCACTAATTCATTGCCCCAACCAGCAAAAGTTTGAACTCGAACATGGACCAATGGACCCATTCATGTAGTGTTTTATATTCCAACCATTTCTATACCTGCTGGAAATTGGAAGGTGATATAACCAATTCCATGAGAAGCTTAATCATTTGGTAATCATATAGGCTTCAAACCAATGGACAACCAGCCTTATTTATGCTATGGAGAACACAACACTAGTGACACGGTGGCCTGTCCATCAGAGCTATTTGGACGCTCAGTAACCATTTATCTGGTCAGCAGATTATTCTACTTCAAGGCTATCAAATTGGTGTCAAAGGACCTCTTTTTTTCCAAGGAGAAAATTCACTACTTCATTGCCCAACCAGCAAAAGTTTCAACTCTAACATGAACCAATGGACCCACTCATGTAGCGTCTTATAGTCCGACCATTTCTACATCTGCTGCAAATTGGATGGTGATACAACCAATTCCATGAGATGCTCAATGGGTTTAGGATTGGAAATCATGTTGGCCACTAGCTCAAGGTCAATTTGTTTTTGAAGCCTCATAACTTTGGCAAGAGAAAACAACCCTAGTGATTTGGTACATTGTCCATCAGGGCTTGGTTATTTGGTGGCCACTCAACTGATCAGTTAATCGGCCAATTTCAAGGCTACCATATTGGTGTTAAAGGGCCTAACCCCTAGGCCCTTTCCTCTTCTCCTTATATACTGCCCCTATTAGACAAACCATCTGCGTTTGGTTTCCAGTACCATCAATGTGCTGATGACACCCAATTATACACATCGTCTCCTGACATCACCCCCACCTTAATACAAAATACCAGGGAATGTCTGTCTGTCCGCTGTGTCTAATATCATGTTCTCCCTCTATCTGAAACTGAATTTCTCCAAAACTGAACTTCTTGTGTGTGTCCCCTCTACTAACCTATCTATACCTGTTATAGCAATATCCTTGGGTGGATCAACCATAATTCCCCAGCAGCACGATCACTGTTTTGGGGTCAAATTTGACAAAGAACTTTCCTTTATTCTCTATAGCCAATCGCTCACTCGCTCTTGTCATCTACATCTAAAAAAACATGTCCAGAATCTGAACTTTTCTTACTTTGAAACTGCAAAAAAAAACCTCTTACCGTAGCTCTTATTCACTCGCATCTGGACTACTGCAATTCTCTACTGATCAGACTCAATCTAACTGAACTGTCTCCTCTTCAATCCGTCCTGAATGCGGCAGCCAGAATCGTATTTCTGTCCAGCCGCTACACCAGTGCCTTTACCCTGTGCCAGTCATTGAACTAGTTACCCATCCACTACAGAGTACAATATAAACTTATTGCTCTCATCCACAAAGCTCTCCAGAGTTCTACACCACCCTACATCTCCTCCCTCATCCCGATCATCCTACCCATGCTCTCCATTCTGCAACTGATATAAGACTAACATCCTCCATAATCTGAGCCTCCCACTTGCGTATCCAGGACTTCTTTCATGCTGCACCAGTTTTCTGGAATGCACTACCCCGTAAGATCTGATTAATACCTAGCTCCCATGTTTTTTAAGCATACTTTAAAAACACATCTCTGTAGACAGGCCTATCACCTCACTTCACTAATCTAACTCTCCCTTGTTCCCTCTTCTAATTTTTCCTCTGAATATGGCCCCTCTTATTCATCTGTCTCCATATCCTTCATGCACCCAATAGCACTTGTACTTAAACAGTTATTGGGTGATGACCGGATCATGCAGCTTTATATCACAATCTATATTTATTATAATGATGGCTGGACCGTACATAACAAACACGTTCAACCTATTGTGTCCCCCCTATTTCCTTATAGCTTGTAAGCTTGTGAAGAGGACCCTCACTCCTCCTGTAACTGGTGAACTATGTGTTACTTTGTACTGTCTTTAGAGTCTGTACATGTAAAGTGCTGTGGACTATGTTGGCGCTATAGAAATAAAATTATTATTACTAACTTCTGAGAACATTCACCACTTAATGGCCCCACCAACAATAGTGTGAACTATAAGACCACTCAGTATGGACTTTTTAAATTTTGACTTTTTTGTCAAATTTAAATTGATGCTGGAACCAACATGACTACCAAACTAGTCCATGCAGGTCCTCCAGCAGGGCACTATGGTGTCAGGGGGGCCAGGCAATAATATGGGGTCAACCTCACATCTGGGCTGTCACCCACTCACTACCTATTAGACATTGTATGAAAGCAACAAAATATCACTTAAACAATGAAAAGGTGCAACTTAATATGTGAACTTAAGGCCACGATGTAGAGACTAGAGACCCAGGTTTGCCCATTTCTTTGCCCTTACCCACAGATCCACTTGTCCAAAGTGTGCCATTGTTACCAATATAGTAGGACTCCATTTTTGTGACTTTTCCTGGACTAATAACATTTGGTGAACAACTCTGCTTTTTGGCCATCTTTCAAAAGTCTTCGACAACTTCTTTGAAGAAGTCAGCTGCCCTGATTGTATTTAGGCCCAGATCCAGATATTTCTGAAGATGGCCTTGTGCCTATGGTCCTGTTTTGGTGCTCATGTTCTTATATTTGTAAAGCAGGGGTGCAGCTAAGAGGAGGGCATCCTGGGCATATGCCGAGCACCAGGGAGAGGAGCCAAGACACCATTTGTTTTGGCCAGGTTATTTAGAGACAGGTTTGGTCAACAAACTGAACCTTTGCCCAAGATGAAAGAAAGCCTAGCTATGGCTCAGTGCAGGGCAGTATTGGAACCGAATTTGGGCATTTGTTGATGTCCAGTGTCCTACTGAGGCCAACTAGTGGAAATGATCCAATGGCTCCATCCTCCATCTATGCAGAACATGTAAGTCTAGCCTTTTGGGAGGGGGCAATGTTTTGGAGGTCTCGGCAAATAATCTGGTCTTGGACACCATCACTACATCCTTGTATTATTTTTTTTTTTTTTCAGTGTTTTTTCGACATGACTGTTTCCTTAAGTGTTATAATATGTCCTAAATGTGGGAAAATAACAAAGGTCTTTGTATGAAGAGAAACAAATGTACAAACCTCATTAAGACTTATTATGAGGGATGGTGACATAAAAGGGCAGGCGTTAGGGTGGGAACAGAAGTGTGTGCCTGAGGCTGAGACATAGGAAGGATGTGCTTATAAATGGGAAGAGTAGGGCAGTAACAAGTCGGAAGATGGAAGGGAGTGGCGAATTAAGGGGGCACAAACAATCAGTGCGGTGTATATGTCACTAGGGATTACTACAATGTACTCAGTGCCCATCCTTATCCACTCACCAGTAAAGCTGAGGGCCATTACGTGCACCATACACTCAGCACGTTTCCTGTCTTCCCTGTCGTTTGCACATTAAATTTCTCTGCTGATCCAGAATTGTTTTTGCAATTTAGTGTCCTAATCCCCTGTATTCACCTCAACACAACACAACCATGAGTGTGTAATTGTTCTGTCCCAAAATTGACTCTTTCTTACGCTGTGTTTATATCTGTCACTCCTTGCCATTTTTCTACATCCATCCTTCATCCAAATGGTGCCCCATGACCTACCTCCTTGACTTGAAATGAGGCTCCATCAAGGTTACTGTAATGAAGGACCTGGTGACAGAGGCTACAAATGGAGCATCAGATATTAGTGTGAACATACCCTTATCTGTATTGAATCCCAAAGTATCAGTCATTGTTCTAAAAACCCAAAAAATAGGTGTTTTGTTGTTCAAAAACCTCAAGTACAAGTGTGTGATTGTTCGGGAATCCCAAATATCAACAGGTTATAGTTCTAGAGAAAGAAGTATTGTTGGGTCACTGTTGTGAACCTAACAAGTATCAAAATAACATGACTTCAATATATCAGTGATCTAGAACCCCAAGTATCAGTGTTGATCTTGAAACTCAATTATCAGTGTTCTAAACCACCAAGTATCAGTGTTCTAGAACCCCAATATTAGGCTCACCAGGTGAGGTGGATCCTCCAAGTCTGAGGTGCGGGTGGGCATTGATGCAGCACCGTAGGAAGGTATGTGAGCAGCGAGGACCTGGCACACAGGAAACTCAGGAGCAGTGGGATGAATAAAGAGGAACCCGGGAAAGACGAATGCAAGCACAAAAACAAAAAGCACAGATAGTGCCGCACACCAAAGATAGAAAGAGAGTCTCAATCCCAAGACACAGGTCAGGTATGTGTCTAAATGGGCCTTAAACAGGTCTAGGGAGATGATGTTATCAATCTACTCCAGGAAACTTGCAAAACCCAACATGGAGAGGACAGCGGACCCAGGGGAAGGGAACAAAGCCCGGGATACCATGAACAGGTGTTCTAGAACCCCAAGTATCAGTGCGTCAGTAATTTAGGGCTACAAGTATTATTTTATTTTGGAAGTCCGGATGTCCATGTTCTCATACTTAATGTCTTACTGGTACGTATGTAGTTGTAGCACCCTGAGGATTCGGCTGCTACAGGGGTATTGCACCTCAACCCAGAGGTGTGATATTCCACTCCCGGGTAAGGATGGAGTGTGGACCTGAGCTCGGTAGGCTGCATGCACTACACACATCCCATTTCCGAGGAGCAGACCAACGGTACTCCCACTTAGAAATGTGCAGGTACGACCGAGTCTGTTCCTGGCTGGAGTGGGAGGGGGGTGGTACATCCCAAGTAGTGTAAGGGCAGATAGGGGGAGCAGCCTGGGTAAAGATAGGAGCTCATTGGGTGCTGGTCACCTGAGCTCACACATAGAGGGAGTATATAAGGTGGGCACCATCAAAGATCAGGGTCAGTCTGTCAGAGTCAGTAGGAAGCAGAGGTCCAGATGAGCCTGCAGAGAGAGAGAGTGGAGCAGAGAAGGAAAGACCCAGAGGGGACAAAGAAAGGACTCTGAGAACCCAAATTCAATCCCCGGGTGAAGAGTCGGCAATAGGGTACCGGATCCCAAACTGGTGGGGGCAAAAGCACACCCTAGCCAGAGACCGGAGCCCGTGGGCAGCGTCTGCCACGGCCACCCACCACATCCACCCCGAAGGCAAACCACGTGGAGGGTCAGGGAACCCAAGGCCAAGGGTCTCCCAACAGAAGGCCCGAGGGAGCTGGACCTAGGTGGATCACTAGTGGGGACGGCCAGAGGAAAGGACAGAAGGAGAGCTCAGGGTCACGCTCCGGACTTGCTTGGGGGTTGGCTGAATCCAGGACCTGGTGGACGCAGCACGGCTCGGGTGGTCACTTGAAGCTAGAGTGACCGGAACATCAGCAGTGAGTAAATACCCTAAACTGCACAACCCGACTCTGTCTTCATTTAAAATCTATGCTGCACCACCACAACCCCCATCCTCTGCACCTGACCCCCTGAGGCTATACCCCACCCGTTGGGGGTTATACTACCAAAAGCTGCACCAACACCATCAGCCTCAGCGGACCCTGCTGCAGCGGCGGCCATAGTGACCGCAATACAACGGGTGGCGTAGTCGACATTAAGAACTTCATAACATCTGTAGGACTGCCACATACTCTGAGCTTGACACCCTGGGCACGGACCGGGTCACAGCCACTCGGAAGACTACAACTCCCATCTGATCCGGCTCCGGGTATTCCCCTAAAGAATATGGCCCAGGGGGCGCGTCAATTTTGGCGTAGTCGGCAGGATCTCGTGCCCGCAACACCCGGGTACTGCGTGCCTGAAGAAAAGAACAAGTTTACCTCAAAAAGAAGTCTCCTGCCGGTTCCGGAGGGTCCCCGCCATCGGACCCCATCACAGGTCGTTTCCCGCCGGTTGTCCGCCATTAACAGCGTTTTCCCGCCATCTGCAGAGTTTCCCGCCACTGGGAGACGATTCCCGCCATTTCCAAAGGTTTCCCGCCTTGTCAGAGCGGACGCCATTATGGGCGTGCCAGAGGATGGCAAGAGGCCACCTCCCATCGTGGGCCAGGACCGAAAATGGCGCCAAAAGTGGAAACCGCCCCCACCAACAGAGACTGTGATGCTAGAGGTGTCTGTCAGCGTGAAAGAACAGCCCCTGGAGCTGACAATCACCAAGTGGCCCCGGGACCGCCCTCGAGGTGGGAGGAGACGAAAGGAGAGAACAAAGATGGGTGTCGCTTGGAGCAGTCTGGAGCGAGCGCACCCGGAGGCAAGAAGCCTGGAGAAGAGTATCGGAGGAGCTTACCCGGAGATGGCGAGAAAGCAGAGCAGCACCGGCCCGTTGGCCAGGAGCCTGCTAGAAACAGAGGAGGGAGAGCAGAGCAGCACCGGCCCGCTGGCCAGGAGCCTGCTGGAGACAACGGAAGGAGAGCAGAGCAGCACCGACCCGTTGGTCAGGAGCCTGCTGGAAACAACGACCCCACTAGGCCTAGTGGAGGTCCTAGCACAGCTCCCCCGAGACCGGGAGTGTGCACAGACCGCTCTGGAGGGCCTCGCAAGGAGGATGGCCCGGGTGCAGCGAGAGACGTTGGCAGAGTGGAGCCGTGAGATGGCCCAGCAGACCGAGACCTGTCAGCGGAGCACGCCACCCAAGACGAGGAGACAGACCGCCTCTGAGGATGGCGCGGGAGGACTGAAGGCCGGAGACGGCGCCGAGAAGGGAGCCGAACGAGTGGAGGCAGGTAAAGGGGACGTCTATACCCCAAACCGGGAAACCGCGTACCTGCCCGAGCTCCCCGTCGCAGAGCCCGAAGTCTATCCTGCCGTGCCCGTCGCTGCAACGTCACCGCCGCAGACTAGGCCTCAAACGGGAGCCGCGACCCCTGTGACGTCACACGCCTCGACCCCGAGCGTGACCAAGCAGGAAGTACCACCAGCCTGGTCGCAAGGCCTAGTACCCCCGGGCGCCGCAATACCAACAGCACCCCCTACCTCCGTGGAGCCCCCGGCCTGGTCGCAGGGCCAAGTAGCCCAGGGTGCCGCCGTCCTTACGGTGCCCTTCACCTTCCAGATACCCCAGGCCTGGCCGCAAGGCCCGGGCAACCCGGGCGCTAACACCACCGCGCCCATAAGACCAAAAGTGCCGCATCTGGGAGAGGACCTGTTTACCCAACACACGTGCCCGGATGGGCAGCCTTTCATCTGGCCCCAGGAATATCATGAACTGGAACGGCAGAGGAAGGCTGGGGCCATGTGTGCACCCCTGATCCCGGCTCCAAAGCCCGTAAAGAGGATCTCGCCCCCGCTAGAAGAGACCCAGTTTGAGTGGGACCCCACCGGAGAAGACCTCATGGGGTTCACTCAGGAGACTCGGGCAGCTGCAGCGGAGCGTGCTGAGTGCTGCCGCCAACAGCTCGAGGTCTTCGAGAGGGAGCGGAGAGAGAGGCGGGTCCGGGAACAGCAAGCTCAAATAAGGAGCGCGGAGCAGAAGAGCCGGGCCAGGAGAGACCCCCGTGCAGCGCATAGTCCCCGCACCACCGGGACTGTGATCAAGTTTAACATGCAGCATGGGAGGGGCTTCATCCGAGACCACCGCACCCCAGGCGACGTCTTCGTGACCAGGAGAGACGTTGAGTCCCACCTACCGGAGGGACACAGAGGTCGTGACCTTTACATCGGGGACGAGGTCACCTTTACCCGGCACAAGTGTGCCAAAGGACCCTACGCCCTCCATGTGCATCGCCTGACGGAGGAAGAGCTGCGGTGTGAGGAGGAAGAACAAGAGGACCCGGACGGGTCTGAAGCTAAAGGAAACCATAAAGAAAGAGCAGGAGGACGTCGTCGTTAAGTACAGTGAAGCAGAAGCTGTATATAGTTGCCCGTCGGGGCACCGTGAACTGTTACTGCTGCTATCATAGTCCCCGTTGGGACCAGCAAGTGTGAACTGTTTACCCGTTTATCCCTTAAATCCCACTGACCGAGGACTGAGAGCGGTCATTCCTCCCTAATACCTGGCCGAGGACTGAGAGCGGCCACCTTTCCCTTTGTATATAGTTGCGCGTCCTAAAGCGCCCCCTACCGGTTTTATAGGAAAACCATTTTTCAAGAAAAGACTGTCGCACTTTACCCGGTCACGCGTTGCACAGTGACCGGAGGAGGAGCTAGAAGCGAAGAAAAGTCTACAAGAATGTTTTATAGGAAAAGTTTTATTGATATATATATATATAATGTTTTGTATGATGTTTTATATGTTTATGCAAAAATTTGTATGTTTTGTGGTGTTTTGTTCTTACAGCCCGAGGACGTGCTGTGATTTACCAGGGGGGAATGTAGCACCCTGAGGATTCGGCTGCTACAGGGGTATTGCACCTCAACCCAGAGGTGTGATATTCCACTCCCGGGTAAGGATGGAGTGTGGACCTGAGCTCGGTAGGCTGCATGCACTACATACATCCCATTTCCGAGGAGCAGACCAACGGTACTCCCACTTAGAAATGTGCAGGTACGACCGAGTCTGTTCCTGGCTGGAGTGGGAGGGGGGTGGTACATCCCAAGTAGTGTAGGGGCAGATAGGGGGAGCAGCCTGGGTAAAGATAGGAGCTCATTGGGTGCTGGTCACCTGAGCTCACACATAGAGGGAGTATATAAGGTGGGCACCATCAAAGATCAGGGTCAGTCTGTCAGAGTCAGTAGGAAGCAGAGGTCCAGATGAGCCTGCAGAGAGAGAGAGTGGAGCAGAGAAGGAAAGACCCAGAGGGGACAAAGAAAGGACTCTGAGAACCCAAATTCAATCCCCGGGTGAAGAGTCGGCAATAGGGTACCGGATCCCAAACTGGTGGGGGCAAAAGCACACCTTAGCCAGAGACCGGAGGCCGTGGGCAGCGTCTGCCACGGCCACCCACCACATCCACCCCGAAGGCAAACCACGTGGAGGGTCAGGGAACCCAAGGCCAAGGGTCTCCCAACAGAAGGCCCGAGGGAGCTGGACCTAGGTGGATCACTAGTGGGGACGGCCAGAGGAAAGGACAGAAGGAGAGCTCAGGGTCACGCTCCGGACTTGCTTGGGGGTTGGCTGAATCCAGGACCTGGTGGACGCAGCACGGCTCGGGTGGTCACTTGAAGCTAGAGTGACCGGAACATCAGCAGTGAGTAAATACCCTAAACTGCACAACCCGACTCTGTCTTCATTTAACATCTATGCTGCACCACCACAACCCCCATCCTCTGCACCTGACCCCCTGAGGCTATACCCCACCCGTTGGGGGTTATACTACCAAAAGCTGCACCAACACCATCAGCCTCAGCGGACCCTGCTGCAGCGGCGGCCATAGTGACCGCAATACAACGGGTGGCGTAGTCGACATTAAGAACTTCATAACATCTGTAGGACTGCCACATACTCTGAGCTTGACACCCTGGGCACGGACCGGGTCACAGCCACTCGGAAGACTACAACTCCCATCTGATCCGGCTCCGGGTATTCCCCTAAAGAATATGGCCCAGGGGGCGCGTCATAGTCAATGTGCCATTATTCTGCAACCACAAGTATTACTGTTTTCTGGATCAATGTCCCTCAAACTTAAAGAGTATCATCCACTCATAAAATTGGGGCGAATTTATCAAGACCTATAGCCCACATTTCTGAAATAAAAAAAGTTAAAAACTTTAACCTCGCCATTTTTACACAACATTTTTGCAACATTTTTGCTGTTGTCATCTCTCTTCATGGACGGATGGGGTGAGGACTTCTGCTGCTGGGCATATCTGCTATAATTTACACCAGAAATTGCAGTGAATTATGCTGCATAGATTTAATTTTCTAGCACAAGATTCCTCCTCTGATGACTTTGGCGCATCTTACGCTATGATTTACGGCTGACATAAGAAATACCAGGTTTAATAGATTCTCCCCATAAAGTATTGCTCTGAATCCCCTAGTACCTGAAATAGAAGTTTTCTATCGGACTGGGACCATAGACCTAGGAGTACCATTGGTCTGAGACCCCCAAATGGAAGTGTATTATTCTTCTGAAACCATATTTTGCAGAGCTCCATGTTTCTACAACCTCTAACTTAAGCGAATGACTAAAACATCTACAAAGAGACAATGTCAGCAAAGTTGCACCTGTTGCCTACATATAGCGATGAAATACTAAAGCGCTACATCCTGTTACTCACTTGAAATCAGTCACCACTATTTGGATGTCACCAACACAAAGAACCATAACCCAAAAAGTTAAAAACAACTTTTTGATGGAGCAGTCTTTTCCGGACCACAGTTATTTAATTTTTTCACTTTGGTTAATTGATTAGTTAAGAACATTACTGGAACGTTCCTGAGCTGTGCAGTCCAACAATGGACCTGAAGATCCTACAACAACCCCAAACCTTGTATTACAAAACAGTCCGAGGCTTAAGAGACAAGTGTCCAGGGAATGATGTCTGAGGGTTGTTAACAAATTGTACAATCCTGAATTGGGAACTTTGAAATTACCAGCGAGTTTAATTCTTCAGTTGTGAAGAGATAGACTTGAGTTGCCGGAGGGGACATGAGCGAGAGACACTGAGGCGGAGGCTCAAGCCAGATTTATTTCTTCAAAGACAGTTTGTCTAGCACTAAGCCGTTTGTTTGGTTCATACACGGCGCTCATGTTGGATTACAACTTCCTTAGAAGATTTCAGTTTCTGTGAGTTTGTAAAAATACAAATATAAAAAAAATACATAATACACTTTGCACTGGACAAAAGTAACATTTTTAAGAGCCAGAAATATATTTGTTTGTGCCATTCTTGTTACTTGTTTCCAATTTTTCATTCATTAATTTAAGATATAATTTTTTTTTTTCAGAGCTTGTACAATGGAGCTCACTCTCTAAATTAATTAGAATGGAGAAATAAATACCGTATGTGAATTGGAGACATTTTTTATCACAGATCAAATTATTTTTGCTAATGTTTGAAAGAAAGGTTTGGTGGAATTGAACCCATTTTCCTGGGCAATGAATAATCAATGAATGGCCACAGAAAATGGACACTGCTCACTGAGGCACCAGGAACGACAAAATGCTACTATATACTGGTGAATAGACGCTGCTCTATTGTATCATTGAGGGTGGGATCTACTACACAAGACCACCAGGAATGGACTGTAGTACGCTGACTCACCAGGAATTATTTTACTGGAGTACGCAGAACAGACAGTAGTACACTGGATCAGCAGGAATGGACTGTACTACACTGACTCACCAGGAATTATTTTACTGGAGTACGAAGAACAGACAGTAGTACACTGGATCAGCAGGAATAGATACTATTATACTGGATTACTAAGAATAAATAGAAGGAATGGAAACTACCACCCTGGCTCACTAGACATGCACACTACTACATAGGATTACTAGTAGTGTTGAGTGAACATGCTCGACACTGCTCGGTACTCGCCCGAGCATCACGCTACTCGGGATGTTCGGCGAGCACCGAGCATTTCCGGGTTACTCGGCCGGGAGCTCGGGTCTCCGCCCTGCATGTTTGGCGCTCTTTACAGAGCCAATGAACATGCAGGGATTGCCAGCCAGTCACTGTAATGCCACAGCCTTGTTGTTTGTGGGCATTACAGTGATTGGCTGGCCGCACAGCGTCACCTCGAGTATTTAAAACCGGGCGCCGCCATCTTGGACACAGTCGCTCCGGATCAGACAGTGTAGGGACAGCGCTGCTGATTTAGGGAGAGATATATCCTGCAAAATAGTTAGTGTAGGGTCTGTAAAGGCTGCCAGATCAAACAAACAGTCCTTCTCAGGACTAATATCCATCCCAGATACCAGGCAGGCAGGCAGGCTGTATAGGAGACACAGTGGTTATACCAGCAAACGCTGCATTACAGTCCTGTGTGCTGCTCCTGTTGCTGAAATTGCTGTACTTAGCACCAGGTCCCGGGGGCCAGGAAAAATCCTTTTTTTTTATCTAAATCCTCTTTTTTTTTTCCTCCTTCACAATGTACAAATACCCATCTTATTAACCTTTTGGTGCCCCCCCCCCCCAAAAAAAAAAAAGTGTGCCTCTGATTTTTCAGACACAAATATATCTGTTGAAAATAGTCTGGTGTAGGCCTGAGAAATAGAAGTGTGGTTTTGCAGTTCTATGGGCCATTTGTATCTAAAAAAAACAGTTTGAGTGTGTCGCTCACTGTTCAGCCGCAAATATATATATATTTTAAAAAGCCTGGTATACACCAGTAAATTATTACTGTGATTTTGATGTTCCACGGTAAAACATCTCTATTATCCTGTTTTTGGCATTTTTTGCTGTATAAAAATAATAAGTGTCTTCCTGATTTTTCAGACACAAATATATCTGTTGAAAATAGTCTGGTGTAGGCCAGAGAGACAGAAGTGTGCTTTTGCTGTTCCACGGTAAAAAATCTCTATTATCCTGCTTTTTGCATTTTTTGCTGTAAAAAAAAAAAAAAAATAGTGTCTCCCTAATTTTTCAGACACAAATATATCTGTTGAAAATAGTCTGGTGTAGGCCCGAGAAATACAAGTGTGGTTTTGCAGTTTCACGGTACAAACCTCTGTATTATCCACTTTTGGGCCATTTGTATCTAAAAAAAACTGTTTGAGTGTGTCGCTCACTGTTCAGCCGCAAATATATATATATTTTAAAACGCCTGGTATACACCAGTAAATTATTACTGTGGTTTTGATGTTCCACGGTAAAACATCTCTATTATCCTGTTTTGGGCATTTTTTGCTGTATAAAAATAATAATAGTGTCTCCCTGATTTTTCAGACACAAATATATCTGTTGAAAATAGTCTGGTGTAGGCCAGAGAGACAGAAGTGTGCTTTTGCTGTTCCACGGTAAAAAATCTCTATTATCCTGCTTTTTGCATTTTTTGCTGTAAAAAAAAAAATATATAGTGTCTCCCTGATTTTTCAGACGCAAATATATCTGTTGAAAATAGTCTGGTGTAGGCCCGAGAAATACAAGTGTGGTTTTGCAGTTCCACGGTACAAACCTCTGTATTATCCACTTTTGGGCCATTTGTATCTAAAAAAAACAGTTTGAGTGTGTCGCTCACTGTTCAGCCGCAAATATATATATATTTTAAAAAGCCTGGTATACACCAGTAAATTATTACTGTGGTTTTGATGTTCCACGGTAAAACATCTCTATTATCCTGTTTTTGGCATTTTTTGCTGTATAAAAATAATAATAGTGTCTCCCTGATTTTTCAGACACAAATATATCTGTTGAAAATAGTCTGGTGTAGGCCAGAGAGACAGAAGTGTGCTTTTGCTGTTCCACGGTAAAAAATCTCTATTATCCTGCTTTTTGCATTCTTTGCTGTAAAAAAAAAAAAAATAGTGTCTCCCTGATTTTTCAGACACAAATATATCTGTTGAAAATAGTCTGGTGTAGGCCCGAGAAATACAAGTGTGGTTTTGCAGTTCCACGGTACAAACCTCTGTATTATCCACTTTTGGGCCATTTGTATCTGAAAAAAACAGTTTGAGTGTGTCGCTCACTGTTCAGCCGCAAATATATATATATTTTAAAAAGCCTGGTATACACCAGTAAATTATTACTGTGGTTTTGATGTTCCACGGTAAAACATCTCTATTATCCTGTTTTTGGCATTTTTTGCTGTATAAAAATAATAATAGTGTCTCCCTGATTTTTCAGACACAAATATATCTGTTGAAAATAGTCTGGTGTAGGCCAGAGAGACAGAAGTGTGCTTTTGCTGTTCCACGGTAAAAAATCTCTATTATCCTGCTTTTTGCATTTTTTGCTGTAAAAAAAAAAAAAATAGTGTCTCCCTGATTTTTCAGACACAAATAAATCTGTTGAAAATAGTCTGGTGTAGGCCAGAGAGACAGAAGTGTGCTTTTGCTGTTCCACGGTAAAAAATCTCTATTATCCTGCTTTTTGCATTTTTTGCTGTAAAAAAAAAAAAAAAAATAGTGTCTCCCTGATTTTTCAGACACAAATATATCTGTTGAAAATAGTCTGGTGTAGGCCCGAGAAATACAAGTGTGGTTTTGCAGTTCCACGGTACAAACCTCTGTATTATCCACTTTTGGGCCATTTGTATCTAAAAAAAAACAGTTTGAGGGTGTCGCTCACTGTTCAGCCGCAAATATATATATATTTTAAAAAGCCTGGTATACACCAGTAAATTATTACTGTGGTTTTGATGTTCCACGGTAAAACATCTCTATTATCCTGTTTTTGGCATTTTTTGCTGTATAAAAATAATAATAGTGTCTCCCTGATTTTTCAGACACAAATATATCTGTTGAAAATAGTCTGGTGTAGGTCCGAGAAATACAAGTGTGGTTTTGCAGTTCCACGGTACAAACCTCTGTATTATCCACTTTTGGGCCATTTGTATCTAAAAAAAACAGTTTGAGTGTGTCGCTCACTGTTCAGCCGCAAATATATATATATTTTAAAAAGCCTGGTATACACCAGTAAATTATAACTGTGGTTTTGCTGTTACACGGTAAAAAATCTCTATTATTCAGGTTTTGGTAGTTTTTTCCGTAAAGAAAAACAGTAGTGTCTCCTGACTGTTGTGACACAAAAATATATCTGTTGAAAATAGTCTTGTGTAGGCCCGACATCCCAGTGTGGTTTCGCAGTTCCATGGGTCAAATCGCTGTACTATCCAGTTTTGGGCCTTTGGTATCTAAAAAAAAAGCAGTTTGAGTGTGTCGCTCACTGTTCAGCCGCAAATATCTCTATTTAAAAAAGTGTGGTATACCCCAGTAAACAATAACTGTGATTTTCCTCTTCCACGGTTCTAATCTACTCTTTATTACCCTTTTTCCATTGATAGTGCAAGTGTAAGCTATTTTACTTCATTTACAATGGGCAAGGCGCGTGGCAAGGGACGTGGAAGTGGACGTTCTGGTGATGGTTCGTGCAGAGGACGGGGCCGTGGCCAAGGTGAAAATGTGCCACAACCAACAGCCACATCTTCTCGCTCCCACTTCTTGACCGAATTACTAGGGAAGCACAGAACAACACCAGTATTGAGAACTGATCAGTGTGAACAGGTTATTAATTGGATAGCAGACTATACTTCCAGTTACCTGGGCACCAGCACCTCCGGTCTGTCTTCCACACGGTCAACTCTTAGTAGCCGTGAGTCTCGACCGCATACTCCTCCTCACCCTGATGCTCCTTCCTCCCACCATGCCGAGTGTCGTCAGACAGCAAGTGATCCCACACTTGGACACTCTGAAGAGCTGTTCACTGGTCCATTTCCATATTTGGGCCCCTCGCCTGATACGCTTGAAGTGGTGGAAGAGGAGATCCCATGTTGCGATGCCCAAATATTTGAACAGCCACGGCCACAGGAAGTCGACGTTGGCAATTTGTCACAAGAGGTGGACGATGACGAGACACAATTGCCAGGAAGTGAGGAGGAGGATCGTGGTGCGCAAGTGGAAGAGGAGGAGGTGGTGGATGATCTAGTAACTGACCCTACGTGGAAGGAGGACATGCAGAGTGAGGCCAGCAGCACACAGGGGGAGGGAGGCAGAGTACCCCAATAGGCAGGAAGAAGCAGTGTGGTGGCCGCAGACAGAAGGCAGGCAACCGTTCCCCGTAACACCAACACGAGGGACGTTGCCAGTACAAGTGGTAGGTCTTCCAGAGTCTGGAATTTTTTTAAAGACTCTGCTGATAACCCCAAAAAGGCCATATGTTCCACCTGCCATGCCAGCATCAGCAGGGGTGACAAAACTACCAGCCTGACCACCACCAGCATGATCAGGCACATGGCAGCAAAGCACCCGACTTTGTGGGGCGAAACCCAGGGTCCACGACCAGTGTCATCGGGTGTCACCACTGCTTCTTCCACTGTTGTGCGTGCAATAGAACCCCCTGTTGTGTGTGCAAGGCAATCCCCTGTCCATACTGCATGTAAAGATGCCCCCTCCTCTCAGTCTTCACTTGTTATGGCAGTTTCTCAAGAAACAGCATCAACGTCCACGTCCATGTCCCACCGCAGCGTTCAATTGTCCATATCCCAGACCTTTGAACGAAAGTCGAAATTCGCAGCTAACGCCCCACAGGCCACAGTCCTAAATTCGCACATTTCACGACTACTTGCATTGGAAATGCTGCCTTTTAGGCTGGTGGAGACGGAATCCTTCCGCAATCTTATGGCGGTGGCCGTCCCTCGGTACTCGGTCCCCAGCCGACACTATTTTGCCCGGTGTGCCATCCCCGCACTACACAAGCACGTGTCCCAAAGCATCTGCCGTGCCCTCAACAACGCAGTTACTGGGAGAGTCCACCTGACAACGGACACGTGGACAAGTGCTTGTGGCCAGGGACGGTACATCTCTCTGACGGCACACTGGGTAAACATAGTGGAAGCCGGGACCCAGTCGGACCTTGGGACGGAACACATCCTCCCCACACCGAGGATTGAGGGCCCTATGTCAGTCAGAGTTGCCCCCACAGTGTACAGCTCCTGCGCATCATCCTCCTCCTCCTCATGTTCAGCCTCCATCTCAGATATCACCACATCAGTTACAAGCTGGAAGCATTGCAGTACTGCCTCCGCCAAGCGGCAACAGGCTGTGCTGAAACTCATAAGCTTAGGTGATAAACCTCACACTGCTTGTGAGTTGTGGACAGCTGTGAAAGAGCAGGCAGATCTGTGGCTGAGACCGCTGAACCTACATCCCGGCATGGTCGTGTGTGACAATGGCCGTAACCTGGTGGCGGCTCTGAGGCGAGGTGAGATCACACACGTACCATGCCTGGCTCATGTGCTTAACCTCGTGGTTCAGCGGTTTCTTAAATCGTACCCCGAGTTGCCAGATCTGCTCGTGAAAGTACGCCGCCTGTCAGCTCATTTTCGCAAGTCGGCTACAGCTTCCGCCGCCCTTGCTGTGTTGCAGTAGCGTTTGCAGCTTCCGGCACACCGACTGGTGTGTGATGTCCCCACACGTTGGAACTCTACCCTCCACATGTTGCAAAGGATTTGTGAGCAGAAGAGAGCAGTTGTGGAGTACCAGCTGCAACAAGGCCGTCGATATTCAGGTCAGACTCCACACATAAGACCTCAGGAGTGGACCTGGATGTCTGACATATGTACCATCCTGACAAACTTTGAGGAGGCCACCAAGATGGTGAGTGGCGATGACGCCATCATTAGTGTCAGCATCCCACCACTTGTCTGTCTTTTGCAACGCTCTCTGCAGAGAATTAAAGAGGAGGCATTGCAGCCAGAGTATGATGAGATGGATCAAGAAGCCGTAGCGGGCGATTACACACAGCCCATCCTCATCTCATCCCAACGTGCATTGGGGGACAATGAGGGAGAGGAGGAGGAGGAGGAGGTGGAGGAAGAACAGGAGCTGCTATCATGCGTTGTAGACGGTAGTACCTGTACAAGTGTCATACCGTCGGTTCAGCGTGGATGGCCTGAGGACAGGGGGGAGGAGGAAGAGGAGGAGGAGGAGGAGGAGGAGAGCATGGTCAGTCGTCATCTTGGTGAGGACACGGAAATCTTGCCCGTTACCAGTCTGGCACGCATGCCTGACTTTATGTTATGCTGCCTTAACCGTGACCCTCGCGTTGTCAAAATGTTGGGTGACAGTCATTACTGGTTGGTGACTCTTGTAGACCCCCGCTACAAGGAGAACTTTCACTTTCTTATTCCTGAGGTGGAGAGGTCTACAAAAATGGGGCAATACCAGAAGGCCTTGCTGCAGAACTCTTAAAAAAATTCCCATCTGAACACGCTAGCGGCAGAGGTCACAGTTCGTTGCCCAACCAAGGCGTACAGGCGAGAGAGATGCAACTCCAATCCAGCAGAGGCAGGGGAACACTGTCAACGTTCTGGGACAGTTTTCTGACACCCACCCAGCTTACAGGCCCTGAGGCGCGGGGTACTCTCACAAGGAGTGGAAAGTTTCAAAAGATGGTGAGGGAGTACCTTGCCGATCGTACCAGCATCCTCCGTGATTCCTCTGTGCCTTTTAATCATTGGGTATCCAAGCTGGACACTTGGAATGAACTCGCTCTGTACGCCTTGGAGGTCCTGGCCTGCCCTGCCGCTAGCGTGTTATCGGAGCGTGTTTTTAGTGCCGCTGGGGGAATTATAACTGATAAGCGCACTCGCCTGTCAACTGACAATGCTGACAAGCTGACCCTTATCAAAATGAACAAGGGCTGGATTGGGCCAGACTTCTCATCACCACCAAATGACAGCAGAGTAACATAAAGTCAAATCCACTGTGTTATTTCGGGAGGTGTATTCACATGCACGGCTTCACACCCACACTTGGGTATACGCTTCCTTGTTTCGGCTGTTTAATCTTCTTCTCCTTATCCTCAGCCTCCACGACCACTATACCACCAGGGTGACCATGGTCCATGTTGCCAGCATTGTAAGTTCCTCCGTCCTTATTTTTGGCAGCTTTTGCTTGCAAGGCATAAGCAAATACTATGGGACACCCACTCCCCAATAATGGAACTTATGTTTGTAATATGCTGTACTGCATGGCTCTTGTAAGGGGCATTGCAAGTTGCTCCGTCCTAATTTTTGGCAGCTTTTGCTTGGAAAGCATAAGCAAATACTATGGGACACCCACTCCCCAATAATGGGACTTATGTTTGTAATATGCTGTACTGCATGGCTCTTGTAAGGGGCATTGCAAGTTGCTCCGTCCTAATTTTTGGCAGCTTTTGCTGGGAAAGCATAAGCAAATACTATGGGAGACCCACTCCCCAATAATGGGACTTATGTTTGTAATATGCTGTACTGCATGGCTCTTGTAAGGGGCATTGCAAGTTGCTCCGTCCTAATTTTTGGCAGCTTTTGCTGGGAAAGCATAAGCAAATACTATGGGACACTCACTCCCCAATAATGGGACTTATGTTTGTAATATGCTGTACTGCATGGCTCTTGTAAGGGGCATTGCAAGTTGCTCCGTCCTAATTTTTGGCAGCTTTTGCTTGCAAGGCATAAGCAAATACTATGGGACACCCACTCCCCAATAATGGGACTTATGTTTGTAATATGCTGTACGGCATGGCTCTTGTAAGGGGCATTGCAAGTTGCTCCGTCCTAATTTTTGGCAGCTTTTGCTGGGAAAGCATAAGCAAATACTATGGGAGACCCACTCCCCAAAAATGGGACTTATGTTTGTAATATGCTGTACTGCATGGCTCTTGTAAGGGGCATTGCAAGTTGCTCCATCCTAATTTTTGGCAGCTTTTGCTGGGAAAGCATAAGCAAATACTATGGGAGACCCACTCCCCAATAATGGGACTTATGTTTGTAATATGCTGTACTGCATGGCTCTTGTAAGGGGCATTGCAAGTTGCTCCGTCCTAATTTTTGGCAGCTTTTGCTTGCAAGGCATAAGCAAATACTATGGGACACCCACTCCCCAATAATGGGACTTATGTTTGTAATATGCTGTACTGCATGGCTCTTGTAAGGGGCATTGCAAGTTGCTCCGTCCTAATTTTTGGCAGCCTTTGCTGGGAAAGCATAAGCAAATACTATGGGAGACCCACTCCCCAATAATGGGACTTATGTTTGTAATATGCTGTACTGCATGGCTCTTGTAAGGGGCATTGCAAGTTGCTCCGTCCTAATTTTTGGCAGCTTTTGCTTGCAAGGCATAAGCAAATACTATGGGACACCCACTCCCCAATAATGGGACTTATGTTTGTAATATGCTGTACTGCATGTGACGCGCCCCCTGGGCCGTGTGTACACGTGTGTGGGATACCCGATGCCGGGTCTCTGGGGTCTGTAGTCTCCGTGGCGGTGACCCGGTCCCGTGGCTCAGGCTGGTCAAACCAGTGGCAGTCTTTCTTAGGTTTTGAGGTTAATTGTCCGACTGCGCCACCCGTGGATTGCGGTCAGGGAGTACCACCGCTGCGAGGCAAACCGCTGAGGCTGGTGTTGTGTGCGCGGCATAGAATGGGATAACTCCCCTCGGGAGGAGTATAGCCTTAGGGCAGTGAGTGTGGATGATGGGGTTGATGGTGCACGAGCGCAGCAGGAACGACTCAGAGTCTTTGCAGTGCAGTTCATGGTCTTTACTGATGATTATAAGGTAGACCCTCCCGGGAGTACTGGCTAGCATAAGAGGCCTGGTCAGTCTGTGAGCAAGCAGGAGTTCCCCTGGCCAGGTGGAGTTGAAGGCCTCCCCGTCTGTCTGCACTCTTCCTGGCTACCTTGCTGTAAGCGGGTAGAAGTAGCCCACGTCCCTGAGTGTACCGTGTAGTGCTCACCCGTATGGCTGGTGACTTGGGGCCTTCTGTTAGCCTCCGCTCCACGACGGCGGTGCTGGTCCCTTGCTTGTGACTGAGCCTCCGGGCTTCTATGGCCAGAGGACCTGAAATCCCCTGCCGGCTGGTTTCTGCTGCTGGATATATAAGTCCTCACAGCTTCGGACTCCTGTGTCCGGTTCCTATTGTCTTCTGCCAGGGCGAGCTCTGCTCAGCTTCCAGCCCCTGGTCTTTAGCTCCTAGCTCCTACAGAGCTCCTTGCTGTTACTTTCCCTTGCTCTCACTCTGACTCTGACTGTTCTCTGACTCACTCAACCCCGCCCCAGATCCAGTTTATAAGGGCAGAATTCTCCCCTCCCAGGACTGGGGCAGGAGGATGTTGCATGTTTAAGGGATCCTGACCAGGAAACCTCCCACTTGCTCTCCGACGTAATATCTCTATTACTGTGGTGACCAGACCCCTGGGGTGCCACACATGGCTCTTGTAAGGGGCATTGCAGTTCCTCATAATTTTTGGAAAGCCTTCCATTCACTGCTTAGGCCAACAGTGCACGGGAGACCCAGTTGCTATAAATCGAAAAAAAGGTTTAGTTAACGCCCTCTGACCTCCATGTCATTTCCAAGGGGCATTGGAGTGGCTCGAAATTTTTGGTAGGCATTGCACTCACTGTATGCCCTATAACTGTGTAGCCGAACCGCTCCTTTTGTTACAGAAACATATCCTACAAGACATATCTGGTTGACTGGCCTGATATTGATGTGAATGGTCCCTGTTCCTCCTGCTCTTTCTCCTTTGCCACCACCTCATCCATCATTTATCACCTGAAGCTTTGTTTTAATGGGAGTCATAGAACTGGGATAGTAGCAGGAAAACATCCAGCAATCCTCGGAGGAGGTAGGATATGCGCCAAAACGCGGACCACCTCAGGCCTAGCCGCTACTACATACATGCGCTTGCATTCCAAGAAAACAAAGCAGATGCTAACTTCTATCATCATCATCATGCTCCTCACCTAGGCACTCTCAACTCCCCTGATGGAGAAGCCAGGGCCCACCGGAGGAGTCTGGTTCTCTGGTGGGCTCGTCCAATGCTGCCCTAAAGCAGGCCAGGCTAAGAAAAGTGTGGGGGAAGGTGACAGGAGAAATCAGGACGGCTGGGGACCGAGTATGGACACCTGGCCGCCACCTGGCGGCTGGGGACCGAGCGTGGACACCCGGCCGCCGGGCGGCTGGGGACAGAGTATGGATACCTCGCTGCCGAAGCGGCCATGAGGTAGTGGCCAGCTTCGGCCTCCTCCAAACTAAAAGGCCCCATTTCAAGTGAAAGCTAGCAGTATGGTATTGCAGCCTGCGGGTGGGTGGGTGGTTGGCTGCATATTTTCGCTTGCATTGCAAGGAATGGGGGAGGTACAATTGAACACTGCCCTGGGACAAGGACTTGCACGGGGATAGATGCAAGTCTACATCTTCTGATGCGGCAAGGATCACTTCTGATGGGCACACTTTTAGACAGTGACCTGGGGGTCAGAGATGCTTCCAGGGGTCTTCCCCATGCTGATCCCTTGTCTTTTCAGCACTGTATGCATGTGTCACACAGCACATGGCCAGATAAGGTTGTAAAATGTTAAAATGACATTTCCCGGTGAATTCATTTGTCACGGTTGAAAGCAATACAAAAGTGCAAAAACGCATGAAAAATGCTACTTGTGAACATAGCCCAAGGTGTGGAGGAGTATTTTTGTTTTTGGTTATTTATTTTACCTTATACACAAGTTTTTACCCTGGAAAGGAAATTCCTTAACATATTTCACAGGAAAACCGTTTCAGTTTCGTTTTTGAACGTTTTATTGTGAGCCCGCAAAAGTGGCTTAATACCTCTGACCACGTTGTTGACAGCAGTGACCTGGGGGTCAGAAATGCTTCCAGGGGCGATCCCCATGCTGCCCCTATGTCTTTTGAGCACTGTCACTATCGTTTTGGGCACTTTTTAGGCTTTCTACAGACTGCCGGGGGTGCTGCCGCAAAAATGCTCGGGTCTCTCATAGACTAACATTGGGCTCGTTGCTCGGGTCGAGCACCCGAATATCACGGTAAGCCCGGCCCGAGCTTCGAGCACCCGAGCATTTTAGTGATCGCTCAACACTATCAGTCGTCATCTAGGTGAGGACACGGAAGTCTTGCCCGTTACCAGTCTGGCACCCATGGCTGACTTTATGTTACGCTGCCTTAACCGTGACCCTCGCATTGTCAAAATGTTGGGTGACAGTCATTACTGGTTGATGACACTTTTAGACCCCCTCTACAAGGAGAACTTTCACTCTCTTATTCCTGAGTTGGAGAGGTCTACAAAAATGGGGCAGTACCAGAAGGCCCTTGCTGCAGAACTATTAAAAAAATTCCCATCTGAACACGGTAGCGGCAGAGGTCACAGTTCGCTGCCCAACTAAGGCATACAGGCGAGAGAGACGCAACTCCAATCCAGCAGAGGCAGGGGAACACTGTCAATGTTCTAGGACAGTTTTCTGAGACCTGCCCAGCTTACAGGCCCTGAGGCGCAGGGTACTCTCACAAGGAGTGAAAAGTTTCAAAAGATGGTGAGGGAGTACCAGCATCCTCCGTGATTCCTCTGTGCCTTTTAATTATTGGGTATCCAAGCTGGACACTTGGAATGAACTCACTCTGTATGCCTTGGAGGTCCTGGCTGACCTGCCGCTAGCGTGTTATCGGAGCGTGTTTTTAGTGCCGCTGGGGGAATTATAACTGATATGCGCACTCGCCTGTCAACTGACAATGCTGACAAGCTGACCCTTATCAAAATGAACAAGGGCTGGATTGGGCCAGACTTCTCATCACCACCAAATGACAGCAGAGTAACATAAAGTCAAATCCACTGTGTTATTTCGGGAGGTGTATTCCCATGCATCGCTTCACACCCACACATGGGTATACGCTTCCTCATTTCAGCTGTTTTTTGCCCTTCTCCTTATCCTCAGCCTCCACGACCACTATACCACCAGGGTGACCATGGTCCATGTTGCCAGCATTGCAAGTTCCTCTGTCCTAATTTTTGGCAGCTTTTGCTTGGAAGGCATAGGCAAAGACTATGGGAGACCCACTCCCCAATAATGGACATAATGTTTTTAATATGCTGTACTGCATGGCTCTTGTAAGGGGCATTAAAATCGTCTTGTTAAGCTACTGTGACCTCCACGTCTCTTCCAAGGGTCGTTAATATTGTCTTTTTATTCCACTGCGACCTCCACCACTCTTCCAAGGGGCATTAAAAGCGTCTTGTTAAGCTACTGTGACCTCCACGTCTCTTCCACAGGGCGTTGATATTGTCTTTTTATTCCACTGTAACCTCCACCACTCTTCCAAGGGGCATTGATATTGTCTTTTTATTCCACTGCGACCTCCACCACTTTTCCAAGGGGCATTAAAACCGTCTTGTTAAGCTACTGTGACCTCCACGTCTCTTCCACGGGGCATTGATATTGTCTTTTTATTCCACTGTAACCTCCACCACTCTTCCAAGGGGCATTAAAACTGTCTTGTTAAACCACTCTGAACTCCACGTCTCTTCCAAGGGGCATTAAAACCATCTTGTTAAGCTACTGTGACCTCCACATCTCTTCCAAGGGGCATTAAAACTGTCTTGTTAAACCACTCTGAACTCCACGTCTCTTCTAAGGGGCATTAAAACCGTCTTGTTAAACCACTCTGAACTCCACAGCTCTTCCAAGGGGCATTGACATGTTGTTTTAAATTACCTCTAACCTCCACGATTCTTGCACTGGGCATTGCATTTCCTCCTAATTTTTGTCAGCTTTTGCTTTTCAATGCATAGGCGAACACTAAGGGAGGCCCATTCCCCAATAATGGGTAGAAGGTTTTTAATACGCTGTAATCCACGTCTGTTTCAAGGGGCATTGCAGTGCCTAATAATTTTTGGAAAGCCTTCCATTCCCTGCTTAGGCCAACAGTGTACAGGAGACCCAGTTGCTATAAATGGAAAAAACGGTTTAGTTAAGGCCCTCTGACCTCCATGTCACTTCCAAGGGGCATTGGAGTGGCTCGAAATTTTTGGTAGGCATTGCATTCACTGTATGCCTTATAACTGTGTAGCTGAACCGCTCCTTTTGGTACAGAAACATATCCTACAAGACATGTATGGTTGGCTGGCCTGATATTGATGTGAATGGTCCCTGTTCCTCCTGTTCTTTCTCCTTTGCCACCACCTCATCCATCATTCATCACCTGAAGCTTTGTTTTAACGGGAGTCATAGAACTGGGATAGTAGCAGGAAAACATCCAGCAATCCTCGAAGGAGGTAGAATATGCGCCAAAACGCTGACCACCTCAGGCCTAGCTGCTACTACATACATGCGCTTGCATTCCAAGGAACAGAAAGCTAAGGAGGTGGATGGCCTCATGATCATGAATAATTTACTCGTTGTGTAGGAGGCCGACCACTGCTGCTGTCTACCTTCTGAACTTTGTGTTGAAGCCTGATTGACCCAGGACCCGCAATCCTCTATGTCTGGAGGAAGTGTTGCATCCCAGTGTCCAACTGTGTCCCGGCTTCCACAATATTAACCCAGTGTGAAAGCGTCAGTGAGATGGACCATTCCTGGCCACATTTACTTGTCCACATGTTTATGGTTAGGTTGTCCTTCCGACTAAATGCACTGGGGAGGGCACAGGTAATGATTTGGTATGCGCGCTTCTGTATAAGGCGCACCGGGACAAATAGGGGCGGCTGGGGACCGTTTATGGACACCCGGCCACCCCCACGCAGCTGGGGACTGTGTGTGGGCACCCGGCCGCGGGGCGGCTGGGGACTGAGTATGGACACCCGGCCGCCCTCTGCTGGGGACCAAGCGTGGACACCCGGCCGCCGGGCGGCTGGGGACTGAGTATGAATACCAGACTACCGACGCAGCCATGACGTGGTGGCCAGATTCCACCTCCACATGCCTAAAAGGCCCAATTTCAAGTGCAAGTAAGCTAGCAGTATGGTATTGCAGCCTGGGGGTGGGTGGGTGGCAGGCTGCATACTTGCGCTTGTATTGAAAGTTATGGGGGAGGTACAATTGAACACTGCCCTGGGACAAGGACTTGCACGGGGATAGTTGCAAGTCTGCATCTTCTGATGCGGCAAGGATCACTTCTGATGGGCACACTTTTAGGCAGTGACCTGGGTGTCAGATATGCTTCCAGGGGTCTTCCCCATGCTGTTCCCATGCCTTTTTAGCACTGTATGTGACGCACCCCTGGGCCTGTATCGCGCAGCGTTGCGCACGCGGGAGCTTACCCGGAGCCGGATCTGTTGAGGGTTGTAGTCTCGTGGCGGTGACCCGGTCCGTGCCCAGGGAGTCAGACTAAGTGGCGCTGTATTAGCGGTAGATCCTGCCGACTACGCCAAAAGTTGACGCGCCCCTGGACCTGTGTCGCGCTTCGTTGCGCACGCGGGAGCTTACCCGGAGCCGGATCTCTTGAGGGTTGTAGTCTCGTGGCGGTGATCCGGTCCGTGCCCAGGGAGTCAGACTAAGTGGCGCTGTATTAGCGGTAGATGTTGGACGACTACGCCACCCGTTGAGTACAGCTAAGGAGCTGCTGCTGCAGGGCAGACCGCTGAGGCCGGTGGTAGGATTGTGCAGCGTGATAGTATAACCCCCAACGGGAGGGGTATGGCCTCAGGGCAGCCGACGTGGATGATGGGGGTAGCAGGAACCACTCGGAGACGGTACGGTGTAGTTCAGGGTCTTTACTGGTGACAAAGATAGACCCTCCCGGAGTACTGGCTAGCGATTGGGGCCTGGTCAGTCCTTGAGCAGATGGGATCTCCCCTGGCCAGGCGGAGTTGTAGGCCTCCCAAACTAACGATACTCTTCCGGCTACCTTGCTAGAGGCGGGTATAAGTAGCCCACGTCCCTGAGTGTACCGTGTGGTGCTCACCCGTATGGCCGGTGACTCGGGGCCTTCTAGTAGCTTCCGCTCCACGACGGCGGTGCTGGTCCCACGCGTGTGACCGTGCCTTCGGGTTTCTGGGCCAGAGGACCTGCAATCCCCTGCCGGTCGGTTTCTGCTGCTGGATAGGAGTTAGTCCCCACAGCCTCGGACTCCGGGTCCGGTGATAACTTCTCAGTCAGGGCGAGCTCTGCAGCTGCCAGCCCCTGACTCCTTGTAGCACTGCTCCCACAGAGCTCCTGATGTTCTTTTCCTATATCTGCTTCTCTGTCTCTACTTCTTCTCTACTCACTAACCCTGCCTCAGCCCCAGGTTTATATAGGGGAAGTTCTTCCCCTCCCAGGACTGGGCAGGAGGTGTGGCATGCATAGGATCCCTGACCAAGAGACCTCCCACCTGCTCTCAGACATAACATTGCTGTTACTGTGGAAACCAGACCCCTGGGGTGCCACATTCCCCCCTAGTGAAATTTAGTACTCCGGGACTAAACATATTTTTAGAAAAACATAACAAGGTATAAACAATTATAATACAATAAGAAAAACACATAAAGATGGTTACGGCGTGTCCGCAACCGGGTGCAGTTTTGAAGAAAAGCAAGGTGTCCATTTCACCAAAACAGGGAGACGTAACCACGTAGGGGTCTGTCCTGCCCCGAGTCCTTAACAGTCTTTAGTCCATTCCTAGGTTACGCTCCAACCAATTGTACAAGGATTCCCGGTAAATCCACCAAGGACTCCTAAAAATAACTAGAAACACATAATTATTTACAAGTAACAGACAGGTGACCACAAATAAAACAATTTAAACACTTCAAATCCTCCAACGTGCGGGTAACTGGCCTCTAGTGGCCCTACGGAGCTGACTGTCTAGCCCCGAACTACAGGGTGTAGGAACTGTCAAGGGTAAACTGGGCAGCTGTCCACGGGCCCTTTGGCTCACTAGAGGCATGGCAGGTTCACTATAAGCAGAGGGTTGATCCTCCTGGTCTGCTGGTGTGGGGTCTTCTGCCTCCTGGACCGGCTGTTCTTCCAGCTCTACCTGTTGCTCCGTAGGTGCTTGGGATGCTGGTTGGAGGAAGGTGAGTACGGGTACCACAACTGCGCCATTGACTTGAGTCCAAGACCGAGGGAAGTCTCCGAGCACAGTACTAACCATATCTTCCCTTTCCTCTACGGGTCGAGGGTCTTCTTGTTCCTCTTCAGGGTTCCGTAGCTGTTCGGGACACTTCTTCAGGTGATCCCGGGATACAATGGTTGTGGTTTCCCCTCCGTCTTTACTGATGGTACAGACCTTTGGGTTGTCGTGGCTTGAGGGCAGTACGATGTACGGGTCCTTCTCCCACTGGTCGTCCAACTTGTGGAGCCGCCTTTTCCTCTTCAAGACCTGCTCTCCGGGTACCAGGGGAACAGCGGGAGCATACTGGTTGTAAGTTTTCTCTTGTCTTTCCCTAGCTTGACAGAGACTTCGCTCCACGCTCTCCTGTACTTTCCGGTACTGCTGCTGCCTCTCTGTGTCCCAGTCTGCTTCTGGTGAAGTGTCCTCGGGTGTCAGGACTCCCATCTCCAGGTCAACAGGTAGCTTACCAGGTCTTGCCCTCATCAGGTAAGCCGGGGTATAGTTGGTGGAACCTACCGGGATGTGGTTGTATAGGTCCACTAGGTCGGGCAGCCTCTCAGGCCACAGACTACGTTCTTCCAGGGGCAATGTTTTCAGAAGATCTATCACCACCTGGTTCATTTTCTCACAAAGTCCATTAGTTTGCGGGTGATAGGGTGTCGTCCTTATCTTCCGGCAGCCATACAGAGTGCAGAATTCTTGGAAGACCTCCGCTTCAAAGGCAGGTCCCTGGTCTGTCAACACTTGGTCCGGGTACCCGTGTGGACGGCAGAAATGCTGCTGGAAGGCTCTAGCTGCTGTTCGAGCTGTTAAGTCCTTGACGGGGACGACAACCAAGAACCGGGAGTAGTGATCCACGATGGTTAGTGCGTAGACGTAGCCACTTCTGCTTGGGGTCAGTTTTACATAATCCAAGGCTACCAGTTCCAACGGCTGCCGGGTGACGATGGACTGCAGGGGAGTCTTCTGGCTGGCACGGTCCTTCCTTCTTAGGTTGCACGGGCCACAGTCTCTGCACCACCTCTCGATGGTTCCCCTCATGCCTACCCAGTGGAACTGCCCGCGCAGCAGGAACTCCAGCTTCTTCCATCCGAAGTGTCCAGCCCCGTCGTGGTATGCCTCCATCACCACGGCTGCGTCTCTTCGTGGCACCACTACTTGCCAGATTAGTTCATGCGTCCGGGAGTTAACCATTCGGCGGCACAACTTCCCCTTATAAAGGAACAGTCGACTCTTCTCAGCCCACAGTTGCTTGGCTTCCTCCGGAGCGTCTGGGTCAAGGCGAGCCCCTGGCCGAGTCAGCATCTCCTTCACCAGTCGGACGGCAGGGTCACTGTCTTGCGTTTCCGCCCAGTTGTAGTGAGGCAAGGGATTAAACGTAGCAGCTTGCTTACTCCCTACCCGGTGGGAATACTGGATAGTCCCATGACGGTGGAACGCGGGGAGTTCGACTTCTTCCAGTCCCTCTGGATCTTCTCCTACGTCCGGTAGGTTTGGCATCCTGGACAGGGCGTCCGCGTTGGTATTGGAGCGTCCTGCCCGGTATTTAATTGTGAACTCGTAGTTGGACAGACGGGCCATCCATCTCTGCTCTAGGGCACCGAGTCTTGCTGTGTCCAGGTGTGTCAACGGGTTGTTATCCGTGTACACGGTGAACCGGGAGGAAGCGAGGTAGTGCTTAAAGCGTTCGGTGACTGTCCACACCACTGCCAGGAACTCTAGCTTAAATGAGCTGTAATTCTCAGGGTTTCTCTCGGTGGGTCGCAGTTTTCGGCTGGCGTAAGCGATTACTCGTTCTTTCCCCTGCTGGATCTGAGACAGCACGGCTCCTAGCCCGATGTTACTTGCGTCGGTGTAGAGGATAAAGGGCTGGCTGTAATCAGGGTACGCCAGGATTTCATCCCCCGTGAGGGCCATCTTCAGCTGGCGGAAGGACTCTTCTTCTAACTTCTCCCATCTGAAGGGTGGCTTCTGGTTCTTGGCATTCCGGGACTGGCCTATCAGGAGGTCCTGCATAGGAGCTGCCTTTTTGGTGAAACCGGGGATGAATCTGCGGTAATAGCCTACCAACCCAAGGAACTGCCGCACTTCCTTTACACTGGAGGGACTTGGCCATTCCTTAATTGCGGTGATCTTATCAGGGTCGGGAGCCACTCCATCAGCGCTCACCACGTGTCCCAGGTACTGCACCTTTGGTTTCAGGAGGTGACACTTGGAGGGTTTCACCTTTAGGCCGTAGCTTGCCAGAGCTTCGAACACTTCCGCCAGGTGTTTCAGGTGGTCCTCATACGTCTTGGAATATACGATGACATCGTCCAGGTACAGCAGGACCGTCTCGAAGTTTCTGTGGCCCAGACAGCACTCCATTAATCGTTGGAAGGTTCCTGGTGCGTTGCAGAGTCCGAACGGCATGCAGGTAAACTCACTAAGTCCCATCGGGGTGGTGAATGCGGTCTTCTCCCGGTCCGCCTCTGCTACAGGAACCTGCCAGTACCCACTAGTGAGATCCAAGGTAGAGAAGAAGTTAGCAGATCTTAAAGCAGCCAAAGACTCCTCTATCCTTGGTAAGGGGTACGCATCCTTGTGTGTGATACGGTTAATTTTCCGGTAATCTACACACATCCTCATGGTGTTGTCTTTCTTTTAGACTAAGACTAGTGGAGCTGCCCAGGGGCTACAGCTATCCCTGATCACCCCAGCCTCCTTCATGTCTCTAAGCATCCCCTTGGCGTGTTGGTAGTGTGCAGGGGGTACGGGTCGATACCTCTCTTTTATGGGAGGATGGTCTCCCGTGGGGATGTGGTGTTCTACCCCCTTGACTCGCCCGAAGTCTAACGGGTGTTTACTAAACACTCTCTCGTACTCTTGAACCACCCGATAGACTCCCTGTTTCTGGTGTGAGGGAGTGGAGTCAGTACCCAAATGTAGTTGCTGACACCAGTCCTCCATTGTTTTCTGAGAGCCGTTACCTTCCTCCGGGGAAGATGGAGGCAAGGGTTCTACGGACTGTATGGAATCTTGATTGATGGTATACAATTTGGCTAGCGTGGCATACCGGGGCAGGTACACTTCCCTCTTCCCGATATTTATTATGCGAACGGGCACCCTCCCATGGCGTACATTGACCACCCCCCGTGCTGTCAAAATGGTGGGCCTACTGTCTGAGTAAACTGGTTCTACCATTGCCTGGTAATCTCTACCTCTCAGACCAATAGCTGCCCGGCACCAAATCATCATTTCACTTTTCGGGGGCATGGCAATAGGGAAAGGGTCACACATTCGCACGCTACCAATCTCACCACCGGAGAGTTCTAGCTGTTGCCGTCGCATCAGTGCCCGGATCTCTTTCTGGAGCACTCGCTGCTGGCCGGAGCTGGCGTTCTTGGCAACCTGCTGTAAAAGGAAAATCACCTCTGCAAGACAATTTTCAATTACATTAGTTCCTAGAGTTATCTTTGGGTGACTCTCGTGTTTGTCAATGTCTACAATGATCAGTCCCTGTGCTGCCAGTTCGACTCTACCGATTTTAATGGTCACCTCTTTAAATCCAATCTGTGGCACGGGCTGACCATTGCTGGCGATGATACTCAAGTCGTCGTCAGGGTAGCGGGTGATATCCGAGTCATTCCAGTACTGCTTGAAGAGCACGTACGGGATGGTGGTGACCTGTGACCCGGTGTCCAGTAGGGCACTCATAGGAATGCCATCCAGTACCACGGGTAAGACTGGACGTCCTCCCACATATTTGTCGCGCCAGTTCGATGGGCCTGGTGATCTTTTTCCTGGGGGTTGGCCCTCTACCCCAGGTTGTGCCAGTTTAAAGGACAGTACCTTGCCATATGTCCGGGTTGATTGCAGCGGCGGCAGATGGGTCGTCCGTCCTCGTTGTATCGGTCGCTGGGTCTTCCTCTGGCCGGTGGGGTCCTCCTTGGTCGACGCCACGGGATGTCCTCCGGTCCGGATGCCAGCTGGATCTTTCCTGGAGTGGAAACCTGTAAAGACTGCACAGTTCGGGTTAGCGCAGCAACGCTTTTAGCTAGCTCTTGGACCTGATGGTGCAGGTCTGGAGCCGGGTCATTGTTCAAAGCCTGCGCATCAGCTCCCACAGGCCCTGCCGCAAGGGTGCCGCCTCCTGGTGGTAAGTGGTAGTGGGGCGTCTGTGGGTCACAACGCCACCTGGTGCCGGTTCTCGGAGCACCCGGATGGCTCTGTCCTTGAACTGTGCAAATCCCAGATGAGGGTCCTGTAAGGCCATTGCCCGCAACTGGGTTCGGTGGGCATTGCAATATAAACCCTCTATAAATTGTTCAGTCAACAGCCTGTCCTCGTCTCCCACGCCGTCAGGGTCGGTCTGCTTAATGGCTCTCAGGGCCTCTTGTAGGTTCAGGGCATAGTCCCTTATACTCTCGTGTGCTCGCTGCTTGCACCCGTAGAATCTAAGCTTGATCTCGGCTGAGGTGCGGGTATCAAAGGTGTCCCTCAGCCGGGTTAGTATCCCTGCAACAGTCCTCCCCCCAGGTGGCCAGGACTTTACCTCCCTTTGGGCTGCCCCGGTTAATTGGGCCACCAGGATGCTCACTTTTTGCTCTTCTGTGAGGGGATACACCTGGAAGAGGCTATCCAGCTTTTCTCTAAAGTCATGCAGGGTATGTGACTCCCCTGAGTACTGGGGTAGCCAGGCCGCTCCCGGGATATAGGGCATGGTGAAAGGCATGACTGCAGCAGCGGTGGCGCTGGCGGGGGTTGAGGCAGTGAAGCTCTCCTCCGTATCCGACATCTTCCTCCCCCCTAGTGGACCGTGGCCTACCTTGCGATGATCCTCTTCCGTAGGCCGCGGCTCCGCAGTGGATCGTCAGGGTTGAGGACCTTCCGTCGCGCTCCTGTGACGTCGGCGTCTGCTGGGCTCCTTCCAGGACCTTACGCAACGTCCGGACGTGAGGCGGGGCTTCAGTTCTCGCGCGCTTTCGGAGTCCACGCCCCTCTTCTTCCCGCGCGGCGTCTTCAAGATGGCGTCCAACGGCGGGAAAACTCCATGGATGGCGGGAAGAAGGCAGAAGATGGCGTCCAACGGCGGGAAAACTCCACGGATGGCGGGAAGAAGGTAGAAGATGGCGTCGGATGGCGGGAATCTTCACCACAGGTAAGTTTGAACAGTCTTTTTCAGGCACGCAGTAACCGGTGGTTGCGGGCACGAGATCCTGCCGACTACGCCAAAAGCTGACGCACCCCTGGGCCTGTATCGCGCAGTGTTGCGCACGCGGGAGCTTACCCGGAGCCGGATCTGTTGAGGGTTGTAGTCTCGTGGCGGTGACCCGGTCCGTGCCCAGGGAGTCAGACTAAGTGGCGCTGTATTAGCGGTAGATCCTGCCGACTACGCCAAAAGTTGACGCGCCCCTGGACCTGTGTCGCGCTTCGTTGCGCACGCGGGAGCTTACCCGGAGCCGGATCTCTTGAGGGTTGTAGTCTCGTGGCGGTGATCCGGTCCGTGCCCAGGGAGTCAGACTAAGTGGCGCTGTATTAGCGGTAGATGTTGGACGACTACGCCACCCGTTGAGTACAGCTAAGGAGCTGCTGCTGCAGGGCAGACCGCTGAGGTCGGTGGTAGGATTGTGCAGCGTGATAGTATAACCCCCAACGGGAGGGGTATGGCCTCAGGGCAGCCGACGTGGATGATGGGGGTAGCAGGAACCACTCGGAGACGGTACGGTGTAGTTCAGGGTCGATACTGGTGACAAAGATAGACCCTCCCGGAGTACTGGCTAGCGATTGGGGCCTGGTCAGTCCTTGAGCAGATGGGATCTCCCCTGGCCAGGCGGAGTTGTAGGCCTCCCAAACTAACGATACTCTTCCGGCTACCTTGCTAGAGGCGGGTATAAGTAGCCCACGTCCCTGAGTGTACCGTGTGGTGCTCACCCGTATGGCCGGTGACTCGGGGCCTTCTAGTAGCTTCCGCTCCACGACGGCGGTGCTGGTCCCACGCGTGTGACCGTGCCTTCGGGTTTCTGGGCCAGAGGACCTGCAATCCCCTGCCGGTCGGTTTCTGCTGCTGGATAGGAGTTAGTCCCCACAGCCTCGGACTCCGGGTCCGGTGATAACTTCTCAGTCAGGGCGAGCTCTGCAGCTGCCAGCCCCTGACTCCTTGTAGCACTGCTCCCACAGAGCTCCTGATGTTCTTTTCCTATATCTGCTTCTCTGTCTCTACTTCTTCTCTACTCACTAACCCTGCCTCAGCCCCAGGTTTATATAGGGGAAGTTCTTCCCCTCCCAGGACTGGGCAGGAGGTGTGGCATGCATAGGATCCCTGACCAAGAGACCTCCCACCTGCTCTCAGACATAACATTGCTGTTACTGTGGAAACCAGACCCCTGGGGTGCCACATATGCATGTGTCACACAGCACATGGCCAGATAAGGTTGTAAAATGCTAAAATGACATTTCCCGGTGAATGCATTTGTCACGGTTGAAAGCAATACAAACGTGCAAAAACGCATAAAAAATGCTACTTGTGACCATAGCCCAAGGTGTGGAGGAGTATTTTTGTTTTTGGTTATTTATTTTACCTTGGAAAGGATGTTCCTTAACCCCTTTCCGACCTGGTCAGTAATAGTACGCACCAGGTCGGGAAGGCCGGTTCAGCGGGGGCTCCGGCGGTGAGCCCGCACTGAAGCGAGCACATGTCAGCTGATTATTGGAATCGCAATCCACCCGCGGCTGTTAACATGTTAAATCTCTGACAGTGGCATTTAACTCGCGCTTCCGGGAGTCCTAAGCCCCGCCCATCAGTGACCCCGTCACGTGATCGCGGGTCACCAATGGGTGGGCATGACAACTCAGGGTCTGCAGCAGACGCCTGTGGTTGTCATGTCTCAATTGCTATGAGCGCCACCTAGTGGTCAGCGCTCATAGCAAGTGAGCATTTCTCCTGCATACAAGCGATCTGCTCATCGCTTGTATGCAGTTGAAGCAATCAGACAACTGCTGCTTCTAGTCTCCTCTGGAGACTATAGAAGCAAGCAGAAAGTGTAAAAAAAAAGTTTTTAAAAAAATAAAAAAAATAAAAAATATTTAAAAGTTTAAGTCACCCCCCTTTCGCCCCATTCAAAATAAAATATATATATATATATAAAAAAAACAACACATACACATATTTGGTATCGCCGCGTTCAGAATCGCCCGATCTATCAATATAAAAGAAGAATTAATACAATCAGTAAACGGCGTAACGAGAAAAAAATTTTAAATGCCAGAATTAAGTTTTTTTGGTCGCTACAACTTTGCAATAAAATGCAATAACGGGCGATCAAAACATCGGATCTACCCCAAAATGGTATCAATAAAAACGTCAGCCCGGCACGCAGAAAATAAACCGTCACCTGGCCCCAGATCCCGAAAAATGGAGAAGCTAAGGGTCTCGGAAAATGGCGTCATTTTTTTTGTTTTTTTTAGCAAGCTTTGGATTTTTTTTTCACCACTTAAATAAAAAAGAACCTATACATGTTTGGTGTATATGAACTCGTAACGACCTGGACAATAATGATGGCAGGTCAGTTTTAGCAATCTGTGAACGTGGTGAAAAAAGGACCCAAAAAACAACTGTGGAATTGCATTTTTTTTGCAGTTTCACTGCACTTGGAATTTTTTTCCCATTTTCCAGCACACGATATGGTAAAACCAGTGATGGTGTTTAAAAGTACAACTCGTCCCGCAAAAAATAAGCCCTCACATGGCGATATTGAACGAAAATGAAAAAAGTTCTGGCTCTGGGAAGAAGGGGAGCAAAAAAGGAAAACACAAAAACAGAAAGACCCATGGTCGTTAAGGGGTTAACATATTTCACAGGAAAGCACTTTCACTTTCGTTTTTGAACGTTTTATTGTGAGCCTGTAAAAGTGGCTTAATACCTCTGACCACGTTGTTGACAGCAGTGACCTGGGGGTCAGAAATGCTTCCAGGGGCGATCCCCATGCTGTCCCCATGTCATTTGAGCACTGTCACTATCGTTTTGGGCACTTTTTAGGCTTTATACAGACTGCCGGGGGTGCGCCGCAAAAATGCTCGGGTCTCCCATAGACTAACATTGGGCTCGTTGCTCGGGTCGAGCACTCGAGTATCACATTGAGCTCGGCCCGAGCTTCGAGCACCCGAGCATTTTAGTGCTCGCTCAACACTAATTACTAGCAATGGACTACTACACTGACTCACCAGGGATAGACTACACAACATTGGGTCATGAGTAATGGAAACTATTATACTTGATCACCAGGAATGGACACCACTATAGTGGATAACCTAAATAAAATACAAATGCACAGGATACTAATGCTACAACTGAGAATCACCAAAATTGACACTATAATGGATCACCTGGTATGGACACTAATACATTAAATCACTAGTAATGAACACCAATACACCAATTCACGAAAAATGAACACCACCACACGGATTACTAGGAATGGATTATACTAACAGGACCATCTGGGATACACTGTATTTCACTGTATCAACAGAAATGTAAAGTATTACACTGGATAACCTGGAACAAAACAAAAATGCAATGGAATTTGACAATACTTCACTGAATCACAAAAATGAACACTATTATAATTGGCCATCTGGAATGGACACAACTACACTGGATGCCTAGAAATGGATATGGCTACATTAAAAATGGACAATACTGCACTGGTTCACATACAATAGGTACTACTGCATTTCATCACTAAGAAAGGACAGTAATACATTGGATCAATAGGAATGTAGACTGCTGCACTGGCACCACTACATTGGATTACTTAGAATAGACTATTACTACACAGACTCGTGGGCAAGAAAAACAAAAATGACAGCTACAGAATGGGAGGAACAGAACTAAACAACAGCACGTGTGAAAAAGACTTGGGTATACTACCAGATCACAGACTACACATGAGTCAACAGTGTGATGCAGCAGCAAAAAAGGTAAACATGGTTCAGGGATGTATTAAGAGAAGCATAGAGTCTAGATCACGTGAAGTCATTATCCGCCTCTACTCCTCCTTGGTCAGACCTCATCTGGAATATTGTGTCCAGTTCTGGGCTTCACATTTTAAAAAAGACATCGAAAAACTAGAGGAAGTTCAGAGAAGAGTTACCAGAATGATGAGCGGACTGCAAACTATGTCCTACAAGGAACGGTTATAAGATCTGGGAATGTTTAGCTTGCAAAAAAGAAGGCTAAGAGGAGACTTAATAGCTGTCTACAAATATCTGAAGGGCTGTCACAGTGTAGAGAGATCATCCTTATTCTCATTTACACATGGAAACACGAGAAGCAATGGAATGAAACTGAGTGGGAGAAGATACAGATTAGATATTAGAAAAAACTTTTTGACAGGGAGGGTGATCAATGAGTGGAACAGGCTGCCACGAGAGGTGGTGAGTTCTCCTTCAATGGAAGTCTTTACACAGAGGCTGAACAGACATCTACCATTCTATGATTCATGAGAGATCTACTGTACAATACTGGGTCATGAGGAATCCAAATTACATTTCTCAACATTGAGATTGCAACACCAAGAAGGAAAATCAAATGTAAACAATTATAAATGGAAACAGTCTGGAGAATGAACGCCATGTGCAGAAATCCCTGCACTTACAGCCTCGGCTGCTATCAGTGAGGTCATCAAATGTTGTCTGAGGAATGTTCTGCTGCTGAATGCACTTGGTCAAATCATCAAGATCCGCTGCTGGCAGCTCTAGGTTGCTCACGATAGCACAAGCAACATGCAGCCTGGAGTTGGATTGGCAAACGGGACACCTGAAGAAATGGTCTCCATGACCAAATCACTCTAACACTGAGCTGTTAGTGCACCTGGAATGAAGACTAGAGGGGTCCGGCTACCGGACATTATGCCACCCCATACCATAATCCCAGGAGTAGGACGAGTAAGATGTTCCCTCTTTAAAGGTCTCTTTATGGAGTTGCCCACTCGGTCTCGTTATATTCAAACAATTAGAAACCAGGGAAATCCAGCTGAGCAAATCTTCTAAAAATAATTTCTTTAATAGGTCATGAAAAAATTAGTTGAAACAACCTTGGGAGGACAACAGCAAACGCGTTTCGAACTATGAGTTCTTAATTATTGCATTCATTGGTTTCTACTTGTCCTCCCAGTCGCACTGCTCGCTCCGTTCTGCAATCTTCTAAGTGGGTGTGGGTGAGCTGATATCCATTTTTTTTTCTCTTTTGCCATATTCAAACAATGGCGCATTGAGATCCATTCTATGCTGCAAGTGAAGATGGATGTCACATACCAAGTGTCTACATAAACCATCAAAAGGCGTTTGCATGACATTGGGCTACGAGCCAGACGTCCAGGTACAGGTGGTCCAAAGACCTCACACCACTGCTCTCAAAGGCTATCATGGGGCAAAGCAAGACAGCAATGGAGGCTGAAAGGGAGGTCTGTCCTCTCCACTAACGAGACAGTAAGAAAACTATCTCCTTAGTGGCAGCTACCTCCATTGGTAACACTAGGGCGATCCCTTTTTTTATCCATCCAAAAAAAATGTCAATTAGTGGAAAAAGTGGTTACAAAAGACACTAAATGGTTAAATGTCTACGTTCCTAATTAGTAAGATGAACGAATCGATTCAACACAAATTACATTTGTCTCAAACTTTTAAGAATTTGCTGGACCTGGCGAATTTGAACAATTTGGGATTCGTTTTATGCGATTTACCCGAAACAACCATCACCATTTTACAAATTGCAGAAGATTGCATCAGTCAAAGAAAGATCACATGACCTCGGGCAGGCTTCCCCATAATGCTTTGCAGCTATCACAACACATGGTATAGCATGGCCAATCAGGAAGGACTATCACAGGCTGTATAAAAGCCGAGGTAGGGAACACAGCTCTGTGGTGAATCTGGATAGTGAGAAGACGTCAGAGATCAACCACAGAGATAGGGAGAGAAAGCCATAAAACACTGCCGAAATCATACATATAGGGCCGGACTCATTATTGCATTTCAGTTTTATGATGTGAATGCCTCTGAAATAGTGACTTTTTGATTTGCGACAAATTCATCAAACAAATTGCGCCTTTTTTCAAGTTGTTTTTTACATCAATGTGGCTTTTCCATATGTTTTAGACAGATTCAGAAAATACGACTTTTTTTTAAAAAAGTTGCAAATTTTGGCGCAACTCTATTCCGCCCTCTCCACCCCCCCAACCCACCTTCCCTCCATGAAATGATTTTATGTATGGCAGTTAATTTGGGACATTTTGTGCAACATTTTGCAAAATGCGTGACTTTTCCTTTTTCTTGAAAAAAAGACAGTTTTGTTCTTTGAACAAAATTCATTAATCATGTGCACCATTTTGATAAATTTGGAGCAAGAAAGCTATATGGCAAAGTACTGCAAAGGGTACTATACAACGTAGTGGGCTGATCCTGATTGTGGGGGGGGTGGGGGGGTTCTGGGGACTATGCTATCCATCATTTAGACCAATCATCAGGGGTCTTGCTGCTGTACTATCCCATTTCATAGGCTGATCCTGATCGTAGGGTGTCCGGGTGCTGTGGTATCCAACATATAGGCTGTTCCTGATAGTGAGGAGTCTGGCTGCTTAGTTATCCAATGTATGAGCTGATCCTGATTATGAGTGATTTGTGTGCTGTGCTATCCAACGTATAGGCTCATTCTTTTTGTGGGGGGTCTGAGTGCTGTGTTTTCCAAAGTATAGGCTGATACTGTCTGTGGGAGTCGAGGTGCTGCGCTATCCAACTTATAGGCTGATCCTGAATGTGGGGGCCTGGGTGCTGTGCTATCCAACATATAAGCAAATCCTGATCGCGGGGGGTATAGGTACTGTGCTAACCTACGTATAGGCATCGTTTTTTGCTTTGATGCAATATTTTTAATGAATCTGGAACCCTTTAATAAATTGGTGAAGTTTTATAACTTAGATACCTTCATTTACTTTGTCTGTGCCGAGGATCTTCACAGCCAAACTACTGGAGATAGTGAACTTTGTGCTAATCTAATGTATAGGCTGATCCTGATCGTGGAGGGTCTGAGTGCTGTCCTAGCCAATGTATACGCTGATCCTGTTTGTGGGAGTCTAGGTGCTGTGCTAACCAATGTATAGGCATAGTTTTTTGCCTTGATGCTATATTTTTAATGTACCTGGAACCTTTTAAGCTGTACTAATAAATTGGTGAAGTTTTAGATCCAAAGTTTGTTTTGTCTGCATTTCAAGCCAAGCAGTGGCTTTTACCTTCCATGTAGAGGATCTTCGCAGCCCGTCTACGGGAGCTGGCGAACATTGTACTTTATGCCTATCCAATGTATAGATACCGGTATAGATATAGAGGTCTGGATGCCATGCTAACCAAGAGGAGAGGGGTCTGAATGCCATGCCATCTAATATATTGGATGATTCTAATTGTGGGTGGTCTGGGTGCTGTGCTATCCAACTTATAGGTTGATCCTGATTGTGGAGGGTCGGGCTGCTATGCTATCCAATGTATAGGGTAACCCTGATCATGGGGGTCTGGCTCCTGAGCTCTCCAAAGTATAGTTGGATACTGATAGTGGGGGCTTGGGTGCTGAGCTATCCAACATATAGATTGATACTAACTATGGGGGTCTGGGTGCTGTACTATCCAATGTATAGGTTGATCCTGATCAAGGAAGTCTGGGTGCTGAGCAATCCAATGTGTAGACTAATCCTGATTGCGGGAGAGTCCGGGTGCATTGCAATCCAACATGTAGATTGATGCTGATTGTGGGGAGTCTGGGTGCATTGCTATCCAACTTATAGATTGATGCTGATTGTGGGGGGTCTGGGTGCATTGCTATCCAACTTATAGATTGATGCTGATTGTGGGGGGGTCTGGGTGCATTGCTATCCAATGTGTAGGCTGATCCTGATTGTGGGGGTTCCGGGTGCTGGGCTATTCAACTTATAGTCTGATCCTGATTGTGGGGGGTCTGAGTGCATTGCTATCAAACATGTAGCCTGATCCTGATTATGCGTGGTCTGGGTGCATTGCTATCCAACATGTAGTGTGATCCTGATTGTGGGGGGTCTGGGTGCATTCCTATCCAACATGTAGTGTGATCCTGATTGTGCAGGGTCTGGGTGCACTGCTATCCAACATGTAGTCTGATCCTGATTGTGGGGGTCTGAGCGCATTGCTATCCAACGTGTAGCCTGATCCTGATTGTGTGGGGTCTGGGTGCATTGCTATCCAACATGTAGCCTGATCCTGATTGTGTGGGGTCTGGGTGCATCACTATCCAATCTGTAGTCTGATCCGGACTGTGGGGGGCCTGTGTGCATTGCTATCCAACGTGTAGGTTGATCCGGATTATTGGGGGTCTTGGTGCATTGCTATCCAACGTGTAGTCTGATCCTGATTTAGGGGGGCCTGGGTGCATTGCTATCCAACGTGTACGTTGATGCTGATTGTGGGGGGTCTGGGTGCATCGCTATCCAATGTGTAGTCTGATCCTGATTGTGGGGGGTCTGAGTGCATTGCTATCCAACATGTAGTCTGATCCTGATTGTGCGGGGTCTGGGTGCACTGCGATCCAACATGTAGTCTGATCCTGATTGTGGGGGTCTGGGTGCATTGTTATCCAATGTGTAGGCTGATCCGGATTATGGGGGGTCTGGGTGCATCGCTATCCAACATGTAGTCTGATCGTGATTGTGCAAGGTCTTGGTGCGTTGCTATCAAACGTGTAGTCTGATCCTGATTGTGGGGGCATCTGGGTGCACTGCTATCCAACATGTAGGCTAATCCTGATTGCGGGAGAGTCCGGATGCATTGCAATCCAACATGTAGATTTATGCTGATTGTGGGGGGTCTGGGTGCATCGCTATCCAATGTGTAGGCTGATCCTGATTGTGGGGGGTCCGGGTGCTGAGCTATTCAACTTATAGTCTGATCCTGATTGTGGGGGGTCTGAGTGCATTGCTATCCAACATGTAGTCTGATCCTGATTGTGGGGAGTCTGGGTGCATTGCTATCCAACATGTAGTGTGATCCTGATTGAGCAGGGTCTGGGTGCACTGATATCCAACATGTAGTCTGATCCTGATTGTGGGGGTCTGGGTGCATTGCTATCCAACGTGTAGGCTGATCCTGATTGTGCGGGGTCTGGGTGCATTGCTATCCAACATGTAGTCTGATCCTGATTGTGCAGGGTCTTGGTCCATTGCTATCCAATGTGTAGTCTGATCCTGATTGTGGGGGCATCTGGATGCATTGCTATCCTACATGTAATCTGATCCTGATTCTGCGGGGTCTGGGTGCTGGGCTATTCAACATGTAGTCTGATCCTGATTGTGCAGGGTCTTGGTGCATTGCTATCCAACGTGTAGTCTGATCCTGATTGTGGGGGCATCTGGGTGCATTGCTATCCAACATGTAGTCTGATCTTGATTGTGCGCGGTCTGGGTGCTGGGCTATCCAACATGCAGTCTGATCCTGATTGTGCGGGGTCTGGGTGCATTGCTATCCTACATGTAGTCTGATCCTGATTGTGCGGGGTCTGGGTGCTGGGCTATCCAACATGCAGTCTGATTCTGATTGTGCGGGGTCTGGGTGCATTGCTATCCAACATGGCCTCTTTTCTCTTTCCTGCATACATGTGATCTGCACTGCACTTTCTGAACCTGTATCTGGACCTCGTTCAGACTTTGTGAGGAACTCCCCTCTTTGTTCTGTTGTTCAAATGAACACAGTTCTTTTATCTTGTCTGTATTATTGCTCAATAACATTATGTCCATTTCTACATTTATTGATCTCTGGATCTTTCTATGACTCTATTTTTGTGTGCTGTAGGTTTAATAATTGCTATCCAACATGTAGTCTGATCCTGATTGTGCGGGGTCTGGGTGCATTGCTATCCAACATGTAGTCTGATCCTGATTGTGTGGGGCCTGTGTGCGATGCTATCCAACATGTAGGCTGATCCGGATTATGGGGGGTCTGGGTGCATTGCTATCCAACATGTAGTCTGATCCTGATTGTGCAGGGTCTTGGTGCATTGCTATCCAACGTGTAGTCTGATCCTGATTTAGGGGGGTCTGGGTGCATTGCTATCCAATGTGTAGTCTGATCCTGATTGTGCAGGGTCTGGGTGCTGTGCTATCCAACGTGTAGTCTGATCCTGATTGGGCGGGGTCTGGGTGCATTGCTATCCAACGTGTAGGCTGATCCTGATTGTGCGGGGTCTGGGTGCATTGCTATCCAACATATAGTCTGATCCTGATTGTGTGGGGTCTGGGTGCATCGCTATCCAATCTGTAGTCTGATCCGGATTGTGGGGGGCCTGTGTGCATTGCTATCCAACGTATAGGCTGATCGTGATTTAGGGGGGTCTGGGTGCATTGCTATCCAAAGTGTAGGTTGATGCTGATTGTGGGGGATCTGGGTGCATCGCTATCCAATGTGTAGTCTGATCCTGATTGTGGGGAGTCTGAGTGCATTGCTATCCAACATGTAGTCTGATCCTGAGTGTGCGGGGTCTGGGTGCACTGCTATCCAACATGTAGTCTGATCCTGATTGTGGGGGTCTGGGTGCATTGTTATCCAACGTGTAGGCTGATCCAGATTATGGGGGGGTCAGGGTGCATTGCTATCCAACATGTAGTCTGATCCTGATTGTGCAGGGTCTTGGTCCATTGCTATCCAACGTGTAGTATGATCCTGATTGTGGGGTCGTCTGGGTGCATTGCTATCCAACATGTAGTCTGATCTTGATTGTGCGGGGTCTGGTTGCGGGGCTATTCAACGTGTAGTCTGATCCTGATTGTGCGGGGTCTGGGTGCGGGGCTATCCAACGTGTATTCTGATCCTGATTGTGTGGGGTCTGGGTGCATTGCTATCCAACATGTAGTCTGATCTTAATTGTGCGCGGTCTGGGTGCATTGCTATCCAACATGTAGTCTGATCCTGATTGTGCGGGGTCTGGGTGCTGGGCTATCCAACATGCAGTCTGATTCTGATTGTGCGGGGTCTGGGTGCATTGCTATCCAACATGGCCTCTTTTCTCTTTCCTGCATACATGTGATCTGCACTGCACTTTGTGAACCTGTATCTGGACCTCGTTCAGACTTTGTGAGGAACTCCCCTCTTCAAATGAACACAGTTCTTTTATCTTGTCTGTATTATTGCTCAATAAAATTATGTCTATTTCTACATTTATTGATCTCTGGATCTTTCTATGACTCTATTTTTGTGCGCTGTAGGTTTAATAATTGCTATCCAACATGTAGTCTGATCCTGATTGTGCGGGGTCTGGGTGCATTGCTATCCAATGTGTAGGCTGATCCTGATTGTGCGGGGTCTGGGTGCATTGCTATCCAACATGTAGTCTGATCCTGATTGTGTGGGGTCTGGATGCATCGCTATCCAATCTGTAGTCTGATCCGGATTGTGGGGGGCCTGTGTGCGATGCTATCCAACGTGTAGGCTGATCCGGATTATGGGGGGTCTGGGTGCATCGCTATCCAACATGTAGTCTGATCCTGATTGTGCAGGGTCTTGGTGCATTGCTATCCAACGTGTAGTCTGATCCTGATTTAGGGGGGTCTGGGTGCATTGCTATTCAACGTGTAGGTTGATCCTGATTGTGCGGGGTCTGGGAGCTATGCTATCCAACATGTAGTCTAATCCTGATTGTGCGGGGTCTGGGTGCATTGCTATCCAACATGTATTCTGATCCTGATTGTGCGGGGTCTGGGTGCTGTGCTATCCAACGTGTAGTCTGATCCTGATTGTGCGGGGTCTTGGTGCTGTGCTATCCAACGTGTAGTCTGATCCTGATTGTGCGGGGTCTGGGTGCATTGCTATCCAATGTGTAGGCTGATCCTGATTGTGCGGGGTCTGGGTGCATTGCTATCCAACATGTAGTCTGATCCTAATTGTGTGGGGTCTGGGTGCATCGCTATCTAATCTGTAGTCTGATCCGGATTGTGGGGGGCCTGTGTGCATTCTATCCAACGTGTAGGCTGATCCGGATTATGGGGGGTCTGGGTGCATCACTATCTAACATGTAGTCTGATCCTGATTGTGCAGGGTCTTGGTGCATTGCTATCCAACGTGTAGTCTGATACTGATTTAGGGGGGTCTGGGTGCATTGCTATCCAACGTGTAGGCTGATCCTGATTGTGCGGGGTCTGGGTGCATTGCTATCCAACATGTAGTCTGATCCTGATTGTGCAGGGTCTTGATCCATTGCTATCCAATGTGTAGTCTGATCCTGATTGTGGGGGCATCTGGATGCATTGCTATCCAACCTGTAGTCTGATCCTGATTGTGCGGGGTCTGGGTGCTGGGCTCTCCAACATGTAGTCTGATCCTGATTATGCGGGGTCTGGGTGCTGGCCTATTCAACGTGTAGGTTGATGCTGATTGTGGGGGATCTGGGTTCATCGCTATCCAATGTGTAGTCTGATCCTGATTGTGCGGGGTCAGGGTGCATTGCTATCCAACATGTAGTCTGATCCTGATTGTGCAGGGTCTTGGTGCATTGCTATCCAACGTGTAGTCTGATCCTGATTGTGGGGGCATCTGGGTGCATTGCTATCCTACATGTAGTCTGATCCTGATTGTGCGGGGTCTGGGTGCTGGGCTATCCAACATGCAGTCTGATTCTGATTGTGCGGGGTCTGGGTGCATTGCTATCCAACATGGCCTCTTTTCTCTTTCCTGAATACATGTGATCTGCACTGCACTTTGTGAACCTGTATCTGGACCTCGTTCAGACTTTGTGAGGAACTCCCCTCTTGTTCTGTTGTTCAAATGAACACAGTTCTTTTATCTTGTCTGTATTATTGCTCAATAACATTATGTCTATTTCTACATTTATTGATCTCTGGATCTTTCTATGACTCTATTTTTGTGCGCTGTAGGTTTAATAATTGCTATCCAACATGCAGTCTGATCCTGATTGTGCGGGGTCTGGGTGCAATGCTATCCAATGTGTAGGCTGATCCTGATTGTGGGGGGCCTGTGTGCGATGCTATCCAACATGTAGGCTGATCCGGATTATGGGGGGTCTGGGTGCATTGCTATCCAACATGTAGTCTGATCCTGATTGTGCAGTGTCTTGATGCATTGTTATCCAACGTGTAGTCTGATCCTGATTTAGGGGGGTCTGGGTGCATTGCTATCCAACGTGTAGGTTGATGCTGATTGTGAGGAGTCTGGGTGCATCGCTATGCAATGTGTAGTCTGATTCTGATTGTGCGGGGTCTGGGTGCTGTGCTATCCAACATGTAGTCTGATCCTGATTGTGCGGGGTCTGGGTGCATTGCTATCCAACGTGTAGGCTGATCCTGATTGTGCGGGGTCCGGGTGCTTTGCTATCCAACATATAGTCTGATCCTAATTGTGTGGGGTTTGGGTGCATCGCTATCCAATCTGTAGTCTGATCCGGATTGTGGGGGGCCTGTGTGCATTGCTATCCAACGTGTAGGCTGATCCTGATTTAGGGGGGTCTGGGTGCATTGCTATTCAACGTGTAGGTTGATGCTGATTGTGCGGGGTCTGGGTGCGGGGCTATCCAACATGTAGTCTGATCCTGATTGTGCAGGGTCTTGGTGCATTGCTATCCAACATGTAGTCTGATCCTGAGTGTGCGGGGTCTGGGTGCACTGCTATCCAACATGTAGTCTGATCCTGATTGTGGGGGTCTGGGTGCATTGTTATCCAACGTGTAGGCTGATCCATATTATGGGGGGTCAGGGTGCATTGCTATCCAACATGTAGTCTGATCCTGATTGTGCAGGGTCTGGGTCCATTGCTATCCAAAGTGTAGTCTGATCCTGATTGTGGGGTCATCTGGGTGCATTGCTATCCAACATGTAGTCTGATCTTGATTGTGCGGGGTCTGGGTGCGGGGCTATTCAACGTGTAGTCTGATCCTGATTGTGCGGGGTCTGGGTGCGGGGCTATCCAACATGTAGTCTGATCCTGATTGTGCAGGGTCTTGGTGCATTGCTATCCAACATGTAGTCTGATCTTGATTGTGCGGGGTCTGGGTGCATTGCTATCCAACATGTAGTCTGATCCTGATTGTGCGGGGTCTGGGTGCTGTGCTATCCAACGTGTAGTCTGATCCTGATTGTGCGGGGTCTGGGTGCATTGCTATCCAACGTGTAGGCTGATCCTGATTGTGCGGGGTCTGGGTGCTTTGCTATCCAACATGTAGTCTGATCCTAATTGTGAGGGGTTTGGGTGCATCGCTATCCAATCTGTAGTCTGATCCGGATTGTGGGGGGCCTGTGTGCATTGCTATCCAACGTGTAGGCTGATCCTGATTTAGGGGGGTCTGGGTGCATTGCTATTCAACGTGTAGGTTGATGCTGATTGTGCGGGGTCTGGGTGCGGGGCTATCCAACATGTAGTCTGATCCTGATTGTGCAGGGTCTTGGTGCATTGCTATCCAACATGTAGTCTGATCCTGAGTGTGCGGGGTCTGGGTGCACTGCTATCCAACATGTAGTCTGATCCTGATTGTGGGGGTCTGGGTGCATTATTATCCAACGTGTAGGCTGATCCATATTATGGGGGGGTCAGGGTGCATTGCTATCCAACATGTAGTCTGATCCTGATTGTGCAGGGTCTTGGTCCATTGCTATCCAAAGTGTAGTCTGATCCTGATTGTGGGGTCATCTGGGTGCATTGCTATCCAACATGTAGTCTGATCCTGATTGTGCAGGGTCTTGGTGCATTGCTATCCAACATGTAGTCTGATCCTGAGTGTGCGGGGTCTGGGTGCACTGCTATCCAATCTGTAGTCTGATCCTGATTGTGGGGGTCTGGGTGCATTGCTATCCAACGTGTAGGCTGATCCTGATTGTGCGGGGTCTGGGTGCATTGCTATCCAACATATAGTCTGATCCTGATTGTGTGGGGTCTGGGTGCATCGCTATCCAATCTGTAGTCTGATCCGGATTGTGGGGGGCCTGTGTGCATTGCTATCCAACGTATAGGCTGATCGTGATTTAGGGGGGTCTGGGTGCATTGCTATCCAAAGTGTAGGTTGATGCTGATTGTGGGGGATCTGGGTGCATCGCTATCCAATGTGTAGTCTGATCCTGATTGTGGGGAGTCTGAGTGCATTGCTATCCAACATGTAGTCTGATCCTGAGTGTGCGGGGTCTGGGTGCACTGCTATCCAACATGTAGTCTGATCCTGATTGTGGGGGTCTGGGTGCATTGTTATCCAACGTGTAGGCTGATCCAGATTATGGGGGGGTCAGGGTGCATTGCTATCCAACATGTAGTCTGATCCTGATTGTGCAGGGTCTTGGTCCATTGCTATCCAACGTGTAGTATGATCCTGATTGTGGGGTCGTCTGGGTGCATTGCTATCCAACATGTAGTCTGATCTTGATTGTGCGGGGTCTGGTTGCGGGGCTATTCAACGTGTAGTCTGATCCTGATTGTGCGGGGTCTGGGTGCGGGGCTATCCAACGTGTATTCTGATCCTGATTGTGTGGGGTCTGGGTGCATTGCTATCCAACATGTAGTCTGATCTTAATTGTGCGCGGTCTGGGTGCATTGCTATCCAACATGTAGTCTGATCCTGATTGTGCGGGGTCTGGGTGCTGGGCTATCCAACATGCAGTCTGATTCTGATTGTGCGGGGTCTGGGTGCATTGCTATCCAACATGGCCTCTTTTCTCTTTCCTGCATACATGTGATCTGCACTGCACTTTGTGAACCTGTATCTGGACCTCGTTCAGACTTTGTGAGGAACTCCCCTCTTCAAATGAACACAGTTCTTTTATCTTGTCTGTATTATTGCTCAATAAAATTATGTCTATTTCTACATTTATTGATCTCTGGATCTTTCTATGACTCTATTTTTGTGCGCTGTAGGTTTAATAATTGCTATCCAACATGTAGTCTGATCCTGATTGTGCGGGGTCTGGGTGCATTGCTATCCAATGTGTAGGCTGATCCTGATTGTGCGGGGTCTGGGTGCATTGCTATCCAACATGTAGTCTGATCCTGATTGTGTGGGGTCTGGATGCATCGCTATCCAATCTGTAGTCTGATCCGGATTGTGGGGGGCCTGTGTGCGATGCTATCCAACGTGTAGGCTGATCCGGATTATGGGGGGTCTGGGTGCATCGCTATCCAACATGTAGTCTGATCCTGATTGTGCAGGGTCTTGGTGCATTGCTATCCAACGTGTAGTCTGATCCTGATTTAGGGGGGTCTGGGTGCATTGCTATTCAACGTGTAGGTTGATCCTGATTGTGCGGGGTCTGGGAGCTATGCTATCCAACATGTAGTCTAATCCTGATTGTGCGGGGTCTGGGTGCATTGCTATCCAACATGTATTCTGATCCTGATTGTGCGGGGTCTGGGTGCTGTGCTATCCAACGTGTAGTCTGATCCTGATTGTGCGGGGTCTTGGTGCTGTGCTATCCAACGTGTAGTCTGATCCTGATTGTGCGGGGTCTGGGTGCATTGCTATCCAATGTGTAGGCTGATCCTGATTGTGCGGGGTCTGGGTGCATTGCTATCCAACATGTAGTCTGATCCTAATTGTGTGGGGTCTGGGTGCATCGCTATCTAATCTGTAGTCTGATCCGGATTGTGGGGGGCCTGTGTGCATTCTATCCAACGTGTAGGCTGATCCGGATTATGGGGGGTCTGGGTGCATCACTATCTAACATGTAGTCTGATCCTGATTGTGCAGGGTCTTGGTGCATTGCTATCCAACGTGTAGTCTGATACTGATTTAGGGGGGTCTGGGTGCATTGCTATCCAACGTGTAGGCTGATCCTGATTGTGCGGGGTCTGGGTGCATTGCTATCCAACATGTAGTCTGATCCTGATTGTGCAGGGTCTTGATCCATTGCTATCCAATGTGTAGTCTGATCCTGATTGTGGGGGCATCTGGATGCATTGCTATCCAACCTGTAGTCTGATCCTGATTGTGCGGGGTCTGGGTGCTGGGCTCTCCAACATGTAGTCTGATCCTGATTATGCGGGGTCTGGGTGCTGGCCTATTCAACGTGTAGGTTGATGCTGATTGTGGGGGATCTGGGTTCATCGCTATCCAATGTGTAGTCTGATCCTGATTGTGCGGGGTCAGGGTGCATTGCTATCCAACATGTAGTCTGATCCTGATTGTGCAGGGTCTTGGTGCATTGCTATCCAACGTGTAGTCTGATCCTGATTGTGGGGGCATCTGGGTGCATTGCTATCCTACATGTAGTCTGATCCTGATTGTGCGGGGTCTGGGTGCTGGGCTATCCAACATGCAGTCTGATTCTGATTGTGCGGGGTCTGGGTGCATTGCTATCCAACATGGCCTCTTTTCTCTTTCCTGAATACATGTGATCTGCACTGCACTTTGTGAACCTGTATCTGGACCTCGTTCAGACTTTGTGAGGAACTCCCCTCTTGTTCTGTTGTTCAAATGAACACAGTTCTTTTATCTTGTCTGTATTATTGCTCAATAACATTATGTCTATTTCTACATTTATTGATCTCTGGATCTTTCTATGACTCTATTTTTGTGCGCTGTAGGTTTAATAATTGCTATCCAACATGCAGTCTGATCCTGATTGTGCGGGGTCTGGGTGCAATGCTATCCAATGTGTAGGCTGATCCTGATTGTGGGGGGCCTGTGTGCGATGCTATCCAACATGTAGGCTGATCCGGATTATGGGGGGTCTGGGTGCATTGCTATCCAACATGTAGTCTGATCCTGATTGTGCAGTGTCTTGATGCATTGTTATCCAACGTGTAGTCTGATCCTGATTTAGGGGGGTCTGGGTGCATTGCTATCCAACGTGTAGGTTGATGCTGATTGTGAGGAGTCTGGGTGCATCGCTATGCAATGTGTAGTCTGATTCTGATTGTGCGGGGTCTGGGTGCTGTGCTATCCAACATGTAGTCTGATCCTGATTGTGCGGGGTCTGGGTGCATTGCTATCCAACGTGTAGGCTGATCCTGATTGTGCGGGGTCCGGGTGCTTTGCTATCCAACATATAGTCTGATCCTAATTGTGTGGGGTTTGGGTGCATCGCTATCCAATCTGTAGTCTGATCCGGATTGTGGGGGGCCTGTGTGCATTGCTATCCAACGTGTAGGCTGATCCTGATTTAGGGGGGTCTGGGTGCATTGCTATTCAACGTGTAGGTTGATGCTGATTGTGCGGGGTCTGGGTGCGGGGCTATCCAACATGTAGTCTGATCCTGATTGTGCAGGGTCTGGGTGCGGGGCTATTCAACGTGTAGTCTGATCCTGATTGTGCGGGGTCTGGGTGCGGGGCTATCCAACATGTAGTCTGATCCTGATTGTGCAGGGTCTTGGTGCATTGCTATCCAACATGTAGTCTGATCTTGATTGTGCGGGGTCTGGGTGCATTGCTATCCAACATGTAGTCTGATCCTGATTGTGCGGGGTCTGGGTGCTGTGCTATCCAACGTGTAGTCTGATCCTGATTGTGCGGGGTCTGGGTGCATTGCTATCCAACGTGTAGGCTGATCCTGATTGTGCGGGGTCTGGGTGCTTTGCTATCCAACATGTAGTCTGATCCTAATTGTGAGGGGTTTGGGTGCATCGCTATCCAATCTGTAGTCTGATCCGGATTGTGGGGGGCCTGTGTGCATTGCTATCCAACGTGTAGGCTGATCCTGATTTAGGGGGGTCTGGGTGCATTGCTATTCAACGTGTAGGTTGATGCTGATTGTGCGGGGTCTGGGTGCGGGGCTATCCAACATGTAGTCTGATCCTGATTGTGCAGGGTCTTGGTGCATTGCTATCCAACATGTAGTCTGATCCTGAGTGTGCGGGGTCTGGGTGCACTGCTATCCAACATGTAGTCTGATCCTGATTGTGGGGGTCTGGGTGCATTATTATCCAACGTGTAGGCTGATCCATATTATGGGGGGGTCAGGGTGCATTGCTATCCAACATGTAGTCTGATCCTGATTGTGCAGGGTCTTGGTCCATTGCTATCCAAAGTGTAGTCTGATCCTGATTGTGGGGTCATCTGGGTGCATTGCTATCCAACATGTAGTCTGATCCTGATTGTGCAGGGTCTTGGTGCATTGCTATCCAACATGTAGTCTGATCCTGAGTGTGCGGGGTCTGGGTGCACTGCTATCCAATCTGTAGTCTGATCCTGATTGTGGGGGTCTGGGTGCATTGTTATCCAACGTGTAGGCTGATCCATATTATGGGGGGGTCAGGGTGCATTGCTATCCAACATGTAGTCTGATCCTGATTGTGCAGGGTCTGGGTCCATTGCTATCCAAAGTGTAGTCTGATCCTGATTGTGGGGTCATCTGGGTGCATTGCTATCCAACATGTAGTCTGATCTTGATTGTGCGGGGTCTGGGTGCGGGGCTATTCAACGTGTAGTCTGATCCTGATTGTGCAGGGTCTGGGTGCGGGGCTATCCAACATGTAGTCTGATCCTGATTGTGCAGGGTCTTGGTGCATTGCTATCCAACATGTAGTCTGATCTTGATTGTGCGGGGTCTGGGTGCATTGCTATCCAACATGTAGTCTGATTCTGATTGTGCGGGGTCTGGGTGCTGGGCTATTCAATGTGTAGTCTGATCCAGATTGTGCGGGGTCTGGGTGCATTGCTATCCAACATGTAGTCTGATCCTGATTGTGCGGGGTCTGGGTGCATTGCTATCCAACGTGTAGTCTGATCCTGATTGTGCAGGGTCTGGGTGCTGTGCTATCCAACGTGTAGGCTGATCCTGATTGTGCGGGGTCTGGGTGCATTGCTATCCAACGTGTAGGCTGATCCGGATTATGGGGGGTCTGGGTGCACCGCTATACAATCTGTAGTCTGATCCGGATTGTGGGGGGCCTGTGTGCATTGCTATCCAACGTGTAGTCTGATCCTGATTTAGGGGGGTCTGGGTGCATTGCTATTCAACGTGTAGGTTGATGCTGATTGTGGGGGGTCTGGGTGCATCGCTATCCAATGTGTAGTCTGATCCTGATTGTGGGGGGTCTGAGTGCATTGTTATCCAACATGTAGTCTGATCCTGAATGTGCGGAATCTGGGTGCTGTGCTATCCAACATGTAGTCTAATCCTGATTGTGCGGGGTCTGGGTGCTGGGTTATTCAACGTGTAGTCTGATCCAGATTGTGCGGGGTCTGGGTACATTGCTATCCAACATGTATTCTGATCCTGATTGTGCGGGGTCTGGGTGCTGTGCTATCCAACGTGTAGTCTGATCTTGATTGTGCGGGGTCTTGATGCTGTGCTATCCAACGTGTAGTCTGATCCTGATTGTGCGGGGTCTGGGTGCTGTGCTATCCAACATGTAGTCTAATCCTGATTGTGCGGGGTCTGGGTGCTGGGTTATTCAACGTGTAGTCTGATCCTGATTGTGCGGGGTCTGGGTGCTGTGCTATCCAACGTGTAGTCTGATCTTGATTGTGCGGGGTCTTGATGCTGTGCTATCCAACGTGTAGTCTGATCCTGATTGTGCGGGGTCTGGGTGCATTGCTATCCAATGTGTAGGCTGATCCTGATTGTGCGGGGTCTTGGTGCATTGCTATCCAACATGTAGTCTGATCCTAATTGTGTGGGGTCTGGGTGCATCGCTATCTAATCTGTAGTCTGATCCGGATTGTGGGGGTCTGGGTGCATTGCTATCCAACATGTAGGTTGATGCTGATTGTGTGGGATCTGGGTTCATCGCTATCCAATGTGTAGTCTGATCCTGATTGTGGGGGGTCTGAGTGTATTGCTATCCAACATGTAGTCTGATCCTGATTGTGCGGGGTCAGGGTGCATTGCTATCCAACATGTAGTCTGATCCTGATTGTGCAGGGTCTTGGTCCATTGCTATCCAACGTGTAGTCTGATCCTGATTGTGGGGTCATCTGGGTGCATTGCTATCCAACATGTAGTCTGATCTTGATTGTGTGGGGTCTGGGTGCGGGGCTATTCAACGTGTACTCTGATCCTGATTGTGCGGGGTCTGGGTGCTGGGCTATCCAACGTGTAGTCTGATCCTGATTGTGTGGGGTCTGGGTGCATTGCTATCCAACATGTAGTCTGATCTTGATTGTGCGGGGTCTGGGTGCATTGCTATCCAACGTGTATCCTGATCCTGATTGTGCGTGGTCTGGGTGCAGTGCTATCAAACATGTAGTCTGATCCTGATTGTGCGGGGTCTGGGTGCATTGCTATCCAATGTGTAGGCTGATCCTGATTGTGCGGGGTCTGGGTGCATTGCTATCCAACATGTAGTCTGATCCTGATTGTGTGGGGTCAGGGTGCATCGCTATCCAATCTGTAGTCTGATCCGGATTGTGGGGGGCCTGTGTGCATTGCTATCCAACGTGTAGGCTGATCCTGATTTAGGGGGGTCTGGGTGCATTGCTATCCAACGTGTAGGTTGATGCTGATTGTGGGGGATCTGGGTGCATCGCTATCCAATGTGTAGTCTGATCCTGATTGTGGGGGGTCTGGGTGCATTGCTATCCAACATGTAGTCTGATCCTGAGTGTGCGGGGTCTGGGTGCACTGCTATCCAACATGTAGTCTGATCCTGATTGTGGGGGTCTGGGTGCATTGTTATCCAACGTGTAGGCTGATCCAGATTATGGGGGGGTCAGGGTGCATTGCTATCCAACATGTAGTCTGATTCTGATTATGCAGGGTCTTGGTCCATTGCTATCCAACGTGTAGTCTGATCCTGATTGTGGGGGCATCTGGGTGCATTGCTATCCAACATGTAGTCTGATCCTGATTGTGCGGGGTCTGGGTGCTGGGCTATTCAACATGTAGTCTGATCCAGATTGTGCGGGGTCTAGGTGCTGGGCTATTCAACGTGTATTCTGATCCTGATTGTGCGGGGTCTGGGTGCATTGCTATCCAACATGTAGTCTGATCCTGATTTCGCGGGGTCTGGGTGCATTGCTATGCAACGTGTAGTCTGATCCTGATTGTGGGGGTCTGGGTGCATTGTTATCCAACGTGTAGGCTGATCCAGATTATGGGGGGGGTCAGGGTGCATTGCTATCCAACATGTAGTCTGATCCTGATTGTGCAGGGTCTTGGTCCATTGCTATCCAACGTGTAGTCTGATCCTGATTGTGGGGGCATCTGGGTGCATTGCTATTCAACATGTAGTCTGATCCAGATTGTGCGGGGTCTGGGTGCTGGGCTATTCAAAGTGTAGTCTGATCCAGATTGTGCAGGGTCTGGGTGCTGTGCTATCCAACGTGTATTCTGATCCTGATTGTGCGGGGTCTGGGTGCTGGGCTATCCAACATGTCATCTGATCCTGATTTTGCGGGGTCTGGGTGCATTGCTATGCAACGTGTAATCTGATCCTGATTGTGCGAGGCCTGGGTGCATTGCTATCCAACGTGAGGGCTGATCCGGATTGTGGGAGGTATTACTATCCCACATATAGACTGATCCTGATTGTGGGGGGTCTGGGTACATTACTATCCAACATATAGGCTGATCCTAATTTGAGTGGGTCTGGGTGCATTGCTATCCAATGTATAAGTTAATCCTGATCATAGGGAACCTGGGTGCTGGACTATTCAACATATAGACTGATCCTGATTGTGGGGGGTCTGGGTAATGTGTCCGATGAACGGTGAGTACTTGTGCCCAATTAAAAGCAAACAAGTGTATCAATGATTAATCCAAAAATCCTGGGAAGTAAATTGGGGCAAACACATCCAAGTTCTCCTGTCTAAAATGGTTGGTCATAACCAGCATTAAAAGGGGACCTTTATTTCAGTATTTGCACTGTAGACCCCTCACTTCAACCAGGTATTATGGAATACAGTATGGAATCAGTTGAACAAATACATAAAAGTCTTAGGAAAGCCGGGCATTAGTGCCAGGGTTAGATCCTGCGCTTATTCTTCATGGTTTAAGGGATCCGTAATATAAGGCGGGCAGGAAATTTTACGAGTCAGTGTAATCACAGGCTGAATCCATGTTTATTGTATAATGCTATACAGCTAATCCCGCCATAGTCACATTAACCTGTCAACATTTCACGGTGATGTCTTTACGGCGTCGTATAGATTTCATTCCCATTGGAGGCTGCGAGCTCAGCGGGAGCAAGTTACAATAATGCAGTTAGTAAAATACGTGTAAAATTGCACGTGACTGATCCGAGAATCACCGACCCCATCAGGATGACCCTGGTCCAATACTGTTCCAGTTTCTGGATCTTTCTCAGGGAGACCTAAGCCAATGTCCTTAGAAGAACCCCCCGGTCAAGTGCTGGACCACTTCTGCTAGATGTAGGTACAATATTGGCTGTTTGAAGAAACTCTCCAGCAGTAATATGCTGGTGTTCATGGTTGTCCTGGTATAACTCTACGATGCACAAGAAAACAGCTCTAACTTGCGGCTGCTTTCACAAACTTTAGATTGCACTAAAGAAAAGTCATCTTGAGAAAATGAACCATTGTTTCAATCAAGTTTTGGCATTTTTTTTATTAGTTCTTTTTTTTTACTTATCACACTCTGTATTAAAAATAAAAAATCTTGCAATTTTCACATCGGCCACTGGGGCTCTTTTAGACTCTAACTTCCTGTAGTTTCAGGAAACAATACATGAACATTAGCCACAATGAACAGACTCTGACCCTATCTTTTGTAGTGAAGCATCTAATGAGCGTGTGAAAAAGTAATTGTGAAGGGAGGAGGCGGAGGAGGTTAGGTGTGACATTGCCTATTGTGATTGGTGATGCCATTGTAATCCTGCCTCTGATGATAATGAGCCTGCTGTAAACTCTCCCTGAAAGTCTAAAATAGCCCCAGTGGCCACTGTGAAAATTAAAAAGATAACTAATTTATTTTTTTTATTAATAAAGATCAGGACATGAAAAAATAAAACCATTGTCAAAATTAAAAAAAAAATACATGTAACACAAAAACCTGTTAAACAATGGGTCATTTTCTGATGATAACTTCCCCTTAAAGTTTATGGACACCTTTGTGGGCATTTTATTTGCTCATCATATAGAGCAGATCTAGAGGCTGAGCCCACCCCATTCTCAGCAGGTAATGGCTGAAGACCCCTGTGTCTGCCATTACCTTCTTACTATGAAACCCAACATGTGGCTGGGCTTCATAGGAGACCATGATATTTACCATAAATATTCCACTATATAGTACAAGCAATCAGATGACCACAAGTTCTAGTCCCCTAAGCAGACTGAAAAATAAACTAAAAAGTAAAAAAAAAAAAAGCTTTAATAAATATCAAAAAAAAGAAAACATAAAAAAATGGAACCATCCTTTTTTTCCCCCCTTTTTGAAATAAAGAAATGCTAAAATAAAAACAATACACATACATAAAAGTCCTATGTATCAAAATATAAAATTAATTAACACGATCGATGAACAGAAAACATTTTGAAATATCTGAATTGCTTTTTCTTTTGTTGCAAAAATTGCAATAAGAAGCGATCAAAATGTCGTATGTGACACAAAATTGTATCAATAAAAACGTCAGCTCGTTCCACAAAAAAACAAGCCCTCAACCGGCTCCATCGAGATAAAAATAAAAAAAAGTTACAGGTATCAGAAAATGGCGACACAAATAAAAAAAAAACATTTTTTGGTAGAAATTTCTATTTTTTTTACTAATAAAATACTAAAAAACCTTTTTACAAGTTTTGTATCGCTGTAATCATACTAAGGTGATGAATCATGATAACAAGTCATTAACAATAATAATTTAAAAAAAACAATGTTGGAATGGTGTTTTTTTTTCATCTCACTGCACTTGAAATTTGTTTCCTATTTTCTATTACAATGTATGGTAAAATGAATGGTGCGACTCAAAACTACAACTCATCAAAAAACAAGTCCTCATACATCTATGTGAAAGGAAAACTAAAAATGTTTGGCCCTTGGAAGGACAGGAAAATGCAAAAAAAAAAGCCGAAACGCACGTAGGGGTGGACGTGCGCCCACCTCGAGGCTTATGTCTGCTTATTGATGCTTCATCCCAAAAGGTATTGGACATGTGTTCTTTAGTAAGTGTTTTTTGTAGGCTTAGGGATGATTAAGGATTGATGCAATGACATAGGAGTTATTGATGTGGCATCCTTGTGAGAGAGTTGAAAGCCTACATTGGATACTTATTTGCCATACCATCTATCGAGCCCTGGGTTGGGTTGTGCGTCCTTTGTGTGTTTGCGTCTTTTATTTTGCACACCCTGTTACCATGAGTTTTCCTTACACTATGTGTATTGTCCAATTAATATGTTCAATAAAGATGATATTTTTATACATCTTTTTCCTTGATGGGTATTTTTTGATCGTCATTTTTTCTCTTATGCTTTAGTATGCCTTAGAGCAGTGTTCCCCAAGTACAGACCTCAAGAGCCACCAACAGATGGAATTATCACTTTGTAAGTACCTGATGGTGGCTCTTGAGGAATGGAGTTGTAGAACACTGGCTTAAAGTTGGGGGTGGAAGCCCAAAAAGTTCCTCTGTCCGTTATAAAGAGACCATGACATGTCAGAGTTGAGGAGCGGGTTATATATTTCGTATTGGGACCCAAAAGTTTTTACTTAGTACTATGGAGCAGAATGGAGAAAACTTTCGTAGGAGGGTTCAATAAAAATGTCAGACTCTGGTGCCACTAGAAGGTTCTTCTGGGAACCAGTCCAACCATGCAGATCCATGTGTGCTCAATCATCGTAAAACAATCCGTGCAAAACAATGTGATTTCAAAATTGTAGGCGACCCTAATAGACAAAGAGGACGTGTACGGCACCTGAAAGTAACGTAAGAGTAAGACCATGAATTCCCTCCATGCTTGACATGTCATCTCACTAATCATTGGGTTAATGGCTTGTCATCCTGTTCAGCGGAGGAGCCGGCCTTTCCGCTCAGACTTCGGTGATTTAGACTGGGTGGATAAAGTTATACAGGATTAGTGTCTGTTTGCACAGGAAGGATCAGCAGGAAGGGAGCCGACATACTGACATGAATCACGTCTGTCATTTTACAAGATCAGGTGAATGAAAGCTTCCTATTCGCAGTGAATTTACAAAGATGCGGAGGATGCCGCAGGGCAGAAATATCTGATAGCAACCTACATGATGCCCCATACCCAACCGTCCACAACCAAAGCATCCAAATTAAACAGGTCTACATTTGGTGAAAAAGTGGAATTGGATGAATCCATCAATATTCTGTTAAAATAGATTCTGATGAATCCATAAACACTTTGATAAAAATGGATCATACTTGCCAACTACCCTCGCTAATAGAGTGCATTGAGCACTCCTGGAAAGCAGCACCTTCTAAAGGTTTCTTCCTTGGAGGCAGCATGAAAGAGGCAACGTGGGGACATTAAAGGAGCGCAGAGAGGCCGTGGCCGTGAATAGGGTAAAGCAGAAACATTTCTGACATGCCTCACACACAGCATTTTCTCTTCTCCCAAGCAAGCCAGAGATGTAGCAAACATGAAATAAATCATGATGGATCCTTCCACATCTTTTTAGATCTAACTACAAATTACAGCTCTGTACAGCTCAGAGGTTAGAAGATAAAAAGGTGGCTTCATATCCAGGGGATTTTGCAGCCATAATGCTGATGTTATGACATTACATGGTGTCTTCTCCAATGATGGTACTGTTATCTGACATGGTGTCTTCTCCAGTGGTGAGGAATATACCCTGACATGTTGTCTTCTCCAATAGTGAAGAATATACCCTGACATGGTGTCTTCTCCAGTGGTGAGGAATATACCTTGACATGGTGTCTTCTCCAATGGTGCAGGATATACCTTAACATGGTGTCTTCTCTAATAGTGAGGATTATACCTTGACATGGTGTCCTCTCCAAAGGTGCAGGATATATCTTAACAGGTATCCTCTCCAGTGAGAGATATAACCTGACATTGTGTCTTCTCCAATGATGAGAATTATAACCTAGCATGATCTTCTCCAATAGTCCAGTAGTACAGGATATACACTGATATGGTGTGTAAGACAATGGTGCAGGATATAACCTAACATGGTGTCTTCTCCAATGGTGTGGGATATAACCTAATATGGTGTCTTCTCCAATGGTGCCTTCTCCAGTGAGGTATAAGACCTGATTTAGTGTCTTCTCCAATGGTGATGGATAAAAACCAATTATGCACGATCTATCGTAACATGGTGTCTTCTCCAATGGTGCAGGATATACCATAAATGTGGTCTCTTCTCCATTGGTGATGGATATAACATGACATGGAGTCCTCTCCATTAGTGGAGCATATACCCTGACATGGTGTCTTCTCCAATGTTGAGGTATAAAACTTGACATAGTGTCTTCTCTAATAGTGCAGAATATAACTTGACATGTTGTCTTCTCCAATGGACAGGATTATACCCTGACATGGTAGCTTCTCCAGTGGTGGGGGATATTCCTTGACATAGTATCTTCTCCAATGGTGATGGATATATCATGAAACAGTGTCCTCTCCAATAGTGGGACATATAATATGATGTTTTCTCCAATGTTGCAGGATATAACCTAAAATGGTATCTTCTCCAATGGTGAGGATGATACCTGACATGGTGTCTGTCATGTGTTCAATGGAGCTGTGTTCATGACACACGCAAACTTTTAAAACAACCAGTATGCAATGGCATATACACTGAATGAACATTTTGTAGGACTGAAGCCTCATGTGTGGTAACATCTGGGATGATCAGCACTGAATCAGATGCTCTAACCTCCAGGGCTGCCCGAGACATCGATGATGAAAGGATCTTTCAGTCTTCAATAGACATATCCCCCCTCCTCCCTCTTGCAGCTTTGGTCGGGGAAGGGTCGATGCTGCTTTCGCTATGCAGGTGTTTCCACGCATCTCACACATGTGGTTATATTTTAGATCTGTATGTAGCAAAAAATATTCTATTACAAAAAAGTTATTTAACATAGTAGTGAATGTGCAAATATGTATCAGAGAGTGGAGTCTTGCAGGTGACAATAGGGGGTTAGTGAGGAACTGGAAAAACGACAGGCTCACGGCGGGTTGTTTTGTGCATGCATACAGTAGGACTACCCCATACTGCTGTCTTTGGTGGAGAATGAAGCAGATCCACCATCTTTACTTTCAGATTTCATACATGAATGCTGAATATGCAGGTACTGAGCAAACTGGTGGTGAATGAGGCTTATGGGTCCATTGACTGCGGTAGTGCCATCAATTTTAAACTTGTGCTATGATTATTTCCATGCCGTACTACAGAGCCATCCTCACTGGATATGATCTCACCAAAGACCCAATTTGCCAAGGTCGTCATCTACAATTTTTCCATCATTATTTCCAATTTTACCCTCCATTCTGGAGTTTTTTGAGACTATATGGTGAGGTATTATTATTATTATTAATGGCCTTCAGCTCGATTGCGAGCCATGGTGACTTGATGGATGAACACTCTGTAGGAAGATCAATCTTGTGCAAGCCTAGATAGGTCCACCAGGGTCTTGTCTGCCATTATCTTGATTGTATCAAACCATTGGGTTGCTGGTCTCCCACTTCTTCTTGTTCCTTCTGTTTTTCTGACCATGATGTCCTTCTCCAGTGATTGCTCTCTTCATATAATGTGTCCAAAGTAGACAAGTCATAGCTTGATGATCCTTACTACGAGTGACATGTCTGGCTTGATTTGTTCCAATATTGATTTGTTTGTTCTTCCCACCATCCATGGTATTCATAACGTCCTTCTTCAGCACCACATTTCGAAGGCGTCGATTTTTCTTCTGTCTTGTTTCTTTTTCATCCAGGTTTTGCATCCATATGTTACTACAGAAAAGACCAGACTATGTACGTGCAGTGTCCGTGTCGCCAGGAAAATGTACTTTGATTTGAAGACGTTATCCAGTGACTTCATTGTTGATTTGCCCATAGCTATTCTCCTACTGACTTCCGGCGTCGTCGCTGCATCTTGAGTGATCATTGATCCAAGTAGGTTGAACCTCCAGTTCATCCATCTAAAATGTGTCCCGTTAGTGCCTGGCAGTAGTCAATATCTTTGTCTGAGATATCTATGATGAGATAACTTGAACATTACTAAGGCTGTGTTTACATTAAAGAGCATGAAAGGGGTTGGATACAGTCCTAGGAGACCTCAGAGCGTTACGCGTCCTCTCATGGTAATTGAAGGCTTTGCAATACCTTCAATTCACTGCGAATCAACTTTATTTTGAAAAATTATTTGAAGCTGGCAGATTCCACTATTCTTTCATGATTCTATACTATTTTATATCTTTCTTTTATACATTTTTCTCATGTTAGGTGATGTAAACAATGGTATTTTTCCTCGCAAATATTACAGCAAGAAAAGAAGCTCAGACGCCTCTGTCAGATATGTCAGTGTTTGTACCACACTTAGCCATCCCCAGGGCAGAAATGTTAAACATGTGAACCTGCCTAGGTGTCAGAGGGAAGCTTTCATCTTTTCTCTAATCAATGACTGTAGAACAAGCTGAACTTTACAAGCGCCAAACAATGGCTGGAGTGCGGCCGGTCCACATTCCTCATGGCTAATACATTTTTTCTTTATTCCACTGACAAAAAAAAGATGACCCTCAGGGCCAGTAAATGACCTGCAATGGGACTTCAAAAATGGGACCTGCACATTGTCTGAGCTGACAGATGACATCACAAGCATCTCAACCACATTGTGATCCTATCTACTCTCACAGCCATCATTTATCGAGAAGTCCATTGATAGATGACATTGACAGACCAATCACCATCCTTTCTATTAACCTAAATCTACTTTCTCATATCTTTCTAATATCATTCTATCGTCCACCCGTCTAGCATTGCATTAGACCATCTACCTATCCATCCATCTACCTACCTATTCATCTATGTGACCATCTATCTGTTCATTTTTCATCATTCTTTTTTAGTAAAAGTTTGTTTTTTAAGCATATTTATATTTGTACCAAATTCATTATTACTTTTTTTTTTAACGCTATATATTTTTTTTCAACACCTCGTCATTTTTTTTAGCTTTGTTTGACAATCTATGCTTGGTTTTCATTAGCCAGATATTTTCGGCTAATTCATCATTGGAGGCTTTTTCGAAATGCAGCAAATTTTTTTTTACACGATTGTGTTTCATTCATCTTTTATTTTAGACCTAAAACATTTTAAAAGCTAAATCAAATGGTTATGTGACATTGCACTCGATAAATTACAACAAAAGCAAAACAGGCATTTTTGTATTTGCACCAAATTGCTCCTGTGAACCTTTTTTTTTTTTTTATGATAAATTAGTTGCAAAATCAGCGAGTACAAAAGAAAAAAAAAAAAAAGAGCAAAGAAATTATTTACAGGGGTTGTCAAATAATCGGACAACTCCTGATCACTTACTATATTCCAAGTAAGATAAAAACAGTCTGTACTCCTGTCCAGTACCGTTAACAGCGATATTGGCACCAGGGCTCCCATGACGTTAATGTCAAGTGAGCCCTGCAGTCAATTACTTTACTTTCATTTCCTTAGGACAAAATTGACATCTGGAAGAAGTGAGTACCAGCTGATGTCTGGTTCAATGCATATAGAGAATGGAGACAAGAGTGTTGTCATTCATTTGCAGCAAGGAGAGACTTTAAAAATGGTGAGCAATGGAAAGAGAAAGTATATCAAAGCTCTGGAACATTTCTGCAGTGATTATTCTTCGTGACTGTTCTGTCCTCCATGAACAGAATGAATGTTCTCGTTTCACCACATTTCACCCTCGTGCAGTCTCCTGATTCCCGTATATACCATATACTGACAGATGGTGGATATCTGAGCTATGGAAGCAGGTAAACCAGGGGGGAATGTAACCAAATACAAACACAGCTGGGCCACTCGCACCGATCCGCACAACTCAGGAAGATGACACAGGACTGAGGACTGTGTGGGCGTTGTTCACTTTATATATGTGTTTTTGGTATTTTTAAGCCCTACAGAGTTTATGAAAAAAAAGAAATCTACAGTATGTGATTGATGACAGATCCCAAATGTATCTTGGCCAAGTGCAGGTAACACCTTAGAAGGTGTCAGTCACTGCCTGGGGAGAGCCAAGGAGGTTTCACATGCAGATATTTTTCACACTTTAGGTCAATGTTTTGGATTCCTTATGTTTTTTTCCTCCCCATATGCTGAATGCACTACATGTGTTTTGCTTTCATGTGCTTTCCCATTAGCAAAACACCAAAAAAACGCTTGTGTGGGAACATACAAAAAAAAAGATGTATAAAAGAAAACAAAAATGTATGTACATAAAAAAAAATTACAAAAAAATGGTTAACAAAGTAGAAAAATAAGTGTGAAAAAAAGGGCTTAAACAGTTTTCTTTTGCATTTTCTGCTTTTCTTCTTTTTTCTTTGAAATCTTTTCTAAAACGAGTGCCACTCCCACAGACTGTATCTGGTATAACAGCTTTTCGATTAGGCTGGGGGGACTACATGGAGACCGTGGTAATGCGATCAAAGATATTTGTGCGACTTGTGGCTTGAGAGAATTTTGGAGTTTCAATGTAGTTAAAAAAACAAAACAAAAACAAAACCATCAAATCACAGGCAAGTAACTTGAAGACAATAGGGGCAAAGTTGTGCCTGTCAGAATTATTTTACAACTCAAACTAGTGGTATATTTGCAAACCTGCCTGGTAATAATCCGACGTGCCAGAGCTGAGAAATCAAGCTTTGAAGACACATTGGTCAGGAAGTTCCCCTCTTTCACCCCTCTGGCCTTCTCTCCGCATCTTCATCCGGTCGTCACCTGGAATGGCCTCCAAGTCTTCAATGAGTTCCCCGAGGTGTCGAGCTCGTCGGCTGCTTTGCCTTCACTCTGTGTCCAACTCTTCCAAAACTATCTCAATTGCGTTGAGGTCGGAGATCATAGAGACCGTGTCATCTGATGGGGCGTCCATCCCTCTCCTTCTTGGTCACACAGCTGTGGACAGGTATTTTGGGTCATTATTCTGTTGCAACTCAAGTGCAATCCAGATGGGATGGAGGTCGCTGCACAATGCTGTGGTAGCTAGGGTGGATAATGTGCCATGAATGTGTAATGAACGCATGATGATATCATCAAGGTTCTAGCAATTTTCCGGGTTGACTGACCTTCAGGTCTTTACCTAGTTGAATGGTTCTTGCCATATTCTGGCTTAGAACAGTTGTAGAATTGGGAAGGAGCCCGTACATCATCACTGCCTGTGAGAAACACATCTGAAAGTCAACAAACACTTTCTGAAGACCGGCGATTCCACAAATGAACTCTTGACGAGGCGACCTGTACATTGGAAGCCATTCCAGGTTATGAAGCTGCAGAGATAATGCAAAGGGGGTATGAAGCGGTCATCAGAGTAAAACGGGGGGCACTGGGAGGAATCTAAGGCTTAACACATTCCAGTTTGTTCCACGTATTCCTTTACTCCTTGTTTCCGTATTTATCGCTTTGAGGTTTTGCTGTCTTCATTCCGAATCTACAAAGTGCACCTTCCAATAAGAACAAGGAAAATCATTGCAGGTACAGGGGTGTCCAAACTTTTGTCTGGTATTGTACACCAGGTAATAGATATCTGTGTGACCCTAAATCGCTGCCCCAGCCCTGACAGATCCTATTCTGAGCATATATTCTAATGAGGCTGGAGGTGCTTTGGGGGCGGACCAATATATGGAAAGCAAGACCCACCTGGCAACACCTTCTCTCCATCCAAACTCCATCCTTCATCGTGTTAGTTGGGCAGAGAGTGGAGCTATCAATCAAGGAGAGGAAGGTGATACCAGGCAGGGATGTACGTCCCATACATCAGTCCGCCCCCAATGCACTTCCAGCCTCATTAGCATATCGTTCTGTGTTGGAGCAATGCCTTGCAGTCACCCATCATCTTGTGTTTCTATGTATTCCGTTGGTGTGTAGGGTAACAAAGCTGATGATTCCTTTTACAAGCATTTTTCCTACACACATAAATCTAGAATGCCAGTACTCACTGTAACTTTTGCATTCTGTTCATGAACCAGGAAGCTCAGACTCAACACTGCACAACCCTATCGGTGTGGTTTGCTGTTGGAAAAATAATTTCCATGTCTAAAACCTTTTTATATTCTATAGAAAAAGATTTTCTCCAGTTTTCACAAACTTTAAAAAAAAAAAAAAAAAAAAAAAAAAAAAAACTATAGAAGGCGGCACAGTAACCTAGAAGCATGTCACCTGCTTGTGGAAATGTCAGTCTACACTGCAATCCTTGCCTTCTCTTCATTAACCATGAATCACAGGATGAACATGACGGGTGCAAGGCATGCAGAATTTTTCTTTTACCTAGTTTTTCCATCTACGGTGGTACGTGCGCTCGGTTATCCGTGTAGATGCATCCTATGGGCACAGGGCGATTTTTGTGCACATTTCCATCTTTGGCAGGAAATTGCATTGTGTTTCGTGCTCCTCCGCGTTGTTTAACTGAGCCGTGATCATCATAACATTTGTAAATGCGCACAATTAGGCACAGCGGTGCCAAGGCGGCCACTTAATGAGGGGAAACGACGGTCCGGCTCACAATCCGGCTTTTATCCACCAGTCTGCGTTGTATTCTGTGCACATCCGATCTTCCTCCCATCCTCCGATAAATTAGATATTTTATTTTTCCCATCTTTAACCCCGCTGAGCTAAACGGCGGTGGGACCAATTCAGCTTTCATTAGTTAGCCGGCATCGGCGCCATCTCTTCAGGAATCGCTAACAGCAATCACACAGAGCGCGAGCACAAGGGCAGAATACAGAGGGGCCGCATAGGTTAGAGCCGTCGGCGTACAGAAGAGAGACCCCATCCGGAGTTCCCATATATCTGCTCTGTAATGGAGGTTATGGACGAGGGTAATTGAAGTGCGGATCGGGGGTATATGTTCCAAAAAAAACCCAAACCATCGTCCGTAATTTCATTGCAAAACGTCGCCCCCATCCCTTCTCCCCGGGGTCTGTAGACGGTCTCTTAGCTCCTCGCTAGCACTGCATCGGCTGTGAACTTGTCAGGCGACACACGTAGGCCGCTCTGCCGAGATGAAACTTCGGCAGGAGGGGTTTTATTTTATTTTTTTTCTTCCTTATTCTGATAAAAATTTGCAAAGCTGAAAACATACATCACCCATATTGCAGCCTTAACCCTTACTCTGCCAGAGGTTTTGGAACAAACATGCACATATAAAATCCAGATCATAAACCATAGTATATTTTCAGGGATTTTACACTCATGCAATTTTGCAGAATGTGCGTTTTGTACAAAAAAAAAAAAAAAAGTTTGTGGCTCAAAGTCTAACCAAAAGTTACCAGAAGTTTAGGATGTGCAGAGATCTTATGTGTCACTTATGTCTGTGTCTAGAGATCTCCCCGAAACATTTGGCCGATCCCTAATTAATGGAGGCCCCCACCTAGCAATTTGCTAGATAACTGCCAGTAAGTCTTCAATATCCCTGCAGCGCCTCCACAGGGGACACTGAGTACTACAGAGTCCTCATTGGTACATCTGTATAGTGTATAAAGCGCTAGGTTCTCCAGTCTGAGAGTCTTTGTAGCCACTATGGCTTATAGGGGAACCCAGAATTTCCTAAGGGTCATATAAAAATGGGCCGTCTATGCCTGACAACCTCTCGAACTCACGGATCTAATATTACATTCTAGTTGAGCAAAATAAAAACAAATATATATCAAATCCCGGCACTACGGCATGTGATTGTCAAGCCGGACCTACTAATGAGAAAAGGCATCAGGGATCCCAGCAGGATAGGTAGGATGAGGTTCGCAGGGCTCTGATGCAGACTACCGACTTGGCCGCTGGACCAGGATTGATCTGCAGATTTTTTTGTTCAACCATATTAGATTCCCATCTGGTCTCACTTTTTGGTTGGTGGGGGTCTTACCTCAGGACTCCCACCGATCTGGATAACGAAAGAGCCGCAGCAGTGATTGAGCAGTTTCCCTGTATCGTGGAGATCCGCTGCACAGCGAAATAAAAGGGGTCCGAAGAGCTAAATCTGTGCTGGGGCCTCTTCATTCTCAGAATGGTGGGCACCAGGGGTTGGACCACCACTGATCGAAGTGACGGCATATCCTAAGCAATAAACCATCACTTTACAGGCTGGGAAGACCCCCTTCTCCACACCCCTAGTTTTTCCGCACCCATAGGGAGTTTCACACTGGGTTTAGGTGCGGCAAACCACCCCTATCAGATGTACGGGACAGATCTGGAGGACGAATACAATTACAACTCATCTAATCAGTGTAAGGCAAGGGTGCGACGCAAAACTGAGCTCTGGATCTGAAATACTCTGTGCTGCTGGGCACTGCAGTTTCTGCTGTAACCTCTGCCTCCTTTTACCTTATCCCATTAGTTTTCTGCTTATTACATACAAGTCTGTTCTTACCGTCACGATCGGACAAATCGCTCACTTTCTGTAATTGTCGGAGTGCGATCTGCTCCTGTTCGCATCACAATATCTCTCCTGACTCGTACTAAACTTTCTACAAAATCAACCTACTGCTCTTCTGACATACTCTGTGCTGCTGGTGACTGTTTCTTGCATTATGAAACTCTCAGTTCTCACATACTGTCCTCAGGTGATTGCCCCATAGATGATCTCCATCTGTTTTTCCTAAAACACTTTGTTCTGCTGGTGCAGAGAGGGCGGATGGACATGAGGGAGTTAGTTGCCCCTTCCACCAACTCTTAGTTTATGGCTCGTCTTAATTCCCTTCTTCACAATAAGGCGCTGTCCCTGTCCTTATTAACGTCACAGAAGTGCACGCGGTCACTGCCCTATACAAGGTCAGCACACTCTTTCCCCGCTGCTGCCGCCATGACAGTTGTACATGTACATGTGGCGCCTTCGTAAAATTTATAAAGTATCGCACAGGAACCGGCCTTATGGCAGAGGACGCCACGGTTTATCCCGGAGGGACAGCGAACGCATCTAACGGCAAAAAATATTTATTGTAAAAACACAAAGAGTAACTAATAATAAAGGCTTCACGTTCCTCCCGGCTACGCCGTCTCCATCTTGTATCCTTGTTTCTCTAGTTCGGCTCTGAAAAACAGAAATGTGCAAGATGTAAGAAGTACAACCAAGAATAAAGAGGCGCGAGACCAGCAACCAAATTTTAAAGGGGTTTTCTCAATATCCGACTTTCAGCCCCTTCCCCACTAATCAGCTGAGGCTCAGTGACCACTGCCTATCCAAAAGAAACCGGGAAACTGCACTATAAGGGGCTGTACCACAGTTAGAACTTACTGCCTATGCACAGATTAGATCTGATCACGAGCGCGCGTGGGGGAGGAGGGGTCGTCACTGTGGGTGAGGCTTAGTAGAGAGGGGTCAAAAGTGGTCAGATTTACTACAATATATGCCAAAAATGTTGTTTTTCTCACCTTAACTGATTGGAAAAGTCATCTTCTACGTTGTCGTCATCCCAGTTATCTTCCCAAACATGAGCGTCCTCATCCTCGTCACAGCCGGGCCATTCTGTGGAGAAATTAATACAAGAGGATCAGGAATAACTTATTGATAGCTGGGGGAAGTCTGACCGCCGGGACCCCCTGGAGTTCCTGAGAATGGATGGAGCAGAGGTTACATTGGCAGCAACACTTTGGTTGTACAGAACAAGTGGGCTCAGAAGATCTCACACGATGTCAGCGTGACAATAATTATATAATATATGCATTATCTGACTTTAGCGCCATAATGTCGGTTATTCATTTCCGGAGGTGAAACAAGAGACAATAGTTTATTTAGGGATTATTGGGGAGGTGACGCTGAGAAGCAGGGAGCGTTCACTCACCGACCTGTCACTCACAGATCAGCGGATACAAGTCTCGCTGCCGACATGCTGCTTCTCATCTTTTCTATAGGGGCGGTGGGCGAAATAATCCAAATATTGGGTGTAAGGAGTGAGAACGACGTAAAGGAAAAAAAAAAATTACAGTTTTATTTTTTTTCCTCCCATTTTTTCAGGACATTATATGATGAAGTGAATGATGTCATTCAAGACTAGTACTTGTCCGGCAAAAAAGAACGTCATATGGCTCTGTGGACAGAAAAATAAAGAATTATGGATCTGTCATGGCGAAGAGGAAAAAAAAAAAAAAGCAAAAATATATGAATGTATTACTTCTTGGATGGGAAATCCACATCAAATTAGTGGGTCGGAGCAGAATGAGGGGTAAAAGGCACAAGCGGCGACACTGGGGTCTTTAAGTAATGGAAGCCCTTATTGTAGTAAAGAGGCAGTCCACCTTTGGCTATACTGCATGTATTTGGGGCTAAAAATATTTTTTGCAATTGGGTTCCTGCCAGCGATTCTCCTGCTTCCTGAGCCCCATCAACAGAGCAGTTTCTTCTCTTCTGCCATATCTACGGGGCGCCACTGCCAACATCATGATGATTGACAGCTGGCTCACCGCTGTGTTAGGCAGAAGCGGCTGTCAATCAACATGACGTCGGCAATGACGCCCCATCGGCAGAACAGAGCGCAAGAGAAGGAACTGCTGTGTCCACGGGGCGTCACAGGAAGCAGGAGAATCGCCGGCAGGAACGGTCTGTGACTGATCTAAGCCAGGAGAGATCATCGCAGGGCAGCAGTCAAGTAGTTAGCAACTACCTACCGATAAGTGCTTAGCCCTATAGAAAAAGGAAAGTCCTGGAGAACCCCTTTAACTCATTCTGCAGCCAGTATTATAAAAAAAATAATTATATTAGACATATTTATTTAACTCACTTATATAGCGCCATTAATTCCACAGTGCTTTACAAACACTGTCCCCATTGGGGCTCACTATCTACATTCCCTAACAGTATGTCTTTGGAGTGTGGGAGGAAACCGGAGAACCTGGAGGAAACCCACGCAAACACGAAGAGAACATACAAACTCCTTGCAGATGTTGTCCTTGGTGAGATTTGAACCCAGAACCCCAGCGCTGTAAAATAACAGTGCTAATATAGGACTGTATAGCAACTATACCTTGGTGATAAATGTCTGGTCACGACATCACTGAGGGGCAGCATAGATAGAAGGTAGATGGACAGTGCTGCGAATGAGAATAGGACGGGCTTGTAGTGACTGCACGCTAGTTTTGTTTTTTATTTCTAAATGGGCCCATGGTGTTCTTCCACAACGCTGTCCATTTCCCTTCCAGTATCCTCACAACCTCATCGAGCGGGGAACGTCATGTAACTGCTGCAGCCAACCACTGGTTGCCAACTGGCAAATGCTGTCAGGACTTGTCAGCTAGAAGAGGAAGGGAGGAGAAGGCAGGGGGACACGAGCATCTGTGTGGAGGAACGGCAGGGGGTTCTGCTAGCTGAGTATCTGTTTCTTTTTTTATTCTAAGAACGCCATGGGGTAATTTTCAAAGTTAAAAAAATATATATAGGGGACAACCCCTTTAACACCAAGTGTCCTCTAACACCAGAGCTCAGTTGCTAACTTCCGTGATTGACTGCAGCGGTAGTACAGTGTCTCAGAAGTGCAGCCTCTAACTTCAAGTGACCGTATCTCTGCCTAGAAGCGAGATATTATAAAATCGTTTTCATTTCTTAAACCAGGGCTGTGGAGTAGGAGTCTTGGAGTTGGAGCCCATTTTGGTGGAGTCGGTATCAAATGGACTGACTCCTAAAATATATAATAAATTGGGTACAGTAATTCAATGCAGTTTGTGGGGAATATTTTTTTCATAAGAATTTGGGAAAGTTCTGAAATGTCCTATAAAGGTCTGTCCTATTCCTGATCTAAGGGTCTAGACTTTTAGCTGAGATGAATCTGTGCTACAGTAAATATAACTTAAACATGAGCCGTGTATGAGGGAGTCGGAGTCGGTGTTATGGAAATTGAGGAGTCCGAGGTTTGGCTTACTGGCTCCACAGCCCTGTCTTAAACCATTTAAAGGGAATATGTCAGCAGGTTTTGCTATGTAATATGAGAGCAGCCAAATATAGGGACAGAGACCCTGATTCCAGCAATATATCACGTACTAGAGTGTCAATACAATCAGTGTTTTATCAGCAGGGAATTATCACTACAGGACTAGGTGCCAACCACATCCCCAGCACTGATTAGCAGCTTTCTGACAATATACAGTGTACACAAAAAGCAGCCAATCAGTGGTAGGGTTATACACGGCTCAACATTCAGAGCTCTGCTAGATCTGCAGCAGAGAAAACTGTGACTGTATCACAACTGCTGCACCGAGTAACCTAAATGACATCACTGGAATCAGAGTCTGTCCCTTCATCATGCTGCTGTCAGATTACATAGCAAAACCTGGAGACAGATTCCCTTTAAGGCCGCAGACAATTTTCATCTTTGCGCTGTTTTTTTCTCTTCTTCCAGGAGCCATTACTTCATCATTTTTCTGCACACATCCGTAAGAGAGCTTGTTTTTGCTTTTTTTGCAGGACGAGTCGTAGTTTATAATGACACCATTCATTTTACAATATCCTGTACTGAAGAAAGGGCCGAAAAAATTCCAAGTGTGGTCAAATGGAGAAAAAAAAAAAAAATTCTAAAAGAAAAAAAAAAAAAAAATAAATAAATAATTCAGCCATTATTTGTATTGAAAGCCCCAAAGTGTGGACTGCAGCTCTAGAGAGGAGAAACTAATCTAATGTCCCTGCCTCCGGTCTGATACTTACCCTCCGCCATCTTCACCTTTTAGAGATGCCACTCCCGCCAGTCTCTAGCAGTTTGACACCTGCTGATCGCTCCGAGGTTTGCTGGACGAGTCGGGGGTCACAACTCAGTGACCCCTGGCTTGTTAACATTACCGCTGTCTTCCCGGTCAGTCAGCACGGGAGCGGAGCAGGGTGAATATAATATTAGGTGCAGGGACCTTACATTAATAGCACCTTTCCAATGCTGAAAAATAAAAAATTCTGAGACCTGACACTTTATTTTTTTTATGAATGCGGCTGTGTAAGGGGGGGGGGGGGGGGGGGGGGTTTGTTTTTGGGTGGCGAGCTGATGTTTTCATTGGTGCCATGATGGGGTTCATAAACTCTTTATTGCAATTCCCGGGTGAGGAGGGACAGCAGCGGCTGAAAAAACAGCGATTGAGACAGTTTTACTTCTCGTCACGGCGTTTACTTTATGTGATCATTTTCTTTTTTTATTTTAATCAGATTTTTTACAGAAGCCGTAACACTAAATAAGATTGTTTTTGGATTGGGGGGAGAGCAGGCCAGTGTGCAGGAAGAAGGGCCCAGGAGGAAGGGCGCCAGGGCCCAGGAGGAAGGGCGCCAGGGCCCAGGAGGAAGGGCGCCAGGGCCCAGGAGGAAGCGCGCCAGGGCCCAGGAGGAAGCGCGCCAGGGCCCAGGAGGAAGCGCGCCAGGGCCCAGGAGGAAGCGCGCCAGGGCCCAGGAGGAAGCGCGCCAGGGCCCAGGAGGAAGCGCGCCAGGGCCCAGGAGGAAGCGCGCCAGGGCCCAGGAGGAAGCGCGCCAGGGCCCAGGAGGAAGCGCGCCAGGGCCCAGGAGGAAGCGCGCCAGGGCCCAGGAGGAAGCGCGCCAGGGCCCAGGAGGAAGCGCGCCAGGGCCCAGGAGGAAGCGCGCCAGGGCCCAGGAGGAAGCGCGCCAGGGCCCAGGAGGAAGCGCGCCAGGGCCCAGGAGGAAGCGCGCCAGGGCCCAGGAGGAAGCGCGCCAGGGCCCAGGAGGAAGCGCGCCAGGGCCCAGGAGGAAGCGCGCCAGGGCCCAGGAGGAAGCGCGCCAGGGCCCAGGAGGAAGCGCGCCAGGGCCCAGGAGGAAGCGCGCCAGGGCCCAGGAGGAAGCGCGCCAGGGCCCAGGAGGAAGCGCGCCAGGGCCCAGGAGGAAGCGCGCCAGGGCCCAGGAGGAAGCGCGCCAGGGCCCAGGAGGAAGCGCGCCAGGGCCCAGGAAGAAGGGGGCCAGGGCCCAGGAGGAAGCGCGCCAGGGCCCAGGAGGAAGGGGGCCAGGGCCCAGGAGGAAGCGGGCCAGGGCCCAGGAGGAAGCGGGCCAGGGCCCAGGAGGAAGGGGGCCAGGGCGCAGGAGGAAGGGGGCCAGGGCGCAGGAGGAAGGGGGCCAGGGCCACATTTATGTATTTTTTTGCTTTATATATATATTTTTTTATTTTATATGTTAATTATCTTTTTACCTTCTTTCTTCTTGGGGACTTGACCCTGTGATCTGTCATTGCTCGCGCTATATCCTTCCGCATTGCGGTAAAGGGTGACAATCACGGTGTGGATGGCTTCGACACATCTGCCCCCCAAAATAATATGGGGGAGCAATGGACGGCTGAAGGATGACACAGCAGAACGGCACTATCACCCTGCCCTCATACATTCCAGCACTGTGTGGGTGACAGGCCATGCTGGTACTTGTAGTCCCACCCCATAAGCTGATGAGTTGACTGCTCTGTAGTATGGGGTGCATGAAGGGGTTAATGCAGAAGTATCTAAGCTGTGACGATACCTCCCTCCATCCTCCTGAGTCACCCCAGGCCTCATCCTCACATCAGCCCGCCGTCCTCCTTCAAGTCTTTCTCACCTTCAGTAGGAAACTCCTCAAACTCGTCGTCCTCCTCCAGGAGACCCAAATCTACTTGGGGTTTCTTCTCGGTACTCATCCCGCATAAACACCACCGGACTCGGCCACTCACAACACACCGGAGCCTCGGTCTGTACGAGTCAGCCGGAAACGGAAATACCTACTAGACGCATGCGCCGGACAGGCTGGCGGAAGAGTCTGCACGCACGCGGCATACTGCGCATGCGTGGAACCAGAAGATGACGTGATTGGTGTTGGAGCGCATGCGTCATGAGTGAAGACATGTTGCTAAGCAACCAGGGTGTACCCAGCTAGTCCTGTGCTCCAGCAGAATGGCCTAGTCCTGCTTCTGAGAAACACTGTCTGCTGCCCATAGAGAACCAGCACAATTCAGATTTTCTTTTACTGGATGGTATGGGCCGCAACAATGTTTGAAGCAAAATGCATTTATGTATTAACACTTGTAAATAAACTATATGTTTATTTAACTATATATATAAAATAAATGTGATATTTAATATATTCAAAATATATAATATATATTACATTTAATATATTTCTATAATAAAATATATATTTTAATATGTTATATATAAATATATTTATATATAACTATAAAATAGTTATATATATTACATTTGGTCACCCCCATCCCTATATCACAGCAGGATCAGATTACATGTGGCTTGTAGTCTGTATCCATGGAGATACATAGGGCTGCATAGGAGCTGAAAACCCAAAACGGCCAGAGCAAAAAAAAAAAACGAGCGTCGCTTGTAATGCGGTCACGCTGTTTGCAGATGTTTTCCACCAAAATCACACATCCATTTTATTAAAAAGCTGCAGACAGCGCGGGTCCCACTGCGGGCAATTTCCATCTTTGTGGTTTCATTTTTTTCCTCCTCTTCCGAAAGTCATGACTTTTTTACTTTTCCATCCACACAAGCACACGAGGGTTTGTTATTTTGCGAGTCGAGTTTATACTTTTTGAATAACACCTTGTACTAAACCGTATAATGTACTGAAAAACAGTGAAATAATTCCAAGTGGGGTAAAATGGCGAAAAATCACAAATCCTAAGGATAGGTCATCAATGTAAAAGTAGTGGACAACCTCTTTAAGTCACCTTTCTTTTTTTTGTGTTTTGTGGTATCCATTCACATATTTGGCACAAACATTTTCAAAATTATGGATGTGGTTCATGAATTTTGCACAAAGCCAAAAAAATCTCTTTATATTTGTCTGTAAGTCTTCTTTTTTGTTTTTTATTTACAACTTTTTAGCTCAAAAAGTTGCATGTCCAATTAAAATGGAACAAAATTTGTGTAAAAATTCCAAGGGTACCTAAAATCATTCCAGAGGGAGAATGATGGATTAGCTGAAAACATCTGTGGCACCCCAGGGGTCTGGTTTCCCACAGTAATGTAATGTTATGTCTGAGAGCAGGTGGGAGGTCCTTTGGTCAGGGATCCTGTGCATGCCACACCTCCTGCCCAGTCTTGGGAGGGGAAGAACTTCCCCTGTATAAACCCGGGGCTGAGGCAGGGTGAGTCAGACAAGGAGAGTGGAGACAAGAAGCAGCATAGGAAACAGCAGAGTTACAAGGAGTCAGGGGCTGGCAGCTGCAGAGTTCGCCCTGACTAAGAAGATTCTTTACCGGACCCGGAGTCCGAGGCTGTGGGGACTAACTCCTACCCAGCAGCAGAATCCGTCAGGCAGGGGATTTCAGGTCCTCTGGCCCAGAAGCCCGAAGGCACGGTCACACGCGTGGGACCAGCACCGCCATCGTGGAGCGGAAGCCATTAGAAGGCCCCGAGTCACCGGCCATACGGGTGAGCACCACACGGTACACTCAGGGACGTGGGCTACTTACATCAGCTTCTAGCAAGGTAGCCAGAAGAGTACAGTCAGTTTGGGAGGCCTACAACTACGCCTGGCCAGGGGAGATCCCATCTGCTCAAGGACTGACCAGGCCCCATCCGCTAGCAAGTACTCCGGGAGGGTCTATCGTTGTTACCAGTAAAGACCCTGAACTACACCGTACCGTCTCTGAGTGGTTCCTGCTACCCCCATCATCCACGTCGGCTGCCCTGAGGCCATACCCCTCCCGTTGGGGGTTATACTATCACGCTGCACAATCCTACCACCGGCCTCAGCGGTCTGCCCTGCAGCAGCAGCTCCCTGGCTGCACTCAACGGGTGGCGTAGTCCTCAACTATTTACTACTAATAGACTGCCGTCTAGTTTGACTCCCTGGGCACGGACCGGGTCACCGCCACGAGACTACAACCCTCCACTGATCCGGCTCCGGGTAGGCTCCCGCGTGCGCAACGCAGCGCGACACAGGCCCAGGGGCGCGTCACATCTAGAAACCCCCAAACCCTGTCCACAATGACGAACATAAAAATAAATAAATAAATAAGGCGCAAATGAAAAACAGGTGAAAACACCCAAAAATAGACAAAAAAAGGCGCAAATGCAAAACAGGCGAAAACGCCCAAAAAATGGGGAAAAAAGGTGCAAATGCAAAAGAATAAGGTGCAAATGAAAAACAGGCGAAAACAGAAAAAAATAGACCGAAAAAAGGCGCAAATGCAAAAGAAGAGTAAGGCACAAAGGAAAAACAGGTGAAAACATCACAAAATAAACAAAAAAAAGTTTGCAAATGCCAAAGAAGAGTAAGGCGCAAGTGAAAAACAATGGAAAACACAAAAAAAATAAAAAAGGTGCAAATGCAAAAATGCATCAAGCCCTTAATTTAGTAAATCTCACGTTAGGCTTCCATTGCAAGCTGTACCCATAAGCCGTCATCCACCTGACACAGGCGAAAACAGTGTCCTCTGAGCCTATATCCAGCTGGGATTTGTGAGTATGCAGCTTTTCTTTTTTTTTACTGTATGTATACACTACTGTGCAAAAGTTTGGTGTCACCCAGGCAATTTTGTGTTTTCCATGAAAACTCATACTTTTATTTATCAAATGAATTGAAAAATGATTAGAAAATATAGTCCAGACATTGACAAGGTTAGAAATAATGATTTTTATTTGAAACAATAATTTTCTCCTTCAAACTTTGCTTTCGTCAATGAATGCTCCCTTTGCAGCAATTACAGCATTGCAGACCTTTGGCATTCTAGCTCTTAATTTGCTGAGGTCATCTTAAGAAATTTCCCCCCATGCTTCCTGAAGCCCCTCCACAAGTTGATTGGCTTGATGGGCACTTTTTGCGCACCATACGGTCAAGCTGCTCCCACAACAGCTCAATGGGGTTGAGATCTGGTGACTGCGCTGGCCACTCCATTACAGATAGAATACCAGCTACCTGCTTCTTCCCTAAATAGTTCATGCATAATTTGGAGGTGTGCTTTGGCTCATTGTCCTGTTGTAGGATGAAATTGACTCTAATCAAGTGCTGTCCACAGGGTATGGCGTGGCGTTGCAAAATGGAGTTATAGCCTTCCTTGTTCAAAATCCCATTTACCTTGTACAAATCTCCCACTTTACCAGCACCAAAGCAACCCCAGACCATCACATTACCTCCACCATACTTGACAGATGGCGTCAGGCACTCTTCCAGCATCTTTTCAGTTGTTCTGCGTCTCACAAATGTTCTTCTGTGTGATCCAAAAACCTCAAACTTTGATTTGTCTGTCCATAAAACTTTTTTCCAATCTTCCTCTGTCCAATGTTTGTGTTCTTTTGCCCATATTAATCTTTTCCTTTTATTAGCCAGTCTCAGATATGGCTTTTTCTTTGCCACTTTGCCCTGAAGGCCAGCATCCCGGAGTCGCCTCTTCACTGTAGACGTTGACACTGGTGTTTTGCGTGTACTAGTTAATGAAGCTGCCAGTTGAGGAGCTGTGAGGCGTCGATTTCTCACACTAGAGACTCTAATGTCCTTGTCTTGTTGCTCAGTTGTGCAGCGGGGCCTCCCATTTCTCTTTCTGCTCTGGTTAGAGCCTGTTTGTGCTCTCCTCTGAAGGGAGTAGTACACACTGTTGAAGGAAATCTTCAGTTTCTTGGCAACTTCTTGCATGCAATAGCCTTCATTTCTAAGAACAAGGATAGACTGTCGAGTTTCACATGAAAGTTCTCTTTTTCTGGCCATTTTGAGAGTTTCATAGAACAAACAAATGTAATGCTCCAGATTCTCAACATCTCAAAGGAAGGTCAATTTTATAGCTTCTCAAATCAGCCAAACCGTTTTCAGCTGGGCTAACATACTTGTGCAAGGGTTTTCTAGGGTTTTCTAAACATCCATTAGCTTCTTACACAGTTAGCAAACACAATGTACCATTAAAACACTGGAGTGGTGGTTGTTGGAAATGGACCTCTATACACCTGTGTAGATATTGCAATAAAAACAAGACGTTTGCAGCTAGAATAGTCATTTACCACATTAACAATGTATAGAGTGTATTTCTGATTCATTTAATGTTAGCTTCATTGAAAAAAAAGTGCTTTTCTTTCAAAAATAATGACATTTCTAAATGGCCCCAAACTTTTGAACGGTAGTGTATATTTATATTTACAGATGCACGCACACAAAAGAGGGACAAGATCTTGAACCTGCTTAAACTTCATGGGTTTGTGGGTATTAACTTTTTCTAGCTTTGGTCCGTATGGACTACTTTTATCAGTCAGTGCCAGCGGCTTAACAGATCCCAAAGGCAACATGCATGGAATCAGGGTAGAAACATGCCGTCTAGGACCCAATCAGCATGTACTGCTTGTTTAGGGAGCACTCTTAATAAAAGATAGGAGGAACAGAAAAAAAACTGAAGGAGAGAGAGTTCTACCATAAGGTAATACAGGACCAAGCAAGCTCTTAAAAAGGAAAGAACCTCTGCTTTTAATGGCTAACGATTTCCTAGTGTTCTCCGTGATCTTTTTTTTTTCTAAGATTAATACATTTTATTACACTGATGTTTGGAAGAGTTTGGCAATACTATATTGTTCTTTTAAAAAGATCTTTAAAAATCAAAAAAACAGTACAGTTAGTTTATCATATGCCGCATATCCCCACAGAGAGGTCAACTAAGGTTAAACACAGAATCATGGACTGCTTTTTGCCACAGTTTATAGACACGCTGCGTTCTCGGTGACCAATCGTGTGGCTTTAGTATGCGGAGAACCAGGGTGGTCATTATTTCATTGCAACTGTGTAGAAACTGCAAATTTTTTTAATTAAATTTGCCAAATAATTCAAGTTCGTTGGTGGATTTGCTTTTTTTATCTAGTTTAGTCCCTTCTGGTTTTTCAATTTTTTTGAGATCTTCTCATTATATCATCCTCCTGAGGTTTGCCTTCATTCTCTTGATCATCATCTTCCTCCTCCCCTTCATGCCCCAAGGTGTACTATTATGTCATGGAGAGGGTTGTGGATGTATGGAGCTGGCTTTGGAGTAGAGACTGAACCATACAATGTAGATGCCGGCTGTGTTATACATTTGACATCTGTCTCTAACAGTAGCGAGCTAGCCTTAAAAACAAAAAAAATGGAAAACACCTAAATTGCCATTTGGCCTCAGCCAGAAAATGCAATAAATAGTGATCAAAATGTCACATGCATCCCAAAATGATACCAAGAAAACCTACCTCCCAATACGCAAAAAAAAACTCATACCGCTCCATCAATGGAGTCGTAAAACAGTTACAAACAGTTACACGTGTAGTAAAATGGTGACACAAGCCAAATTATTTTTTACAAAGGCTCGGTGTCCTTATAGTGTAGTGTTGGCTGTTGCCACAGTTATGATGACGCGTGTTGCATAATTTCCGCGATGGGTGGGGCAGTTGTCGCGGTCAATTTGGACACACATATAGCCTATTTAAAACCCGCATTTTTAATTGGAATATATCCCTCGAGAAAGGCTTGCACCGAAACGCGCGTCGGAGTGGCGTGTTCCATGCGGGCCATTGCAGTGGCTGTCATTTAATACAGGTAACAAATATGGATCATGACTATCATGTGTAAATTGACTATGTGGTATTGCCTGTTAGATATGTATGATATACACTCCCTTTGATATGTTTCTTTAGAGTTACCTGCTGACCATCTCTGTTATGCATACATTAATATTTGAAATAATATAGAGAGTATGTACCTGCATTTTGGATGCCGTCTCCCTATATTTTAATCTATATATGTTTGTCATATGCACCCTCTCCATCCACTGTGTAATTTTTATATTGAATAAAGATTTCTATTTTTTCACATTACCATGGACCATTTGATTGTCTTTTTTGCTGTTTAGCTTCCCCTTTTTCTTTGTATTTTGACAATTGGTCCCTCGATAGGTCCTCAATAAGCGGTAGTATGGATATGATCTATGTGTGTATAATATTTTTAATATATAGATCGATTGGTAATCCACTGCTTTTTTACAATAGTCATTCACATTTTTTTCTGCAGGCAAAACCTGTTGTCTTGGCAGTAAAGAAGCTGCTTCAAAAAAGCAGGTTTTGCAGCAAAATCTGATACCTACGTTTTTTTTGCTGCGTTTTTGCTCTCGCTCATTGCTTTCTATGGGTGAAAAAACGCTGCAAAAACACAGAAAGAAGTCACATGCTGCAGTTTGCAAAATTGCAGCAGTTTTCCACTTCAGTCAGGAAAAAAAAAACTTATATGTGTTCTGAAATCTCATAGCTTTTGCTACTACTCTAATGCAGCTTAAAATTTGCATTAAAAAAAACAGGCTAAAACACAACGTGTGAACATAGCCTTACAATTACGGAGAAGTGTACGAATTACTATCAATGGGGAAAGGTGTTCATTTGTTGAGAAAAAATGTACAAAATAATTCCAAAAAATTGCAACAAATCCACCTCTTATGACTATACCCATGTTGTGCCATCACACTTGGCACCCACCAGCCCAAAAAAGCTGCAATTTGTCGCAAATTGCCTCGTTTTTTGCTACGTAGTTTTTCAAAGATAGTTTTGACTTTTGTTTGCGCCAGTCTTGGTAAGTCCACACAGAATATAAATTCATTTGCAAAACTCTCATGTAAATTTCCCCCTACACATTGCAGCAGAATCTGATAGAGTTTCATGTGGATTGATACCACACCTCACTGCCGATTTCACCATATATATATAACAAAGGGAGAAATCGGTGTCAGAAATCCACAGCGTGTCAATCTGAAATGTGCACTAAGGGTCAATTTAATTAATAAATCTGCAAAAAAAAATTTCTGCAGCGCACGGGCGAGATTTGGTAAATCTAGATCCACTTTGCTGCTACACAAACGATTGTAGATTAGACAGCACTCTCACTGACCTAATAAAGCCAAGGGGCCAATTCACACATGCAGTTTTTCCGCATGGACCATTGGTGCACATGGGAAGATCCACAGAGGAAAAAATCTGCACTGTTTTGCTTCCGATTTTGCTGAGGAAATAATGCAGATTTATCACAGATTGCAAAAGATGAAATCTGCCATGATGAATAATCAGGCTGCAGATATCAAATCCAAATCGAGGTGCTGAAACTTTCTCTGCAGAATGAGAACGAGATTTCATAAAATATCATCCACAGATCTCTCACGTATCCGACCCGGCCATTAGGCATTAGTGTCTAGTTGGACATTTCACAGCTTAGGGTACGTTCACATGGGCAAATTTTCCATTGCAAATTTTGCTGCCAATCTTCATCAATATCTGCTCATTTTCCATGCAGATTTCTTACTTTTCCCTTTTTTTTCCCACAGTGCATCTGCAGCAAATCTGCATCAAAATCCTCAACAAATCCTAGGCACAAAAACTGTATTTTAAAATCTACCCATCTGATCAATTTCTGTTGCAATTTTTTTTTCCCTGCATGGTGTGTGGATGAAATTTGGTAAAATCATATCCATTTTTCTGCTACTTCTAATCTGGATAGACAATTCTGCCATGACATACCCATGACATCCTATAACTTGGCTCATCCTGATCTTCCTGCTGCATGAACGGAATGTCAAAGCTCCAGTAAAGACTGACACAAAGAACAGTAAGAGACAGAGATAAGGGGCTGGCTGTAGCTCTGCATAACAGTGTGGATGTATGTGCCCTATTGCTTGGCTATGGCGTGCACAACGCGCGGGGGTCTTACGTACCCCTTTGTCTTTAATCATACCGGCCTAGATCGGATTAATCAGCTCAATATGAGAAAATCATTCAGCAATTTTGTCTTATCAGCAGCTTACATGAAGGAAATAAGACTCGTCTTTCCTCTACCTTACCGGGGGAGCCAAAATCTATTCATCATTGTGACAATGGTAATGGTTCACTTCCAGATGTTGCGCGCGGCTTCCCCTGAATGACGGTGTGCGCCCGGCTTGTAATATGCTTTGTATTACGCTGTCCGATAATTGTTACACTATTACATCATACCCCATCTGACAAGTAGACGGCGGCTATAAATCGTGAAGCTTCCAAGGCCACAACATGAAATCACAATCCTAGTGAGATTCCTGTACATTCTGCTGCAATACAAAAAAACACTCAAATCCCCCTCCAAAATAAGCTGAAATGTGTTCAGATGTTTGGTGCTTAAAGAGAATTTGTCAGCAGTTTTTTGCTAAGCAGAATGATGTAGAGGAAGAGACCCTGATTCCAGAAATGTTTCACTTACTGAGCTGCTTGGTGTAGTTTGTATATAATCCCTGTTTTTGCTGCTGTAGATGTGTGAGGAGGTGGACCAGCTGCCGTGTTCCCCCCTGAAGACATCAATGCCATTGTGGTATATAATATGTAGGATATGATAATGTAATGTTAATGTTGGAAAGTAATGCAAGTTGTGTTAGAATGTAAGTGAAAGGTTAAGTCTGCCTAGCAATAGACTGCTGGGACAGACAATTTAATGCTGGGACTAGCCCATAGGGGACGAGTTAGCCTGCAGGGAAATGTGACTGTGATCCTGTTAGAAGTCAGTGTGTGCAGAGATCTGAATAGGAAAAGAAGTAGTGTGGTGTGAGCTGGGAGGCACAAGGCAGCAAGAACCATCAGGCTGTGTGCCCACCATGCGTTTTTTAAGCGTTTCTGCAGCCGCAAAAACGCTGCAGAAACGCTTAAAAAACGCTTGGTAGAAGGCCTGCCATGTTCCCCAATGATAATCCGCATGTGCTGTGCACATGCTGGAAACTTCCGCTGCGGATTATCATTGCGGAAAAAAACGCAGCACTACCAATTATTTTGCGGAAGCGCGGCATTTTCACCGCCATTGACTTGCATTGGAACGCATGGATTACGCATCACTGCATCTGTACATGCAGAATCCATGCGTTTCAATGTGCGGATGGTACCCGGGTGTGGAGGACAGGAGACTCCCCTCCGGACCCGGGTACCATAGAAACTGTAAAAAAATAATAAAATAAAAAATAAATGTTATCATAGAATCATAGAATGGCAGAGTTGGAAGGGACCTCCTGGGTCATCTGGTCCAACCCCCTGCTCAAAGCAGGATTCACTAGATCATCTCAGACAGATGTCTGTCCAGCCTCTGTTTGAAGACGTCCATTGAAGGGGAACTCACTACCTCTCGTGGCAGCCTGTTCCACTCATTAATCACCCTAACTGTCAAAAAGTTTTTTCTAATATCTAATCTGTGTCTCCTCCCATTTAGTTTCATCCCATTGCTTCTAGTCTTTCCTTGTGCAAATGAGAATAAAGATGATCCTTCTACAATGTGACAGCCCTTGACATATTTGTAGACAGCTATTAAGTCTCCTCTCAGTCTTCTTTTTTGCAAGCTAAACATTCCCAAATCCTGCAACCGTTCCTCATAGGACATGGTTTGCAGACCAGTCACCATTCTGGTCGCTCTTCTCTGAACTTGTTCCAGTTTGTCTATGTCTTTTTTAAAATGTGGTGCCCAAAACTGTACACAGTATTCCAGATGAGGTCTGACCAAAGAGGAGTAAAGACCGATAATGACTTCACGTGATCTAGACTGTATGCTTCTGTTAATACATCCCAGAATTGTATTTGCCTTTTTTGCTGCTGCATCACACTGTTGACTCATGTTCAGTCTATGATCTATTAGTATACCTAAGTCTTCTTCACATGTACTGTTGCTTAGCTCTATTCCTCCCATTCTGTATATGCTTTTTTTATTTTTATTGCCCAGATGTAGTACTTTGCATTTTTCCCTGTTAAAAACCATTCTGTTGGTTGCTGCCCACTGCTCCAGTTTATTTAGGTCTTTTTGAATCCTCTCTCTCTCTTCTCTAGTATTAGCTATCCCTCCTAGCTTTGTGTCATCAGCAAATTTAATCAGTTTACCCTCAATTCCTTCATCTAAATCATTGATGAAGATGTTGAACAATACAGGTCCCAGGACAGAGCCCTGTGGTATCCCACTTGAGACATTCATCCAGCTGGATGTGAAGCCATTTACAACCACCCTTTGAGTCCGATCACTAAGCCAGTTATGAATCCACCTAACAGTTGCCTGGTCCATTGCATACTTGGTCATTTTTTCAATAAGGATGGTGTGAGATACTTTGTCAAATGCTTTGCTGAAGTCAAGATATACTATATCTACAGCGTTTCCCTGATCCACCCAGTCAGTGATTCTGTCATAGAAGGAAATTAAGTTAGTCTGACATGACTTGTTAGTTACAAACCCATGCTGACTCTGGTTAATCACTTCATTCTTATCCAGGTACTTACATATATGATGTTTAATAATTTGTTCAAAGATCTTTCCTGGTATAGAAGTCAGACTCACCGGCCTATAGTTCCCTGGGTCCACCTTCTTCCCCTTTTTGAAGATAGGAACAACATTTGCTCTTCTCCAGTCTTCTGGGACTTCTCCTGTTCTCCAAGAATTTTCAAAGATTATGGAGAGTGGTTCTAAAATTTCTTCTACGATCTCCTTCAGTACTCTGGGGTGTAATTCATCTGGACCTGGAGACTTGAACTCATTTATGTTAGCTAAATATTCCCTCACAATCTTTCTGTTTACAGATAACTTTGATTCCTCTATTCCTTTAAAAGGACAGTGAAGATCAGTTGATGTTACATTTTCTTTCTGAGAGAAAACAGATGCAAAATAGGAATTAAAAAGTTCGGCCTTCTCAACATCCTCTCTTACCATTTCTCCATTTTCATCCTGTAAAAATCCTATAGCATCTTTGACTTTTCTTTTACTTTTGACATACCCCCAAAATCCTTTTTTATTGCTTTTGACATCTCTTGCAAGCCTTAATTCATTGTCAGCTTTAGCTAACCTGATACGTGCCCTGCAGGATCTGCAGACTGCATTATAATCTTCTTTAGATATGCCTCCCTCTTTCCATTTAATAAACATTTCTTTCTTTCTTTTTAGCATGTGTTTAAGTTCTGTGTTCATCCATCCTGGTTTCCTTAAATGCTTCCCATTCTTCCTACTTTTCGGGATTGTTAACGATTGTGCTTTGAGAATCTCATTTTTAAAAATTTCTCATCCTTCCTGGACATTTTTGTCCTTAAGGACATCCAGCCATTGGATCCCTCCTATTCTCTTTCTGAGTCTCTTAAAATCTGCCTTTCTAAAATCTAACCTTGAAGTTTGAGTCTTCACATGTCTTCCTCCTCTAGTTATCCAAAATTCTATAATAGCATGATCGCTGCCTCCTAGGGTCCCAGCCACCTTTACCTCCTCAACCATTTCCTCCCTGTTTATAAGGATTAGATCCAAAGTAGCAGATCCCCTTGTTTTCTCCCCTACCTTTTGGAAGATAAAGTTGTCAGCAAGAGAGGATAAGAATTTGCTTGACCTGTTAGTTTTACTTGAGAGAGATTCCCAACAAATGTCTGGATAGTTGAAATCTCCCATGACCACTACGTCATATTTTTTGGAGAACTTGGTCATTTGATACATAAAGAGTTCATCCATATCTTCAGCTTGCCCAGGTGGCCTGTAGTAAATGCCTACAATGGTGTCCTTTCCGTTGTTCTCTCCTTGTATTCTTACCCAAACAGTTTCCACAGAACTCCCAGTCTCTGAAGCTTCAATCTCTGTGCAGATATACGCTTTTCTAACATACTAACCTTCTGACGGCCCCCGCTGCGCTTGTCTTTGCTTGCCGGCAGATCGCGGTGGACTGAAGGACCTGCGCTGACGTCATAGTCATGTGACGGCAGGTCCTTCAGTGTACCGCGATCTGCCGGCAAGGGAGAACGGAGCGAAGCAAGACTCCGAGGGCCATCAGAAGGTAAGTATAGATTTATTTTTTTAGTTTTAACCATTCTTTGGTGTCACACTATATAAATCCATGCTGTTTGCATGGATTTATATAGTGTGACCAAGTTGTCAAGCACTTTCCAAGTGATGCTAAAATCGCTTGGAAAGCGCTTGTCAACCCGCATGCGGAAATGCATGTGAAGAACGCTTGACATCCGCATGTCCCTGGCAGGAAAAACGCATGTACAATCCGCATGTACAATCCGCATGTACAATCCGCATGTACAATCCGCATGTACAATCCGCATGTGTTTTTTCTGCCAGGGAGATGCAGAAACGCTCAGGAAAAATCCGGAGCATTTCTGCATCGTGGGCACATAGCCTCAAAGAACTTTAGAGGCGACTGAGATCCAGTTCAGCAGGCAATTGGGTGAAACCTATTGGTGGGAGAATTAAAGGAAGAAGTGAGTACAGTGTTGGCCAGACGTGGGGGGGCTCTGTCAAGGAAGGGTGCTGCCCTGCTGAGGACATGGAAGAGGGAAGCGGCTCTAGGAGTGGCCCTTGTAAGGGATCCCAGACTGCCACAGGGCAAATCAGGGATGTTCATGGGCGGAGCCGATTTTTTGGGCGAACAAGCCGGAACCCCGAACACGAACCCGAATTTGAAATGCCGAACAAATTCACTCAACACTACTCATAATAACACTGCCAGCATACACACACATCCGAACCTCTCAATTTACTGTAGAATGATGTGGGTGCTGAATATACAACACTCGCCCAAGGCTACCGCCCCGGACACTATTACATTTGGCTCAGTCGGCAGGGTGCAAGTTACTCAAATGAAGAAAGTGGGGAAGAGAATGCCCGTGGTGCAGATGGAAGAGCATCGGAATGATGTGCAGCCCAAGATGACGGCCAGAAGCATGGACTCCAAGATAGCAACGACAGCGGTGACGAGAAAAAGAAGTACCATACTGTCATGGGCGTGGATGGCGCCTGAGAGTGCGGAAATGTGTTCAGCCCACAGAGGTGTTGGACCAAAGAAAGATGTGCCTTGCAATCAGAATCTAACCTAGAGTGGGAGGTGTGTACGTGAGGAGGGCGCGGCACAGTGTGAGGTACGGCCTATCAGGTGGAAGGTGGCGAAGGCAGGAGGCGTAGTTGAAGGAATGAAGCGTGACGCGGTGGTCGAGTCAAAAGTCCAGTCCAGGAATAGGCAGAGCCAAACCCAGAGGAAGCATGTAGTAAGTGAGTGACTCGCCCCCTGGGCCGTGGGGCACTCGGAACCGGGCAATAGGGAGACGATGGGGGTAGTAGTGGCGACCCGGTCCCGTGGCTCAGAGTGGTCAGACCAGTGGCAGTCTTTTAGATGTTTTAGATAATGTCCGACTACGCCATCCGTGGATTGCGGTTATTAGGAACCGCCGCTGCAGGGCAGACCGCTGGGGCCGATGATGTATGCAGCTGGGATGGTGTTACTCCCCACAGGAAGAGTGCGGCCCCAGGGCAGTGTAGTGGATGGTGGGAGTGATGGTGGTGGGAGTCCCAGTACCGTTAGTGCTGGAGGAGCGAAAGACTACACAGACAACGTACTGCAGTCCAATGTCTTTTACTCACAGTTTAGGTACTCCGGGTCACTTCTGTACAGGTAGTGACCGCCCGAGCCGTGCTGCGTCCACCAGGTGAGGGGCTCGGTCAACTCCCAGGCAGCTCAAGAATATGGCACAGGACCCACTTCTTTCCTTTATCTGGCCTGCCTCACCAGTGACCCACTTTTGTCCAGCTGCCACGGACTTGTGCGGGTAAACGTGGGCCCCGTTCTCCGCTGTCCTATATGGTGCCTTCCTAGCAGGTTTGATGAGGTGTCGCACCAATAAATGATCACGACGTCCGGTCTTTGGCTGAAGGTTGTTTCTCCTCCACCAACTTGGGATCCGGCACCCTTAATCTGCCTGACCCTTCACCCTGTATTCTCGTGGGTTCTTAGGGTCCCTTCCACCTTCTTGTTCCTGAGCCCTTCTGTTTCTCTGCCTCTTCTTCTCCTTTTCTGTTCCTTCCTGTTCCTTTCTGTTCCTTTCTCGTGGAGCTGGGATGAGACGTAATCACAGCTCCCTTTCACCTCCTTTCTCTCTCTCTTCCTCGGCCTCTCTCTAGGCCCGCTCCTGAGTGGAGCTCCTACAGAGCCTCCACTCCCGGTCTTCTCCTCTCACTGACTGAACAGACTGAACTTCCCCAGAGCTAAGATGGTGCCCACCTTTTATACCTCCCTCTGACCATGAGCCCAGGTGACCAGCAACTAATGGGCTCCTTCCTACGCTCAAGAACCAACCCCTATCTGCCCCTACAGCACTGGGTATTCCACCCCCCTCCCCACTCCAGCCAGGGACATAGTCGGTCGTGCCTGCACTTCTGTCTAGTGGGAGCACCGTTGAGCTGTCCCTCGGAAATGGGGTGTGTGTGCTGTATGCAGCTAACTGAGCCCTGGTCCATACTCCATCCTTACCTGGGAGTGGAATACCACACCTCTGGCAGAGGTGCAATACCCCTGTAGCGGCCGAACCCTCGGGGCGCTACATGAGCAACCGGCATCATTTCTCGGAAGCACATGTGTAGGAAGGAGCTCTGGTGAAGATGGCTGATACTGATCGCGAGACGGCTGGGCAGCAGTGTGCATGCATGGACATCAGTGAGGACAATGGAGTCAGATACTGAGAAGGCCTCGTTGTGCTCGTTGCACCCTTGACCAGAGCAGTTGGGGCAGTTCCTGGTAGGCCGTGATTCAGTGGGTCTAAGACCCAAGCTCATCCGGGACTCCCTTGTTGTTAGCCGCGGATAGTTGACATTGTTTGTTTTACCCACTTGCTGAATTGGAGGACTTTGCCTCTATGAGAGGGTGGCACACTCTTCCCTGAGGACTGTGTCCTATTCAAGAAAAGGACTTTGCCCCCAAGGGACTGTGTGCTTGCCGCATACAAGACTGTGCATTTAAAGGATTGTGTCCCCAGTCCTATGGACTGTTGTGGGGGGAAGGGGGAGAGAATAACCCGATGAGATATGCTGGGTTGGAAGAAAGGAACCGTGGACTGTGCTATGCCCTTGTTGTGACTATGAACTTGGACATTCTGTATCTGGGATCCTAACCCAGTAGGACCGGCCCTGTGGCACATGAAAGGAGAAGAAGTCGGTGTTTTGGAAAGGAGAAAAACAGAGATGTCAAGTTCAATAATGTTATGTGTGGTGTTGCATTGGTGTCTTATAAGTTCCTGGATGGTTGAGGATGACCATACTGTGGTATATAATATGTAGGATGTGATAGTGTAATGCTGATGTAGGAAAGTAATGAAAGTTGTGTTAGAATGTAGATGAAAGGTTAAGTCCGCCAAGCAACAGACTGCTGGAGCAGACAGAGTCAATGTTGGGACTAGCCCATAGGGGAGGAGCTATCCTGCAGGGAATTGTGACTGTGGTCCTGTTAGAAGTCAGTCTGTGCAGAGATCTGGATAGAAAAATAACTAGTGTTGTTTGACCTAAGAGGTGCAAGGCGGCAGGAACCAATAAAGAACTTTAGAGGCGACTGAGATCTGGTTTAGCAGGCAAGTGGGTGAAATCTATTGGTGGGAGAATTAAAGGAAGAAGTGAGTCCAGTGTTGGCCAGACGTGGGGGGCCCTGTGAAAGAACAGTGCTGCCCAGCTGAGGACACAGAAGAGGGAAGCGGCTCTAGTAGTGGCCCTTGTAAGGGATCCCAGACAGCTGTTTGGGTGCAGTGTTCACAGCGTAACATGTTGAGCTGTGTGTCTCTGCACCAGGAAAATGGAGGCTTATCTGATTTGCTTTGCTTGTTTACCGTCCACATGTAAAGTGCCGTCACCCAAAACCAATAAGAATGTACCGCTGTATGAAACAGAAGAAACCATGAAGTGTGCTGCCTGCTGCCCTTTGTTCTTAGCTGTGTTGTCATGTAAAGAGTGCCTTGTTTTTATGAACGTGTCTTGTGTCCTTGTCCTGAACCCCAATGGACCTGGTGAGGAGTGGAACAGGACCAGCCTGAATGTGAAGGTACTCATAATAACGCTGCATACACACACATCTGGAACTCTCATTGTAGTGTGCCGGGGTGCCGAATATACAACACTTGACCATGGCTACTGCACCGGGCAATGTTACAGATGTATTAGAGCTCGAAATATTGATCTGTGTATAACCCCACCCACACCACTGATTGGATTGACAGCTTCCTGCGTACACTGTGCATTGCCTGCAACCTCTCAATCAGTGGTGGGGGCGGGGTTACACAGATTAGGCTGACTAGCTTGCATGCAACACCTAAACCAGCAGTGATAATCTGCTGATAAAATACTGATTGTATTGAAACTGAGCAAGTGACACATCCCTGAAATCAGGGTCTCTGCCCATACATTTTGCTGCTCTGGAATTAAATAGTAAAAAGCTGCAGACAGATTCCCTTTAAAGGGGTTGAAGGGTCGTTTGACAATTCGCTGATCATAGGGACCCCCAGCAATTGGCTGTAATCTGTGGGGAAACTTGGCAGTAAGTGTTCAGTTTCCCTATAGCGCCTCCATGGGGCAAATGCATTACATATTGCCCATTTGGGTATTCAGGTCCTCCAGAGCAAGAGACAATCTTTGAAATTGCTCTCTTAAAAAATTAGGAACCGAACTGAGAACCCTTCTATTATCCCAGAATCCACTTTTAAGATGTATGAAAATGGGTTTTTGTAAACTGGACACCCCCTAGAGTGGGGTAATTTTTAGTAAAATTTCTAAAATGGACAAAACAATTATGAATACTTCCCTTGCTTACCCTTGCGCTATGGCCCCATGCGAGGCTTAGATCAGCTATGTAAATTATGTAAGAATTGGAAGGCGGTGTCACCTTCCAGGATTCAGGATGTCATAAAATGTACCCATGTGACTGCCTCCCCGCCTTTACACCCTGGCGCAGATAAAGTAGACTGCGCAAAAAGCATCATTGTTCGGAACCTACCCAGAAAGGCGGGGGGGTGGGCTTTTGGAGGTGCGATGGATGGGGACACTGCTACTTTTCCTTATATCAACGTTTTAAAAGGAAATACTCAGTGACATCATCGATATACACATTTTACTTAAAATTGAGCACACAGTGCTACATTTTCTTTAAAACAAACCTACAGCGTGCAGTTCATGCTAGACAGCCCAGGAATTTACAGGAACTGGAGGCTTTTTGCCAAGAAGAATGGGCAGCTTTACCATCTGAGAAAATAAAGAACCTCATCCACAACTACCACAAAAGACTTCAAGCTGTCATTGATGTTAGAGGGGGCAATACACGGTATTAAGAACTGGGGTACGTGAACTTTTGATCAGGGTCATTTGGATGTTTTTGGGTGTCATTAAGATTTAAAAAGAGAAAACACAGTAGTTTGACAATAAATGGCTTCACCCAACCAATAACCATGAGTGGAGAAAAAGTTTTTTTGTTATCATTCATATTCTCTGAAACAAGGCCAAGAAAGCAAAAATTCTTCCGGGGTATGTAAACTTTTGAGCACAACTGTATCACTTGCCATAAATATGATTTTTTTTTTTACCTGGTGTAATTCCCGGCGATGTTTTTCTTTTGTTCCTGCTCCTCTTTATTCCTGAGATATGGTTCCTTCTTGCCTATATATAAATGTAGGTTTTTTTTTTATCCAACTGGGTGTGGTTCACATTGTGGACCACACCCACGTGGCTCACAAAGGCTAGATTTATATACAAGGAAGAAGTGGCCATATCTCAGGAGCAGAGAGGAGCAGGAACAAAAGAAAAACATCGCCGGATTCAGCGGGAATTACACCAGGTAAAAAAAAAAATCATATTTATTGCAAGTGACAGGTGTGATTTACAGGAAAGCATTGCATTATACATAATAAAAAAAGAACAATATATGCAACTGTATACATTTGACTGGTAATTTCGCAATGTTTCAAGCCTACCAGATAGCCATATGTAAAGGCATATAGCATAGTCCCATATGGGGTGAACACCAAGGACCAGAAGGATGGGGTTTGTGGGATATTTTTTGAGCTTCACTCGTTTCTTATTGCAGATGTGTAGAAACATCGCCGATCTGCTCTGCTGTTGCGGGTTGCGATTGTTCTAGGCTAGAAAATCATTTGTGACCACAAACAAATTTAGAAAAGTTTGTGTTTCTCGGAATTTTCAATTATTTGAAGTCTACAAATCATTTTGTGATGGACTAGGAAAAAAATAAAAACCGCATTAACAAATTGGAAATTGGAAAAAAATTGGCCGTGAAAATGTCTTTTTTGATGACAAAAATTATAAAAAGCCTAAAGAATAACAGAATTTTGAAGACGTGTCCAATATCAACGGCTGAAGTGGCTATGATTTGTTTTATCTAGTTACATTTTTGAAAGTGAAAAAATGCTAAAATAATGATGTTATTCTACCCACAAAAATATCTCCCGAGCGAGCGTCCGCTTTACAGATGGAGCAGAGCTCAGTTTGTCATTTGGGAACAAAGTAACGTGATATTGCTGGTTAAGTTCTTTTTAGGTTACAGATAAACCTATGGAGTCATATAAGGCAAAGTGAACTTTTGTGATTTCTGTATGCTCTGTAATATGGAGTATCTCACTAGTAACCTGCTAGGACCTTCCTCCCCGGGTACATCTCTACAGAATTCATGTAAATGTCGTGTACATCCACCAGTTGTGGCATTGACTGTGAAAAGGAGCACATTTCGCTCTAAAATGCTCTGATATTCCTCTGATTTCTTTGCTTCTGTAACACTTTGAAGGAGTCCAGTCCCAAAGGGAGTTTATAATCCCATAAAGTTATGGATCCTCGATCATGTGTCCCTGTAGGTAGAGGGCACTCTTCTTTATAGGCTTCCTTTCCTGATCTATAGACATAACGCTGGTTTGTATTGCCAAAGAGCTCCACTTTGGTTTTATCTATCCATAGGACATTGTCCCAGAAGGATTTTGGTTCATCTATGAAACTTTGGGCAAAGTTCAATCTCTCATTTTTATGCCTTCTTTTAAGCATTGGGGTCTTCCTTGGCCAATGCCCATATAGCCATGTGTGGCGTTTTGTGCAGATTGCAGCCATCACCCCAGATGTCTCCATTTCAGCCTGAAGTCCTTTTGATGTTGTTTTTGTCTTCTTTGCCTCGTTTCACATCACCTTTTATAGGTTTCTATATATTTTCCTCTTTCCAACATGTCCTGGAAGGTTCTTGACTGTTCCGTAACTTCTTGAACTGTTCCACCTGGTAAAATAAGGTCTTTGAAGATAATCTTGTACCCTTCAGACTGCTTGTGCTTGGTGATAATAACATTTCTGGTCGGCCCTGACAGCTCTCTTGCCCAAAACAAGGACTAAAAAAATTTTTAAGCTTCAAAACCACCATTCATAGGCTAATTACTGTACAGTTATGTGAGCACTGATAAGATGGGGACAGGTGAGTTTATTTTCCAATTAATCACAGATTAGTCAGATTTTCTCCTTTGTTTCAATCTGAACCACGGGTGTTTAATTTTGTAAAAAAAAAATTTTACTAGGGTTTTTTTTTTTGTGTCTTGTGCTTTCCTGCATTAAACATATGAGCCTATAGATATACTCTTAAACATTGAAATTACACAATCAGGAAGGAAAAGTCGTGGAATAATGGAAACCACAGGGTGGATAGACATGTTACTGATCTGGATGATGATGAAAAAATTGAAAATTTTTTCAAAACTAAATAAAGAACGTGTTTCGTTTTACAGATTTATTCAGTATGGAGCATGAGCGCCACCTCATTTATGGTCGTCTGAGGAAGGTTCTAACGCTGAATGCACCGGGGCACGCACTTTCACTAAACACTTTATTTCTGTAGATATTTTACATGATGTACTTAATTTTTAGGGGTGCTAATAAGGTTGTCTTACAACTGTTTAACTAGCAATATGTGGGGTTATGGTTGTAGCCAAGCATGTGATATCTGGATGTATCACTTATAATTCTGAGATTTGGCATACGATGATAATACGGTGAAGAATAAAAGTATTTAGTCAGCCACCAATTGTGCAAGTTTCTCCCACTTAAAAAGATGAGAGAGGCCTGTAATTGACACCATAGGTCGACCTCAACTATGAGAGACAAAATGAGAAAACGAATCCTGAAAATCACATTGTCTGATTTGGAAAGAAATTTTTTTCAAATTTTGGTGGAAAATAAATTTTTGGTCAATTACAAAAGTTAATCTCAATACTTTGTTATATATCCTTTGTTGGCAACGACAGAGGTCAGACGTTTTCTGTAAGTCTTCACAAGGTTGACACACACTGTTGCTGGTATGTTGGCCCATTCCTCCATGCAGAGACAGTCTCTTATTCTTCATTCATGTAGTGCACAAAAAATATACTGTGTCCAAAAATTATTCCCTTAAAGGGAACGGACAGCTGGTTGGACAGGCGGGTCCCAGCGGCTTCTCCCCACCCTCTGCCCTTCAGTGATAGGTCTCTTCCTATACATGCACGCAGGGAGAGACTCCAGGACAGCAGGTGGGGAGAAGCAGCTAGGGACCCAACTAGTCCCCGACAGCTATGTTTTTCTCTAAAACGCTGCAGAGTTGAAGATATACGGCTGGTATCGTGCAGCCACTGTCTGATACCTGCACCTGATCCTCGGTCAACATGTATCCACTCTCAGTTCCCATTAATAACCTCTAATATTACTGCCATATATAATTCACGCAATACTACAAATCCCAAATAATGCCACCATAGGCGAGTAGCCATAGAGGATGCAGAGGTAGTAATCGGTTTTTCTCATGGCGCTCTCATCCTCAAGGTTCTTCTCAGTTTTCCACCCATTACAGCCCTCTCTTCCTTTTCCTCTACTGCATCTATTCCACCACACATGCCCATAATTCATAGTAGATGTGCTCATATAACGGCAACTAATACTGAAAAAGAGCTGGGTCCCCTCAGACCACCAACGTGTGGAAGAACAGCTATGGTCCTTTCAATAACATCTGCACCCACAGGCTCATTGCAAAACAGCCAAGGGTGAGAAGCCAAAAAATGTTTTATTGGGTGCGTCTTCCACATTCACAGCCCGCACAGACCAGTGGGACTTTATTTCCTTGAGTTGGCCAGTCAATTAGACGTACAATTAGGCTTTTTCTGCAGTGGAAAAATTTGTACTTGGAAATGGCGTATATCTAATAAAGTATGACAACTTGCATATGTTCCTTAATCTTTAGCAGATCTGCTTTGCTACATTAATGTTGTATTTATCAATGGCAAAAAAAAAAAAAAAAAAGTTGAGGCCTGCTTAAACATAGGAACTGAAACCCGTACACCTGATAGTCAGCGGCCCAGATCCAGGCCTGATCCAATTAGTAGGTCACTGTCTCTCCATTTATTTTCCTTTGAATCTCAGGCCTCATCACTGATGAAAGTCCATATGGGTATTTAACATTTCAGTTCAACATCCAGCTGGGGAATTGATGAACGGCAGAGGTAGAAAACATTCAGGAGAGGAAGTGAAGTTCCAGCGGGGGTAATTATCACGGGATACTTCTGAGGAGCATGCAGGGATATTATCTGCAGCAGAACAGACTGCACATGGCCGGTCTCCCTCCCAGGAGATGTTACTTTTCTAAAGGTGTAAGGGGCCATGGTTGTGGTTCTCATGGATATCCAGAAGATTTATTGTAGGGCTTTTATAAAAAATTTCCTCCATCATCGTTTGAGTTGTATGACCCAGTGTGGGTCTTGCATGATTAATAGCATCATCTCCACATTCTGATTAAGGCTCCACGGCAATTTTTGGTCACCCAAGACTTGCCGTCAAATCATGAAATTGTGGCATGTGATGTCAAATACCAAATGTAAAAGTGGAGACCCCGCCATATTATGTTAGTACAGTAGGGTTCCTGTCATATGGCATCGATTAATACTGAAATTCTGATAGACACTTTTTGAATTCACAGAGCTGCAGATAATCAGGACTACTCCATTGAAGAAACAAGTGATGCTAATTCTAGGAGGACTACCTAGGAGTGGGTTTCCTGTGGATTGCTACTGTCCGGAATGGCAGATCAAAAGATGGCACAGATACTGCCTTGGTAAGCTACGAATGATGATATGAGCGATTTGAGGAATGAAGTCCATTTTTGGGGATGGTCAGGGCAGAAGGAAAAGCATAATCAAGATCGAGAATGATGGGTCAGTTATGGAAATCCAAACTGTTAGAAGATGCTTATCGAGTCCTTAGGAACTACTGGAGCCTTTCTGCTTAGATATGGAATGTTAGGTAAGGATCCCTCTAATAGCCTGGGCTAGCACAGCATTGCCGAACAATAAATAACCTGGATTAAGGAGCATGTAACCAGATAAGTCCAACAGTTCCTTCTGATAGAAAAGCAGTTTTCCTGTGAGTAGTGTTTTATAATCGGAGTAGCCTAATGGACAGCTCTGGTCACATTCTCTACCACCAACACAGGGGCGGACACAGACTGTAGTGGGCCCCTGTGCAAGAAATTTTTGGGGCCCCCCCCCCCTGCGCTTCATAAGGCAACAAAGTTATGTAAACATAACCCCCCCATGTGCAGCTCTCATCCCCCCCATGTGCAGCTCACCCCCCCGATGCATCTCTCATCCCCCCCCCCGTGCATCTCTCATCCCCCCCCGTGCATCTCTCACCCCCCCATGTGCATCTCTCACCCCCCCCATGTGCGTCTCTCACCCCCCCATGTGCATCTCTCACCCCCCCATGTGCATCTCTCACCCCCCCATGTGCATCTCTCACCCCCCCCATGTGCATCTCTCATCCCCCCCATGTGCATCTCTCATCCCCCCCATGTGCATCTCTCATCCCCCCCATGTGCATCTCTCATCCCCCCCATGTGCATCTCTCACCCCCCCATGTGCATCTCTCACCCCCCCCATGTGCATCTCTCACCCCCCCTCATGTGCATCTCTCACCCCCCCTCATGTGCATCTCTCATCCCCCCCACTCCTAGTTAATTAATTGTATTTAAGAAAAATAAAACTTGTTATACTTACCCCCATGCGATCCCTGCAGAATCCTGGCGCTCGTCCACGTCGCTGCCACCAGGTTCTCCTGACGTTCGGCCATATGACGGTGCCACATACATAGCCAACAGCTTTTGTTTTGGCCAAAAGATTTTTAAAGCTGCCACTACGATAAGGTAGACTCTTCTGGGCGGGCCCTACTCTAACCTATTAAAATTTTCTTAAAATATCCAATACTCTTTTTAGATATATTTTTATTTAGTTTTCTTTAAGGGAATGTGTCATATACATTTTTTTTTTAAATGACCAATAATACCACATACAGGGAATACCGCCACACCATCACCAGACCACATATTACCACAACATAGTGACCGAATAATACCACACAGAAGGGAGAAAAACTGCCACACCATGACCAGACCACATATTACCACCACATTACTAATATTACCATAAGTGTCATTATACACAGGAGCTCTATACATGGTATGTATAATGTAAGTGTCCAGGTAATCTAGTGATCACCAGTGACATTATACACAGGAGCTCTGTATATAGTGTCAGTGTACAGGTAATACAGTGATCACCAGTGACATTATACACAGGAGCTCTGTATATAGTGTACAGGTAATACAGGGATCACCAGTGACATTATACACAGGAGCTCTGTATATAGTGTACAGGTAATACATGGATCACCAGTGACATTATACACAGGAGCTCTGTATATATTGTCAGTGTACAGGTAATACAGTGATCACCAGTGACATTATACACAGGAGCTCTGTATATAGTGTCAGTGTACAGGTAATACAGTGATCACCAGTGACATTATACACAGGAGCTCTGTATATAGTGTACAGGTAATACAGGGATCACCAGTGACATTATACACAGGAGCTCTGTATATAGTGTACAGGTAATACAGGGATCACCAGTGACATTATACACAGGAGCTCTGTATATATTGTCAGTGTACAGGTAATACAGTGATCACCAGTGACATTATACACAGGAGCTCTGTATATAGTGTCAGTGTACAGGTAATACAGTGATCACCAGTGACATTATACACAGGAGCTCTGTATATAGTGTACAGGTAATATACAGTGATCACCAGTGACATTATACACAGGAGCCCGGTACATAGTATATAGTGTAAGTGTACATGTAATGCACTGACTCACTGGTGACGTCTCTAGGTGAAGTCCTTCAGCTACGCTTTCCTCCTTCATCCAGCACAGACCGCCATCACGTCTTCCAGCCAGGACTCGTCTCTGCATAAAATAACACAGTTATCTAGAGCACATTCCCCAACTTCTACATTACGCAGCTGAATACAGACGTGCATCCACCATCAATATATGGTTAGTTATTATGCAACCTACCATTCCAAATATAAATTGTAATCCACCACGGTGCCCCCATTAACTGTAAATAGGCACTTAATATATAATTTAATTAGAACCTCTACTCTATACTTCCTGCTCCCCGCATTCATTATTTACATGCACCCCCTGCCCCAATTCATTATATCATGTCCGTGCTCTCCCCACCCCATCGTCATTTATCATTTACTCTCCCCCACCCCACATTCATTATGTGCAGCTCATTATCCCCCTACTCCTAATTCCCCCATGTGCAGCTCATTTTCTCCCAATTCCCCCATGTGCAGCTCTCACCCCCCCATGAGCACATCTCTCATCCCCCTCCCCCACATGTGCCCCTCTCTCATCCCCCTCCCCCACATGTGCCCCTCTCTCATCCCCCTCCCCCACATGTGCCCCTCTCTCATCCCCCCCATGTGCATCTCTCATCTCCCCCACATGTGCACATCTCTCATCCCCCTCCCCCACATGTGCACCTCTCTCATCCCCCGCCATGTGCATCTCTTATCTCCCCCCCATGTGCATCTCTTATCTCCCCCCCATGTGCATCTCTTATCCCCCCCCCACATGTGCACCTCTCTCATCCCCCCCACCCCATGTGCATCTTTTATCATCTCCCCCCCCACGTGCACCTCTCTCATCCCCCTCCCCCCACATGTGCACCTTTTATCATCTCCCCCCCCCCATGTGCATCTCTTATCTCACACACACACACACACCTCCCATTCCCCCCACTCCTAGTAAATTGTATTTTGAAAAAAACAAAACTTGTTATACTTACCCCCATGCGATCCCTGCAGAATCCTGGCGCTCGTCCAAATCGCTGACACTAGGTTCTCCTGACTTCCGGCCATGTGACGGCGCCGTCACATGACCGGAAATCAGGGGAATCATGAAGGCGCTGCCGCAGGAGCGCAGCGCAGCGCTGAGATGTCCCGGACCCGGCGCTTAGCATGGGGCCGGGGGGCCCCATGAGGAGAGAGACTCACAAGAGGGGGCCCCCAACGGGGCTCCAAGGGGGCCCCTACCGGCTGGGCCCCACACTGGAGTCAGGGCAGACATGCCCTGATGGCGGCCCTGCTGGAGGCTGGAGGGGCCCCTCTCCCTCGGGGCCCCCGTTCAATGAACCGGCTGCACGGGCGGTAGTTCCGCCCCTGCACCAACAGCCATTTTATGGACAGACGTGCAGCCAATTTGTGAGGAAAATTGCACTAACAAGACCTTTGACTTGGTATCCATATACAGTACAGACCAAAAGTTTGGACACACCTTCTCATTTAAAGATTTTTCTGTATTTTCATGACTATGAAAATTGTACATTCACACTGAAGGCATCAAAACTATGAATTAACACATGTGGAATTATATACTTAACAAAAAAGTGTGAAACAACTGAAAATATGTCTTATATTCTAGGTTCTTCAAAGTAGCCACCTTTTGCTTTGATGACTGCTTTGCACACTCTTGGCATTCTCTTGATGAGCTTCAAGAGGTATATATATATATATATATATATATATATATATATATATATATATATACACATATATACTCCTTGAGAAAGCCATCTGGCGAAACGGCATTGGAGGTGGTGGGGCCTAGCTATTTGGTATTTATATTGAAGTTACTCCTTTCTATGTGTTTAATTGAGCACCTTTAATGCATTTTTCAGCACCTTTATATATATATATATATATATATATATATATATATATATATATATATATATATCCACTGTGATTTGATTTATTTATTCTTGGGCTGCTATTATATTGTATTTGTTTGCACTATGCACTTTAACACATAGTCTGGATTTGCTATTTATATTTTTCCCTACATTGATCTATGCTCCACAACAAATGAACTCTTGGGTATTTATTATATATCCCTGAGTCTGTTTTCCTGTTATTATGCTTTTTGATTTATATGTGTATTTTTTATATAAATTTATTAAATGAATAATTTTTAAAATAATTGAGTGGTTTTTCATTGTTTTTGACAGAGTTTTACATTGAAGAGTAATGAATTACCTGGTGTAATATATTGTGCCATTTTCTGGTTAGTTGTGTTGATGATTCTAAATAAATTAAATAAACCTTAAATCAACTCTTCTTGATTAGAGACGAGCGAATTGATTAGCAGGACCCTGTCCAATATGCCATGTCGCTCGACTAGAGCCCAGAGAAACACCTCCTATGCTGGCCTCTCTGCTTCTTTTGATTTCTAAGACTGGCATATCATCATTATTTCTGATGTGATGTCCACATTACATTGCTCTAGGCTGGCTAATCAAAAGAGGAGCCAGAGATGCCATAAGCAAGAACTCGGTTCTCAGGGCTCGCATTTGACGGCCATGTAAGACAGGGCTTGCGAATTGCTTAACTCTGATCTTGACATAATCTATGACCATGGTGGAACCACGGAATATGTGAAATAAATGTACATTATTATTATCTTGTCCTCCTCAATAGATGACCTTGATAGAAGAGATAATTATTATGACCTCCAAATATATGAAATCTAGAACTCATCTTGGCCCCATGTATGACCATGAGCAAGCGAGTCATGTCTGAGCAGTGGATACCGCAGACACACACTAAGCGCTATCGGAGGAAGGTGTTCACCATCCAGAAGACTGATGAAGGTCTAGTGTTGAACAAAACGTCTTAACACATGAGTTTCTGGATTTTCTACATTCCATAAATCACTTTGAACGCAATACTTGAGGGCCAAGTGTGTTTTAAAATTGTTAACGGATTAGGATCCGACTTGCGCACCTAACATCCGGAAGTACCGTGGTCTTCTCCATATATACATGAGCAAAGACATGACTGTCATGGCCTCCAAATATATAAAATCTAGTTGCATACTACTTATCTTGGTTCCATCTAAGACCACGAATGAAGAGATGTCTGTCATGGCCTCCAAACATATGAAATCTATTTGCATACTAAACATCTTGGCTCCATCGATGACCCCAATTGAAGAGATGACTGTCAAGGCCACCAAATATATGAAATATAGCACTCATTTTGGCACCATGTATGACCACAAGGGAAGAGATAACTGTCATGGCTTCCAAATATATGGAATTTAGTTGCATACTACTCGACTCCATCAATGACCACGTGTGAAGAGATTGCCTCAAAATATATGAAATCTAGCATGCCCCATGTATTACTACTAGCAAAGAGATGACTCTCATGACCTCCAAATATACTGTATGTAATCTAGAACTCATCTTGGCCCATGTATGACCACAAGCAAAGAGATGACTGTCTTGGCCTCAAAATATACGAAATCTAGTTGCATACTACTCATCTTGGCTCCATCTATGACCACGAGTGAAGAAAGTACTGTCATGGCCTCCAAACATATGAACTCTAGTTGCATACTAATCATCTTGGCTCCGTCTATGACCACGAGTGAAGAGATGACTGTCAAAGTCTCCAAATATATGAAATCTAGCACTCATCTTGGCCCCATGTATGACCACAAGTGAAGAGATAACTGTCATGGCTTCCAAATATATGGAATGTACGTAGTTGCATACTACTCATCTCGACTCCATCAATGACCATGTTTTAAGAGATGTCTATCATGGCCTCCAAATATATAAAATATGGTTGTATAGAGCCACATCTTATACTTATCTTGGCTCCAACTTTAGTAGAGAAGGTAACATAATCTCATACTCAGCTTAGCATTATCTATGATCATGTCTGAGGAATTATCTAACAACTGTACCCTACTTTAGTCTTACCTTGACACCCTCTCTGACCACATTGACCCTGTTATACATTTAATGCAACAAGCTTAATGCCTACAGTCCAGCTGAGGTTCATGTTGACCTCGATTATTACGTTCCTTGGTAAAGGTAGCACTGGAATCTATAAGGAGCCTTGAGTGCTCATTATTGCAGCTTTCCAAACCTCCGCACTGGCTGCAGCACTTTAGTAGATTCCTACACCTATACTTAACTGTCCATAATCATGCAGCTAAGTGCTAAATGTCTTTGCATTCAAAGAGCATTTCAGTCAAAGCAATGTGAATGGCAGAAAACAAAGGCATGTCCTTGTAAGAAATATCGTGTGTAATGAGGAGGTGCCCACCGGTACGAGGCAATGCATAAAGAAAGTAATGGAGGTTGTTCGTTCAGCAAGAAGGTCTAAAATTTCATTAACCTTAAAATAGTGATTGATGCAAGGACCATTATTAAAATCTAATGTTAAGAACTGTTCAGGTAAAACAATTTTACCTTACTTATGCCTTCAGCACTTATAGAAAGTTCAGTAGAACTTTGGAAATGAAGTCTGGCCAGCCCTAAAAGCTGCAAAAGAATTTGAATTTCTAAACAGTTGGATGGACCATCTCTGAGCCACCTGTAGCCCATACATTTGATGTGGAGTCCTGGGTCAGCGATAGTGCGAGGCAAACTGGGCAATTTCCCAGGGCTCCCATCCTTAAAAGGGTCCCCTGTGATAACAAGAAGAAACTGTACTGATAATACCAGTCCTACATTATCAGTGCAGTTTCCGAGGATAAGAATACAGCAGGACCTTTGGAGACATCCCCTGTGCGAGCCTAGAAGTCCTCTATCATGTTTGTGTATGCGCACTGTGTACACTGTGTGTATGTATGTGCTCTGTGAATACATATGTGTGTTTGTATGTGTTCTGTGTATACATGAGCGTATGTGTATACTCTGTATATATGTGTGTGTATGTATGTGCTGTTTATACGTGTATGTACATATGTGCTCTGTGTGACATATGTATACATATGTGTGTGCTCTTTATATACATTTGTGTGTATGTATGTGCTCTGTGCATACATGTGTGTAAGTGACCTGTGTATATACAGATACATGTTTTAACTGCTAGGTGTATATACATATGTGCGTATGTGCTTTGTGTGTACACATATGTATGTAATATGCGTATGTATATGTGTGTGCAAAATACAGTGTGTGTTACATTTGTAGCATCGGCTGATTGGATTGTTTATGTCGGAACAAAAATCATTGTTCGTAGCAGAACATCATGAAAACATGAGATGTGCTGCTGACAACATGATGCAGTAAGGGGGCAGAATATCCCCATCATTCTCCATCAGCCTGGGTAAAGAGGCTGATAAAGCTATGCCGAATGACTTCAATATTGTCAATCGCACTCGTTTAACGGTCTGAATTCAGCTTGTGTAAATGCAACCTCAATGTGTCTGTATGATGGTGCAATATGTTAGTATTTGGGGTCCCACTTTGTCTAAAACCAGCCCAAGTAGAGTCACTATGTATTTAACACCAGTACTGGATAGGCTTCAATATAGTGCATCCCCCCAATAGCATATTCCACAATGGTCAGAATATTACGTGAATCCACCAAATTATCATCACACCGATAAGCAGTTTAGAACCTTCTCGTGAACTTTTCAATATAGTTTTACTGGTGACTCCAAAGTGCTTCTGAAATATCTCCAGTAACCATGCTTCTTATTATATAAGTCATGTCTCATTTACAAGTCCTCCTGAAAAAGTGTTTGCATGCCGGGGCTCAAGGTGATGCTGGAGTATCCTGGAGCATCATGCAGGAAATCTTCAGGGAGGGCTGATTTTGTGGAGTTTCCAGATATGTCAGTGGCGACCTGTGAGATTTCTCAACTGTTCGAAGAGTTCAGGAGATCTTCATTTTCCAGTAACCTCCAAAATATCTTGATCCAGTTCTCTGAGTTAGAAGCGTGTGGTTGCTTCATTGGTTTCAGGCCACCAGTCTGCGGAGACTGAGCAATCTAAGGACTCACATGTAGGTTCTCCAATCTCCAGTTATCTAGACCAGTAATTAGCAAAAAGGTACATTAGTAGTAGTAGTTTGCTAACTGTAGCATGGGAGATGGGTGGTCTCGTAGGGTGTCTTGCATTGAAATCTGCTGCAATGAGCCGGGTACTGCGTTCACCAAACATTAACACAATTTATATCCCCTCCTCACGAGTTAACCTTGTCAATGGCTTTAAACAAAGAGAAACTTGTAAATAACTCATGAAAAAATAAATTTACGTTAAAACCAAGCACACCATTGATTTTCTTATGAAATTCTCAATAAGTAGGATGTGTCACATGAACCTCTTCCCATTGAAAAAAATAAAGTTCGATCCAAAATGGCCGACTTCAAAATGGCCGCCATGGTCACCACCCATCTGGAAAAGTTTTCCCCCTCCCATATACTAATGTGCCACGAACAGGAAGTTGATATCACCAACCATTCCCATTCTATTTAGGTGTATCCATATAAATGGCCCACCCTGTAGTCTCCACACCAGCAAAATAGTGAGTGCAGCTCTGGAGTGGAAAACAGGATGTAACTCAGGATCAGTACAGGATAAGTAATTTAATGTATGTGCACAGTGACTGCACCAGCAGAATAGTGAGTGCAGCTCTGGAGTATAATACAGGATGTAACTCAGGATCAGTACAGGATAACTAATGTAATGTATGTACACAGTGACTGCACCAGCAGAATAGCGAGTGCAGCTCTGGAGTATAATACAGGATGTAACTCAGTATCAGTACAGGATTAGTAATGTAATGTATGTACACAGTGACTGCACCAGCAGAATAGTGAGTGCAGCTCTGGAGTGGAAAACAGGATGTAACTCAGGATCAGTACAGGATAAGTAATGTAATGTATGTACACAGTGACTGCACCAGCAGAATAGTGAGTGCAGCTCTGGAGTATAATACAGGATGTAACTGAGGATCAGTACAGGATAAGTAATGTAATGTATGTACACAGTGACTGCACCAGCAGAATAGTGCCTGCAGCTCTGGAGTATAATACAGTGCTACACGCACACCGCTAGGTTCAGATAGGGCGAGACGAGTTTCATGAATTCTTTGGAATCCTGGGGAAACCGTAACTCAGGGTGACCATAGGCTGCAGCTTCTCTCAGGCACACGATAGATTCAATTGTTGACCAGACACATCTGTCAAGAGTTTTTTTTCAACAGTTTAACAGTGGAATTTAATCTGAAGCACGGCCAGTGCAATTCAGGGATATTACAGCAACAATCTTCATTACAGTACAGTATGAGTTTTTTGAGCAACCGGCTCCAGTAATAATACAGTAGTTTCTTCACAAGGCACAGTATTACAGTTTCTTCAGTAGCATAATTCAGCATAGATTAGATCTCTTAGCAGCACACTTCTATGCATACACAACCACAGGCTTTTCCTTCACAAGAACACAATAGTACACAGCATTTTTTATCCTGCATGGAGATGGAGGAGGGGAGGGTTTGATGAGGGAGATAATCCCTGTGACACAATTCCTTCCAGTCCTTATCTTCCTGCCTGATAATACTCTGCACTGTTAGTTCAGGGAGTTTATCTGACCTGTGTTTACTTTCTCTTTTGATCTGAATCCTGTTCAGTTGTCTTCTTTCAGATCCAGATAACACACCACCTTTCTCTTTGGCTTCAGCCAGACTACAATAACAAATTCCCCACAATCCCCCCTGTGGCTCTGCTAAAACACTCCCTGTCTCCTGTGACTCTGTTAACCCCTCTAGTTGCTGGATGCTTCTGAAGCACAACATTTCCTATCTCCTGTGCTTGTGTTATTTGTAACAGTAGCTGGATGCTTTAGAAGCAACAGCACTACTTCGGCATGTCTTCCCTCCTTTTTGAATGTCGTCCTCAACTTCATCTTAATTGGTCAATCTGACCAATTCTGAGACAGAGGTGAAAGTTAAGTAACTTTATATACAAATTGGCATAACATTTCTAAACATTTATAAAAACCTATTCTACAACCTTTTTCTTATAGTACTCCTGTAAGAAATAAACAATTAACACAATTAACACAATCAGCGTCTCTTCAGCTGGAGCTTTTCGAACGTCTTCAACCAGCTCTCTCTCTCACTAGGCCTTAACAGATCTTTGTTTCTACAACATATTCCATACTGCCTCTCGGTGGTGAATACCACTCCAGTGGGCTTACCTGGTCCGTAGGCAGAGATACCTGTTTCCAGTCGACAGTCCTTGGCACTTGATCAGCATCACGGGCCTCCTCATTTCTCAAGTCGACATCCTTCTGGTGGGTTGTTCCTCAGATACCATGGGTTCTTCGGTCACAGGAGTTTCTCTGCCGCTCTCATATCCCATGCTTCCTCAGATGCTCCTGGAACTGCCTTTGTAAGTTCCTGTACTTCTCCGGAATCACCTGGTTCCACACAGTCTGGTAATTCCGCTTCTCCTGAGAGTCGATCGGTCTCTCCAGTGACCGGTGTTCGATCATCAGATCTGAATTGGCCTTCATCTGTACTCCTTGTTACAAACTCTGGAGCCTTGGGACTTATTTCACTCTCCTGAGGATGGTACATCCCTCTCCTTGCCGGTCCGAGAAATACAATGGTGTGTTCTTCTTCATCGGAACTTTCAAGCTTACTATCCACCACCGGAGCTTCAATCTGTGGTGGTCTCTTAGTCGATTTCAGTCGATGTCGGTCTGCTTCTGGGAAGTCTTGTTGTGGTGGGAGATAATAGGGTTGTAATAAATTCCGATGGACTATTCTGGTTTTCTTGACCCCTCTTTCCAATCGGATTTCATAGACTGGACTGTCATCGGTGCCCGGGTTGATGTGTTGGGATGTTTATCTTTCAGACACCCACACTCCCTGATCACATACCTCTGAATATTTCTCTGCATGTACGGCCAGAAGAAACGTTCACAAATCAAGTGGGTTGTCCTTTCCACTCCCAAGTGTTCCATGTTTTCATGGAGTTCTTTGAAGACCAACCTACAGAATACTCTGGGTAGTACCAACTGCCGGTTTTGTCCTCCTTTACGATACAGGATACCGTCTTCACTGAGGTAGAGCTTTGTCCATTCTTTAACTAAAACAGATACTGCTGGTGACTCATTATCTGTCTCCCGTTTTCTTGGAAACCGATTTTGGTCCACATAAAGTAGTATTCTACCAATATTCTGATCTTCCCGTTGTGCTCTATGCATTTTTCCTTTTGGTAGTTGTTGAATGGACAGGGGGTGATCTTGTTCTCTCGATTTTATGGTGGTTTCCACCGTCAATGGACACCACAATGGTGTGTCTTCCTCTTGATAAGCTTGCACTGCTTGGGTAGTGCTTTCAATTGCTTCCGGACTGACTTCCTCTGAGCATTCTTGCATGAACTCCTCAGGCTCTAGTGGCATTCTCGACAATCCGTCAGCATCCGCATTGCATTTTCCTGACCTGTACTTGATGCTGAAATTGAAGTCAGCTAGTTCTGCGACCCATCTCTGACCCATTGCATTCAGTTTGGCAGTAGTGAGGACATAGGTCAAAAGGTTGTTGTCAGTATATTCCTCAAACTTTTTGCTGTAGTAGAGATAATCTCTAAATCGTTCACAGATAGCCCATTTTAATGCCAGGAACTTCAATTTTCCAGAATGTAGATGGTAATTCTTCTCGGCGTCTGTCAACGTTCTAGAATCGTAACCGATGACTCTCAATTTTCTATCTTGATGCTAATATAGGGCAGCTCCCAGTCCAACTTGAGAAGCTTCACAATGAAGAACAAACGGTAAGTTGAAATCAGGATATCCCAAGTTGGGTGGTTTTACCAGGTAGTCTATTAGTTCTTCCAATACCTCCTGGTGGTCTGCTGTCCAGAGTATGGGCTGTTGGGACAAAATGGCGTTGTTTCTTTTAAGCCCGGTCCTACCCGCGTTCTTCTTTTGCTTTGTGGGTGTTGTTGACTCTGTCATTCCCTGCAAGAGGAGGTATAGTTGGGCGCCAATCCTGGAGAAGTTCCGAACGTAAGTACGATAGTAGGAGAGGAATCCTAGGATCTGCCACAACTCCCCGACAGTAGAGGGACGCTTGTCTTTTAAGGCCAGTACCGGAGCGATTTCTGCTGGGTCCATGGTATATCCTTCTCCGGACACAATTTTCCCTAGAAATCAGACTTGCCTTTTGAACAGCTCACACTTCTTTGAGGTCAACTTAACTCTGTGTTGTTGATACCGCTGTAATACGGTCCTCACGTTTTCAACATGCTCCCGGAAGGTTTTGCTGTGTACCACATTGTCATAAAGTACGGCTGGCAGATATCGACCCTCAATCCTTCCAAACATGTCTCCATGCTCCTCTGAAATTCTGCTGAACTGAACCCAAACGGTATGCGAATCCACTCATATAACCCTCACGGTGTGATGAATGCTGTCAAAGGTCTACTGGACTCTTCAACAAACCCTTGATGATATGCTTTTTCCTGATCGAGGGCAGAGAACCAGGTACTTCCTGATTAGACTATCCAGCATATCTTGAATCTTTGGTATTGGGTGCCGATCAGGTACTGACTTTCGGTTTAGTTCCCGGTAATCACAGCAGATTCTCAATGTACTGTCCTTCTTCCTAACACAAACAATAGGAGAGGAATAAGACGACTTCGATTTTTGGACCCAACCTCTGTTGATTAGATCTTGTAAATACTCTTTCACTTCACCATGTAATGGTTTCGGCACAGACATATAACTTATGGTTACTGGTGTCATGTCTTTTAAATTGATTTTCAATTGCAACGACTGGATACAGCCTATATCAGAGTCATCTTTAGAGAATGCATGACACTCTTCTCTCAGCATCTGTTTTGCTATCGTTATTAGTGATGGAAGAGCACTAAAATGCTCGGGTGCTCGATGCTCGGGTCGAACAAATTGGAATGCTCGAGCACTCGACCCGAGCAACGAGCCTAATGTAAGTCTATGGGAAACTTGAGCATTTTTCAGGCGGCTCCCCCCGGCGGTTTGCAGAGGGCCTAAAAATTGCCCAAATATATGGGGGCAGAGCTCAAATTACATGGGAACAGCATGGGGAAGACCCCTGGAAGCATTTCTGACTCCCAGGTCACTTCTGTCAACAACGTTGTCAGAGGTATTACGCCACTTTTACGGACTCACAATAAAACATACAAATACGAAACCAAAATGGATTTTTCTGGGAAATATGTTAAGGAACATCCTTTCCAGGGTAATGACTTGTATATAAAGCAAAATAAATAACCTAAAACAAAAATGCTCCTCCACACCTTGGGCTATGTTCACACTTAGCGTTTTTGACGCGTTTTTGTACTTTTGCTTTGCTTTGAACTGTGACAAATGCATTCTCCAGGAAATGTCATTTTAACATTTTACAACCATATCTGGCCATGTGGTGTGTGAGATATCATCAGACACATCGTGTTTCATTTATGAAGGAGGGACTCTGAAAGTCAAAAAGCCTATTTTATAGGGCCATCAGGCGGCCTTTACTATTCTTAAAGGGCCAGCAGTCGGCCCTCACTATTCTTAGAGAGCCATCAGCCGGCTATGTATTATTGTTCCCATTACTAAAGAGTGTGTCTCCTATACTGTTATTGCGTATGCAGTGAGTGGCAGGGGTGCCCAAAATTTGGACGCACCCCAATACCCCTTTGAAGATACTTAGAGGAGGGCCTCCTGAAAACAATGTTCCCATTATTAGGAAGTAGGTCTCCCATTGTGTTTGCCTATGCAGTAAATGCAAGGGTTGCCAAAAATTTGGAGGCACTCCAATGCCCCTTGGAAGAGACGTGGAGGTCAGAGGGCCTCCTGAAAACAATGTTTCCATTATTAGGAAGTGGCTCTCCCATTGTGTTTGCCTATGCAGTGAATGCAAGGGTTGCCAAAAATTTGGAGGCACTTCAATGCCCCTTGGAAGAGACGTGGAGGAGGGCCTCCTGAAAAAAAATGTTCCCATTATAAGGAAGTGGGTCTCCCATTGTGTTTGTCTGTGCAGTGAATGCCAGGGCTGCCAAAAATTGGGAGGCACTCCAATGCCCCTTGGAAGAGACGTGGAGGAGGGCCTCATAAAAAATGTTCCCATTAAAAAGGAGCGGGTCTCCTATACTTGTAATGCCCATGCACTAAGTGTATGGGCTGACAAACATTTACCCCTGGGGGTTATACATGAACATACCGTATATAAAAAAAATTTTACGGGCATCATAAACACCCTTTAAAAAAATTATATGGGTGCTGCATCACGGACCACGGTCACCCTGGTGTTATGGTGGTGGAGGATGAGGATGAGGAGAAGGAGGAGGACAAGAGCAAATAGCCAAAATCAGGAAGCGTATACCCATGTGTGGGTGTGAAGAGATGCATGGGAATACACCTCCCAAAAAAAGACACTGGATTGGAGTTTATGTTACGCTGCTATCATTCAGTGGTGTTGAGAAGTCTGGCCCAATCCAACCCTTGTTCATTTTTATAAGAGTCAGCCTGTCAGCATTTTCAGTTGACAGGTGGATGTGCTTATCAGCTATAATTCCACCAGGGGCACTAAAAACCCGCTGTGATAAAATGCTGGCGGCAGGGCAGGCCAGGACCACCAAGGCGTAGAGAGCCAGTTCTTTCCACGTATCCAGCTTGGATACCCAATAATTATAAGGCACAGAGGAATCACGGAGGACGTTGGTACGGTCGGCAAGGTACTCCCTCAGCATCTTCCCAAACTTTGCACTCATTGTGAAAGTACCCCGCGTCTCAGGGACTGTGCGATGGGAGGGGCTGAGAAAACTCTCTCAGAACTTTGACAGTGTTCCCCTGCCTCAGCTGGATTGGAGTTGTGTCTCTCTCGCCTGTACTCCTTGGTTGTCCAACGAACTATGACCTCTGCCGCCAGCGTTTTCAGATGGGAATTTTTTTAATAGTTCCGCAACAAGGGCCTTCTGGTACTGCCCCATTTTTGTAGACCTGTCCGCCTCAGGAATAAGAGATATAAAGTTCTCCTTGTAGCGTGGGTCTAGAAGTGTTACCAACTAGTAATGACTGTCACCCAAAATTTTGAGAACACGAGGGTCATGGGAAAGGCAGAGTAACATAAACTCAGCCATGCGTGCCAGACTGCTAACAGGCCAGACTTCCATGTCCTAACCAAGAGCATGACTGACCATGCTCTCCTCCTCCTCCTCTCTGTCCTCAGGCCATCCACGCTGAACAGACGGTATGACAATTGTGCAGGTAGTACCGTCTATAGCGCATGAAACTAGCTCCTGTCCTTCCTCCTCCTCCTCCTCTTCCTCATTGTCACCCAATACACGTTGGGATGAGATGAGGCTGGGCTGTGTGTAATCACCCTGTATGGTTCCTTGCTCCATCTCATCGTGTTCCGCCTGCAATGCATCCTCTTTGATTGTGACATAAAGAGAACCACCGAATGATAGGTCCAAAGAGACAAAGTAATTTCTATAAACAACCTTTATTGAGAAGTGATAGATAAGTGGCACTACATGCACAAGCATGACCGCACACAATTGCCAAACATAGTATACAAAGAAGTGTACAAATGAAAAAAATATTTTTTATATCATTGTTATTACTGATGCACTATTGCACTGCAATCGCATGCTGGTCTAAGTGTGTCACCCTACCTGGATGCCACAAGTGTAATTAAAGCTGTGTCTGAGAGCAAGGGGGAGGTTCTGACGCGCCCCTGGGCCTGTGTCGCGCTGCGTTGCGCACGCGGGAGCTTACCCGGAGCCGGATCTGTTTAGGGTTGTAGTCTCGTGGCAGTGACCCGGTCCGTGCCCAGGGAGTCAAACTGGACGGCAGTCTGTTAGCGGTAGAAAATGGTTGATGACTACGCCACCCGTTGAATGCAGCCAGGGGGCTGCTGCTGCAGGGCAGACCGCTGAGGCCGGTGGAAGGATGGTGCAGCGTGATAGTATAACCCCCAACGGGAGGGGTATGGCCTCAGGGCAGCCGACGTGGATGATGGGGGTAGCAGGAACCACTCAGAGACGGTATGGTAGCGTTCAGGGTCTTTACTGGTAACAACGATAGACCCTCCCGGAGTACTTGCTAGCGAACGGGGCCTGGTCAGTCCTTGAGCAGATGGGATCTCCCCTGGCCAGGCGTAGTTGTAGGCCTCCCAAGCTGACTGTACTCTTCTGGCTACCTTGCTAGAAGCTGATGTAAGTAGCCCACGTCCCTGAGTGTACCGTGTGGTGCTCACCCGTATGGCCGGTGACTCGGGGCCTTCTAATGGCTTCCGCTCCACGATGGCGGTGCTGGTCCCACGCGTGCGACCGGGCCTTCGGGCTTCTGGGCCAGGGGACCTGAAATCCCCTGCCTGACGGATTCTGCTGCTGGGTAGAAGTTAGTCCCCACAGCCTCGGACTCCGGGTCCGGTAAAGAATCTTCTTAGTCAGGGCGAGCTCTTTAGCTGCCAGCCCCTGACTCCTTGTGACTCTGCTGCTTCCTATGCTGCTCTTGTCTCTACTCTTCCTGGACTCACTAACCCTGCCTCAGCCCCGGGTTTATACAGGGGAAGTTCTTCCCCTCCCAAGGCTGGGCAGGAGGTGTGGCATGCACAGGATCCCTGACCAAAGGACCTCCCACCTGCTCTCAGACGTAATATCTCTATCACTGTGACAACCAGACCCCTGGGGTGTCACACTCCCCCCTAGTGAAATTTAGTACTCCGGGACTAAACACTTTTTAGAAAAATATAACAAGGTATATCAAAGAACAATAAAATACAATAAGGAAACACAATAAGATGGTCACGGATGTCCGCAACCGGGTGCAGTCTTTGAAGAAAAGCAAAGGTGTCCATTTCACCAACACAGGGAGACGTAACCAGGTAGGGGTCTGTCCTACCCCGAGTCCTTAACAGTCTCTAGTCCATCCTGGGTTACGCTCCAACTATATACAAAGGATTCCCGGTAAATCCACCGAAGACTCCTAAAAACAACTAGAAACACAAAATTACACACAAGCAACAATAAACAGGTAAACATTGTAAAACAACTTAAATATTTAGATCCTCCAACGTGCGGGTAACTGGCCTCTAGTGGCCCTAGTGGACCTACGGAGCTGACTGTCTGGCCCTGAACTACAGGGTGTAGGAGCTGTCAAGGGTAAACTGGGCAGCTGTCTACCGGCTCTTTGTCTCACTAGGGGTACGGCAGGCTCACTATAAGCAGAGGGTGGATTCTCCTGTTCCGCTTGGGTGGAGTCTTCTGCCTCCTGGACCGGCTGCTCTTCCAGCTCTACCCGTTGCTCCGTAGGTTCTTGGGATGATGGTTGGAGGAAGGTGAGTACGGGTACCACAACTGCACCATTGACTTGAGTCCAAGACCGAGGGAAGTCCCCGAGCACGGTACTAACCATATCTTCCCTTTCTTCCACGGGTCGATGGTCTTCCTGTTCCTCCTCAGGGTTCCTCAGTTGTTCGGGGCACTTCTTCAGGTGGTCCCGGGATACAATGGCTGTGGTTTCCCCTCCGTCTTTACTGATGGTACAGACCTTCGGGTTCTCGTGGCTTGAGGGCAGTACGGTGTACGGGTCCTTCTCCCACTGGTCGTCCAACTTGTGGAGCCGTCTCTTCCTCTTCAAGACCTGCTCTCCGGGTACCAGGGGAACAGCGGGAGCATACTGGTTGTAAGTCTTCTCTTGTCTTTCCCTAGCCTGACAGAGACTTCGCTCCACGCTCTCCTGTACTTTCCGGTACTGCTGCTGCCTCTCTGTGTCCCAGTCTGTTTCTGGTGAAGTGTCCTCGGGCGTCAGGACTCCCATTTCCAGGTCAACAGGTAACTTACCAGGTCTTGCCCTCATTAGGTAAGCCGGGGTACAGTTGGTGGAACCTACCGGGATGTGGTTGTATAGGTCCACCAGATCGGGCAACTTCTCAGGCCACAGACTGCGTTCTTCCAGGGGCAACGTTTTTAGAAGATCCATTACCACCTGGTTCATTTTCTCACAAAGTCCATTAGTTTGCGGATGGTAGGGTGTCGTCCTTATCTTCCGGCAGCCATACAGATTGCAGAATTCCTGGAAGACCTCCGCTTCAAAGGCAGGTCCCTGGTCCGTCAGCACTTGGTCCGGGTACCCGTGTGGACGGCAAAAGTGCTGCTGGAAGGCTCTAGCTGCTGTTCGAGCCGTTAAGTCCTTGACAGGGACGACAACCAGAAACCGGGAGTAATGATCCACGATGGTTAACGCGTAGACGTAGCCACTTCTGCTGGGGGTCAGTTTTACATGATCCAAGGCTACCAGTTCCAACGGTTGCCGGGTGACGATGGACTGCAGGGGAGTCTTCTGGCTGGCCCGGTCCTTCCTTCTCAGATTGCACGGGCCACAGTCTCTGCACCACTTCTCGATGGTTCCCCTCATGCCTACCCAGTGGAACCGCTCGCGCAGCAGGAACTCCAGCTTTTTCCACCCGAAGTGTCCAGCTCCGTCGTGGTATGCCTCCATCACCATGGCTGCGTCTCTTCGTGGCACCACTACTTGCCAGAGTAGTTCATGCGTCCTGGAGTTAACCATTCTGCGGCACAACTTCCCCTTGTAAAGGAACAGTCGACTCTTCTCTGCCCATAGTTGTTTGGCTTCCTCTGGAGCGTCTGATTCCAGGCTAGCCTCCGGGCGAGTCAGCATCTCCTTCACCAGTCGGACGGCAGGGTCGCTGTCTTGCGTTTCCGCCCAGTTGTAGTGAGGTAAGGGGTTCAACGTAGCAGCCTGCTTACTCCTTACCCGGTGGGAATACTGGATAGTCCCATGACGGTGGAACGCAGGGAGTTCAACTTCTTCCAGTCCCTCCGGATCTTCTCCTCCGTCCGGCAGGTTGGGCATCCTGGACAGGGCGTCCGCGTTGGTATTGGAGCGCCCTGCCCGGTATTTAATTGTGAACTCGTAGTTGGACAGACGGGCCATCCACCTCTGCTCCAGGGCACCGAGTCTTGCCGTGTCCAGGTGTGTCAGCGGGTTGTTATCCGTGTATACGGTGAACCGGGAAGAAGCGAGGTAATGCTTAAAGCGCTCGGTGACTGCCCATACCACGGCCAGGAACTCTAGCTTAAATGAGCTATAATTCTCGGGATTCCTTTCGGTGGGTCGCAGTTTTCGGCTGGCATAGGCGATTACTCGCTCTTTCCCCTGCTGAATCTGGGACAGTACGGCTCCTAGCCCGACGTTACTGGCGTCGGTGTAGAGGATGAAGGGCTGGCTATAGTCCGGATACGCCAAGATTTCATCCCCCGTGAGGGCCATCTTCAGCTGGCGGAAGGACTCTTCCTCTAGCTCTTCCCATTTGAAGGGCGGCTTCTGGTTCTTGGCCTTCCGGGACTGGCCTATCAGGAGGTCCTGCATAGGCGCCGCCTTTTTGGTGAAACCGGGAATAAACCTTCGGTAGTAGCCTACCAACCCTAGGAACTGCCGCACTTCTTTTACGCTGGAAGGGCTTGGCCATCCTTTGATTGCGGTGATCTTATCGGGGTCGGGAGCCACTCCGTCAGCGCTCACCACGTGTCCCAGGTATTGCACCTTTGGTTTCAGGAGGTGACACTTGGAGGGTTTCACCTTTAGGCCGTAACTCGCCAGAGCTTCGAACACCTCCGCCAGGTGTTTCAGGTGGTCCTCATACGTTTTGGAGTATACGATGACATCGTCCAGGTACAACAGGACCGTCTCGAAGTTTCTGTGGCCCAGACAGCACTCCATTAATCGTTGGAAGGTTCCTGGGGCGTTGCAGAGTCCGAACGGCATGCAGGTGAACTCGCTAAGTCCCATCGGGGTGGTGAATGCGGTCTTCTCCCGGTCCGCCTCTGCTACAGGAACCTGCCAGTACCCGCTAGTGAGATCCAAGGTAGAGAAGAAGTTAGCAGATCTTAAAGCAGCCAATGACTCCTCTATCCTTGGTAAGGGGTACGCATCCTTGTGTGTGATACGGTTGATTTTCCGGTAATCTACACACATCCTCATGGTGTTGTCTTTCTTTTTGACTAAAACTAGTGGGGCTGCCCAGGGGCTACAGCTATCCCGGATTACCCCAGCCTCCTTCATGTCTCTAAGCATCCCCTTGGCGTGTTGGTAATGTGCAGGGGGTACGGGTCGATACCTCTCTTTTATGGGAGGATGATCTCCCGTGGGGATGCGGTGTTCTACCCCCTTGACTCGCCCGAAGTCTAACGGGTGTTTACTAAACACTCTCTCATACTCTTGAACCACCCGATAGACTCCTTGTTTCTGGTGTGAGGGAGTGGAGTCAGTACCCAGATGTAGTTGCTGACACCAGTCCTCCATGTCTTTCTTAGAGCCGTTACCTTCCTCCGGGTGAGATGGAGGCAAGGGTTCCACAGATTGTATAGAATTTTGATTAGTGGTATATAATTTGGCTAGCGTGGCATACCGGGGCAGGTACACTTCCCTCTCCCCGATATTTATTATGCGAACGGGCACCCTCCCATGGCGTACATTGACCACCCCCCGTGCTGTCAAAATGGTGGGCCTACTGTCTGAGTAAACTGGTTCTACCATTGCCTGGTAATCTCTACCTCTCAGACCAATAGCTGCCCGGCACCAAATCATCATTTCACTTTTTGGGGGCATGGCAATAGGAAAAGGGTCACACATTCTTACGCTACCAATCTCACCGCCGGAGAGTTCCACTTGTTGCCGTTGCATCAGTGCCCGGATCTCTTTCTGGAGCACCCGCTGCTCGCCGGAGCTGGCATTCTTGGCAACCTGCTGTAAAAGGAAAATCACCTCTGCAAGACAATTTTCAATTACATTAGTTCCTAGAGTTATTTTTGGGTGACTCTCATGTTTGTCAATATCTACAATGATCAGTCCCTGTGCGGCCAGTTCGACTCTACCAATTTTGATGGTCACCTCTTTAAATCCGATCTGTGGCACGGGCTGACCATTGCTGGCGATGATACTCAAGTCGTCGTCAGGGTAGCGGGTAATATCCGAGTCATTCCAGTACTGCTTGAAGAGCACGTACGGGATGGTGGTGACCTGTGACCCGGTGTCCAGTAGGGCACTCATGGGAATGCCATCCAGTACCACAGGCAAGACTGGACGTCCTCCCACATATCTGTCGCGCCAGTTCGATGGGCCTGGTGATCTTTTTCCTGGGGGTTGGCCCTCTACCCCAGGTTGTGCCCGTTTAAAGAACAGTACCTTTCCATATGTCCGGGTTGATTGCAGCGGCGGCAGATGGGTCGTCCGTCCTCGCTGTATCGGTCACTGGGTCTTCCTCTGGCCGGTGGGGTCCTCCTTGGTCGACGCCACGGGATGTCCTCCGGTCCGGATGCCAGCTGGATCTTCCCTGGAGTGGAAACCTGTAAAGACTGCACAGTTCGGGTTAGCGCAGCAACGCTTTTAGCTAGCTCTTGGACCTGATGGTGTAGGTCTGGAGCCGGGTCATTGTCCAAAGCCTGCGCATCAGCTCCCACAGGCCCTGCTGACAAGGGCGCCGCCTCCTGGTAGTAAGTGGTAGTGGGGCGTCTGTGGGTCACAACGCCACCTGGTGCCGGTTCTCGGAGCACCCGGATGGCTCTGTCCTTGAACTGTGCAAATTCTAGATGAGGGTCCTGTAAGGCCATTGCCCGCAACTGGGTGCGGTGGGCATTGCAATATAAACCCTCTATAAATTGTTCGGTCAACAGCCTGTCCTCGTTTCCCACTCCATTAGGGTCGGTCTGCTTAATGGCCCTCAGGGCCTCTTGTAGGTTGAGTGCATAGTCCCTTATACTCTCATGCGCTCGCTGCTTGCACCCGTAGAATCTAAGTTTAATCTCGGCTGAGGTGCGGGTATCAAAGGTGTCCTTCAGCCGGGTTAGTATCCCTGCGACAGTCTTCCTCCCAGGTGGCCAGGATTTTACTTCCCTTTTGGCTGCCCCAGTTAGTTGGGCCACCAGGATGCTCACTTTTTGCTCTTCTGTGAGGGGGTACACCTGGAAGAGGCTATCCAGCTTTTCTCTAAAGTCATGCAGGGTATGTGACTCCCCTGAGTACTGGGGTAGCCAAGCTGCTCCCGGGATATAGGGCATGGTGAAGGGCATAACTGCAACAGCGGTAGCGCTGGCGGGGGTTGAGGCAGTGGAGCTCTCCTCCGTATCCGACATCTTCCTCCCCCCTAGTGGACCGTGGCCTACCTTGCGATGATCCTGTTCCGTAGGCCGCGGCTCCGCAGTGGATCGTCAGGGTTGAGGACCTTCCGTCGCGCTCCTGTGACGTCGGCGTCTGCTGGGCTCCTTCCAGGACCTTACGCAACGTCCGGACGTGAGGCGGGGCTTCAGTTCTCGCGCGCTTTCGGAGTCCACGCCCCTCTTCTTCCCGCGCGGCGTCCTCAAGATGGCGTCCAATGGCGGGAAAACTTCACCGATGGCGGGAAGAAGGCTGAAGATGGCGCCGGATGGCGGGAATCTTCACCGATGGTGGGAATCTTCACCACTGGTAAGTTTGAACAGTCTTTGCTTTTCAGGCACGCAGTACCCGGTGGTTGCGGGCACGTGATCCTGCCGACTACGCCAAAGTTGACGCGCCCCTGGGCCTGTGTCGCGCTGCGTTGCGCACGCGGGAGCTTACCCGGAGCCGGATCTGTTTAGGGTTGTAGTCTCGTGGCAGTGACCCGGTCCGTGCCCAGGGAGTCAAACTGGACGGCAGTCTGTTAGCGGTAGAAAATGGTTGATGACTACGCCACCCGTTGAATGCAGCCAGGGGGCTGCTGCTGCAGGGCAGACCGCTGAGGCCGGTGGAAGGATGGTGCAGCGTGATAGTATAACCCCCAACGGGAGGGGTATGGCCTCAGGGCAGCCGACGTGGATGATGGGGGTAGCAGGAACCACTCAGAGACGGTATGGTAGCGTTCAGGGTCTTTACTGGTAACAACGATAGACCCTCCCGGAGTACTTGCTAGCGAACGGGGCCTGGTCAGTCCTTGAGCAGATGGGATCTCCCCTGGCCAGGCGTAGTTGTAGGCCTCCCAAGCTGACTGTACTCTTCTGGCTACCTTGCTAGAAGCTGATGTAAGTAGCCCACGTCCCTGAGTGTACCGTGTGGTGCTCACCCGTATGGCCGGTGACTCGGGGCCTTCTAATGGCTTCCGCTCCACGATGGCGGTGCTGGTCCCACGCGTGCGACCGGGCCTTCGGGCTTCTGGGCCAGGGGACCTGAAATCCCCTGCCTGACGGATTCTGCTGCTGGGTAGAAGTTAGTCCCCACAGCCTCGGACTCCGGGTCCGGTAAAGAATCTTCTTAGTCAGGGCGAGCTCTTTAGCTGCCAGCCCCTGACTCCTTGTGACTCTGCTGCTTCCTATGCTGCTCTTGTCTCTACTCTTCCTGGACTCACTAACCCTGCCTCAGCCCCGGGTTTATACAGGGGAAGTTCTTCCCCTCCCAAGGCTGGGCAGGAGGTGTGGCATGCACAGGATCCCTGACCAAAGGACCTCCCACCTGCTCTCAGACGTAATATCTCTATCACTGTGACAACCAGACCCCTGGGGTGTCACAGTTCTCTGGTTAGGGGAACATTAGCATGCAATGCCTCCTGTCTCAGGCCAGTAGGGGGAGCAGGCTGCCCCTATAAAAGCTGGTACTGGGGACAGGGTTAGGGAGAACTGGATTGCCTGTCTCAGCTTTGAGACGTGTCCCAGAGTGGAGCAGGGACAGAAAGTTGATTGCACCTAAGAGGAAGTGTGGCAGTAGGAGAGAGCCACCAGCCAGAGACAAGAGGCGAAGTGAGCCTGTCTTGGCAGAGAAAAGATTTAATTTTACCAGACTTTGGTGTCTGAGGCTGGAAGGATTCCACATCCCCCAGCAGAGAACCAGTTCGCAAGGGACTGTACTTTCCTTGGCCTAAGAAGCCTGGAGGCCCTGCCACAACCGAAGGGACCAGTAAAGCCGTACAAGGCTGGGAGCAGAAAGGAACCCACGTCGCAGGCCATACAGGCGAGAAAGCACGGAAAGCTCGGAAACGTGGGCTGTTACCCTATAACGAGGAGATAGCCAGAAGGAGCACAGAAAGCACGGTAGGCCTACACCCTCACCCTGACCAGGGCCAATTTCCCCGTTGCTCTCAGACATCCAGGTCCCCTCCTAGCTGGGACTGTTTGTGGTTCAGTTTACCTGTTTAGTAAAGACCCTGGACTGCAACCTGTTGTCTGTGTGCTCCTTGCTCCTCCAGCACTGTCATCACTGGGACTCTCACTACCATCACTCCCACCATCCACTATACTGCCCTGGGGCCGCACTCTTCCCGTGGGGAGTCACACTACCATAGCTGCACACCTCATCAGCCCCAGCGGTCTGCATGCAGCGGCGGTTCTTAATAACCGCAATCCACGGGTGGCGTAGTCGGACATTATCAGCAGAACGTAGCAGACTACCATTGGCCTGACCACCCTGAGCCACGGAACCGGGTTGCCACTACTACTCCCATCGTTTCCCTAATTGCCCGGATCCGAGTGCCCCACGGCCCAGGGGGTGAGTCATAAGTGTCAAAAAAATGTAAAACAGAAGAAACACATGTCAGTAACAGATAGATAGCCAAAATAGTTAAACTATTCATATGTAGGTAGCAGGTATATAACCCAAGTAATTGGTCAACAGTAGATACTTAAGTAGCCAAGGCATACGATACACCTATATTATAATTAAATAAAGTGATCAATTGTTCATGTGTCTCGCATGCCTGGGCATGGAATCCATGGCAAACTATCCTGTAAATACAACGGTTCTATACCTGCATCAATAGTCCAGCTGACTGGTTGGCACGGTGCGGCACAGCCCATATGGTTTGAGGGCACAGGAGCTGTAGACTGTGGGGGGAAACCCTGATTGACCTAGGGCCCGCAATCCTCAGTGTCGGAAGGACGTGTTCCGTCCCAAGGTCCAACTGGGTCCCGGTTTCCACTATGTTAACCCAGTGTGCCGTCAGCGAGATGTAGCATCCCTGCCCAAAAGCCCTTGTCCACGTGTCCGTGGTTAGGTGGACTTTCCCGGTAACTGCATTGTTGAGGGCATGGCTAATGTTTTGGGACACGTGCTTGTGTAATGCGGGGACGGCACACCTGGAGAAATAGTGGCGGCTGGGGACCGAGTACCGAGGGACGGCCGCCGCCATCAGGTTGCAGAATGTTTCCGTCTCCACGAGCCTAAAAGGCAACATTTAGAGCGTGAGCTGTCTCGCCCCCTGTGGGGCCTTACTGTCTGGGGCAGTATATATATATATATATATCACGGTGGCTGGCCCAGGGCGGACAGTGCGCCAAAAAAAGGGGGTTTAATAAAATGAAAATAAAAGTTCGTGATGCCACCTGTGGATTCTGGTAAGAAGTTACCAGCCCTGCGACAGTCCACTGAGGGTGATGTTAGGGGCAGCTTTGATGGGACGGCTCCCCACAGGTGGAGCAGGCCTCAGGGCAGTGTAGGATGAATGGAGGTGGGTGCGCTGGGCGTTGTGGTGCAGGTAGGGAACGATGGCGCAGCCGGAGTAAAGGACAGAGACAGGGGGTTTTGCTTCGTTACCTTTACTGGTACAGCTGGTAGATATGGTCCAGGGTACTCTAGGTGAAGGGCGCACTTTTGGACTTCTCCCCAGTGAGCGGGTATAAGGCCTCCTGTTCTGTATCTGTCTCTGTGTAAGCTCCTTGCCAGCCTGCAACTGTGCCTAGCTTATGTGTCTGGCTTTTTCTACTCCACCTGTTGCTCTGAAGTAGGACCTCCGGTTGGTAACCACTTTCCCTGGATGTCGGGGCCTTCGTGGTACCTGGTCCTGTGAGTCCAGCTTCAGGTCTGCCAGGGACTTGTAGTCCTCCTGGGATTCCGGTTAACCCTACTGGGTGTGAAGGGTCCCTGTAGGCTCGGACCGGGTGTCCAGTAAATATACTGGGGTGAGCCTGGTATGCTTCTCTGCCTCCTTTATCACTCCTTCTCTACTCGCCGTCGGCCACGCTTGGGGCCTTCACTACAAGGCAGCTGGTGTGCTGTGTCTTCACCGCTCTCTGAGCGTCGGCATGCTCTCTGTCTGGCTTCAGAGCTGCTGGAGGCCTAGCTTGCCTCTTACAGCAGCCTGTGTGCTGCTCACTGTCTGAATACACTTCACTGTAACTAAACTGAAACTAACTGAGCTGCCTAGCTCCACCTTCCCTTTATATCTCCCTATCAGGGCTCCCTCTGCTAGTATGAGGTGGAAGGTGGAGGTGTTTGAATGTAGTGAGGGCCTCTTGTGGATAAATCCAGCCATGCACCCTTCTGGGTTCTGTGGCACCAAGCGCAGCAGGGCGCCACACAAGCAGTAGTGAAATGTGGGAATTTAGTAGTGTGGCCTGTGGGGCGTTGGCTGCGTATTTGCGCTTGCTTTCCAAGGACTGGGGTATGGACAACTGAACGTTGCGCTGGGACAAGGACGTGGATGTGCTTCTTGATGCTGCTACTTGAGAGTGTGCAACGACAGGTGCAGGCAGGAGGCATCTTCGCATGCACCATGGACAGGGGATTGACTTGCATGCACAACAGCGGAAGAAGCAGTGGTGCCACCCGCAGACACTGTTCCTGGACCCTGGGGTTCAGCCCACAAAGTCGAGTGCTTTGCTGCCATGTGCCTAATCATGCTAGTGGTGGTCAGGCTGCTAGTCTTGCCACCCCTGCTGATGCTGGCCTGGCAGGTGGTGCAAATGGCCTTTTTGGGGTTATCGGCAGAGTCTTTAAAAAATAACCAGACTTGGGAAAACCTAACAGTTGCACTGGCAACTTCCTTCGTGTTGGTGTTATGGGGAACGGTTGCCTGCCTTCTATTTGCGGCCACCACACTGCTTCTTCCTGCCTGTTGGGGTGCTCTGCCTCCCTTCCCCTGTGTGCTGCTGTCCTCGCTCTGCATGTTCTCCTGCCAGGTTGGGTCAGTTACTATATCATCCACCATCTCGTCTTCCACTTCCGCACTCTGGTCCTCCTCCTGACTTTCTGGCAATTGTGTCTCATCATCGTCCACCTCTTGTGACATTTTCCCACCATCGCCTTCATGTGACCGTGGCTGCTCAAATATTTGGGCATCGCTACATGCGATCTCCTCTTGCCCCACTTCAAGTGGACAGGGCGAGAGGCCCGAATCTATAAATAGAAAAGTAAATAGTTCTTCGGAGTGTCCAAGTGTGGGATCAGTTGTCTCCTGGCACTCGGCATGGTGGGAGGAAGGAGGTTCAGGGTGAGGAATATGCGGTCCAGACTCACGGCTACTGAGACTTGACCGTGTGGAAGACAGGGTGGTGGTGGTGGTGGTGGCTAAGTGACTGGAATCTGCTATCCAACCAATAACCTTTTCACACTGCTCTGTGTTCAATAGTGGTGTGCTGCGGTCCCCTATTAATTGGGACAGGAATGTCGAGCGAGAAGATGTGGGTGTTTGTTTCAGCTTGCCCGTGGCATCGGCCTCAGCCTTTGCATGCACCATCATCATCACGTCCAGTTCTCCGTCCCTTGCCACGCGCCTTGCCCATTTTAAATGGAGGACAATATCTTCCACACTCACTTCAAATGGCTGATTTTGGAGCGAAGTTATATGTGATCCGTGTGACGGAGAAACCACAGTTTTAAATACCTGGCCTGTAGGTAACTATTTTGAACAGCAAACTGGTGTCAATTGCTTCACTGACACTCTAAAGGAAATTTTTAATGGAGGCCAGAAATGGCAGTATTTTCAGTGCAACTACAGTGCCTTGTGAAAGTATTTGGCCCCCTTGAACTTTTCTACCTTTTGCCACATTTCTGGCTTCAAACATAAAGATATAAAATTCTAATTTTTTTGGGGAAGAATCAACAACAAGTGGGACACAATCATGAAGTGGAACGAAATTTATTGGATATTTTAAACTTTTTTAAAAAATTAAAAACTGAAAAGTGGGGCGTGCAATATTATTCGGCCCCCTTGAGTTAATACTTTGTAACGCCACCTTTTGCTGCGATTACAGCTGCAAGTCGCTTGGGGTATGTCTCTATCAGTTTTACACATCGAGAGGCTGAAATTCTTGCCCATTCTTCCTTGCAAAACAGCTGGAGCTCAGTGAGGTTGGATGGAGGGCGTTTGTGAACAGCAGTTTTCAGCTCTTTCCACAGATTCTCGATTGGATTCAGGTCTGGACTTTGACTTGGCCATTCTAACACCTGGATATTTTTATTTTTGAACCATTCCATTGTAGATTTTGCTTTATGTTTGGGATCATTGTCTTGTTGGAAGATAAATCTCCGTCCCAGTCTCAGGTCTTTTGCAGACTCCAACAGGTTTTCTTCCAGAATGGTCCTGTATTTGGCTCCTTCCATCTTCCCATCAATTTTAACCATCTTCCCTGTCCCTGCTGAAGAAAAGCAGGCCCAAACCATGATGCTGCCACCATCATGTTTGACAGTGGGGATGGTGTTTTGAGGGTGATGAGCTGTGTTGCTTTTACGCCAAACATATCATTTTGCATTGTGGCCAAAAAGTTAGATTTTGGTTTCATCTGACCAGAGCACCTTATTCCACATGTTTGGTGTGTCTTCCAGGTGGCTTGCGGCAAACTTCAAACGAGACTTTTTATGGATATCTTTGAGAAATGTCTTTCTTCTTGCCACTCTTCCATAAAGGCCAGATTTGTGCAGTGTACGACTGATTGTTGTCCTATGGACAGTCTCTCCCACCTCAGCTGTAGATCTCTGCAGTTCATCCAGAGTGATGATGGGCCTTTTGGCTGCATCTCTGATCAGTCTTCTCCTTGTTCAAGATAAAAGTTTAGAGGGACGGCCGGGTCTTGATAGATTTGCATTGGTCTGATACTCCTTACATTTCAATATGATCACTTACACAGTGCTCCTTGAGATGTTTAAAACTTGGGAAATCTTTTTGTATCCAAATCCGGCTTTAAACTTCGCCACAACAGTATCTCGGACCAGCCTGGTGTGTTCCTTGGTCTTCATGATCCTCTCTGCACTTGAAACAGAACCCTGAGACTATCACAGAGCAGGTGCATTTATACGGAGACTTGATTACACACAGGTGGATTCTATTGATCATTACCAGTCATTTAGGACAACATTGGATCATTCAGAGATCCTCACTGAACTTCTGCACTGAAAGTAAAGGGGCCTAATAATATTGCACGCCCCACTTTTCAGTTTTTCATTTTTTTTAAAAAGTTTAAAATATCCAATAAATTTCGTACCACTTCATGATTGTGTCCCACTTGTTGTTGATTCATCCCCCAAAAATTAGAATTTTATATCTTTATGTTTGAAGCCAGAAATGTGGCAAAAGGTAGAAAAGTTCAAGGGGGGCAAATACTTTCACAAGGCACTGTATATGTGATCCGAGTGACGGACAAACCACAGTTTTAAATACCTGGATTTTTAGCATTGTAATATGGAAAGGACCTGGCTGTATTCTGCAGTGCCAACAAGCAAATGGCGCAGAAAAACGGTGTTCTCTGGATTGCTTTTTAAGCAAATAATGAGGATTAAGATCCCCAAAAAAATAATTCATAGCTCCTTAGACCTGGGCCTATTTCTAGAAATATCTAACAGCAGCAGACAGAATTGGAATGGAGCCTCTTGTGCTATGTGCACTGCAGTCTGCTATATACCCAGCCTGCCTATATACACTGCCTGCCTGATATCTCTGCAGATGGATTAGTCCTCAGAAGGACTGTTTGTTGAGATGGATATGTGTCTCTAATATACAGTTTGGTACACCTACACTAACTAGAAACAAGCAAATCTCTCCTTAGCTCAGCAGCACCTCTCCCTGCACTGTCTGATTCCAGAGTGACTGTGACGAGCATGGCGGCTGATGATGCTGTGCGGCCAGCCAATCACTGTAATGCCACAACCAACATGGCTATGGCATTACAGTGAGTGACAGGCAATCCCTGCATGTTCATTGGCTCTGTAAAAAGCGCCAAACATGCAGGGAGGGGACCCAAGCTCCTGCCGAGCAACCCAGGAAAAAACTCGGCGAAGCCGAGCATCTCGAGCACCGAGCAGTAGCGAGCATGCTCGCTCATCACTAATCGCTATATCTTCAGCACACAAGTGTTCCAGGGTTACTGGGGAATCCCAGGACCCTGAGGTGGGTCATGCAATCTCCTCCCCTGGGAAACTCCTGTTTCTTGGTGGGGTGACCCTGGGCGGGTCTCACACTGGCTGTATAAACCATTTTAACGGTTTCAATGTGACCTAACAAAGTCTTTGGATCCAGTCTAATTTCGTGTTTCGTAGTATTCATCACCGGTACTGTCACTCGAGCAAACCCACCAGTAGAAATAGTAGAAATCATAAGCACAGTCTCACCTTGAACTAGGCCTTCCGGAAGATCTGAGGAGTCTTTTGGCCCAAACAGTCTTTTCTGGACTTTTCTTCCCGGTTCTACCCGGACTCCACACCTCACCCCCACCATTTGGTTTGCAGGGATGATGGTTGGGCGCCAGCCTACCTTGACTTCTTTTAGGTCCATTGTATTCTGTGATCTCTTTACTCTATGAATCACATTTCCTGCCACGGCGTTGGGTATGGCAAGTGATGTGGCGATTGAATCCACCACCAGTGTCCCTGACTTGTGTTTCATGATGACCTCACTGATTACATTATAACTCAGGATAGGATCTTCTGCCACGTTCTGATCACTGGTCATAAGAAAAGGTACCTAAAGCTCAATGGTGTTGCTAATCTTCGTGGCCCTCAGTTGGAAAGTCAATGTAATACTATTGTAGGAACTCGAGGATTCGTGGGGCAATAAACAATAAGAGACGGGTTTCTTTTAATGCAAATAATGTATTTGTGCAACAGCAATAACACCCAAAAACAATATACAAATAACCCGTAGTGATATGCAATGAAACAAGTCCAGTGATATAAGTCCTTGAAACCTATATAGCAAAGTCGGCAAGGTTCTTAAGACGGGGTCTTCACACAAATGTGATCACAAGGTAAGTCTGACACACTGGTAACGTGGCTTGATTCAAACACTGCTGGTGTAGTAAGAGTCAGATCCAGGTATGCAGTAACGCAGGGAAGTCCAGGAACAAGTTCACAAGTTAATCCTAGATGCGGCATAAATTCAGTGAAGTCCAGAAACAAGTTCACATTTAAGTATTATTCCAGTAATAGTTCCAACAGCCCTCACTGGAGGGAGTGAACGAAGGGTTAAACAGCAACACAGTTCAGAAACAGGGTTCTTACCAGGTAGAGTGAACCAAGGGTTAAATTCCAAAGTCAACAGGTTAATTATAACACAGTGAGTGTAGCTTACATAAGCAGAGAATGTCCAGAGCCACAGGTAGAAGCTCACTGCTGCTGAGAAACACCTGAAGATAAACCTGGTAAAGCACTCTCCCGATAAATATGTGGCACCCCAGGGGTCTGGTTGCCACAGTAATAGAAATATTATGTCTGAGAGCAAGTGGGAGGTTTCTCTGGTCAGGAGCCCTAAGCATGCAACACTGCCCGCCCAGACCTGGGAGGGGAGGAATCTGCCCTTATAAACTGGGTCTGGGGCGGGATTAGACAGTCAGAGTCTGGGAGTCAGAGCCTGGAGACAGATCCAGACACAGGGAGAGAAACAGCAGGAGCTCTGTAGGAGCTAGGAGCAGAAGACCAGGGGCTGGAGCTGAGCAGAGCTCGCCCTGGCTGAGGACACTACAACCGGACACCGGAGTCCGAGGCTGTGGGGACTGATATACACCCAGCAGCAGAAACCAGCCGGCAGGGGATTCCAGGTCCTCTGGCCATAGAAGCCCGGAGGCTCAGTCACAAGGAAGGGACCAGCGCCGCCATCCAGGAGCGGAGGCTAACAGAAGGCCCCAAGTCACCAGCCATACGGGTGAGCACCACACGGTATACTCAGGGACGTGGGCTACTTCTACCCGCTTACAGCAAGGTAGCCAGGAAAGAGTGCAGATAGACGGGGAGGCCTACAACTCCGCCTGGCCAGGGGAGACCCTGCTTGCTCACAGACTGACCAGGCCTCTACTGCTAACCAGTACTCCCGGGAGGGTCTGCTTTATAACACCAGTAAAGACCCTGAACTGCACTACACGTCTCTGTGCTTATTTGCCGCACCAGCACTACCAGTGCTGGGACGCTCGTGCACCATCACTACCATCATCCACACTAACTGCCCTGAGGCTATACTCCTCCCGTGGGGAGTCATCCCATTCTAAGCTGCACACATAATACCAGCCTCAGCGGTCTGCCCTGCAGCAGCGGTCCCCACTGGCCGCAATCCACGGGTGGCGTAGTCGGACAATTATCGTACTAATAAGCCTGCCACTGGTTTGACCACCCTGAGCCACGGACCGGGTCGCCGCCACACTGAGACTACCACCCCCAGCATCCCACCAGAGGCCCGGTTCCGGGTTCCCCACGCGGCCCAGGGGGCGAGTCAAATACACAAAAGATCTGGGAGGTAATAGAAGGACAAGGCAGCTGGGTTGAAGGGAAACGGAAGCAGAATACTCCAGCAAGGAAGCCAGCACCTGAGCCGGGTTTTAAACAAACGAACAGGAAGTAGGGCACACAAGAACAGCAAACTCCATTTTAACAAAGGGCAAAATCATTCACAAGGTTACCTAGAAAACCCAGAATACTGACAGTCAATTCCATCCTGCCTATGAAAGGGATTTCGGTCTGGTTGACAGCTTTGACGTGGAGTTCCACTGGTCCTATGAGTTCTTTTAGCGACCGAAGGCAGATATGTGGCAGGTAACGCCTTCTCTATTCCTCATTTAAAAGGCTTGCTTGGGCTCCTGTGTCCCACAATGCTTTTACCAGGAGTCCATCTAGCTGGCACTGTATAAAGCACCTTTCACCGATTAGGCTGATGAGGCTATCTTTACTGACCAAGGAATCCTCCTCCCAGGAGTACATTGTTTGACCTCCACACTGGGCATTAAGTAACTGATGCCCCTGTCTCTCTTGTAGCTGTTGTAGATGGGAACACACTTGGGGATAGTACTGACGCAGCCGTTTTACCACATTCGCTGTTCTGGGGTTTGGTGACATTTGGATTTGCTTCTGGGGCCTCCTCCGTGTCGCGGTTAACAGGCGCCCCACACTGGCAACCTCCTGTCTTTTAACCCAAATGACTGTGACCATTGGCATTCCTTGGCATAATGTCCTTCCTCACCACACCTTAGACAGTGGACACACAACGTACTCTGATTTGATGAACGGCACGCTTCACAAGCTGAGTATCTTTTGTTTTGGAACCCACTCCTGTGTCTGAGGGATACCGGTTCTGGCCTGGAACAAATCAACTTTTTCACCTCAATCAACTCGGCTCGCAGTTCTCCTATTACTTCCTCCCAGTCAGCGCTGGTGGTTATCTCTTTTGTTGGTGATTTAATGTTCCCTGTCGGAGGCGGCACTGGACGGTCTCCATGATGATCTTCGGACTGGCCATCGGGGGTCTCCAGCTTCAGCTGACTAATTTTGGTGATTTTAGGAGCAGAGCCTTTCTTTAACTTCAGTTCACTCTCTGACTCCAAACTAGCTGCCTCATTAATTTTTTCAATTAGGACTTTGTCCAGAATGCCAGGATCTTTTAGGTACTGTTTCAGCTGCAACTTGATGTCTTTGCTGATTAACCCCGTTCCCAATGATCTCAAGAACTTTTTCTGGACTAGTCCAGCATCAAACTTCTCCTCAGCTTCAACATCTCTGGATGCAAACACCAGTCTATCCTTCATTTCAATTGCTCTGAACCAGAACCTTTGGGGTGATTCATTATTTTTCTGTGAGAGGTTAATGAGTCGGTGGAACAATTCTGAAATACTCTCTTCTTTATAGTGCTCTTTTAAAATCATCTTCAGCTGTTGCAAGGTCAATTGACTCTTCATTTCTAGCATACTACGGAGGTTTAGTCCTGGGCTGATCACTTTCACCACCCCCTCAACGATCTCATCTGGCTGGTAGCCTTTCTGTAAGCCTGCATCGATCTGGTGCAACTGACTCGCCCCCTGGGCCGTAGGGCACTCGGATCCGGGCAATAGGGAGCGATGGGGGTAGTAGTGGCAACCCGGTTCCGTGGTTCAGGGTGGTCAGGCCAGTGGTAGTCCGTTATGTGCTATTGATTATGTCCGACTACGCCACCCGTGGATTTGCGGTCATTAGGAACCGCCGCTGCAGGGCAGACCGCTGGGGCTGATGATATATGCAGCTGGGATGGTGTGACTCCCCACGGGAAGAGTGCGGCCCCAGGGCAGTGTGGTGGATGGTGGGAGTGATGGTAGTGAGAGTCCCAGTACCGGTAGTGCCGGAGGAGCGAAAAAGCACACAGACAACGTACTGCAGTCCAGGGTCTTTACTCACGGTTAATATCCAAGTCACTTCTGCAGGGAATGACTGCCCGAGCCGTGCTGCGTCCACCAGGTGAGGGGCTCGGTCAACTCCCAGGCAGTTCAGGAGCATGGCACAGGACCCCCTTTAATCCTTTCTCTGGCCTGCCTCACCAGTGACCCACTTTTGTCCAGCTGCCGCGGACTTGTGTGGGTAAACGTGGGCCCCGTCCTCCGCTGTCCTATATGGTGCCTTCCTAGCAGGTTTGATGAGGTGTCGCACCAATAAATGATCACGACGACCGGTCTTTGGCTGAGGGTAGTTTCTCCTCCACCAACTTGGGATCCGGTACCCTTAATCTGCCTGACCCTTCACCCTGGATTCTCGTGGGTTCTTAGGGTCCCTTCCACCTTCTTTTTCCTGAGCCCTTCTGTTTCTCTCTCTCTTCTCCTTCTTTCCTGTTCTGTCTTCTCCTCCTTCCCTTGGCCTCTTCTCCAGGCCCACTTCTCCTTCTCCTCTCAGGCTCCGGCCTCTTCTCTAGGCCTGCCTCTGGAGCAGCACTCAGCCTGAGCTGCTGCTCCCTGTCAGCTCTCCTCTCCTCACAGACTGAACTTCTTCTTTCTCTTTCAGTGCTGGCTGGGCCTCACAGGCTAGGCCCGCCTCCGGAGCAGAGCTCCACAGAGGCCCTGCTCTGTCACTTCCTCTCTCAGACTGAACACTGATCTAAGATGGTGCCCACCTTTTATACCTCCCTCTGACCATGAGCCCAGGTGACCAGCAACCAATGAGCTCCTATCTACGCTCAGGAACCAACCCCTATCTGCCCCTACAGCACTGGGTGTTCCACCCCCCTCCCCACTCCAGACAGGGACATAGTCGGTCGTGCCTGCACTTCTGTCTAGTGGGAGCACCGTTGAGCTGTCCCTCGGAAATGGGGTGTGTGTGCTGTATGCAGCTAACTGAGCCCTGATCCATACTCCATCCTTACCCGGGAGAGGAATATCACACCTCTGGCAGAGGTGCAATACCCCTGTAGCGGCCGAACCCTCGGGGCGCTACATTCCCCCCTGGTAAAGCACAGCACGTCCTCGGGCAGGAAAAGAGCAAAAACAGTTAATTACAGGACATGCAAAACTTTTTAAAACTTTTCACATCAGAAAACAGGCAACATGGTTCAATTCCCTTTATGGGAAACGCTTTCCTTTTCTTGTCACACTATTACAAAACACTTTGCTAATGCCTCTGGAACTCTTTTGTCATATAAAACACCTTGTAAAACATTTGCATTATCACCTAACAGCATATTAAACTTTCTCATGTAAAACATTTTTAAGTAAAGCACATTCTTGGATTCTTGGATCATGGCCGCGGTGCAACTTGCGACCAGGTAAAGTTGCAACAGTCCAGTAAATCTTGAGGTAGACGTTGCGGTTTTTGTATAAAACCAGTAGGGGGCGCTTTAGGAAGCGCAACTATATACAAGGGATTTGACCGCTCTCAGTCCTCGGCCAGTTTTGGGAAGGGAATGGCTGCTCACAGTCCTCAGCCTAGTAGGGGATGAGGGGCACACAGGTAACAGTTCAATATTTGTCCCAACGGGGACCACACTTTCAAGACGGGAACAGTCCCAAAAACAGTTCTGATACCCTGACGGGTAACTATGTACACAGGTAGTTTGCTACTTACTAGTAGCGGTGTCCTCCATATGCTCCTTCTTCCTCCTCATATGGTTCTTCAGACCCGTCCGGGTCCTCTTGGCTCTCCTCATAGCCGTGGTATTGTAGCTCCTCCTCGGTGAGCCGATGGACATGTAGGGCGTATGGTCCTTTTGCACCTACGTGGCGGGTAAAGGCGACCACATCACCAGGGTATAGGTCACGGCCACGATGTCCCTCAGGTAGATGACTCTCCACGTCCCTGCGGGTCACAAAGACGTCGCCTGCGGTTGCTAGGCCCCTGATGAAGCCCCAGCCGTTCTCCATGTGGAATTTGACTATGGTCCCGGTGATTCGGGGACCACGGGCTGCTTGGGGGTCTTGGTGGGCCTTGCGCTTTTGCTCAGCACTCTGGGCCTGGAGCCGTTCCTCTCTGACGCGCCTCTCTCGTCGCTCCAGCTCAAAGGTCGCCAGTTGCTGATGACAGGCCTCCAGACGACGGACCGCGTCTGCCCGGGTCTCTTGAGAGAACCCCATCAAGTTCTCACTGGTGGGGTCCCACGCAAATTGGACGTCCTCCAGTGGGGGTAGGGTGACCTCGACGGGTTCAGGAGCCGGTATCAGAGGCTCGCGCGGGGGCTGGGCCTTCCATGGCTGATTGCCGGTCACTTCAGCCGGCCACTCCAGCCGCAGTCCATCCGGACCGGTGTGATGTGCCAATAGGTCCACGCCCAGCGATGGTATAGTGGGAGGACCTAATCTTGGAGCAGCGCCCGGGGGCACTCGGCCTTGCGACCAGGCCGGGGGTCTTGTGGCTGCGCTAGGTGGCAGTCCCATCCGGGACAGGGGCGCAGGCTTAGCGATGGCGCCCGGGTCATCCAGGCCTTGCGACCGGGCCGATGATGCTTCCTGCTTTACGGCGCCCGGGGTCAAGGGGCGTGGCGCTGGGCGGGGCTTGGCCGCGGCGCTCGCCGCTTGAGGCCTAGCCGGGAGCAGTGGCGCTGCGGCAACAGGTGCGGTTAGTGGGGCTTCTGGTGCTGCGACGGGAGGCTGGGGCAGGCTTGCGGGTGCTGGGCTTGGGGTGGTGACATCCCCTTCACTTGCCTCAGTCCTCGTGGCTCCCTCCGCGGCGTCGCCTCCGGTCCTCTCTCCTCTTGCGCCGTCCTCAGAGGCAGGCAAACCCCGGGGTGCGGCTGAGGCCTGTCGCTGGTGGGTCTCTGCCTGCCGGGCCAGTTCCTCTCTCCACTCGGTGAGTGCACTCCGCTGCGCCCGGACCATCCTCCGCTCCAGGTCCTCCAGTGCAGCTTGCGCACGCTCCGGGTCTCTGGGGAGCTGCGCTAGGACTTCTGCTAGGCTGCAGAGCGGCTCGGCCTGCAGCAGGCTTCGGGCCAGGAGGCTAGTGCTGCTGAGGGCGTCCATTCCCGGGTGCGGTCTGTCTGGACTGATCCAGACCACCCCCTGCCCCGCAGTTTTCTTCTCTTTCCGCCCCCATGGGGGGTGGTCCTGGGGCATTCTGCTGACAATCACTCTCAGGGGCAGCCCCCCCATGTTGACGGACATTTCCACAGCCGTGCTCATGGTTGTCGGGGGCGGGCTTCCTCTTTGGCGCCATTCTGGGACCCGGCCCACGATGGGAGGCGGCCTCCTGTGGTCTTTTGGCGTGCACATTATGGCGCTCGTTCTTCTGGGGCGGGCGCCATCTTTAGTACCGTGAAACAGTCTCTTTTCAGGCGCGCAGTACCCGTGGTTAGCGGGCACGAAATCCTGCCGACTACGCCAAAGCTGACTCGCCCCCTGGGCCGTGGGGCACTCGGATCCGGGCAATAGGGAGCGATGGGGGTAGTAGTGGCAACCCGGTTCCGTGGCTCAGGGTGGTCAGGCCAGTGGTAGTCCGTTATGTGCTATTGATTATGTCCGACTACGCCACCCGTGGATTTGCGGTCATTAGGAACTGCCGCTGCAGGGCAGACCGCTGGGGCTGATGATATATGCAGCTGGGATGGTGTGGCTCCCCACGGGAAGAGTGCGGACCAAGGGCAGTGTGGTGGATGGTGGGAGTGATGGTAGTGAGAGTCCCAGTACCGGTAGTGCCGGAGGAGCGAAAAAGCACACAGACAACGTACTGCAGTCCAGGGTCTTTACTCACGGTTAATATCCAAGTCACTTCTGCAGGGAATGACTGCCCGAGCCGTGCTGCGTCTACCAGGTGAGGGGCTCGGTCAACTCCCAGGCAGTTCAGGAGCATGGCACAGGACCCCCTTTAATCCTTTCTCTGGCCTGCCTCACCAGTGACCCACTTTTGTCCAGCTGCCGCGGACTTGTGCGGGTAAACGTGGGCCCCGTCCTCCGCTGTCCTATATGGTGCCTTCCTAGCAGGTTTGATGAGGTGTCGCACCAATAAATGATCACGACGACCGGTCTTTGGCTGAGGGTAGTTTCTCCTCCACCAACTTGGGATCCGGTACCCTTAATCTGCCTGACCCATTCACCCTGGATTCTCGTGGGTTCTTAGGGTCCCTTCCACCTTCTTGTTCCTGAGCCCTTCTGTTTCTCTCTCTCTTCTCCTTCTTTCCTGTTCTGTCTTCTCCTCCTTCCCTTGGCCTCTTCTCCAGGCCCACTTCTCCTTCTCCTCTCAGGCTCCGGCCTCTTCTCTAGGCCTGCCTCTGGAGCAGCACTCAGCCTGAGCTGCTGCTGCCTGTCAGCTCTCCTCTCCTCACAGACTGAACTTCTTCTTCTTTCTCTTTCAGTGCTGGCTGGGCCTCACAGGCTAGGCCCGCCTCCGGAGCAGAGCTCCACAGAGGCCCTGCTCTGTCACTTCCTCTCTCAGACTGAACACTGATCTAAGATGGTGCCCACCTTTTATACCTCCCTCTGACCATGAGCCCAGGTGACCAGCAACCAATGAGCTCCTATCTACGCTCAGGAACCAACCCCTATCTGCCCCTACAGCACTGGGTGTTCCACCCCCCTCCCCACTCCAGACAGGGACATAGTCGGTCGTGCCTGCACTTCTGTCTAGTGGGAGCACTGTTGAGCTGTCCCTCGGAAATGGGGTGTGTGTGCTGTATGCAGCTAACTGAGCCCTGGTCCATACTCCATCCTTACCCGGGAGTGGAATATCACACCTCTGGCAGAGGTGCAATACCCCTGTAGCGGCCGAACCCTCGGGGCGCTACACAACAAGTTCATATAAAACAGTTTCTCTTTCTGTTCACACTCTCCAATCTGTCCCAGGATCTTAAATTCTTTCTTTATGGTGATTTGTGGTGTTAGAGAGGACTGTCTTCCTGATTTATCTTACCCGAGCAGGGTAAAAGTTCTATCTGAGTCGTCACCTGTTCAGAGGTTTTGGTCGATTCCTGCAGGGCTGTTGTTAGGGCTTTGAATTGTTCTTTCAATTCCTGTTGTTCTGTCTGCGGATGGAGATTCACGCTTTTGGTAATTGGTGCCGCCCCTCCATCCTCCAATTTCAACTTGGTTAGGAACTGTGTTAACTCCTGGAGGAATGTCCCCATGACGTCTTCAGCTTCTTTCTCCCCCACCTCATCAATTTTTGCATTAATGGCAGCTAACAGTTCCCTGCAGTTGTGTGCTTTAGAAATCTGTTCTTCTGACATCTTTATATGTTCTGCTACTGTTCTCAATTCTTCACTTGTTAACTGAAGAAGCAGCTCACTAATTCTGTCCATTTGTATTTCCACATCCATTGCTACTATTGAGTTTTCCTTAGGGCTGGTCCCCTTTAACTGGTGTAGCAGAATTGAATTGCTGTGCTGCTGTGTTTTTCCAGACATTTTTCCTCTTCTCCCTCTACACGCTAATTCCCACTCAGGACTCCCCGTACGGGCCACCAATGTTACACGAACGCTGCTAGGTTCAGATAGGGTGAGACGGATTTCATGAATTTTTTGGAATCCTGGGGGAACCGTTACTCAGGGCGACCATAGGCTGCAGCTTCTCTTAGGCACATGATAGATTCAGTTCCTCACCAGACACATCTGACAAGAGTCTTTTTCAACAGTTTAACAGTGGAATTTAATCTGAAGCACGGCCAGTGCCATTCAGGGATATTACAGCAACAATTTTCATTACAGTACAGTCTGAGTTTCTTGAGCAACCAGCTCCAGTAACAATACAGTAGTTTCTTCACAAGGCACAGTATTACAGTCTCTTAAGTATCATAATTCAGCATAAATTAGATCTCTTAGCATCACACTTCTATGTATACACAACCACATGGAGATTGAGGGGGGAGGGTTTGATGAGGGAGATGATCGCTGTGACACGATTCCTTCCAGTCCTTATCTTCCTGCCCAATAATACTCTGCACTGTTAGTTCAGGGAGTTTATCTGACCTGTGTTTAGTTTCTCTCTTGATCTGAATCCTGTTCAGTTGCCTTCTGTCAGATCTAGATGCACACCACCTTTCTCTTCGGCTTCAGCCAGACTACTACAACAAGTTCTCCACAATCCCTCTGGGCTCTGCTAAAACACTTCCTGTCTCCAGTGATTGTGTTAACCCCTCTAGTTGCTGGATGCTTCTGAAGCACAACACTTCCTGTCTCCTGTGCTTGTGTTATTTGTAAAAGTAGCTGGATGCTTTTGAAGCAACAGCACTACTTCTGCATGTCACAACAGGATGTAACTCAGGATCAGTACAGGATCAGTAATGTAATGTATGTCCACAGTGACTCCACCAGCAGAATAGTGAGTGCAGCTCTGGAGTATAATACTGGATGTAACTCAGGATCAGTAATGTAATGTATATACACAGTGACTGCACCAGCCGAATAGTGAGTGCAGCTCTGGAGTATAATACAGGATGTAACTCAGGATCAGTTCAGGATCAGTAATGTAATGTATGTACACAGTGACTGCTCCAGCCGCATTATGAGTGCAGCTCTGGAGTATAATACCGGATGTAAATCAGGATCAGTACAGGATCAGTAATGTATGTACACAGTGAGTGCACCAGCAGAATAGTGAGTGCAGCGCTGGAGTATAATACCGGATGTAACTCAGGATCAATACAGGATCAGTAATGTAATGTATGTACACAGTGACTGCACCAGCAGCATTATGAGTGCAGCTCTGGAGTATAATACAGGAGGTAACTCAGGATCAGTACAGGATCAGTAATGTAATGTATGTACACAGTGACTGCACCAGCAGAATGATCACCCAGGGTTAAAAGAGGATAAATATGTATGTGTCTTGAGACTTTAGGGGTTCCCAAAGAAACTAATAGCTAAGTTGCCTAATTCTTTGGTTTTCTATGGCTGACAACAGAGAACAATTCATTCCCTTCAAATACAAATTTAGGTATATTAGATAAGGTATACTGGCAATACAGGGTTAAATAATAAAGTTATTTCTAGATTTTTTAATTTTGACATTCTTGACAGCTGTTAGTAGAAAGAGAATTATTATTTAATGATTTGTTATTTGTATCAAATGAATGGGGATAATGATTTTTTTTTTCATAGATATACCACGTAATTAATAGCCAACATTTTCTCGTGCACTTGAGATGAGACTGATAAAAGTTGTGGGAGTTTTGGAATTTGCTTAGAGTGATTTATTGCCTGATTTAGTGGGTACAAAGTGGTTGGATGATCATGTTGTCCTTATAAAATCAAGGTCATTTCCTTCCCCATGTGCATTGTGTGATGTCTTGTAATTGATGTCTGCTTAAAGATAACAACATCCCCTGAAGACATAAATTCACCCTTTACTGAAAGAACAAACAATATGAAAATTCAACCTATGTGACCGATCCCACAATTTTATTAAGTCCAGTATTTAAGTAATTATATTCTTGTACATAGGGGGCAGTATTATAGTAGTTATATCCTTGTACATGGGGGCAGTATTATAGTAGTTATATTCTTGTACATAGGAGCAGTATTATAGTAGTAATATTCTTGTACATAGGGAGCAGTATTATAGTAGTTATATTCTTGTACATAGGAGCAGAATTATAGTAGTTATATTCTTGTACATAGGGGCAGTATTATAGTAGTTATATTCTTGTACATAGAGGGCAGTATTATAGTAGTTATATTCTTGTACATAGGGGCAGTATTATAGTAGTTATATTCTTGTACATAGGGGCAGTATTATAGTAGTTATATTCTTGTACATAGGAGCAGTATTATAGTAGTTATATTCTTGTACATAGGGGGCAGTATTATAGTAGTTATATTCTTGTACATAGGGGTAGTATTATAGTAGTTATATTCTTGTACATAGGAGCAGTATTATAGTAGCTATATTCTTGTACATAAGGAGTAGTATTATAGTAGATATATTCTTGTACATAGGAGCAGTATTATAGTAGATATATTCTTGTACATAGGAGCAATATTATAGTAGTTATATTCTTGTACATAGGGGGCAGTATTATAGTAGTTATATTCTTGTACATAGGAGGCAGTATTATAGTAGTTAAATTCTTGTATATAGGGGCAGTATTATAGTAGTTATATTCTTGTACATAGGGGGCAGTATTATAGTAGTTATATTCTTGTACATACGTGGCAGTATTATAGTAGCTATATTCTTGTACATAAGGAGTAGTATTATAGTAGTTATATTCTTGTACATAGGAGCAGTATTATAGTAGTTATATTTTTGTACATAGGAGCAGTATTATAGTAGTTATATTCTTGTACATAGAGGGCAGTATTATAGTAGTTATATTCTAGTACATAGGGGCAGTATTATAGTAGTTATATTCTTGTACATAGAGGGCAGTATTATAGTAGTTATATTCTAGTACATAGAGGCAGTATTATAGTAGTTATATTCTTGTACATAGGAGCAGTATTATAGTAGTTATATTCTTGTACATAGGAGCAGTATTATAGTAGTTATATTCTTGTACATAGGAGGCAGTATTATAGTAGCTATATTCTTGTACATAGGAGCAGTATTATAGTAGTTATATTCTTGTACATATGGGGCAGTATTATAGTAGTTATATTCTTGTACATAGGAGCAGTATTATAGTAGTTATATTCTTGTACATAGGAGCAGTATTATAGTAGTTATATTATTGTACATAGGGGGCAGTATTATAGTAGCTATATTCTTGTACATATGGGGCAGTATTATAGTAGTTATATTCTTGTACATAGGAGCAGTATTATAGTAGTTATATTCCTGTACATAGGAGCAGTATTATAGTAGATATATTCTTATACATAGAGGGCAGTATTATAATAGTTATATTCTTGTACATAGTGGCAGTATTATAGTAGTTATATTCTTGTACATGGGAGTAGTATTATAGTAGTTATATTCTTATACATAGAGGGCAGTATTATAATAGTTATATTCTTGTACATAGTGGCAGTATTATAGTAGCTATATTCTTGTACATAGGAGCAGTATTATAGTAGTTATATTCTTGTACATAGGAGCAGTATTATAATAGTTATATTCTTGTACATAGGAGCAGTATTATAGTAGTTATATTCTTGTACATAGGAGCAGTATTATAATAGTTATATTCTTGTACATAGGAGCAGTATTATAGTAGTTATATTCTTGTACATAGTGGCAGTATTATAGTAGTTATATTCTTGTACATAGGAGCAGTATTATAGTAGTTATATTCTTGTACATAGGGGGCAGTATTATAGTAGTTATATTCTTGTACATAGGAGCAGTATTATAGTAGTTATAGTCTTATACATAGGGGCAGTATTATAGTAGTTATATTCTTGTACATAGGGGCAGTATTATAGTAGTTATATTCTTGTACATAGGGGCAGTATTATAGTAGTTATATTCTTGTACATAAGAGCAGTATTATAGTAGTTATATTCCTGTACATAGGAGCAGTATTATAGTAGTTATATTCTTGTACATAGGAGCAGTATTATAGTAGTTATATTCTTGTACATAGGAGCAATATTATAGTAGTTATATTATTGTACATAGGGGACAGTATTATAGTAGTTATATTCTTGTACATAGGAGCAGTATTATAGTAGTTATATTCTTGTACATAGGAGCAGTATTATAGTAGTTATATTCTTGTACATAGGAGCAGTATTATAGTAGTTATATTATTGTACATAGGGGGCAGTATTATAGTAGCTATATTCTTGTACATAGGAGCAGTATTATAGTAGTTATATTCTTGTACATAGGAGTAGTATTATAGTAGATATATTCTTATACATAGAGGGCAGTATTATAATAGTTATATTCTTGTACATAGTGGCAGTATTATAGTAGCTATATTCTTGTACAGAGGAGCGGTATTATAGTAGTTATATTCTTGTACATGGGAGTAGTACTATAGTAGTTATATTCTTATACATAGAGGGCAGTATTATAATAGTTATATTCTTGTACATAGTGGCAGTATTATAGTAGCTATATTCTTGTACATAGGAGCAGTATTATAGTAGTTATATTCTTGTACATAGGAGCAGTATTATAATAGTTATATTCTTGTACATAGTAGCAGTATTATAGTAGTTATATTCTTGTACATAGGGGACAGTATTATAGTTGTTATGTTCTTGTAAATAGGAGCAGTATTATAATAGTTATATTCTTGTAAATAGGAGCAGTATTATAATAGTTATATTCTTGTACATAAGAGCAGTATTATAGTAGTTATATTCTTGTACATAAGAGCAGTATTATAGTAGTTATATTCTTGTACATAGTGGCAGTATTATAGTAGTTATATTCTTGTACATAGGAGCAGTATTATAGTAGTTATATTCTTGTACATAGGGGGCAGTATTATAGTAGCTATATTCTTGTACATAGGAGCAGTATTATAGTAGTTATATTCTTGTACATAGGGGCAGTATTATAGTAGTTATATTCTTGTACATAGGAGCAATATTATTGTAGTTATATTATTGTACATAGGGGGCAGTATTATAGTAGTTATATTCTTGTACATAGGAGCAGTATTATAGTAGTTATATTCTTGTACATAGGAGCAGTATTATAGTAGTTATATTCTTGTACATAGGAGCAGTATTATAGTAGTTATATTATTGTACATAGGGGGCAGTATTATAGTAGCTATATTCTTGTACATAGGAGCAGTATTATAGTAGTTATATTCTTGTACATAGGAGTAGTATTATAGTAGATATATTCTTATACATAGAGGGCAGTATTATAATAGTTATATTCCTGTACATAGTGGCAGTATTATAGTAGCTATATTCTTGTACATAGGAGCGGTATTATAGTAGTTATATTCTTGTACATGGGAGTAGTACTATAGTAGTTATATTCTTATACATAGAGGGCAGTATTATAATAGTTATATTCTTGTACATAGTGGCAGTATTATAGTAGCTATATTCTTGTACATAGGAGCAGTATTATAGTAGTTATATTCTTGTACATAGGGGGCAGTATTATAGTAGCTATATTCTTGTACATAGGAGCAGTATTATAGTAGTTATATTCTTGTACATAGGGGCAGTATTATAGTAGTTATATTCTTGTACATAGGGGCAGTATTATAGTAGTTATATTCTTGTACACAAGAGCAGTATTATAGTAGTTATATTCTTGTACACAAGAGCAGTATTATAGTAGTTATATTCTTGTACATAGGAGCAGTATTATAGTAGTTATATTCTTGTACATAGGAGCAGTATTATAGTAGTTATATTCTTGTACATAGGAGCAGTATTATAGTAGTTATATTCTTGTACATAGTAGCAGTATTATAGTAGTTATATTCTTGTACATAGGGGGCAGTATTATAGTAGTTATATTCTTGTACATAGGGGGCAGTATTATAGTAGTTATATTCTTGTACATAGGAGCAGTATTATAGTAGTTATAGTCTTATACATAGGGGCAGTATTATAGTAGTTATATTCTTGTACATAGGGGCAGTATTATAGTAGTTATATTCTTGTACATAGGGGCAGTATTATAGTAGTTATATTCTTGTACATAGGGGCAGTATTATAGTAGTTATATTCTTGTACATAGGAGCAGTATTATAGTAGTTATATTCTTGTACATAGGAGCAGTATTATAGTAGTTATATTCTAGTACATAGGAGCAGTATTATAGTAGTTATATTCTTGTACATAGGAGCAGTATTATAGTAGTTATATTCTTGTACATAGGGGCAGTATTATAGTAGTTATATTCTTGTACATAGGGGCAGTATTATAGTAGTTATATTCTTGTACATAGGGGCAGTATTATAGTAGTTATATTCTTGTACATAGGAGCAGTATTATAGTAGTTATATTCTTGTACATAGGGGGCAGTATTATAGTAGTTATATTCTTCTACATAGGGGGCAGTATTATAGTAGTTATATTCTTATACATAGGGGGCAGTATTATAGTAGTTATATTCTTCTACATAGGAGCAGTATTATATTAGTTATATTCTTGTACATAGGGGCAGTATTATAGTAGTTATATTCTTGTACATAGGGGCAGTATTATAGTAGTTATATTCTTGTACATAGGAGCAGTATTATAGTAGTTATATTCTTGTACATAGGAGCAGTATTATAGTAGTTATATTCTTGTACATAGGGGCAGTATTATAGTAGTTATATTCTTGTACATAGGGGCAGTATTATAGTAGTTATATTCTTGTACATAGGAGCAGTATTATAGTAGTTATATTCTTGTACATAGGGGGCAGTATTATAGTAGTTATATTCTTCTACATAGGGGGCAGTATTATAGTAGTTATATTCTTGTACATAGGGGGCAGTATTATAGTAGTTATATTCTTCTACATAGGTGCAGTATTATATTAGTTATATTCTTGTACATAGGGGCAGTATTATAGTAGTTATATTCTTGTACATAGGGGCAGTATTATAGTAGTTATATTCTTGTACATAGGGGCAGTATTATAGTAGTTATATTCTTGTACATAGGGGCAGTATTATAGTAGTTATATTCTTGTACATAGGGGCAGTATTATAGTAGTTATATTCTTGTACACAAGAGCAGTATTATAGTAGTTATATTCTTGTACACAAGAGCAGTATTATAGTAGTTATATTCTTGTACATAGGAGCAGTATTATAGTAGTTATATTCTTGTACATAGGAGCAGTATTATAGTGGTTATATTCTTGTACATAGGAGCAGTATTATAGTAGTTATATTCTTGTACATAGGAGCAGTATTATAGTAGTTATATTCTTGTACATAGGGGGCAGTATTATAGTAGTTATATTCTTGTACATAGGGGGCAGTATTATAGTAGTTATATTCTTGTACATAGGGGGCAGTATTATAGTAGTTATATTCTTGTACATAGGAGCAGTATTATAGTAGTTATAGTCTTATACATAGGGGCAGTATTATAGTAGTTATATTCTTGTACATAGGGGCAGTATTATAGTAGTTATATTCTTGTACATAGGGGCAGTATTATAGTAGTTATATTCTTGTACATAGGGGCAGTATTATAGTAGTTATATTCTTGTACATAGGAGCAGTATTATAGTAGTTATATTCTTGTACATAGGAGCAGTATTATAGTAGTTATATTCTAGTACATAGGAGCAGTATTATAGTATTTATATTCTTGTACATAGGAGCAGTATTATAGTAGTTATATTTTTGTACATAGGGGCAGTATTATAGTAGTTATATTCTTGTACATAGGGGCAGTATTATAGTAGTTATATTCTTGTACATAGGAGCAGTATTATAGTAGTTATATTCTTTTATATAGGAGCAGTATTATAGTAGTTATATTCTTGTACATAGGAGCAGTATTATAGTAGTTATATTCTTGTACATAGGAGCAGTATTATAGTAGTTATATTCTTGTACATAGGGCCAGTATTATAGTAGTTATATTCTTCTACATAGGGGGCAGTATTATAGTAGTTATATTCTTGTACATAGGGGGCAGTATTATAGTAGTTATATTCTTGTACATAGGAGCAGTATTATAGTAGTTATATTCTTGTACATAGGGGGCAGTATTATAGTAGTTATATTCTTGTACATAGGGGGCAGTATTATAGTAGTTATATTCTTCTACATAGGAGCAGTATTATATTAGTTATATTCTTGTACATAGGGGCAGTATTATAGTAGTTATATTCTTGTACATAGGGGCAGTATTATAGTAGTTATATTCTTGTACATAGGTTGCAGTATTATAGTAGTTATATTCTTGTACATAGGGGCAGTATTATAGTAGTTATATTCTTGTACATAGGAGCAGTATTATAGTAGTTATATTCTTGTACATAGGAGCAGTATTATAGTAGTTATATTCTTGTACATAGGAGCAGTATTATAGTAGTTATATTCTTGTACATAGGGGCAGTATTATAGTAGTTATATTATTGTACTTAATATTCTTGCATACTGAACTGTTTTTGGTTTATGTAATGTTTATGTTTTCTATAATTACTCTTTGTAGATGTGTGCCAAATTAAAAAAATCTAATGAATAAAACATGGTGAAATCAATAATGACATGTCCTTTTGTCTATCAGGCTGCTTTCTCCCAGCAGTCAGACTGTTGGTCAGTACACTTGGTCAAACACTATGATTGAAGGGTAGTGTGAGGGCAATATGTCTCTGTGATAATTAAAGCACATTTTCCTCTATTTCTTACAGACAATATTAATCAAGTTTTTAAACAAACTTTCTGTAGGTGGTGATGTTCTTGAAAATTCTATGGAAAAATGGTTCTTTTAAGGGCACAACATTATGGTTTGGGCAATATTTTTTAAACAAGGTGAGCAAATATTACTTATATACAAAGACCTACAGATAATAATCAGCAATTACTGTGAATAACTAGGCGTGTGTATGATCGGCCAGGATGATAAAGAACGGTTTGTTTTATAGTAAATACGAGCTTATTGATTTTCTTCATTAATCTTCTTTTGATTAATTTGCTATCTGAAGATTGAAACTTTTCGGGTTGTGATATGGTGTTTGCTTCTAAACATCATCTGCTCCTTCCCAGCCGCTGGGCCTCCTCGTCCCTGGCACTGAGAGCTGCTGTTTTTGCCTCTGGATACAAAATACTGATCAAACAATAAACTGGAAATAAACATGAAGAGCAGACGGGGATCCTCCCTGACACAACTTCAAAAGCTGAAGGTGTCAGTAAATGTTTACATTCCTGTACATGTTCTGGGGAAGGTCCGTGCAGAATCCTTTCACCATGCTGTATGTGGCAGGGTGGTGCGTGGAATATTTGCCAAATATCCAGTGATCTAGACATGTGAGAGGCAAATCAGCTTCGTAAAAAGAAGCAAAAAAATCACATTGCTAGTGATGAGCGAGTGTATTCGTTACTGTTCACACTGATAGTACGGTATTCGGGTTAATTATGTGAGTATTTGTGTACTCGCCTCGCTATATTCGGCTGTCCCGCTCTGCAGTTTTGGAGCCTCCTTTGCAGCCACTAAACATGTTGGGCTTCTTAACCAATCACAGTAATGCCGCAGACATCTTGGTTGTGGCATTACTGTGATTGGCTGGCCGCCCAGCGTCATAGGGTCTATTTAAGCCCTGCCACCGCCATATTGTGCGCATTGTGTCCGGAGCCTGCGTTCTATAAGCATAGGGAGAGATCGCTGAGCTGCTAGGGAGTGTTTAGGCCTCTTGATCAAACAAAAGCCCTTGTAAGGGCTACCTGCAGTGTATACTAGTTCTGCGTTTAAAGTAGCCGCTCACTAGCTCCATAATACCACCAAAAAATAGCTCTTTTCAGAGCTGAAGACTCACAACAAAGTCAGAGTACAGGGAGGGAGAGATTGCGGGCAGCATGGTGGCTCAGTGGTTAGCGCTGCAGCCTTGCAGCGCTGGGGTCCTGGGTTTAAATCCCACCAAGGACAACATCTGCAAGGAGTTTGTATGGGTTTCCTCCGGGTTCTCCAGTTTCCTTCCACACTCTAAAGACATACTGATAGGGAATGTAGATTGTGAGCCCTGATGGGGACAGTGATGGTAATGTCTGTAAAATTGTCTGAATTGTAAAGTGCTGCGGAATATGTTGGCGCTATATAAATAAAAAGATTATTATTATTGTGTATTAGCTAGGGAGAGGATAAAGTATTCTTCCAGCATCCATCTTAAAACAGCTCTTGTCGGAGGCAAAGCAATATTTCTCCAGCAGACACAGAAGTAGCATTTTGTGCTGCCTTTTATTTTTTAGCACCGGTCTATTTTCCCTGCTGTTTTGGCGGTCAGAGCCTGACTTCTGTTCATATTAGTCCACTTAAAAAATCATTGAGTGTCCTACACAAAGCAGTAGTCCAAACATTTCCTACTGCCTGCTACATAGCATGCACCAGGCCATTTTACCCACTATTTTGGCTGTGACTGTGACAGCTAGCTTGGCTTGTGCCATCAACATCTGAAAATCTGTCAACAAAACCCAAAATGCCAAAAAAGCCTGTTGTTAAGAGACGTGGACGTGGTGTTGTCAGTGGTGCGAGAGAAGGCACTCAGTCTGTGTCAGGTCAGAAGAAGCTTGATGCATCCACTATGTTCCTGGAAAAATTTCCCGGTCTGGAGTGTAAACATATGTGGAAGCCAGAAAAGAGAGAGCAGATTCTGTCTTGGATAGCAGACAAGGCCTCTACACATTTGTCAAGCAGCAACAAATCTTCCACAACCACACAGTCTACTGTGGATAGACAGAAGGCTGGCCCATCCAATCCTGAAGCTGGTTCCCTTCCTCCAGCCATTATCAGTCACAAGAGACATATGATCCAAGCTTGGCCACTCCGATGATCTGTTTGGTATGTATCCTTTGGTTGGCTCTGGCCTATCACCGTGCAGCATTGAAGAGGGACAAGAGGAGGTGGCGTGCATTGATGCTCAAGTATTTGAGGACCTACGGCCAGAAGAAAGTCACTTGGCGGAACGTCATTTACTCTCTCCAGAGGTGGAAGCTGATGATGATGAGACACAGTTGCCATCAGGTCAGCCTACAATGTCAACTGGGAAGGAGGATGAGATGGAAGACGAGGTGGTCGATGATGAGTTCACTGATCCGACCTGGACCGTTGGCATGCATAGCCATGACAGCAACACAGAGGAAGATGGATATGTAGCACCAACACAGGCACCAAGGGGTCATGGTTTGCTCAGAGTGAGAACTGGGTCAACTGTTCCCAAGAGCACCCCCTGTGCGCCAATTCAGGGCAAGGGGGCGTTCAGCTGCTGTGTGGAATTTTTTTTCTGAAAGTCCTTCAGAGAAAAACATTGTAGTCTGTAGCATCTGCCATACCAAGTTGAGCAGAGGCCAGGGCAAAAGCAACCTAAGCACCACCAGTATGCAAAACCACATGGCAGCGAAGCACCCCAGTAGGTGGGCGGAACACCAGGGTACCAAAACTGCTTCTGCGGGTCAAACCCATGCCATGTCGCCTGAACTATGTCCTTCAGAATCTGCTGTTCAGGAAGCAGTCGCTCATACCTCCTGCCCACAAGCTGCGGTTGCTCACACACAACAAACATCAACCACATCCACTTCCTTGTCCCAGCAAAGCGTCCAATTGTCCATGCCTGAGAGCTTGGAAAGAAAGCATAGATACCCAGCCATGCACCCACAGGCACAAATACTAAACTCACAGATTGCCAAATTGCTAGCTGTGGAGATGTTGCCGTTTAGGCTTGTGGGAACACAGTCTTTCCGTGATCTCTTGGCTGAGGCTGCCCCATGATACAGTGTTCCCAGCCGCCACTATTTTACCTGGTGTGCCGTCCCTGCATTACACAAGCACGTGTTAAACAATGTGAACCGTGCTCTCACCAACACCATAACCGGGAAGGTCCACCTAACACCAGACACCTGGACAAGTTGTTCTGGACAGGGACGATACATTTCTGTTATGGCACACTGGGTGAACCTGGTGGAGAGTGGGACAAAGGCGCAAACTGGAACATCACACATCCCACCCACGCTAAGAATAGTGGGCCCAACTTCTGTCACGGTTTCCGCCTCTTCATATTCCACTTCCTCTCTCCCCTCCTCCTGCTGCTCATCCTCTGCTGAATTACCCTCCCCATCACTGCCAAGCTGGGACCTGTGCAGCAGCAACACGCTCTGCTGAAGCTGATCTGTTTAGGTCAGAAAGCACACACTGCAGTAGAGCTGTGGCAAGCTTTAATACAACAGACCTATAAGTGGCTCTCCCCACTGCATCTCCAACCCGGTCTGGTCGTCTGCAATAATGGGCGTAACCTGATGGCGGCTTTAAAAGTCGGCAAGCTGGTACACGTGCCATGCATGGCTCACGTGCTGAACCTAGTTGTTCAGAAATTTCTGAAAACTTACCATGACTTGCCATACCTACTTGAGAAGGTGCACCAAATTAGCGCCCATTTCCGCCATTCCTCTACCGCTTTTGCTGCTCTTACAGTGCTGCAAAAGCACTTGGATTTGCCAAGTCACCGACTCATTTGCGACCTGCCCACGCGGTGTAACTCAATCTATCATATGTTGGTGAGGATTAGTGAATAGCAGAGGGCAGTAGCTGAATACCAGCTTCAGCATGCCCGTCAGACTGAGAGTCAGCCACCACACATAACTGTCGAGTGGGTGTGGATCGCTGACATTTGTGAGGTTCTTGAGAACTTTGAGTATTGCACCAATTTCATGAGCGGTGATCAGGCTATTATCAGCGTAACCATCCCGCTGCTGTGTCTCTTGAAACAATCATTGCATAATCTCAAAGAGGAAGCTTTGAGTGCCCAGCATGTTGGTATGGAGCCAGATTTCCCAATGGGTGAAATCTACCCAGCCCAGCCAATGTTCTGAGGCAACAATGGGTGATGAGGAGGATGAAGAGGGAGAAGACTTGTTTTTCTGTGCTACCCAGGGGACTCGTAATGCTACAGAGGGGACACCCAACCCAAGCTTCATGTATGTCCAGGCTGGAAGGGCTGGAGAGGAGGACGAGGAGGTGGAGGAGGAGGCGAGTCAGCGTGAGGAGAGGATGGGTACTTTTTCTACTGTTGGGGACACAGAACATTTGCCTTTTTGCAGCTTGGCCCACATGGCACAGTTCATGTGTAAGTGTCTGTGGCAAGACCCTCTAGTGATACACATTTTATCCAACAACCTATACTGGTTGGCCACCTTTCTCGATCCGTGGTACAAGGAGAAATTTCCTTCTCTCCTTTTGGAGTCACCAAAGAGTTTTACAATGGAATCGTTCAAGAGGGCCGTTGTAGATCAGTTGCTGAAAACATCACCCTCAGACAATGCTGGTGGCAGAGGTACCGGCTCTTTTCAACACCAAGGAATAATGTGGAGAGACACGAACACCAGCTCCAACAGAGGTGGGGGAAAAATGTCCACAAATTGGGCAATTTTCAATAAACCAGCACAACAGCAAGGGCTATCTGTGCCTGTAACAATGCCAAGGAGGGATAAGTTGCAGAACATGGTCAAGGGGTAGTTAAGTGACCATACGTGCATTCTTTCTGACGCTTCAGCTCCCTTTAATTATTGGGTGTCTAAGCTAAACACTTGGCCCACCTCTCATTATATGCCTTGGAGGTGCTGGCCTGCCCAGCTGCTAGTGTGGTGTCAGAGCGTGTTTTCAGTTCCGTTGGGGCAATCATCACTGATAGGCGCACACGCCTCACCACGGAAAATGGAGACAGACTTACTCTGATTAAATTCAACAAGGACTGGATATCTCCACAGTTTGTAATCCCTCCAGATGACAGCAATCCAACCTAAATTCACCAAAAATGCAGATTCATGCTACTGCTGTTAACGTCACCCCCTTCCCATAAAAACCCGTTTCCTTCCTTCGTCAACCATGACTCAGCCCATAGGGCTAATTTTTACAAACCCTATGCACATTGTGCAGTAGACAAATCTGGAATGTACAGTGGTCCTACCAAACTAGTATTTGTCATTGGAGGCCCTTGTCACCGGTTGTGCCACATTGTGACTGAGATAGGGGATACATATTCAATATAAATTTACACTGACTGTTGATGACCGACTGATGGCCCTCTGAAAACTTGAATTGAGGGCCACAACTACTACAGTACTCCATCGTAGATAATGTTTGACAAGGGAGGCCCTTGTCATGGAATCTCCCTGCACCTATGACACAGCCTCCAGGAGTAATTTTTAGAAATATGATGCACATTCTGCACTGGACCAAGTAGTACAGTATCAAGAAGTCTTCTTTTCCTATATAATCTGGGGAATATTGACAATCAAAATCTCTGAGCCATTTAGAGAAACTTCTCCAACCCATTCTGGAGGGGGGCACCATATATCCTTTGTCCATTGACTTGCACAAGTGATATATTTGAGCTCGTCATCCAGTTGACTAGTGCAGCTTTATTTTTCCGGTTCACAGAGTTCAGCCATACCTGAGGATCGCAGGCCGCACTCACTGCTACCTTCTAGTACTCCATGTCTCTTGGCCTTTTTCTCTGTAGTCTCTGCCCTTAAATAAGTTAAATAATAGAGTGAGGGCCCTACAATATGAATAAGCGAGGGTGAGGGCACTCTCAAATGTACACAAGAGGCACCTCCAAAATCTCTAGAGTAGGGCACTTCAAAATGTATGTTACAGGGCCACACGAGGGCTCTCACAAAGCTCAGCTTTCCTGCCTCCTGCAGGCCCTCTGAACATTGGAATTTAGAGCAGCAGTATCACATGGTGGAGGAGGAGGAGGAGGAGAAGGGTCAAGCCCAACGCTACAGTGGGCACATTGTAAACTGCTATGGAATATGTATTCCACTATCTGAGTGTCAATGATGGAGGGACCGCCCAAATGTCTAAGTAACAGCTGTCCCTCCAAAACACATTACAGAGCCACCTGAAGCTGTCCCTCCAAAACGCATGTTACAGAGCCACCTGAGGCCTCTCAGGTCAAAGATCAACATACCTACTAGTACGTTCTAGCTGTGCTTGTAAAGTGCTGGGGAATAGCGAACTAAAAATGAGGTATGACAGAGGGACCTGCAAAATGTATGTCAGGGCCCTCCCAATTGTAAAAGGCGAAAAAAGCCACAACAGTATGTGTGAACAAAGGCTAAAAGGGATATTTTTTGGGTTTCTCTGGTTTATTTAGCTTATATACAAGTGATTGTGGAGGAAAAACTGTTTCTTACCCTTTTTGGCCGGTTAAATGCAATTTAGGTAAGGTTTGGTAGTTGTTCTTGTGTGTCTGTAAAAGTGGCGCAATACTGTGACAAACTTATTCCCAGAAACCATATGTGAGTCAGAAATGCATGCAGGCCCATTCTCCAGGCTCTTCCCATTCTGTTTCATCACTTTCCCATCCATTTCAGCCTTTTCCTCAGGCCCCCCAGACCCCTTTGTAGGGTCCAGCAGAAAATTACTCACATGTCCCACTGACTTACATTGTACTCGCTATTCGGAACGAATACGCGATTATTACAAAGTACTCGTTACGAGTATAGCGATTACGAATATCACGGTACTCATCACTGCACATTGTCTAAATGAGGTGATCACACTCACTTTTTAGAAAAATCTGATTGCTAAAATTGACTGAGATGAAGAATGGGTTGGTGTGACCTGTTGAGGATCTGCTACACTCCTAATTTGTGCCCAGACTTGATTTATTTTTTTTTGAAAAAAATCTGATTACTAATTCTGGTTGAGATAAAGAATGTCATGGTTTGATCTATCAAGCTGCTTCTATGCAATTCATAGTTATCTTATTTTATTTTTCTAAAAATCTGATTACTAATGCTAGCTGAAACAGAAAATGTCATGGTTTAATCTATCAAACTGGTCCTACACTCCTTGTAGATACCCTATTTTATTTTTAGAAAAATCTGATTACTAATGCTAGCTGAGATAGAGAATGGCATGGTTTGATCTATCAAGCTGCTTCTATGCTTCTTGTAGATACCATATTTTATTTTTTACAAAAATCTGATCACTGCTGGCTAAGGCTGGGTTTACACGTGCTGACTGTGGCCATCAAACAGGCAAGCCGGTCGGTGGTCGTTTAATGACCTGTTTAGACACACCATTAGTACAATCATTCTGTGTACATAAAATATCATCGCTATAGGAAGCACAGGGTGATGAGCAGCTTCAAATGATAATTTTTAAGCCTGCTTAAAAATCATTGCACCTAATTAGTGAGTGTTTTGCTCATTCTTTGGGTTTTTCCTGTCCTGCTTAGACGGGCAGATAGTTGTGAATGAGCCGAAGAATGCTCACTCCCTGATTATTGGCCTAATAAAACGAGCTTTAAAGGCTGATAACCTGTTGATCAGTGGGGGTCCGAGTACTGGGACCCACACCTATCCGCAAAACGAGGAACTCGATTGCTCATGCTTGACCACTGCTCCATTCATGACCTGTAAGACTGCTGCTCTTTTTTTCAAGCAACCCCATAGAGAGTGAATGAAGCAGGAGTTGGCTGTCCAACCTGCTGCTCCATTTTGTAATGGGGCTAAAAGTTCCCTGCACTGCTGATCGGTGCTGGTCTCGGCAGTTGAACACCAATTGATCAGCAGGTTATCAACTCTGGATAAGTGATAATTTGTTTTCACTGGACAACCTCTTTAGGATAGAAAATGGCATATAATGAATTTAGGGATGAGTGGACCAGTAGAAGTTCAGGTTCTGGTACATGACCCAAACTTTATTCCAAAGTTCGGTTACCAGACCTGTAGCTGAACTTGAACAAGAACACCATGGGGACCCAAACTTTTGAGCTTGAGAATCTGTCTTTCTCTCTCTCCAACGGACTTCCCTGGAACTCTGAACTTTACACCGGACTTCCGAGAGAAGTCCGTGTTTGGCGTTTAGCACCGGACATAAACTTTTAAGTTCGGGTTCGATCATCTCTACTAATGATGTCTTAAGCTGCTCCTACATTACTGGTAGGTACCCTATATTATTTCAAGAAAAATCTGATTACCAATGCTATGTGACATAGAGAATGATAAGCTATAACTTATCAATATGCTCCTATACACCTGATAAGTCCCCTTAATTTAATTCTATAAAAATCTGATTACTAATGCTGGGTGAGATGGAGAATGGCAGAGTACATAAGTTCCTTCTCCCTTCCTATACTGTCAACACAGGGACAATCCAACTTTGAGACTGGTTTCTAAGAACACACTGCATGAGGGTATGTTCACACTGAGTCTTTTTGATGATTGAACCTACAAGTTTTTGAGAAGTTTTGCTTTTTTGAGGAGGATTTGGAGAGTTTCCGCTCAATTTCTGCTGCAAAATCTCAAAAAAACCTCAATGTGAACATAACAACATAACGTAACTGCTCACTTAAAATCAGAGTTCTTATCTCAGCAACCTGTCTACAGTATGCTTAGTTTAGGATTGAATCAACAATACTCTGTGGCCACAAATTAAATATTAATCAGATTTTTGCGAAAATGTATTTTTGCCAAGGACTCTTTAAGAAGAAATTTCTACCTTTACTGAATTGCTGATTCAATTCTGAAACCCATAGTCTACATTGGGTAACCCCATTTTTCCTAGATAATTTGGTGATTCTTACAGTCTATAATGATTGGATTCTTTCCATGAGCTGGAAATATCTTGGAAACACTCTGTGATTTCTCTCCGACTGTAATACTGAGAGTCCAAAAATTTATCACAAAGTCACTGCACTGGGTTCTCCTGAAGATTTCACCCTTTGCATTGCACCAATCCTGCATCCAACAGGTTTGTTGACGATGCTCTTTGGATTTATGGTCATAAAGAGGTCCCGACTCAGGATCATTTTATGTGGACAAGTGTCGAGAGAGCTCTGGTGGACTCAATGTGGTCATGCCTTACCGGAATGCTGTAAAATATGGTGGAGGGGTAAAGGTATTGGGCTGTTTTTCAGTAGTTGAGCGAATCTCCCGAAATTCTATTTGGGCACATTTGCTCAATTCAGGGGGAAAATTCCATTTGCATCAATCAGATCTTTTAACTTCTGTTTTCCATTTCTTGTCTTCTACTTCTATCTTCCTTCTGACTGGGTCTTCCATTCGCTGAATCCCATGTTGTCACATGGAGCATGATACACATCATTGAGAAATGTCGAACCCCACCTGACGCCGCTGAGCTTAATGAAGGGAAAACCTAGCCAAAAAAAGTTATGAGATAGAAGAGTCGATTTAAGGATCTGCCGCAGTGGGACAGTTACCGCGGAGGCCTGGGAAGAGTGGAGTACAAGATTGTTTTTTTGCTTTTTTTTACCTACTCTGGATTTTCCAAAGCGAATAAAAACAATATTGGATTGTGGTGAATCACATTTGTAAAATTTGAGGCAAATTCTCTCATTTGATTAGATTCGTTCATCACTTGTGTTGGCATATATCTGTGACCTAGTCTCCCGGTACTTACCTGCTCACAACCTCCGATCCTCACAAGATCTTCTTCTCTACTCCCCCCTTATCTCCTCCTCCCACAATCGCATACAAGATTTCTCCCGTGCATCCCCCCTACTCTGGAACTCTCTACCCCAACATATCAGACTCTCGCCTACCGTGGAAACCTTCTAAAGGAACCTGAAGACCCACCTCTTCCGACAAGCCTACAACCTGCAGTAACCACCGCTCCACCATACCGCTGCACAACCAGTTCTACCCTCACCTACTGTATCCTCACCCATCCCCTGTAGATTGTGAGCCCTTGTGGGCAGGGTCCTGTCTCCTTTGTACCAGTCGCCCACTAGTTTTTGTTCAAATTTTTGTACTTGTCTGCTATGTATACCCCTTTTAAACATGTAAAGCGCTATGGAATTAATGGCGCTATAGTAATAAATAATAATAATAACTTTCTTCCAGTTAAGCCTAATTTTGAGGAAACAGTTTGAGGGAGTTCCTTTCCTTTTTTACATAACTATGCCACAATGAGAAAGTGAGCTCCGCTAGGACTTGGGGTGATGAGTTTAGTGTGGAGGACCACAACTTCATCCAAAACTTTTGGGCTAAATTAATTAATTCAATTATTTATTTTTGAGCCTGAACTTCTCGCTGAAACATCAGTGCCTGACCTAACAAATGCTCTTCTAGTGCTAAGTTCCTACAAACACTTCTAAAATCTTACGGAAAGTCTTCCCAAAATAGTGGAAGGTGTTCTAGCCCATAAAACGGCCCAACTTCATATACTCACTCTTGCCTTTGGAATGGGATGTTCAACAAGGTCATGTAGGTGTGATGGTCACGTGTGTACATACTTTTGGCCATACAATGTATTCTCCCCTTAAAGCCAAAATATGGCCAAGGCTACATAACAAGTGTACTCTATGTTCTTACCTCCCTTCGTCAGGTGCGCACAGGACAATTACGTTTCGGAGTTGTGTTTTGATGCAGCTGTGACAATTTTTAGCCTCTTGTTAAGAAGACAATTACACACGGGGCCATTAGCTCCATCTAATTGACATTTTGAAGTTGTTAGCAGAAATTGACATTTTCTTTTAAATGAAATAATTGATTTGCAGAATATTGGAGGCACTCAGGCATTAACCAAACACATCGACTGCGACAAGACAAGCATAAAATCACCAACCGATAAAGGGATTTGGCCCAGAAAAGCAGTTTGGGTAATGGTTGGACACCTGTTTTATTTTATACTGGAAATTACATTTGCATCTCTCTGTTAAGAAAAACATTTCATAAACAATTATATCAGCCGTCATATCCTGCCGCAAAGCAAACCATTTTATTCAGCTCTTTCTGATACAGGGAAAGCTCGGTAATATTCTGTATGGAGAACGTTACTCCTCTGCCCTATTGTGAACCAATATAATAGTGGTGCACTTATTGTCCACCCAGTGTATTAATAGGCTCCATTATCTATAATGTACTTGTGATGCTAGTCACTACTCACAGACTAGGCGTAAGGCAGAGTGGTCAAGGGTTCCAAGGACAAAAGCCAGGAAGATACGTCAAGGACAAAGGGATAAGACAAATGGATAGTCAGGGGCAAAGTCCAGGGTCTGGTAACTAAGGTCAGAATACGTCAAAGGCAAAAGGGGTTATACAAACGGGTAGTCAAAAGGCAAATTCAAGGTCCGGCAACAAAAGATCAGAATATCAGAATACAGAGCACAGAGTAAATACACCACTGAGCTGAAGCTACAATTGGCAATGACCTATCATTGCCAGCCAGATAAATAGCCTGGCAATTATCCGGAAAGGAAAAAAAACCTGAAGGAAACCCAAACAAAATACTTACAGCCCGACATGCCCCTGCTACCATAGGGGTGGTGAGCTGTCACTCACAGCATCCTTAGAACACAATGAGTGGCGGGATCGTGAAAGTATTGATCCTAAGTTACATCCTGTATTATACTCCAGAGCTGCACTCACTATTCTGCTGGTGCAGTCACTGTGTACATACATTACATTACTGATCCTGAGTTACATCCTGTATTATACTCCAGAGCTGCACTCACTATTCTGCTGGTGCAGTCACTGTGTACATACATTACATTACTGATCCTGAGTTACATCCTGTATTATACTCCAGAGCTGCACTCACTATTCTGCTGGTGCAGTCACTGTGTACATACTTTACATTACTGATCCTGTACTGATCCTGAGTTACATCCTGTATTATACTCCAGAGCTGCGCTCACTATTCTGCTGGTGCAGTCACTGTGTACATACTTTACATTACTGATCCTGAGTTGCCTCCTGTATTATACTCCAGAGCTGCACTCACTATTCTGCTGGTGCAGTCACTGTGTACATACATTACATTACTGATCCTGAGTTACATCCTGTATTATACTCCAGAGCTGCACTCACTATTCTGCTGGTGCAGTCACTGTGTACATACTTTACATTACTGATCCTGTACTGATCCTGAGTTACATCCTGTATTATACTCCAGAGCTGCGCTCACTATTCTGCTGGTGCAGTCACTGTGTACATACTTTACATTACTGATCCTGAGTTGCCTCCTGTATTATACTCCAGAGCTGCACTCACTATTGTGATGTTGCTGTTCTCTGCCATGTTTTCTGGATTATAAGGAGTTAAGTGTATCTGACAGGCTGTTTTACAAACCCCCCATCTGAGGAGCTGAGAGCGCAGACCGTCTCTCACAAAGAATTATTTACCAATTGTGAAAGGTCTGGGCCGATCAGCGATCAGCGTTAGTGCGAGCGGAGTCAGTTGCCAAGGTGACACGTCCTTATAAATATAACACATCACCTAATGCGCTTTTTAACATAGTATTTTATGACTTTTAAATCAGATACATTAGCAAATCTGCGAGGTAATTTTCGCTGAAAGGCCATTTTGTATAACTGTTCTTTTATGTTCCTTTCCTGCAGGTATTTGAGCTAAACGCCTCGTGTGACATTCTGCGCCCGTTACGCTCCTGACGTTCGGGAGAACACACATCGTCAGCACGCTACAACATTCCAATATTTGTGTGTCGTTCCCGGCCAGTAAATATGTCTGTTTATCGCAACGAAAAGCTCATTGCCTCGAACTACTGGTTATAAGGTGTTATATAAAATCACAAGTTATTAAAGCGGAACCCTTCTCACATGTCTTATTGCTTTTCTTAGAACTTCTTCGACTGTCCTCTGTTATTCCTTCTGGAAATGCCTCAAGAAATGAAATAGTTATTTTCATCTTCTAAAATAGGTAAAATTGCAAAACTTATTTTATTGCTATTTAATTCTTTTCAAAAAAGTTTGTTGTCAAAAAAGGAGAGATTTTTTAATTCTAGTTTATTGCTTTTTGTCTAAGGTACCTGCCACCTCTGCAGTCTATCAGCAGTGGCTGGTTTCCTCGGGAAAGAGCACAGCATTTGCAAATTCTTTGTTATATAACTTGTAAGCGCTGCTCTGAAGCTGATCGGTTCACTGGATCCGGCCAGCAGGATAACCATAAGGCAGGGGAGCGGTGCACTGGGTCTGGCCAGCAGGATAGCCATAAGGCAGGGGAGTGGTGCAATGGGTCCGGCCAGCTGGATAACCATAAGGCAGGGGAGTGGTGCAATGGGTTCGGCCAGCAGGATAGCCATAAGGCAGGGGAGCAGTGCACTGGATCTGGCCAGCAGGATAGCCATAAGGCAGGGTAGCGGTGCACTGGGTCCAGCCAGCAGGATAGCCATAAGCCTGGGGAGCTGTGCACTGGGTCCGGCCAGCAGGATAGCCATAAGGCAGGGGAGTGGTGCAATGGGTCCGGCCAGCAGGATAGCCATAAGGCAGGGAAGCGGTGCACTGGATCTGGCCAGCAGAATAGCCATAAGGCAGGGGAGCGGTGCACTGGTTCCGGCCAGCAGGATAACTATAAGGCAGGGGAGCGGTGCAGTGGGTCTGGCCAGCAGGATAGCCATAAGGCAAGGGAGCGGTGCACTAGATCCGGCCAGCAGGATAGCCATAAGGCAGGGGAACGGTGCACTGGGTCCGGCCAGCAGGATAGCCATAAGGCAGGGGAGCGTGCACTGGATCCAGCCAGCAGGATAACCATAATGCAGGTGAGCGGTGCATTGGATCCGGCCAGCAGGATAGCCATAAGGCAGGGGAGCGGTGCACTGGGTCCGGCCAGCTTCTGTGTCCCTAGGTTCCTCCAAACCTTCCAAGGCAAAACTGCCACTGCTTACTAGCATTTGAGAGTGCACAGTTTGGACCAGAGGTTCATTCATGCTTTTAGTCCAAACTGTCAATCATGAGGAGCGTACCGTTACCCCGGAAGCAGGATAGCCATCAGGCAGAGGAGCGGTGCACTCCTGATAATAGAAGATGTGACTGCTTTAATCATAAAGCAGAGCAGACCCATTGTAGCCAACACCCTGAGGAGCATCTGTACAGAACATCTGTGGTGTAGACTCTCGGAGGGAATATGGGTGGCATTCTGGTAAAATCTTATACATTGTATGAAGACATCTGTGGCTGACACTTTTGAAAACTTCTTTGCTGGCAAACTAGAGAGGATGTGTGGCTGAACTCTGTGGCTGCAACTTTAGAGCATCTGTGGCTGGCACTCTAGGGAGCATCTGTGACTGATATTCTGGGAGCATCTGTCGTTGGCACTCTGGTGGGCATCTCTGGCGCAGTCTAGAGAATATCTGTGGCTGCTACAGCAGGGAGCATCTATGTCTAACATTCCTGGGAGAATCTGTTGCTAGCACTCTAGAGGGCATCCATGTCTGACACTTTGGAGAGCATCTGTGTCTGACACTTAGTGAAGACTCTGTGGCTGGCACTTCAAGGAGCATCATTGATTGCCACTCCAGAGAACATCAGTGGCTGCCACTCCTGGGATCATTGGTGGCTGGCACACCAGGGAACATCAATGGCTGGCATTCTAGGGAACATCGGTGGCTGGCACTCCAGAAGGCATCGGTGGCTGGCACTCCATGGAGCATCAGTGGCTGGAACTCCAGAAGGCATCGGTGGCTGGCACTTCTGGAAGCATTGGTGGCGTACACTCCAGGGAACATCGGTGACTGGCACTTTTGGGAACGTCGGTGGCTGGCACTCCAGGGAACATTAATGGCTGGCACTCCATGAGGCATCGGTGGCTGCACTCCATGGAGCATCAGTGGCTGGCACACTCTTGGGAGCATCGGTGGCTGTCACTCCATAGAGCATAAATGGCTAGCATTCTAGGGAACATTGGTAGCTGACACTCCTGGGAGCATTGGTGGCTAGCACTCCAGGGAACATCGGTGGATGACACTCTTGGGAGCATTGGTGGCTGTCACTCCATAGAGCATCGGTAGCTAGCATTCAAGCGAACATTGGTGGCTGGCACTCCTGGGAGCTTTGGGGCTAGCACTCCAGGGAACATCGGTGGATGACACTCTTGGGAGCATTGGTGGCTGACACTCCAGGGAGCATCTGTGGCTGGCACTCTTGGGAGCATCTGTGGCTGGTACTCCTGGGAACATTGGTGGCTGGCACTGCATGGAACATCAGTGGTTGGCACTCCAGGGAGCATCGGTGGCTGGCACACCAGGGAGCATCTGTGGCTGGCACTCCTGGGAGCATCAGTGTCTGGCACTCCCGGGAACATCGGTGGCTGGAACTCTTGGGAACATTGGAGGCTGGCACTCCTGCGGTCATCTGTGGCTGGCATTCCAGGAAGCATGGGTGGCTGACACTCCTGACAGCATCAGTGGCTGGCACTCCAGGGAACATCATTGGCTGGCACTCCAGGGAACATCAATGGCTGGCACTCCAGGATGCATCGGTGGCTGCACTCCTGTAAATATCAGTGGCTGGCACTCCAGGGAACATCGGTGGATGACATTCCAGGGAGCATCTGTGGCTGGAACACCTGGGAACATTGGTGGCTGGCACTCTAGGGAACATCAGTGGCTGGCACTCCAGGGAGCATCGGTGGCTGGCACTCCAGGGAGCATCGGTGGCTGGCACTCCTGGGAACATCGGTGGCTGGCACTCCTGGGAACATTGGTGGCTGGCACTCTAGGGAACATCAGTGGCTGGCACTCCAGGGAGCATCTGTGGCTGGAACACCTGGGAACATTGGTGGCTGGCACTCTAGGGAACATCAGTGGCTGGCACTCCAGGGAGCATCGGTGGCTGACACTCCTGACAGCATCAGTGGCTGGCACTCCAGGGAACATCATTGGCTGACACTCCAGGGAACATCGGTGGCTGGCACTCCAGGGAACATAGTGGCTGACACTCACGGGAGCATAGGTGGCTAGCACTCTTGGGAGCATCAGTGGCTGGCACTCCAGGGAACATCAATGGCTGGCACTCCAGGAGGCATCGGTGGCTGCACTCCATGGAGCATCAGTGGCTGGCACACTCTTGGGAGCATCGGTGATTGTTACTCCAGGGAACATCAGTGGCTGGCACTCCAGGAAGCATAGTTGACTGACACTCCAGGGAGCATCGGTGGCTGACACTCCTGGAAGCATCAGTGGCTGGCACTCCTGGGAGCATCGATGGCTGGCACTCCTGGGAGCATCGGTGGTTGGCACTCCTGGGAGCATCAGTGGCTGGCACTCCTGGGAGCATTGATGGCTGGCACTCTTGGGAGCGTCAGTGGCTGGCACTCCCGGGAGCATCAGTGGCTGGCACTCCAGGGAACATCAGTGGCTGGCTGGCATTCTAGGAAGCATTGGTGGCTGGCACTCCTGACAGCATCGGTGGCTGGCACTCCAGGGAACATCAGTGGCTTGCACTCCAGGGAACATCGGTGGCTGGCACTCCAGGGAACATCGGTGGCTGGCACTCCAGGAGGCATCTTTGATTGGCACTCAGGGGAGTGCTGGCATCCTGGGGTGCATAATTTGGGAAGCATCTGTAGCAGACACTTAGTGAAGCAAATATGGCTGGTATATCAGGGGGATCTGTAGCTGCCACTTCAGAGGGCTCCTGTAGCTGTTAATCTAGGGGGCATCTGTGGCTGGCATTCTAGGGGGGCATTTGTGGTTGTCACTCTAGAGAATAAATGTGACTGGCCTTCTTGGGAACATCCGTGGATGGGAGCGTATGGGCCTCTCCTCGTTGGCAGGTAATCTGCAGGGCACCTGAAAAGTTTGCGCAGCACACTATACAATAGTACCACACTATTTCTATTCTAGCTGTGCAGAAAACTCACCCGTGACATCTTTCCGGTGGTCCCATCAATGTGATAAAACAGTCCACACATCCTATATGGCTGATGTTACAATACAGTAAAAATATCCCAATTACTTAATTTGCTGAAAGTATTGAAATTAAAACCCCACATATTTTTTTTCTAACTTCTAGATGATTTTATACTTTATTTTAATGACACCCTAATTTATTTTTTAGATCATTTTTTGGTCCTATAAAGGGGAGGTAATTAATAATGTAGTTCAATAATTCACAGCATCCACCCCCAAAAAAAATTGTAATGCAAATTTCGCAAAATATTTTTAATTCAAAATGTATTTGCTTTAAAAAAAAAATTCCTTTTTCCATTTTGGATGCAGCCGGCCTCATTCATCCGACCTGCTGATTCACCACCAGTTCGGTATTTGGCGGCACCTTTTATTGGGACGAGCTTGAACTGGCTCTTCCACCTGAGGCAGCAGCTCCATGGTGGCGCCTCACAGACTTCAGACACTTTTCCTTCATACCTTTCCTACTATTTAACATATCATCTCCTGCATATCTTTCACTAGACCCAGGAGAAGCTCCGCAGCAGCTCAGATCACAGGCTGCTCTGTTCCTACGTCAGGCGGGTTTCCATGTTCATCCTGGCCTGGAGGCGCTGCGAAAGAAATGACTTGTCATCGCTTTTTATTGCTCAAGTTTGATATCTTATACGGGGAAACTGAGCCGAGAAAAAAATGTTTCCTTGTATATCGAAGACGTTACGGTGTTTACAGAAATATAATAAAATGAAACTTTAAAAAATAATATTTCAAATTATTAATGTGTCCGACTCCTTATCTATATGAAAATACTGGCATTAGCGGCTTAACTAAATTCAGAACTTTGTAAAAAGAAAAATAGATGTTTAGTAACTTTTTGCCGCAATGTATAAGTTTTGGATCTACAGTCCAAGTCTTTTTCTAATTATGTTATGTTAAAATAATTGGTTTATGCAGCCATTTTCTGAGTTCCTTGACTTCTTTGATTGACTACTGAGTTTCATGACTTTTTTATTTTTCCATTGATGGAGCTGTGTGAGGGATTGTTTTTTGCATCATGAGCTGATGTTTTTATTGGTACCATTCTGGGGTACATACAAAGTTTTGATCGCTTTTTATTGCCTTTTGGGGGGGGAGGTGCTTTGACCAAATAACAGCAATTTTTGGCATTTTGTTTTCTTTTTTCTCTTTTGTTAATTCGTTTTTTTACTTTCATAGTTTTGACTTTTACTGTTGCGGCAATACTAAAGATGTTTATTTTTTTTTATTTCTTAAGATAGAAATGAAAAGTTAGGCTATGTTCGCACGTTGTGTTTTTTGCTGCTTTTTTTTTTTTGCTGCGTTTTTTTAATGCACATTTAAAGCTGCGTTTTACAGTACCGTCAAAAGCTATTAGATTTCAGAAATCTCATGCACGCACATTGTTTTTTTTTTTCCTGACTGAATTGGAAAACTGCAGCATGTCAATGAGTAAGAGCAAAAACGCAGGTATCAGGTTTCGCTGTGTTTTTGGTGCAGGAAACTGAGGAACAGCAGGCGCTAAACTATATCAGCATGAAAAATGCAGCAAAAAACACAGAAAAATGCAGCAAAACCTGCTTTTTTTAAGCAGAGCAGGTTTTGCCTGCAAAGAAAAACGCAGCAAAAACGCAACGTGTGAACGTAGCCTTATTCAAGCTTTTTATAATTTTTTTTTTTATTTAAGTAAAATTATTATTTTTTTCACTGTTATTGCACTACTACGATATAAAGGAAAAATAATGATCTCCTGTGAAGCTCAGCCTGTTGCTGGGCTTCACGGGAGTACAACCATGGTGGCGATACGGGCTACTCAAATGCCATGGCAGTTATTCGGCTCCTCACGACCGGATTGCATTGAAGGGGTGGTGGGCCAGGGGTGCCGTGACTTTTGCATGATTTGATTTCTGCATTTAAATCAGGGCACTCAATATAAGAAAGGGGCTCTCTAAACTGAATGTAAGTCCAATAGTCTGGCACTGGTGGGACACCGGATAAGTGAATCCACTCATGATTTTTTTTTTATTGGACAGACTTATGGCATGAGATTCGCTGTCAGTGCCTTCAAAGCCTCTGTGACGGCATGCTGACACGTCGCCAGTAGTACAGGTGCTGACCATGACTAAGAGCGCGAGCAGAAAACCGCAGGGATGTCGGGTTTATGTGAGGTGTCATCAGCAGAGCTTCTTCTTCTTCTTTGATGATGAGAAAGCAAAATATGAGTCATCCCTGACAAAGTGAAAAAAAAATAATCTCTATTGACTTAAAGATTTTATTTAGTTTGGATAAAGTCTATGAATAAAGTAAATCTGAGCAGCTGGAGATCTTAGTGTAAACATTTATTTTTCCAACAGTGCCTCCGCAGGAGAAGTGAAGAATTGCAGTTCATTTATTAAATGCTCAGTGGTAGTCCTCCAGGGTCGAGAACTATGTTTAGCACTGTTTCTATGTAGTCCTGGTCCTGACAAAGTCACAATTTTACAGAAATGCAAGTATATATTAACATGTATTATGGGCTGGCATATTGCCTGTGTTGGATGTACAGCTGCACAAAGACCTTGAGGGCCCAGAACCATTGAGATATCTGTCACTAGGAAAGGTTAATGCTTCATGGGCATCTTTAAGTCTTGATTAAAGGGGTTGTCCCATAAACATCATATGTCATCCCTGGGGCTCCAACCATTAGTGTCCTCACCGGTCACGAGAACTCAAAGTCCTTTGTATAAATGAAATGTAAATGAGCAGGGGCAGAGACACTGATTCCAATGATGTATCACTTAGTTTACTGGGTACAGTAGTTATGATCCAATCCCTGTTTTCTTTGCTGCAGATCTAGCAGAGCTCGGAATGCTGAGCCCTGTATAACCCCGCCCACTCCACTGATTGGCCGCTTTCTGTGTATACTGTACATACGCAGTAAGCTGACAATCAGTAAAGGGGGAGGGGTTGGACCAGGTGGCAGGAGACACCTAGTCCTGTAGTGATAATCTCTTGTTGATAAAACACAAATTTTATTGAAACAGCAAAACACAGCCTAGTAAGTGACATATTACTGGAATCAGGGTCTCTGCCCCTATATCACACTGCTCTCAGATTACATAGCAAAAAAATCTGGTGACGGATTCCCTTTAAGAAGAAAAACAAGCTGAATGCCCTTTCTCTAGGGGTACCATTCAGGATGTCTACCAATATTCTACCAGACTAAAAGTATTCTAGATTACCAGATTATCAAAAATTATGGCTCACAGAAATCTTTGGAAAATCCCTGTATGATAAATTTGATGTTGACTTACAGCTTTATAGCTACTTCCTGACACTTTTTAGATCAAATAAAAAGAAAAGGAGTAATAAAATCAATTTGAAAGAATATTGACCCGGATTATTAGACAGTCATAGTATATAAAACGTAACTGTCAGCATGTAAATCCTCCGTAAAGACCGCCACAAATAAAGTGTTAATAATAAAGTCTATTACTATCGTCATAATCCCAGTTTTCGACCTCTAAATCGAAGTCCTGACTCCTTTTAGGGACAAATATCAAATTAAAATTCATTAATCTATAATAATTAAAGAAAACAAAAAAATCATCAGAAAATAGTGAAACGCCTTAATTTCGTAAATCCGGCCGTATAATAAACTGGCAGGAATTACCAATTAAATATAGCCACCAACTTTTAATTTTCTATCACAGTCCTCATCCTCGTCAGCGGATAAGCTGCTCTTAATCTCCCAATTAACCAGCGGTAGACAATAGGGAAATTGTCAATTTTCACCCACGAGAAAACCTGTCTGTCCAGGAAACGTCACTCATTGTCACCTATCGAATTTAATCTGGTACCGACCGGGGCTACCGTTTCCTACCTTCTATCCTAATCCCCCCCATACTACTGTATAGATATAGGAAGTCGACAAAAATGTCACCATGTAACACTAGATAGATGCATCTACAGACCGGGGCTGCATCCTATTACATCTCCAAGTCTCCGGCCATCTTGTTTTTTTGTCTTCAGCCGTCTGTCGTTAGGTATTTAAGCTCCATATTTTCGTCTGTCACTCATGAAAGGCTCTGTCAACCAAAGCTTACGAGACGGCTTGCCAAAAAATATCCATAAGAGGGCCACAATGACAATATTATATTATATTTGTGCCGGCCGGATAATCCCCAACGTTTGTTCCCTCAGCGGTCTGGTAATGCCAGGCTTAAGTTCCATATTTGGACTTTTTTTTAAGCAAGATTTTGCTGATACATGCTATCAGCGGGAGAGAAATGAAATCCAAGGGTTAGTTCTCTCGTTACAAGGAATCACCCTCCTCGAGAGGTTTATCCAAGAGGTGTTCCGTACTCAACGCTCTAATATCTACATTCCAACCATGGTCAATTATGGAAAAACCTTCTCGGTCATCTCATCCCTTCGCGAGTGTTTGTGGGTATTTTACACAAACAAGACTTTCTCGATGAACCTGAGGAAGAGCAGAAAATGTAATTTTTTCCGCATCTCGAATGATTATAGCGCAGATTAAAATGTAAAACCGGTTCCTTGCTGTGAAGAATATGGTTGATTTTTCCCGAGGTGCTTACCGTGTTGCAGGTTACTTACCGCTTGGAGAAATAATCTTCAGATTTCCTTTTCGGTAATCACTGTAATAAAAACTGTTTTCTATTACGGTGGATGGAAAAAGTCTATTAAAAAAGAGTCCAGGCGGCTGGGATTTTCTTAGGTTCTTAAAGAACTAAATTAATTGATTCCACCCCCCTCTGGATGTAAATGGACTGTTGTGCCTAATTTCGAGACGTACTAGAACTAGGATTGAATGTTTTTACCGGCTTTGGTTGGATTTACTGGGTCTAAATCCAATTTTTTGGATGCTAAAATAAACAATGAAACAACTTGCAAGTTTTTATTAATATTGTTCTCCTACTTTTTTGTATACACAGGTCCAATGCAAAATTCTTTGCAGGTTGATGAAGGTGCTCTGTGATTAACAACTACACACCATGTGTAATCTCATCCTCAATTTACGAGTTACATGTTTCCTTGTACTAACCTGAAGGTGTCATCCTTGTGTACATTACATGTTCCTGTGCTGCATTTTCTTCCAGAAAGTGTAGGTAGCACAGATTAAAGTGGATGGAAGTACAGGGCTGTGGCTCAAGCATTGAACGAAGGGAGTGGGAGATAAAGCACCTGTGGAGGGAACGCCCACTGAGCTCTGAACTTGCAGCTCCACAAGCATCAAGTCTTGAATGTATAACGCAAACTAGATAAAAGCCAACAACATAGTGTAAAAGTGATCCTAATTTTTTTTTTAATAGGCTCTGTATTTAGCTAAAACATTTTACTCCCGATCCTGCCATACACATCCGTGACTACCGGACCAGAACCATTGCAAACCTGCCCACCGGAATCCCCAGTGCTTCTTCTTTCCTGATTAGAAGGCCCAGTGCAACGTCATCAGTGCATCCCGCCACAATGATGATGTCAGGCCAGGTTTACCAATCAGAAAAGTTGCTAGACATTCCGGCAGATAGTAGGTGGTTTCAGAGGTGGACATATCATTGGAGCAACCTGTGCAGCCACACAGGGGCCCAATAGGTAAGGGACGGACACAGGCAAAAGAGAGCCCTTTTGCATGAACAATATTTGGGCTCTTTTCAGATTAATAGCTCATCATAATGCAAAATTCCACCACCCGCTTTGGAAAAAGAAGTTGGCCCCCTTACTTCTTGGGCCCTTGAGCAGCTGCACAGGTTGCACCAATGGTATGTCCACCCCTGGTAAGGGGGCCACTACCACCTTCAAAGCAGGTGGGATTGTGCATTATGATGAGCTATTGGACTACAAAATGCCCAATATACTGCTCTTGCATCGGGGTCCTATTTTGTCTGTGTCCACCAGTGGGTGGTTCGCAGGTCCCAGGATCTTGAGAATCAATTGGCTCATCCTTACTCACAAAATATAAAGGTATTGGTAAATATCTAAAATTTCTACCATTGTCCTGAGATTTGACGCTTTAATGGATGATTGTTCCAGAACCGTATGTGCAAGCTAGAGATGAGAAATTCAGCCCTGGTCTGGCAACCAGTCCGGTCATCCGTGACAGTCAGGCTTAACTTTGGAGCTCAACATCCTTGGCCCAGCATCTTGGGATCCTCTTCTAGTGCTTACTAGACCCCACATCAACATGATGGTGTGACGTATTTCAGTAAGCAGCCAGAGGTATCCAAGATGCCAGACACAGAAGTGAAGACCACCTTCCATGGAAGACAACACTGGATGCTGATCTTTAGTGCCTGCATAATGTTGCTCTAGATCAGTGTCCCCAATGTGGTGGCTCTCCAACTTTTGCGAAACTATAACCCTCAGCATGAATTTATAGTCAAGTGTCAGCCAATATTATTCTGGAATTTTTCCAGATTGGGATCATGAATGGGGCGGAGCTGCAGGACCCAAAGCCCATGGACAAGAATGGCGCTATTGGTGTCAGAAAGTATCAATGTGTTTCTAATCCCATACTATAGTTTATTCCAGACAATTTCCACTGAATGATTTCAGTTGTGCTATTGGGTAAATCCTTTCGGAATTTGTTAGGTTTCATACTTTAGAGAATTCTCAACATTTTTTCTTTTGCATTTTGGTGAATCTGAATTTGTTTTGTATTTTGTTCTCTTTAGCCGTAGTTACATTGTTTTCAGTCGCTTTGCTACATAGAAACAATTAGATGGGAGATAAGAAGTCGAATCAAAGAGAAAATCCCTATTGATTAAAGGCAGATCCCTCACAAGTTGTTGCTTCTTGTTCTTTCACTGCTCGGACTTGTCACATCGTTCAGCGCCCAGGCTTAAAGACTCTGTGTACAGGGGAAACTCAGGTTTCTTCGTGGTCTAGGATTGTCCCAGAAGGAACAACACAAAGCAACTCATTATGAGATCACAAACGAACGAATAGAAATTTCTCCTACTGCTAAACAAGACCGTCGCGTTGCGGAGAAAGTCAGCCTTCCGGCTCAGGATGATGTTCGATCTTACATTAAAGGGGACGATCCATCTTTGAGGCTTTTTCATTGCTTCAATTTGACTAAAATTAAAAAAAAATTAACCAAGTTTGTCTATAGTTTTTGATTAAAAATCTCACATGCAGATCTTCATGGTTACAGCCAACAATAATTCAGCCATCACGGCTGGGATTCACAGGAGTACCAAGATGGCAGACATAGTTGCCTTCAATGGGCAACTGCCTGCCACACCACCCCATTGGCACTCCGTGATTGAGTTGCAGGGGTGATAGGTCCCTGAAGATATGCTTCCACTTGTATCAGTGTGAATATAGCCTTGGATTTTCTCTGTTATTATTCAGGGTTCCCTCTTAGGTGGAGACGTTCCAAGACGTTTCTCTAGTAGTACATTTCCGAAGGAACATTTATTGACCTTCTCTTTAAACACTTTGCATTTTTTCACAGTCATCATGAGCACATGTTGGCCATAAAAACTTCATAGGAGAGAGATTTCCTTCCTTCACTGTTAACCAATTCCTCCATTCACGAAGATTTATGGGTTCCACAAGTCGCAAGATGTTGGGTATCCAGCATACAAAATACAGATGTCAGCTTTGGCTCATGTGGTTTGTAGAAGTTTACTTTTGCTTATTACAACAACAAAACATATTAAGAAAGTGTTTCAACAAACTTTTCATAAATCAGTAGCACAGGCGCTTGTAAGAAACTTATTTTTATCAGTGAAATATGTTTCTTAGTCCTGTTATGAGCCACGTTTTCTCCTTTCCCTGAACTCATCATACTCATCAATGTCCTACATGCTGCTGCTTCTGATCATCTGCTACGCAGGGACAGGAGAGCAGGAATCCCTCATGTCTCTGTGTGTGCAGTGTATGAGAGACATCATGGCAGCTAGTCTCTACCCAGCTGCTCAGAGACAACTGAAAACTAGTGATAGATCCTACAGAGGGGAAAACATGAGTAAAATGCAGGACACAAGTTATGTAATGTTTAAAGATCAAAGACCAAAGATCAAAGACAGCAATCAAATTCTAATCAAACAGTCCCATGACTGTGTCACCAAAGAAAGAGTTTGAGTTTCTGGAGAAGAATATCCAACTTAGGCTTGCTTCACACACATACAGTCGAAGTCTCCGGAAAAACAGTACAGCCCGATAGAGCCATTCTCTATTATGATGCCGACTGGGTCACTTTGGACAGTGTTTGGCCTCCTTCTCCTTCTTTTTCAAAAATGCACAAAAATGTAGCAGACAATGGTTTGGGTACATCTGCAAAAGACTCCACAGTCTCGTAATAGTGAATGGCTCCGTCTGGGCTCTTCTGGGGTTTCTGTCAAGACCCTGTTTATTGGAAATACCAATGCAGTGCTCAAGAGAACTATATGTATGAAACTAGACTTAGCAAGTCAAATAATGGCTAAATGGACTTGAAAAATGTCAACCAGTTTTTTTAAAGAACCACTCCCATCAAAGTTTTTATTCTCTTAATATTTTACAGTCATCATTTTATACAGCACTGTGTACTTACAATTGCTCATTTTGCTCTTCTACCCAGCTAATTCTTCTCTTTTCTATTAGGTCTATAACATCACGTGATTAAAAACAGACTAGTGGAATCCTATGTAGAAACAAGAAGTCTCTTTTTCCTGCATGAGTCATCATTGCAAAAGTCCCTGGCAGGCGGGAGGAGTGGAGCAGCTGGGTCAGGAGTTCAAGAGAGAGATGACTCATGCAGGGAAAATAGACTTCTTGTTTCTACATAGAGCAGAGAAAAGAGAACTATTTGGGTAGAAGGCCAAAACGAGCAATTGTAAGTGCATAGTGCCATATAATATGAAGACTGCAATATAGTAAAAGGATAAAAACTTTGATGGGAGAAGGAGTGTTTCTTTAAGCTAGAAATGCTTTCAGAGTTGTCACTGAACACAGGACCCCAGTGCTAATCATTGAGCCATTGAGCTGCCGTTGACGCTTTGGGACCCTAATGCAAAATTAGTAAAAGTGTCGCCATCTATCATCTGCTATTTTAATAACTTGTGTCTGCTTACATGGCAGAGGGGCAGAGGGCCATACCAGAGTGTGGGTACGATGGTTTCCTTTGCACCTTCAGGAGCTCCTGGTGCCAAGTTGTGTTGCCAAAGACAAAAAGGAGTAATTCCTCTGGAAATAGGCGGGTTCGGCATTTGTTCATGTCCCCTAGGGAAATAGAATGAACCAGGACTAGACTTTTCTTTCAAAGGGGCCCACGTAAAGATGTCAATGATATAAGGCTCATCTTCCTCTCTTCGTTGAAATAAAAACCCACGATCACGAGTAGATACAAGCGGTATCAGTTGGCCGAAGGATCAAATCGAAATAAAAAAAAAAGGTATCCAACCCTTCTGATTAAAAACTTCTTTATTCGATCAACAATTAGCCATAAAATCCATGAAAACATGGTGGACAGACAAACAACCAATGCGTCCTAGCCATGGCCATCGGTCAGCCGAAGGACCTTAGGTTGGTCGAAGGGGCAATGACGACTTTAGTAACAATCTGTGTTATTATTTATTTTCAAAAAAAGTTAAAAATATGAGAAGATATAAAACTTTAAAATTACAAATGAAATAAAAAAGCTAATAATAAAAGTAATATAAAAAAAATATATATATGATTAAAAAAATGGATACAGTTCCATCGCCTTCAATGAAATAATGTCAGCTACTTCACGGAGAACGATCTGTTGACAATGATTAAGAAGTTTTTCTATTGAAGAGCACAATTCTCCTGAAGAGTGAATCGCGTTCTTCTTATCTCATCCTTTCATGTTCTTCCTTCCCTGAAGACACAAGGTAACACACACAAGTGCCTGTCCCTCAACAGGGGCTCCGATGAGCAGCCGAGCAGAAAGACCTAATATCTCTTCATTCATAATCTGTCATTTGAAAATCATTAGGGACGATTGACTTCACATGTCTCAGATAATTAAAATAGTTATCTTTTCCTCTGGATTTTCAAAGCAAATAGCTCAGATTCTGAATCGAAGCGTTTATTGATGTCTCTCGGCGCATGGCGCGGCGTTGTCAGCTGTTAGATCACTGATGTGTATGGAGTAAGCCTGTCAGAGCCTTATTACTGTACGCAGCCAGGACACGGTTAATCACGGCTTTAAGGAGTTCATGGAGCGTGCAGTATACCTGAAGAAGAGAGGCCTTAAAGGGAAGGTTCATCACCTTATATTAATGAGAAGTCTCCAAGATATTAGACCATTTAGTGCTGCAACGAGCTTGGTGGGGAGAGGACAAATCTTTCAAGTGCCACATTTTGAAATTTTACTCACCCCATAAGAACCAGGGAGAGGTAATAACTTGTTTGGAATGCCTATATAAAGTGGGGATCTAAGATAAAAATAGGGGTCTGCTGTCCATATAAATGGTCAGGCTGATCTGGGATCTGACAAAATATGGGTTTATTTTGAGGGCTCTCTGGAAGGGTTTGACTCAAGATCAATACTTATCTATGAGTAGCGATCTTGGACCAACCTTTTTAGGGAGAGACTGGTATAAGGCTGTATTTTTTTACAGGGATCAACTCTGAGGTCTGCATTAATTTGGGTCTGGGAGCTTTGTAATCCAAGCAATAGGGTGCATGCGTGACCACCGCCCCACCTAAACTCCTCGACACTGCTTGTGCAATGAGGTGAACATGAGGCTTTGGACCTCTTTCGTAGTGATCTCAGTGGCTCCAGCAGTGGGGTCACCAATAATCATATATCGTGTTAATTGGTGATAGATCTTTTTTTGTGAAATAAAATTTAAAGTGACACTCCACCTCCAAAGTGCTTCCCGACATTCTGGAGATCTATGTGAGTATTCATATGGTGGCTTCTTCACCAAGGTTGCGTGTTTAGGTCTAGAGCATTAGTTTCCAAAAATACTATCCTGGAAATAATTCTCAGTTCTGGCTATCAGAAGGATGACCCGAGTGGGCATTTGCCTCTTTGAGATGTGTTGCTTTCAAGACCCTGCTCCTATTACTCTCTCTCATCATATGTCTGTGCCATATTAGCATGTCCTACTATTATGGTGCATTGATTGCTTGCAGCGGTTAATAGCGCACTCAGCACCCCAACGGAGCTCCTCAGGGTAAATGAATGGTTCCAAAAAGTTACCCCACCAGCTGTTAAAAAGATTTGCCGTAATATCAGAGGCCGACTCCAGTTCCTGTATTGTGGATTTGTACATTTTGGATCTGGTTTGGTATAAAAGAGGAGGTCATATTGACTCGCCCCCCAGGGCCGTGGGGTACTCGGCAGCCGGGCCTTACAGCTGCTTTTGGGGGTGATCACGGTGGCTGGCCCGGTCCGTGACCCAGGGCGGTCAGTGAAAAGGGGAACTTCTATTGTATGGGGTCGGGATGGCCTTCCTTCAGCTCAGGCTTCACATTCCGCCGGTTGACAAAGATGTCCCTGTTGAATTCGGGGCTGCGGATAAAGCCCCACCCAGCCTTTAAATTGAATTTTACGATGAGGCCTTCTTCACGGGGGCTGGGGAGGGCTGTCTACGCCTGGCATACTTGTGCCTTGGCGGCCTTATCACGGGCCTCCAGGCGCTCACTTCGCGCTTCCCGCGCGCGTCGCTCCCTCTCCAATTGCAGGAGCTCCCGCCGGCAGAATGCTTTCCTCTGCTGGGTGGCGGCCTCGGTCTCCAGGGAGAACCCCATCAGATTCCCCCCCCCGGTTGTCCCAGCATTACTACTCTCTGCCGGGGCAGGCAACCGGGGGCGCTGGTATTGGGAGGAGCGGGCACGGCTGCTGATCCTCGAAGCGGGCGGACCAGTCGAAGACCGGCGCGCCGTAGATCCACTCCGGCGGAGGTGGTGGGAGGGCTTCCAGTAACAGGCCCGCAGCTTCAGCGCCCGGGATCCGAGGTTCCGGAAGGCCACTGTATGAGGGACCCTCCGGTGCAGCGCTCAGAGGTGGGGGTTCCGAGAAGGCTCTTGGTGGGAGGCTCTCTGGTTCCGCGCCCGGGGGTAGGGGTTCCAGGCTGCACAATGGTTCCGGCCAGAGCGCAGCAGCATATGGCGGGGGCTGGGGCAGTAGGCCCAGGAGCAGGTCGGCGCTGGCAGCGCCCGGGACTGGGGATTCTCTCCTACCTGCTCCTGTGCTTCACACGGCCTCCTGGTCTTCTGCGAACTCCGCCGGGGCTGGTTTGCGGCTGCTGGTGTCTGGTTTCACCTTCCGGCGTGCTGCCAATTTTTCCAGCAGCTCGCTTTTCCATCGGGCAACAGCTGCCTTCTGGGCTCGCTCCACTTGCTGGCCCAACTCGAGGACCTCGCTCTCGAGGAACTCCACGTCCTCCGGGGACAACTTCTCTATATCCCCCTCCATGGTGAGGGGGGTGACTTGGTGCTGCGGCAGGCCAGAGGCAGAGGCTTGGCTTTTGCTCCCTTCCATCTTGGCTGCCGGGTGCGGTCTGGCTAGACGGGTTGAGACCACACTCTGTCTCCATTCCTTTTCTCCTCCTCCCCTCCTCTTTTGGGGGTGGTCCCATGGCGATTTGCTGTTGGTCACTCCATGTGACGGCCTTCCTGCCTTGACGGACACATCTATGCGGACAGTCACAGTTGCAAGGGGCAGGGTATGCTTTTGGCGCCATTCTTGGACCCGGCCCACGATGGGAGGTTCCATATTGTTGTCTTTGATCATGCACATAATGGCGCCCGTTCTTCTGGGGCGGGCGCCACATTCAATGTAGTAAAACAGACCTTAGGCACACAATACCCACTGATAACGGGCTGGTCACGCATCCTGTTCGTGACGCCAAGATCTGACTCGCCCCCAGGGCCGTGGGGTACTCGGCTGCTTTTGGGGGTGATCACGGTGGCTGGCCCGGTTCGTGATCCAGGGCGGTCAGTGAAAAGGGGAACTTCTATTGTATGGGGTTTTTGGGATTTTTCGTGACGCCACCTGTGGTGTCTGGTGAGGATCACCAGCGCTGCAACAGTCCTCTGAGGCAGACGATAAGGCAGCTTGAGATGGAACGGCTCCCCACAGGTGGAGCAGGCCTCAGGGCAGAGTAGATTAATGGAGGTGCGCTGGGCGTTGTAGTGTAGGGAGGGAGATGGCACCGGCGAAATAAAGGAGCGGAGGCAGTTCAGTGCAGTCATCCAAGATTTACTCACAGTTCTTAGACAGTCCACAGGTGCACTGTACTGGGGCAAGCCTCCCGCGTCGCACTGCGTTCACCGGGCAGGGATTCAGTCCTTCCTCAGGCAGTTCGGGTGCGCCTGGCAGAACCCCACTTTCTTATGTGCCTCTCTAGACCGACCTCACGCTGTGTCTTTACTCCCTCCTGCCCTGTGCTTCCCACTATGAATCCTGTTCGGGTGCTGCGAGGTCCCCCCTGTCCGTCGGAGTTGTACAGACCTGCTTGACCTTACTTGGATTGAAGTGGGGGTTTGGCTTCTGGCTATAGAAGTCAGAAGCCTCCGGTTTTTCCAGCTGAGGCCTGAAGCTGCACAACTGGGCCAGGGGCTGGTCCCCTTCTTGCGGCCTAGATCCTCCTGACACTTGGCATGTTCGGGGTGTACGGGTGCCGCCTGCACTCGCCGTACTCCCCTAGGATCCCTTCTGTAGAACGGAGCTTACTCCCTGCTCCCCTCCTGGGCCTCTGTCCTAAGCCCTTGTAGTGGAGCAGAGCTCCTACAGAGACTCTGCTCCCAGACTGTTCCTCTGAACTGTCCCTACTCCAACTCCACGCTTACTGTTAAGATGTCTACCTTTTATATATCTACTGTATGAGTGCTCCCATAAACTGCTTCCTCCACCCACACCCATTACTGGTTCCCCCTAACTGTGGGTTCCCCCTGTGACGCACAGTCCGGTGTAAGCCCTCTTAGTTTACCCTGGGTGTTGGGGGACTCGGAGTCGGGTCCTGTGAAGGAGAGATGGAATGCAGCCGTGGCCCGGACCCGACCCGTGCTCAGGGCCGTCACATTAAAAGGTGATGGTGTGGGCTCATCCGGGTTGAGTGGCTAATTAACGACTACGCCACCTGTGGTGCCTGGTGAAGGGCCACCAGCGCCGCCACAGTCCGCTGAGGCCTGATGTTATGGCGGTCAAAGTTATTACTACTCCCCACAGGCGGAGCAAGGCCTCAGGGCAGAGGGACAGGATGGAGGGGGTAGTAGTAGAGGAGAAATGGATGCCGCGTCCCGCAGTGTGGTGCAGAAATAACAGTCCGGAGGCCATAGGGGTGAACTTCCAAGGCTTTACTCACTTTAGAGATGGCAGAAGGAAGGCGACTCCCTGCTCCCAGCGGAGTCCTGCGGTCACCAGGGACGGGGGTCCGACAACCTCCGAGTAAGTCCAGCATTCAGTCATGACCCTACACCAGAGTGTTCCTGAACTACAGACCGAATCCTTTCCTGTCCGTGTTTGTGCGAATAGGCCGGGACTCCCTCTGAGCTCCTCTCAGAACAAGGGCATGGGTGGCAGCTCCGATCCGTCCGATACCTGGTGGGATCCTCAGGGCCTAACCGGGCTTCCCTGACCAGGATGTAGAGTAGCAAGGTCAGGTGTCAGGGGCCGGTAACCCTTTTTGCAGCCGGACTCCCTCTGACTTGATCAGCATAAAGAGGACAGGTGGCGTACACTGCTCCGTCTGCATCCTCCCTGGGATCCATTTGCTATGGAGCTACACTCTTGAGCTCCAGGCCTTCTTGATTATGGTCCTTGACCGGGCTGAGACATTCATTATCTGCAACCTGCCCCTTGACCCCAAGGCTAAGGTGCGAGGGCCGTGTCTCCGTCCTCTGCAGGCCCACACAGGATCCACGCTCAGGGAGGGAGATCACAATACCCAAAGACCAAACTACAAGGACAAGAACCAAGAGCCAAGATGGCAATCTATTAAATATGAAATTTGAAGTGTAACTAACTTGTAAGTCCTCCACCCTCACCCACTAACTGGTTCCCCTAACTCTTGGTTCCCCAGTCTCCCTGTAACCAGGAGGGCAGCACCTAGTGCATACTAGCCCCCTCTGGTGGAGAAATGTGGTGTTGGACGCAAAGGTTGGGTCACGACTATCACACTGTTGTTACCTCAGAGGAGGAACACTACAAGTGCAGCATCCCTGTGGCGGTCGAACCCTCAGGGGCGCCACATTCCCCCCTGGTAAAACACAGCACGTCCGCGGGCTGCAAAAGAAGTAACACCAAGGAAATTTTCTTTTTATAATAACAAGAACTATCTTCCCTTTATGGGAGGCACATTTTCTTAAACGTTGCATAACAGGGTATACAGTATAAAAGTACAAAAGTATACAATTATAAAAGTGCTAGCATTTTTCCAGAGACATTTGTGCAAACAGACAGATTAAAGTGCAAAGACGCAGAGTCAGTTCAGAAGTGCAAGGAACCTGTTCCAAACCCTCCATGTGGGCCCTGGGGTGGCTTCAGGGCATGAAGATCCCGAGTTGGACCTCCCAGAGCGCCACTCCGACAGGTTTTTCTCCTGATGTCATGAGGTAGAAGGAAAAGGCACGGTCTTTCATAAAACCAATATGGAGCACCTAAAAAGATGCAAACTATTTACAATAGAAGGAGTCTGTCTGCTGCAAGTCCGCAGGGACACATGTCTCTAGAAAATCAAAATAAACCTAATATAGCAAAGCAACCAATTCAACTTTTTAAACTTTAAGAGCAGCCGGGGGCTGCTCAGTCCATGTGTTCCCGCCGGGGAAAGGGCTCATTCCTCCCGACAGAGGCTAGCCGGTCCTCTACAGATGAGTGCGCGGGGGCCTCGCTCCTGGACACTTTATGGATATCCAGGGCGTACCAGCCTCGCATTCCATTGTGGCGGGTGTACGTGACCACATCGCCTACTGCGAGGCTCCGGCCAGGGTATCCCTTTTTGAGCTGGGGCTCAACGTCACGTCGATTAAAGAAGACGTCCCGCTCCAGCCCGGGACTCCTTATGAAGCCCCATCCTGCCTCACGGTGGAAGCGGACCACCTGCCCTTCTTCACGGGGGCTTTGGTTGGACACCTCCCTCTGGCGGGCCCTGGACATTGCAGCTTTGGCCCGCTCCTGAAACTGCTCACAGCGAAGCTCCCGTTCCTGCTGCTCCCGACTCAGCTGCTGAATTTGTTGGAGGCAGTACTCGCCCCTCCTCTGAGCTTCAGCTCGAGTCTCCTTGGGGAAGCCCATTAGGTTGACTCCCTGGTTATCCCAGGCCCACTCTTCTGCCGCCGGGCAGGTAGCTGTGGGGGCTGGAAGCGGGGTTAGGGGTTGCTGTTGCAGGCCCGAGTACGCGGACCATTCCGGGTTGGGGCCCGTGGACCCCCATGCAGATCCGGGTTCCTCTGGGACGGGAGATGAGAGACCACGGAGGTCTCCGGAGATGGCGGCGGTTTGGAGCTCTTCGGAGAAGACTTCCTCCCAGGATACCGCACCTGGGAACTGGCACTCGGACCACAGGTCCAGGAGGGGCTCGGCCGGCTCCGCGGCCGGGGGAAGGGCTTTAGACTCACCCGGTCGTAGGCCGCAGGCGCCCTCTAGGGACTCTTCTTCCTGGGCCGCCGCTCCTTGGGTAGAGGCCTCACTCCTTCGCCGCTGCTCTTCCCGCTTCCGCGCAGCCGCCTCCATGAACTCCCGGGCCAGGTTGCCCGGTCCGTAGCTGGGGACCGCAGGCGCTCGCAGATGGGGATGGGATCTGGCTCTGTCTCCACCGGCATCCATAGTCGCTGCTGGTCATGACGATGCTGGAACGCTCAAAAATGGCTGCACCTCTTCGTCTCCACCTCTCTTTTTGGGGCGGCTCCAGGGCAGAATGCTGACAGGCCCGCCTTCGTTCAGCCCATCCGGTTTGACGGGCATTACCCCGCGGACAGTCTCTGATGGAAGGGGCCGTCCACATTTTTGGCGCCATACGGGAGCCCAGCCCACGATGGGAGGTGTTCAAAGACAGTCTTTTCACAGTACTATGGCGCCTGTTCTTCTTGGGCGGGCGCCATTTTAAGTGTAAAAACGACAGTCTGTTTAGAAAGGCGCGGAGTACCCGGTAGCAATGGGCACTCTTCTCCGTTGCTGCGGGCATGAGATCCTGCCGACTACGCCAGGTTGTGACGCACAGTCCGGTGTAAGCCTTCTTAGTTTACCCTGGGTGTTGGGGGACTTGGAGTCGGGTCCTGTGAAGGAGAGATGGAATGCAGCCGTGGCCCGGACCCGACCCATGCTCAGGGCCGTCACATTAAAAGGAGATGGTGTGGGCTCATCCGGGTTGAGTGGATAATTAACGACTATGCCACCTGTGGTGCCTGGTGAAGGGCCACCAGCGCCGCCGCAGTCCGCTGAGGCCTGATGTTATGGCGGTCAAAGTTATTACTACTCCCCACAGGCAGAGCAAGGCCTCAGGGCAGAGGGACAGGATGGAGGGCGTAGTAGTAGAGGAGAAATGGATGCCGCGTCCCGCGGTGTGGCGCAGAAATAACAGTCCAGAGGCCATAGGGGTGAACTTCCAAGGCTTTACTCACTTTAGAGATGGCAGAAGGAAGGCGACTCCCTGCTCCCCGCGGAGTCCTGCGGTCACCAGGGACGGGGGTCCGACAACCTCCGAGTAAGTCCAGCATTCAGTCGGGACCCTACACCAGAGTGTTCCTGAACTACAGACCGAATCATTTCCTGTCCGTGTGTGTGCGAATAGGCCGGGACTCCCTCTGAGCTCCTCTCAGAACAAGGGCACGGGTGGCAGCTCCGCTCCGTCCGATACCTGATGGGATCCTCAGGGCCTAACCGGGCTTCCCTGACCAGGATGTAGAGTAGCAAGGTCAGGTGTCAGGGGCCGGTAACCCTTTTTGCAGCCGGACTCCCTCTGACTTGATCAGCATAAAGAGGACAGGTGGCGTACACTGCTCCGTCTGCATCCTCCCTGGGATCCATTTGCTATGGAGCTACACTCTTGAGCTCCAGGCCTTCTTGATTATGGTCCTTGACCGGGCTGAGACATTCATTATCTGCAACCTGCCCCTCGACCCCAAGGCTAAGGTGCGAGGGCCGTGTCTCCGTCCTCTGCAGGCCCACACAGGATCCATGCTCAGGGAGGGAGATCACAATACCCAAAGACCAAACTACAAGGACAAGAACCAAGAGCCAAGATGGCAATGTATTAAATATGAAATTTGAAGTGTAACTAACTTGTAAGTCCTCCACCCTCACCTACTAACTGGTTCCCCTAACTCTTGGTTCCCCAGTCTCCCTGTAACCAGGAGGGCAGCACCTAGTGCATACTAGCCCCCTCTGGTGGAGAAATGTGGTGTTGAATGCAAAGGTTGGGTCACGACTATCACACTGTTCTTACCTCAGGGGAGGAACACTACACTCCATTAGAGAAGTGCAGTATCCCTGTGGCGGTCGAACCCTCAGGGGCGCCACACCTCCACCCCAGCCAGGGTCAGAGCTCAGCAGAAAACGACATTGCGTCTTGCCCCTCCTGCTGGCCTGGGGTAGTGTAGTGTTGGATGTAAGTGCTGGGGTTCCGTGCAGCACTCCCTCCTTACCTGAGAGAAAGGGAAACACCACACCTCTGGGTGAGGTGCAGTACCTCTGTGGCGACCGAACCCTCAGGGGCGCCACAATTTGACAGATGGAGTGGAAGTCTGTGCCAGTCAGCGGAGTGAGATAGCCCCAGCAGAACGGTGCGAACCGCAGAGATAGAGATATCGGCCATTGCCAGATCTGCTGAAGAACTAGGGACACATCGTAGGTGACCACCATCATGAAGAGACTGATACTAGTTACTGCACTGTGGCTACGGTGCAGAGCCAGAGATCAACAAATAACCAGGGAAGTCAGACTAGGAAATGGTAATAGATAGTGATGAGCGAGCATACTCGCAAGTACTCGGTACTCGCCCGAGCATCTCAGTACTCGAGATGCTCGGAGCTCGCCGAGTACTTGTGAGATACTCGGGCGGATGCTCGGGTCCCCTCCCTGCATGTTTGGTGCTCTTTAGAGAGCCAATGAACATGCAGGGATTGCCTGCCACTCATTGTAATGCCGCAGCCATGGTGGTTGTGGCATTACAGTGATTGGCTGGCCGCACAGCGTCATCAGGTCTATATCAGACCTGGCGCCGCCATGCTCGTCACAGTAACTCCGGAATTAGGCAGAGTAGGGAGAGGTGCTGCTGCGTCAGGGAGAGATTTGCTTGTGTATTAGGTAGTGTAGGGAAAAAAAACGTACATTACACATATCCATCTCAACAAACAGTCCTTCTGAGGACTAATCCATCTGCAGAGATATCAGGCAGGCAGGGTATATAGGCAGGCAGGCAGGGTATATAGCAGACTGCAGTGCATATAGCACAAGAGGCTCCATTCCAATTCTGCCTCTGCTGCTGTTAGATATTTCTAGACAAAGGCCCAGGTCTCAGGGGCCAGGAATATTTTTTTTTTAATCCTCATCATTTGCTTAAAAAGCAATCCAGAGAACACTGTTTTTCTGCGCCATTTGCTTGTTGGCACTACAGTATACAGCCAGGTCCTTTCCATATTAGAGCGCTAGAAATCCAGCTATTTAAAACTGTGTTTTCTCCATCACATGGATCACATATATGTTGTCAGAAAATATTGCAATTTTTGGCCTCCATTCCAATTTTTTTTCACTGTGTCAGCAAAGTTATTGACACCGGTTTGCTGTTCAAACTAGTTACCTACAGGCCAGGTATTTACAACTCTGTTTTCTCACACGGATCACATATAAGTTCGCTCCAAACTCAGTCATTTGTAGTGAGCGTGGAAGATACTGTCCTCCATTTAAAATGGGCAAGGCACGGGGCAAGGGACGGGGAACTGGACGTGATGGTGATGGTGCATGCAGAGGCCGAGGACAAGGCCGTGGGCAAGCTGAAATTGTGCTACAACAAACACCCACATCTTCTCGCCCGACCTTCCTGTCCCAATTCCTAGGGGACCGCAGCACACCAATATTGAACCCAGAGCAGTGTCAAAAGGTTATTGGTTGGACAGCAGATAATGCTTCCAGTCACTTAGCCACCACCACCACCACCACCCTGTCTTCTACACGGTCAAGTCTCAGTAGCCGTGAGTCTGGACCATATATTCCTCACCCTGATCCTCCTTCCTCCCACCATGCCGAGTGCCCGGAGACAACTGATCCCACACTTGGACACTCTGAAGAGCTGTTCACTTTTCCATTTATAGATTCGGGCCTCTCCCCCGGTCCACTTGAAGCTGGGCAAGAGGAGATCGCATGTAGCGATGCCCAATTATTTGAGCAGCCACGGTCACACGAAGGCGACGGTGGGAAAGTGTCACAAGAGGTGGATGATGATGAGACACAATTGCCAGAAAGTCAGGAGGAGGACCAGGGTGCGGAAGTGGAAGACGAGGTGGTGGATGATATAGTAACTGACCCAACCTGGCAGGAGGACATGCAGAGCGAGGACAGCAGCACACAGGGGGAGGGAGGCAGAGCACCCCAACGGGCAGGAAGAAGCAGTGTGGTGGCCGCAGACAGAAGGCAGGCAACTGTTCCCCGTAACACCAACACAAAGGAAGTTGCAAGTACAACTGTTAGGTCTTCCTGAGTCTGGTTGTTTTTTAAAGACTCTGCCGATAACCCCAAAAAGGCCATTTGCACCACCTGCCAGGCCACCATCAGCAGGGGTGGCAAAATGACCAGCCTGACCACCACCAGCATGATCAGGCACATGGCAGCCAAGCACCCGACTTTGTGGGCCGAACCCCAGGGTCCAGGAACAGTGTCTGCGGGTGGCACCATTGCTTCTTCCACTTTTACGCTTGCAAGCCAATCCCCTGTCCATGGTGCCTGCGAAGATGCCTCCTGCCCTGCACCTGTTGTTGCACACTCTAAAGTAGCAGCATCAGGAAGCACGTCCATGTCCTTGTCCCAGGGCAGCGTTCAGTTGTATATACCCCAGTCCTTGGAACGCAAGCGCAAATACGCAGCCAACGCCCCACAGGCCACACTACTAAATTCTCACATTTCACGACTGCTTGCATTCGAAATGTTGCCTTGTAGGCTCGTGGAGACGGAAGCATTCCGCAACCTGATGGCGGCGGCCATCCCTCGGTACTCGGTCCCCAGCCGCCACTATATCTCCCGGTGTGCCGTCCCCGCATTACACAAGCACGTGTCCCAAAACATTAGCCGTGCCCTCAACAACGCAGTTACCGGGAAAGTCCACCTAACCACGGACACATGGACAAGTGCTTGTGGGCAGGGACGATACATCTCTTTGACGGCACACTGGGTTAACATAGTGGAAGCCGGGACCCAGTCGGACCTTGGAACAGAACACGTCCTCCCGACGCCAAGGATTGCGGGCCAATCAGGGTTGACCCCACGGTCTACAGCTCCTGCACCTCATCCGCCTCAGCCTCCTCCTCCTCTTCAGCCTCCATCTCCGAAATAACCACATCAGTCACAAGCTGTAAGCACTGCAGCACTGCCTCGGCCAAGCGGCAACAGGTTGTGCTGAAGCTAATATGCTTAGGTGACAAACCGCACAATGCTGAAGAGTTGTGGACAGCTCTGAAAGAGCAGGCAGATCTGTGGCTCACACCGCTGAACCTACAACCAGGCATGGTCGTATGTGACAATAGCCGGAACCTGGTGGTGGCTCTGAGGCGAGGCGAGCTCACACACGCCTGGCCCATGTGCTTAACCTTGTGGTTCAGCGGTTTCTCAAATCCTACCCGGAGCTGCCGGATCTGCTTGTTAAAGTACGCCGCCTGTGTGCCCATTTTAGAAAGTCACCTACAGCTTCCGCCGCCCTTGCCGTGTTTCAGCAGCGTTTGCAGCTTCCGGCTCACAGACTGGTGTGTGATGTCCCCACGCGTTGGAACTCTACACTGCAGATGTTGGGAAGGATTTGTGAGTAGAAGAGGGCAGTTGTTGAGTACCAGCATCAACAAGGCCATAAGTATTCAGTTCAGACTCCACACATAAGACCTCAGGAGTGGACATGGATGTCAGAAATATGTACCATCCTCCAAAACTTTGAGGACTCCACCAAGATGGTGAGTGGCGATGACACCTTTAAGAATAGTAAAGGCCACCTGATGGCCCTATAAAAATAGGCTTTGTGACTTTCAGAGTCCCTCCTTCATAAATGAAACACGATGTGTCTGATGATATCTCACACACCACAAGGCCAGATAAGGTTGTAAAATGTTAAAATGACATTTCCCAGTGATTGCATTCGTCACGGTTGAAAGCAATGCAAAAGTGAAAAAACACATCAAAAACTCTACCTGTGAACATAGCCCAAGGTGTGGAGGAGCATTTTTGTTTTTGTTTTTTTATTTTGCTTTATATACAAGTCATTACCCTGGAAAGGATGTTCCTTAACATATTTCCCAGGAAAATCCATTTTGGTTTCGTTTTGGTATGTTTCATTGTGAGTCCGTAAAAGTGGCGCAATACTCTGACAACGTTGTTGACAGCAGTGACCTGAGAGTCAGAAATGCTTCCAGGGGTCTTCCCCATGCTGTCCCCATGTCATTTGAGCACTGTTTCCATCGATTTGGGCAATTTGTAGGCCCTCTGCAGACTGCTGGGGGGAGCCGCCTGAAAAATGCTCGAGCTTCCCATAGACTTACACTGGGCTTGTTGCTCGGGTCGAGCACCCGAGTATTCCAATGTGCTGGACCTGAGCAACGAGTACCCGAGCATTTTAGTGCTCGCTCATCACTAGTAATAGACAATAAGGCTATGAGCAAAACCACAGTTTTTTTGAGGCAGTCAAATACGACGAGTTTTCTAGTGAAAACTGCTTCAAGAGATGCTTCTTCTTTGCAACACTTTGTAGAGAAAATTTTCATTTTCTCTGAGAAGTTTAGAAGAGTTTTTCAAGTGTTTTTGCAGATTTTTATTCCTGAACTGTTTTTTTTTCCAACCTTTTGATTGGACAGCACTAAGTTTGGAGCAGATTCCCTTTCGAGCCACTTTAAAAAAAAGTCAAATGAACTTTCTTTTTTTTCCTCGCCAGGAATTTTTTAAAATTTGAAGCAGAAAAACAAACTTTCATAATTCTGAACATATGACCGTCAAAAGTGGCCCGGACCTAGGTGCACCACATTTCGCTGTGGGGTGGAAGAAAATGTTCTGGATGTATCGTTCCTGTTCAAGTTCTTTAACGTTTCAAATTTTTTTGCCTACATATTGGAAGACCTGCAAATAAAATTTTAGCTGGTTTTAACATCTGGTGTTTGTCAATCTTTTGAGAACCTTCTGGTCATCAGAGTCTCACCACCCAATTTTCCCTCCCGTATTATCCTTACACTACATCATCACGGAGAGTTGAAGTCATCATCACAACTAGTCTAAGGGTCCGTTTACACTGTGCTCATTCACAATAATCATGCAGAGTAGATGGACCTTTAGTCAGGTAAGGACTATTTCATGCAATAACCGAGAACCCATATGTTGCTTGCAGGAGGCGCTCTGTTGTTAATCACTGCCCCCAAGGAGATAGCTGTAGATGGTCCAGAGGTAGGATGCAGCTGGTGCCTTGGAGCCCCAAAGATCCCTCCACTATTATAAATGGAACATGATTGATGGGGGGGCTAAGACTTTTGAGTTAATGATTGTCATGGTCTTCAAAAAATGTTTCCGAGCCGTTTCTGTGTAATTCCAGCTATGCCACATAATGATTGCTCCTTATTTTCCTTGGCAAGTGCCTAAAATAACTGTACAAACAAATCTATTCACGTCCTCATCAGTGAAGACCCCCCGAGGAGCGAGGCACCTGCACAGCACACATGCACATTTACATATTCAGATTACCCTGGAAAGCTATAAATGGTCCAGGCCTGGGGCCCAGTCACACCTGCCCACTATTCTGAATGCCATCCGAGGTGCCGTGTCGCACTAACACGCGCACCTATCGCCCCTGAGCACACTGAGATGTGACAAAAGTGCAATAAATACATTCTAAATCCTGAGAATGACAAGCGAGAGGTGAGAATTTACGGCCGTTGTAAAGGTATAAACCACCGAAGAGCGTCGAAGGAAACAATTTTTGAACTGTGACGATCACAGAGTCGAAACAATAAAATGCAACAAAAAAAAAAAAATTCACCATTTGAAATAAAATAATAATCCCTCATACTTAAAGTCCCCTACTCCAGTCGGCCGCCATTTTGCTGGATCCATATGAGCAAGAATAAAATATCATACTCGCCACTGCAGCTTCCGCCGGTCCTCCGTTCGCCCCCTAAGTCACCAGATTGGGGCTTCTTTTTGCTCTTTTCCGGTGATTAGATCTTGATACACGTTATGACATCATGATGTGTCACCCTGGCCTGGATGCCACAAGTGTAATTAAAGCTGTGTCTGAGAGCAAGGGGGAGGTTCTCTAGTCAGAGGAACATTAGCATGCAATGCCTCCTGTCTCAGGCCAGTAGGGGGAGCAGGCTGCCCCTATAAAAGCTGGTACTGGGGGCAGGGTTAGAGAGAACTTGATGACCTGTCTCAGGACTGAGACTTGTCCCAGAGCAGAGCAGGGACAGACAGTTGCACTGCACCTAAGAGGAAGTGTGGCAGGAGGAGAGCCACAAGCCAGAGACAAGAGGCGAAGCAAGCCTGTCTTGGCAGATAAGAGACTGACTTTACCAGACTTTGGTGTCTGAGGCTGGGAGGATTCCACATCCCCCAGCAGAGAACCAGTCCACAAGGGACTGTATATTCCTTGGCCTAAGAAGCCTGGAGGCCCTGCCACAACCGAAGGGACCAGTAAAGCCGTACAAGGCTGGGAGCAGAAAGGAACCCACGTCGCAGGCCATACAGGCGAGAATACACGGAAAGCTTGGAAACGTGGGCTGTTACCCTATAACGAGGAGATAGCCAGAAGGAGCGCAGAAAGCACGGTAGGCCTACACCCTCACCCTGACCAGGGCCAATTTCCCCGTTGCTCTCAGACATCCAGGTCCCCTCCTAGCTGGGACTGTTTATGGGTCAGTTTACCTGTTTCAGTAAAGACCCTGGACTGCAACCTATTGTCTGTGTGCTCCTTCGCGCCTCCAGCACTACCGGTACTGGGACTCTCACCACCATCACTCCCACCATCCACTACACTGCCCTGGGGCTGCACTCTTCCCGTGGGGAGTCACACCATCTCAGCTGCACACCTCATCAGCCCCAGCGGTCTGCCTTGCAGCGGCGGTACCTAATGACCGCAAATCCACGGGTGGCATAGTCGGACATTATCAATAGCACATAACGGACTACCACTGGCCTGACCACCCTGAGCCACGGAACCGGGTTGCCACTACTACTCCCACCGTTTCCCTAATTGCCCGGATCCGAGTGCCCCATGGCCCAGGGAGCGAGTCAATGACCATGTGGGGGGACATCATAATGTCATAATATGCGCTGAGGTCTAGTTGGCGCCCAAGAAGACCAGAGCCGGAGTGGGTGCCTTATGGAGGTAGCGGAGGACCAGTGGGGAGCTAGGGTGGCAGGGGCAGGTAGAGGGCGAGGGGAGTAAGATATTTTATTTTTTAACCCCTTCCTGGCCCAATCATTTATTACTCTTTTGGATTAGGAGACCTGATAGCAGAATATAATGATGGCTGGACCACATTTTGATTCGGGTCAAATAAATTGGATGTGAATCAAATTTCCTGTCCAATTTCAATCGAATCTGTCAAATTTGATCAGATTTGCTCATCTTTAATAAATATACCCATATGTTCTGTCTACTTCGTCATTACAACCTACCTGAAAAATACATTCAAAACTTTCATAGGACTCAAAACTGAACAATTTTGGACATTTTACATAAAAATATCAGAAATTAAACATTACGTTTTATGCAAAAAATGAACATTTATGCCAAAAATGCACATTTCTGGGAAGGCGTTAAAGGAAAGATGGTGGGTGAAAGATGAATGACTTGCCTTATATACAAGTTCAATGACAAGCCTCCAGTCATTTGGCGCTGGTATTATGGATACGGCCCACTCTGTCCTTGAAAAACCTTAAACTCTGAGGTTCCTCCATCCAGATGTATAATGATAGTTTTAAGGGGGTTGTTTCAAGCGGACCATTCTATTTTAATCTGATCAGGGCCAGGTCGGTTACTGGGACCTCTCACAATCAATGGGTACAGCCATTAGCTACAGCCACCAAAAGATAAAGAACTGTTTTTTGCAGCAGCTCCTCTCTAATAAAAGGGGTCCTGAATGGGGGGGAACCTTTCCCTAATTGGATGTATGGGCAAGAGTCGTCTTCATAGGACAAACCTTTTGCCATATTTTCTTCAAAAGCCGACCTACACTTGAAACCCAACCAGTTTTCTAGAGTCTTGTGTTTTCCAGCGCTCCACCTTCTCCATCTGATGTCATCTTGGGCAACGTTCACACTTGTGTTTGAGCTTCTGTTGCAAATTTTTTAAAATTTGATCAGTAAAATATAGACAAGTTGTTACGCACCTTTCATGGATCCGGACTTTCCGCCAATCACTCCGGGCCATTGAACTCTGTTGTGCTCCACGTCGGGCTTTGCAGATGGCCCAACGTGATCTCATGTGATCATCTGCCCAGGCCTATATAAGGCTTACCAAGACACACACCTGTGTCTTACTATTAAGATTTCTAAGCGCTCCAGAGTCCGGTGTGCATGCAGTACTCCAGGACCTCTGCTACCTGTTTACGGTCTCCTGTCCACCTGCATTCTCTGGGACCTCTGTTACCTGTATCCGGTCTCCTGTCCACCTGTGGTCTCTAGGACCTCTGCTACCTGTTCCTGGTCTCCTGTCCTCTTGTGGTCTCCAGGACCTCTGCTACCTGTTCCCAGTCACCTGTTTGCCTGCAGTCTCCAGGACATCTGCTACCTTTCTCGGTCTCCTGTCCGCCTGCGTTCTCCAGGAACTCTGATACTTGTTCCCGGTTTCCTGTCCTCTTGTGGTCTCCTGGACCTCTGCTACCTGTTCCTGGTCTCCTATCCACCTGTGTTCTTTAGAAACTCTTCTACCTGTACCCTGTCTCCTCTCTGCCTGCAGTTTCTAGTACCTCTGCTACCTGTTCTCAGTCTCCTGTCTACCTGGTGTCCCCAGGACCTCTGCTACCTATTTCTAGTCTCCTGTCTGCCTGCGTTCTCCAAGACATCAGCTTCCTGTTCCCGGTCTCCTGTCCGCCTGCGGTCTCCTGGACCTCTGCTACCTGTTCCCGGTCTCCTATCCACCTGCATTCTCTAGGACCCCTGCTTGTTTTTCCCAGTCTACTGTCTGCCTGTGTTTTCCAGGACCTCTGCTACCTGTTCCTGGTCTCCTATCTGCCTGTGTTCATTTGGACCTCTGCTACCTGCTCCTAGTCTCCGGGACCTCTGTGGCCTGTTCCCAGTCTCCTGTCCGCCTGTGTTCTCTTGGATCTCTGCTACCTATTCCTTGTCTCCTGTCTGCCTGCAATATCCAGGACCTCTGCTACTTGTTCCTGGTCTCCTGTCTGCCTGTGGTCTCCAGGACCTCTACTAACTGTTCTCGGTCTTCTGTCCACCCACAGCCCCCAAATACCACTGCTACCTGTTTCCCATGTGCCTCACCTGCCTGCTGCATTAACGCCTGTGGCTTGTGTGCCCACCTGCACCTTGTCCTTTGAGGATCCATCTCACCAGGTGAGCCTAACACACATGCAACTATAAAAATGTCAAAATGCCGGATGCCAACCAAGCCACAGCCCCAACCATATGTATGAGCGATGGGTCATAAATATTGAAAAACAATCATTAAAATGACCCACGAGGTTCTGGGAAAAAAACGTTCAAAAACGATTTCCACTCAAAATGCTAAACATGATTAATAAAAGGTAGTAATTCTGTTTCTCTTACATCCAAACATTTTTCATTTTTGATGTGCTTTCCATTTTGCAAAAATGGCATCAAAAAAGAGTTGCTATATTGGCTGCCATTTTTTATCCCCATTTTTAAAAAATACAAAAGTGACCCTCAGATTTAATATCAGTGTCTAAGAAAATCAAAGACAGAATCTACGAATGAGCGAATGGTCTCAAGCCAAATCAAATTTGTTTCGAATTAATTTTATAAAAAAAATTGGGAATTGGCAAAATTTTCTGCTATTCGCGTTGTGCCATTTTGCAGGATTCTGAGGGGCTGGAAAAGGGTTAAAAGATGTAAAAAAAAAAAAATTCTACTCTTCTTATTTGGGCTCTTACTTATCCCGTGGCGCAAACTCACTCCGTTCTGATCCGGCCGTCTCAACAAAACAGATATTTGGGGCTCAAATGTCCCAAATTTTGCCATGATCAACATTAACAGGGGCGGCCAAAGGGGAAAATAGATCCAATGTTTCTCATCTTCTCATCATGCAAAAAGCGCCTGCAGCTCAAGACACCCCCAATGGTTGAGTCCCACCCACACAACACTCCGGACACATCCCATTATAAGCGCGTCCCCTGCGAGGTGCACATGTCAGGACAATGGGCTGGATACTGATGTAAGATGAGCAGCAATGTACACGTAGATAGCGAAGAGCAAATGAAATTGCAAGAAGAAGGAAAATGACGGCGAGAGAATCTGAGACATTAATTAAAGCGACATATATACCGGGATCTGCTCCTACACTCAATTTAACAATAATAAAAAAAAAGATAATTGCTATTTTCTGGGGAAAACTATTCATTATTGGAAGAAAAAAATGAAATTAATATTTTATGGAAAAAAAATCCAAGTGTAAAGATATTGAGCAAAACAGTTATCAAAAATATTAATGCACATGAATGATAAGTACAGCCAGCCGGGGTGATGAGATGTGATATAGTGTATGTGAGGAGAACGCGTCTGTCTATCTATCTATCCCTTCTATCTATCTATCTACTATCTATCTATCTATCTATCTACCTATCTACCTACTTACCTATCTATCTATCTATCTATCTATCTATCTATCTATCTATCTATCTATCTATCTATCTACCTATCTACCTACCTACCTATCTATCTATCTATCTATCTATCCCTTCTATCTATCTATCTACTATCTATCTATCTATCTATCTACTATCTATCTATCTATCTATCTACCTATCTACCTATCTATCTATCTACTATCTATCTATCTATCTATCTATCTATCTATCTATCTATCTATCTATCTACCTATCTACCTATCTATCTATCTATCTATCTATCTATCTATCCATCTATCTATCCATCTATCTATCTATCTATCTATCATCTATCTATTACCATCTATCTATCTGTCCCTTCTATCTATCTATTATATATCTATCTATCTGTCCATCACAGGTCTCTGATTTCAATTCTTCTATACATCTATCTACCCACCCATCCATTCATCCATCTATCTATCCATCCTTCTATTCATCTATCCATCTATCTACCCATCCATCATTCTATCTATCTATTTATCTATCTATCTATCTATCTATATCTATCTATCTACAGTGGCATGTAAAAGTTTGGGCACCCCTGGTCAAAATTACTGTTATTGTGAATAGTTAAGCAAGTTGAAGATGAAATGATCTCTAAAAGACCTAAAGTTACAGATGACACATTTCCTTTGTATTTTAGGAAAATCCATAAATATATATTTTAATCTTTTACATTTTAAAAATTACAAAAATGAAAATGGGCGGATACAAAAGTTTGGGCACCCTTCATGGTTATTACCTAGTAGCGCCCCCTTTTGAAAGTATCACAGCTTGTAAACGCTTGTTGTAGCCAGACAAGAGTCTTTCAATTGCTTGAGGGATTTTCATCCATTCTTCCAGTTCTGTGAGATTCCTGGGGCGTCTTGCATGTTCTGCTATTTTGAGGTCTAGCCACAGATTTTCAATGATGTTCAGATCAGGGGACTGTGAGAGCCATTGTAAAGCCTTCAGCTTGCGCCTTTTGAGATTGTCTATTGTGAATTTTGACGTGTATTTAGGATCATTATCCATTTGTATAAGCCATCCTCTTTCTATCTTCAGCTTTTTTACAGATGGTGTTATGTTTACATCAAGAATTTTTTGAAATTTCATTGAACCCATTCTCCCCTCTACTCGTGAAATGTTCCCCATGCCATTGGCTGCAGGGCCGGTATTAGACAAAGTGGGGCCTTAGGCAAAAGTTTAAAGGGGGGCCCAAAATGCTCACATATTGTACCATCATACAGAAACATTTTGCTTGTGTTTACATGCGCTGAGTTCAGGCTGTTAAGCGAGCGTGATCGACAATATTCAAGTCATTCGACACTTGTTTCCCGGCCTCTTTACACTGCCTGAGGAAGAATGATGGTGACAGAATGATCACTAGTAGATCAATCTGTCCCCATGCAGTATCATGTTATCAGAAGCACATATGCAGTTTTCACCAGGCGATGTGCTGCCGAGAAAAATGATTTCTCCCGTGCAACCCCCCCTACTCTGGAACTCTCTACCCCAACACATCAGACTCTCGCTTACCGTGGAAACCTTCAAAAGGAACCTGAAGACCCACCTCTTCCGACAATCCTACAACCTGCAGTAACCCTTGCTCCACTATACCACTGCACAACCACCTCTGTTACGGATCCAGGTGGTGGAACCTCTGTGCTGGGATGCAAGGAGGGACCAGAGGGGTGTAACTAAGTGCCTACTCGGACCGACCCTGGTCGCACGGCGGCTTAGTCGACTCCGTGAACCAAGGAGGGACCGGGCAGGTGGACCAGCTGCCACTCTGGGACCGACCTTGTGTGAGAGCAGGCGACTCCCATGGGTCAGATGGCTGAAACTGATAGGTACAGCGGGAGAGCATGGCAGGTAGCCTAACAGGTGATCCGGGTTGGCAAGCAGGCGGGCACGGCAGGTAGCCAGACGGGTGATCCAGGTAGGCAAGCAGGCAGACACGGCAGGTGGCCTGACAGGTGATCCGGGTAGACAGGCAGGCGGGCACGGCTGACAGACAGGCTGGCGGGCACAGCTGATAGATAGGCTGGCAGGCACAGCTGATAGACAGGCTGGCGGGCACGGCTAACAGACAGGCTAACGGGCACTGGAACCTGAGGGCTGAGGAGAGTGTTAGCAGACAAACAACAACCTTGCACAGGCACCTCCATTTTGGAGGAGGTGCTTTATATAGGAGTCGTCCTCCGGCCATTCACTGGGGACTCTTTAGGACGGTGCGTGCGGCCCATTTAAGAGGGAAGGAGCACGTGCCCTAAGCACAGTGCTCGGGAAGATGCGCGCGGTGCGCGCAACAGCAGCTGCAGGAGCAGGGGAGCTGGAGGACGCCGAACCGGGACCGCAGCGGTGAGGAGAACGGCGTCTCTGCCTGGCAGGAGGCAGAGACGCCGACGCTACAACCTCTACCCTTGCCTACTATATTCTCACCCATCCCTTATAGACCGTTAGCCCTCACGGGCAGGGTCCTCCCAAATCGCAGAAAATTCACTGACGAGAGACTCCACGGCAGGATTGTCCACTGAAGCGGAGACGGGAAACGGAATCCGGGGGTGTTGACCGTAGACCACAAAAAACGGAGACTTAGCAGAGGACTCACTCACATGGTTGTTATAGGAAAACTCAGCCCAGGGCAGGAGCTCAACCCAATCGCTATGGTGAGCGTTGACAAAGTGCCGAAGAAAGCTGGTAAGGATCTGATTGATACATTCCACTTGACCATTGGACTGAGGATCATAGGCAGAAGAGAAATCCAAAGAGACATCCAGCAGCTTGCATGTGGCTCTCCAAAAGCGAGAAGTGAACTGAACTCCTCGGTCCGAGACAATGGGGAGGGGTAAGCCGTGGAGACGGAAGATGTGACGGATAAAGACCTTAGCCAGCACAGGTGCAGACGGAAGACCAGGCAGAGGAATGAAGTGAGCCATCTTGGAGCAGTGGTCGGCGACCACCCAAATGGTTGTACTAACCGGCCGATACCGGAAGATCGGTGATGAAATCCATTGCAATATGTTGCCAAGTAGCGGAAGGCATGGAAGAGGAAGGAGACGACCGGCTGGAAGGTGCCTAGGTATCTTGTTACAGGCACAAGAGGAACAAGCTGCGACAAAATCCGCAACATCCTTGCGCAGGGTGGGCCACCAATAGTGCTGGGCAATGAGCAGAAGTGTCTTCCTCTGGCCGGCATGGCCAGCCAGTTTGGACGAATGGCCCCAGAGTAAGACCTTTTTCCGATCCTGAGCCGCTACAAAGGTCTTACCAGGAGGTAGATGAGACAGGTCAAATGGAGCAACAGTCATTATTCTGGAGGGATCAATGATGTGTAGAGGCTCCTCCTCCAGGTCGGAAGACAGAAAAGAGCGAGACAGAGCGTTGGCTTTAATGTTCTTGTCTGCCGGGCGGTAATGGAGATTGAAGCAGAATCGAGCTAAGAACAAAGACCATCTGGCCTGACGCGGGTTTAGTCTCTGGGAGGTCTGCAAATACGCAAGGTTTTTATCGTCAGTGTAGATGACCACCAGGTGCAGAGCCCCCTCAAGCAAGTAGCGACACTCCACCAGCGCTAATTTGATGGCCAGCAGTTCTCGATCTCCTATGGAGTAATTACGCTCGGCTGGAGAGAAGAGTTTGGAGAAGAAGCCGCAGGTCACCATTCGCCCGGACGAGGATTTCTGGGTAAGCACTGCTCCGGCTCCGGAGGAAGAGGCATCAACCTCCAGGAAGAACTGTTTATTGCGATCAGGACTGTGTAGCACAGGAGCGGAGGAGAAGGCTTGTTTAAGAGAGATAAAGGCATTCTCTGCCTCGGGAGACCACTCCCTGGGATTAGCTCCCCTACGGGTAAGAGCTGAGATGGGAGCTGTCCAGGAGGAGAAATGAGGAATGAAGAGGCCGTAATAGTTAGCGAATCCCAGAAACTGCTGAATAGCCTTCAACCCCTCAGGTCGGGGCCACTTTAAGACGGCAGACACCTTCTCGGGATCCATCCGCAGTCTGGTCTCCAACATGATATACCCCAGAAATGGCAGGGAGGTCTGTTCAAAGAGGAATTTCTCGTGCTTAGCATACAAGCGATTCTTCCGGAGCCTCAGCAGTACCTGACGAACATCCCTCCAGTGAGAAGGCAGATCAGGGGAGAACACCAAGATGTAGTCCAGGTACACCACCACGCAGTAATATAGGAGATCTCGAAAGATATCGTTTACCAACTCCTGGAAGACAGCTGGAGCATTACAGAGACCGAAGGGCATCATGCAGTACTCTTAGTAACCATCCCGGGTGTTGAATGCCGTCTTCCACTCATCTCCCTGGCAGATCCGGACCAGATTGTACGCCCCACGCAGGTCGGGCTTAGTGAAGACTTTTGCGCCCTTTAAGCGGTCAAACAGCTCCGAAATGAGAGGCAGGGGGTACTTATTCTTGATGGTAATTGACTCGCCCAGCAGGATATGGGGGACTCGGTACCTGGGCCTTTACCTTCTTGGGAGGTCACAGCAGTCGGCTCCCGGGCCCATACTCTGGGGTCACTCTTTAAAAGGGGCTTGTTACTTGAAGGGATGAATAACAGTTTTGTCTCGTGACGCCACCTGTGGTTTCTGGTAATGGGTACCAGCGCTGCTGCAGACCTCCGGGGGTGATGGGATGGCAGCTGGGATGCTTCGGCTCCCCACAGGCGGAGCAGGCCCCCGGGGCAGGGTTGATGGAAGGGATGCAGGCGAGAGGTGGCCCGGTCGGGTCAGGGGGAATGACGGACACGTACACAGGGGATTCGCTTCAGTACCTTTACTGGTGTAACGGCAGGTATGGTCCAGGGTACTCAGTAGGAAGGGTGCACTTCTGGACTCTCCCCAGTGAGCGGGTATAAGGCCTCCTTGTCTGTTTCTTCCTCTCTCTAAAGCTCTTGACCAGCCTGGAACTAGGCCTAGCTTCTGTACTGTTTCACTCTCTCATCTGTCTGCTTGGTAGTAAGAACTTTTCTCTGGCTACCACTATCCCTGGATGCTGGGGCCTTCGTGGTTCTTAGTTCTTTAGATGATTGTAGCTTCAGGTTGACCAGAGGTCTGGAATCCTCATGGTATACCGGTTATTCCTACTGGGCGTAGAGGACCCTGTAGGCGCGGACCCAGTGTCCGGCTTGTGTTCTGGGGTGAGCTTAAGATGCTCCTCTGCCCCCTTAACTCCTCTCTCCTCTCCTTGCCTCCAGCCATGCTCTAGGCCCTCAGGCTTCAGCACGTGCTTTGGGCCCTGGCTTGCCCTCAGCACAGCAGCACAACAGGTGCTGCCTCTTCACTGATCTCTAGTGCCAGCACACTCTGCCTACCTAACTCCACCCTCCAGTATATATCCCTAACAGGGCTTCCTCTGGTGGTATGTGGTGGAAGGGTGGAGGTGTCTGTTATGTAATGAGGGCCTCTTGTGGAGAAGTCCGTCCATGCACCCTTTTGGGTCCTGTGGTACCTGTAATAGCAGGGTGCCACATAATCTTGTTTAGGCCCCTATAGTCGATACAAGGACGAAGAGAGCCGTCTTTCTTCTTGACGAAGAAGAATCCTGCTCCAGCCAGAGAGGAGGATTTCTGGATAAATCCCCTAGCAAGATTTTCTTCAATATATTCAGACATGGCACGGGTCTCAGCCAGCGACAAGGGGTAGATTCGCCCACGAGGAGGTGAAGCACCAGGTATTAGGTCGATGGGGCAATCATACGGCCTATGAGGTGGTAGAGTCTCTGCCTCCTTTTTATCAAAAACCTCCACATAGGACCAGTAGGGTGCTGGCAGGCCAGGTAGGTTAGCCAGAGTAGACAGGGGTCGAGCAGGACGAACTGGAACTAGACAAGTCTTATGGCATTCCTGACCCCAACGGAGCATCTCTCCCGAGCTCCAATTCAGGACAGGCTCATGTCTCTGTAACCAAGGCAGGCCAAGCAAGAAGGGATGAGAGAGACCGGACAGTACGTAAAAGGAGATTTCTCCGAGTGCAGCATTCCCATCTGAGGAGTTACCGGCTCAGTGGCCAACAGGATGGTTTCAGGGAGAAGCTTTCCATCCACAGAGGAAACTGCGAAAGGGTCCGCCAGACGTATGGTGGGAATCTGAAAACGCTCCACAACGGCCTGTTGGATGAGATTCCCAGCGGCTCCGGAATCCAGATGAGCAGTCTCGAAGAAGCGGGTTTCACCACTGGTAACAGAAATGGACAGAGTCAAGGGCAGAGAGGAAGAAATCTTGCCTAGGACGACCTTTCCCAGTGGTCCTTGACACTGGAGTTTCCCGGTCTCACCGGGCAAGAGCAGATCTGATGCTCAATATTGCCACAATAGAAGCAACTTCCCTCGGCACTATGATGCTGATACAGTTGAATGCGAGATGTGGGGGAAGCCCTGCTCAGGCACTGGGCTCCCCTTACTCACGGGCCCCATAGCGGCCACTAGCTGGGGGCCCCTAGGCAAATGCCCTGCCTGTTATGATCTGCTACAAGCACTAAGGAAAGACAGGAGATCTGTCCCTACAATAGAACTAAGCTGGATCCCTACGATGTAACAGGGAACCTGATCCTGCGATCAGACCCGCTAAAGTCCTCGGCTAGTCTGATCGAAGACCTATAGATGTGAGGAAGGGATCCCTACAAGAACTAGGGACTGGGAGAAAGATGGACACCTCCTAGCAGAAATTGTAGCAGAAATAAGACAAACAAACAACAAAGAACATAGAGGTCCAAAGACCTAGCAAAACTGACTGAGAAAGGTAACAGAGCACCAAGCTAGCGCAAGAGTAGAAATTACAATGAAGTCCAGCAAGGCCAGGAGGGCGGAGCAGGATTAAATAGGCAAAAAAGGTCATGTGACCAGCAAACTAGAAAAAACCTAACAGGAGAGTTCTAACAGTACCCCTTCTTCTAAGAGGATCCTCCGGATCCCCTAGGCCCGGGCTTATCAGGAAACCTCCTGTGAAACGCTCTGACAAGTCTGGAAGCAGAAACATCATCCGCCCTCACCCATGAGTTATCCTCGGGTCCGAAACCCTTCCAAGCGACGAGATACTGCAAACTCCCTCTATACCGTCTAGAATTTAGGATGCGGGAAATTTCATATTCCCCGTCCTCCACCACCGGAGGAACAGTGGCAGAGGCGTCACCATCCGACACATCAGCTCTTTTCAACAGAGAAACATGAAACACCGGATTAATCTTCCAGGAGGTAGGAACCTCCAACCTAACAGCAGATTGGTTAACTATCTGAAGCACCTTAAAGGGCCCTACAAACTTGGGACCCAATTTTTTAGAAGGAATCCTCAATCGCAGATTCTTAGAGGACAACCAAACCATGTCACCAATAGCAAACAAAACCTCTTGCCGCTTCCTATCAAAGTACCTCTTAGATTTTTTGTTAGCCTCCTGAAGATTACCACGCACATCCGTCCAAACTCTCTCCAAATCACCGGAAAAACTCTCCTCCTCAGACACAGCCGATACCAATTTGGAGAATGACCCAAAAGACGGATGTCTCCCAGAACAACAAAAAAAAGGCGAACACCCAACAGAAGAGGATGTATGGTTGTTAAGAGCAAATTCAGCAAGTGGCAGAAACTCAGACCACCCCTCTTGATTGTCTGCCACAAAACAACGCAAGAACTGCTTAACATCCTGGTTCTTTCTTTCTGTCTGGCCATTAGACTCAGGATGATATCCGGATGAAAACGACAAATGAACTCCCAACCTGTCACAAAAGGCACGCCAAAAACGAGTCACGAACTGAGGTCCCCTATCTGAAACAATGTCAGTAGGAGCGCCATGTAGTCTGACAATTTCCTTGACAAAGGCCTTAGCGAGTGTCTTAGCGCAGGGCAGTTTGATGAAGGGAACCAAGTGACACATCTTGCTAAAACGGTCCACGATCACCCAGATGACCGTGAAACCCTCAGAGGGGGGAAGGTCAGTAATAAAGTCCATAGCCAGATGTGTCCAAGGTGCACTAGGAACCTCCAGAGGGCAAAGCAACCCCGCAGCAGGAGCATGCGAAGACTTAGATCTAGCACACACAGTACATTGACGCACCCACTTAATGACTTCCTTCTGCCATCCAGGCCACCAAAAACTGCGACCCACAAGTCTCTTGGTCTTAGAAATTCCTGGATGACCTGCCAACCGAGACTCATGACACTCAACAAGCAAATCTCTCCGAAAGGTCCTAGGCACAAACAACCTCCCATGGGGAGTGTTAGATGGGGCATTCTCCTGCGCTTTAAGAATCTCATCCTCCAAAACGGAGTCCAAAGCAGCAATCACAACACCTTCTTGTAAAATGCTCTCCTCCTCCTCAGCACCGACCATGGGAGAAAAGCTGCGAGACAAAGCATCAGCTTTAACATTCTTGGTACCCGGGATGTAAGTAACGGAAAAATTAAACCGCGAGAAAAAAAGTGCCCACCTAGCCTGACGGGCATTCAAGCGCTTGGCAGCATCAAGATAGATCAGATTTTTATGATCAGTGAAAACCTGAATGGGAAATTCAGCACCTTCCAAGAGATGACGCCAGTGTTCAAATGCGAGTTTAATAGCCAGCAATTCCCGATTACCAATATCGTAATTAAGTTCAGTCTCAGAAAATTTTTTTGAAAAAAAGGCACAGGGATGTACTCCATCCTTGTTTTCCTGAGACAACACCGCACCGACCCCCACAGAAGAAGCATCAACCTCAACCAAAAACGGCTTAGTCACATCAGGCAACATAAGGATGGGGGCAGAGCTGAACCTCTCCTTTAGAAACACAAAAGCTTCAATGGCCTCAGAAGTCCACTGAACCGTTTTAGCACCTTTCCTGGTGAGATCAGTCAGTGGTTTGACAATAATAGAATTTTTTTTTATGAATTTTCTGTAATAATTGGCGAAACCCAAAAACCTCTGTATCGATTTCAAACCAATAGGCCTAGGCCATTCCTGCACAGCTTGAACTTTCACCGGGTCCATCTCAAAGCCCTCGCTGGAGATAATGTAACCCAAAAAACTAATTCTCTGTACAGCGAACTCACATTTCTCCAGCTTAGCAAAAAGCGAATTGTCAATCAATAACTGCAATACCTCACGTACGCTCCGCCAATGAGACTCCAGATCCGGCGAATAAATCAAAATGTCATCCAAATACACAGCCACATTTTTGCCGATCAAAGGTCTAAGGATGTCATTAATAAGATTCTGAAAAAATGCTGGAGCATTGGTAAGACCAAAAGGCATAACCAAATTCTCAAAATGACCCACAGGAGTGTTAAAAGCAGTCTTCCATTCATCACCCTCCTTCATACGCAACAAATTGTATGCCCCCCGGAGATCAATTTTAGTGAACCACTTGGCCCCCACTAACTGGTTAAACAAATCAGGAATCAATGGCAGTGGGTAGGGATTACGCACAGTAATTTTATTAATCTCACGAAAGTCCAGACAAGGACGTAAACCGCCGTCCTTTTTTTTAACAAAAAAATATCCAACAGCCACAGGAGACTTGGAAGGCCTAATGTGACCGGCGGCCAAGCTTGTCTGTATGTATTCCTCCAAAGCCTTTCTCTCAGGAATAGTAAGATTAAATAAACGACTTTTAGGAAGAATCGCTCCAGGGACAAATTCAGTGGTACAATCATAGTCTCTATGGGGAGGCAAAATTTGCGATTCCTTCTCAGAAAAAACTTTCCAAAAATCCTGAATAGGTAGAGGTAATTCCCCTTTATCCACAGCAGCAATGCGACCGTTACAACACTTGTCATAACACTTAGGGCTCCAGGACTTAATTTCATTGGTAGACCAATCCAGTACAGGATTGTGCAATTTTAACCAGGGTAACCCCAACACTACTGGAGAAGGCAAATTATTTAATACTACCAAATCCAAATTCTCTTGGTGAATACCATTAATAGTGAGGGGAAATTCACAGACCTTGTGAGTAACACTCTTTAAGGGAGAGCCATCGACAGAAACCATGGCAATAGGGGATGACAAAGGTTTGGGTTTTAATTTAAGTTTTTCCAAGAATCCCCCATCAATCACATTCAGAGTAGAACCACAATCCACAAATATCTGAAATTCAATTCATTCTTCCTGAGCAGTGGTAGTAGCAGAAAGAAGTACACCCTTAGTATTTAAACAGGCTATACGGGCGTAACTGACCTTTTCTTTTTCTTTGTTCATACGAAGCACACAGTTCCTAATGAAATGGTCAGATCCACCGCAATAAAAGCACAAACCTTCAGAAAATCTGCGGTCTTTTTCCTGAGAGTGGGGTGACATCGCCCCAATCTCCATCGGCTCTCCAATGTCAGTACAGACCCTCTCAAGACTCGGAGCTGACATGGCAGAGGATTTACTCTCATTAACCCTTGCACGCAGTCTCCTGTCCACCCGTATAGCTAATTGCATTGCCTCCTGCAAGTTTCCAGGTGAAGGATAAGCAATCAGCAGATCCTTAACCCTTTCACCTAGCCCCGCAAGAAACAAACTTTTCAAAGCTGAATCGTTCCACCCCACCTGAGCAGACCACCGACGGAAGTGAGTACAATAATTTTCCACATTACCTGATCCCTGCCTCAAACGTCTTAATTCAGACTCAGCAGATGAGACACGATCAGGATCATCATACAACAACCCCAAAGCAGAAAAAAAACTATCCACTGATCTAAAGCATGGATCACTAGGTTGGAGAGAAAAGGCCCATCCCTGAGGTTCTTTGCGCAAAAGTGACATTATGAACCCTATGCGCTGTGAGTCATCACCAGAGGATCTGGGCCTCAAACGAAAATACAGCAAACAAGCATTTTTAAAGGAAAAAAAATCTTGTTGTTCACCAAAAAATAGATCAGGCAGACGTACCTTTGGCTCCACAAAATGCGCTCCAGAACAGCTACTCACATGTTGTTGGAGCTCGGCCACCTCCAGAGAGAGTCCCTGCAAGCATTGAGCCAAATCCTGAACCGAGACCATGATGGAAACTGGAGGTCTTTCCTTAGAGAATTTTTTTGGGCTGGACTTACTGTTATGATCTGCTACAAGCACTAAGGAAAGACAGGCGATCTGTCCCTACAATAGAACTAAGCTGGATCCCTACGATGTAACGGGGAACCTGATCCTGCGATCAGACCCGCTAAAGTCCTCGGCTAGTCTGAACGAAGACCTATAGATGTGAGGAAGGGATCCCTACAAGAACTAGGGACTGGGAGAAAGATGGACACCTCCTAGCAGAAATTGTAGCAGAAATAAGACAAACAAACAACAAAGAACATAGAGGTCCGAAGACCTAGCAAAACTGACTGAGAAAGGTAACAGAGCACCAAGCTAGCTCAAGAGTAGAAATTACAATGAAGTTCAGCAAGGCCAGGAGGGCGGAGCAGGATTAACTAGGCAAAAAAGGTCATGTGACCAGCAAACTAGAAAAAACCTAACAGGAGAGTTCTAACACTGCCCTGATTGGCAGCAACACAACCCCAAAGCATGATTGATCCACCCCCATTCCTAATGGTTGGCAAAATGTTATTTTCCTGAAATTCTGTGCCCTGTTCTCTCCACACATATCATTGTGTCCAAAGAGTTCTATTTTAACCTCATTGGTCCACAGGACTTGTTTCCAAGATACATCAGGCTTGTTTAGATGTTCTTTTGCATACTGCTGACACTGAATTTTATGATGAGGATGCAGGAGAGGTTTTCCTCTGATGACTCTTCCATGAAGGCCATATTTGTGCAGGTGTCTCTGAACAGTAGAACAATGTACTACAACTACAGAGTCTGCTAAATCTATCTGAACGTCTTTTACAGTCAAGCAGGGGTTCTGATTTGCCTCTCTAGCAATCCTACAAGCAGCTCTCACTGAAATTTTGCTTGGACTTCCAGACCTTATCTTTACCTCCACTGTTCCTGGTAACTGCCATTTCTTAATTACATTTCGAACTGAGGAAAGGACAACTTGAAAACGCGTTGCTACCTTCTTATAGCCTGCTCCTGCTTTGTGGGCCTCCACTATTTTAATTTTCAGAGTGTTATGCAGCTGCTTAGAAGAACCCAAAGCTGCTGCTCTTTGCCACAAGGTTAGAAGAGGCTGGGTTTTTATAAAGCTGGGAAATTTGCATCACCTGACCTTTCCTAACGATGATAGTGAACAAGCCATAACCTTAACAGGCTAATTAAGGTCTGAAACCTTGGTCAAAGTTGTCTTATCACACAAATCTCCAAGGGTGCCCAAACTTTTGCATAGGCCCATTTTCCTTTTTGTCATTTTTAAATTTAAAAAATGAAATGCACTTTTTTGCCTACAATACAAAGAAAAGTGTCATAATTAACTTTAGGCCTTTTAGAGATCATTTCATCTTCAACTTGCTTAACTGTTCACAACGACAGTCATTTTGACCAGGTGTGTGTAGGAGTGGTGTAGGCGATGGTCTGCTTCCTGTCCTGACACTCTGAGGGGTTAAATGTGTTTTATATGGGGACATGATTTGACTGTAGGGTGCCACAGCGAGCAGAAGCAGCAGCTTTCCCACGAGTACCGAGCTCAGGCACCTTATATTTGGCGTAGTTGGCAGGATGCGAGCTCCTCACATGAAGAAAGCGGGAAAGAGCCGACCCATGGCACAGATGGAAAAGTGCTGGAAGACGTGCGGACCAAGATGGCGGCCAGAAGCATGGATTCCAAAATGGCGACATGGCGGGGAAGAGAAGGAGAAGAACCGCTCAAGAGTGTGAAAATGTGTCCAGCCCCCACGAATGTCGGCCCAAAGAAGGATGGGCCCAGCAGTCAGGATTCATCCCGGAATAGAAGGTACGTTCTGGAGGAAAGCGCAGTGCAGCGTGAGACGCAGCTCATCGAGTGGAAGACGGCAATGGAAGGAGGCGCATGGTAAGGAGGCGCCGCTGAGAGTGAAGCGTGATGCAGCGGTCGCGTCATATATTCAGCCCAGGAAGAGGTGGAGCCAGACGTGCAGGAAGCGCGTCACCGGAAAGTGACGGCGCAATTTTCCCTGCCGCACAAGAGGAGTGAGGAGTGTAGAGATGAGCCTCCAGTGAGAATGACGCAGAGCAAGAGGGACTGTGGGCGAGGAAGAGGAGATTCCAGAAATCGTTATCCCTGGGGCCGCAGTGGTAAGCCACCAGTTGACAGGTGCCACCCAGGGACCGCAACCTCCACCACGGATGATGGTACAGTGATTGACCACACCACAACTGGACCTGGGTCTATTGCTCCACAAGTTGAAAATACTCTGTTGGAGCCGAATTCCGGAAGAAGAGGCTCCCTCGGCTGAGGGAGAGAGGACCCAAGAGGGTGCTAGCGTGGAAACAGTGCGCCCAGAGGAAGGGGACGAGCGCACCCCAATGTGGCTGATCCCAGTTCCAGTCCTTGCCAGGGGAATCCCTGTGGAGGAGACGAGCTCAGTTGTGCCTGAGGTCAGCAGGGCAGAGGTAAGGCCACGGGCCCTTGTTAATAACATGGACATGGGCACTCTGCTGCCAGGGTCCTTACTGAGAAGGACCAGTGCTACTAAGAGTTTTAAAGTTTTAAGGTTATTGACTGTCTCACTTAGTGTTCCGGGGCCCTTAATCGAGAAGGGCCAGGTCTCCACCAAGAAGAAGATGTCAGGACCAGTTTTCAGCTTAATGATTTATAATGTTTTAATACTTGCACTAACTGTCTTGTAAGGTCTGGTATGGTTGAGGACAACCATAATTAAAGTGTGGGAGAATGTTGAAGTGGTGGAGGTGATGGTCTGCTACCTGACACTCTAAGGGGTTAAATGTGTTTTATATGAATGTATGCTTCTGAAGGTAGAACCCTCTGGGGTTGCAGTTTAGCCTATATAGGCTTAACTGTAATGGCCGGCCCTGGAGGGGGAACTGAGAGTTAATGTCACATTCAAGATTTAACAGTGAGTCACCTTATAGGTGCCCAAACTTTAACATGCCACCATATCTATCTATCTTATTATCCTATTTTTTTCTCTATTCCTCAATCTATGAAATTTGCATGCTCTTACTACAATTTACCTTCTGGCATGTCTAGTAGTCAGAGAGGAGAGGTGCAGAAAACAATGATAGTGGTCATTCTCTTCTGGTAACCAACTGAGAGTGAGGGAGGTGTTTAAAAAGTTGTCCAAAATGAATGGATTCCCTCCCTTCTCCCCCCTTAAATACACTGCTCAAAAAAATAAAGGGAACACTTAAACAACAGAATATAACTCCAAGTAAATCAAACTTCTGTGAAATCAAACTGTCCACTTAGGAAGCAACACTGATTGACAATCAATTTCACATGCTGTTGTGAAAATGGAATAGACAATAGATGGAAATTATTGGCAATTATCAAGACACCCTCAATAAAGGAGTGGTTTTGCAGGTGGGGACCACAGACCACATCTCAGTACCAATGCTTTCTGGCTGATGTTTTGATCACTTTTGAATGTTGGTTGTGCTTTCACACTCGTGGTAGCATGAGACGGACTCTACAACCCACAGAAGTTGCTCAGGTAGTGCAGCTCATACATCAATGCGAGCTGTGGCAAGAAGGTTTGCTGTGTCTGTCAGCGTAGTTTCCAGAGGCTGGAGGCGCTACCAGGAGACAGGCCAGTACACCAGGAGATGTGGAGGGGGCCGTAGGAGGGCAACAACCCAGCAGCAGGACCGCTACCTCCGTCTTTGTGCAAAGTGGAACAGGAGGAGCACAGCCAGAGCCCTGCAAAATGACCTCCAGCAGGCCACAAATGTGCATGTGTCTGCACAAATGGTTAGAAACCGACTCCATGAGGGTGGTATGAGGGCCCGACGTCCACAGATGGGGGTTGTGCTCACAGCCCAACACCGTGCAGGACACTTGGCATTTGCCACAGAACACCAGGATTGGCAAAGTCACCACTGGCGCCCTGTGCTCTTCACAGATGAAAGCAGGTTCACACTGAGCACATGTGACAGACGTGACAGAGTCTGGAGACGCCGTGGAGAGCGATCTGCTGCCTGCAACATCCTTCAGCATGACCGGTTTGGCAGTGGGTCAGTAATGGTGTGGGGTGGCATTTCTTTGGAGGGCCGCACAGCCCTCCATGTGCTCGCCAGAGGTAGCCTGACTGCCATTAGGTACCGAGATGAGATCCTCAGACCCCTTGTGAGACTATATGCTGGTGCGGTTGGCCCTGGGTTCCTCCTAATGCAGGACAATGCCAGACCTCATGTGGCTGGAGTGTGTCAGCTGTTCCTGCAAGATGAAGGCATTGAAGCTATGGACTGGCCCGCCCGTTCTCCAGACCTGAATCCGATTGAGCACATCTGGGACATCATGTCTCTCTCCATCCACCAACGTCACGTTGCACCACAGACTGTCCAGAATTGGCAGATGCTTTAGTCCGGGTCTGGGAGGAGATTTCACAGGAGACCATCCGCAACCTCATCAGGAGCATGCCCAGGCGTTGTAGGGAGGTCATACAGGCACGTGGAGGCCACACACAATACTGAGCCTCATTTTGACTTGTTTTAAAGGACATTACATCAAAGTTGGATCAGCCTGTAGTGTGTTTTTCCACTTTAATTTTGGGGGGTGACTCCAAATCCAGGCCTCCATTGGTTAATAAATGTGATTTCCATTGATGATTTTTGTGTGATTTTGTTGTCAGCACATTCAACTTTGTACAGAACAAAGTATTCAATGAGAATATTTCATTCATTCAGATCTAGGATTTGTTATTTGAGTGTTTCTTTTATTTTTTTGAGCAGTGTATATTTATCCTAAGAACAGTTACCAGAATTTAGGATTTCTAACTATATTTCCATGGAAAAAATAGAAAATATTAATTCTGCAAAGTAAAACAGAAGCCGCTGGCAGGTTGTCCGCCCAGGAGCTATTTTTGAAGGATCAATAATATCCAGACACCGCGATCCCTCATGTTGTTGGATTCCAGTTGGCACGTTACCCATGTTTATACTGGGGCAGGGATATCTGACAGCCGTGCACTGGGCTCGCTCATTTAGCGTCTCGCTGGACTTCCATGGGCCAAACACATTTTCAGCCAAGTTAAAATGAAGTTGAAAAATTCATGGCTCCAATTACTTTTTCCTTAAGTAGTCTAAAAAACGCGGCCATTAGATCCCATAATTAGATAAATAGTGTAATACATAAGACAAAGAATAAAAAACAGAAACTTGAGGATCTGATAAGTAGATAACGATCCAGCAGAGATACACAGGAAGATTCTGAAAAGCCACACACTGCCCAAAATATATTCACCATCTCCCCCACCCATGTATACGACATGAACTGTAAGTAGTATCACAATGAATATGGACCACATACCCCATAAAAAATAAAGCTGAGACCTCAAAATAAACTTAAACCTCAGACAAGATCCCCTTAGCTAATACAGACCCCAGACCATACCCCTAAACTAATACAGACCCTAGACTATAACCCTAAAGTAATACAGACACCAGGCAATACCCCTAAACTAATACAGACCCCTGGCCATACCCCTAAACTGATATAGACCTTAGGCAAGACCCCTAAACTCATTCAGACCCCAGACCATACCCCTAAACTAATATAGACCTCAGACCTGACCTCTAAACTAATATAGACCCCTTGCCTCCTGAATAAATACAGAATCCCAGAGCAAACTCCCTAAGCTAATACAGACCCCTATCGGACCTCCTTAACTAATACAGACCTCAGACCAGACCCCATAAACTAATAAAGACTTGAAAACGGACACTCTAAACCAATACAGACCCCAGACTAGTCCCCTAAACCAATACAGACCCCAAACTAGTCCCCTAAACTATGTTGTAATCTAGCCCTCAGGCCAGATCCACTAGTGTAGACCCCGAACACTCTAAACTAATACAGTTCAGACAAAATACCCCTAAACTAATATAGATCTAAGATTTGACCTTCAAATTTGGATCTGAGACCAGACTCTCTAACATAGACCCACAACTCAACCCCTTAATACAGACCCCAGACCAGATCGTCTAATTCAGAACTCAGACCGGATCCTCTAAAACAGACCCAAGACTATCTAATATAAATCTCAAACCAGACTCTCCAATATAGACCCCAGACTAAACCCTCTACTACAGACCCCAGGCCAGACCCTCTAATACAGACCCAAGACCAGGTCCTCTAATACAAACTCCAGACTACATCCCCTAATACAGATCCCAGACAAGACACTTCAATACAAATCTCAACTAGATCCTCTAATACAAACCCTAGGCCAGACCCTCTAATACAGACCCCAGACCAGAATCCCACCCTGACGTCAAGATATCAGCGCCAGCTCGCGATGTGAGTCGCATGGATGGGGAGAGGTCATTAGTGAGGCCGTGGCGCTCTGGAGACCTGGCAGCTCTTCCGGGAGGTCTCTCCTTTTCCTGACGGTCTGGGGATAAGATCTGCTGATGGGGGGTGCACAATGTAACATTTTAGTTACTGAGTGATGGAGACATTTTTACACCTTCATGTATAGAAATTTCTCCCCTCACCCGGCCTGCTGGAAAGTTCCAGACTTGGACTTTTTTTTATTCTCGATAAGTATTGTTTTTTCCTTTCAGCACAATAAATTTATCATCGCAGAATTCTCCTGGAAATGATGATGCTTGGATCAATAGCAGAACATTGCAAGGCCGCATACCAGCAGGACCCCATGGAGACGCCGCCGGTCATAGACCTTTCACATTCAAGTAAACTTTCTGCTGTGTAAAGGACAAGAAACCTACAAAATTTACATTCGAAGATGGACCCACATTCAGCTGAAATGTATTACGATGCAGAGACCCGCCAACTCCCTTCCGCTGCAATACATGCTCCCGGCCAATCAGAGGCCAGCAGCTGACATCAGCGTGCAAGTCACTGGCAGCGCATGGCAGTGACTTAAAGCGTTACCCATCGCTTGCACACTTGTTGGAGAAGAGTTGCAGGACAAGGACATTATTACTGGACGAAGCCCAGGATGGGGCAGATTATACCAGGATGGGGAACATATACTACTGGAAAGGGACCAGGATGGGGGCATTATACCAGGAAAGGGAGACATTATACCAGGAACGGGCCCAGGATGGAGGACATTATACCAGGAAGGGGACCAGAATGGGGAACATTATACCAGAAAGGGGAACATTATGCCAGGAAAAAAAGATGTTATACCAGGAAGGAACCCAGGATGAAGAACGTTATACCAGGAAGGGGCCCAGTGTGGAGGACATTATACAAGGATAAGAACATTATTACTGGAAGGGGCCCAGAAAGAGGGACATTATACCAAGAAAATGACCAGGATGGAGGACATTTATACCTGGAAGGGGCCCAGGATGGGGGATATCATTACAGTAAGGATCCAGGATGGAGGACATTATTACAGGATGGTGGACATTGTTACATGAGAGGGTGAACATGTATGCTTTCACAGGACGTGGAACGATACAAGGGCCCAATTATCTGACGAACATGCAGGTGGGAGCCCAGGTCCAAATTTTGATTTTATTTTTGATAATAGGTAGATAATAGATAGATAGATAATAGATAGATAATAAATAGATAGATAATAGAAAGATAATAGATAGATAATAGATAGATAATAGATAGATAATAGATGGATAGATAGATAATAGATAATAGATAGACAGATAGATAGATAATAGATAGATGATAGATAGATAATAGATAGATGGTAGATGATAGATAGATAATAGATAGATGGATAGACAGATAGATAATAGATAGATAATAGATAGATAGATATATAGATAGATATATAGATAGATAGATAGATAGATAGATAGATATGTGGCACCCCAGGGGTCTGGTTGCCACAGTAATAGAAATATTATGTCTGAGAGCAAGTGGGAGGTTTCTCTGGTCAGGAGCCCTAAGCATGCAACACTGCCCGCCCAGACCTGGGAGGGGAGGAATCTTCCCTTATAAACTGAGTCTGGGGCGGGATTAAGAGAGTCAGAGCTTGGAGAGGGAAAGATACAGCAGGAGCTCTGTAGGAGCAGGAGTGAGAGCCAGAGGCTGGAAGCTAGATAGCTCGCCTTGGCTGAAGACACTAAACCCGGACACGGAGTCCGAGGCTGTGGGGACATCCAGGTCCAGCAGCAGAATCCAACCGGCAGGGGATTCCAGGTCCTCTGGCCTTAGAAGCCCAGAGGCACGGTCACAAGCAAGGGACCAGCACCGCCGTCGTGAAGCGGAGGCTAACAGAAGGCCCCAAGTCACCGGCCATACGGGTGAGCACCACACGGTATACTCAGGGACGTGGGCTACTTCTACCCGCATAGAGCAAGGTAGCCAGGAAAGAGTGCAGATAGACGGGGAGGCCTACAACTCCACCTGGCCAGGGGGAGATCCTGCTTGCTCACAGACTGACCAGGCCTCTACTGCTAACTAGTGTTGAGCCACCCCCGTAGTGTTCGAGTTCGGTTCGGTTCGTCGAACACCCGTGTGTTCGCCGAACTGTTCGTCGAACTGTTCGTCGAACACCTTCGAACACCGTTAAAACCAATGGCAGGCAAACAAAAACACATAGAAACACATAGAAAACACCTTCAAAGGTGTCCAAAAGCTGACAAACTGCTCAGAAGACATAACTAACACATGGAAAAGTGACAAGTACATATAGTCATGCGAAAATAAAAGAGGTGGAGGAGTAAAAGGAGGGGGAGACACAGATATAGGCATGTCATGCCCTTCTAAAATCCAAAAAGTGAGAAGCCGACACGGCCAGTCCGCTTCTGCCCGTGCCACCTCCGTGTCGCCGGGTTTGTGCCAGAGCCGCGGTGAACCCTGATGGCCAGCCCCCCTCTCCCAATACTGGTGCCTGTCCGCTGGTGGGTCGAGCGAGCTCCCCTGTGGTGGAGGCAGCTCTAAGCTTTTTAATTTAAATTGTCTCTCTAATTTGAATAAATACACTTTAAATCCATTTACAAGGATCTATTGGAGGGCAAGTCTCATGCCAGCAGCCGCGTAATTCCAGCTCCAGTAGCGTCCACTAAAGCTGCTGCAGTTAAAAAGCTTTTATAAGGATTGAGCTCGGCTGTCCACCGCAAGGCATTCTACTGCCAGTCCGAGCCCCTATGCCTTGGGGTGCCTCCTGATGCTCTTCACTGAGTATCCCGTGGTCCCGAAGCATTTCCTTTGAAAAAATTAAGTGTCCAAACTACAGGTGGTGTAGCTTGCTTAACAGCCGGGATAATCCGCTGACTAGCAGACACTGCTACTAGGCACAAAGTATTTCCTGGGCTAGATGCAGTTAAAAATTTGTAATTAGATACTCTCGTTGGATGCTGAGAAAGCATTCCATAGAGTCTCCTGGCACGCCATATATGATTCTCTTAAAAAGCTTGGGGTAGGGGTCTAGGGGACCCTTTTATAGCCAAAATCACGGCCCTGTATCGCAATACGTCACCTAGGCTGAAGATAAATGGAACTGTAGCACCCTGAGGGCTCGGTTGCTACAGAGGTATTGCACCTCACCCAGAGGTGTGATATCTCACTCTCAGGTAAGGATGTAGTGTGGATCAGGACCCGACACCTGCATGCATTACACCACATTGCCGTGGGGCAGGGCGACCAATATGCCCCTGAGATGGGCATGACAGTCCCTGTCCCTGGCTGGAGTGGGGGGAGGGAACACTGAGGAAGGGGAACCCTGTAGTGCAGGAGCAGGGAGGAAGCAGTTCCTGGGTGCATTGAGAAGGGAGTATAAAAGGTGGGCACCATCTTAGTTCAGTGTAGAGAAGTCTGAGCAGAAGTGGCAGGGAGCAGGGGCTCTGCATGAGCTCTGCTCCGGAGGCGGGCCTAGTAACAGAGGCCCAGACCTGGAAGAGGGAGAAGGAAGGAAGAGGAGCGGAGAAGGCTCCAGGAACGAGGAACGAAGGGATCCCAGGGGTGCGGACGGGCGAGTCGCCACCACACGCCCGAATCCACCTGCGTGGAGGGGTCAGGCCAAAGGGGGAGACCGGTCCCCGAACTAGTGGAGGCAGGAAACGACCCTCAGCTAGAAACCGGAGGCTCTGACATTTTATGTGGCGCAGCCCCTCGCTACACCCGCTAGGAAGGCACCACATAGGGTCAGGGAAACTGGCGCCAAGTTTACCAAGAGGAGGCCCGAGGCAGCCGGACAGAAGTGTTGGTAAGAAAGGCCATACAAAGGACACACAAAGGGGGTCCTGTGAAGCGCTCCAAAGTTATCTGGGAGTTGTCTGAGCCCCTCACCTGGTGAGCACAGTACGACGTGGGCAGCCGTTACCTGCAGACGTGGTCTGGATAATAAGAACTGTGAGTAAAGGCCCTGGACTGCATCACTGACTCCGTGTCGTTACTGCTGCTGCCCTGCACCATCACCCCCATCCTCCGCATACACTGCCCTGAGGCTATACTCCTCCCGTGGGGAGTTATGCTACGCTCTGCTGCACCCACAACACCAGCCTCAGCGGTCTGCCCTGTAGCGGCGGTTCACTCTGACCGCAATCCACGGGTGGCGTAGTCGTACATTTAAACATCAAAACCACAGAAATAGTTCCGCCACTGGTTTGACCGCCCTGAGCCACGGAACCGGGTCGCCGCCACAAAGACTACAACCACCAGCATCCACCAAAAAGGGTCCGGGTCCGGCTCCGGGTGTCCCAAGGCCCAGGGGGTGCGTCAGAACATTTTCATCACCTTTCACAATCACCAATGGGACAAGGCAGGGATGTCCTCTGTCCCCTCTCTTATACATCCTAGTGACGGAGCACCTGCTCTCATCAATTCGCCATAACCCCAATATTAGGTGGATTGAGGTGGGAGGCACCGAGTACAAGTGCTCTCTATTTGCTGATGATGTCCTAGTATACATCACTCAATCACATATATCCATCCATGCTGTTATGGCTGAAATAGATCACTTTGTTACATGGTCAAATTTTAAAATCAATGCAGCGAAGTCTGAGGCCCTCGATGTCTCCCTCCCCAAATCCATATAGGATTCCATCCAGTCCAACTTTCCCTTTGCCTGGCCCTCACAGGGTATCAAATACTTAGGAATTCCTATTCATAGAGACCTCTCCCATCTATGTTATCTTAATTTTGGGCCCTTTATTGAACAACTCCATACAGACCACGGTTGGCAAGTTAGAACTGTAAGATTCACTACGTGAACCGCTGGTGTTTTGTGGAAAAGCACATGTACACCGCGTTCCAAATTATTATGCAAAAAGTGTTTAGGAGTGATAAGGGAAGAATTTGTTTGTTTGTCAGTTAAACTCATTGATGGTGATGTGTGTCAGGGCTCTTTATATCACTGTAAGCAATTGCAGACACCTGTGCTAATTAGTTTGGCAGGTGTGTCCAATGAAAGGCAAGACTACTTAAGAAGGCTCTCTTACATTATTAAGCAGCCTACATTTTCTGCCAAAATGGGAAAGAAAAAGGATGTGTCGGCTGCTGAGAAGCAACAAATTGTGGAGTGTTTAGGTCAAGGCATGACTACAATCAACATTGTGCGATGATCAGGATGAAGTGTCTTGGCAATCAAGAAGTATGTAGCTGATTCACAGTACACACGTGTGCGTGCTGATAAGGGCAAATTGAGGACTCTTTCCTACAGGCAATTACGTCAGGTTGAAAGAGCAGCGGCAAAAAAGCCTTGTCATACCAGCAGACAAGTTTTTGAAGCTGCTTGTGCCTCCAACGTCCCCCGAACAACAAGATGCAGGGTCCTTCAGAGGTTTGCAGCTGTGCATATGCCATCCTGTCGACCTCCTCTATCCACTTCACACAAGCAGAAACGGCTCCAGTGGGCCAAACATTACATGAAGACTGATTTCAAAACTGTTTTGTTCACGGATGAGTGCCGTGCAGCGCTCGATGGTCCAGATGAATGGAGTGGAGGATGGCTGGTTGATGGACACCCCACGCAAACACGGCTACAGCGCCAACAAGGAGGAGGTGGAGTAATGTTTTGGGCTGGAATCATGGGGAGAGAGATTGTCGGCCCCTTTAGGATCCCTGAAGGCGCTAAAGATGAACTCCATAATGTATGTGGATTTTCTCAAACAGCACTTCCTGCCATGGTTCAAGAAGAAGAACCGTGTATTTCACAGCAAGATCATTTTTCTGCATGATAATGCACCATCTCATGCTGCACATAAAACATCTGCATCTCTGGCTGATATGGGCATAAAAGGGGACAAACTTATGGTGTGACCCCCATGCTCCCCTGACCTCTACCCCATAAAGAACCTTTGGAGCATCATTAAAAGGAGTGTCTATGATGGCGGGAGGCAGTTCACATCTAAGCAACAGCTCTGGGAGGGTATTCTGTCCTCATGCAAAACAATTGAAGCAGAAACCATCCAAAACCTGACAAATTCAATGGACGAGAGAGTTCAGAAGCTCCTTTCGAACAAGGGGTCCTATGTGAAAATGTAACATCACCTAGAATAAAGTTTTCAGTTGAAAACTGTTTGATTTCAGTTTCTAACAACCTGCTAATGCTTATAATTTCAAAAATGACCATTTTTTTGGTCTTTATTAAAATGAAAAGGTTGATCGAAAAGTTTGGGGGATCTAAGAGTGTGGCAACCCAGTAGTCATGATTACTTCGAATTCTGACAATATGAGGGTCATGCTGCAGGTAGTGCAGCAAGAAGGCACTTATGTGTCTTGCGCATCTCGGAGCCCCAAAATTATTTTCCGGGCTAGATGCAGCTAAAAATTATTTTTAATTTTAAATCTGGTGAAGCTTATTATAGATGGCCTAATAGGATCAGTGCTGCACACTGCTACAAAGCCCAAATTATTTTCCAGCCAAGATACAGATAAACATGATTAGTAATTTGAAAGCTTAAAACGGTTGGTAGGGTGATTTTAACCAATCATCAAGCTTTTACTCTCCCCAGGATGACACAGGGGTAGAAAAGTCGTTTCGGATCCATGATTTGTTCATCTTTATGAACGTGAGTCTGTCTACATTATCAGTGGAGAGCCGCGTGCGCTTATCTGTCAGCACACCACCAGCAGCGCTGAACACACGTTCAGACAGAACGCTGGCTGCGGGGCATGACAAGATCTCCAAGGCGTAAGTGGCTAGCTCCGGCCATTTATCCAGATTGGAAGCCCAAAAAGAGCAAGGGTCCAGTGACACAGTCGTGGCTTCAATGTTTACTTGGAGATACTCCTGTACCATCGTCTCTAGGCGTTGACTATGTGTCAGACTTCTTGTCTCCTGTGGCCTTGCAAAGGATGGGCTAAAAAAGTGGTGAAATGATTCCGCAAAATTGATGTTACCAGCAGATACTGTGGTTCTGTTACGGTTTGAGTGCTGAACACTTGACGGTCCCACGGTTGGCAAGTTGGAACTGTGAGATTCACTACGTGCACCACTGGTATTTTGTGGAAAAGCACATGTAAGATTCTGCAACAGTCTCTGCTGATACTCCTGCATGCGTGCATCCCTTTCTATGGCAGGAATAATTTCTGCAAATTTACTTTTGTACCGGGGATCTAACAGTGTGGCAACCCAGTAGTCAGGATTATTTCTAATTCTCACAATTCGAGGGTCATGTTGCAGGTAGTGCAGCAAGAAGGCACTCATGTGTGTTGCGCATCCAGGAGCACCAAGTCCCTGTTGTGTTGGTGGCGAGGTAACAATCATGCTTCCTTCCTCTGTCCTCTCCCCCCAACCTCGCACAACAGAAATGTGATCAAGGTCTCCCTCATCTGATGAGTCTTCCATCAGTTCGTCCTCCACTTCTTCCTGGGCTCCTGCACCTTCCTCACTAGTTTGGCTGCTACCATGCGCCCTGGTAAAACCATCTCCCCCACCCTCACATGCCTGCCGCCTTGGTGCTGCCGACCGTCTGGACCTTGCAGATGTTAGCCCTTCCGCATACAACTCCTCCCCCTCTACTTCCTCCACCTCCTCTTGTGCCACCACCTGACTCCGAATTCTGTTTAACATGTGCTCCAGCATGTAAATCACCGGAATAGTCATGCTGATAATGGCATCGTCAGCACTAAACATCTTCGTCGCCATTTCAAAACTGTGCAGAAGGGTGCATAGGTCCCTGATCTGAGACCACTCCTCCAGCGTGATTTGCCCCACCTCTGAATCCAGGGCTTGTCGGTGCTGCCACAGTCGCTGCAACATGTGCAGAGTTGAATTCCACCGGGTAGGCACATCGCATTTTAGCCGGTGAAGTGGCAGGCCCAACGACTTCTGTAGAGATGTAAGTCGCTGAGCTGCAGGATGCGAACGGCGGAAGTGAGCACACAGTGACCGTGCCCTCTGCAGAAGGCCATCTAGTCTGGGATAGTGGGCTAAAAATTGCTGGACAACCAGGTTCAACACGTGAGCCATACAAGGCACGTGTGTGACATTGCCCCGGCGAAGGGCCGCACCCAGGTTTGCAGCATTGTCGCACACGGCCTTCCCTGGTTTCAGGTCCAGTGGAGACAACCATTCATGAAATTGGTTCTCCAGAGCTGACCACAACTCCTCAGCTGTGTGACTCACATTTCCCAGACATTTCAATGTAAAAACCGCCTGATGACGTTGAGCCCTACTGCCAGCATAGTAAGGAGGTGTGCAGGATCCCTTCTGCGCAGTTAGAAAGCTTGTGGCATGACCAGACAGGCTTTGGGTGCAGGTGGAAGACCGAGAGGAGGTTGAGGAGGCAGAAGCAGTGGAGGAACTTTGACATAAAGAGGATTGACGCACAACTCGTGGGGACGGCAAGACTTGGACAGCAGCCCCTTGTCCTGCTGTCACCATAGTTACCCAGTGCCCAGTCAGCGACATGTAACGCCCCTGTCCATGCCTACTCGTCCAAGTGTCTGTGGTGAAATGCACCCTGTCACACACAGAGTTTCTCAAAGAAGCGGTGATGTTGTGTGCGACATGCTGGTGGAGCGCAGGCACACCTTTCTTTGAGAAGTAGTGCCGACTGGGCATCTGGTACTGGGGCACTGCGACGGACATAAGGTCTCGAAAATCCTCTGTGTCCACCAGGCGGAAAGGCAGCATTTCTGTAGCCAAGAGCTTGCAGATGGTGAAATTCAACCTCTTAGCTTTCTCATGGCTAGGAGGAAATGGTCTTTTACTTGTCCACATCTGAGGGACCGAGGGCTGGCTATTGTGCTTAGATGGGGTTGATAAGGGTGTCCCCGGCAAACTGCCGGTCTGTGAGGAAGATGCAGGCGGACATGTTAGGTTGCCTTGATCCAAAGGTGGTGCTATCGATGTCGGACAGCGCTCAACACCAGCTGGTGTTCCCACCTCCAAAGAAAATGATGACCTGCCAATCACGCTGGCTGTTGCGGGTAAAGAGGTGGCAGGTCTGCGCCCCAAAACAGGTGTGACTGCTGTCCCCCCAGTCACAGAGGATGAAGAGGCCGCGGATGCGGATGCACAAGATATGGCAGACGGTGGTTGGCCCGGCCGGCTAGGCCGCATTGTAGCACACTGAGCTTCCCACTGCAACTTATGCTTCATGTCCATGTGCCGGTTCATGCATGAAGTACTCAGACTATGTATTTTTTGGCCTCTACTTAGGTTTTGCTGACAAATGTTACAGATAACACGAGTTGGGTCATCTTTATCGATCTGAAAAAATGCCCAGGCTATGCAAGGCTTAGCACCCATGCGACCTGAAGAGCCACCACGACTTGTGGTGAGAGGCAGAGTTGTGTTTGAGGATGCAGTTGTTGACGTGCTTCCAGTACTACGTCTCTGTCCAGGAAGGCGCAACCTGACCTCGTCGTCACTAGCATCTTCCTCCACCTCCTCTGCTGACCTCATCTCTTGGCTGACTGTGGGTTGACAGTAAGTGGGATCTCCAACCTCATCATCATCACCCTGTGCGTTATCACACCCGTCGTCCTCAGAGCCAACCTGTTCCTGCCCTGACAAAAAACTAAAGTTGTCGCTCCAATCAGGTATTTGAGTCTTATCATCGTCTTCCTCATTGTCTCCACCAACAGGAGTTACAGTTTGAGAATGAGGGTCTACATTATGGTCAGAACCTTCTGCGTCTGGTCCTGGATCCGACTCATAAAGATTCTGGGCATCAGTGCAGATCATTTCCTCGTCTGGATTCACAGAAGCGCTGGAGTCGACCTCTGATTCCCAGGCTATAGTATGAGTAAACAGCTCTGCAGACTCAACCATCTGTTCTACCTCATACTCAGACGGGCAGCTGGAGATTTGGGAGCTGTGAGGAAGCAAGTGCGATTGGGGTGACACCTTTGAGGACTGGAGTATTTGTGATGTTGAAGTTGATGTGGAGGAGAGCCCACTTAAAGGAGCACTTGATATCCGTTGAAGCACCTGCTGTTTTTGTGCCTCATCTGGAATTTGTAGCGATTGGCGTGGCCGTAAGAAAGGGATCTTATCACATTGTCCGCTAAAAGAAGTAGACATTTTAGTTTGGCTGGAAGATGGTCTTTCTTCTGCAGATGTTACTGTTGCTTTAACACCTACCCCACGGACACAACCTTTTTTCCCCTTCCCAACACGCCTATTCCCCTTTCCACCAGCAGCAGGCCTTTTTCCACTCAATTTGGTGGTTAACTAATTCACAACTCTGGAGTTGTTTGCACAAAAAAACAATGGATGGGAACCGAGCAGAGCTGAGTGGCCAAACTGTGGTATTAGGCCAAAACTATTGGCTGGGTTAGATGCAGAAAAAAATTATATTCAATTTGCAACCTGATGGAGGTCAGTATAGATGGACTAATAGAATGATGCTATGCCCAAAAGATTTTACTTCACTAGGTGCAGTAAAAAAATTGGTATTCTATACACAGGTGGTATATCTTGCAACACAGATAGGCTACTCCACTGACTAACACACTCTGCAATAGGCCAAAAAGGATTAGCTTTGCTAGATTCAGCCAAATGCTGTGAAAAAAACTTGCACAGCACTGGCACAGACCTGCCTGGCAAAAACTGATAGGAACTGATGTAACCTAGTCCTGAAAAGGACTGCAATTACAATTAGTCTTTACTCCCACAATCTATCTATTTAAGAGCACAGACCTGCCTGATAAAAGTCGTAGGAAATGCTGTAACCTAGTCCTTAAAAGGACTGCAATCACAACTATTCCCTACTCCCAAGCTATCTGTATATTTGTGCGAAAATTGGCTTGAAATTAACAAGGTATAGCGCACACAGCAACAGCGGTGCCGTCTAACACGCAGCTGCAGCAGTGAGAAAATGGTGGCGACGGGGAAAATGGCTTGGTCTTATAGGGCAAGGACATGTGACATACACTGCCAATGACACATGCCCTTGCTTGTGTGAAAAAAAGCACTTCGCTCCGTGTGTGCGCTGCTGATAGGCTGACAGATTGCACCTCCCCACTGCAAATGCGGGAAAGAGAAAAAAAAATGGAGATCTTCATTGTTCCTGCAGAGATCCATCCCCTGCCCCTCCCCCCGCCCCGCTGTACACTCAAACTGCGTATTAACATTAATTTTCATCATTACTGAGAAAATATCCAGTTATGATTTTGGTGCACGAACAGTTATCGAACATAACCTCGAACAGCCGAATTTTTCTCAAATTGTTCGTGTTCGCCGAACGGCTCGAACACCGCCCAAAACAGCTCGAATTTGAGATTGACGAACAGTTCGAGTAGAACAACGCTCATCTCTACTGCTAACCAGTACTCCTGGGAGGGTCTGCTTTATACCATCAGTAAAGACCCTGAACTGCACCACACGTCTCTGTGTTTCATCGCCGCACCAGCACCATTAGTACTGGGACGCTCACACCATCACTCCCATCATCCACACTAGCTGCCCTGAGGCAATACTTCTCCCGTGGGGAGTTATCCCATAGTTGGCTGCGCTTACAACATCAGCCTCAGCGGCCTGCAGCGCAGCGGCGGTCCCCACTGACCGCAATCCACGGGTGGCGTAGTCGGACATTTGTTATTACACTAAGACTGCCACTGGTTTGACCACCCTGAGCCACGGACCGGGTCGCCGCCACACTGAGACTATCACCCCCAGCATCCCACCAGAGGCCCGGTTCCGGGTTCCCCACGCGGCCCAGGGGGCGAGTCAACTTTGGCGTAGTCGGCAGGATTTTGTGCCCGCAACCACCGGGTACTGCGTGCCTGAAAAAGACTTTTGTACTTACCTGTGGCGAAGTTTCCCGCCGTCCGGAGTCGTTTCCCGCCATCGGACGCCATCTTGGGTCGTTTCCCGCCATCTTCTGCCGTCTTCCCGCCATCCGCAGCCGCTTCCCGCCATCGGACGCCATCTTCGGGACGCCGCACGGGAAGAAGAGGGGCGTGGACGCCAAAAGCGCGCGAGATCCGAAGCTCCGCCCCACGCACTGACGCTGCGCAAGGTCCTGGAAGGGAGGAAGAACGACACTGACGTCATCGGAGCGCGACGCCAGGTCCTCTACCCCGACGATTGACTGCGGAGCCGCGGCCTACAGAAGAAGAGCATCGCAAGGTAGGCCACTGTCCACTAGGGGGGTAGAAGGATGTCGGATACCGAGGGGAGCTCCACCGCCACACCGGCCGCCAGCGCAACCGCTGCAGCGGTCATGCCATTCACCATGCCCTATATCCCGGGGGCAACCTGGCTACCCCAGTACTCAGGGGAGTCACATACCCTAAGTGACTTTAGGGAAAGATTGGATAGCCTCTTCCTGGTATACCCCCTCACGGAAGAGCAAAAAGTAAGCATCCTGGTGGCCCAGTTAATCGGGGCAGCCCAAAGGGAGGTAAAGTCCTGGTCACCTGGGAAGAAGAGGACTGTCAGAAATACTAGCCCGGCTGAAAGACACATTTGATACCCGAACCTCAGCCGAAATAAAGCTCAGATTTTACGGGTGCAAACAACGGGCACATGAAAGTATAAGAGACTATGCTCTAAACCTACAAGAGGCCCTGAGAGCCATTAAGCAGGCAGACCCTGACAGTGTGGGAAATGAAGACAAACTGTTCACCGAACAATTTATTGAGGGTCTACTGTGCAATGCCCACCGAACCCAGTGGCGGGCAATGGCCTTACAGGACCCTGACCTGGACTTTGCACAGTTCAAGGACAGAGCCATCCGGGTGCTCCAAGAACCTTCACCAGGTGGCGCTGTGACCCACAGGCGCCCTGCTATCACTTATCACCAGGACGCAGCGCCCTTGTCTGCAGGGCCTGTGGGAGCTGATGCGCAGGCTTTGAACAATAACCCAGCTACAGACCTGCACCATCAGGTCCAAGAGCTGACTAAGAGCGTTGCCGCGCTAACCAGAACTGTGCAGTCTTTACAGGTCTCTTCTCCAGGAAAGATCCAGCTGGCATCCGGACCGGAGGACGTCCCGTGGCGCCGACTGAGGAGGACCCCACCGGCCAGTGGGAGACCCAGTGACAGGTACAACGAGGACGGACGACCCATCTGCCGCCGCTGCAATCAACCCGGACATATGGCAAGGTACTGTCATTTAAACGGGCACAACCTGGGGTAGAGGGCCAACCCCCAGGCATAAGATCATCAGGCCCATCGAACTGGCGTGATAAATACGTAGGGGGAAGTCCGGTCTTGCCTGTGGTACTGGATGGCATTCCTATGAGTGCCCTACTAGACACTGGGTCACAGGTGACTACCATCCCGTACGTGCTCTTCAAGCGGTACTGGAATGACTCGGACATAACCCGCTACCCAGATGACGACCTGAGCATTATCGCCAGCAATGGTCAGCCCGTGCCACAGATAGGATTTAAAGAAGTGACCATCAAGGTCGGAAAAGTTGAACTGCCGGCACAAGGACTGATCATTGTGGACATTGACCGTCGTGAGAGTCTCCCAAAAATAACCCTAGGTACTAACGTAATTGAAAACTGTCTTGCAGAGGTGATTCTTATTTTGCAGCAGGTTGCCAAGAACGCCAGTTCCAGCCAGCAGCGTGTGCTCCAAAAAGAGATCCGGGCACTGATGAAGCGGCAACAAGTGGAACTATCTGGTGGTGAGATAGGTAGCGTGAGAATGTGTGACTCGTTCCCTATTGCCATGCCGCCCCCAAAAAGTGAGATGATGATTTGGTGCCGGGCAGCTATTGGTCTAAGAGGAAGAGACTACCAAGCAATGGTAGAACCCGTCTACTCAGACAGTAGGCCCACCATTTTGACAGCACGGGGGGTGGTCGATGTACGTCATGGGAGGGTGCCCGTCCGCATCATAAATATCGGGGAGAGAGAAGTATACCTGCCCCGGTATGCCACGCTAGCCAAATTGTTCACCATAAACCAGAACTCTGTACAGGCCGTGGAACCCTTAGAATCATAGAATCATAGAATCATAGAATGGTAGAGTTGGAAGGGACCTCCTGGGTCATCTGGTCCAACCCCCTGCTCAAAGCAGGATTCACTAGATCATCTCAGACAGATGTCTGTCCAGCCTCTGTTTGAAGACGTCCATTGAAGGGGAACTCACCACCTCTCGTGGCAGCCTGTTCCACTCATTAATCACCCTAACTGTCAAAAAGTTTTTTCTAATATCTAATCTGTGTCTCCTCCCATTTAGTTTCATCCCATTGCTTCTAGTCTTTCCTTGTGCAAATTAGAATAAAGATGATCCTTCTACAATGTGACAGCCCTTGACATATTTGTAGACAGCTATTAAGTCTCCTCTCAGTCTTCTTTTTTGCAAGCTAAACATTCCCAAATCCTGCAACCGTTCCTCATAGGACATGGTTTGCAGACCAGTCACCATTCTGGTCGCTCTTCTCTGAACTTGCTCCAGTTTGTCTATGTCTTTTTTAAAATGTGGTGCCCAAAACTGTACACAGTATTCCAGATGAGGTCTGACCAAAGAGGAGTAAAGACCGATAATGACTTCACGTGATCTAGACCTGTATGCTTCTGTTAATACATCCCAGAATTGTATTTGCCTTTTTTGCTGCTGCATCACACTGTTGACTCATGTTCAGTCTATGATTTATTAGTATACCTAAGTCTTCTTCACATGTATTGTTGCTTAGCTCTTTTCCTCCCATTCTGTATATGCTTTTTTCATTTTTATTGCCCAGATGTAGTACTTTGCATTTTTCCCTGTTAAAAACCATTCTGTTGGTTGCTGCCCACTGCTCCAGTTTATTTAGGTCTTTTTGAATCCTCTCTCTCTCTTCTCTAGTATTAGCTATCCCTCCTAGCTTTGTGTCATCAGCAAATTTAATCAGTTTACCCTCAATTCCTTCATCTAAATCATTGATAAAGATGTTGAACAATACAGGTCCCAGGACGGAGCCCTGTGGTACCCCACTTGAGACATTCATCCAGCTGGATGTGAAGCCATTTACAACCACCCTTTGAGTCCGATCACTAAGCCAGTTATGAATCCACCTAACAGTTGCCTGGTCCATTGCATACTTGGTCATTTTTTCAATAAGGATGGTGTGAGATACTTTGTCAAATGCTTTGCTGAAGTCAAGATATACTATATCTACAGCATTTCCCTGATCCACCCAGTCAGTGATTCTGTCATAGAAGGAAATTAAGTTAGTCTGACATGACTTGTTAGTTACAAACCCATGCTGACTCTGGTTAATCACTTCATTCTTATCCATGTACTTACATACATGTTGTTTAATAATTTGTTCAAAGATCTTTCCTGGTATAGAAGTCAGACTCACCGGCCTATAGTTCCCTGGGTCCACCTTCTTCCCCTTTTTGAAGATAGGAACAACATTTGCTCTTCTCCAGTCTTCTGGGACTTCTCCTGTTCTCCAAGAATTTTCAAAGATTATGGAGAGTGGTTCTAAAATTTCTTCTACGATCTCCTTCAGTACTCTGGGGTGTAATTCATCTGGACCTGGAGACTTGAACTCATTTATGTTAGCTAAATATTCCCTCACAATCTTTCTGTTTACAGATAACTTGGATTCCTCTATTCCTTTAAAAGGACAGTGAAGATCAGTTGATGTTACATTTTCTTTCTGAGAGAAAACAGATTCAAAATAGGAATTAAAAAGTTCGGCCTTCTCAACATCCTCTCTTACCATTTCTCCATTTTCATCCTGTAAAAATCCTATAGTATCTTTGACTTTTCTTTTACTTTTGACATACCCCCAAAATCCTTTTTTATTGCTTTTGACATCTCTTGCAAGCCTTAATTCATTGTCAGCTTTAGCTACCCTGATACGTGCCCTGCAGGAACTGCAGACTGCATTATAATCTTCTTTAGATATGCCTCCCTCTTTCCATTTAATAAACATTTCTTTCTTTCTTTTTAGCATGTGTTTAAGTTCTGTGTTCATCCATCCTGGTTTCCTTAAATGCTTCCCATTCTTCCTACTTTTCGGGATTGTTAACGATTGTGCTTTGAAAATCTCATTTTTAAAAATTTCCCATCCTTCCTGGACATTTTTGTCCTTAAGGACATCCAGCCATTGGATCCCTCCTATTCTCTTTCTGAGTCTCTTAAAATCTGCCTTTCTAAAATCTAACCTTGAAGTTTGAGTCTTCACATGTCTTCCTCCTCTAGTTATCCAAAATTCTATAATAGCATGATCGCTGCCTCCTAGGGTCCCAGCCACCTTTACCTCCTCAACCATTTCCTCCCTGTTTATAAGGATTAGATCCAAAGTAGCAGATCCCCTTGTTTTCTCCCCTACCTTTTGGAAGATAAAGTTGTCAGCAAGAGAGGATAAGAATTTGCTTGACCTGTTAGTTTTACTTGAGAGAGATTCCCAACAAATGTCTGGATAGTTGAAATCTCCCATGACCACTACGTCATATTTTTTGGAGAACTTGGTCATTTGATACATAAAGAGTTCATCCATATCTTCAGCTTGCCCAGGTGGCCTGTAGTAAATGCCTACAATGGTGTCCTTTCCGTTGTTCTCTCCTTGTATTCTTACCCAAACAGTTTCCACAGAACTCCCAGTCTCTGAAGCTTCAATCTCTGTGCAGATATACGCTTTTCTAACATACAATGCAACACCTCCTCCTCGTTTATCAAGTCTGTTTCTTGCAAATAAGTTGTATCCTTTTAGCCTTTTATTCCAATCATGTGTATCGTCCCACCAAGTTCCAGTGATTCCAATGACATCATATTTCTTTTCCTGCATTAGTAGTTCCAATTCTCCTTGTTTGTTGCCCATGCTTTGTGCATTTGTATAAAAACATTTTAGTTTGTGATTGGTTTCTCTTCCTCCCATATTTTTATTATTTAAATTGTTTTGTCTTTGTTCTTCCTTTCCACTTCCAGTAGCAGAGATCTCAATAGTATTTGTCAGCTGTATGGCTTTTTCTGGCCTTTTGCTTCCCTTTTGCAGTTGCCTCCATCTCAACCAGAGGAAGGTAACGGCTCTAAGAAACCAATGGAGGACTGGTGTCAGCAACTGCATTTGGGTACTGACTCCACTCCCTCACACCAAAAACAGGGAGTCTACCGGGTGGTTCAGGAGTACGAGAGAGTGTTTAGCAAACACCCGCTAGACTTTGGGCGAGTGAAGGGGGTGGAACATCACATCCCAACGGGAGACCATCCTCCCATAAAGTAGAGATACCGACCCGTACCCCCTGCACACTATCAGCACGCCAAGGGGATGTTAAAGGACATGAAGGAGGCTGGGGTAATTAGGGACAGCTGTAGCGCCTGGGCAGCTCCACTAGTCTTAGTGAAAAAGAAAGACAACACCATGAGAATGTGTGTAGACTACAGAAAGGTCAACCGTATCACACACAAAGATGCGCACCCATTACCAAGGATAGAAGAGTCCTTAGCTGCATTAAAATCTGCTAACTTCTTCTCTACTTTGGACCTCACTAGCGGGTACTGGCAGGTTCCTGTAGCAGAGGCGGACCGGGAGAAGACCGCATTCACCACCCCGATGGGTCTCAGTGAATTTAACTGTATGCCGTTCGGGCTCTGCAACGCACCAGGAACCTTCCAACGGTTGATGGAATGCTGTCTGGGACACTGGAATTTCGAGACGGTCCTGTTATACCTGGACAATGTCATCGCTTATTCCAAGACTTACGAGGACCACCTGAAACACCTGGCAGAAGTGTTTGACGCCCTGGCAAGCTACGGACTAAAGGTGAAACCCTCCAAGTGTCACCTCCTGAAACCAAAGGTGCAATACCTGGGACACGTGGTGAGTGCTGACGGAGTGGCTCCCGACCCCGATAAGATCACCGTGATTAAAGACTGGCCAAGACCCTCCAGCATAAAGGAAGTGCGGCAGTTCCTCGGGTTGGTAGGCTACTACCGAAGATTCATTCCCGATTTCACAAAAATGGCAGCCCCTATGCAGGACCTCCTGATAGGTCAATCTCGGAAAGCTAAAAACCAGAAGCCGCCCTTCAGGTGGGAAAAGCTGGAAGAGGAGTCCTTCTGCCAGCTGAAGATGGCCCTCACGGGGGATGAAATCCTGGCGTACCCTGATTACAGCCAGCCCTTTATCCTCCACACGGACGCAAGCAACATCAGGCTAGGAGCCGTACTGTCCCAGATTCAGCAGGGGAAAGAACGGGTAATCGCTTACGCCAGCCGAAAGCTACGGCCCACGGAGAGGAACCCTGAGAATTATAGCTCATTCAAGCTGGAGTTCCTGGCAGTGGTGTGGGCAGTAACCGAACGTTTCAAGCATTACCTTGCCTCTTCCAAGTTCACCGTGTACACGGATAACAACCCGTTGACACACCTGGACACTGCAAGGCTCGGTGCCCTGGAGCAGAGATGGATGGCCTGCCTGTCCAACTATGAATTCACCATCAAATACTGGGCGGGACGCTCAAATGCCAACGCGGATGCCCTGTCTATAATGCAAAACTTACCGGACGTAGGGGAAGATCCAGAAGATCTGGAAGAAGTCGAGCTCCCTGCGTTCCACCGTCATGGGATTACCCTGTATTCCCACCGTGTGAAGGACAGGCGCTCTGTGACATTCAATCCCTTGCCCCACTACAGCTGGGCGGAAACGCAAGACAGTGATCCCGCAGTCCGTCTGGTGAAGGAAATGCTGACACAGGCCGATGCCCGTCTTGACCCAGACGCTCCGGAGGAGACCAAGCAACTGTGGAAGGAGAAAAATAAGCTGTTCCTCTACAGGGAGAAGCTGTGCCGAAGAATGGTTAACTCTCGAACTTATGAGTTGACCTGGCAGGTAGTGGTCCCAAGACGAGACGCGGCTATGGTTCTGGAGGCATACCACAACGGAGCAGGACATTTTGGATGGAAGAAGCTGGAGTACTTGTTGCGTGAACGGTTCTACTGGGTAGGCATGAGAGGAGCCATCGAGAGGTGGTGCAGAGACTGTGGCCCGTGCAACCTAAGAAGAAAGGACCGTGCCAGCCAGAAGACTCCCCTGCAGCTCATCATCACCAGACAGCCACTGGAACTGGTAGCCCTGGACCATGTGAAACTGGCTCCAAGCAGATCTGGGTATGTCTACGCCCTCACAATCGTAGATCACTACTCCCGGTTCCTGGTGGTGGTTCCCGTCAAGGACTTAACGGCTCAACAGCAGCTAGAGCCTTCCAGCAGCACTTCTGCCGTCCACACGGGTACCCGGAGCAAGTGTTGACAGACCAAGGACCAGCCTTCGAAGCAGAGGTCTTCCAGGAGTTCTGCAACTTGTATGGCTGCAAGAAGATAAGAACAACGCCCTATCACCCGCAGACCAACGGACTCTGCGAAAAGATGAACCAGGCGGTGATAGATCTGCTAAAAACATTGCCCCTGGAAGAACGCAGCCTGTGGCCTGAGAAACTGCCCGATCTGGTGGACCTGTACAACCACATCCCGGTAGGTTCCATCAACTGTACCCCGGCTTACCTAATGAGAGAAAGACCTGGTAAGCTGCCTATTGACCTGGATATGGGAGTCCTGACACCTGAGGACACCTCGCCAGAGGCAGACTGGGATACAGAACGGCAGCAGCAGTACCGGAAAGTACAAGAGAGCGCCGAGCGAAGTCTCTGTCAATCAAGAGAAAGGCAGGAGAGGACTTATAACCAACATGCTCCCGCTGTTCCCCTGGTACCTGGAGAGCAGGTCTTGAAAAGAAAAAGGCGGCTCCATAAGTTGGACGACCAGTGGGAAAAGGACCCGTACACCGTACTGCCCTCAAGCCACAATAATCCAAAGGTGTACGTCATCAGCAAGGATGGAGGAGAGACCACAGCCACTGTCTTCAGAGACCACCTGAAAAAGTGCCCCGAGAAGTTGCAAAGCACGGATGAAGATCAGGAAGACCCTCAACCCGTAGAGGAAAAGGAGGAAATGATCAGCACCGTACTCGGAGACTTTCCCCGGTCCTGGACACAAGTAAACAACGCTATCGTGGTGCCCGTCCTCACCTTTCTCCAGCCAGCCCCTCAAGTGCCTACAGAAGACCAGGTAGAGCTGGAAGAGCAGCCGGCCCAGGAGGCAGAAGAGTCCACACCAGCAGCGCAGGAGGATCAACCCTCTGCTAGTAGTGAGCCTGCCGTGCCCCTAGTGAGCCAAAGAGTGCGCATACAGCTGCCCAGCTTACCCATAACACCTCCTACACCCTGTAGTGCAGGACCAGTTAGTGAGCTCCGTAGGTCCACTAGAGTCACTAGAGGTCAGATGCCCGCTCGCTGGAAAATATAAAGTAATGCACTGTAAATTTACCTGTTTCTTGAAAATGTTTACGGTTTTTGTTGTTGCCTGTTATTAATTATGTTTCTCAGTTACCCTGCAGATTTATTTGGACTAACAGGTTATGGACGCTGGATAACCGGAACAATCTTGTAGATAGTTGCACATTGTGCCTCTTGCGAAGACGGCCGCGGAAGAGAAAACCTGTCTGGCGTGGCCTCCTTGCGGCCCAAAGTAGCTAGCTTCAGCCTTGCAGCCACGTTCAAGGCCAACGCAAGGGGTTTGCTTTGGACAGGTCCCCTACTTCGCTTAAAGCTTCACCTTGGGTGATATGGACACCCGGTTGCGGACACGCCGTGACCTTTAAAGAACTAAAAAGCTTCCTGTAAATATGTTATTGTATTATCGTTTATACCCTTGTATTTATGTTTCTTTAAATATGTGTTTAGCCCTGGAGTGCTAAAATTTACTAGGGGGGAATGTGGCACCCCAGGGGTCTGGTTGCCACAGTAATAGAAATATTATGTCTGAGAGCAAGTGGGAGGTTTCTCTGGTCAGGAGCCCTAAGCATGCAACACTGCCCGCCCAGACCTGGGAGGGGAGGAATCTGCCCTTATAAACTGGGTCTGGGGCGGAATTAAGAGAGTCAGAGCTTGGAGAGGGAAAGATACAGCAGGAGCTCTGTAGGAGCAGGAGTGAGAGCCAGAGGCTGGAAGCTAGATAGCTCGCCTTGGCTGAAGACACTAAACCCGGACACGGAGTCCGAGGCTGTGGGGACATCCAAGTCCAGCAGCAGAATCCAACCGGCAGGGGATTCCAGGTCCTCTGGCCTTAGAAGCCCGGAGGCTCGGTCACAAGCAAGGGACCAGCACCGCCGTCGTGGAGCGGAGGCTAACAGAAGGCCCCAAGTCACCGGCCATACGGGTGAGCACCGCACGGTATACTCAGGGACGTGGGCTACTTCTACCCGCATAGAGCAAGGTAGCCAGGAAAGAGTGCAGATAGACGGGGAGGCCTACATCTCCACCTGGCCAGGGGGAGATCCTGCTTGCTCACAGACTGACCAGGCCTCTACTACTAACCAGTACTCCCGGGAGGGTCTGCTTTATACCATCAGTAAAGACCCTGAACTGCACCACATGTCTCTGTGTTTCATTGCCGCACCAGCACCATTAGTACTGGGACGCTCACACCATCACTCCCATCATCCACACTAGCTGCCCTGAGGCAATACTTCTCCCATGGGGAGTTATCCCATAGTTGGCTGCGCTTACAACATCAGCCTCAGCGGCCTGCAGCTCAGCGGCGGTCCCCACTGACCGCAATCCACGGGTGGCGTAGTCGGACATTTGTTATTACACTAAGACTGCCACTGGTTTAACCACCCTGAGCCACGGACCGGGTCACCGCCACACTGAGACTACCACCCCCAGCATCCCACCAGAGGCCCGGTTCCGGGTTCCCCACGCGGCCTAGGGGGCGAGTCAGATAGATAATAGATAGATAATAGATAGATAGATAGATAATAGATAGATAATAGGTAGATAATAAATAGATGATAGATAGATGATAGATAATAGATAGATAGATAGATAATAGGTAGATAATAAATAGATGATAGATGGATAATAGATAATAGATAGATAGATAGATAGATAATTATTATTATATCGAGCTGTGAATCCACTGTGATGGGATATTGATGTGAATCAGAGATGATAAGCTGAAGCTTGGTGTAAGGGTCACTTCACATAACTCGTTGCACTATTGCAGATGGTTCGGCGTGTCCCCGGTGCAGGCAGTGAACTGTTCACTCTACATTTCTGTCCTCCTCTATTATACCTGACGTTAATCCTCCGCCATCAGATTACAGCCAGCGGAGCAGCACAGCTAATATTTGTTATCTATTGTACGCACTCAAGCAAGCGATTGCCTGTCCTTTCTTCATTAAACCGACAGAAGCAAATTGATGTCTATGTTTAAGAGCCGAACTCCATCACAGGAGGTGGAATCCTAACACTCCGCTATGTACATGCTTATATGTTGTGCGCCAGAGAAACGCCATGTATAACGAAGAACATAACAAAACTCATTGAATTTCACATGGAAAAGAAAATATTGAAATTATCTGTTACTAAACCGCAAAAGGAGAAACGGCCGAGAATAAAGCCGGAAATTATTGGAACAAGCTATAAATCAAAACTATGGATTGTGGGTGCGAGTATGCAAATGATTATGAATTGTGCAAGAGCAAAATTGAGAATGTTGCCTAGCGTGGAGGCGGATGATTCTCTCTACATCCACTTTTCTAAAGAAAGACAAAGAAGCGCACCTGCACAGTACCACCAGAGGGGGCCCTATTCTCTGGAGGTGGGATCTGCACCTATTAGATATCCTGTGGATATGTCCTAAATGTACAAAATAGGAATACCCCCTGAAAAGAAGTTTTCCAACTACAATCATTTATAAAATACCGATATTTTCTCTTCCTCACATTAGCAGAAGAAAGATGACTCTCTTAAGATGACTGCACATGCGCAAGAACTTTCTTAAGATGACTGCACATGAGCAAAAACTTTCTTAAGATGACAGCACATGCGCAAGAACTTTCTTAAGATGACTGCGCATGCGCAATAGCTTTCTTAAGATGACTGCACATGTGCAAGAACTTTCTTAAGATGACTGCGCATGCAGAAGAACTTTCTTAAGATGACTGTGCATGCGCAAAACCTTTCTTAAGATGACTGCACATGTGCAAGATTTTTCTTAGGCTGTGTGCCCACGATGCGTTTTTTAAGCGCTTCCGCAGCGGCAATTCCGCTGCAGAAACGCTTAAAAAACGCTTGGTAGAAGGCCTGCCATGTTCCCCAATGATAATCCGCTTGTGCTGTGCACATGCTGCGGAAATTTCCGCTGCAGATTATCATTGCGAAAAAAAACACAGCACTACCAATTATTTTGCGGAGGCGCTGCGTTTTCGCCGCCACTGACTTGCATTGGAACGCATGGATTACACATCACTGTATATGTAGATGCGAATTCCACGCGTTTCAATGTGCGGATGGTACCGGGGTGTGGAGGAGAGGAGACTCCCCTCCGGACCCGGGTACCATAGAACCTGTAAAAAAAAGAATAAAATAAAAAATAAATATTATACTTACCTTCTGATGGCCCCCGCTGCGCTTGTCTTTGCTTGCCGGCAGATCGCGGTGGACTGAAGGACCTGCACTGACGTCATAGTCATGTGACGGCAGGTCCTTTAGTGTAGTGTACCGCGAGCTGCCGGCAAGCCAGGACGGAGCGAATAAAGACTCCGGGGGCCATCGGAGGGTAAGTATAGATTTATTTTTTATTTTTTACCATTCTTTCGGTCACACTATATAAATCCATGCCGGCTGCATGGATTTATATAGTGTGACCAAGTTGTCAAGCACTTTCCAAGTGATGCTAAAATTGCTTGGAAAGCGCTTGTCAACCCGCATGCGGAAATGCAAGTGAAGAACGCTTCACTTCCACTTGTCCCTGGCAGGAAAAACGTATGTACAATCCGCATGTACAATCCGCATGTACAATCCGCATGTACAATCCGCATGTACAATCTGCATGTACAATCCGCATGTACAATCCGCATGCGTTTTTTCTGCCAGGGAGATGCAGAAACACTCAGGAAAAAATCCGGAGCATTTCTGCATCGTGGGCACATAGTCTTAAGAGGACTGCGCATGCGCAACAACTTTCTTAAGATGACTGTGCATGTGCAATAACTTTCTTAAGATGACTGCACATGTGCAAGAACTTTCTTAAGATGACTGCATATGCGCAAGAACTTTCTTAAGATCACTGCACATGAGCAAGGGCTTTCTTAAGATGATTGTGCATGCGCAAGAACTCTCTTAAGATGACTGCATATGCACAAAACCTTTCTTTAGATAACTGCACATGAGCAAGAACTTTCTTAAGATGACTGTGCATGCACAAGAACTTTCTTAAGATGACTGCATATGACGCGCCCCTGGGCCTGAGTCGCGCAGCGTTGCGCACGCGGGAGCCTACCCGGAGCCGGATCAGATGGGGGTAGTAGTCTCGTGGCGGTGACCCGGTCCGTGCCCAGGGAGTCAGACTAAGTGGCAGTCTATTAGCAGTAGATGGTGGATGACTACGCCACCCGTTGAATGCAGCTATGGAGCTGCCGCTGCAGGGCAGACCGCTGAGGCCGGTGGAAGGATGGTGCAGCGTGGATGGTATAACCCCCAACGGGAGGGGTATGGCCTCAGGGCAGCCGACGTGGATGATGGGGATAGCAGGGACCACTCAGAGACGATGCGGTGTAGTTCAGGGTCTTTACTGGTGACAAAGATAGACCCTCCCGGAGTACTTGCTAGCAATCGGGGCCTGGTCAGTCCTTGAGCAGATGGGATCTCCCCTGGCCAGGCGGAGTTGTAGGCCTTCCCAACTAACTGTACTCTTCTGGCTACCTTGCTAGAGGCAGGTAAAAGTAGCCCACGTCCCTGAGTGTACCGTGTGGTGCTCACCCGTATGGCCGGTGACTCGGGGCCTTCTAATGGCTTCCGCTCCACGATGGCGGTGCTGGTCCCACGCGTGTGACCGTGCCTTCGGGTTTCTGGGCCAGAGGACCTGCAATCCCCTGCCGGTCGGTTTCTGCTGCTGGGTAGAGATTAGTCCCCACAGCCTCGGACTCTGGGTCCGGTAAGAAATCTTCTCAGTCAGGGTGAGCTCTGCAGCTGCCAGCCCCTGACTCCTTGTAACACTGCTCCCACAGGGCTCTTGATGTTCTGTTCCTATATTTGCTTCTTTTCTCTGTCTCTACTTCTTCTCTACTCACTAACCCTGCCTCAGCCCTAGGTTTATATAGGGGAAGTTCTTCCCCTCCCAGGACTGGGCAGGAGGTGTGGCATGCATAGGATCCCTGACCAAGAGACCTCCCACCTGCTCTCAGACGTAATATCTCTATCACTGTGGCAACCAGACCCCTGGGGTGTCACATTCCCCCCTAGTGAAATTTAGTACTCCGGGACTAAACATATTTTTAGAAAAACATAACAAGGTATAAACAATAATAATACAATAAGAAAAACATATAAAGATGGTCACGGCGTGTCCGCAACCGGGTGCAGTTTTTTGAAGAAAAGCAAGGTGTCCATTTCACCAAAACAGGGAGACGTAACCAGGTAGGGGTCTGTCCTACCCCGAGTCCTTAACAGTCTTTAGTCCGTCCTGGGTTACGCTCCAACTATGTACACAGGATTCCCGGTAAATCCACCAAAGACTCCTATAAACAACTAGAAACACATAATTATACACAAGCAACAAGAAAAACAGGTAACCACAAATAAAACAATTTATACACTTCAAATCCTCCAACGTGCGGGTAACTGGCCTCTAGTGGCCCTAGTGGACCTACGGAGCTGACTGTCTAGCCCTGAACTACAGGGTGTAGGAGCTGTCAAGGGTAAACTGGGCAGCTGTCTACCGGCTCCTTGGCTCACTAGGGGTACGGCAGGCTCACTATAAGCAGAGGGTTGATCCTCCTGTTCTGCTTGTGTGGAGTCTTCTGCCTCCTGGACCGGCTGCTCTTCCAGCTCTACCTGTCGCTCCGTAGGTGCTTGGGATGCTGGTTGGAGGAAGGTGAGTACGGGTACCACAACTGCGCCATTGACTTGAGTCCAAGACCGAGGGAAGTCTCCGAGCACAGTACTAACCATGTCTTCCCTTTCCTCTACGGGTCGAGGGTCTTCTTGTTCCTCTTCAGGGTTCCGTAGCTGTTCGGGACACTTCTTCAGGTGATCCCGGGATACAATGGTTGTGGTTTCCCCTCCGTCTTTACTGATGGTACAGACCTTTGGGTTGTTGTGGCTTGAGGGCAGTATGGTGTACGGGTCCTTCTCCCACTGGTCGTCCAACTTGTGGAGCCGTCTTTTTCTCTTCAAGACCTGCTCTCCGGGTACCAGGGGAACAGCGGGAGCATACTGGTTGTAAGTTTTCTCTTGTCTTTCCCTAGCCTGACAGAGACTTCGCTCCACGCTCTCCTGTACTCTCCGGTACTGCTGCTGCCTCTCTGTGTCCCAGTCTGCTTCTGGTGAAGTGTCCTCGGGTGTCAGGACTCCCATTTCCAGGTCAACAGGTAACTTACCAGGTCTCGCCCTCATTAGGTAAGCCGGGGTACAGTTGGTGGAACCTACCGGGATGTGGTTGTATAGGTCCACCAGATCGGGCAGCTTCTCAGGCCACAGACCGCGTTCTTCCAGGGGCAACGTTTTCAGAAGATCCATTACCACCTGGTTCATTTTCTCACAAAGTCCATTAGTTTGCGGATGATAGGGTGTCGTCCTTATCTTCCGGCAGCCATACAGAGTGCAGAATTCTTGGAAGACCTCCGCTTCAAAGGCAGGTCCCTGGTCTGTCAACACTTGGTCCGGGTACCCGTGTGGACGGCAGAAATGCTGCTGGAAGGCTCTAGCTGCTGTTCGAGCTGTTAAGTCCTTGACGGGGACGACAACCAAGAACCGGGAGTAGTGATCCACGATGGTTAGTGCGTAGACGTAGCCACTTCTGCTTGGGGTCAGTTTTACATGATCCAAGGCTACCAGTTCCAACGGCTGCCGGGTGACGATGGACTGCAGGGGAGTCTTCTGGCTGGCACGGTCCTTCCTTCTTAGGTTGCACGGGCCACAGTCTCTGCACCACCTCTCGATGGTTCCCCTCATGCCTACCCAGTGGAACCGCTCGCGCAGCAGGAACTCCAGCTTCTTCCATCCGAAGTGTCCAGCCCCGTCGTGGTATGCCTCCATCACCATGGCTGCGTCTCTTCTTGGCACCACTACTTGCCAGATTAGTTCATGCGTCCGGGAGTTAACCATTCTGCGGCACAACTTCCCCTTGTAAAGGAACAGTCTACTCTTTTCTGCCCACAGTTGCTTGGCTTCCTCCGGAACGTCTGGGTCAAGGCGAGCCTCTGGCCGAGTCAGCATCTCCTTCACCAGCCGGACGGCAGGGTCACTGTCCTGCGCTTCCGCCCAGTTGTAGTGAGGTAAGGGGTTAAGCGTAGCGCCTTGCTTACTCCTTACCCGATGGGAATACTGGATAGTCCCATGACGGTGAAACGCGGGGAGTTCGACTTCTTCCAGTCCCTCTGGATCTTCTCCTACGTCCGGTAGGTTTGGCATCCTGGACAGGGCGTCCGCGTTGGTATTGGAGCGTCCTGCCCGGTATTTGATGGTGAACTCGTAGTTGGACAGGCGGGCCATCCATCTCTGCTCTAGGGCACCGAGTCTTGCCGTGTCCAGGTGTGTCAACGGGTTGTTATCCGTGTACACGACGAACCGGGAAGAAGCGAGGTAGTGCTTAAAGCGTTCGGTGACTGCCCACACCACTGCCAGGAACTCTAGCTTAAATGAGCTGTAATTCTCAGGGTTTCTTTCGGTGGGTCGCAGTTTTCGGCTGGCGTAAGCGATTACTCGCTCTTTCCCCTGCTGGATCTGGGACAGCACGGCTCCTAGCCCGATGTTACTTGCGTCGGTGTAGAGGATAAAGGGCTGGCTGTAATCCGGGTACGCCAGGATTTCATCCCCCGTGAGGGCCATCTTCAGCTGGCGGAAGGACTCTTCTTCCAACTTCTCCCATCTGAAGGGCGGCTTCTGGTTCTTGGCCTTCCGGGACTGGCCTATCAGGAGGTCTTGCATAGGCGCTGCCTTTTTGGTGAAACCGGGGATGAACCTGCGGTAGTAGCCTACCAACCCGAGGAACTGCCGCACTTCCTTTACACTGGAGGGACTTGGCCATTCCTTAATTGCGGTGATCTTATCAGGGTCGGGAGCCACTCCGTCAGCGCTCACCACGTGTCCCAGGTACTGCACCTTTGGTTTCAGGAGGTGACACTTGGAGGGTTTCACCTTTAGGCCGTAGCTTGCCAGAGCTTCGAACACTTCCGCCAGGTGTTTCAGGTGGTCCTCATAAGTCTTAGAATATACGATGACATCGTCCAGGTACAACAGGACCGTCTCGAAGTTTCTGTGGCCCAGACAGCACTCCATTAATCGTTGGAAGGTTCCTGGTGCGTTGCAGAGTCCGAACGGCATACAGGTAAACTCGCTAAGTCCCATCGGGGTGGTGAATGCGGTCTTCTCCCGGTCCGCCTCTGCTACAGGAACCTGCCAGTACCCACTAGTGAGATCCAAGGTAGAGAAGAAGTTAGCAGATCTTAAAGCAGCCAAAGACTCCTCTATCCTTGGTAAGGGGTACGCATCCTTGTGTGTGATACGGTTGATTTTCCGGTAATCTACACACATCCTCATGGTGTTGTCTTTCTTTTTGACTAAGACTAGTGGAGCTGCCCAGGGGCTACAGCTATCCCTGATCACCCCAGCCTCCTTCATGTCTCTAAGCATCCCCTTGGCGTGTTGGTAGTGTGCAGGGGGTACGGGTCGATACCTCTCTTTTATGGGAGGATGGTCTCCCGTGGGGATGTGGTGTTCTACCCCCTTGACTCGCCCGAAGTCTAACGGGTGTTTACTAAACACTCTCTCGTACTCTTGAACCACCCGATAGACTCCCTGTTTCTGGTGTGAGGGAGTGGAGTCAGTACCCAAATGTAGTTGCTGACACCAGTCCTCCATTGTTTTCTTAGAGCCGTTACCTTCCTCCGGGTGAGATGGAGGCAAGGGTTCCACAGATTGTATAGCATTTTGGTTGATGGTATATAATTTGGCTAGCGTGGCATACCGGGGCAGGTACACTTCCCTCTTCCCGATATTGATTATGCGAACGGGCACCCTCCCATGGCGTACATTAACCACCCCCCGTGCTGTCAAGATGGTGGGCCTACTGTCTGAGTAAACTGGCTCTACCATTGCCTGGTAATCTCTACCTCTCAGACCAATAGCTGCCCGACACCAAATCATCATTTCACTTTTTGGGGGCATGGCAATAGGGAAAGGGTCACACATTCTCACGCTACCAATCTCACCGCCGGAGAGTTCCACCTGTTGCCGTCGCATCAGTGCCCGGATCTCTTTTTGGAGCACTCGCTGCTCGCCGGAGCTGGCGTTCTTGGCAACCTGCTGTAAAAGGAAAATCACCTCTGCAAGACAATTTTCAATTACATTAGTTCCTAGAGTTATCTTTGGGTGACTCTCGTGTTTGTCAATGTCTACAATGATCAGTCCCTGTGCTGCCAGTTCAACTCTACCAATTTTAATGGTCACCTCTTTAAATCCGATCTGTGGCACGGGCTGACCATTGCTGGCGACGATACTCAAATCATCGTCAGGGTAGCGGGTAATATCCGAGTCATTCCAGTACTGCTTGAAGAGCACGTACGGGATGGTGGTGACCTGTGATCCGGTGTCCAGTAGGGCACTCATAGGAATGCCATCCAGTACCACAGGCAAGACTGGACGTCCGCCCACATATTTGTCGTGCCAGTTCGATGGGCCTGATGATCTTTTTCCTAGGGGTTGGCCCTCTACCCTAGGTTGTGCCCGTTTAAAGGACAGTACCTTGCCATATGTCCGGGTTGATTGCAGAGGCGGCAGATGGGTTGTCCGTCCTCGTTGTATCGGTCGCTGGGTCTTCCTCTGGCCGGTGGGGTCCTCCTTGGTCGACGCCACGGGATGTCCTCCGGTCCGGATGCCAGCTGGATCTTCCCTGGAGTGGAAACCTGTAAAGACTGCACAGTTCGGGTTAGCGCAGCAACGCTTTTAGCTAGCTCTTGGACCTGATGGTGCAGGTCTGGAGCCGAGTCATTGTTCAAAGCCTGCGCATCAGCTCCCACAGGCCCTGCCGACAAGGGCGCCGCCTCCTGGTGGTAAGTGGTAGTGGGGCGTCTGTGGGTCACAACGCCACCTGGTGCCGGTTCTCGGAGCACCCGGATGGCTCTGTCCTTGAACTGTGCAAATCCCAGATGAGGGTCCTGTAAGGCCATTGCCCGCAACTGGGTTCGGTGGGCATTGCAATATAAACCCTCTATAAATTGTTCAGTTAACAGCCTGTCCTCGTCTCCCACGCCGTCAGGTTCGGTCTGCTTAATGGCCCTCAGGGCCTCTTGTAGGTTCAGGGCATAGTCCCTTATACTCTCATGTGCCCGCTGTTTTCACCCGTAGAATCTAAGCTTGATCTCGGCTGAGGTGCGGGTATCAAAGGTGTCCCTCAGCCGGGTTAGTATCCCTGCGACAGTCCTCCCCCCAGGTGGCCAGGACTTTACCTCCCTTTGGGCTGCCCCGGTTAATTGGGCCACCAGGATGCTCACTTTTTGCTCTTCTGTGAGGGGGTACACCTGGAAGAGGCTATCCAGTTTTTCTCCTGCAGGGTATGTGACTCCCCTGAGTACTGGGGTAGCCAGGCTGCCCCCGGGATATAGGGCATGGTGAAAGGCATGACCGCCACAGCGGTGGCGCTGGCGGGGGTTGGAGCGGTGAAGCTCTCCTCCGTATCCGACATCCTTCTCCCCCCTAGTGGACCGTGGCCTACCTTGCGATGATCCTCTTCCGTAGGCCGCGGCTCCGCAGTGGATCGTCAGGGTTGAGGACCTTCCGTCGCGCTCCTGTGACGTCGGCGTCTGCTGGGCTCCTTCCAGGACCTTACGCAACGTCCGGACGTGAGGCGGGGCTTCAGTTCTCGCGCGCTTTCGGAGTCCACGCCCCTCTTCTTCCCGCGCGGCGTCTTCAAGATGGCGGCCAACGGCGGGAAAACTCCACGGATGGCGGGAAGAAGGCTGAAGATGGCGTCGGATGGCGGGAAAACCTCACGGATGGCGGGAAGAAGGCTGAAGATGGCGCCGGATGGCGGGAATCTTCACGGATGGCGGGAAGAAGACTGAAGATGGCGCCGGATGGCAGGAAAACTTCACGGATGGTAAGTTTTAAAAGTCTCTTTTTCAGGCACGCAGTACCCGGTGGTTGCAGGCACGAAATCCTGCCGACTACGCCAAAAGTTGACGCGCCCCTGGGCCTGAGTCGCGCAGCGTTGCGCACGCGGGAGCCTACCCGGAGCCGGATCAGATGGGGGTAGTAGTCTCGTGGCGGTGACCCGGTCCGTGCCCAGGGAGTCAGACTAAGTGGCAGTCTATTAGCAGTAGATGGTGGATGACTACGCCACCCGTTGAATGCAGCTATGGAGCTGCCGCTGCAGGGCAGACCGCTGAGGCCGGTGGAAGGATGGTGCAGCGTGGATGGTATAACCCCCAACGGGAGGGGTATGGCCTCAGGGCAGCCGACGTGGATGATGGGGATAGCAGGGACCACTCAGAGACGATGCGGTGTAGTTCAGGGTCTTTACTGGTGACAAAGATAGACCCTCCCGGAGTACTTGCTAGCAATCGGGGCCTGGTCAGTCCTTGAGCAGATGGGATCTCCCCTGGCCAGGCGGAGTTGTAGGCCTTCCCAACTAACTGTACTCTTCTGGCTACCTTGCTAGAGGCAGGTAAAAGTAGCCCACGTCCCTGAGTGTACCGTGTGGTGCTCACCCGTATGGCCGGTGACTCGGGGCCTTCTAATGGCTTCCGCTCCACGATGGTGGTGCTGGTCCCACGCGTGTGACCGTGCCTTCGGGTTTCTGGGCCAGAGGACCTGCAATCCCCTGCCGGTCGGTTTCTGCTGCTGGGTAGAGATTAGTCCCCACAGCCTCGGACTCCGGGTCCGGTAAGAAATCTTCTCAGTCAGGGCGAGCTCTGCAGCTGCCAGCCCCTGACTCCTTGTAACACTGCTCCCACAGGGCTCCTGATGTTCTGTTCCTATATTTGCTTCTTTTCTCTGTCTCTACTTCTTCTCTACCCACTAACCCTGCCTCAGCCCTAGGTTTATATAGGGGAAGTTCTTCCCCTCCCAGGACTGGGCAGGAGGTGTGGCATGCATAGGATCCCTGACCAAGAGACCTCCCACCTGCTCTCAGACGTAATATCTCTATCACTGTGGCAACCAGACCCCTGGGGTGTCACACATATGCACAAGAACTTTCTTAAAATGACTGCACGTGTACAAGAACTTTCTTAAGAATACTGCACATGCGCAATAACTTTGTTAGGATGACTGAACATGTGCAAGAACTTTCTTAAGATGACTGCACATGCACAAGAACTTTCTTAAGATGACTGCACGTGCGCAAGAACTTTCTTAAGGTGACTGCGGATACGCAAGATCTCTCTTATAATGATTGCACATGCGCAAGAAATCTCTTAAGATGACTGCACACATACGAGAACTTTCTTAAGATGACTGCACATGTGCAATAACTTTCTTAAGGTGACTGCGCATACGCAAGATCTCTCTTAAAATGATTGCACATTTGTGGCACCCCAGGAGTCCGGTTGCCACAGTGGCATTGCCTCCCTCACAAGGGGATGATTCCATGCCTGGAAGCAAGCAGGGGTCCCCTAATCAGGTTTTGCTATCATGCAACACTTTCCTGGCTCCAGACAAGCAAGGGGAGCTCCTCCCCTTAGCAACTTGGATCTGGGGGCGGGGTTAGTTAGTCTGAGGAGAGCAGACAGGAGTTGAAGTCAGGACGTCAACGAGGAAAGACTGAGGGAGTGGAGCTGCACGGCAGTTCACCCCAGAGGAAGCGCAGAAGAACCGGACACCGGAGTCCGAGGTTGTGGGGCACCGAAAGCTCAGCAGCAGAAACCGAAGGGCAGGAGACTGCAGGTCTCCTGGCCCCATCAGATGCCCGGAGGCTCAGCAGCACGATAGGACGCAGCACCGCCACGTGGGAGCGACACTCCAGGAAGGCCCGAGCTGTCTGCCATACGGGTGAGCACAAAGACGTTTTACTCAGGGACGAGGGCCACAGCACAGCTATAAGCAGCAGGGCCAAAGAGATTAGCGCAAAGGGAAGGCCTACAACTTCACCTGGCGAGGTGGATTCCCAACTAGCTTCCAGGCCGCCCGGACCTCTACTACCAGCTGGTACCCATGCCCCGGTCTGCCTAACCACCGCAAGTAAAGATAAGAGGAAACTGCCATTAAGTTGTGGACTGATTATTAACTGCGCCATCCTCTACACCATAACAGCAACGTCTACACTTCCCTGGAGCTAAGCTCTGCCTGTGGAGAGCTAAACCAACTCTGCTGCATTCACACCAGCTCCAGAGGACCTGCTCCGCAGCGGCGGCTCCCTTTAGCCACATACCACAGGTGGCGTCACGAACTGTATATAAAAACTATAAATCCCCTGTAAATATCCCCTTTTTACTGAACGCCCTGGGTCACGGACCGGGTCACCGCCACTGTGACATCACCCCTAGCAACGACCGGCCCGGCACCGAGTACCCCACGGCCTAGGGGCGCGTCACATGTGCAAGAACTGTCTTAAGATGACTGCACATGCACAATAACTTTCTTAAGATGACTGTTCATGCACAAGAATTTTCTTAAGATGACTGCGCATGTGTGACACCCCAGGGGTCTGGTTGCCACAGTGATAGAGATGTTATGTCTGAGAGCAGGTGGGAGGTCCTTTGGTCAGGGATCCTGTGCATGCCACACCTCCTGCCCAGTCTTGGGAGGGGAAGAACTTCCCCTATATAAACCCGGGGCTGAAGCAGGGTTAGGAGTCAAGGAGAGTAGAGACAAGAGACAGTCATAGGATGAAACAGCTGGAGCTCAGTGGGAGCAATACTACTACGAGTCAGGGGCTGGCAGCTGCAGAGCTCGCCCTGACTGAGAAGCTTTCTTACCGGACCCGGCGTCCGAGGCTGTGGGGACTAACTCTTACCCAGCAGCAGAAGCCGACTGGCAGGGGATTTCAGGTCCTCAGGCCCAGAAACCCGAAGGCACGGTCACACGTGTGGGACCAGCACCGCCATCGTGGAGCGGAAGCCAATAGAAGGCCCCGAGTCAACGGCCATACGGGTGAGCACCACACGGTACACTCAGGGACGTGGGCTACTTATATCCGCTTCTAGCAAGGTAGCCAGAAGAGTACAGTCAGTTTGGGAGGCCTACAACTCCGCCTGGCCAGGGGAGATCCCATCTGCTCAAGGACTGACCAGGCCCCGTTCGCTAGCAAGTACTCCGGGAGGGTCTATTGTTGTTACCAGTAAAGACCCTGAATTACACCGCACCGTCTCTGAGTGGTTCCTGCTACCCCCATCTTCCTCGTCGGCTGCCCTGAGGCCATACCCCTCCCGTTGGGGGTTATACTATCACGCTGCACAATTCTACACCGGCCTCAGCGGTCTGCCCTGCAGCGGCAGCTCCATAGCTGCAAATCAACGGGTGGCGTAGTCGACACTCAAATAACATCTATCAAGACTGCCACACACTGAGTCTGACCCCCTGGGCACGGACCGGGTCCCCGCCACTCGGAGACTACAACCCTCATCTGATCCGGTTCCGGGTAAGCCCCCGTGCGCGAGACGCTGCGCGACACAGCAGGCCCAGGGGCGCGTCACATGCACAAGAACTTTCTTAAGATGATAGCTCATGTATTATACTGTAAAGGACGTACAGTGAGCATGCTTGTACTCCTGATTTCATATCGTCCACGAATGTGCACACACTTCTCCCTCTCTGTACAGTTCTACTTCCCTGTACAGTTCCACCTCTCCTCTGCTAAACTATTTACCCAGTCACAAGACTGCGACATGGAGTGCTTGAGCGCAGCGGTGGTTGAACATGCGCCAAGCTGCTCCCTTTAAGGGAGTGATGAAAACACCCGAACACAGTGCTACAATATAGACTGGAACACCCCTTTAAAGAAAACTCATCTTGGGAGTTCTATAGTATCACAGTAAGGTCCCTACATTGTGGCAGCTAGCCACTCTATTTGGATTTCTATGGATTTCTAGGTCGGTGTACATGCTCATAACATAAGTCAGCTCCAACCATTGTAGGGAAAACTTAGCAATGACTGAAGTAGTTCTTTAAATGTACCCTACCCCGTAATCATAAAATTCATACATTATGATGATTAGGAGAAAATACAAATAAGTAAAAATTTATGAAAAATGTTAAAAAAAATAAAATCATGCTGCAGTCACAGCTGATTCCCAGGTAGATGTGTCCACATGGAAATTCAGAGTATCATTCTGTATCTCCGGATTCCAATACACTTCTTGATTGACAGCTCATATATCCTTGCAGACTCCCCCAAGCGTGTAACAGTTTTTGGATGCACAAATGCATTCAATCAGAGGCAGGCGGCCTGAACATGTCGTATTTGTGATGCACAAGCGGATCCGTAGTCCCTGCTATGTGACCCCCTAAGTGCAAGACCTGGGGCAACTTGTAACCAACTTGTAAAAAAAAAAAAAAAAATCTGCCATTAAGATGCTGAAAAATGGGTCCAGATTATTTACTGCTGAGAAGTTTTCATTTTTTCTTTTTTTTTTACCTTTTTCTTATGTTAGAGTCTGAAAGAACCGAGTTGACGTTTTTGAAAACTAGAAAACGTCAAGATTCTCCCTGCAATACAAAATTGTCATTGAAGAGACTTTTCTACTTTGGGCCTCTCTAAGGCAACATTCACACATCCGTGAGGCACGTCTGCCGCAGTCCGTTTTTCTCTTGGACAGTGTGTGAGATCCATGAGATTCAGATCGTGCCCAGTTCTTATCCATGTTTGCCGATCCCAGGGACAGGGGTGACTTGTTTTTTTTGTGGAATAAACTTTTGACAAGTAAAGTTTCTGTTATTATTTATCACATACTCATAAACTTGGATAAAGGATATGAACACCTTTGGGGGAAATTTCTTTACTTAAAGGGGTTTTTTTTTAGGACTAATTTATTCTTATACTATGAGCATCAGAACAAATAGGCCAGTAACTAACTACCTGCCTGTTCTACCCGGCATCGGCTCATGGTGGTCACTGACCACCATGTCCTGTCCTGGTGGCAATTCTGCTGCATGTAAACAGAGCAGCTCTTCTTCTTCTTCTAGGCTGTTCTGTCGATGGGACGTGACAGCTGGCTCCCCGCAGTTAGGCAGCAGAGAGCCAAATGTTAATCAGCATGACGTGGACAGTCACACCCCATCAACAGAGCAGTCCCGGAAAAGAAGCAGCTGTTCTGTCGATTTGACATCAGCGGAAGCCGCAGAATCGCCATCAGGAACAATCTGTGACTGCTCTGACCCAGCAGAGATCGGCAACACGTAGGTAGTTAGCAACCACCTGACTTTTAGCTCTTAGGCCCATAGTAAAAAAAAAAAATTAGTCCTGGATAACCCCTTTAAATACATGTATTAGAGAGGACAGGATGTTACAGGTGATGCTCCTTCTCTGGTTTGTAAATCTTATCTCTCTTTTCCTGAGCCATCTTCTCAGCTGATTTTTGGCCAGATCAAAGTTGATCTTTCTACTGGTTATAAATCAACTTAGAAGAAAGTTAAGAAATCGTCATCTGCATCAGCTGATTTATTGGTCATTTATTCTGCAGTCTACTATGTACTGAGATATACAGAGACTACAGAAGCCATATGGTGCAAAATTTTTAACAAAATTAATACATTGCATTTAACGGGGTTATCCAGGACTATATTATTTTTTCCTGTGGGCCTAAGAGCTAACAGGTAGTTGCTAATTAGCTGCCTGTTCTGCCCAGTGCAGATCTCTGCCAGCACAGAGTGGTCAATGACTGCTCCTGCTGGAGATTATGCGGCTTCCGCTGACGTCATGTCGACAGAGCAATGTCTTCTCTTCCGTTCTGCTCTGTTGACAGGGCGTGACAGCCGATGTCATGCTGATTGACAGCTGGCTCCTCATTGCATAAAAGCTAGAAGACGGCTGTTAATCAGCATGATGTCACACCCCTTCGACAGATCAGCTTGGAAGAGCAGCTCTGTTGATGTAGAACAGACAAATTACAGGCAGGAGCGATCAGAGACTGTTCTGAGCCGGCACTGAATAGAATAGGCAAGTGCTTACTAGTTAGCTTAGCGGCGACCTGCCTGCTAGTTTTTTTGCCTCATAGTAAAAAAATAATTTAGTCCTGGACAACCCCTTTAAGTGAAAGAACAATCCTCAGAAGGTATTCATATCTTTTAAGGATGCAGCCAATTTGGTTTATGTGGTTTTACAGTTCTATAGACTTTTGACCAATACATTCCCCTGCACTAATCATGACATCGGATATCGGTTTTGCCTGCTGTATTCTTTTAAAGGGTAACTAACCTTTTATTTAATTATAGATACAGCCTTTAAAAAAGTTAGGAATCTTTGTAACATACTACTTATCTTATTTTGCTTCCTATTCTCCCAAACCAAATGTGGAGAGTGCTGTTTTATCTGCCCCATTTATGCACTTTTAGCTGCTCTGAACGGCTCTAGCAAGAATACATAGTAAAATCATTCTTTACAAACATCCTCCCTATGTGATCGTCTCTGTGCACCTGCCCCATTCTCAGAGTGTTAGTAAATACTGTTTGACTACGGATTTTTGCTCAAACAACAGTTCAAAGCAGCTGCTTAGAATGCATGAACCTGGCAGGTAAAACTGCACGTTCAGTTCACCACGTAGCTTGGGAGAAAAGGAGGCAAAAATAAGTTAATGGAGAATATTACAAGATTCGTAACTTTGCAGAGACCAAAAAAAATTAAATATAATAAAAGTTTACTTACTTTTTAAACAAAAGTTATAGTTTGTGACAGAGTCACTGGTGAAGTATGTGAGGGGAGGTATGTTTCTCTACGGCTGTTAACCCTAGTGAACTGAACTACAACTTTGCTCCAGCAGGTTATATGTTGGAGGGTTTAATCACCATTTTGATAGGAGTGGTTTTGTGTGAATGACATAGAGATGGGAGGGAAGTCATTCACCCTACCTTCCCTCAGGGTGTGGCGAGGTTAAATGCTCAGTCACTAATTTTTTTTTTCTCTGGTGTGGTCGGGAGAGCGAAGTCACCAGGCTGTGTGTGGTGAAGCCAGAGAGCTCCACCGAAGGACTTGTGTTTGGTGGGACTTCACTGTGTTACCCGGAGCGGGCGAAAGCCCCCTTACTTATGGACTGTGCTATACTGTATCTTGTGTTTTCCTATTATCTCAGAGAGGACTTGTTTATTTTTGTGGAACCCTGCTGGATTTTATGCCGTATAATAAACCAGCAGGAAGTTAAACCAAGGTGTGTGTCGTGTGTCTGCCTCTGTGAAAGCCGAGCAAATCACTTTACCACAGTTGGTGGAGAATGCGGGCAAGATTCCAGGAACAAGTGTGCCTGCCACAGAGAACGGTGGATGACATGGGTGAAGGCAGTCAGCCAGTCAGAGATGTCCAGCAACATAGAGGAGCTTATCAAGCATTTAGTCCAGAGCCAGCAGCAGCAATATCAGCAGCACCTGCAGCAATTACAGCAGCACTGGGCGCTTCAGCAGCAGCAGATCCTGCAGCAGCAGCAAGCTCATCAGGAAATGACCAAACTGTTATTACAACAGATTCAGTTACAGCAGAAAGCGCAGCAGCAGCACCAGTAGGTGCAGCAGCAGATACAGCTTCTGGCAGACACCATCTAGGGCAGAGCGACTGCCCCACCCCCAGGACCGACTGATGACTCACATGTCAGAAAGGTGGTAAGACGGGCCACGCAGAAGATGACCTCGGGGAATGATATAGAAGCCTTTCTGACAGTCTTTGAGAGGGTGGCTGATCGGGAGAGACTTCCACCAGAACAGTGGGCAGAGGTTCTGGCACCATATTTGTCAGGTGAACCCCAAAAGGCATATTATGACTTAGCACTGCAGGATGCAAAGGAATATGCCAGAATAAAGACAGAGATCTTGGCACGCCTGGGAGTGAATATGGCAGTGAGAGCCCAATGAGTCCACCACTGGGCGTATGCTGGCGACAAACCCCCTCGCTCGCAGATGTTTGACCTACTGCATCTCGTTCAGAAGTGGCTGCAGCCAGAGTCCTCCACTCCTGCCCAGATGGTCAAGCGGTTGGTGATGGATAGATTCATACACTCCCTTCCCAGGTTGGTACAGACTTGGGATGCCCAGAGCGACCCCCAGAATGTGGACAACCTCGTCGGCCCAGTAGAGAGGTACCAGGTGGTTGAGAAATCCCTGGGGAAACCAGATATAGTCACTTCCCCATACTGGGATACCCAAAAGGGGGCAGGTTCACCACAGAAGAGCCACAACTGGGGGGAGTCCCACTTCCACTGAAGGTGCCGCAAAGACTGTCTTTGAGGATGTGGTTTGTTGGCGGTGTCACAACCCTGGACACGTAGCCACCCAGTGTCATATGTCCCCTGAGCCAATGGACTGCAACCTAGGCAGACGGTGTTCCTATTATGCTCATCCAGCCTGCAGTGTGAACTGTCAGCCCGGCGGGGCGCCGCAGGCATGTGCCGTGTCTATTAATGGAGTAAAGGTGCTTGGATTGTTAGACTCTGGGAGTCTGGTGAGCCTAATAAGAACCACCCTTCCCCACCAGTTGGTCCCTACCAAAACCGGTGGGGTTCAGTGCATCAATGGGGACAGTGGGAACAGACTGTGGTGCCCAGTCCCACAAGGTCGGGGTGGTCAAGGACCTGATACATCCCGTCATATTGGGCCGCAATTTTTTGTTGTTTTGGGACTTGTGGCGGAAGGGAACCGGGCTATGTAGCGTGGACAAAAGCCAGATCCTTAGGGAAGAACCCCCGTCGAAATCTCAAGTGGATGAGTTCCCACTGTGTGTCCTTGCCGGCCATGAGGGTGAGACGGTGACCGAGGAGGCCGACCTTCCTGAGTTAGATGTGTCCGGAGAGAACTTTGGGACTGCTCAAGTTCGGGACCCAACCTTAAAGGGGTGTCGTTTGACCAGGTTACTGTATGTAATGGGGCTGTTCAAGAGCCGGGGGCCGACAACAGATTCCGCCACATTGCAGTTCAGGGGGAGTTGTTATATCGGGTGACTAACCTAAGAGGTGGTGAGATAGTGAAACAGCTGTTAGTTCTGGGGCCATACCAACAGAGGGTACTAGATATGGCCCATTCACATGTTATGGGGGGACACCTAGGGGTCGAGAAAACTCAGGAGAGGATATTGAGGAGGTTTTACTGGCCAGAATATTACTGGGGGATCCTAAACTATTGCATGTCCTACCCACCTGCCAAATAACCGCTCCCTCTTCCCACTTCCATAGTCCTCTACTCCCCCTACCGGTGATAGAAATCCCCTTTGAGAGGATTGCCATGGACCTAGTGAGACCCTTAATTAAATCGTCAGGGGGCCACCAATACATTTTGGTGGTCATGGACTATGTAACCAGGTACCCAGAAGCGGTACCACTAAGGAACTCATCGAGTAGGAGCATCGACCAGGAACTGTCCATATATTTGCCAGGACCAGTCTGCCGAAGGAGATACTAACAGATCAAGGAACCCCATTCATGAGCAAGTAATGAAGGAGCTGTGTATGCCCAGCTGTGAACCTCTGTTTACCATCCGCAGACAGACGGCCTAGTGGAGCGCTTTAATAAAACCTTAAAAGCGATGCTCAAGAAAGTTGTAGAGAAGGATGGTTGTGACTGGGACTACCTGCTACCGTTCCTGCTCTTCTCAGTAAGGGAGGTTCCACAAGCCTCTATTGGTTTCTCCCCATTTGAGCTACTGTATGGACAACATCCGCGAGGGCTCCTGGATATTGCCACGGAAACCTGGGAAGCCGAGGTTACGTCACACCGGAGCATCATTGAACATAGCGCCCATATGTAAGGGAGAATGGCGAAAGTGATGCCTATCGTAAGGGCGCATCTTTTCCAGGCACAGGAGGCCCAGGAAAGGCTCTATAACCAATCATCGAGGCTGAGGCAGTTCCAGCCTGGGGACCGTGTTCTGGTTCTAATCCCCACCGTCAATAGAAAGTTTCTGGCCAAGTGGGAAGGCCCGTATGAGGTGGTGGAGAAACTCAGCAAAGTTAATTAGAAAGTCCACCAGCCCGGCCGAAGAAAGCCACATCAGATATATCATGTAAACCTGCTCAAGCCGTGGTGAGATCAGGAACCCATGGGAGCTCCTTACCTGTGAGCTGCTCCCGAAGGCCAGGTGGAAGATGTCACGATAGCAGAGACTCTATCGTCGGCCCAGAAGCAACAGTGTCGAGAACTGCTACAGCGGAATCGTGACCTGTTCCCAGAGTTGCCGGGGCATACACAGGTGGTAGAGCATGACATTCTAACAGAGCCGTATATAAGGGTGAACCTGAAGCCCTACAGGATTCCTGAAGCATGCCGGGAGGTGATCTCAACTGAGGTATAAAAGATGTTAGACCTCGGTGTGATTGAGGAGTCAAAGAATGGATGGTCGAGTCCCATCATCCTCGTGCCAAAACCCAACGGGGAGTGGAGGTTTTGTAACGACTACCGCCGGCTGAATGAGGTGTCCAAGTGTGACGTGTACCCGATGCCCTGCATCGACTAACTCATCTAGAGGCTTGGACCAGCGAGGTATATAACCACCCTCGACCTGACGAAGGGCTACTGGCAGATCCCCATTTCCCTGACGGCCAAGGAGAAGATGTCTTTCTCGACACCTGATGGGTGTTTCCAATACACTCGGATACTGTTCGGACTGCAGGGGGCCCCAGCTAGCTTCCAGAGGGCTATGAATCGGCTTGCCCCACGTAAGAAGTATGCCGCAGCCTACCTTGGCGACATTGTGGTCTTTACCCCAGACTGGGCTAGTCATTTACCTAAGGTACAGGTGATTCTGGATGCTGTGAGGAAGGCTGGATTTACTATAAATCCGAAAAAATGTGCATTGGAAAGGAGGAGGCCAAGTACTTGGGCTATGTCGTCAGGAGGGGCGAAATAAAGCCACAAGTCAATAAAGTGGAGGCAATCCAGAACTGGCTGCAACCGCTCTCCAAGAAGCAAGTTCCTGGGAATTGTGGGATGTTACCGGCGGCTTAGCCCAAATTTTGCCATGATGGCCGCGCCACTTACAGAACTCCTAAAAGGCACCAGATCAACGATGGTGAAATGGATGGAGGGAACAGAGATGGCGTTCCAACAGTTGAAGCTAGCACTGTGTAAACAGCCAGTCCTGGTCGCATCAGACTTTAAGAAAGAATTTGTGGTCCAGACTAGAGATGAGCGTTGTTCTACTCGAACTGTTCGCCAATCTCAAATTCGAGCTGTTTTGGGCGGTGTTCGAGCCGTTCGGCGAACACGAACAATTTGAGAAAAATTCGGCTGTTCGAGGTTATGTTCGATAACTGTTCGTGCACCAAAATCATAACTGGATTTTTTCTCAGTAATGATGAAAATTAATGTTAATACGCAGTTTGAGTGTACAGCGGGGTGGGGGGAGGGGCAGGGGATGGATCTCTGCAGGAACAATGAAGATCTCCATTTTTTTTTCTCTTTCCCGCATTTGCAGTGGGGAGGTGCAATCTGTCAGCCTATCAGCAGCGCACACACGGAGCAAACTGCTTTTTTTCACACAAGCAAGGGCATGTGTCATTGGTAGTGTATGTCACATGTCCTTGCCCTATAAGACCAAGCCATTTTCCCCGTCGCCACCATTTTCTCACTGCTGCAGCTGCGTGTTAGACGGCACCGCTGTTGCTGTGTGAGCTATACCTTGTTAATTTCAAGCCAATTTTCGCACAAATCTACAGATAGCTTGGGAGTAGGGAATAGTTGTGATTGCAGTCCTTTTAAGGACTAGGTTACAGCATTTCCTACGACTTTTATCAGGCAGGTCTGTGCTCTTAAATAGATAGATTGTGGGAGTAAAGACTAATTGTAATTGGAGTCCTTTTCAGGACTAGGTTACATCAGTTCCTATCAGTTTTTGCCAGGCAGGTCTGTGCCAGTGCTGTGCAAGTTTTTTTCACAGCATTTGGCTGAATCTAGCAAAGCTAATCCTTTTTGGCCTATTGCAGAGTGTGTTAGTCAGTGGAGTAGCCTATCTGTGTTGCAAGATATACCACCTGTGTATAGAATACCAATTTTTTTACTGCACCTAGTGAAGTAAAATCTTTTGGGCATAGCATCATTCTATTAGTCCATCTATACTGACCTCCATCAGGTTGCAAATTGAATATAATTTTTTTCTGCATCTAGCTCTGAAAAAATATTGGGCTTCTAGCTGTGTGTGGGACTTGTTCTATTAATCCATCTATACAGACCTCCATCAGGTTGCAAACTGAATATATTTTTTTCTGCATCTACCTCTGAAAAAATATTGGGCTTCTAGCTGTGTGTGGGACTTGTTCTATTAATCCATCTATACAGACCTCCATCAGGTTGCAAACTGAATATATTTTTTTCTGCATCTACCTCTGAAAAAATATTGGGCTTCTAGCTGTGTGTGGGACTTGTTCTATTAATCCATCTATACAGACCTCCATCAGGTTGCAAACTGAATATATTTTTTTCTGCATCTACCTCTGAAAAAATATTGGGCTTCTAGCTGTGTGTGGGACTTGTTGTATTAGTCCATCTATACTGACCTCCATCAGGTTGCAAACTGAATATATTTTTTTCTGCATCTACCTCTGAAAAAATATTGGGCTTCTAGCTGTGTGTGGGACTTGTTCTATTAATCCATCTATACAGACCTCCATCAGGTTGCAAACTGAATATATTTTTTTCTGCATCTACCTCTGAAAAAATATTGGGCTTCTAGCTGTGTGTGGGACTTGTTCTATTAATCCATCTATACAGACCTCCATCAGGTTGCAAACTGAATATATTTTTTTCTGCATCTACCTCTGAAAAAATATTGGGCTTCGAGCTGTGTGTGGGACTTGTTCTATTAATCCATCTATACAGACCTCCATCAGGTTGCAAACTGAATATAATTTTTTTCTGCATCTACCTCTGAAAAAATATTTGGGCTTCTAGCTGTGTGTGGGACTTGTTCTATTAGTCCATCTATACTGACCTCCATAAGGTTGCAAACTGAATATAATTTTTTTCTGCATCTACCTCTGAAAAAATATTTGGCCTTCTAGCTGTGTGTGGGACTTGTTCTATTAGTCCATCTATACTGACCTCCATCAGGTTGCAAATTGAATATAATATTTTTCTGCATCTAGCTCTGAAAAAATGTTTGGCCTTCTAGCAGTGTGTGGGACTTGTTCTATTAGTCCATCTATACTGACCTCCATCAGGTTGCAAACTGAATATAATTTTTTTCTGCATCTACCTCTGAAAAAATATTTGGGCTTCTAGCTGTGTGTGGGACTTGTTCTATTAGTCCATCTATACTGACCTCCATAAGGTTGCAAACTGAATATAATTTTTTTCTGCATCTACCTCTGAAAAAATATTTGGCCTTCTAGCTGTGTGTGGGACTTGTTCTATTAGTCCATCTATACTGACCTCCATCAGGTTGCAAATTGAATATAATATTTTTCTGCATCTAGCTCTGAAAAAATGTTTGGCCTTCTAGCAGTGTGTGGGACTTGTTCTATTAGTCCATCTATACTGACCTCCATCAGGTTGCAAACTGAATATAATTTTTTTCTGCATCTACCTCTGAAAAAATATTTGGGCTTCTAGCTGTGTGTGGGACTTGTTCTATTAGTCCATCTATACTGACCTCCATAAGGTTGCAAACTGAATATAATTTTTTTCTGCATCTACCTCTGAAAAAATATTTGGCCTTCTAGCTGTGTGTGGGACTTGTTCTATTAGTCCATCTATACTGACCTCCATCAGGTTGCAAACTGAATATAATTTTTTTCTGCATCTACCTCTGAAAAAATATTTGGGCTTCTAGCTGTGTGTGGGACTTGTTCTATTAGTCCATCTATACTGACCTCCATAAGGTTGCAAACTGAATATAATTTTTTTCTGCATCTACCTCTGAAAAACTATTTGGCCTTCTAGCTGTGTGTGGGACTTGTTCTATTAGTCCATCTATACTGACCTCCATCAGGTTGCAAATTGAATATAATATTTTTCTGCATCTAGCTCTGAAAAAATGTTTGGCCTTCTAGCAGTGTGTGGGACTTGTTCTATTAGTCCATCTATACTGACCTCCATAAGGTTGCAAACTGAATATAATTTTTTTCTGCATCTACCTCTGAACAAATGTTTGGCCTTCTAGCAGTGTGTGGGACTTTCTCTATTAGTCCATCTATACTGACCTCCATCAGGTTGCAAATTGAATATAATATTTTTCTGCATCTAGCTCTGAAAAAATGTTTGGCCTTCTAGCACTGTGTGGGACTTGTTCTATTAGTCCATCTATACTGACCTCCATCAGGTTGCAAACTGAATATATTTTTTTCTGCATCTACCTCTGAAAAAATATTGGGCTTCTAGCTGTGTGTGGGACTTGTTCTATTAATCCATCTATACAGACCTCCATCAGGTTGCAAACTGAATATATTTTTTTCTGCATCTACCTCTGAAAAAATATTGGGCTTCTAGCTGTGTGTGGGACTTGTTCTATTAATCCATCTATACAGACCTCCATCAGGTTGCAAACTGAATATATTTTTTTCTGCATCTACCTCTGAAAAAATATTGGGCTTCGAGCTGTGTGTGGGACTTGTTCTATTAATCCATCTATACAGACCTCCATCAGGTTGCAAACTGAATATAATTTTTTTCTGCATCTACCTCTGAAAAAATATTTGGGCTTCTAGCTGTGTGTGGGACTTGTTCTATTAGTCCATCTATACTGACCTCCATCAGGTTGCAAACTGAATATATTTTTTTCTGCATCTACCTCTGAACAAATGTTTGGCCTTCTAGCAGTGTGTGGGACTTTCTCTATTAGTCCATCTATACTGACCTCCATCAGGTTGCAAATTGAATATAATATTTTTCTGCATCTAGCTCTGAAAAAATGTTTGGCCTTCTAGCACTGTGTGGGACTTGTTCTATTAGTCCATCTATACTGACCTCCATCAGGTTGCAAACTGAATATATTTTTTTCTGCATCTACCTCTGAAAAAATATTGGGCTTCTAGCTGTGTGTGGGACTTGTTCTATTAATCCATCTATACAGACCTCCATCAGGTTGCAAACTGAATATATTTTTTTCTGCATCTACCTCTGAAAAAATATTGGGCTTCTAGCTGTGTGTGGGACTTGTTCTATTAATCCATCTATACGGACCTCCATCAGGTTGCAAACTGAATATATTTTTTTCTGCATCTACCTCTGAAAAAAAATTGGGCTTCGAGCTGTGTGTGGGACTTGTTCTATTAATCCATCTATACAGACCTCCATCAGGTTGCAAACTGAATATAATTTTTTTCTGCATCTACCTCTGAAAAAATATTTGGGCTTCTAGCTGTGTGTGGGACTTGTTCTATTAGTCCATCTATACTGACCTCCATCAGGTTGCAAACTGAATATATTTTTTTCTGCATCTACCTCTGAAAAAATATTGGGCTTCTAGCTGTGTGTGGGACTTGTTCTATTAATCCATCTATACAGACCTCCATAAGGTTGCAAACTGAATATAATTTTTTTCTGCATCTAGCACTGAAAAAATATTTGGCCTTCTAGCAGTGTGTGGGACTTGTTCTATTAGTCCATCTATACTGACCTCCATCAGGTTGCAAATTCAAAATAATTTTTTGTCTGCATCTACCTCTGAAAAACTATTTGGCCTTCTAGCAGTGTGTGGGACTTGTTCTATTAGTCCATCTATACTGACCTCCATCAGGTTGCAAACTGAATATAATTTTTTTCTGCATCTAACTCTGAAAAAATATTTGGCCTTCTAGCAGTGTGTGGGTCTCATTGTATTAGGCCATCTATACCAAGCTCCACCAGCTTTTCAATTAATAATAATTTTTCGCTGCATCTAGCCCTGAAATATGGGGCGCGCTCCTGGCTTACAAAAATATACGCTTCATAACAAAAAACACCAGCTTAGCGCACTGCATTAATAAGATGGCATCATCGTCTCTCCCAGTGCTAGGCCTACTACCCAGGCTAGCATTCCTGTGCCTAAAACACAATGCATGGGTCCGCGCTAGCCACTATGCTGAGGGGTCTAAAGCTGCTGCTAACGCTTTATAACAATTCAATTGGCAGATTTTCACAGAGCTCTTCCACAATGCCCACCCATCGGGACAACAGTTGCCCACCCTCCCTATGGGATCTAGTGGCGAATAGTTGATGCCATTAATCAGAGCGTCAGTTGCCCCGTCGACGTGGCAAGCATACGGTAAGGCATGGGAAGAGTGGACACGACTAGTAGCAGGCAGACGGGTTGACCAATGTGAACAAGCCAGATCACAAGTCACCATAGAATTTCTCCACCAGCTAATGATGAGGGGCATATCAGGGGCGTCAGCGCAGCGGTGTCTGACCGGAGTAGCATTTCACTTCCAACTACTGAATTGGGGAGATGTGACAAAGATTCATCATCAGACAATCCATAAAAGGGTGGAAAAGGGGTCAGCCAAGTCAGGAGTGTAGACGTCCCGTCCCGTGTCACTAAAACTGATTTCTCACATCATATCCCTAACACCATTAACATGACACTCACAATTTGAAGCAACACTACTGTCTACTGCATTTGTGATCGCCTTCTTCGGGGCGCTATGCATAAGCGAATTAGTCCCTCAATCCAAAATTAGCACCAGTGGAGGCTTATTACACCAGGACGTAGTCATAGGCAATAATGCAATACGTCTACGCATACACAAATCGAAAATGGTTCCAGCGGGCAGGGGCACTTGGGTACTTCTACAACCCACAAACAGTACACTGAGTCGGGTAACAATAGTAAAACCATATCTAACCATCAGATCACAAAGTAATTTGTTCCTATCACACATTGATGGGACTCCATTATCAAGATACCAGTTCCAAGCTATATTTAATAAATGCATAACATCGGCAGGGAACCACCCCAAAGATTACGGGACACACTCATTCCGCATAGGCGCGGCCACGGAAGCAGCAAGAGCAGGACTGTCAGAAACGGAAGTTCAGAGGATAGGGAGATGGCGATCCACGTGTTTGGCGAGATACATAAGACCGGACTTGTTATCCTAACGTGGTTTGTTTCTTTTACAGGTGACGCTAAGCCAACAGTGTGGGTGATAGGCCACTCGTATATATATTGGGCAGATTAAAGGGCGAAAGTCCGCCCAGGCGGGAGGAAATTAGAGTTTCATAACACATATTTCAACTGGAGAGGTATTAGAGGCCTGCTATGGCCACAGGTACTAATGGAGGTAATCAAGGTAGGGAGAGAGGCAAGATGTCTGGTCATCTTAGTTATACAGGCCGGGGGAAACAACCTAGGTCATCACAAGAGCGCATAACTAATGGCAATAATGAAACTAGACACTGAGCGCTTCAGAGAATTTTTCACAAAACTAGCTATAGTATGGTCAGAGATTGTGCCGATAGCAGTATGGCAAGGTGCGCGAGACATCACGGCCATCGAACGGACAAGGCGGGTAATAAATATTCGGATGGCAAAATTTAGAAGAGACAGAGGCGGTGTAGTGGTACGACACCGACAACTGGAAGGAGATAAAGCAGGCCTCATACGGCCCGACGGTGTTCACTTAATGGATATTGGACTGGACATATTCCTGTCAGGACTCCAGGACGGAGTGGAACAAGCGTTAAGAGTGATGGGTGGGGGTCAGAGTCCTGCATACGAGTACGCAGGATCCTCCGTGGCCTGGAAATAGAAAGGACATGTTGGAGAGTTACACTTGTTGGCCAAGTTGCCGGAGTGGAGACCCAGGGCATGCTGCAGCAAGCTGAATTATTTTAGAAATAAAATGTCTTTCTAATGGAATGAGTATAAAGAGTTAATAAAGCTGTGACCGATCCTCACCCATCCAGTTGTAAGAGTTACATTATTGTATTGTCAAGGAAAGGGGGGCGGTAGGGGGGCTGAGCGTCTGGGTTTGGTTGGGGGTCCCCACAGTCTGCCTAGGCTAGATGCATTTAAAAGTTCTTATTAGATACACAGGCGGTGCAGCTTGCTTCGCAGCTGGGCTACTACGCCCAAAGTATTGCCTAGGCTAGATGCAGTTAAAAATTCTACGCTGACTAGCAGACACTGAAGATTTGGAGCAGACCTCTGAGTAAACAGCTCTTCAGACTCAATCATCTGTGTTACCCCAAGCCATAGTGTATGTAGTTTCTTACAGTTAAAAGGGGGGGGGAGCGACCCAACCCACCTGGAATTGACGATGCCAACGTCACGTAAGACACAGCAAGGGGACTCCAAAAAGAGTTTCCATTTTTTCCCAAAATTGTGGCACAGACACCACTTAAACCTAGAACACATACCTGGGGCCTCGCAGTCCCGCCCTGTTAATTGTTTTCTATTTTCTGCAAGATTACTTTAGTTAGAATTTTGAAACTCTAGGTATTCTTCATGTATATAGTTGTTTGTCATTTGAGTTTGAGTTATTCAATGTTATTTGCACACGGGCCTAAAAGGCCCCAGGTATATGAAAGTGTAGATTTTTATGGCCATGCGTTCTAGGGTTAAGTGGCATCAATTGCCCCACAGTTGCTTAAAACGGTTGGTGAGGTGATATTACCAAATCCTCAAGCTTTTAGCCTCCCAAGGATAACACAGGATTAGAAAAGTCCTTGCGAATCCATGATTTGTTCATCTTTATGAACGTGAGTCTGTCTACATTCTCAGTGGACAGCCGCATGCGCTTATCTGTCAGCACACCATCAGCAGCGCTGAACACACGTTCAGAGAGAACACTGGCTTGACAAGATCTCCAAGGCGTGAGTGGCGAGCTCCGGACATTTTTCCAGATTGGAATACCAAAATGAGCAAGGGTCCAGTGACACAGTCATGGCTTCGATGTTCACTTGGAGATACTCCTGCACCATCCTCTCTAGGCATTGACTATGTGTCAGACTTCTTGTCTCCTGTGGCCTTGCAAAGGATGGTCTAAAAAAGTGGTGAAACGATTTCACAAAATTGCTGTTACCAGCAGATACTGTGTTACTGTTACGGTTTGAGTGATGAAGACTCGACAGTCCCGCGGTTGGCAAGTTAGAACTGTGAGATTCACTTCGTGCACCACTGGTGTTTTGTGGAAAAGCACATGTAAGATTCTGCAACAGCGTCTGCAGATACTCCTGCATGCGTCAATCCCTTTTTATGGCAGGAATTATTTCGGCAAATTTACTTTTGTACCGGGGATCTAAGAGTGTGGCAACCCAGTAGTCGAGATTACTTCGAATTCTGCAATCTGAGGGTCATGTTGCAGGTAGTGCAGCAAGAAGGCACTCATGTGTCTTGCGCATCCAGGAGGACCAAGTCCTTGTTGTGTTGGTAGCGAGGTAAGAATCATGCTTCTTTCCTCTGCCCTCTCCCCCCAACCTCGCACAACAGAAATGTGATCAAGGTCTCCCTCATCTGATGAGTCTTCCATGCCCATCGCCAGTTCATCCTCCACTTCTTCCTCGGCTCCTGCACCTTCCTCAACAGTTTGGCTGCTACCATGCGCCCTGTTTAATCCCTCTCCCCCACCCTCCCATGCCTGCCTCCTTGGTGCTGCCAACCGTCTGGACCTTGGAGATGTTATCCCTTCCGCATACGACTCCTCCTCTACTTCCTCCACCTCCTCTTGTCCGACCACCTGACTCTGAATTCTGTTTAATGTGTGCTCCAGCATGTAAATCACCGGAATAGTTATGCTGATAATGGCATCGTCGTCAGCACTAAACATCTTCGTCGCCATTTCAAAACTGTGCAGAAAGGTGTGTGGCGCCCCTGAGGGTGCAGTCACCACAGAGTTACTGCATCTCACCCAGAGGTGTGGTATCTCACCCTCAGGTAAGGAAGGCGTATGGCTCGGGACCCTAACACCTGCATCCAACACATACCCGCAGTGGGGTTAGGGCGAGATTGCTCCTAAGGGAGAGCACAGTCCCAGGTCCCTATCTGGTGGGAGGATCCTATGTAGTGGGTGCTTAGGGGAGCAGCTTAGGGGAGCACATGACAGGGAGAGTATAAATAGGAAGCCATCTTAGAAAGAGCAAGCCAGTCAGAGGAGGAAAAGTGACAGGAGCAGAGGCTCGGCATGAGCTCTGCTCCGGAGGCGGGCCTAGCCTGGGAGGCCCAGGACTGAAGGAGAGAAGAGAGGAGTGGGAGCAGGAAGGCTCCAGGAACCGAAGGGACCCTAGGACTACGGGCCGTGCAGAAGGCCACCTGTACTCCCGCTGCTACCAGGAGGTAGAGGGGTCAGGCCAGATAAGGGGAACCGGTCCCTCAACTAGAGGAGAAACAGCAAGGCTCAACTAGAAACCGGAGGCTGCAGCATTTCATGTACTGCAGGCAAAAGTCCACACCAGTCTCACTAAGAAGGTAGCCACATAGGACCCAGGGGACGGAACACAAGTCGCCCGCCAAGGCCCGAGGATACCGGATAGAAGTGTCACTGGGTGTGAGGTGCAGGGAGAAGGCCAGAGAAAGGACACACAGAAGGGGGTCCTGCTAAGTACTCCGGAGCTATCTGGGGGTGGACTGAGCCCCTCACTGAGTACGCACAGCACGACAGGTGAGATAGCTCTGGTACCTGTAATCTGGACTGCAACAACTGTGAGTAAAGATCTTGGGACTGCATCACACGGACTCTGTGTTCATTACTGACTCCCTGCACTACAACCACCATCATCCACCCACACTGCCCTGAAGCTACACTCTTCCTGTGGTGAGTAATAATACCATTGCAGCAAAACCACCAGCTTCAGAGGACTGTTCGGGAGCGGCGGCCCCTTTGGCCGCACTCCACAGGTGGCGTAGTCGGACATTATAAAATCCATATATACAAATTACCGTTGGATTGACCGCCCTGGGTCATGGACCGGGTCACCGCCACAGTGACTACAACCCCCAGCGTCTACCGGCCCGGCTCCGGGTACCCCACGGCCCAGGGGGCGCGTCAACTTCATAGGTCCCTGATCTGAGACCACTCCTGCTGTGTGATTTGCCCCACCTCTGGATCTCGTTGGCCCAGGCTATACGTCAGAAACTATTGCACCAGGGCTTGTCGGTGCTGCCACAGTCGCTGCAACATGTGCAGAGTTGAATTCCACCGTGTCGGCACATCGCATTTCAGCCGGTGAACTGGCAGGCCCAACGACTTCTGTAGAGATGTAAGTCGTTGAGCTGCGGGATGCGAACGGCGGAAGTGAGCACACAGCGACCGTGCCCTCTGCAGAAGGCCATCTAGTCCGGGATAGTGGGCTAAAAATTTATGGACAACCAGGTTCAACACGTGAGCCATACAAGGCACGTGTGTAACATTGCCCCGGCAAAGGGCCGCACCCAGGTTTGCAGCATTGTCGCACACGGCCTTCCCTGGTTGTAGGTCCAGTGGAGACAACCATTCATGAAACTGGGTCTCCAGAGCTGACCACAAGTCCTCAGCTGTGTGACTCACATTTCCCAGACATTTCAAAGTAAACACTGATTCCGTTGAGCCCTGCTGCCAGCATAGTAAGGAGGTGCGCAGTTAGAAAGCAGGTGGCATTACCAGACAGGCTTTGGGTGCAGGTGGAGGACCGAGAGGAGGTTGAGGAGGCAGAAGCAGTGGAGGAACTTCTAGATAAAGAGGATTGACGTACAACTCGCGGGGACGGCAAGACTTGGACAGCAGCCCCTTGTCCTGCTGTCACCATAGTTACCCAGTGCCCTGTCAGCGACATGTAACGCCCCTGTCCATGCCTACTCGTCCAAGTGTCTGTGGTGAAATGCACCCTGTCACACACAGAGTTTCTCAAAGAAGCGGTGATGTTGTGTGCGACATGCTGGTGGAGCGCAGGCACACCTTTCTTTGAGAAGTAGTGCCGACTGGGCATCTGGTACTGGGGCACTGCGACGGACATAAGGTCTCAAAAATCCACTGTGTCCTCCAGGTGGAAAGGCAGCATTTCTGTAGCCAACAGCTTGCAGATGGTGAAATTCAACCTCTTAGCTTTCTCATGGCTAGGAGGAAATGGTCTTTTACTTGTCCACATCTGAGGGACCGAGGGCTGGCTGTTGTGCTTTGACGGGGTTGAGTAGGGTGTCCCTGGCAAACTGCCGGTCTGTGAGGAAGATGCAGGCGGACATGTTAGGTTGCCTTGATCCAAAGGTGGTGCTCTCGATGTCAGAGAGCTCTCAACACCAGCAGGTGTTTCCACTTCCCAATGAACTGACGACCTGCCAATCACACTGGCTGTTGCAGGTAAAGAGGTGGCAGGTCTGCGTCCAAAAACATGTGTGACTGCTGTGCCCCCAGTCACAGAGGATGAAGAGGCGGCGGATGCACAAGATGGAGCAGACGGTGGTTGGCCCAGCCTGCTAGGCCGCATTGTAGCACAGTGAGCTTCCCACTGCAACTTATGCTTCATATCCATGTGACGGTACATGCATGAAGTACTCAAACTATGGATTTTTTGGCCTCTACTTAGCTTTTGGTGACAAATATTACAGATAACACGAGTTGGGTCATCCTTATCGATCTGAATAAATGCCCAGGCTATGCAAGGCTTAGAGCCCATGCGACCTGAAGAGCCACTACGACTTGTGGTCAGAGGCGGAGTTGTGGTTGAGGATGCAGTTGTTGATGTGCTTCCAGTACTCCGTCTCTGTCCAGGAAGGCGCAACCTAACCTCGTCGTCAATAGCATCTGTGACGCCCCGCTGCGCTTGGTATCACAGATCCTAGAAGAGTGTATTGATGGAATCCTCCACAAGAGGCCCCCATAAACATTCACACATCTCCACCTTCCACCTCAGACCAGCAGAGGGAGCCCGTTAGGGATATAAATAGGGAAGGTGGAGCTAGGCAGTTCAGTTCCTCTGAAGAGTTCCTGCAGTAGAGAAGCCTAAGAGAGGTCAGTCTGCAGTGGAGCTCAGTCTAGTCTAGAGAACTCAGTTAATAGTTCAGCAGTGGAGCACGAGGCTCCTGCTAGCTAGATTCAGGGAGCCCAGATAGAGCTTAAGGTGTGCCGGCGTCATAAGATCGGTGAAGCGCGGCAAGCTGCCGTTAGTGTGTATAGCCTATTGAGGGCCCGAGTAGGCCGAAGGCGAGTGGCGAGTTAGTACATAAGGGGCAGAGGAGCTTAACCAGCTCACCCCGAAGCATTCACGGACACCGGATCCGAGCTTACCGGGATCTCTATGACCCAGTAAGGCATAACCGGAATCCCTGGAGAACTACAAGTCCCAGGATCGCTAAGGTGCTGATACGTAACAGAGCCAGGAGACGCTTAGGCCCCGCATACTGGGAGCGTGAACTTCAAGAGAGGGCCCTACCACAAGGTCAGCCAGCGCAGGACAGAGACAAAGTTAGGCCTAGCTCCAGGCAGGTCAGAAACTTACTGCGCAGAGGCAAGAAACAGGAGGCCCTACACCCGCTCATTGGGGAGGATCCTGATATGCACCCTTCACCCTACAGTGCTCCAGGATGTGCCTGAATTTCCTCCAGTAAAAGGTACTGAAGTGACTACCGTGTCCATTTCCGTTCTTGCTCTGACCCAGCTGGGTCTCGCCTGTCCTGCATTCCCCCTGCATACGCTGCCCTGAGACCTAGCTCCACCTGTGGGGAGCTATACCATCGAGCTGCCTTATCACGGGCCTCAGTGGACTGCTGCAGCGCTGGTGCTTCTCACCAGATACCACAGGTGGTGTCACAAACTCTTATAAAATTAACAATTATCCACCCTTTTAAAGAGTGACCCCAGGGTACGAGCCAGGGAGCCGACCACCGCGACATCCCAAAGGCCAGGCAAAGGCCCAGATGACCTCATCGACTGGCTGACTGTGGGTTGACAGTAAGTGGGATCTCCAACCTTGTCATCATCACCCTGTGTGTTATCACACCCGTCGTCCTCAAAGCCAACCTCTTCCTGCCCTGACTGAAAAGTCAAGTTGTCGCTCCAATCAGGTATTTGAGTCTCATCATCGTCTTTATCATTGTCTCCACCAACAGGAGTTACAGTTTGGGAACGAGGGTCTACATTATGCTCAGAACCTTCTTCATCTGGTCCTGGATCCGACTTATAAAGATTCTGGGCATCAGTGCAGATCATTTCCTCGTCTGGATTAACAGAAGCTCTGGAGCAGACCTCCGTTTCCCAGGCTATAGTATGAGTAAATGTGGCACCCCAGGGGTCTGGTTTCCACAGTAATGTAGTGTTATGTCTGAGAGCAGGTGGGAGGTCCTTTGGTCAGGGATCCTGTGCATGCCACACCTCCTGCCCAGTCTTGGGAGGGGAAGAACTTCCCCTATAAAAACCTAGGGCTGAGGCAGGGTTAGTGAGTAGAGAAGAAGTAGAGACGAGAAACAGTCATAGGAAGAAACAGCAGAAGCTCAGTGGGAGCAATACTACTACGAGTCAGGGGCTGGCAGCTGCAGAGCTCGCCCTGACTGAGAAGCTTTCTTACCGGACCCGGCGTCCGAGGCTGTGGGGACTAACTCTTACCCAGCAGCAGAAGCCGACCGGCAGGGGATTTCAGGTCCTCAGGCCCAGAAACCCGAAGGCACGGTCACACGCGTGGGACCAGCACCGCCATCGTGGAGTGGAAGCCATTAGAAGGCCCCGAGTCACCGGCCATACGGGTGAGCACCACACGGTACACTCAGGGACGTGGGCTACTTATATCCGCTTCTAGCAAGGTAGCCAGAAGAGTACAGTCAGTTTGGGAGGCCTACAACTCCGCCTGGCCAGGGGAGATCCCATCTGCTCAAGGACTGACCAGGCCCCGTTCGCTAGCAAGTACTCCGGGAGGGTCTATCGTTGTTACCAGTAAAGACCCTGAATTACACCGCACTGTCTCTGAGTGGTTCCTGCTACCCCCATCTTCCACGTCGGCTGCCCTGAGGCCATACCCCTCCCGTTGGGGGTTATACTATCACGCTGCACAATTCTACACCGGCCTCAGCGGTCTGCCCTGCAGCGGCAGCTCCATAGCTGCAAATCAACGGGTGGCGTAGTCGACACTCAAATAACATCTATCAAGACTGCCACACAGTGAGTTTGACTCCCTGGGCACGGACCGGGTCCCCGCCACTCGGAGACTACAACCCTCATCTGATCCGGTTCCGGGTAAGCCCCGTGCGCGAGACGCTGCGCGACACAGCAGGCCCAGGGGCGCGTCAACTTTGGCGTAGTCGGCAGGATTTCGTGCCCGCAACCACCGGGTACTGCGTGCCTGAAAAAGAGACTTTTAAAACTTACCATCCGTGAAGTTTTCCCGCCATCGGTGAAGATTCCCGCCATCCGGCGCCATTTTCAGCCTTCTTCCCGCCATCTGTGAAGATTCCCGCCATCCGGCGCCATCTTCAGCCTTCTTCCCGCCATCCGTGGAGTTTTCCCGCCGTTGGACGCCATCTTGAGGACGCCGCGCGGGAAGAAGAGGGGCGTGGACTCCGAAAAGCCCGCGAGAACTGAAGCCCCGCCTCACGTCCGGACGTTGCGTAAGGTCCTGGAAGGAGCCCAGCAGACGCCGACGTCACCGGAGCGCGACGGAAGGTCCTCAACCCTGACGATCCACTGCGGAGCCGCGGCATACGGAAGAGGATCATCGCAAGGTAGGCCACGGTCCACTAGGGGGGAGAAGGATGTCGGATACGGAGGAGAGCTTCACCGCTTCAACCCCCGCCAGCACCACCGCTGTCGCGGTCATGCCTTTCACCATGCCCTATATCCCGGGGGCAGCCTGGCTACCCCAGTACTCAGGGGAGTCACATACCCTGCAGGACTTTAGAGAAAGGCTGGATAGCCTCTTCCAGGTGTACCCCCTCACAGAGGAGCAAAAAGTGAGCATCCTGGTGGCCCAATTAACCGGAGCAGCCCGAAGGGAGGTAAAGTCCTGGCCACCTGGGGGGAGGACTGTCGCAGGGATACTAACCCGGCTGAGGGACACCTTTGATACCCGCACCTCAGCCGAGATCAAGCTTAGATTCTACGTGTGCAAACAGCGGGCCCATGAGAGTATAAGGGACTATGCCCTGAACCTACAAGAGGCCCTGAGAGCCGTTAAGCAGACTGACCCTGACAGCGTGGGAGACGAGGACAGGCTGTTGACTGAACAATTTATAGAGGGTTTATATTGCAATGCCCACCGAGCCCAGTTGCGGGCAATGGCCCTACAGGACCCTCATCTGGGATTTGCACAGTTCAAGGACAGAGCCATCCGGGTGCTCCGAGAACCGGCACCGGATGGCGTTGTGACCCACAGGCGCCCAGCTATCACTTACCACCAGGAGGCGGCGCCCTTGTCGGCAGGGCCTGTAGGGGCTGATGCGCAGGCTTTGAACAATGACCCGGCTCCAGACCTGCACCATCAGGTCCAAGAGCTAGCTAAAAGCGTTGCTGCGTTAACCCGAACTGTGCAGTCTTTACAGGCTTCCACTCCAGGGAAGATCCAGCTGGCATCCGGACCGGAGAACATCCCGTGGCGTCGACCAAGGAGGACCCCACCGGCCAGAGGAAGACCCAGTGACCGGTACAACGAGGACGGACGACCCATCTGCCGCCGCTGCAATCAACCCGGACATATGGCAAGGTACTGTCCTTTAAACTGGCACAACCTGGGGGTAGAGGGCCAACCCCCAGGAAAAAGATCACCAGGCCCATCGAACTGGCGCGACAAATATGTCGGAGGACGTCCAGTCTTGCCTGTGGTACTGGATGACATCCCTATGAGTGCCCTACTAGACACCGGGTCACAGGTCACCACCATCCCGTACGTGCTCTTCAAGCAGTACTGGAATGACTCGGATATAACCCGCTACCCTGACGACGACTTGAGTATCATCGCCAGCAATGGTCAGCCCGTGCCACAGATCGGATTTAAAGAGGCGACCATTAAAATTGGTAGAGTCGAACTAGCAGCACAGGGACTGATTATTGTAGACATTGACAAACACGAGAGTCACCCAAAGATAACGCTAGGAACTAATGTAATTGAAAATTGTCTTGCAGAGGTGATTTTCCTTTTACAACAGGTTGCCAAGAACGCCAGCTCCGGCGAGCAGTGGGTGCTCCAGAAGGAGATCCGGGCACTGATGCGACGGCAACAGGTGGAACTCTCCGGCGGTGAGATTGGTAGCGTAAGAATGTGTGACCCTTTTCCTATTGCCATGCCCCCAAAAAGTGAAATGATGATTTGGTGCCGGGCAGCTATTGGTTTGAGAGGTAGGGATTACCAGGCAATGGTAGAACCAGTTTACTCGGACAGTAGGCCCACCATTTTGATAGCACGGGGGGTGGTTGATGTACGCCATGGGAGGGTGCCCGTTCGCATAATAAATATCGGGGAGAGGGAAGTGTACCTGCCCCGGTATGCCACGCTAGCCAAATTATATACCATTAACCAAAATTCTATACAATCTGTGGAACCCTTGCCTCCATCTCACCCGGAGGAAGGTAACGGCTCTAAGAAAAACATGGAGGACTGGTGTCAGCAACTACATCTGGGTACTGACTCCACTCCTGCACACCAGAAACAAGGAGTCTATCGGGTGGTTCAAGAGTACGAGAGAGTGTTCAGTAAACACCCGTTAGACTTCGGGCGAGTCAAGGGGGTAGAACACCACATCCCCACGGGAGATCATCCTCCTATAAAAGAGAGGTATCGACCCGTACCCCCTGCCCACTACCAACACGCCAAGGGGATGCTTAGAGACATGAAGGAGGCTGGGGTGATCAGGGATAGCTGTAGCCCCTGGGCAGCTCCACTAGTCTTAGTCAGAAAAAAAGACAACACCATGAGGATGTGTGTAGATTACCGGAAAATCAACCGTATCACACACAAGGATGCGTACCCCTTACCAAGGATAGAGGAGTCATTGGCTGCTTTAAGATCTGCTAACTTCTTCTCTACCTTGGATCTCACTAGCGGGTACTGGCAGGTTCCTGTAGCAGAGGCGGACCGGGAGAAGACCGCATTCACCACCCCGATGGGACTTAGCGAGTTCACCTGCATGCCGTTCGGACTCTGCAACGCACCAGGAACCTTCCAACGACTAATGGAGTGTTGTCTGGGCCACAGAAACTTCGAGACGGTCCTGTTGTACCTGGACGATGTCATCGTATATTCCAAGACGTATGAGGACCACCTGAAACACCTGGCGGAAGTGTTCGAAGCTCTGGCGAGTTACGGCCTAAAGGTGAAACCCTCCAAGTGTCACCTCCTGAAACCAAAGGTGCAGTACCTGGGACACATGGTGAGCGCTGACGGAGTGGCTCCCGACCCTGATAAGATCACCGCAATTAAGGAATGGCCAAGCCCCTCCAGCATAAAAGAAGTGCGGCAGTTCCTCGGGTTGGTAGGCTACTACCGAAGGTTTATTCCCGGTTTCACCAAAAAGGCAGCACCTATGCAGGACCTCCTGATAGGCCAGTCCCGGAAGGCCAAGAACCAGAAGCCGCCCTTCAAATGGGAGGAGCTGGAAGAAGAGTCCTTCCGCCAGCTGAAGATGGCCCTCACGGGGGACGAAATCCTGGCGTACCCGGATTATAGCCAGCCCTTTATCCTCTACACCGACGCCAGTAACATCGGGCTAGGAGCCGTACTGTCCCAGATCCAGCAGGGGAAGGAACGAGTAATCGCCTACGCCAGCCGAAAACTGCGACCCACCGAAAGGAACCCCGAGAATTACAGCTCATTTAAGCTAGAGTTCCTGGCCGTAGTATGGGCAGTCACCGAGCGCTTTAAGCATTACCTCGCTTCTTCCCGGTTCACCGTGTACACGGATAACAACCCGTTGACACACCTGGACACGGCAAGACTCGGTGCCCTGGAGCAGAGGTGGATGGCCCGTCTGTCCAACTACGAGTTCACAATCAAATACCGGGCCGGACGCTCCAATACCAACGCGGACGCCCTGTCCAGGATGCCCAACCTGCCGGACGAAGGAGAAGATCCGGAGGGACTGGAAGAAGTTGAACTCCCTGCGTTCCACCGTCATGGGACTATCCAGTATTCCCACCGGGTAAGGAGTAAACAGGCTGCTACGTTGAACCCCTTACCTCACTACAACTGGGCGGAAACGCAAGACAGCGACCCTGCCGTCCGACTGGTGAAGGAGATGCTGACTCGCCCGGAGGCTTGCCTTGAACCAGACGCTCCGGAGGAAGCCAAACAACTATGGGCAGAGAAGAGTCGACTGTTCCTTTACAAGGGGAAGTTGTGCCGCAGAATGGTTAACTCCCGGACGCATTATTATTATTATTATTATTATTTATTATTATAGCGCCATTTATTCCATGGCGCTTTACATGTGATACTGATATACATAACAAAAGCATTTACATAATCTTAACAAAACGAGTCAGCGACTGGTACAGGAGGAGCGAGGACCCTGCCCGCGAGGGCTCACAGTCTACGAGGGATGGGTGAGGATACAGTAGGTGAGGGTAGAGCTGGTCGTGCAGTGGTGTTTACTGCAGGTTGTAGGCTTGTCGGAAGAGGTGGGTCTTCAGGTTCCTTTTGAAGGTTTCCACGGTCGGCGAGAGTCTGATATGTTGGGGTAGAGAGTTCCAGAGTAGGGGGGAAGCACGGGAGAAATCTTGTATACGAGTGTGGGAGGAGGAGATAAGAGGGGAGTAGAGCAGGAGATCTTGTGAGGATCGGAGGTTGCGTGCAGGTAAGTACCGGGAGACTAGGTCACAGATGTATGGGGGAGACAGGTTGTGGATGGCTTTGTATGCCATGGTTAGAGTTTTGAACTGAATTCTCTGGGCAATAGGGAGCCAGTGAAGGGATTGACAGAGAGGAGAGGCCGGGGAATAGCGGGGGGACAGGTGGATTAGTCGAGCAGCAGAGTTTAGGATAGATTGGAGAGGTGCAAGAGTGTTGGAAGGGATGCCACGGAGCAGGAGGTTGCAGTAGTCGAGGCGGGATATGATGAGGGCATGCACTAGTGTTTTTGCAGAGTCTTTGCTGAGGAATGCACGGATCCGGGAGATGTTTTTGAGTTGGAGTCGGCAGGAGGTGGAAAGGGCTTGAATATGTGGCTTGAAGGAGAGATCAGAGTCCAGGGTTACCCCAAGGCAGCGAGCTTGTGGGACTGGGGAGAGTGAACAGCCATTGACGTTGATGGATAGGTCGGATGGGGGATGTGAATGAGAGGGTGGAAAGATGATGAACTCTGTTTTATCCATGTTGAGTTTTAGAAACCTGTCGGAGAAGAAGGATGAGATGGCGGACAGACATTGTGGGATTCTGGTTAGTAGGGAGGAGATATCGGGTCCAGAGAGGTAGATCTGTGTGTCGTCAGCATAGAGGTGATACTGAAAGCCGTGAGACTCTATGAGCTGTCCCAGGCCGAAGGTGTAGATGGAGAAGAGCAGGGGTCCTAGAACTGAACCTTGGGGGACACCGACAGATAGGGGGCGAGATGAGGAGGTGGTGCGTGAGTGGGAGACGCTGAATGTCCTGTCTGTTAAGTATGAGGAGATCCAAGATAGAGCCAAGTCCGTGATGCCAAGAGATGAGAGAATCTGGAGTAAGAGGGAATGGTCCACTGTGTCAAAGGCAGATGACAGGTCCAGAAGGAGGAGGATGGAGTAGTGTCGCTTGGATTTGGCATTTAGTAGGTCGTTGGTGACTTTGGTCAGGGCAGTTTCAGTCGAGTGATGCGGTCGGAAGCCAGATTGTAGACGGTCGAAGAGGGAGCAGGAGGAGAGGTGGGAGGACAGTTCAAGGTGGACATGTTGTTCTAGAAGTTTTGAGGCAAAGGGGAGAAGTGATATGGGGCGGTAGCTGGTCAGAGAGGAAGGGTCAAGGGAGGGCTTTTTGAGGATGGGTGTGATTGCGGCATGTTTGAAACATGAGGGGAAGACTCCGGTTGTTAGTGATAGATTGAAGAGGTGGGTTAGGGTTGGGATGAAGACTGAGGTGAGGTTAGTGATGAGGTGGGATGGGATTGGGTCAAGTTCGCAGGTGGTGAGGTGTGATTTGGAGAGTAAAGAGGAGACTTGACCTTCTGTAATGGTGGAGAAGTGGGGTTTGGAGGAGGATGGTTGAGTAGATATGAGGAGGGGTTGTGTGGACTTTAGGCCAAAGTTTTGTCTGATGGTGTCAATCTTCTGTTTGAAGAATGAGGCAAAGTCGTCGGCTGAGATGAGAGAAGAGGGAGGAGGTGCTGGGGGACGAAGGAGAGAGTTGAAAGTGTTAAATAGCTGTTTAGGGTTGTGAGATAGGGAGGATATGAGAGATGAGAAGTAGGTTTGTTTTGCTGTAGTGAGTGCGGACTTGAAATTAGTGAGGGATTGCTTGAATGCGATGAAGTGCTCGATGGAGTGAGACCTTTTCCATCTCCGCTCCGCAACCCTGGAGGCCCGGCGCAGTTCTTTGGTAAGTTTAGTGTGCCAGGGTTGCCTGTTGAATGTGCGAGGTGTGGTGTGTGTGAGAGGGGCGATCGAGTCTAGAGCTGCAGCTATTGTGGTGTTATATGAAGCAGCAGCAACGTCTGCATCGTGCAAGGAATTTATGTCTGTGAGAGGAAGGAGGGATTCAGAGAGAGAGTGTAGGTCAAGGTGTTTGAGATTTCTGCGAGGGTGTGTGAGTTTGTGGAGTGGGGATTGTGCACCCGGAGAGGAGAGGGTAGAGAATGTGAGGAGGTTATGGTCAGAGAGAGGGAGTGGTGAGTTAGAGAGGTTAGATAGGGAACAGAGGCGGGTGAAGATGAGGTCCAGTGTGTGGCCATCTTTGTGGGTGGGTGTGGAAGACCATTGAGTGAGTCCAAAGGAGGAGGTGAGGGATAGGAGCTTAGAGACAGACGAGTGGGGAGTGTCAATGGGGATGTTGAAGTCACCCATTATGATAGTGGGGATGTCAGTGGAAAGGAAGTGAAGCAGCCAGGTAGTGAAATGGTCTAAGAAGGTGGTGGCTTGCCCTGGGGGTCGGTAAACGACGGCCAGTTGGAGGGGGAATAGATGCGCACACAGTGCACCTCAAAAGAGGGGAGTGTAACGGAGGGTGGCAGTGGGATTTTGGTGAAAGCGCAGAGTTCCGATAGGAGGAAACCTACGCCTCCACCATGTTTGCCATTGGGGCGGGGGGTGTGGGAAAGGTGGAATCCGCCATATGAAAGGGCAGCTGGGGAGGCTGTGTCAGAGGGGGTGAGCCAGGTTTCAGTGATGGCGAGGAAGGAGAGTTTGTTTGTAATGAAAAGATCGTGGATGAAGGAAAGTTTGTTGCAGACAGAGCGAGCGTTCCATAGAGCTCCTGTTAGTATAGCTGAGGAGGTGGGTATTAGTTGGATGGGTATGAGGTTAGAAGGGTTGCGACAGTTTGAGGAAGGTCGTGGATAGGAGGTAGAAGTGACTGTGGGGATATGGCGAGGAGGACCAGGATTTGGAGAGATATCTCCATCAGTGAGGAGGAGCAGAGAAAGTGTTAGCAGGTGGGAGCAAGAGAGAGCATGAGGTGGCTGTCTGTGTTTGGAGATCCAGGATTGAATGTTGAGGAATAATTTGGAGGAGGAGGTGAGATGAATGGGGAGAATAGAGGGAGAGATGAAGAGTTTCTTACTTGGTGTAGGGATTTGAGGGGTTATTAGAAAGTGGAGGACTATAGAGGAAAAAGTGAGAGCTAACAGAAACATAGTTAAAAGAGAGTGAGTGGTCAAAGTGTTTGTTACCTGACTCCTGCCCTGACTAACTGTCTCTGAAATAACTGCCACTTCTCTCCGAAGCCACTTTGCACAAGAAGACGCGTGCACACCCCAGCACGCGTGCACCCCTTACAGAGAGTCTAAATATATAGGCCACATTAAACTATATCAGGTGTAGGGCATTGTGGGAACGGCTTGTGGATAAATTAACAGCTGGTCATTTGAACAGGAGATGGCTGGGTGATCAAAGACAGAGCCAGGACACAAGTCTCTGCAGTTTAACACCTCTAAAAATCAGATAAGGTATATAGTGGGGAAAGAAGAAACATATGTGAATATTGATTGGAGTGGGACAGATGAAGCAGGGGAATTATGCAGAGCATGTACCAGAGAGACGGGTCAGCAGAGCATTAGCAGACAGCATACATAGGAGCAGGGGAATTATGCAGAGCATGTACCAGAGAGACGGGTCAGCAGAGCATTAGCAGACAGCATACATAGGAGCAGGGGAATTATGCAGAGCATGTACCAGAGAGACGGGTCAGCAGAGCATTAGCAGACAGCATACATAGGAGCAGGGGAATTATGCAGAGCATGTACCAGAGAGACGGGTCAGCAGAGCATTAGCAGACAGCATACATAGGAGCAGGGGAATTATGCAGAGCATGTACCTGTGGGAAGAGAAGAAGAAGACGAATGTTAGTCATGGCCTCTGAAATAACTGCCACTTCTCTCCGAAGCCACTTTGCACAAGAAGACGCGTGCATGAACTACTCTGGCAAGTAGTGGTGCCACGAAGAGACGCAGCCATGGTGATGGAGGCATACCACGACGGAGCTGGACACTTCGGGTGGAAGAAGCTGGAGTTCCTGCTGCGCGAGCGATTCCACTGGGTAGGCATGAGGGGAACCATTGAGAAGTGGTGCAGAGACTGTGGCCCGTGCAACCTGAGAAGGAAGGACCGTGCCAGCCAGAAGACTCCCCTGCAGTCCATCGTCACCTGGCAACCGTTGGAACTGGTAGCCTTGGATCATGTAAAACTGACCCCAAGCAGAAGTGGCTACGTCTACGCGTTAACCATCGTGGATCATTACTCCCGGTTCTTGGTTGTCGTCCCCGTCAAGGACTTAACGGCTCAAACAGCAGCTAGAGCCTTCCAGCAGCACTTCTGCCGTCCACACGGGTACCCGGACCAAGTGCTGACGGACCAGGGACCTGCCTTTGAAGCGGAGGTCTTCCAGGAATTCTGCAATCTGTATGGCTGCCGGAAGATAAGGACGACACCCTACCATCCGCAAACTAATGGACTTTGTGAGAAAATGAACCAGGTGGTAATGGATCTTCTAAAAACGTTGCCCCTGGAAGAACGCAGTCTGTGGCCTGAGAAGTTGCCCGATCTGGTGGACCTATACAACCACATCCCGGTAGGTTCCACCAACTGTACCCCGGCTTACCTAATGAGGGCAAGACCTGGTAAGTTACCTGTTGACCTGGAAATGGGAGTCCTGACACCCGAGGACACTTCACCAGAAGCAGACTGGGACACAGAGAGGCAGCAGCAGTACCGGAGAGTACAGGAGAGCGTGGAGCGAAGTCTCTGTCAGGCTAGGGAAAGACAAGAGAAAACTTACAACCAGTATGCTCTCGCTGTTCCCCTGGTACCCGGAGAGCAGGTCTTGAAGAGGAAGAGACGGCTCCACAAGTTGGACGACCAGTGGGAGAAGGACCCGTACACCGTACTGCCCTCAAGCCACGAGAACCCGAAGGTTTGTACCATCAGTAAAGACGGAGGGGAAACCACAGCCATTGTATCCCGGGACCACCTGAAGAAGTGTCCCGAACAACTGAGGAACCCTGAAGAGGAACAAGAAGACCATCGACCCGTAGAGAAAAGGGAAGATATGGTTAGTACTGTGCTCGGGGACTTCCCTCGGTCTTGGACTCAAGTCAATGGTGCAGTTGTGGTACCCGTACTCACCTTCCTCCAACCAGCATCCCAAGTACCTACGGAGCAACAGGTAGAGCTGGAAGAACAGCCGGTCCAGGAGGCAGAAGACCCCACACCAGCAGACCAGGAGGATCAACCCTCTGCTTGCAGTGAGCCTGCCATATCCCTAGTGAGCCAAAGAGCCGGTAGACAGCTGCCCAGTTTACCCTTGACAGCTCCTACACCCTGTAGTTCAGGACTAGACAGTCAGCTCCGTAGGTCCACTAGGGCCACTAGGGGCCAGTTACCCGCACGTTGGAGGATTTGAAGTGTATAAATTGTTTTATTTATGTTTACCTGTGTATTGTTGCTTGTGTATAATTTTGTGTTTCTAGTTCTTTGTAGGAGTCCTTGGTGGATTTACCGGGAATCCTTGTACATAGTTGGAGCGTAACCCAGGACGGACTAAAGACTGTTAAGGACTCGGGGCAGGACAAACCCTTACCTGGTTACATCTCCCTGTTTTGGTGAAATGGACACCTTGCTTTTCTTCAAAGACTGCACCCGGTTACGGACATGCCGTAACCATCCTTATATGTTTTTCTTATTGTATTATTATTGTTTTTACCTTGTTATGTTTTTCTAAAATATGTTTAGTCCCGGAGTACTAAATTTCACTAGGGGGGAATGTGGCACCCCAGGGGTCTGGTTTCCACAGTAATGTAGTGTTATGTCTGAGAGCAGGTGGGAGGTCCTTTGGTCAGGGATCCTGTGCATGCCACACCTCCTGCCCAGTCTTGGGAGGGGAAGAACTTCCCCTATAAAAACCTAGGGCTGAGGCAGGGTTAGTGAGTAGAGAAGAAGTAGAGACGAGAAACAGTCATAGGAAGAAACAGCAGAAGCTCAGTGGGAGCAATACTACTACGAGTCAGGGGCTGGCAGCTGCAGAGCTCGCCCTGACTGAGAAGCTTTCTTACCGGACCCGGCGTCCGAGGCTGTGGGGACTAACTCTTACCCAGCAGCAGAAGCCGACCGGCAGGGGATTTCAGGTCCTCAGGCCCAGAAACCCGAAGGCACGGTCACACGCGTGGGACCAGCACCGCCATCGTGGAGCGGAAGCCATTAGAAGGCCCCGAGTCACCGGCCATACGGGTGAGCACCACACGGTACACTCAGGGACGTGGGCTACTTATATCCGCTTCTAGCAAGGTAGCCAGAAGAGTACAGTCAGTTTGGGAGGCCTACAACTCCGCCTGGCCAGGGGAGATCCCATCTGCTCAAGGACTGACCAGGTCCCGTTCGCTAGCAAGTACTCCGGGAGGGTCTATCGTTGTTACCAGTAAAGACCCTGAATTACACCGCACCGTCTCTGAGTGGTTCCTTCTACCCCCATCTTCCACATCGGCTGCCCTGAGGCCATACCCCTCCCGTTGGGGGTTATACTATCACGCTGCACAATTCTACACCGGCCTCAGCGGTCTGCCCTGCAGCGGCAGCTCCATAGCTGCAAATCAACGGGTGGCGTAGTCGACACTCAAATAACATCTATCAAGACTGCCACACACTGAGTTTGACTCCCTGGGCACGGACCGGGTCCCCGCCACTCGGAGACTACAACCCTCATCTGATCCGGTTCCGGGTAAGCCCCGTGCGCGAGACGCTGCGCGACACAGCAGGCCCAGGGGCGCGTCATAAACAGCTGTGTTACCCCATACTCAGACGGGCAGCTGGAGACTTGGGAGCTGTGAGGAAGCAAGTGCGATTGGGGTGACACCTCTGAGGACTGGAGTATTTGTGATGTTGAAGTTGAGGTGGAGGAGAGCCCACTTGAAGGAGCACTTGATATCCGCTGAAGCACCTGCTGTTTTTGTGCCTCATCTGGAATTTGTAGCGATGGGCGTGTCCGTAAGAAAGGGATCGTATCACATTGTCCACGAAAAGAAGTCGACATGTTAGTTTGGCTGGAAGATGGTCTTTCTTCTGCAGATGTTACTCCCCCCCACCGCGGGGGGCTCGACCCACCAGCGGACAGGCACCAGTATTAGGAGAGGGGGGCTGGCCATCAGGGTCCACCGCGGCTCTGGCACAAACCCGGCGACACGGAGGTGGCACGGGCAGGAACGGACTGGCCGTGTCAGCTTCTCACTTTTTGGATTTTAGAAGGGCATGACATGCCTATATCTGTGTCTCCCCCTCCTTTTACTCCTCCACCTCTTTTATTTTCGCATGACTATATGTACTTGTCACTTTTCCATGTGTTAGTTATGTCTTCTGAGCAGTTTGTCAGCTTTTGGACACCTTTGAAGGTGTTTTCTATGTGTTTCTATGTGTTTTTGTTTGCCTGCCATTGGTTTTAACGGTGTTCGAAGGTGTTCGACGAACAGTTCAACGAACAGTTCGGCGAACACACGGGTGTTCGACGAACCGAACCGAACTCGAACACTACGGGGGTGGCTCAACACTAGTCCAGACAGACCCTTCAGAAGTTGGCCTAGGAGCCATACTCTCTCAAGTGATAAATGGGGAAAAATATCCCATTCTCTATCTGAGCCGGATTCTCTCTTCCTGCGAGAAGAACTACGCTGTAGTAGAAAAAGAGTGCTTAGCAATAAAATGGGCTGTAGATACACTGAGATATTACCTACTAGGCCGAAAGTTTAAACTGGTGTCAGACCATGCCCCTTTGAGATGGTTGAGGGAAAAGAGGGGTAAAAGTGCCTGGGTAACTAGATGGTTCTTAGGCCTCCCGGACTTTAATTTCCACGTGGAACATAGGCCCTGGAAGTTACACGGGAATGCTGGTGCCCTCTCTAGAATTCCCTGTCTGGTGTCTGAAGGTGCCCAAACCCCCGGCATGGGCAGAGGGGTGGGGAAAGTGACAGAGTAACTGGTGAAGTATGTGAGGGGAGGTTTGTTTCTCTTCAGCTGTTAGCCCTAGTGAACTGAGCTACAACTTTTCTTCAGCAGGTTATATGTTGGAGGGTTTAATCACCATTTTGATGGGAGTGGTTTTGTGTGAATGACATAGAGATGGGGGGGGGGAGTCATTCACCCTACCTCCCCTCAGGGTATGGCTGAGCGAGGTTAAATGCTCAGTCACTATTTTTTTTTCTCTGGTGTGGTCTGTAGAGTGAAGTCTCCAGTCTGTGTGTGGTGAAGCCAGAGAGCTCCACCGAAAGGACTTGTGTTTGGTGGGACTTCACTGTGTTACCTGGAGTGGGTGAAAGCCCCGCTAACTTATGGACTGTGCTGTACTTTATCTTGTGTTTTCCCATTATCCCAGAGAGGACTTGTTTATTTTTGTGGAACCCTGCTGGAGTTTATGCCGTATAATAAACCAGCAGGAAGTTAACCCAAGGCGTGTGTCGTGTGTCTGCCTCTATGAGAGCCAAGCAAGTCGCTTTACCACAAATTGCATTGCACATCATCCTCCTAATACTGGTCCATGTTGTGGAAGTTTAGATTTTGAGTGCTGTAGTTATCACTAGAGATGAGCGGTGTTCGACTAGAACTGTTCGCCAATCTCAAATTCGAGCTGTTTTGGGCGGTGTTCGAGTTGTTCGACGAACCCGAACGATTTGCAAAAAATTCGGCTGTTCGAGGTTATGTTCGATAACTGTTCGTACACCAAAAGCGTGTCCTGCATGGATTGACTGCCACTCACTGTAATGCCACAGCCATGGTGGTTGTGGCATTACAGTGATTGCCCAAATCGATGGGAACAGTGCCAACAGTGAAACATGAAAAGCCGGCAATTCAGCAGCGGCATACACCGGTACCCGACAATTTAGAACCGAAAGAATAGAGCTTCACACATAGATTAGATAGATATAAACATGTCAGCCACATATATACGAAGTACAGTGAAAGTGCTGCTTACTGTACTTGTCATTTAGCGTAAAGGATTTATCAAAAAAAATAATAGTGTTTTCATGCACCGTCTCTTTAAAAAAGCCGGCCGGCAATTCAGCAGCGGTACCCGACAATTTATAACAGACAGAATAGAGCATCACACATAGATTAGATAGATAGAAACATGTCAGTCACATATATATGAAGTACAGTGATAGTGTTGGTTACTGTACTTGTCATTTAGTATTAAAATAAAGGATTTATTATTAAAAAAATTGGCGTGGGGTTCCCCTTAATTTTAGGCTCTAGCGGAGGTTAAGCAGACAGCTGGGGCAGATGTTTGAAGCCTGGGAAGGGGGTAATACCCACGGAGCTTCCCAGGCTACTAATATCAGCCCCCAGCTGAATACATAGCCTTTACTAGCTATTAAAATGGGGGACCCCCCAAAAAAAATGACGTGGGGTCCCCCCTAATTTAATAGCTAGCAAAGGCTAGGCAGACAGCTGGGGGCTGATATTAATAGCCCAGGAAGGGAGCCATGAATATTGGCCCCCTCCCAGGCTAGAAACACCAGCCGTCAGCCGCCCCAGAAATGGCGCATTCATAGGATGCGCCAATTCTGGCACTTAGCCTCGCTCTTCCACGCTGCCCTGGTGCGGTGGCAGGGGGTAATAGGGTTGGGGTTGATGTCAGCTTATAATGCCAGCTGACATCAAGCCCAGGTTAGTAATGGAGAGGCGTCTATAAGACACCCCCATTACTAACCCCATAGTCAAAGTTAAAAAAAACACAAACACCCAGAATAAAGTCCTTTAATTGAAATAAAGACACAGTCCTTTATTGTTCTAAATTAAACCATACTTACCGTCACGCCCATTCCAGCTGAAGCCAACGATCTCCTGCAATAAAAGAAAAATAATAAAGCAACCTCATCCTTACCTTTCCATGGTTCCCACGACAGCTTCAGCTCTGCTACATCGAGATGACAGGCTGGACCGCAGCAGAACGCTGCCATCCAGCCTCTCATCCCGCAGACACTGAGAAGCGCAGGCTTGCTTGCGCTGCTCAGCGTCTCTCTGTGACGACATCCAGATGAGCCGAGTTCATGTCCAATGAACTCGGCTCACCTCATGCACGTCACTGACAGCGTGGGAAAATTCTCAAGCTGAAGCGCTGAGTGCAGGAGAATTTTCCCACGCTGTCAGTGACGTGCATAAGGTGAGCTCATGTCCAATGAACTCAGCTCACCTCATGCACGTCACTGACAGCGTGGGAGAATTCTCCTGCACTCAGCGCTTCAGTGTGAGAATTCTCCCACGCTGAAGCGCTGAGTGCAGGAGAATTTTCCCACGCTGTCAGTGACGTGCATGAGGTGAGCCGAGTTCATTGGACATTAACTCGGCTCATCTGGATGCCCTCACAGAGAGACACTGTGGAGCGCAAGCAAGCCTGCGCTTCTCAGTGTCTGCGGGATGACAGGCTGGATGGCAGCGTTCTGCTGCGGTCCAGCCTGTCATCTCGATGTAGCAGAGCTGAAGCTGTCATGGGAACCATGGAGAGGTAAGGATGATGTTGCTTTATTATTTTTCTTTTATTTCAGGAGATCGTTGGCTTCAGCTGGAATGGGCGTGATGGTAAGTATGGTTTAATTTAGAACAATAAAGAATTGTGTGTTTATTTCAATTAAAGGACTTTTTTCTGGGTGTTGTGTTTTTTTTAAATTCTTTACTAGAAATTCATGGCGGTCATGTCTAATATTGGCGTGACCCCATGAATTTCGGGCTTAGGGCCAGCTGATAATGCCAAGCTGGCCCTAACCCCTTTATTACCCAGTGAGCCACCGCATCAGGGCCCTGGATGAGTTGGGTACAGCGCCAGAAGATGGCGCTTCTATGAACGCGCCATTTTCCGGGGTGGCTGCGGACTGCAATTTGCAGCGGGGGTGGCCCAGAAAGCTTGGGCCTCCCTGCGCTGCGGATTCCAGCCCCCAGCTGCCTAGTTGTACCTGGCTGGACACAAAAACAGGGCGAAGCCCCACGTCAATTTTCTTTAAATTATTTCATGAAATAATTAAGAAAAAAGGGCTTCCCTATATTGTTGTGTCCGGCCAGGTACAAATAGGCAGCTGGTGGTTGGGGGCAGCCCGTTCCTGCCTGCTGTACCTGGCTGGACACAAATATAGTGCGAAGCCCCACATCAATTTTTTTAAAATTATTTCATGAATTTCCTGAAATAATTTAAAAAAATTGAAGTGGGGCTTCGCACTATATTTGTGTCCAGCCAGGTACAGCAGGCAGGAACGGGCTGCCCCCATCCACCAGCTGCCTATTTGTACCTGGCCGGACACAACAATATAGGGAAGCCCTTTTTTTCTTAATTATTTCATGAATTTCATGAAATAATTAAAAAAAATTGAAGTGGGGCTTCGCACAATATTTGTGTCCAGCCAGGTACAGCAGGCAGGAACGGGCTGCCCCCAACCACCAGCTGCCTATTTGTACCTAGCCGGACACAACAATATAGGGAAGGCCTTTTTTTCTTAATTATTTCATGAATTTCATGAAATAATTAAAAAAAAAGTACGTGGGGCTTCGCCCTATTTTTGTGTCCAGCCAGGTACAACTAGGCAGCTGGGGGCTGGAATCTGCAGCGCAGGGAGGCCCAAGCTTTCTGGGCCCCCCCCCGGTACAAATTGCAGTCCGCAGCCACCCCGGAAAATGGCGCGTTCATAGAAGCGCCATCTTCTGGCGCTGTACCCAACTCATCCAGGGCCCTGGTGCGGTGGCTCACTGGGTAATAAAGGGGTTAGGGCCAGCTTGGTATTATCAGCTGGCCCCAAGCCCAAAATTCATGGGGTCACGCCAGTATTAGACATGACCGCCATGAATTTCTAGTAAAGTATTTAAAAAAAACACAACACCCAGAATAAAGTCCTTTAATTGAAATAAAGACACAATTCTTTATTGTTCTAAATTAAACCATACTTACCATCACACCCATTCCAGCTGAAGCCAACGATCTCCTGCAATAAAAGAAAAATAATAAACCAACCTCATCCTTACCTTTCCATGGTTCCCACGACAGCTTCAGCTCTGCTACATCGAGATGACTGGCTGGACCGCAGCAGAATGCTGCCATCCAGTCTGTCATCCCGCAGACACTGAGAAGCGCAGGCATGCTTGCGCTCCTCACTGTCTCGCTGTGACGGCATCCAGATGAGCCGAGGTCATGTCCAATGAACTCGGCTCACCTCATGCACGTCACTGACAGCGTGGGAAAATTCTCACGCTGAAGTGCTGAGTGCAGGAGAATTCTCCCACGCTGTCAGTGATGTGCATGAGGTGAGCTCATGTCCAATGAACTCAGCTCACCTCCTGCACGTCACTGACAGCGTGGGAAAATTCTCCTGCAATCAGCGCTTCAGCGTGAGAATTTTCCCACGCTGTCAGTGACGTGAATGAGGTGAGCCGAGTTCATTGGACATGAACTCGGCTCATCTGGATGTCGTCACAGAGAGACGCTGAGCAGCGCAAGCAAGCCTGCGCTTCTCAGTGTCTGCGGGATGACAGGCTGGATGGCAGCGTTCTGCTGCGGTCCAGCCTGTCATCTCGATGTAGCAGAGCTGAAGCTGTCGTGGGAACCATGGAAAGGTAAGGATGAGGTTGCTTTATTATTTTTCTTTTATTGCAGGAGATCGTTGGCTTCAGCTGGAATGGGCGTGACGGTAAGTATGGTTTAATTTAGAACAATAAAGGACTGTGTCTTTATTTCAATTAAAGGACTTTATTCTGGGTGTTTGTGTTTTTTTTAACTTTGACTATGGGGTTAGTAATGGGGGTGTCTTATAGACGCCTCTCCATTACTAACCTGGGCTTGATGTCAGCTGGCATTATAAGCTGACATCAACCCCAACCCTATTACCCCCTGCCACCGCACCAGGGCAGCGTGGAAGAGCGAGGCTAAGTGCCAGAATTGGCGCATCCTATGAATGCGCCATTTCTGGGGCGGCTGACGGCTGGTGTTTCTAGCCTGGGAGGGGGCCAATATTCATGGCTCCCTTCCTGGGCTATTAATATCAGCCCCCAGCTGTCTGCCTAGCCTTTGCTAGCTATTAAATTAGGGGGGACCCCACGTCATTTTTTTGGGGGGGTCCCCCATTTTAATAGCTAGTAAAGGCTATGTATTCAGCTGGGGGCTGATATTAGTAGCCTGGGAAGCTCCGTGGGTATTACCCCCTTCCCAGGCTTCAAACATCTGCCCCAGCCGTCTGCTTAACCTCCGCTAGAGCCTAAAATTAAGGGGAACCCCACGCCAATTTTTTTAATAATAAATCCTTTATTTTAATACTAAATGACAAGTACAGTAACCAACACTATCACTGTACTTCATATATATGTGACTGACATGTTTCTATCTATCTAATCTATGTGTGATGCTCTATCTTTCTGTTCTAAATTGTCGGGTACCGCTGCTGAATTGCCGGCCGGCTTTTTTAAAGAGACAGTGCATGAAAACACTATTATTTTTTTAAATAAATCCTTTACACTAAATGACAAGTACAGTAAGCAACACTGTCACTGTACTTATTATATATGTGACTGACATGTTTCTATCTATCTAATCTATGTGTGAAGCTCTATTCTTTCTGTTCTAAATTGTCGGGTACAGATGCTGAATTGCCGGCCGGCTTTTTTAAAGAGACGGTGCATGAAAACACTAATATTTTTTTTAATAAATCCTTTACACTAAATGACAAGTGCAGTAACCAACACTGTCACTGTGCTTCTTATATGTGTGACTGACATGTTTCTATCTATCTAATCTATGTGTGATGCTCTATTCCTTCTTGTCTAAATTGTCGGGTACCGGTGTATGCCGCTGCTGAATTTGCCGGCCGGCTTTTTTAAAGAGAGTGTCTTCTGAGCAGTTTGTCAGCTTTTGGACACCTTTGCAGGTGTTTTCTATGTGTTTCTATGTGTTTTTGTTTGCCTGCCATTGGTTTTAACGGTGTTCGACGGTGTTCTAAGGTGTTCGACGAACAGTTCGACGAACAGTTCCTCGAACATCCCGGTGTTCGACGAACCGAACCGAACCCGAACACTACGGGGGTGGCTCAACACTAGTTATCACTACACAAAGTCCATCCCCATCTGATATTAGGTCATGTTATCACAAGCCCCAGGAATGAATCTCCCCATCCCTCTGACTTGGCGCATTGGGATAAAGTTATAAAACTTCTCCGCTCTGTAATTTCACTTTCCACAAACTTCTGCTCTAAATCTCTTAAATGTTACAGCGCATTATAATGAGAGTGACCTTTGTAAGGAAGCTGCATGTTCTGCTGAATAATAATAGACATTATTTCACTGTTTACTTTACTATAGAAACATTTTTGGGTAAAGTTAGGGTGTCACAAGATGCAGCAGGCAGTTCTGATAAAACGACGATTGCGCCTGACCTTCAGCCGTGGCGGAGTGCTTCAGAAAATGTGGTGTGTGAGCCGCACGCTACACTTTACTTACATTCAATTGCTTCAATTTGAAGCCATCCATGCTAATATTAACCGCTACTGGTCAGAGAAAACTTTCTAATATTCTTTGTGTTGCCATTCTTTATCATTTTCAAGATCACTGATTGTTGTCAGCGAATGGGAACATTCAAAATCATATGCAGGTGCATCTCACTAAATTAGAATATCATCAAAAAGTTAATTTATTTCAGTTCTTCAATACAAAAAGTGAAACTCATGTATTATATAGAGTCATTAAACAGAGTGATCTATTTCAAGTGTTTATTTCTGTTAATGTTGATTATTATGGCTTACAGCCAATGAAAACACAAAAGTCATTATCTCAGTAAATTAGAATAATTAACAAAAAACACCTGCAAAGGCTTCCTAAGCATTTAAAAAGGTCCCTTAGTCTGTTTCAGTTTGCTCCACAATCACAGTGAAGACTGCTGACTTGACAGATGTCCAGAAGGCAGTCACTGACACACTCCACAAGGTCCCAGAGTCTGGAGGAAGAGTGGAGAGGCCACAATCCAAGCTGCTGGAGGTCTAGTGTGAAGTCTCCACAATCAGTGATGGTTTGGGGGGCCATGTCATCTGCTGGTGGAGGTCCACTGTGTTTTATCAAGACCAATGTCAGCGCAGCCGTCTACCAGGACATTTTACAGCACTTCATGCTTCCCTCTGCCGACAAGCTTTTTGGAGATGGAAATGTTATTCTCCAGCAGGACTTGGCCCCTGTCCACACGGCCAAAAGTACCAATGCCTGGTTTACACACAACAGTATCACTGTGCTTGATTGGCAGCAAACTCGCCTGACCTTATCCCCATAGAGAATCTATTATAGAGAATCTATGGGGTATTGTCAAGAGGAAGATGAGAGACCCCAGACCAAACAATGCAGACGAGCTGAAGGCTGCTATCAAAGCAACCTGGGCTTCCATAACACCTCAGCAGTGCCCCAGGCTGATCGCCTCCATGCCACATTGCCGCATTGATGCAGTAATTGATGCAAAAGGAACCCGACCAAGTATTGAGTGCATTTACTGAACATACATTTCAGCAGGCCAACATTTCGGATTTTTAAAACATTTTTCAAGCTGTTGTTATAAAGTATTCTAATTTACTGAGATAATGACTTTTGTGTTTTCATTGGCTGTGAGCCATAATCATTGACATTAACAGAAATAAACATCTGAAATAGATCACTCTGTTTGTAATGACTCTATATACAACCCCTGGCAAAAATTATGGAATCACCGGGCTCGGAGGATGTTCATTCAGTTGATTAATGTTGTTGAAAAAAAGCAGATCACAGACATGGCACAAAACTAAAGTCATTTCAAATGGTGACTTTAGGGCTTTAAGAAACACTAAAAGAAATCAAGATAAAAAATGTGGTACTCAGTAAGGGTAATTTTTTTCAGACCAAGCAGAGGGAAAAAATTATGGAATCACTCAATTCTGAGGAAAAAATTATGGAATCACCCTGTAAATTTTAATTTCCAAACCTAACACCTGCATCAAATTAGATCTGCTCGTTAGTCTGCATCTACAAAGGAGTGATCATACCTTGGAGAGCTGTTACACCAAGTGGACTGACATGAATCATGGCTCCAACAGAGATGTCAATTGAAACAATGGAGTGGATTATCAAACTCTTAAAAGAAGGTACATCATCACGCAATGTTGCAAAAGATGTTGGTTGTTCACAGTCAGCTGTGTCTAAAATCTGGACTAAATACAAACAACTTGGGAAGTTTGTTAAAGGCAAACATACTGGTAGACCAAGGAAGACATCAAAGCGTCAAGACCGGAAACTTAAAGCAATATGTCTCCAAAAAAGGAAATGCACAACAAAACAAATGAGGAACGAATGGAAGGAAACTGGAGTCAATGTCTGTGACCGAACTGTAAGAAACCGCCTAAAGGAAATGGGATTTACATACTGAACAGGTAAACATAAGCCATCATTAACACCTAAACAGAAAAAAACAAGGTTACAATGGGCTAAGGAAAAGCAATCATGGACTGTGGATGAGTGGATGAAAGTCATATTCAGTGATGAATTGCGAATCTGCATTGGGCAAGGTGATGATGCTGGAACTTTTGTTTGGTGCCGTTCCAATGAGATTTATAAAGATGACTGCATGAAGAGAACATGCAAATTTCCACAGTCATTGATGATATGGGGCTGCATGTCAGGTAAAGGCACTGGGGAGATGGCTGTCATTACATCTTCAATAAATGCCCAAGTTTAAATTGATATTTTGGACAGTTTTCTTATCCCATCAATTGAAAGGATGTTTGGGGATGATGACATCATTTTTCAAGATGATAATGCATCCTGCCATAGAGCAAAAACTGTGAAAACATTCCTTGAAACACATAAGGTCAATGTCATGGCCTGCAAATAGTCTGGATCTCAATCCAATTGAAAATCTTTGGTGGAAGTTGAAGAAAATGGTCGATGACAAGGCTCCAACCTGCAAAGCTGATCTGGCAAAAGTAGAGAAAGTTGGAGCCAGATTGATGAAGGGTACTGTTTGTCAGTCATTAAGTCCATGCCTCAGAGACTGCAAGCTGTTATTAAAGCCAGAGGTGGTGCAACAAAATACTAGTGATGTATTAGAGTGTTCTTTTGTGTGTTTGTTTTTCATGATTCCATAATTTTTTCCTCAGAATTGAGTGATTCCATAATTTTTTCTCTCTGCTTGGTCTGAAAAAAATTACCCTTACTGAGTACCACATTTTTTATCTTGATTTCTTTTAGTGTTTATTAAAGCCCTAAAGTTGCCATTTGAAATGACTTTAGTTTTGTGCCATGTCTGTGATCTGCTTTTTTTCAACAACATTAAACAACTGAATGAACATCCTCCACTACTATCTAGGCAATGGACTGACACAACCCAAAAAAATAAAGCAACAAAATCAAGGGGGCTCAGAGATTTTCTTTAAGAAAGTGACAAATTCTCTTCAGTATCTTAAAAAAATCTGCAAAATAAGTATATAGCAGGCAGCACTAGAGTGTTAAAGATGACCTGTCAATTGTCATAAATATGTTGTTTTTTTAACATGATGTAAATGCTGCTGTTCTCCTGAATCTGGTGTTGTTTTTCCCTTGTTTCTGCGGCTCTTCATTCCTGAGATATGCCCCCCCCTTTTCCCTGTTTTTAAATCTAGTCTTTATAAAGTTCAATTGGATATTATCAGACAGGTTTCACAGGGGGTGTGTACTTATTCTCCCTGTATGAGTTGCCCAATCATAAGCAGGCAGTAATGCATAGCAGAAAAACAACACCCCCCCCCACAATAGCTCAGAGCAAATTTCTCAGTGTGTGAGATGTAATGACAGACAGTCCTGATCTCCTGGTCTCACCTCCTGCATGATTAGAAAGTGATGGGAGTAGAGCACAGATGATTCTGTGATGCCTCATTCTCGAAAGAGCCCTTTAAGTTTTGAGTTTACCCTGGGTGATGGGGGACTCGGTGTCGGGTCCTGTGATGAAGAGATGGGATGTAGCCGTGGCCCGGACCCGACCCGTGCTCAGGGCCGTCACATGAAAAGAAAGATGTTGTGGGCTCGTCCGGGTTGAGTGGTTTTATTTAACGACTACGCCACCTGTGGTGCCTGGTGAAGGGTCACCAGCGCCGCTGCAGTCCGCCGAGGCCTGGTGTCATGGTGGCCAAAGTTCTCACTGCTCCCCACAGGCGGAGCAAGGTCTCAGGGCAGGCAGACAGGATGGAGGGGGTAGTAGTGCGGGGGGTACAGCCACCGCGTCGCATGGTATGGCGCATAATGAACAGTCCGGAGGTCATAGGGGTGAACTTCCAAGGCTTTACTCACTTAGAGATGACAGCGGGAAGGCGACTCCCTGCTCCCCGCGGAGTCCTGTGGCTACCAGGGACGGGGGTCCGACTACCTCAGAGGAAGTCCAGCATTCAGTCGTGTCCCTTCACCAGAGTGTTCCTGCACTACAGACCTCACCCTTTCCCGTCTGTGCGTGTGTAGATAGGCCGGGTCTCCCTCTGAGCTCCTCTCAGGACTAGGGCACGGGTGGCAATTCCTCTCCATCCGATGCCCGGTGGGATCCTCAGGGCCTACCGGGCTTTCCCAACCAGGACTTAGAGTGCAAGGTCGGGTGTCGGGGCCGGTACCCCTCTCGCAGCCGGAATCCCTCTGAATAGATCAGGTAGGCGAGGACAGGTGGCGTTCTCCGCTCCGTCTGCATCCTCCCCGGGACCCATTTGCTGTGGAGCCACACTCTAGAGCTCCTGGGCCTTCTTGCTCATGGTCCTCGACCGGGCTGAGATATTCCTTATCTCCCGCCTGCCCATCATCCCAAGGCCTAGGGACTAGGGCCGTGTCTCCATCCCCTGCAGGCCCACACAGGATCCACTTTCAGGGTAGGAGATCACAGTACATGTCAGCCAGTGTACTTGACTAACAAGGAACAGCACAAGGACCGGACAGAACTCCCTAGAACCAAGATGGCTTTCCATTAAATATTAGATTTGAAGTGTAACTAGCTTGTAAGTCCTCCACCCACACCCACTAACTGGTTCCTACCACTTTGTGTTCCCCAGTCTCCCTGTAACCAGGGGAGCAGCACCTAGTGCATACTAGCTCCCTCTGGTGGAGAAATGTGGTGTTGGATGCAAAGGTTGGGTCACGACTATCACACTGTCCTTACCTCAGAGGAGGAACACTACACTCCATTAGTGAAGTGCAGCATCCCTGTGGCGGTCGAACCCTCAGGGGCGCCACAATTCCAACCCTTCAGATAAGGTCAGAACTGTCAGTGTGGGAAGGGGAAGCACAGCTCAGCTTAACTGTGTTACATTACTATCCCTTTTATCAGATCTCCTCTCATAGCACTGTCACCTCTGCTGTACTGTCTCTACCCCCACATTGCCTGACCAGAGATCAGAACTCAAATATGTCAGTAATTACACTTACTGTATGTATGTTGTGTTCATGGTAACTTGCAATCACTCTGCAGTGAAATCAGGCTGTTTGTCATTATATGTCCCACACAGGAGTAACCTGTTCTGAGCTATGGTGGGGCTTGTTCTTTTTCTCCTATACCTTGCTACCTACTTATGATTGGACAACTTCATACAGAGGGAAGAAGTACACACCCCTCCATTAAAAACTGTCAGATAACACTCACTTGCACTCAATAAAAATGTACTTATTAGGTGCCAAATAAATTTGATAGCTAATATCTAGGAAACAGAGAGGCGAGATTTGAAAAAAAAATTATTCCGCTGAGCAGCAACTATTACATCATTTGTCCAGTTCAACATGAAAAATTTGTTGAATGGTCCTCTTTATTTATTATGCATTGCTTATATAGCACCATCATATTCCAAAGTGCTTTACCTACATACTCTTTAAAATAAACAAGAAAGATTAATCCAAGCAATGCCGTTTGTTCCTTCTACCGATGCGCTTTCTGGCCTCTTTGGACAATCCCAAGTTGCTATAAAAGTAACCAAAGACTGATCGCATTAGTCCATTACTGAAATCCTCAGAAATTAACTGTAATCTGTGGGAAAACCTGGCATTAAGTGAATAATTTCCCTGCAGCGCCTCCACAGGGCAAATAATGCATTACAGTGTCCATTCATTTCAATTGGCAGGATAGGTCCTCCATAGAAAAAGATGCTTTATGATGGGTCGTCACTCTGGCCAAGAGATGAGGGTCCTGAACAGAGGACCCTCTCTACTAACTCCATACTAGATGACCCCTTTCAGCCGGGATCTCATCTGCTGGGGTTTGGCTTTGGTCGTAGAGAGTTTGCTTTGATCTGGAGAGACAGGCACTAGTCTGTAATGACATTTATGATGTAATAGACAGGGAGTGCAGGCTGCAGTAGTCACATAGCTAGCAGTTGGTCGACCATAACACGGCATTTCCCCACCTTTGATCCTGAAGCTGTACAGTAAAGCCTCATTCAGCGAGGAGCCATCCTAATCAACTTTGAACTAGAAGAAGTTTGTTTAGTCCATAAAACTTTTATTGTGTTATCAGAAGAAAACGAAACATCTGGAGTCAATTGTCCATACATGTATATACACTTCTAACATCCAGACCTTAGTAGTTTTTTTTTTTACTTAAAGGGACTTGTCACTGTGGTGTAACAGATGTCCTATCAGTCCTGAATTCGTAGGTAGAATTGTATTCACCACCTTCTTTGCCCTAATTCAGATTCTATAACAGGGCTCCTATCTACCATGCAGAATTTATTTGGTTGAGCCATTGGGCATTTTAAGGCACTAGGACCCAGGTACAACTGATACTTCGCCCCCCCCTCTATAAGTTGAATACAGGGACATGGGCTTTAGCTATGAATAGGATGGAAGTAGAAGACACTTTTGGCCCTAGTGTCTGAAGGGGTAAAAGCCCCTTTGTTACAGATTTCCATTCCCACTTGGAGTCCCTTTGGTTATCTAATGGGCCCACTTTTTGTACTTTTTAACTTTTTATTAACATGTATGTTGCAGGTCCAGTCCCGATGTATGGATATGACTAGGGATGAGCGGACCCGTGGAAGTTCAGGTTCTGGTACCTGACCCAAACTTTATTCCAAAGTTTGGTTCGGGTACCAAAACTGTACCAGAACATGAACCAGAACCCAAACCCCATTGAAGACAATGGGGACCCAAACTTTTGAGCTGGAAAATATTCTCTCTCTCCTCCTGGACTTCCCCTAGAGCTATGAACATTGCAACAGGAGAAGTCCGTTTTCAGCATTTAACACCGCACGCTAACTGTCCGGTATGAACCTCAAACTTTTAATTTTGGGTTCGCCCATCTCTAGATAGAACGCTTCCGGTGCTGGCTGTGTTATATAGCTGGAGATAGGCTCTAAGGGCAGAAACAGACTGCCATATAACTCGTGCGAGGTTAGCATCGTAAACCATGTACTGGCTGTCTGCTCTCCTGACCTGAGCTTGACAGCTGCATAGAAATCCATCATGCTGTCATGTTCAGGTCAGGAGAAGTGCCGGCCAGTCCATGCAGTGCGATGCGATCCTCGCACAGCACAAGTTATACAGCAGTCTGTCTCTGCTCTCACTGAAGCAATGTTTAACCCTCTAACTGCTGCTACAGTGTAACCCCTTAGATGCAGTAGTGCCTTTTAAATCTTCTGTCACCCCATTGGCTGAAGAATTTATTATGGCTGCAGATGGGTAGTTGTTTTTGGACGCCAGAAGACACCCATGCCTCCCTAGATCTATAGGGACTTCATAGGCAACAATTTAAGAGTGGGTGCATTTTTATCTGGACTGCCACTTTTGACATTTAAAAAGACAGTACATATAAATCTGGACAATCTAGATGTTTCTTTTTAACAGAATGATATTTTCCCATAGTATAAGTTATGTATAAACGTCTCTTCTCCGCGATTCATCATTTGCAAAATCATTTTCTTTTAGAGAAGGCAATCTCTATGCATTTTACTCTCCAGTCTAATGCCTGCACATAACCAGCTCCTTCTAGTGCAGCTGCAGAGGGAGCACAGATAAATTGCTTCTATTCCTTTGTCAGCGGGAGGCAATATATTCCTGAAGTTTGTACCTGACTTGTGGCTTACAGAAGAAGTGCTACAATTATTGGGCACGATTGCCTCGGGCTGTCAGCTACCTGTGCATCGGTCTGTGACAGTGGCTTTATTATTTCCATCTATGATGTACTACATTTACACTGAGATATGGGATAGAACGCCGGGTGATACCATGTAGTATTTATACAACTCGCTATAATACAAAGTTCTGTAACTTCCTAACACACTCTGCGTTTCATTTTCTAACAATTTTCAATATTTCTGCTTGCAAATTCTCTCAGGACAGGAAAGTGATTTGCGCTTCTCGTGGGTTATGCTGAGGATTTTTTTTTTGGGGACGGATTACAATTGTAGCAAACCTTCTGCTCTTAAGACTATGTTCACATGTTGCGTTTTTGCAGCGTTTTTTTTTTCTGCAGGCAAAACCTGCTCCCTTGGCATTAAAAAAATCAACATCAAAAAAGCAGGTTTTGATGAGTTTTTGCTACGTTTTTGGCGCTGTACATTTGTCTCTTGTGCATGCTGATAAAGCTTAGTGCATAAAAAAATTATTTGATTCAACTTCCTAAGGTTTTGGCACCAAAAACGCAGCAAAACCTGATAACTGTGTTTTTTGCAGCGTTTTTGCACTTAGTCATTGCTTTAAATGGGTGAAAAACGCTGAAAGAAGTGACATCCTGCAGTTTGCAAAAACGCAGCTCTTTGACAAAACAGTCAGGAAAAAAAAACAAGGTGTGTGCGTGAGATTTCTGAAATCTCATAGGCTTTGCTGGTACTGTAAAACGCAGGTAAAAATTTGCATAAAAAAGCTGCAAAACTCAACCTGTGAACATAGTCTAATACAGGACATTGCAGAGTAAAAAATGAATGTTACTATTCATAAATAGCAAAGTAAGATCATACGAATGGTAAGAAGCTGAAACAACAGATTTTATGTATAGATCCTGGAAATGTCCAACTTATACCTATCCCAAATATATGTCTATCTATTTATCTATCTATCGTCTATCTTACTGATCTGCAAATGATGAAAAAATGGAGAGAAAAAATTCCAAACAAATAGATTTCTTCAGTCTGGAGTCTGAGCGTAATGTGCAGAAATCCCGGCGCTTCCAGCCTCGGCTGCTAGCGCTGAGGTTATTAATGATCATCTGAGGAAGGTTCTGCCGTTGAATGCACTTGGCCAAATCATCAAGATCCTCTGCTGGCAGTTCCTGTGTAATCACCCACCAATGACGACCCAGATGTGCTCGATGGGAGACAAGTCTGGAGACGCTGCAGCCAAGGGAGCATGGTTAGGCCACACATGCGGCTCACAGAAGTACGGGCACCATGCGGACCGGTGCTGTCGTGTTGAAAAATGGCTCCTGGGACACCTTGGAGAAATGGCCTTCAGAAATGAGTCTTGCATTTGTTTTGTACACAATGATAGCCAGACATTGGTCTGGAGACCACCACAGAAACACCATGAAGAGTCTATATGAGAGAATGTTACATTGGTCCTACTCCTGGGATAATGGTGTGGGGTGGCATAATGTCCAGTAGCCGGACCCCTCTAGTCTTCATTTCAGGTGCACTAACAGCTCAGCGTTACATTGATTTGGTTGTGGAACCAGTGGTGCAGCAATTTTTACAAAGTGTTCAAGGAGGCATTTTTCACCACTACAACACCAGACCATGTTTCTCGTACTACTATGAGCAGCCTGCAAGGTCTAAATGTGCTACTGTAGTACCCTGAGGACTCGGCTGCTACAGGGGTATTGCACCTCAAACCAGAGGTGTGGTATTCCACTCCCGGGTAAGGATGGAGTGTGGGACTGAGCTCGGTAGGCTGCATGCACTACACACATCCCATTTCCGGGGGACAGAACTACGGTACTCCCACCAAGTAAATGTGCAGGTACGACAGCGTCTGTCCCTGGCTGGAGTGGGAGGGGGGGTGGAACATCCCAGTAGTGTAGGGGCAGATAGGGGGAGTACTCTGGGTAAAGCTAGGAGCCCATTGGGTGCTGGTCACCTGGGCTCACACATAGAGGGAGTATATAAGGTGGGCACCAACTAGAAATAGGGTCGAGTTCAGCCTGAGGGGAAGCTGAAGGAGAGTTCAGCCAGGAGGGCTGACAAGGAGCTGTGGCTCCGGCTGGGCCCAGCTCCAGGGCCAGGCCTGAAGCAGAGAGGAAGGAAGGCCCAGAGGCATAAGACCAAGAGGGAACCCTGAGATCCCACGAGTGAGCTAAAAAGGGTGAAGGGTTGGCAGAAGAGGGCACCGGATCCCAAGCTGGCGGAGGCAAAAGTAACCCTTAACCAGGAACCGGAGGTCGTGGTCAAGCTTTGCCACGACCCTCACCACATCCACCAGGAAGGTACACCAAGAGTAGGGTCAGGAAAGCCAGAGAAGGTTTTACCATAGAAGGCCCAAGGGAACCGGACAAAGGTGGATCCCTGGTGGGGACGGCCAGGAGAGAGTGAGAGGGAAGCTCAGGACCACGCTCCGGAACTGCCTGGGGGTTAGCCGAGTCCCGCACCTGGTGGATGCAGCACGGCTCGGGTGGTCACTCAAGGCCAGAGTGACTGAAGGAACACCTGTGAGTAAAAACCCTGAAACTGCATCTCACGTCTCTGACTCTCCTTTCTGCACTATCACTACCCCCATCATCCGCACCAGCTGCCCTGAGGCCATACCCCTCCCGTTGGGGGTTATACCACCATTGCTGCACACATACTACCGGCCTCAGCGGACTGTTCTGCAGCGGCGGCCTTGTGACCGCAAATCAACGGGTGGCGTAGTCGACACAGAAACAACATCTACCAAGACTGCCACACACTTAGTTTGACACCCTGGGCACGGACCGGGTCACCGCCACAGGGACTACTACCCCCATCCAGATCCGGCTCCGGGTATCCCTTGAACATGGCCCAGGGGGCGCGTCACTACCATGGCTACAAAGTCTCCAGACTTGTCTCCCACCGAGCACTCGGAGTTCAATGTTTATCAATTACACGTGAGCTGCCGGCAGTGGATCTTGATGATTTACTTAAGTGCATTCAGCGACAAAACCTTCCTTAGACAACCATTAATAACCTCACTGATAGCAGCCGAGGCTGGAGGTGCCGGGATTTCTGCACTCCAGACTGAATAAATCGAGATTTTTTGAAAAGTCTATTTCCATTTTTTTATCATTTGCAGATCAGTAACGTCTCCATGCGGTGATTTCCACCATTCCATGACTTTGCCTTATTGGTGTTACAATTTCTATGTTGAGGAATATACCTACAGGCAAAAAATGGCCCTCCAAAAATTTTGAAAAATGAAACAGGGACGTTGCAAAAGATTACTCCGGGGGATGACGTTGAGGAGGAGCTCCTGGCCGTGTTTGAGAGGGTGGCGGACCGTGAGAGACTACCAGTGGAGCAATGGAAGGATGTTCTAGCGCCATATCTGACCGGTGAACCACAGAAGTTGCACTTTGATTTGGCCCTACAAAACACTAAGGAGTATAACAAACTTAAGGCTGAGATCCTGGTGCGGCTGGGCGTAACCCTGGCAGTCAGGGCACAAGAAGTCCACCTCTGGGACTCTCACAGGGACAAACCTCCCCGGTCACAAATGTTTGATCTTCCCAGCCCAGATGGTCTAAAGAGTGGTCATGGATCGGTTTATCCACTCACTGCCCAAGCCGATTCAGTCCTGGGTTGCCCAGGGAGATCCCCAAAATGCAGACGACATGGTGGGCCTAGTGGAGAGGTACCGGGCGGTAGAGGGTTCCCTAAGTGGTCAAAGGGGGGATGGCTTCCAAAAGAAGAGGACTAAATCCACACTGGGTGGGCGTCCAAAGTCCCAGGAGGCCATTGAATCGCAGCTGGGTAATCAGTCCCATTCCATCCTCTGTTGGAGGTGTCATGGCCATATAGCCGCCCGGTGTCCAATGAACTGTGAGACAATGGACTGCAACATAGGACAGCATTTATCTTATTTGGCCTACCGTGCCTGCAGCACGGTTCCTCAATGTGGCGAGGGCTCTCAGGCTTTCTCAGTGTCCGTAAATGGGGTGCAAGTGTCTGGACTGTTGAACTCAGGAAGTTTGGTGACCCTCATAAGGGCCACACTCCCTCATCGGCTGGTTCCTGGGAAGGTGATGGGTGTCCGGTGTATCCATTGGGACCCTAAAAACTATCCTGTGGCCTGAGGGGATGGAAGCACGGACTGTGGCACCACATCTCAGGAAGTGGGGGTCGTTAAAGATTTGTTGCACCCGATAATAATCGGACGGGACTTTGCATTATTCTGCGACATGTGGGGGAAAGCGGGGACACCTGGTTGCTCGGACGACAGCCAGATCATCCCTGAAGAAACCTTGCCACAGGCCGTAATGGACGAGTTTCCCATGTGTGTGCTTGTGGGCGGTGAGGATGAAGTAGCATCCCCTGAGGCCAATATCCCTGAGCTGGAGGTTTCCGGGGGAAACTTTGTAACTGCCCAACTCAGGGATTTAACTCTTAAAGAGGCATTTGATAATGTGTCTGTGCTTAACGGTGTTGCTCAAGAGTCGGCGGGTGACACCCGATACCTGTATTTTGCCGTCAATGGGGAGTTGCTATACCGAGTCACCAAGGTGGGAGGGGAGCTAGTCGAACAGTTGCTGGTCCCAAGGACATACAGACGTAACGTGTTAGACATAGCCCATGCACATGTGTTGGGTGGTCATCTAGGGGTAGAAAAAACACAGCTGACCTGCCAGCTGACCTCCCTGGTGGCTCACTTTCGTAGCCCCTTAGTGCCATTGCCTATCATTGAGGTGCCGTTTGATCGCATATCCATGGATCTAGTGGAACCCCTGGTCAAGTCCGCCAGAGGGCATCAGTATATCCTGATGGTACTCAACTATGCGATACGGTATCTGGAGGCCGTTCCCCTGCGCAACTGCTCCACCAAGTGTATAGCCCAGGAGTTGGTCCATATCTTTTCTAAAACGGGATTGCCTAAGGAGATCCTAACGGATCAAGGTACCCCATTTATGTCAAAGGTGATGAGGGAGTTGTGCAAAACCCTGCAAATCACACAACTATGGATCTCAGTCTACCATCTACAGACAGATGGTTAGGTGGAAAGGTTCAACAAGACCTTAAAGGCCATGTTAAAGAAGGTCGTAGAGAAGGACAACCGAGACTGAACTGCCTACTTCCATACCTTCTTTTCTCCATCAGAGAAGTACCACAGTCCTCTACTGGATTCTCCCCTTTTGAACTGTTGCATTGCCGACACCCCCGTGGACTTCTTGATGTAGCAAAGGAGACCTGTTTGGTGGCTGAGTCTGAAGCTGACGTGAAAGAGGTCAAGGTGTCAGAGTCGCTGTCACATGCCCAAAAGCAACAGTGCAGAGAGTTGCTACATCGAAACAGAGACCTATTCTCAGAACTACCCGGTTGTACTCAGATCATAGACCATGAGGTTCTTACGGAGTCTCATGTCCGAGTAAACTTGAAGCCCTATCGGATTCCCGAAGCCCGCCGAGAAGTGATGTCGAAAGAGGTGAAGTGGATGCTTAGCCTGGGAGTCATTGAAGGGTCCAAGAGTGGCTGGTCCAGTCCCATAGTCTTAGTGCCAAAACCAGATGGAGAATGGTGGTTTTGCAATGACTATAGGAAGCTGAATGAGGTCTCGAAGTTCGACATCTACCCAATGCCTAGGGTAGATGAGCTTATTGAAAGGCTAGGACCCGATTGGTACATCACCACCCTGGACCTCATAAAAGCATACTGGCAAATTCCCCTGTCTAAAGAGGCCAAGGAGAGAAGGCCCTCTCAACACCAGACGGATGTTATCAGTATGTCAGTATGCTGCTTTGGTTGCAGGGAGCTCCGGCCACTTTCCAAAGAGCCATGGACCGGATCTTAGCACCCCATAAAAAGTATTCACCGGCCTACCTAGATGACATCGTCATATTGAGCCAGGATTGGGGAAGTCATCTTGACAAAGTGAAAGCCATACTTGATGTCCTAAGGAAGGAGGGTTTTACCATCAACCCAAAGAAATGTGCTATGGGGATGGAGGAAGCCAAGTATCTGGGCTACGTGGTTGGTAGAGGTGAAATAAAACAATAAATAAATAAGGTGGAGGCGATCCAGAACTGGCCACAGCCCCTCTCGAAGAAGCAGGTCATGGCATTTTTATGCATCTTGGGCTACCACTGAAGATTTGTCCCTAACTTTGCCCTGATAGCAGCCCTGCTGACGGATATTCTGAAATGGACGAAGTCAGCTATGGCAAAGTGGTCCCCGGAAGCTGAGGCAGCCTTCCAGGAACTAAAACTGGCCCTCTGAAAACAGCCAGTATTGGTAGTGCCCAACTTCTCCAACTGGTTCGTGGTGCAGACGGACGCATCGGATGTCGGGCTGGGAGCACTCTTGTCCCAGGAGATTAACGGAGAGGAGCACCCTATATTGTACCTCAGTTGGAAGCTGTCCACATGTGAGAAGAACTACTCCATAGTGGGAAAAGAATTTTTGGCCATCAAGTGGGCGTTGGACACTCTGAGGTATTACCTGTTAGGTAGAAGGTTCAGGTTAGTGTCGGACCATGCCCCACTGAGGTGGATGCGAGAGAAGAAGGGAAACAATGCCCGAGTAACTAGGTGGTTCCTAGCCCTACAGGATTTTAGTTTTCAGGTGGAACATAGGCCTCGGAAACAACATGGGAATGCAGATGCTCTATGAAGGGTCTATTGTATGTTGGCGGAAGGTGCCAAGCCTCCTGGCTTTGGGCAGGGGGGGGTATGTAAGGTTGCAGCTGGACAGGTTGTGGACAGGAGGTATGTGTCTCCGAGGTACCAAGCCTCGGTGATGTAGGACCCGGAGAGAAGGCTCCAGCACACATAGTGCTGAGAGGTATTGAAAGGGCCCGTATTATGGGGCCGGGTTTTACGAGCAGCTGAAAGAGTTGGGTGGGGTTGGCTGCTCACTTACCTCCAGTCCAGGTCTTGAAATGTCCTGATTTATGACAGCTGGGTCTGTCCCAGGGTGGCTGTATGTTGGGCAAGGTGAGCAGAGTGTGCATGTGCTGCTCAGACCCTGCGGAAGGGAAGGAAAAGCACTTCACTTAAATGGTTGAGGCCGTGCTGCATATGGACTTGTTATTTTGAGTTTTGTTCTGTTATACCTTTTTGAGCCTGAAAGAGGTTGTTATATTTTGGTTTTCCTGACTGGTTTATGGACACTTAATAAACCACCCGTTTGTTTGAACCTACGAACTGCTTCCCTGTGTGAACCTGCGTCTACCCCAGAGCTGATCCGTCACACTATCTATTATCTATCTATGCACCTATCTCCATCTGTCTGTGTATCTCATACCTGGCTGATCAGTTCTTGGAGTTGGTCCCACACACCAATCTCATATTGATGGATTGTCTATAGGATAATCCATTATAGTCTTGAAAAAAAAACTTTTACGGTAACTATAGGGAGCATCAGCAATAGCACAGTAATTATTTAGCTATCAGTAATATTCTCATCTCGTACAAGACTTACTGTACATCTCTTTTTTTCTTAACTTTCTTTTTGTCAAAAAAGTGTCTACAAGTCACACTTGTACATGATGAAATCTGAAATGCTTTTTTTATCCTTATGATTGTTTTTAGCATTTTAAAGAGGATCTATAGCAAGAATAATGTATAAATAATCGGCGATAATTCTCTGTGTAATGGGAATTCAGAACTTTGCATTGATTCACTTCCATCTTCTGTAGATTCCTGCCTATTATAAAAGCCATTTGCAAAAAAAAGCATATTCATTTCTATCAGCTTGGGTTTACAAAACAAACTATTACACCAATACTCCCACCGCTAACTGCTGAATAGAAATTCAGTGCCGAACACAGTACAAAATACATTCAGTAAGTGAAGGATAGATAGAAAGACAAAGGGATGATACAGATGAGAAATAGATGATAGATAGATAGATAGATAGATAATAGATAGATAGATAGATAGAAGGGATAGATAGATAGATAGATAATAGATAATAGATAGATGATAGATAGATAATAGATAGATAGATAATAGATAGATAATAGATAATAGATAGATAATAGATAGATAATAGATAGATAGATAGATAATAGATAGATAATAGATAGATAGATAATAGATAGATAGATAATAGATAGATAATAGATAGATAATAGATAGATAGATAATAGATAGATAATAGATAGATAATAGATAGATAATAGAAAGATAGATGATAGATAGATAATAGATTGATATTAGACAGATAATAGATAGATAGATAATAGATAATAGATAGATAATAGATAGATGATAGATAATAGATAGATAATAGATATTAGACAGATAATAGACAGATAATAGATAGATAATAGATAGATAATAGATAGATGGTAGATAATAGATAATATATAGATAGATAATAGATAGATAATAAATAGAAGATAGATAGATAATAGATAATAGATAGATAATAGATAGATGATGGTGCTGGGGTGTGCACGCGTCTTCTTGTGCAAAGTGGCTTTCGGAGAGAAGTGGCAGTTATTTCAGAGGCCATGGACTAACATCCGTCTTCTTCTTCTCTTTCCACAGGTACATGCTCTGCATAATTCCCCTGCTCCTATGTATGCTGTCATCTAATGCTCTGCTGACCCGTCTCTCTGGTACATGCTCTGCATAATTCCCCTGCTCCTATGTATGCTGTCATCTAATGCTCTGCTGACCCATCTCTCTGGTACATGCTCTGCATAATTCCCCTGCTTCATCTGTCCCACTCCAATCAATATTCACATATGTTTGTCCCTTCCCCACTATATACCTTATCTGATTTTTAGAGGTGCTAAACTGCAGAGACTAGAGTCCTGGCTCTGTCTTTGATCACCCAGCCATCTCTTGTTGAAATGACCAGCTGTTAATTTATCCACAATCCGTTCCCATAATGCCCTTCACCTGATATAGTTTAATGTGGCCTATATATTTAGACTCTGTAAGGGGTGCACGCGTGCTGGGGTGTGCACGCGTCTTCTTGTGCAAAGTGGCTTCGGAGAGAAGTGGCAGTTATTTCAGAGACAGTTAGTCAGGGCAGGAGCCAGGTAACAAACACTTTTACCACTCACTCTCTTTTAACTATGTTTCTGTTAGCTCTCACTTTTTCCTCTATAGTCCTCCACTTTCTAATAACCCCTCAAATCCCTACACCTAGTAAGAAACTCTTCATCTCTCCCTCTATCCTCCCAATTCATCTCACCTCCTCCTCCAAATTATTCCTCAACATTCAATCCTGGATCTCCAAACACAGACAGCCACCTCATGCTCTCTCCCGTTCCCACCTGCTAACACTTTCTCTGCTCCTCCTCACTGCTGGAGATATCTCTCCAAATCCTGGTCCTCCTCGCCATATCCCCACAGTCACTTCAACCTCCTATCCACGACCTTCCTCAAACTGTCGCAACCCTTCTAACCTCATACCCATCCAACTAATACCCACCTCCTCAGCTACACTAACAGGAGCTCTATGGAACGCTCGCTCTGTATGCAACAAACTTTCCTTCATCCACGATCTTTTCATTACAAACAAACTCTCCTTCCTCGCCATCACCGAAACCTGGCCCACCCCCTCTGACACGGCCTCCCCAGCTGCCCTTTCATATGGCGGATTCCACCTTTCCCACACCCCCCGCCCCAATGGCAAACATGGTGGAGGCGTAGGTTTCCTCCTATCAGAACTCTGCGCTTTCACCAAAATCCCACTGCCACCCTCCGTTACACTCCCCTCTTTTGAGGTGCACTGTGTGCGCATCTATTCCCCCTCCAACCTCCAACTGGCCGTCGTTTACCGACCCCCAGGGCAAGCCACCACCTTCTTAGACCATTTCACCACCTGGCTGCTTCACTTCCTTTCCACTGACATCCCCACTATCATAATGGGTGACTTCAACATCCCCATTGACACTTCCCACTCGTCTGTCTCTAAGCTCCTATCCCTCACTTCCTCCTTTGGACTCACTCAATGGTCTTCCACACCCACCCACAAAGATGGCCACACACTGGACCTCATCTTCACCCGCCTCTGTTCCCTATCTAACCTCTCTAACTCACCACTCCCTCTCTCTGACCATAACCTCCTCACATTCTCTACCCTCTCCTCTCTGGGTGCACAATCCCCACTCCACAAACTCACACACCCTCGCAGAAATCTCAAACACCTTGACCTACACTCTCTCTCTGAATCCCTCCTTCCTCTCACAGACATAAATTCCTTACACGATGCAGACGTCGCTGCTGCTTCATATAACACCACAATAGCTTCAGCTCTAGACTCGATCGCCCCTCTCACACACCTCGCACATTCAACAGGCAACCCTGGCACACTAAGCTTACCAAAGAACTGCGCCGGGCCTCCAGGGTTGCGGAGCGGAGATGGAAAAGGTCTCACTCCATCGAGCACTTCATCGCATTCAAGCAATCCCTCACTAATTTCAAGTCTGCACTCACTACAGCAAAAGAAACCTACTTCTCATCTCTCATATCCTCCCTATCTCACAACCCTAAACAGCTATTTAACACTTTCAACTCTCTCCTTCGTCCCCCAGCACCTCCTCCCTCTTCTCTCATCTCAGCCGACGACTTTGCCTCATTCTTCAAACAGAAGATTGACACCATCAGACAAAACTTTGGCCTAAAGTCCACACAACCCCTCCTCATATCTACTCAACCCTCCTCCTCCAAACCCCACTTCTCCACCATTACAGAAGGTCAAGTCTCCTCTTTACTCTCCAAATCACACCTCACCACCTGCGAACTTGACCCAATCCCATCCCACCTCATCACTAACCTCACCACAGTCTTCATCCCAACCCTAACCCACCTCTTCAATCTATCACTAACAACCGGAGTCTTCCCCTCATGTTTCAAACATGCCGCAATCACACCCATCCTCAAAAAGCCCTCCCTCGACCCTTCCTCTCTCACTAGCTACCGCCCCATATCACTCCTCCCCTTTGCCTCAAAACTTCTAGAACAACATGTCCACCTTGAACTGTCCTCCCACCTCTCCTCCTGCTCCCTCTTCGACCGTCTACAATCTGGCTTCCGACCGCATCACTCGACTGAAACTGCCCTGACCAAAGTCACCAACGACCTACTAAATGCCAAATCCAAGCAACACTACTCCATCCTCCTCCTTCTGGACCTGTCATCTGCCTTTGACACAGTGGACCATTCCCTCTTACTCCAGATTCTCTCATCTCTTGGCATCACGGACTTGGCTCTATCTTGGATCTCCTCATACTTAACAGACAGGACATTCAGCGTCTCCCACTCACGCACCACCTCCTCATCTCGCCCCCTTTCTGTCGGTGTCCCCCAAGGTTCAGTTCTAGGACCTCTGCTCTTCTCCATCTACACCTTCGGCCTGGGACAGCTCATAGAGTCTCACGGCTTTCAGTATCACCTCTATACTGACGACACACAGATCTACCTCTCTGGACCCGATATCTCCTCCCTACTAACCAGAATCCCACAATGTCTGTCCGCCATCTCATCCTTCTTCTCCGACAGATTTCTAAAACTCAACATGGATAAAACAGAGTTCATCATCTTTCCACCCTCTCATTCACATCCCCCATCCGACCTATCCATCAACGTCAATGGCTGTTCACTCTCCCCAGTCCCACAAGCTCGCTGCCTTGGGGTAACCCTGGACTCTGATCTCTCCTTCAAGCCACATATCCAAGCCCTTTCCACCTCCTGCCGACTCCAACTCAAAAACATCTCCCGGATCCGTGCATTCCTAAACCATGAATCTGCAAAAACACTAGTGCATGCCCTCATCATATCCCGCCTCGACTACTGCAACCTCCTGCTCCGTGGCCTCCCTTCCAACACTCTTGCACCTCTCCAATCTATCCTAAACTCTGCTGCTCGACTAATCCATCTGTCCCCCCGCTATTCCCCGGCCTCTCCTCTCTGTCAATCCCTTCACTGGCTCCCCATTGCCCAGAGAATTCAGTTCAAAACCCTAACCATGGCATACAAAGCCATCCACAACCTGTCTCCCCCATACATCTGTGACCTAGTCTCCCGGTACTTACCTGCACGCAACCTCCGATCCTCACAAGATCTCCTTCTCTACTCCCCTCTTATCTCCTCCTCCCACAATCGTATACAAGATTTCTCCCGTGCTTCCCCCCTACTCTGGAACTCTCTACCCCAACATATCAGACTCTCGCCGACCGTGGAAACCTTCAAAAGGAACCTGAAGACCCACCTCTTCCGACAAGCCTACAACCTGCAGTAAACACCACTGCACGACCAGCTCTACCCTCACCTAATGTATCGTCACCCATCCCTTGTAGACTGTGAGCCCTCGCGGGCAGGGTCCTCGCTCCTCCTGTACCAGTCGCTGACTCGTTTTGTTAAGATTATGTAAATGCTTTTGTTATGTATATCCCTATCACATGTAAAGCGCCATGGAATAAATGGCGCTATAATAATAAATAATAATAATAATAATGATAGATAGATAATAGATAGATAATAGAAAGAAAATAGATAATAGATAGATAATAAATTGATAGATAATAGATAGATAATATATAGATAGATAATAGATTGATAATAGATAGATAATAGATAGATCATATATAGATAGATAATAGATAGATAGATAGATAGATAGATAGATGATAGATAATAGATAGATAGATTATAGATAATAGAAAGATAGATAATAGATAGATAATATATAGATAGATAATGGATTGATAATAGATAGATAATAGATAGATAATATATAGATAGATAATAGATTGATAATAGATAGATAGATGATAAATAGATAGATGATAGATAATAGATAATAGATAGATAATACATAGATAATAGATAATAGATAGATAATATATAGATAGATGATAGATAGATAATAGATAGATAATAAATAATACACTGCTCAAAAAAATAAAGGGAACACTTAAACAACAGAATATAACTCCAAGTAAATCAAACTTCTGTGAAATCAAACTGTCCACTTAGGAAGCGACACTGATTGACAATCAATTTCACATGCTGTTGTGCAAATGGAATAGACAATAGATGGAAATTACTGCCAATTATCAAGACACCATCAATAAAGGAGTGGTTCTGCAGGTGGGGACCACAGACCACATCTCAGTATCAATGCTTTCTGGCTGATGTTTTGATCACTTTTGAATGTTGGCTGTGCTTTCACACTCGTGGTAGCATGAGACGGACTCTACAACCCACAGAAGTTGCTCAGGTAGTGCAACTCATCCATCAATGCGAGCTGTGGCAAGAAGATTTGCTGTGTCTGTCAGTGCAGTGTCCAGAGGATGGAGGCGCTACCAGGAGACAGGCCAGTACACCAGGAGACATGGAGGGGGCCGTAGAAGGACAACAACCCAGCAGCAGGACCGCTACCTCCGCCTTTGTGCAAGGAGGAACAGGAGGAGCACTGCCAGAGCCCTGCAAAATGACCTCCAGCAGGCCACAAATGTGCATATGTCTGCACAAACGGTTAGAAACCGACTCCATGAGGGTGGTATGAGGGCCCGTCGTCCACAGATGGGGGTTGTGCTCACAGCCCAACACCGTGCAGGACGCTTGGCATTTGCCACAGAGCACCAGGATTGGCAAAGTCGCCACTGGCGCCCTGTGCTCTTCACAGATGAAAGCAGGTTCACACTGAGCACATGTGACAGACGTGACAGAGTCTGGAGACGCCGTGAAGTGCGATCTGCTGCCTGCAACATCCTTCAGCATGACCGGTTTGGCAGTGGGTCAGTAATGGTGTGGGGTGGCATTTCTTTGGAGGGCCTCACAGCCCTCCATGTGTTCGCCAGAGGTAGCCTGAGTGGCATTAGGTACCGAGATGAGATCGTCAGACCCCTTGTGAGACCATATGCTGGTGCGGTTGGCCCTGGGTTCTTCCTAATGCAGGACAATGCCAGACCTCATGTGGCTGGAGTGTGTCAGCAGTTCCTGCAAGATGAAGGCATTGAAGCTATGGACTGGCCCGCCCGTTCCCCAGACCTGAATCCGATTGAGCACATCTGGGACATCATGTCTCGCTCCATCCACCAACGTCACGTTGCACCATAGAATTCCAGGAGTTGGCGGATGCTTTAGTCCAGGTCTGGGAGGAGATCCCACAGGAGACCATCCGCAACCTCATCAGGAGCATGCCCAGGCGTTGTAGGGAGGTCATACAGGCACGTGGAGGCCACACACAATACTGAGACTCATTTTGACTTGTTTTAAGGACATTACATCAAAGTTGGATCAGCCTGTAGTGTGTTTTTCCACTTTCATTTCTGGGGTGACTCCAAATCCAGGCCTCCATTGGTTAATAAATTTGATTTCCATTGATTCAATGAGAATATTTCATTCATTCAGATCTAGGATGTGTTACTTGAGTGTTCCCTTTATTTTTTTGAGCAGTGTATATAGATAGATAATAGATAGATAATAGATACATCGATGATAGATAGATAGATAATAGATGATATATACTTTAGATAGATAGATAGATAGATAGATAGATGATAGATCTTTGCTACAAATATCATCCCATTCGTGGTCTGACGCCGTGGTTACATTTCGTGGATATTTATGCATTGTGGCTGCTCATCGCGACCTTGTAGTATCAAATAAAACTTGTTTCTGTGGTTATCGTTCCCCTAGGGTCAAACTAAACCAGGGGCAAAACACAAAATTGCCCAAAGAGTCTCCACTATCCTCCCTTCCTATTATATGCGCCAAGCTGTGACATGGCCCAAAACAAAGTGACAATCCACAAACATACAAAACTTTATGGCACTTCTATATGGGCACCATCTTGCAGTATATTTTAGTAGATAGCAAGGACTTCCATGCCTGGTTTTGTTGTTAAAAGGCTCGGATGCCGCACACAGCGCGCAGAGAGTATGTGACGCGCCCCCTGGGCCGCGTGTGCGTGGTGATACCCGGAACCGGATCTGTTGTGGATGCTGGGGGTTGTAGTCTCCATGGCGGTGACCCGGTCCCGTGGCTCAGGGTGGTCAAACCAGTGGCAGTCTATTTATAAGGTTTTGTGACTAAATGTCCGACTACGCCACCCGTGGATTGCGGTCAGAGTGAACCGCCGCTGCAGGGCAGACCGCTGAGGCTGGTGTTGTGTGTGCAGCAGAGAGTAGTATAACTCCCCACGGGAGGAGTATAGCCTCAGGGCGGCAAGTGTGGATGTTGGGGGTGATGGTGCGCAGGAGCCGCAGTAACGACACAGAGTCCTGTAATGCAGTCCAGGGTATTTACTCACAGTTCTTTATCCACATTACTACAGCTGGTCATAACGTCCCACGTCGCACTGTGTTCACCAGGTGAGGGGCTCGGCCCACTCCCAGATAACTTTGGAGCGCTTCACAGGACCCCCTTTGTGGGTCCTTTCTCTGGCCTGTCATACCCCGCCAGTGACCTCGCTTCTGTCCGGCTGCCTCGGGCCTTCTCTGGTAAACCTTGGCGCCGTTCCCCTGACCCTATGTGGTGCCTTCCTAGCGGGTGTAGCGAGGGGCTGCGCCACATAAAATGTCACAGCCTCCGGTTTCTAGCTCAGGGTAGTTCCCCGCCTCCACTAGTTTTGGGGACCGGTCTCCCCCTTTGGCCTGACCCCCCTACGCAGGTAGATTCGGGCGTGCGGTGGCGACTCGCTGGTCCACACCCCTGGGGTCCCTTCGTTCCTTGTTCCTGGAGCCTCCTCCGCTCCTTTTCCTTCCTTATCCTTCCTCCAGGCTCAGGCCTCTCTCTCAGGCCTGCCTGCGGAGCAGAGCCCCATGCAGAGGCCCTTACTCTGTCACTTCTTCTCTCAGACTGCACTGACCTAAGATGGTGCCCACCTTTTATACCTCCCTCTAAGTGCACCCAGGAACTGCCCTCTCCCTCCTATGCACTACAGGGTTCCCCTTCCTCGGTGTTCCCTCCCCCCACTCCAGCCAGGGACAGGGACTGTCGTGCTCTACTTGGAGCATATCGGTTGCTCTGCCCCCCGGAAATGTGGTGTAATGCATGCAGGTGTCGGGGTCCTGATCCACACTCCATCCTTACCTGGAAGTGAGATATCGCACATCTGGTTGAGATGCAATACCTCTGTAGCGACCGAACCCTCGGGGCACTACATTCCCCCCTGGTAAACCACAGCACGTCCGCGGGCTGGAACAGAGCAAAAGACAATGCAAATTAGGACATGCAAAAATATATATATATATTTTTTTTTTAACTGCCAACTGCACGGAACTTCCCTTTATGGGAAACATTTTCTCTTTTCACCAATATATAAAACATTCCTTTTAGTAGAAAACATATAAAACATCATCAGCAGCATATCAACGGCGAAGTCTCTTTTCAACAGGTCACAGTTCTTTCTGCGACCAGGTATCCATTCTTCTTAAGGTGCAAACTTGGCAAAACTTTTGAACATGAGGGACCCGTTCGCAAACTCTCAACGTAGGCCCTGGGCGTGGCTGCAGGGCATAGGTGATCCGGCCGTTGGACCACGTCTTCCGCCACGCCAAACGGGTTTTTGTTCTGAGGTCTGTTGTTGCAACATTTATAAAACCAATAGAGGGCACTTTAGGAAGTGCAACTATTTACATGGATTGGCTGCTCCCAGTCCTCAGCTGGATAGTTCACAGAGGGTTGGCTGCTCCCAGTCCTCAGCCGGATATTACTGACCTTTCTCCGGGTAACTTTTATCAAATAAAACAGGCAACAGTCCCCAGCTGGGACGAACTTTTAGCAAACTTTGTCTTCTCTTACCCTGACGGGTAACTATATACAGTCAGGCTGTCGCTCATTAGTAGCGATGTCCTCCTTGTGGATACTCCTTCTCCTCGCCGTACTCTTCAGACCCGTCCGGGTCCTCTGGGTAGTAGGGCTCAGGGTAGTGTCCTTCCTCTACCCTCCGGACATTGAGGGCGTACCACTCCCGCAGGCCTCGATGTCGGGTGTAAGACACCAAGTCCCCCGGAAACAGATCCCATCCCCGGTGACCCTCGGGCAGGTGGCTCTCCACGTCCCTCCGGGTAACAAACACGTCAGTGTCTGTAGTGGGGTCCCGGATGAACCCCCACCCCTTCTCTTGGTGGAATTTAACCACGGTCCCGGTAATTTTGGGACCGCGTGCAGCTTGGGGGTTTCGGCGGGTCCGCATCTTCTCCTCCGCGCTCCGGGCCTGCAGCTGCTCCCTCCTCTGGTGCCTCGCCTGCTCCTCCTTCTCCAGCTGCCTTATTTCCTGCTGGCAGAATTCCCTCCTGCGAGCTGCGGCCGCCCGCGTCTCCTGCGAAAACCCCATTAGGTCCTCCCCGGTCTGGTCCCACTCGATCTGGACCTCTTCCTCCGGGAGCTGGGGGCTGGTGACTGGCGGTGGAGCGGACAGGAGCGGAGCAAGTGGGGCCTCGGCCCCTGCGGACAGGTCTCTCCGGAGACAAGGGTGAACCCATCCGCTTGGAAGGGGGACCGGCTCTCCATCGGGTCCAGCGAGCTGGCTGTATAAGTCAGTCCCTAGGGGTGTCAGTGTTGGGACCGTGGGCGCACGCTGCTGGAAGGCGCCTGGGGAGATCTGGCCTTGCGACCGGGCCTAGAGCGGGCCGCTTCCGACCGCACACGGGGTCAGGGGGCATGGCCTGGGGCTTGGTCCGGTGACTGTGTTCGCAGTTTGGGGCCTAGGTGCCGGCGGCAGGAGCGGGGGAGGCGCAGAAACTCCTGGGACATCTGGCTCCACGACGGGGTCAAGAGGCAGGCCAGTAGCATCAAGGCTGGTGGCAGGGGTGTCCTCCTTACCTGCTTCCAGGGCTGCGCTGCTCTCGACTTCCGGCCTCCGCTCCTTGTCCTCAGGGGCTGGCTCGCTGGCCGGAGCTGGCAGCGTCACTCACTGCTGGGCCGCGACCCGCCGGGCCATCTCCTCTCTCCATCCCGCTACGGTTTCCCGTTGCGCCTGGACCCTCCTCTGGTCCAGATCCTCCAGCGCAGTCCTAAGGAACTCCGGGTTTTCTCCAGGGAGCTGAGCCATCAGCTCCGTGAGGCTGCACGGGGCCGCCTCGGCCTGCAGCAGGCCACCCGTCAGGGTGCTGGAGTCGGTGCTGCTCGCCATCTCCGGGTATGGTCTGCCGAGACAGATCCAAACCACACCCTGCCCCTCGGTTTTCTTCTCCTTCCGCCCCTGTTGGGGGTGGTCCCGGGGCAAGCTGCTGACAATTACTCTCAAGGGCAGCACCCCACGTTGATGGACATCTCTACAGCCACACTCAAGTCTGTTGGCGGTGGGCTCCTTCTTTGGCACCATTCTGGGACCTGGCCCACGATGGGAGGTGGCTTCTTGTTGTCTTTTGGCGCGCACATAATGGCGTCCGTTCTGCTGTGGCCGGCGCCACATTCAATACAGTAAAACAGTCTCTTTTCAGGCACGCAGTACCCGGTGGTTGCGGGCACGAAATCCTGCCGACTACGCCAAAGTTGACGCGCCCCCTGGGCCGCGTGTGCGTGGGGATACCCGGAACCAGATCTGTTGTGGATGCTGGGGGTTGTAGTCTCCGTGGCGGTGACCCGGTCCCGTGGCTCAGGGTGGTCAAACCAGTGGCAGTCTATTTATAAGGTTTTGTGACTAAATGTCCGACTACGCCACCCGTGGATTGCGGTCAGAGTGAACCGCCGCTGCAGGGCAGACCGCTGAGGCTGGTGTTGTGGGTGCAGCAGAGAGTAGTATAACTCCCCACGGGAGGAGTATAGCCTCAGGGCAGCAAGTGCGGATGTTGGGGGTGATGGTGCGCGGGAGCAGCAGTAACGACACAGAGTCCTGTAATGCAGTCCAGGGTATTTACTCACAGTTCTTTATCCACGTTACTACAGCTGGTCATAACGTCCCACGTCGCACTGTGTTCACCAGGTGAGGGGCTCGGCCCACTCCCAGATAACTTTGGAGCGCTTCACAGGACCCCCTTTGTGTGTCCTTTCTCTGGCCTGTCATACCCCGCCAGTGACCTCGCTTCTGTCCGGCTGCCTCGGGCCTTCTCTGGTAAACCTTGGCGCCGTTTCCCTGACCCTATGTGGTGCCTTCCTAGCGGGTGTAGAGAGGGGCTGCGCCACATAAAATGTCACGGCCTCCAGTTTCTAGCTGAGGGTAGTTCCCCGCCTCCACTAGTTTCGGGGACCGGTCTCCCCCTTTGGCCTGACCCCCCTACGCAGGTAGATTCGGGCGTGCGGTGGCGACTCGCTGGTCCACACCCCTGGGGTCCCTTCGTTCCTTGTTCCTGGAGCCTCCTCTGCTCCTTTTCTTTCCTTCTCCTTCCTTCAGGCTCAGGCCTCTCTCTCAGGCCTGCCTGCGGAGCAGAGCCCCATGCAGAGGCCCTTACTCTGTCACTTCTTCTCTCAGACTGCACTGACGTAAGATGGTGCCCACCTTTTATACCTCCCTCTAAGTGCACCCAGGAACTGCCCTCTCCCTCCTATGCACTACAGGGTTCCCCTTCCTCGGTGTTCCCTCCCCCCACTCCAGCCAAGGAAAGGGACTGTCGTGCTCTACTTGGAGCATATCGGTCGCCCTGCCCCCCCGGAAATGTGGTGTAATGCATGCAGGTGTCGGGGTCCTGATCCACACTCCATCCTTACCTGGAAGTGAGATATCGCACATCTGGTTGAGATGCAATACCTCTGTAGCGACCGAACCCTCGGGGCGCTACATATGGCAGAGGTTTAATTCAAGATTTGGTTTCTCCACGCAGGGAGTGTAAATTTAAGTAACACAACAATAAAACAGTAAAATCGGACAATAAACGATTGTGGTTTAACTATAACACGGAAAGGATGAACAATACGGCGCAGTCCCAAAAGTTCAGGCTGAATAATAGAAGGTAGATTACTGGAGGCTTGCACTTATCTGTCCTTTAGCGATAACTACGTCCATCTTCAGACACTCACTCCGGAGGGTGTCCGTCTTCTGGCGGCAGTGGGCGGTCTCGGTTTTCACCCTACGGGCCCCCAGTCCTTTAGACCACACGACAGCGGTCACGACTCCTTTAAGAGCCGTAGCAAGCTCCTCCGGCGTACAACAAACTGCGTTAGAATCACTAATCCCGGGTGCGTCCTCACCCGTAGGTCACCGTCAGATGTCTGGAAAACTGTGGTGATGCAGGTAACTAAACGATCACTTTCTGTAGCCCCGGTACAGACCGCACACCCCTTGTTTCGCGGCAAGCTGTGTCACCCGTTCGTCCGTTACCGCAGACAGGTCAGCACGTCTCTATTTCACCGAGGACAGGGCAGCACGTCTCTCTCTCGTTGTCGGCAGGTCAGACTGTTTCTCCCCAACTGCCGGTCTGCTCTCCACAACCAACTGTCTCTTTCGCGCGAGCCCAGACACCTGACTTCCTCTCTTCCGTCCCTCTCCTCTGTCCTCCAGCACTGTCCAGGAAGTCCCCCGTGCACTCTTAATCCCGTCCCCTGGCAACACTGGGCAGGACCCTGGCAGTTCCGGCGCTGGAGCTCCGCACCTGTCCCTAGGCAAGTCTTCCTTCTTACACTCCCGCTCCCTTTGAGCTCGCCATTTCACGGGCGAGAGTTTTTTCACCAGACACTCACACTCTCTGACCTCTTGGATGATACGTTGCCAGATAAACTGATCCTGATTGTAGCGGATAGGCGGCACACCAGCCGTGGATCGTTCGGACCGGCGCAACGCAGTTGGAGCGCAGGGTACTTAAGAGTCGCTCGGGTTCCCAACTTCGCCCGGCCCAGCCTGACGGAGCGGTGGGCCCTCCTCTCTCATGTGGGAAGCTGTGGGCGATGTGAGACTGGGGATCTCAGACACTATCGTCTCTTCCTCCTCATCATCGTAGACGGGCGCACTGGGTGTGGGATCTCTCGTCCTTGTGCTGAGTTCTTCCTTCCTTTCCTCATCGCTAGACAAACAGGGCCGTAACATGCTTCGATGAATGATTCTAGTTGGAGCCGCTTTTTCCCCCTCAGGCTGAACCTCATACACCGGTCCTTCAGGACTAACTCTCCGTTTCACTCGATACGGGGTCGACTCCCACCGTCTACTCAGCTTGCCCCGGGGTCTCTTGTCCCGTACCAACACCCGTTCTCCCGACTTAAGGGCTGTCCCCCGCAGAGCTGGTGTTTCATGGTGCCTATGTTCCTTAAACTTCTGCTGCACCAACCTCCGAAGAGTCTGCAACCGGTGCCTATGCTCCCGGACCCAGGTATATGGGCCCGTCCGGGGCTAGTCCTTCACGGGATCTAGTTCGAGCTCGGTGATCTCCCTACCCATTTGTCCGAACAGCAGGGTGTAGGGGGTGAACCCTGTGGCACTATGTACCCGGTTATTATAGACCCACACCAGCTCGGCCACAAACTCTGGCCAGCGTACCTTCCGATCTTCTTCCAAGGTTAGAAGCATCTGGATCAAAGTTCTGTTGAAGCATTCACAGGACCCATTCCCTTGCGGATGGTAAGGGGTGGTCCTAGACTTCTCGATCTTGTATAGCCGGTGCAGCTCCTCCATCACCCATCCTTGGAAACAAGCTCCTTGATCGGAGTGAATTCTCTTCGGACAGCCATAGACCCTGATGAAGTCCCGACAGATAGCCTGGGCAGCAGATTCAGCTGTCTGATCCCTGGTTGGAGTTACCACCGTGAATTTCGTGAAGTGGTCGGTCATGACCAGGCAATGTCCATACCCGAGATGCGCCGGCCCGATGGTCAGGTAGTCGATCATCAACACCTCTAAAGGCGCAGCCGTCACAATGGTCTGGACGGGTGCCTGCTGCTCTGGGGTTTTCACCAACTCACAACTCGGGCACTTCTGGCAGACGTTCTCCACTGCATCTCTTAGCTGGGGGTGGTACACCAGTCTCTGCAGCCACTGGAAGGTCTTTTCGGGTCCAAAGTGTGCTCCCCGCTCGTGTGCTTCCTTGGCCAGCGTCCCGATCACACTCTCTGGAACCACTACTTGCCAAGTGGGGCCGAACTCCCGTACCAACTGGACCCATCTGTACAACAAGCCGTCTTGCAGGCTCAGTCTCTCCCACTGCCGCAGCATCTTCAGCCCCTCTGGCGTCAGGGTCCCCCTTTCTTCGCGGTTAGGGACTTGTTCCAAAGCCACCCACTGTCGCAACCGCGCAATCTCTCCATCCATTTGCTGTATCCGTACCCACTCGTCCCTGGGCCGCCCCAACACGTGTCCTTCTTTCACTTCCCCGATCTGTCCCTGCGTAGCGGACAACGGGCTGCCAACCCTCCGGAAGCTGGTCACCTCTTCAGCCTCCGGTTCTTCGTCTTGGTCACGGTCCGGGTGCTCATGGGTCACCCTGGAGAGGGCATCAGCATGCATGTTTTCAGCCCTAGGCCGGTAGGTGATCTTATACCGGTACCGAGCCATGCAAGCCACCCATCGTTGTTCCAGGGCTCCCAACTTCTTGTTCTCCAGATGAGCCAACGGGTTGTTGTCTGTCTTCACCAACACTTCAGACCCCGACAAGTACTCCGCAAACTTTTCTGTCATTGCCCACACTACGGCCAACAATTCCAGTTTAAAGGAGCTGTAATTGTCTGGGTTCTTCTCCGAGTCTCGGAGGGAGCGACTCGCATATGCTATCACCCGCTCCCTTTGTACCTGTTGGAACAGTCGCATCCTTAACTCTGCCACATTAGTAGGGTCCCAATGCATTTCTTCTAGGATCCGAACCACCTTTTCAACCGTATTTCAGTCAGTGGGGGAACGAAACATTACTGACTGTCGAGCTTCTCCTTCTAAAGCCAGCAAAGCTATCTCTGCTAGCATATCAGGGGTCATTGGGTGCATCCGTAAAAATGCTCTTAACCCGTTCTACCCAATCCCACAGCATCATGTTGTCTCCGGTAAACTTTTGGAGATTATTCAACATGGCGCCCAGGGGTAGGCTAGCTGTAGGGGCTCTCGCGCTGGCCTGGTCTGCCATGCCTGCAACTGCGTCTGGGGACGACATCCTGCCGACTACGCCAAATGTTAAAAGGCTCGGATGCCGCACACAGCACGCAGAGAGTATGGCAGAGGTTTAATTCAAGATTTGGTTTCTCCACGCAGGGAGAGTAAATTTAAGTAACACAACAATAAAACAGTAAAATCGGACAATAAACGATTGTGGTTTAACTATAACACGGAAAGGATGAACAATACGGCACGGTCCCAAAGGTTCAGGCTGAATAAGAGAAGGTAGATTACTGGAGGCTTGCACTTATCTGTCCTTTAGTGATAACTACGTCCGTCTTCAGACGCTCACTCCGGAGGGTGTCCGTCTTCTGGCGGCAGTGGGCGGTCTCGGTTTTCACCCACTGGGCCCCCAGTCCTTTTGACCACACGACAGTGGTCACGACTCCTTTAAGAGCCATAGCAAGCTCCTCCGGCGTACAACAAACTGCGTTAGGATCACTAATCCCGGGTGCGTCCTCACCCGTAGGTCACCGTCAGATGTCTGGAAAACTGTGGTGATGCAGGTAACTAAACAGTCACTTTCTGTAGGCCCGGTACAGACCGCACACCCCTTGTTTCGCGGCAAGCTGTGTCACCCGTTCGTCCGTCACCGCAGACAGGTCAGCACGTCTCTATTTCACCGAGGACAGGGCAGCACGTCTCTCTCTCGTTGTCGGCAGGTCAGACTGTTTCTCCCCAACTGCCGGTCTGCTCTCCACAACCAACTGTCTCTTTCGCGCGAGCCCAGACACCTGACTTCCTCTCTTCCATCCCTCTCCTCTGTCCCCCAGCACTGTCCAGGAAGTCCCCCGTGCACTCTTAATCCCGTCCCCTGGCAACACTGGGCAGGACCCTGGCAGTTCCGGCGCCGGAGCTCCGCACCTGTCCCTAGGCAAGTCTTCCTTCTTACATTGTCCTGAGGCCGTGATTTACCAGGATCTTTCCCCATCCCATGGCATTGGTTTGGGATTCTTGGGCAGCTTCTGCTTCTATTTTTGGTTTGATTTGATTTGGCCAAACCTCTCCTCCTCCTACTGTATTTCTTCACCTTGACTTGACCTTGTCTCACTTTGGCTTTGCGGTTCAATTAATATCTATTCCATTCCTGCCTCATGTTGTATATGAGTGATTCTTCAAGGCACAACATTTGGATTGTATGAAGCCTTGTGGGTCACGATAAACAACGGTTCACCTTAAAGGTCTACCATAGAGTGCACATCCCTGGTCCCCTACAAGACATGTAATCAATGCTAGATCTGGGGCTACTGCTTCTACGTTTTCATCACAAGGTGGTCATCACTCCTATTCACTTTGTTCTTTGCTTGACAAATGTCAGGCTTGTGTTTCCCCCAATTTCCAGAGTCTGATAAAAGTGTGATTACAGTGTGATCAATTTTGTCAGATGAGAAGAAGATAGAAAAAAAGACCTCTCCATCTTCACCATACTGTCAGTCCTCAGATGTCATCCGAGTACGATCCAATTTTTTTCCACGGACTCATTGATTTGCATGACCGAGTACGATCTGAATATCGGATGAAAATTTGACATGTGCAAGTCCCCATAGAATAACATTGGTCCAAGTGCGATCCAACCATCATTATAATAAATAGGGTAAGTCATAAATATAAGATTGGCGTGGGTTTGACACCCGGCACCCCTACTGATTAGCTGATGAACAGCAGCCCCTTCAATCAGTTGATCAGTGGTGGTTGCCAGGAGTAGGACCCATACCCTTCCTACAGCAGCAAATTTTGTTTTTTCCTCGTCCACGTTCCAAATCTTTTTTATTTTTCTGCCGTATGGGAGTTTTTGAGGGGCAAAGTGTAGTTTTGAATGACACCACTCACTTTCCCGTACAATGGATTGGAATATGGGAAGGGGGGAGGGAATCGAAAGTCCAATGAAATGGTAAAAAAAAAATTGCAGCATAGTTGTGATACTAGACTTCTATAGGTTTTAATTAATAAGTGGAGAAAAAAAATCCAGAAATTTATAAAAAAAAAAAATATTTATGTACGTTTTTTTCTGTCAATAGATCTGAATGAGGGGTTGTTTTTTTGTGTGATGAGCTGACATTTTTTATTGGTACCATTTTAGGGTATATATGACATTTTGATAGCCCTTTATATCATTTTTTGGGGGGAGGTACTGCAACTGAAAAATTGCATTTCTGGCATTTCAATTTTTTTTTTCTTTTGTTACTTGCAGTATATAGGTAAAATGATGACAACCATTGTGGTGCCGCAAGGGGTGAAGTATTGAAGCTGGGTGGGGGAAATGAGTGCCCGAAATGGTGCACCACCTGGATTGTGCCCCTTAAATGCTAATGTTATGGATTAACACTAGTGTTGAGCGAGTATGTTCTGTTCCGAGTATGCTCAGGCCGAGCTCCGAGTAGTTACAGCTGCTCGGTGATATGGTTGAATCGCTCCCGTGTGCATGATTTGCAACTGTTTGACAGTTTTATTACATGTGAGGAATGTGTAAGAAATAGACATTCCTCACATGTATTAAAGCTGTCAAACAGTCGCAAATCATGCACATGGGAGCGATTCAACCATATCACCCAGGAGCTGTAACTACTCGGTGCTCGGCCCAAGCATACTCGGAACAGAACATGCTCACTCAACACTAATTAACACCTAAGGAAAGAACAGGATTGACTGGAGTTACAGTAGCTCTGGTTGCTGCTGCTAGAGGTGGGTGCCAACTGTAACACAGCAGACGTATATAACCAGTACTATAATTGTGAGATTCATGAACGTCACACATCAGGCAGGGGTTAATACCTATCCTAGATATAGGATATCGATCTAAAAATCTAAGAATACCCCTTTAAAAAAACAGTAGAAAACGGGGCAGAACCATCGTAATAATAGTCCCTTGCAACGCCAATACAGGACGACCAGTAATGACTGTGTGAACATGTGCTTGCTCTGAACTCAGGCAATTTTGCCAGTCAAGGCAGACTTTCCTCAACCTCGCACATGTTTGTTTAAGACTTTCGTTTTGACCCCCATCTTTAAGGTTCGGTCCCGTATTAATCATTTGTTTCCTTATTCAGAGGGAACGTTTTTCAGAGCGAGGAAGAAAAATTGTTCAAGGGCTAAAGTCTTACATGGCAAGCGGACATGTGGAAATGACAAATAGCCGGGCAGATGACAGCTGAGGTTCATCCAGCTGTTAGGGGCCCTGCGGTACATGATTGATGGTGTTGATATTCTAAATAAGTCTAAGATATGCCAAGACAGAAGAAATAACAGAGACGCAGATTTATACTATAGATAGAATGGAGAAGTCGAGAGAACTTTTCCCAACGTGATCTTTGTTCTTGCCGTGTCACCGTTGGAGCTAACCTCAACGTGCCCGTCTGGGTCACCAGTGGGTTAGTCTTCAGTGCAAACACTCAACATATGGAGACATGGCAGACACACCGCTTTTTTTCGTACAGTGACTACTTTCTACGTATTTCCTAAAGATTTGAACTGAGATCTAAGTCTCTTAGGTCCTGAGATCTGGGGACTGTATAGCCACTGGGAAGCATCTTGTGATGACTTGTGTTTTAGTATATGGCACGTAATTCCCTGGAAGGAGCCATTAGGATATGAGCAGATCTTGGCCATAAAGAAAATTATCAATACTTAAAGAGTAACCGTCCTTTTAATTTTTATTTTCATAAATCAATAATACACGTGAAAATAAGTAACTTTGTAATGTATCTTATCAGAGAAATCGGCTTCTTTCTTCTTCCCAATTCAAGGATAAAATCTGTATTCAGTGAAGACAATTTTTACATTACTGAGATACGGAGATGGCAGATGATACTGATAAGATTCTATGTAGATAGACACATAAAATGTTATCAGGATTAACTGTCATCTCCTATCTCAGTGATGTAAAAATCTGTCTTAACTGAAGACAAAGAGAGGGACGTGTGTTGCAGCACTTACACAATTTTGCCTCTATTGACGCCCTTTAGTGTCTTCACCCACTACAATACCCCCTTCATGGCCCCCAAAAAGTATGATGTCAACAAAAATGTCCTCCACACACATTTTCATACCCCCACAGTGAATTCCCCCACAGTATCCCCCAACCCACACACAGTATGATGACCCAAAGTGTCCCCCGCAAAGTGTGAAGCCCTTACAGTGCCCCAAACACAGTATGATGTTTCCACAGTGCCCCCCACACATACAGTATGATGTACCCACAGCTCCACACACAGTATAATGCCCATAAAATAGCCCCCACACAGTATGATTTCCCTATAGTTTCCTCACACATATTATAAGGTCCTTACAGTGATCCCGAACACAGTATAATGTCCCCATAGTATGATGTCCCTACAATACCCCCCCCACACACACACAGTATGATGTCCCACAGCTCCACACACAGTATAATGCCCATAAAATAGCCCCCACACAGTATGATGTTCCATAGTTTCCCCATACATATTATCAGGTCCCTACAGTGATCTCCAACACAGTATGATGCTCACACAGTGAAACCTCTATAATAAGATTCCCCCACAGCCCCCCACACAGTATTGTGCCCCAACAGCCCCCCAAACAGTTTAAAAACCCACAAGGAGTTTGATCCCCCCACACTGTATGAATGCACTCAAAGCACCCCACACAGTATGATCTCCCCCACAACCTCATACAGTATGATGCTCCCAAAGCTCCCCAACACAGTATTATGGCACCCACAGCTTCCAAACACAGTGTGATGGCCATCACAGCCCTCACATAGTATAATAGCCCCCAAGCTTACTATGATGTCCCTACATCACCGCACGCAGTATGATGCCACTACAACCCTGCAAAATCAATATGATGTCCGAACAGCTCCACACATAGTATGATGCCACTATATCCCACCCAAACTCAGTTTGATGTTCCTACAGCTCCCCACACAGTATGATGCCATCACAACCCTCCAATACACAGTATGATGGCCCATATAGTTTGATCCACAAAAACAGTATAATGGCCTCCACAGACCCCCACCCACACAGTATGAGCCTCCCCGTCACATGCACACAGTATGATGACCCCGCAGTCCTCTAAATAAATTTGGTTGGCCCCACAGACCCCCACACATAGTATGATGGCCTCCACAGCCCCCCCGCACACGGATTAAGATGCCCCCACAGCCTCCAACACAGTATAATGCCTTCATACAGTATTATACCCCCTACACTGTATGATGGCCCACAGTTTCTCCTTACAAGTTATTACTGATAAAATTAAAAATAAAAACTTCTCACCTAGCCCTATGCCCCCGATGTTCTGTACTGGGCTGTGTAGTGTGTGAATCGAGGCTCTGTGCAGCATGCACAATTTACTGATACCGCTGCACCTTCTGTGCTGAGATTTAGATGCACAGGCTGAATGGTGGTACAGGGGGCATATGGCCTTTGCCTAAGCCTATTGCTCCCAGCTCCTCCATTGTATTCAACTGTATCTGCATCCTAAGGATACAGATACCCTTACAACTTTGATACCAGGTGGGGGCACAATGCCTTTGGGTCAAGACCCCCTGACTCACAGGTCCATAGTGGCCACGTGGTCTGCCTCTATTAGTGGTATGCCACTGTTTCCATTGGTTTCAACATACTAAAAATCCTCTCTGTTCTCAAGAATGAAGGATTCTTATTCTTACTTTGTACAGCTTGTTAAAAATCTTATCGGCCGCCGCAGCAGGCTATCAGAGGTGTCCGGTCACCTAAGCAAGATGTACAGCACTTGCATGCAAGATCTTTGCTAGCGAGTTTGCAAGTGCTGCTCTGAATCTAGCCAGATTACTGTTTCTGACCAGCCTCAATCGTTTTGCGCTCCTCCGATGTTGCAGAGGCAAAGCTGCCTCTACTTGCGGAATTGAAGAGATCATAGTTTGGGCCAGCGACTCAACCATGCCACTAGTCCAAACTGTAATCAGGAATGCACCGCGCGGAATTTGGTAGGCAGATAAGCCTTGTATTGAGAGAGGCCGCGCACGACATCTAGTCAGAATGTGGCCGGAAGTATGCCAATGACAGCCCCCTCTGGCCGAGTCTCATCCGAAAAGCACAAAACTTACATGTTTCATTCTTTTTCACATGTACACATGGTCCTTGTGAAACAGTTCTCATTAGAACAGCCCAATTCATTCAATTTGGACCATGTGCTGTCCCATTTTAATGCACAGATAACTATACCACGTTAGTTCAGACAAACTTATTATATGTAGTTGTGCTGTCCATTTCATAATTAGATAGCACATGGTCATTGTTTAGGGCTGTTCAGAAGAGTTTGCAGCATGCACTTGTCCATTCCATTTTTCCAATTTGCCCATTCAAGTCTGTAGGTGCACAAGAAAACAGACCCCATACAGATAATTCATATTGCACCAGTTTTTTTTATGGATACATTGTAATTAATAACATACGAAACTCGATTTGGTCTTGTAAAAAAATTTTAAATGTTGACGTATAAAACCGGAGGCAACACGGATGTAAAAAAAAAAAAGGACAAAAGGACGTACAGATGACACACAAATGGAATATAGATAAAAATCGGCCATCTTTTCTGGATGAAAATCTGACGATTTTTCATACACTTTTCTGAATCCGGCTGTAGAACTTTAAGCCCATCTATTAAAAGGTTTTTTTTCTATATTCGTGTTTGTATTATTTCTTATTTTATGTTGTACTTTATTTTATTTATACTAATATTATTTATATATTTAATTATTTATTTAATTTTTTTACTTTATTTTACATTGCATTATTTCATTATCTTAAAAACTTTGCAAAAAAAAAAAATTAGCCGAACACCTAGGGACTCATGAAACATGGCTGTACTATGGTCTCATGTGGTTTATTAAGGATATCAATCAATGACTCCAAATGAATTAGGTTAAAAAATTGTAGTTGTTTTATTTTGTTATTTTTTTTTTATTATATTCATTAAGCCGTATTAGTTAATATATTTTAAGATTGTGACACTCCATTAAGAAACAGGAGCAAATGCCAAAGAATTGTGAGTTTACATAGCTAATGAGCAGATTAATTAACAAAATTAGATCTATTATATGGAATTTCCAAATTTGGCTTTCCTTCCAAAAATTATCACATCTGGTATGACTTAAAGCAAATTATGTGTAAAATGTACCCCCATATATTACTGTGTCCCCCTGATAGAAGTATAGTCTTCAGTGAGTGCATGAATGTAGTAATTTTTAGATTTTTGGTGTTTTTTTTTCCTTTTTCAAAATTGTTACCATTATAAAGTACATAATATAGTATTTTGGAACAAGGCCCATCAGAAAAGTCTAGAGAAATGTTGGAAGAGTTTGTAAATTACAAAACGTTTATAAAATATAAATGATATAAAATATAAATATTGATTAGTGATGAGCATGCTCGTTACTCGAGATTTACGAGCATGCTCGGGTGTTTTCTGGGTATCTTCAGCGTGCTCGGGTGTTATGTTTGAGTCACTCCATGTTCATGATTTAATACAAGTGAGGAATGGCTGTTTCTTAGGCATTCCTCACATGTATTAAAGCTGTCAAACAGTCGCAAATCATGAGCCCGGAGTGACTCAAACATAACGCCCGAGCACGCTGAAGATACTCGGTGAGCACCCGAGCATGCTCGCCGAAAGGGTTAACAGAACATGCTCGCTCATCACTAATATTGATATAACATTTATATAAATTATTTAGGGTATTTGTCAATGTTTATTAGAAAAGGTTGATGGGCATCGAATCAGATCTGAGATCCATAAGAACATATTTTTGAAACAAGCTTGTAACGGGTCTGGGAGGCGGAACCTCTGAGCTACTATACAAGGGGGCAGTCCTTGTAAGGGAGCGGGTGGCGACCAGGGAAGACGGGCAGGAGGTCACAGCAGGTGACCGGGACAGTCTCTGAGTGAACGGGCTGGAGGTCACGGCAAGTGACCGGGGCAGTCTCTGGATGAACGGGCTGATGGTCACAGCAGGTGACCGGGACAGTCTCTGAGTGAACGGGCTGGAGGTCACGGCAAGTGACCGGGGCAGTCTCTGGATGAACGGGCAGATGGTCACGGCAAGTGACCGGGGCAGTCTCTGGATGAACGGGCAGATGGTCACGGCAAGTGACCGGGGCAGTCTCTAGGTAAAGGGTTGGTACGACCTGTGGCGGCTGATGATAGACGTGAGCTCCCAGGTGAGCAGGCGAGAGTCTCTGGATGAACGGGTGGTCACAGCATGTGACGGCGGAGCCTCCAGGAAGACCAACAGACAGGCGGCAGATGAGCGCTCCCAGGTGAGCGGGCAGAAGTCTCTGGACAGGCGGGTGGTCACAGCACGTGACGGCAGAGCCTCCAGGTAGGCTAGCAGACAGGCAGCAGATGAGCGCTCCCAGGTGAGCGGGCAGGCTGGTCCTTAGACAGACTGACAGGAGAAGTAAGGCAGACCGTCGGACCTCAGACTAGCAGGCAGGTAGCAGATAATCAGGCAGGAATCTGGCAGGTAACTGGCAGGTAACTGGCAACGGGACCTGAGGGCTGAAGCAGAGTAGTGAACAGTGCAACAACATTGCTCGGGCACCTCCATTTTGGGGGAGGTGCCTTATATATGGTGAAGTCCTCCGGCCATTGGCCGGGGACTCCTTAGGACGGCGCGCGCGGCCCCTTTAAGAGGGAGGGAGAGCGCGCGCGCGCGCCCTAAGCACAGTGGCCGGGAAGGAGCGCGCGCTGCCTGCAGAGCGGGAGGAGGACGCCGGGCACGGAGCAGAGAGGTGAGGGGAACAGCGTCCCTGCCTAGCAGAGGGCAGGGACGCCGGCGCTACAGTACCCCCCCCTTTAGGCCCCCCCCTTTTTTAGGCCAGACAGAAATTTAGCTAGGATAAGAGGGGCATGGATGTTCTCCCGGGGCTCCCACGTTCTCTCCTCAGGACCAAACCCCTTCCAATCTACTAAAAAAAAGGTCTTTCCTCTTACCCTTTTGGTGGCAAGAATGTTCTCTACCTCAAACTCGTCCTCAGCAGAAACCGGAGCAGGAGGCGTACCTGTAGACTTGGAAAAAGAGTTAAGTACCACAGGTTTGAGGAGAGATACATGGAAGGAGTTAGGGATCCGTAAGTTGGCCGGGAGTTTCAATTTATAGGCCACCGGGTTGATCTGACTGATGACCTCCAGAGGACCGATGAACCGAGGCCCTAACTTGTAAGAAGGTATCTTGAGTCGGACATATTTAGATGAGAGCCAGACTTTATCTCCAGGACGAAATTGTGGAGGATCCAGGCGTTTTTTGTCAGCGTGTCTTTTCATCCGTTCGGACGACTGAAGGAGTGCGGATCGGGTACTCTCCCAAATGGAGGAAAATTTGCTAACGAGAGATTCCGCAGCCGGGTTGTCCACAGAGGTGGAGACAGGAAAAGGAATCCGAGGATGCTGACCGAAGACTACAAAAAACGGGGATTTGGAGGAGGATTCGCTCTCGTGATTGTTATAGGAGAACTCGGCCCAAGGAAGGAGATCCACCCAGTCTGAATGGTGGGCATTAACGAAGTGCCGGAGGTAACTGGTCAGGTTCTGATTGATCCGCTCCACTTGACCATTGGACTGTGGGTGGTAAGCGGAAGAGAAGTCCAGGGTGACGTCTAGCAGTTTACAAGTGGCTCTCCAGAAACGTGAGGTGAACTGTACCCCACGATCCGACACGATGTGGAGGGGCAGGCCATGAAGGCGGAAGATGTGGCGGATAAAGTCTTTAGCCAGCTCGGGTGCAGATGGGAGGCCTGGCAGGGGAATAAAGTGAGCCATCTTGGAAAAGCGGTCAGCGACCACCCAAATGACCGTACAACCGGCAGAGACGGGGAGATCAGTTATGAAGTCCATAGCAATATGCTGCCAGGGGGCAGCAGGCACAGGAAGCGGAAGAAGGCGACCGGCTGGCAGGTGTCTCGGGACTTTGTTGCGGGCGCAGGACACACAGGCAGAAACAAAGTCTATTACGTCCTTGTGCAGGGTAGGCCACCAGTAGTGCCGGGCAATAAGCTGGAGGGTCTTTTTCTGACCGGCGTGGCCAGCTAGTTTAGACGAGTGACCCCAGTGTAGGATCTTCTCCCGATCAGGTACTGATACGAACGTCTTACCGGGAGGGAGACGATTTAGACTCACGGGAGCCACCTGCATTACTCTGGCGGGATCGATGATATGTTTAGGTTCTTCCTCGAGATCGGACACCAGAAAGGATCGGGACAAGGCATCTGCTTTGACGTTTTTGTCAGCCGGGCGAAAATGAAGAACAAAATCAAAGCGAGCAAAAAACAAGGACCACCGGGCTTGGTGCGGGTTAAGTCTCTGGGCATGCTGGAGGTAAGCCAAGTTCTTGTGGTCAGTGTAAATTATTACCGGGTGGAGAGCCCCCTCGAGTAGGTAACGCCACTCCTCCAATGCCAGCTTGATGGCCAATAACTCTCGGTCTCCTATGGAATAGTTGCGCTCAGAAGAGGAGAAGAGTTTGGAGAAAAAGCCACAAGTTACCATTCTCCCGGAAGATGATTTTTGAGTAAGTACCGCTCCGGCTCCAGAGGAGGAGGCGTCAACTTCCAGGAAGAACTGCTTGTTGCCGTCCGGGCGATGCAGCACCGGGGCGGAAGAGAAGGCCTGTTTTAGGGAAAGAAAGGCCTCCTCTGCTTCGGGCGGCCACTCTTTGGGATTAGTACCCTTACGGGTGAGCGCGGAAATTGGGGCAGTCCGGGAAGAGAAGTGTGGTATGAAGAGGCGGTAGTAGTTGGCGAAGCCCAGGAATCGCTGAATGGCCTTCAACCCCTCCGGTCGAGGCCATTTCTCGATGGCAGACAGTTTCTCTGGATCCATTCGTAGGCCGGTCTGAGAAATAATGTAGCCCAAAAACGGAAGCGAGGTCTGCTCAAAGAGGCACTTCTCGTATTTAGCGAAGAGGTGATTCTGCCTGAGCCTGAGCAGGACCTGACGAACGTCCCTCCGGTGAGTCTGGAGATCCGGAGAGAAGACCAAGATGTCGTCCAGGTACACCACTACGCAGGAGTAGAGAAGGTCCCGGAAGATGTCGTTGACCAACTCTTGAAAGACGGCAGGAGCGTTACAGAGACCAAAGGGCATTACCAGATATTCATAGTGGCCGTCCCGGGTGTTGAATGCCGTCTTCCATTCATCCCCCTGACGGATACGAACCAGGTTGTACGCCCCACGGAGGTCCAGTTTGGTGAAGATTCTAGCCCCCCTCAGACGATCAAATAACTCCGGAATGAGCGGAAGGGGGTACTTATTCTTCACCGTGATCTGGTTAAGGCCTCTATAGTCTATACAGGGACGGAGAGAGCCGTCCTTCTTTTTGACGAAAAAGAAGCCTGCTCCCGCCGGGGAGGTAGATTTCCGGATGAATCCCCTGGCCAGATTCTCCTCAATATATTCGGACATCGACCGGGTCTCAGCAGCGGATAAAGGATAAATACGCCCACGGGGAGGAGTAGTACCAGGTAACAGGTCGATAGGGCAGTCGTATGGTCTATGAGGGGGTAGTGTCTCTGCTTCCTTTTTATTAAAGACATCAGCATAAGACCAATAAGGAATCGGAAGTCCGGGTAGATTAGCTGGGGTAGGAGAAGGATGGACGGGATGGACGGGAACCAGACAGGTCTTATGGCAGTCCTGTCCCCAGCGAAGGACTTCTCCGGTCTGCCAGTCAAGCACGGGTGCATGTCTCTGGAGCCAAGGTAGGCCTAGCAAGAGGGCGTGAGAGAGTCCAGGCAGAACATGAAAGGAGATACTCTCAGAATGCAGCATTCCCACCTGCAGAGTAATGGATTCGGTGATGAGTTGGATGGGGCGTGGTAAGAGACCCCCATCCACGGCAGCAACAGACAAGGGTACAGCCAGAGGTTTGGTGGGGATGCGGTATTTCTCTACCAGGGACTGTGAAATAAGATTTCCGGCTGCTCCAGAGTCAAGTTGGGCTAGTTCGAAATAACGGTTCTCCCCGCAGACGATTGAGACTGACAACAGCAGAGATGGAGAGGATTTATTCTTGTCTAGGTCGACCTCTCTGAGCGAACCTAGACACAGGCGTTTCCCGACCTCTCCGGGCAGGCACGGATCCGGTGCTCCTTACTGCCACAGTAGAAGCAGCTCCCCTCGGCACGGCGTAAGTCCTGACGGGTTTTGACCATCTTGGTCTGGTCGACCTGCATAGGCTCAGGAGAGTGTACCTGGGTAGAGACGGAGGGAGTGACGGGTTTCTGAAAAGTAGGAGCTAGACGTGGTAACCTCCTCTCACGGGTGACCTCTTTGGCACGCTCCTGGAACCGTAGGTCAATCCGGGTGGCAAGAGTTATTAGGTCATCGAGAGTGGTAGGAATGTCCCGACCGGCAAGTTCATCTTTAATACGGCCGGACAGACCCTCCCAGAAGACGGATACCAGAGCGTCATTATCCCAGGTCAGCTCCGAGGCAAGGGTACGGAACCGTATGGCATATTGGCCCACGGTGAGACTTCCCTGACGGAGGCGTAGCAGTGATGATGCGGATGAGGTCTTCCGTCCGGGTTCGTCGATGACTTTCCGGAAAGCCGTGAGAAAAGCAGGCAAGTTGGACACCAGGGGGTCTCCTCTCTCCCATAGAGGATTTAGCCAGGCCAGGGCCTCCCCGGTGAGATGGGACATGATGAATGCAATTTTGGCCCGGTCGGAGTTAAACTGGTAGGACAATAGTTCAAAATGCAGGGTGCACTGATTTATGAAGCCCCGAGCCTGGGCGGAGTCGCCTCCGAAGCGAGGAGGTGCAGAAAGCCGGGGTCCGGGGTAGGATACCATGGTATTAGTGGACAGCGGAGCTGCCGGACTGCGAGACATGGCACTGGCGGAGGTTGCTGGTGGAGCAGTCAGAGTGTCCAGGCGAGTATTGACATTCCGCAGGTGACCCAGGATGGACTCCTGTTGGGACCTTTGACGGGACAGTTCATGACACAGGTCCGAGAGCGAGGGAGCTTGGGTGCCACCGGGTTCCATGGCCCGAGCAAACTGTAACGGGTCTGGGAGGCGGAACCTCTGAGCTACTATACAAGGGGGCAGTCCTTGTAAGGGAGCGGGTGGCGACCAGGGAAGACGGGCAGGAGGTCACAGCAGGTGACCGGGACAGTCTCTGAGTGAACGGGCTGGAGGTCACGGCAAGTGACCGGGGCAGTCTCTGGATGAACGGGCTGATGGTCACAGCAGGTGACCGGGACAGTCTCTGAGTGAACGGGCTGGAGGTCACGGCAAGTGACCGGGGCAGTCTCTGGATGAACGGGCAGATGGTCACGGCAAGTGACCGGGGCAGTCTCTGGATGAACGGGCAGATGGTCACGGCAAGTGACCGGGGCAGTCTCTAGGTAAAGGGTTGGTACGACCTGTGGCGGCTGATGATAGACGTGAGCTCCCAGGTGAGCAGGCGAGAGTCTCTGGATGAACGGGTGGTCACAGCATGTGATGGCGGAGCCTCCAGGAAGACCAACAGACAGGCGGCAGATGAGCGCTCCCAGGTGAGCGGGCAGAAGTCTCTGGACAGGCGGGTGGTCACAGCACGTGACGGCAGAGCCTCCAGGTAGGCTAGCAGACAGGCAGCAGATGAGCGCTCCCAGGTGAGCGGGCAGGCTGGTCCTTAGACAGACTGACAGGAGAAGTAAGGCAGACCGTCGGACCTCAGACTAGCAGGCAGGTAGCAGATAATCAGGCAGGAATCTGGCAGGTAACTGGCAGGTAACTGGCAACGGGACCTGAGGGCTGAAGCAGAGTAGTGAACAGTGCAACAACATTGCTCGGGCACCTCCATTTTGGGGGAGGTGCCTTATATATGGTGAAGTCCTCCGGCCATTGGCCGGGGACTCCTTAGGACGGCGCGCGCGGCCCCTTTAAGAGGGAGGGAGAGCGCGCGCGCCCTAAGCACAGTGGCCGGGAAGGAGTGCGCGCTGCCAGCAGAGCGGGAGGAGGACGCCGGGCACGGAGCAGAGAGGTGAGGGGAACAGCGTCCCTGCCTAGCAGAGGGCAGGGACGCCGGCGCTACAAAGCTTTGGAAATGGAGTATTTTTTTGGCCCATAATTCATTCATTAATGTAGAATTTTAGAAAAATTAAAAGAGCCCAGAGAATTCAAATAATTTGTGATTCAGTTTGTGCGGAAAAAAAATGCATGTCATCATTTTGCCCAAAGAGGATTGTCTCAGCCGCAGAAGGCTGATATGACCTCAGTCGTGGCCACTGGTGCTTCCCCATAATGCCTTGCAGCTATCATATCAAATGGTACAGCACAGCCAGTCAGGAGGGCCTATCAAAGACTGCATAAAAGCAGAGGCAGGGATTGCAGCAGCCATTTTTAACTGAATCTGGATAGTGAGAGGACGTCACAGCTTACTGTTTACCATAGAGTTAGTGAGAGAAGCCATAAAACACTGAATAAACATTACACATAGTGTGTGACAAGAAAGCAGTGAAAAACTGCTACCATCACATTTACCCAAAGCCATATATGTTAAGTTCATTTGGACAATACTAAGACTGTGTTTGCTGTAAAGAATTTGAAAGGGGTTCAGTACAGTCGTAGGAGACCTCAATGTGTTACACAAGTGTTTTCAGGGCTTTTGGCGGCTTTGCAGTATTCGCAATTCGCGACAAATTGATTCACAGCAAACTACATTTTTGGGGAAATATTTGATGAAGCTGTCAAATTATAACTGCAAAACATGACCGTGATATATAAGGTCATGTTCAACAGAAAATTAAAATAAAATATGAAAAAGTAATAAAAAATAACAAATATTAATACTAAAGTTAAAAGTAATAAAATCACAAAAAAGGATATTTAAAAATATTTTTTTTTATTACAAATTTAATGCAAAAATAAGTTTTTGTAATATCTCTGTCTTTGATTAGCACTGTTAAAATATTATATATATGTATATTATATATATATTTAATATTATTATTTGTATTCTTTTTTAAAAAAAAAAGCTTTAAAAAATCAACTTTGCTTTCAAGCTCTTCTAAAGATATGTAGAAATTGAAACGGACACATTATTGTTATTTTTTTTTTTTAATATTAACCCTAAAAATGATTTCACTTGTTGCTGGTTTCATATTTTTCTAATTACAAAAGTAAAAAAAAAAAAAAGAAAATATGTTTTCATTAAAAGCTTCGTGTCACTAAAGTAACCTTGTAATTTTTGGAAAAACATATTGCTGATCTCAGGCTGCGAACTGGGATCTCTTTTCCCAAATGTAGACTGATATGTAATAAGCGCTACACTCCCCAAAGACAGTGTCTGGTGCATTCAGGTAACAGAAGAAAATACTTTGTAGCTGAAGACGTGTTATTGAATTAACCATCAATTTAAAAAGAAATCCAAGCTCCGAAAGTAACATTTTATTTATTTTTTCATATAAAAATGGATCTACTTCATAAGAAAAATACTAAATATTATTAGTAATATTCATAATATTTTGTTTCCATTTTATCAATAAATGGAAAATAAAGCGATAAAATAATCACAGCAATAATATAATACACATATGCACTTTTGTATTTTTTTTTAATTATTATTATTATCACCACGAGTATAACTTAATATATAACCGCGCTTTTACTTTATTATTATTATAATTATTATTATCACAGGTATAACTTAATACATACAAGAGCTTTTTTATTTTAGTTTATTATTATTATTTTATTATTAACACAGCTATACTAAAATACAGAACTGCGCTTTTTTATTTTATTATTTTTTATTATTATTATTATTGCAGGTATAAATTAATATATACCAGCGATTTTTTATTTTAATTTATTATTATTATTTTATTATCAACACAGCTATACTATAATACAGACCTGTGCTTTTTTACTTTATTATTTGTTATTCTTATCATCGCAGGTACAACTTAATATATACCAGTGCTTTTTTATTTTATATTATATTATTATTATTATTATTATTATTATCACCACAGCCATACTATATAGCTATAGACTTCCACTTATTATTATTATTATTAGTAGTACATTTATAACTTAATATATTCCCGTGTTTTTTTTTTATTTTAATTTATTATTATTTTATTATTATAACAGCTATACTATAATACAAACCTGCACTTTTTTATTTTATTCTTATTTATTATTATTATCACAGCAGGTATAACTTAATAACTTAATATATTAGCGCTTTTTTATTTTATATTATTATTATCACAGCTATACTATATGTTATATATATTATCATAGCTATACTATGTATTATTATTATTATTATTATTATTATTATTATTATTATTATTATCCCAGCAATACTATAATATAGACTTCCACTTTTTTATTTTATTTTTTATTATTATTATTATTATTATTATTATTATTATTATTATTATTATCCCAGCAATTCTATAATATAGACTTCCACTTTTTTATTTTATTTTTTATTATTATTATTATTATTATTATTATCCCAGCTATACTATAATATAGACTTCCACTTTTTTATTTTATTTTTTCTTATTATTATTATTATTATTATTATTATCCCAGCAATACTATAATATAGACTTCCACTTTTTTATTTTATTTTTTATTATTGTTATTATTATTATTATTATTATAATTATTATTATCCCAGCAATACTATAATATAGACTTCAACTTTTTTATTTTATTTTTTTATTATTATTATTATTATTATTATTATTATTATTATTATTATCCCAGCTATACTATAATATAGACTTCCACTTTTTTATTTTATTTTTTATTATTATTATTATTATTATTATTATTATTATTATTATTATTATTATTATCCCAGCTATACTATAATATAGACTTCCACTTTTTTATTTTATTTTTTATTATTATTATTATTATTATCCCAGCAATACTATAATATAGACTTCCACTTTTTTATTTTATTTTTTATTATTGTTATTATTATTATTATTATTATAATTATTATTATCCCAGAAATACTATAATATAGACTTCAACTTTTTTATTTTATTTTTTTATTATTATTATTATTATTATCCCAGCTATACTATAATATAGACTTCCACTTTTTTATTTTATTTATTATTATTATTATTATTATGATTATTATTATTATCCCAGCTATACTATAATATAGACTTCCACTTTTTTATTTTATTTTTTATTATTGTTATTATTATTATTATCCCAGCTATACTATAATATAGACCTGCACTTTTTTATTTTATTTTTTATTATTGTTATTATTATCACCAGAGGTGTAACTTAATATATACCTGCACTTTTTTTTTACCATTATTATTACCGGTATAACATAATATATACTTGCGATTTTTTATTTTATTTTTTTACTATTATTATTAAAGGTATAATATAATGTAATACCTGCACTTTTTTTTTTTTTTTTTTTTTTTAGCTTTCTTTGATAATTTGCATCTTTGTTTTTCTTAACATGTGGACAATTTTCACTATTTTTGTCCAGAGATGACCTTTTAAATTCCAGAATAATTTTCCCTCTTTTTTCCTAGTGCCCCCACGTGACCCAGGAGCACAAACATCCGAGAGACCTCTGGGCATCTTCACATCTGCTGGCATCTGAGCTGAAGGCCATTGTGTGATGTATTTTTAACAACAGGTGTTGGGGATAGGGAGGGGTGTATTATGGGGATGGGCTGTAACACCAGTTAATTTTTGGTTCCCAGGCTATTTAGGAACAAACCAGAAAACAAGCCTAATCTGTTTGTACAAAGCCTTCACTGGGAAAACCACAACGTTCACTCCTTGTATTTACTGTAAATGTATTTCACTGTTGTAATTTTTCATTTATTTTTTTATTTTTTTAAATTTACAAAAGTTTTAAAATAATAATTTTTATGCAATCTCATTTCTATTTGGATTATTTTTGGACTAATTTTTTTTTTTTTTTCTAATTGTACTTTGACACGGATTTTACTTTAAAGGAAAATAGTAGAGGCACAACTGATTAATGACCTCGGTTTAGTTTAATGATTCCTAATTTGTAAAATCTAAAGCAGAGTCATTTTTATCTAATTGTTCCATTACCTGTGTGGCTCATGGTGTCGGCCAATTATAGAAGAAAATCAACACAAATAGGCTGCGTGTTTCCTTTTATTCTCCGCAGTTCATCGCTTTTACATAATTGTAGCGTAACTTGTGTTTATTGAGATTTATTGGAAATGTAAAAAAAAAAAATAAATGTTACAATTACTTTTAAAATAATCATTATGCTTTATATTTTTATGTATTTTTTTAATTATAGATTTAATCATTGATTTTTTAGAATAAAAGTGAATGATGCAATTATATAGCAGTACATGCAGGGATTTTCATTTTCTATAATACGGTCCGTGCTTGACAGTCAATTGTGCTGTATAATTGGATAGTCATAAAAAAAAAAGAATGTTAAAATGACTTGTTAGCTAGGTTCACATATGCACTCATACTTCTAATTTTCTGTTCTATTGTAGTAACATATAACAGACACTAACAGTTCCAGACAGACCACATTGACTATTAGAGGTTCCACTGGGTTTTTGGCATGGTGGCCGTCATCTATATAATGCCCCTAGTCACTTCATGTGCCAGTGAGTCTAAAATAAATGCAAGACGATAACATTTCCTAGAATATTTGGGAGGAAAATGGTGGTGCGTCTTATAATTCAAATGTAGCTTACCGGCTGCGGTGCAGCGGAGTCATAGGAGGCAGGGTCTCTGCTGCAGGAGGCTGGCGGCGGCAGGAGTGGGGTAAGGCTGCAGGCCCTGGGCTGGGAGGAGTGGGTGCCCCGGCAGTGAGAGTCTGTGGGCCCTGGACTTTCAGAAAATGTCAGCGGTGAGCGGAGTCCCCGCACTTCCCATTGATTTCCCTGCAGTGGGCTTCGGGAAAATGGCCCACTGCAGGGAAGCTCTTATGGTCAGTCGGGTTCTCTCTCTCTCCTGTAGCGTGTAAGCTCTTATGGCCAGCAGGATCCACTCTCTCTTGTAGAGTATAAGCTCTTATGGCCAGCAGGTTCCTCTCTCTCTCCTGTAGAGTGTAAGCTCTTATGGTCAGTGGGGTTCTCTCTCTCTCCTGTAGAGTGTAAGCTCTTATGGTCAGCGGGGCCCTCTCTCTCTCTCCTGTAGAGTGTAAGCTCTTATGGTCAGTGGGGTTCTCTCTCTCTCCTGTAGAGTGTAAGCTCTTATGGTCAGTGGGGTTCTCTCTCCTGTAGAGTGTAAGCTCTTATGGTCAGTGGGGTCCTCTCTCTCTCCTGTAGAGTGTAAGCTCTTATGGTCAGCGGGGTTCTCTCTCTCCTGTAGAGTATAAGCTCTTATGGTCAGTGGGGTCCACTCTCTCTGTTGTAGAGTGTAAGCTCTTATGGTCAGCGGGGTCCTCTCTCTCTCAACTGTAGAGTGTAAGCTCTTATGGTCAGTGGGGTTCTCTCTCCTGTAGAGTGTAAGCTCTTATGGTCAGTGGGGTCCTCTCTCTCTCTTGTAGAGTGTAAGTGACTCGCCCCCTGGGCCGTGGGGTACCCGGAACCGGGCTTCTGTACGATGCTGGGGGTAGTAGTGGCAACCCGATCCCTTGGCTCAGGGTGGTCAGACCAAGTTGTGGCAGTTTATCAATCGGTGCTTTAAATGTCCGACTACGCCACCCGTAGATTGCAGTCAGGGATAACCGCCGCTGCAGGGCAGGCCACTGGGGCTGGTGTTGGTGTGCAGCACAGAGGTAGGATAACTCCCCACGGGAGGAGTGTAGCCCCAGGGTAGTGTAGGTGGATGTTGGGGGTGGTAGTGCAGGCCGCAATAGTAAGAGTTCAGAGTCCACCTCAAACAGTTCAGGGTCTTTATTGTAGATATTATTAATGACCCAACAGTAGTTCCGGTTAGGAATGGGCCTGGGTGTCTGAGAGCATTCGGGGAAGCCCCACTGGTCAGGGTGAGTGTGTAGGCCTACCGTTCTCTCTATGCTCTTTCTGACTATCCCCCTTTTCGTGGTTTAATAGCCCACGTCCCTGAGCTGGCCGTGTACTTCTCGCCTGTATGGCTTGCGACTCGGGCCTTGGGTACCTCTTGCTTGCTCCTCGCTGTACTGGTCCCTCTGTGTGGCGGAGCCTCCAGGCTTCTTAGGCCAAGGGACCTGAAATCCCTCACGGGTTGGTTCTCTGCCGCTGGGCTTACAACCCTGACAGCCTCGGACCCCAATGTCCGGTTGTATGATTCTCTCAGCCAGGACCGGCTCTCGTCGCCTCTGTCCCTGGCTTGCAGTTTCTCCTCTGCCTCACGGACTCCTCAGCTGCTGCTGACCTGTCCCTTCCTCTGAGAACCCTTCTGCTCACTTCAGAAGTGGGTTCTGGTCTCTCTAACCCTGTCCCAGTTCCAGCTTTTATAGGGGCAGCCAGCTCCCTCTACTGGCCTGGGACAGGAGGTGCTGCACGCTAATGGTCCCTAACCAGGGAACCTCCCTCCTGCTCTCAGACACAGATTATTGTTTGTGGCATCCAGGCCTGGGGTGACACATTCCCCCCTAGTAAAATTTAGTACTCCGAGCTAAACAGGAAACACAAATACAGGGTATAAATAATAACATAACATATATACAGATACATTTTGTCCTTAAGGCCACGGCGCTTCCGTGACCGGGTGTCCATGTCACCAACTAAGTGAAGTCTTGAACGGTGTGGGGACCTGTCCCTATAAACCCCAAGTTCCTGGCCTTGGGCGTGGCGGCAAGGTAAAAGCTCACTACTTTGGACCACAAGGAGGCCACGCCGGACAGGATTTTCTTCCGCGGCCATCTTCGCAAGAGGGCACCAAGTGCAACTATCTACAAGACAGTTCCGGCCATTCAGTGTCCATGACCTGTCAGTCCATTGAATCTAGGAAAACTGGGAAAACAGTATTAATAACCAGGTAACAAGTATAAAACATTTGCAATATACTGCATTTAGATCTTCTAGCGAGCTGGTATTTGCCCCCTAGTGCTCCGGGTTGACGTGCGGAACCCACTGTCTGGTGGTGGTCTAACCTGGCTTTCCCCACTAGCATTTAGGGTACAGCTACTAGCTGGGTTTACAGGCAGTGCAGGCAGCTGTCTGCGGGTCCTTTGGTTTACCGCAGGCATGGCAGGCTCGCTGTCAGCAGAGGGTTGACTCTCCTGAGCTGCTTGCATGGGTTCTTCTGCCTCCGGGGCTGCTTGTTCCTCTTGTTCTTCCTGCTCTCCTGTAGGCTCCTGCTGGGTTGGTTGAAGGAAGTGTAGGACGGGTACCACTATTGCGTCATTTATCCGAGTCCAGGACCGGGGAAACTCTCCGAGAGCGGTGCTGACCGTTTCTTCCTTGTCCACTGCGGGCTCAAGGTCATCTTGATCTTCACTTGGACTCTGCAGTTGCTCGGGCACCTTTTTAGGTGGTCTCTGGAGACGGTGCTAGTGGTTTCTCCTCCATCCTTGGTAATTACACATACCTTCGGGTTGTTGTGGTCGGACTGCAGTACTGTGTACGGGTCGCTCTCCCACTGGTCATCTAGCTTGTGAAGCCTTCTCTTCCGCTTCAGGACCTGCTCACCAGGTTCCAGGGGACCAGCAGGGGCGTGTTGGTTGAAGAGCCTCTCTTGCTTTTCTCTCACTTGAGCCAGACTCCTCTCCACAGTCTCCTGTACCTTCTTGTACTGTAGCCGCCGTTCCGTATCCCAGTCCGCGTCTGGGGAGGTGTCCTCGGGTGTCAGGACTCCCATCTCCAGGTCGATCGGCAGCTTACCTGGTCTTGCCCGCATCAGGTAAGCCAGGGTGCAATTTGTAGCATTCACCGGGATATGGTTGTATAAGTCTATCAGGTCTGGCAGTTTTTCCGGCCACAGGCTGCGTTCTTCCAGGAGCAACGTTTTGAGGAGATCAATGACGATATTATTCATTTTCTCACACAGCCCGTTGGTTTACGGGTGGTAAGGTGTTGTCCGAATCTTCTTACAGCCGTAGAGGTTGCAGAACTCCTGGAAGATTTCAGCCTCAAACGCTGGACCTTGATCTGTCAAGACCTGTTCGGGATACCCGTGTGGACGGCAGAAGTGTTGCTGGAAGGCTCTGGCCGCTGTTTGGGCTGTCAAGTCTTTAACGGGAACCACCACCAGGAACCGGGAATAGTGGTCCACTATTGTCAGGGCATAGACATAGCCCGACCGGCTTGGAGCCAATTTCACATGATCTAGAGCTACCAGCTCAAGAGGCTGCTTGGTGACGATGGGCCTCAGGGGTGTCTTCTGGCTGGTACAGTCCTTCCTTCTGAGGTTACATGGGCTGCAGTCCCTGCTCCACTTCTCTATGGCCCTTCTCATACCGATCCAGAAGAACCGTTCTCTCAGTAGGAACTCCAGTTTCTTCCAACCGAAGTGTCCCGCTCTGTCATGGTAGGCCTCCAGGACCATTGCTGCATCTCATCTCGGGACCACTACTTGCCAGGTCAGTTCGTGCGTCCGGTGGTTGACAAGCCTTCTGCACAGCTTACCTTCGTAGAAGAATAGCTTGCTTTTCTCCTTCCATAACTGCTTGGCTTCCTCTGGAGTGTCCGGGCCAGGGCTAGCGTCTGCCTGGGTCAACAGGTCTTTCACCAGGCGAATTGCAGGGTCACTATCTTGCGTTTCAGCCCAGCCGTGGTGAGGTAAGGGATTGAACATGACGGTGGTCAAGTCTTTGTCTCTTACACGGTGGGAGTACTGAGTGGCCCCATACCGGTGGAATGCAGGGAGCTCTATTTCCTCCAGCTCATCTGGATCTTCTCCCTCATCGGGCAAGTGGGGCATTCTCGATAGGGCATCTGCATTGGCATTGGCTCGGCCTGCCCGGTACTTGATGGTGAAGTCATAATTTGCTAGCCGGGCCATCCACCGCTGCTCTAGGGCACCAAGTCTCGCATTGTCCAGATGCGTCAATGGATTGTTGTCCGTGTACACAGTGAACTTCGCAGAGGCCAGGTAATGCTTGAAACGTTCCGTTATGGCCCACACCACTGCCAAGAACTCCAGCTTAAAGGAGCTGTAATTCTCCGGGTTTCTCTCGGTGGGCCTCAGTTTCCGGCTGGCGTACGCGATCACCCTTTCTCTGCCCTGTTGGTTCTGTGACAGTACGGCTCCCAGCCCCACATTACTGGCGTCTGTGTGGAGGATAAAAGGCTGGCCATAATCGGGGTAGGCCAGGATCTCATCCCCCGTGAGGGCCATCTTCAGCTGGCGGAAGGACTCCTCTTCCGGCTTGTCCCACTTGAAGGGTGGCTTTTGGATTCTGGTCTTAGATTGTCCTATAAGGAGGTCCTGCATAGGGGCTGCCATCTTGGTGAACCCGGGGAAGAACCTTCGGTAGTAGCCTACCAACCCGAGGAACTGCCTCACTTCTTTTATGTTAGAGGGGCTTGGCCCGTTCTTTATTGACGTGATTTTGTCAGGGTCGGGGGCTACTCCTTCTGCACTCACCACGTGTCCCAGGTATTGTACCTTCGGCTTTAACAGATGGCACTTGGAGGGTTTCACTTTCATGCCAAAGCCTGCCAGGGCCTCGAACACCTCGGCCAGGTGCTTTAGATGGTCCTCGAAAGTCTTCGAATAGACAATCACGTCGTCCAGGTAAAGTAGTACCGTCTCAAAGTTTCGGTGCCCTAGACAGCATTCCATCAGCCTCTGGAAGGTCCCGGGTGCGTTGCCGAGCCCGAATGGCATACAGTTGAATTCACTTAATCCCATCGGGGTGGTGAAGGCGGTCTTCTCCTTGTCAGCCTCTGCCACAGGAACCTGCCAGTACCCGCTAGTAAGATCCAAAGTAGAGAAGAAGTTTGCTGATCTTAGTGCGGCTAAAGACTCCTCTATCCTAGGTAATGGGTACGCGTCTTTATGGGTGATACGATTGATCTTTCTATAGTCCACACACATTCTCATGGTACCGTCTTTCTTTTTTACCAAAACTAAGGGAGCTGCCCAGGGGCTACACCTATCTCTAATGACCCCAGCTTCTTTCATTTCCCTCAGCATGCCCTTTGCGTTCTGATAATGTGCAGGGGGTACAGGTCTGTGTCTCTCTTTTATTGGTGGGTGGCTCCCCGTGAGGATGTGGTGTTCCACTCCCTTTACTCGGCCGAAGTCTAGCGGGTGCTTACTAAAGATTCTCTCGTACTCCTGAACCACCCGGTAGACTCCTTGTTTTTGGTGCAGGGGAGTGGAGTCAGCACCCACATGGAGTTTCAGGCACCAGTCCTCCTTGTGTTTCTGGGAGCCATTATCTTCCACCGGTGGAGATGGAGGCAAGGGTTCCCCGACCATGAGAGCATTGTGTTCGACAGCAAACAATTTGGCTAATGTAGCGTACCGGGGCAAATGTACTTCCCTTTCCCCAATGTTTAAGATCCGGACGGGCACCCTTCCATGGCGGACATCAACCACCCCCCCGGGCTGTCAAAATGGTGGGCCTGCTGTCTGAGTACACGGGTTCTACCATGGCTTGGCAGTCTCTCCCTCTTAACCCGATTGCAGTCCGACACCTGATCATCATTTCACTTTTGGGAGGCATGGCAATGGGGAACTGGTCGCTCATCCTCACGCTACTGAGGTCTGCGGGGTAGGGCGCCGCCCTCTGGTGGTAAGTGATGGCAGGGCGCCGGGAAGCTACAGCGCCACCTGGTGCGGGTTCTCGGAGCACCCGGATGGCCCTATCTTTGAACTGTGCAAAAGTCAAATCGGGGTTCTGTAGGGCCATGAGGCGCAGCTGAGTTCTGTGGGCGCTGGACAGCAGACCTTCTATAAACTGGTCAGTCAATAGTTTATCCGTATCCTGCACGCTGCCAGGGTCAGCTTGCTTAATTGCCCCCAAGGCTTCCTGTAAATTTAGGGCATAATCTCTGATGCTATCTTGAGCTCGCTGCTTACATCCATAGAACCGCATTTTGATTTCTGCTGAGGTACGGGTATCAAAGGTGTCCCGTAGATGGGTCAGAATCCCCTTTACAGTCCTTCTCTCCTCAGCTGTCCAAGACTTTACCTCCCGCTGGGCCGCACCAGTTAACTGCCCTATCAGTATGCTTACTTTCTGTTCTTCTGTCAGGGGATAAACTTTGAACAGGCTATACAGCCTTTCTTTAAAGTCGCCCAAGGTATGCGACTCGCCGGCATACTGTGGCAGCCAGGCCGCTCCGGGGATATAGGGCATGGAAAACGGCATCACAGCTGCAGCGGCTACGTTGGTGGTAGAGGGTCCCTCCGTGTCCGACATCTTCCTCCCCCCTAGTTAACCGTGGCCTACCTTCCGGCGATCCTCTTCTGTAGGCCGTGGCTCCGCTCGCGATGCTCTGGGCGAGGACCTTGCGTCGCTCGGTGATGACGTCGGCGTCCGCTGGATCTCCTTCCAGGACCTTGCGCAGCGTCTCAGCGTAGGGCGGGGCTTCAGGTCTCGCGCGTTTTTGACGTCCACGCCCCTCTTCTTCCCGCGCGGCGTCCCGAAGATGGCGCCTGATGGCGGGAAACGGCTCCGATTGGTGGGAAATGGCCCCGAATGGCGGGAAACTTCACTCAGGTATGTATAAAGTCTTTTTCAGGCACGCAATACCCGTTTGTGGCAGGTTGGTCACAATCCTGCCGACTAAGCCAAAGCTGACTCGCCCCCTGGGCCGTGGGGTACCCGGAACCGGGCTTCTGTACGATGCTGGGGGTAGTAGTGGCAACCCGATCCCGTGGCTCAGGGTGGTCAGACCAAGTTGTGGCAGTCTATCAATCGGTGCTTTAAATGTCCAACTACGCCACCCGTAGATTGCAGTCAGGGATAACCGCCGCTGCAGGGCAGGCCACTGGGGCTGGTGTTGGTGTGCAGCACAGAGGTAGGATAACTCCCCACGGGAGGAGTGTAGCCCCAGGGTAGTGTAGGTGGATGTTGGGGGTGGTAGTGCAGGCCGCAATAGAAAGAATTCAGAGTCCACCTCAAACAGTTCAGGGTCTTTATTGTAGATATTATTAATGACCCAACAGTAGTTCCGGTTAGGAATGGGCCTGGGTGTCTGAGAGCATTTGGGGAAGCCCCACTGGTCAGGGTGAGTGGGTAGGCCTACCATTCTCTCTCTGCCCTTGCTGACTATCCCCCTTTTCGTGGTGTAATAGCCCACGTCCCTGAGCTGGCCTTGTACTTCTTGCCTGTATGGCTTGCGACTCGGGCCTTGGGTACCTCTTGCTTGCTCCTCACTGTACTGGTCCCTCTGTGTGGCAGAGCCTCCAGGCTTCTTAGGCCAAGGGACCTGAAATCCCTCACGGGTTGGTTCTCTGCCGCTGGGCTTACAACCCTGACAGCCTCGGACCCCAATGTCCGGTTGTATGATTCTCTCAGCCAGGACCGGCTCTCGTCGCCTCTGTCCCTGGCTTGCAGTTTCTCCTCTGCCTCATGGACTCCTCAGCTGCTGCTGACCTGTCACTTCCTCTGAGAACCCTTCTGCTCACTTCAGAAGTGGGTTCTGGTCTCTCTAACCCTGTCCCAGTTCCAGCTTTTATAGGGGCAGCCAGCTCCTCCTACTGGCCTGGGACAGGAGGTGCTGCTTGCTAATGGTCCCTAACCAGGGAACCTCCCTCTTGCTCTCAGACACAGCCTTTAATATTTGTGGCATCCAGGCCTGGGGTGACACATAAGCTCTTATGGTCAGCAGGGTCCTCTCTCTCTCTCCTGTAGAGTGTAAGCTCTTATGGTCAGCGGGGTCCTCTCTCCTGTACAGTGTAAGCTCTTATGGCCAGCAGAGTCCTCTCTCTCCTGTAGAGTGTAAGCTCTTATGGTCAGTGGGGTCCCCTTACTCTTCCCTGTAGAGCGTAAGCTCTTATGCTCAGCTGGGTTTTCTGTCTTTCTCCTCTCCCTAACATCTATTTTCCGAGCAATTACAAGCTTTCCAGTACTGAGATCTGCGTGAATTTATTCATCGTGATTCGATTTTTTGTTTGGGTGGGGGGGGGGGGTGGAATTTGGGAAAGTCAGCGAATTTGAATTTCAGAATATGCACTCATCTCTAATAGATAGATAATTATTCTATACTAAATCCTTTGCCGGAGCTAGAGAGGACCTTTCACCAAATTTTTCATGTTGAACTAGACACACTAAGTAATAATGGCTGCAAAGCCGAATAAAACATTTTTTTTTTATTTCGCCTATCCATTGCGGAGATATTAGCAAAGTTTTTGGCACCTAATGAGTTAAGTCCAAGTAGGTGTTATCAGATAGCAACTCACACAGGGAGAAGAAGTACACACCCCAATGAAAACACCTACTTTTACTTAACTAAAGTTAACTCATTAGGTGCCAAATACTTTGATTGCTATTAATTCCGCAAAATTAAAAAAAAAAAAACTTGCTTTATTTCCGCTTTGTAGCCACTATTACATCATGTGTCCAGATCAACATGAGAAATTTATAAAGGTCCTTTCTAACTTTATTGTGAATCTGAGATCTTGCCTACTGGAAATGACAAGTGTATCAAAAAGAGATAAAAGAAAAAAATGAAGATGGCGACTAGCAATGTGGTTAGAGACAATCACGGAAATAATCAACACTCAAATAAAAAAGAAAATAACAGAATATTCTGAGGAATCAGTATTTATATGGTGGCCTGGGGTTGATCACTGGGGTCCAACAGCTAGGACCTCTGCCAATCACAACAATTGCGGGGTGGGGTCCAAAATTCCCTGTGTGAATGGAACTGTCGTGAGCATGTGCGACCATTCACTGTCTACTGGAGTGGTGGTCGCACATGCTCACTAGAGCTCCATTCACATCAGAGGCTTTGTTCCTCCCCCATTCTCAGGATTAGTGGTTGTCTTAGAAGCCAAAACCATAGCAATCATATATTTATTAAGTGATATATGTTATTTGTGGGATAACCTATGTAATCAAGTAAACACAATATTTTCAGAATTGGTTGGTGGTCTACAGTTATTATCACTCTCAACCATTTTAAAATACCCGGCTAGGAAATTCTGACTTAGAGGACTGTTATCTAATGAAGTGGAGAATGACTATATGACTGATCCAACTCAGTTTACAGGGACAGCCCTTTCCAATGAGATTTCTCCCTGTGGTGGTACTTTAGAGGAATTGAACATTTATACACATTTATGTCAAGCGCCCAGCTAGTACAGATCAATGGGCTGTTCTTAAAGGAGATCTGTCACAAGATTTCACATTGTTAAATAGATCTCTTTGACCTAATGGGGTTGCTTAAATCAATATCTAAATGAGCATATGATCCTGATAAGATGAGCGTTTTATGAGTCCAGGTAGAGCCGGACTCATAAAACACTCGTTTGAATATTAAACGAGAAAACTTTCATTAAGAATTCTGCAGCAATTCTGGTATGGATTTCAAAGTATACACAACAGCCTCATCAGGTCTAATTAGACCTACTAAATAATGTATATACTTTGTATAATGAAATCTGGTGACCGACGCTCTCTGCTGTATGTGTGTCTTCCCCTGCTCTGATGGATCTGCACCGGTTCAAGTTCCAATGATGTACAGTACATAGGCAGAAGGAACCTATCTAAGGTGCTCTCATCTTTGGCCTGGATGGGTTCCAGTTCTCCTAATATGCATAGTCAATGGATAACAAACTATTTAAGTCACTTTGACAGCTGGTATGATGCTCCTGGGCCAGTTTAAGTTCTTCTAACATTCTTAGACGATGAATAAGATGCTTTGAATCTGGCACAGTCCAGGTTCTTCTGAAATATAAAGTCAATAGGTAGGAATCTGCCAAACAAACTCAGGACTACTGGATCTGGACCAGTCCAAGAGTTCTGCTAAAATGTATAATGAATAAGAACCTACCTAAGACAATCTGGCCTACTGGATCTGGACCTGTTCAATTTCTTTTGTAATATAGGGGTTATGGATGAGAACCTACCTAAAATAATCTGGCCTAATGGACATTGACCAGTCCAAGTTCTTCTGACATATACAGGCAGTTAATTGGGATCTACATAAGACAATGTGGCCAACTGGATATCTACCAGTCAAGTTCTTCTGATGTGCATGGGAAATTTATCGGGACCTACCTGAGTCAATCTTGCTAACTGTTCAAATTCAAGTTCTTCTGAGTAATGTATAAGAGCCTCCCTAAGATTATCTGGCCTACTAGAACTGAACCTATCAAAGTTCTTCTGACATATACAAGCAATTAATTGGGATCTACCTAAGACAATCTGACCTACTGGATCTCTATCAGTCCAAGTTCTTTTGACATAGATGGGAAATTAATAGGGACCTACTTTAGACAATCTGACCTACTGGATCTGCACCAATTCAAGTTCTTTGGACATGTACGCACAAGGGATTGGAAGCGAAGACATTCTGGCCTACTAGATCTGGACCAGTTCAAGTTATTATTATTATTATTATTATTTATTTTTAGAGCACCATTGATTCTATGGTGCTGTAAATATGAAAAGGGTTTACATACAAAATACAAATATAAAATTACAGTGAACAAAATAACAGTGACAGACTGGTACAGAGGGGAGAAGAGCCTGCCTCCACCGGCTTACAGTCTACAGGACTTCTGACAAGTTCTTTTGACATTCATAGCCAATGTATGGGAACCAATCTAAGCCACTTTTTCCCCTAGTTTGGTGGACCTAAACCAGTTGCATGTCTATTGATAAACATTGACAATAGACTGGATCTTAGCATTGACCTTGGGGACTTGGACCTTTTCAAGATTTTCTGACATGTATTGGCAATGGATGGGAACCTAAAACACTCCAGGCCCCCAGCAATCCAAGCTGTCCTGATACATTTTTACAATAGATGGGACCCCCAGCTACGGCCTCTTTTCCAGAGATGAATGAATCACTTTGATTCAAATGTAATTTACCTCAAGTTTCATAAAAGATTTCGTTTCACCAGATTCGGATTCACTGGCTAGTCGCCATTTTGCTAGAAACAGATGGGTTTAAAATGTTCAAAAAAGTAATACTAGCCTGGCCCTTGCCTGTTTTCTTCACTCCAGTAAACTATGTGGTCATCATTGGGCCATCTTCAGCATGTTCCGGCACCTGGCATATTTGACATCAACTGCGCTAACTAGGCTGAAAGATCATGGCGTTGTGCAACATAATGACATGTGTCGAGCAATGTAATAACTTCACTGCCTAGTGAGCCCAGTAGATGCCCAAGATGATGAGCCCCAGAAGACTCAGAAGATGGCCCATTGAAGACTGCACCAGTGAAATGACCAAAGAAGACTACTGTACCGGTGCTGGGCTGTGTGGTGGGACAGGTGAGGGCCGAATTAAATTTCCTGGCTGAACTTGAATTCTAGTAGATTTGCTCATCATTATTCTTTTCCACTCATCAAGTCTTCAGGTGTTATTTCCTAAAATGCCAAAGGGAAACTGCTGGCATAATCATTCCATGGATTTCAATGGAATCGTTCCAAGCCATCAGGTGTATTGGTTGTTGTAATAGATCGGTCCAAAAATCCGAGTTGGATCCAAAAATTTTTGCATGCATAGAACTGACCGAACATAACTGATGTATGGAAGCCCAAGCAGTAAAAAAAAATCTGTCCATAATGCTCACAGGGTGTGATGTGAGCCCAAGTATTCTTGTCTCAGCTCCGTGTAAGTGCTTTATAAACAATGGCTAGTAAATATGTCAAATGGCTGCCGTCACTATGTGACTGTAACTCATGCTTAACACATTTGATTGTGGAGATGCCATCATGTAACTAACCTTTTAATGAAGGTCGGGTAAAATGTCAATTTGTTTCTTATTGAAGTCCACGCATCTCTAGCCACCTATGTAAAATTGCCATTTGAAAGGAAAGAGAAAATCTGGAACTGGTGTCTGTATGCATGGCTTATTATACGGTAATCAGTGAGATTTTTCTTTCTGCATTGTCTGTGTCGCAGAACATGACAACCTCCCGCACGGCTGTCAATGCTTTTATGCGAATAGCTGGGATTAAAATATCAAGCCACATTTATTATGCAAAACCCTGTGTTTAATGGCAGATACAAATTACTTGGCCCGCTTGCTCTGAATATTTCTCCCTTGCGCTCTCCAACCTCAGATCCTTCTTGATCCTTATTTTATGTTCAGGAAATCCCAATGTCTTTCTTATAAAACCTTTGAGGTAGCATTAATAATTAGGTATTATCCAGCTTTTATGGGAATATTGTGGTAAGCAATATTAACCCTTTCCACCTTTGATTGCCTTCCTGTAAAATCCATTACTTATTTATCATTACTCACCTGTCCCGGCTCCATGCCGAGCTCGCCATCTTACTCCTCCCACTGCCGGCTACTTTTGCTCCTCTAAGCATTGCTTTAGCATGGTAACCTGGCTCGCACCTCTGACGTCACATCACTAGGCCTCTTCAGGCAGGTTCAGGTGGCAGCATGCCACCTGAGTATTCAGGCATTCTGACGGCAGCTGTTATCTCACTGCTGGGCTCTGCTACAAATTTGGCTCCTGCTCTGCCTCACCACTAGGCTCTGCTACATCTAACCTCAGTGGGTCTCCTGACGAACCCAGCTTCGCAAGCCCACTGGACTCTGCTTCATCTGATATTAACAGTGTCTTTAGACAAACCCAGCTCTGCTACAACCATTCGGTTCTGCTGTTCCAAGGTGCCTGCTTATATACTCATCTCTGCTGTTCCAAATTGCCATCCTGCATACTCAGTTCAGCCATTCCATCTCCAGCATTTCCATCTCTGCTGTTCTATGCTGCTCTTGGTGCCATCCAGCAAATCCATCCTAGCTGTATCTCACTACACCAACATCTCTGGCCTGTGCCGTACATCCAGACTCACGGCTTAGAAACTCCACCTCACTCGGTCAGCTATAGCATTTAGATTGTCCGACAGGTTATATATTATTAGGTTTGATGTGTTTTTGACCCCTTTGAGGTCTTCCATCAATTGGGCTACTAGAGATAGGCACATGCCACTGGTATTTTGTTTGGAGGAGGCACCGGCGCTGTCCCCAGTCTGATAACACAACTGGTTGCCATACATGACCATAGTTGCCCATCTTCACACTCTTTATATTGCCATGAAGATTAAGATCTGATGTACTGAAACACATGAGAGATTCACTTACTGTATTATCAACTTGCTTATAATCCATTCCTCCTTGTTATCCTTCCCCATTCGTAACCAAATTCTTGCCATTGATCCATTAGATCAAATAAAACATTTTAGGTCATGGCCAACTTTACGCATAATATAATGGTTAGGAATAGATTTTCAGTGAGAGACTAATACCATAGGTAGTGATTTTTTTTTTCTAAGTGGTACTAACCTAAAGAAGCCCTCCTCCTCCTCCTCCTCCCATCAAAGTTTTTATCTTCTTAATACATTGCAGTTATCCTATTATATAGCACTGTGTACTTACAATTGCTCCTTTTGCCTATCTACCCAGTTAATTCCTCTCTTTTCTCTGCTCTATGTAGAAACAGGAAGTCTCTTTTCCCTGAATGAGTCATCTCTCTCTTCAACTCCTGACCTAGCTGCTCTGTTGCTCCCCCTGTCAGGGACTTTTGCAGTGACTCATGAGTCATGCAGGGAAAATAGCTTTTACTGCTGTGGGACAATTTTCTTATGTATTCATTAAGAAAAAAAACAAAAGACATGAACTGGAGTATATGTTGCAATAAAGGAGGAATACGGTGATTCAGAGTCTATGCTGCCCGAGGTACAATCACACACAAAGGTGAAGCATGAAGGTGAAGGTTTGGTCCTGATGAAGAGGTTTGAAAACCTTGAAACGCATTGACATAATAAACCGCATTCATGCTTCACCTTTGTGTGTGATTGTACCTCAAGCAGCGAAGACTCTGAACCACCGTATTCCTCATTTATTGCGTTGTATCCCATTGGTGGCTGTGCAGTAGCCCTTACATGCTTCTATAGGAGTTGTGACAGTCACAACCCTATCAGGTGAGCCTACCTATAATATTTTATTCCGCTTTGTTACCAGTTAAGACCCTATTTGCAATTTTCATCTCTCCAGCTTTACAATTTGCTTCTGGAGTATAAATGTCACGCACGATGTGGGAAAGAATAAGTGCAACACGAAGGGATGAGGGGAAGGTAGCCCAAATGCTAGGGAAAGGGGGAGTGGAGACCCCTAGGCAGATCTAATATCACCCTACCTATCCTACCATCCCTATATAGGTTCCACACCTATCGCCGAACAGGGAACCTAATCCCTGTATATCCCTAGAGATATGCCCTAGATAGGGAGAGGGGGTGCGCATTGGTCACTAAAGACAACAAGGGAGACAAACAAAGGGAGAAAACTTAGCTTGAGCAGTCACCAGAGAGATAGCACCAAACATCCTCCAAGGGCACCAGAGAGGAAGCTAGCCGACTGCTATAGCTCCAAGCCTGCACAAGGGAAAATGAGAATATCACCGGCGACTCCCTGAACCAGATTGAGATCTTATAAACACCCAGACCAGGGTGTGTCAATCAGAGCAGGAGGGAGGTTGCCGCTGGGTTCAAAAGTCAGAAGGATTAAGAAGGCATCTGCAATGCTAAACGCAGTGACCATTTGCAGCCAGATCCATAGCGACTGTCTGTTACACCTGACACACCCGTGACAATAAGTTGGTATACATGCAACGTGAATTGTAGGAGCATGTTCACACTGGCCATCAAACAGACAAAACCGAAGATAGAAACAAAATGAACATAGACCCTGTTATAAGTAAGTAAAAAGCACTAGTGAACATAAATAACATAGGGTACGTAGTGGTCTCCCTTTCTTTGAGCTGGGCATCACGTTTATATAGCTTCCCATTGCTGTGTGTCCATAGTTGGGCCCCGGTCCTGCTTGGCCCTTATCCACATTGAGATAATTTTTATTTTTTTCTTCTTCTTTTTAAAGAATGTTTTTACTAACATTTTGTCAGATTACAAAAAAAAACACAGAAGGTATATAAATAAAGAAAATTGAGTCATAAATGGTTGATTTGACTTAAGAGAAACCGTTCTATATATAACCTTTACTATATAAGTCAATGACGTAATATAAATTACTGTGCAATGGGTTAGTGAACAACAAAGTCAATTTTACCAATGGCGATAAATGAGCGCCAATAACAAGAACTGCCCATGTTTCCTCCTCTCCCCCATCAAGGAGACTTACAGTGATTGTAGAGGAGATAGTAGTAGAGAATATCGTAATAGAGGATCTCATTATGTGGTGCGTGACTTTGTGTCTTTATGTCACAGACATAATCTGTAGTGGAAAACTTAGTTAAGATTATTGGAGGATCTCCCATCAGTAGCCTTTGTTGAAACCAGCGTTGGACTGGCTTAATAAAGGCCGACCAGTAACTTTGATCCTTGGGGCCCACTATTCAGCTACATGCAAAAATAAATAACCTGACCCTAGTACACAAACTTACTTTTGCTTCTATATAATATTAATTTAGCTAGCTTGTTTAATGAATGATTAGATACCTTTTCTGCAAATTGTGAATCAAGTGTAATAGCACTTCTTATTTGCAGTCCTTCACATGGGCGGCCTACCAGAGGATTCTCCTGTTCTCCTGTGGGCCAGTCCGAGCCTGGTTAAAACCATGTGGTTGGTCGAAAACAATCTTGCAAGGATTTACGAAGGTGGTGAGATAAAACTTTCCCAGATGTCAAAGAAATTTTGAACTCTTTTTTTTCCTTTTGAAGAGACTCCTCCACCCAGTCCACCTTCATCAAAAAGGCAAGTTTTTCCAAAAAAACTATTTGTATGGAGGAGGTTGCGACTAATCCAAGCGTGAAGAATTGTTTTGGATCCCGCTGCTGCTACAATGTGTAAAAGTTTCCCTACATCAGGATTGCCTAGATATGTTTCAGCATCTAGATATCTGAAAATGGCCCATAAAGGACCAAACGGGGCGAAATTGGTCAGGTGATTAATACAAAAGCATGGATCTTTGTCCAAAAAGACTATTTCTTAGCAAGACCATGTGTAGTGGTCTGGATTCAAGATATGTGGTAAGTAGCTTTGAAGCCAAGTCGCAAGGATTTTTTTGCCAGAAATGTATCATCTTGATTTAAGAAATTGATGGGACAGGCAGAGTCTGATCTTTACTTCGTTTTGGGAGTAGTATTATTCTTGATTAAAAAAGTGAGATTAGTAGATTGATTTTCCTTTTTTTTTTTTTTACAGATTATTAATTTGATTTTCATTTAATCATTTTTTCTTTTATATTTCCTATTTAGAGTTATATTTCATTAAAACTACAAATTTTAATGTATTTATTAGTAATTTTATTTACTGTTCTGTGGACATCAGATAATTTGTAATGTTAGGAAAGGTTAAAAATGTTGCTTTTTTTTTTTTTACAATTTATTAATTGGAATAATTATTTAGATTACTCCAGAAAAAAAAAAAAAACGATAGCGTTTTTTAAAAATACAAAGTGAATGTTGAGTTCACAGAGAAGATAAAAAAGATACAGAGATAATTATTTTTACCTTGTGAACCGGCAACTGAGGATTCTGCAAACATATATGGAGATGAGTAAGAGGGGATTTGGAGAATAAATTATAGAAGATACTTTACTGACAGTCATCAAAGGAAAAGCTTTTGGGAGTAATCAAATCTAATTATGTCGGAGAGGTCCACAGATGTAACAAAAGAACAGACTCAGGTAAAACCATCTAGAATGTAATGTGGGATATAGAGATGCATATTCCATACCGAACAGATAATATGGGGAGTGATTAAACCACTCTTAAGAAGGGATTCCAAAATACGAGACAACGCTGTAGAATCTATCATTCAACAAATGAATAATCCAGAAGTAGTAAAGATATATATGTATATATATATATATATATATATATATATATATATAAATATATATTCCGTTATTTTAAGTTCCCGAAATAATGTATTTAAATTTAATTTACTTTTTTAAAAAAAATAAATAAATAAGAAAAAAATTAGTGTAATTTAAAATTATCGAGAAATTATTTTAAAAAGTTGAAGATAATCTAAACATGTTACTTACATCTTTTTATTAAAAAAATATGGTAAAAAAATAAATAACCACCATATCTTCGTGAATGTCCAATAATATTGCATTTTCTGACTGTTGATTGACAATGGCTAGAGATAAGTGAATTCATTTGCGAGACCCTGGGCAAATGACCACTTCGGTAGTACGTGGCCGTCGGCATCCTGAGCGCCTCTTCTGATAAGTAGACCCAACGCAACGTCATGTGTGTGTCATGCTACAATGATTATGTGCTTGGCCAACAAATCAGTAGAGGCACCTGGGATTCCCGCAGGTAGAAGGTGGTTGGATCTTGTCCAACGTTCATAGACAGTCGACGTGGCCGCCGGACTAGAGTCCTATGAATTGAAAACTGGATTTATGAATGATATTGGATTTTCCTGAGGGGTCTAGTTTCCAAAATACTGTCACTTGTGGGGGGTTTCCACTATTTAGGTACATCAGGGGCTTCCAAATGCGACATGGCGTCCGCTAATTATTCAAGCAAATTTTACATTCAAAAAGTCAAATGGCGCTCCTTCCCTTCCGAGCCCTGTCGTGTGCCCAAACAGTAGTTTTCCCCCACATATGGGGTATTGGCGTGCTCAGGAGAAATTGCACAACGAATATTGTGGTCCATTTTTTCCTGTTACCTTTGCAAGAGTAAAAAAAATTTGGGTCTAAAGTAATATTTTTGTGAAAAAAAGTTAAATGTTCATTGTTTTCTTCCGCATTCCAAAAATTCCTGTGAAGCACCTGAAGGGTTAATAAATTTCTTAAATGTGGTTTTGAGCACCTTGAGGGGTGCAGTTTTTAGAATGGTGTCGCTTTTGGGTATTTTCTGTCATAAAGGCACCGCAGAGTGAAGGCAAAAGGGCCAACAAGTGCTAAGCATCTCTGGAAACTCCTTCAAGATTGTTGGAAGACCATTTCCGGTGACTACGTCTTGAAGCTCAAGAGAATGCCAAGAGTGTGCAAAGCAGTCATCAAAGCAAAAGGTGGCTACTTTGAAGAACCTAGAATATAAGACATATTTTCAGTGGTTTCACACTTTTTTGTTAAGTATATAATTCCACATGTGTTAATTCATAGTTTTGATGCCTTCAGTGTGAATGTACAATTTTCATAGTCATGAAAATACAGAAAAATCTTTAAATGAGAAGGTGTGTCCAAACTTTTGGTCTGTACTGTATCTATCTGATTTAAGGGCATGAAAATTCAAAGTTTGAAAATTGCAAAATTTTCAAAATTTTTGTCAAATTTCCAATTTTTTTCACAAATAAATGCAAGTGATATCGAAGAAATTTTACCACTGTCATGAAGTACAATATGTCACGATAAAACAATCTCAGAATCAGGGGGATCCGTTGAAGCGTTCCAGAGTTATTACCTCATAAAGTGACAGTGGTCAAAATTGTAAAAATTGGCCTGGTCATTAACGTGCAAACCACCTTCGGGGGTAAAGGGGTTAAAGAGTTAATGAATCAGCCCCTATTTGTTTAAAAATTACACATGAAATTGGGTAAAACTTTTTTTTCTACATTCTTTACTCTTTTTGGAAGATTTATGTAACAAAAAAAAACAAGAAAAGAATATCTATAATAGCTATAATATTGAAATTAAAAATTTCACCTAAACAATGCTCCGTTTCTCCTGAAAAAAAACAACAACAATGTAAATTTTATGGAGATACATAAAAGTTCCACAAAGTTAAATCTTTGTCAAATAAAGGCATAGCAAAATTGTTAATTATTCTTGGGGCATTAAGACTAAAGCGATGAGCAGATTAATCTGCGATGGACCAACTTCAGGTTAAATTTCCTAAAGTTTAAAGATCCCCATGAATTTGAACAATTTATGATTCGATTTGCAAGGATTGCAAAAAAAAAAGCCTGGATCTGTTTCACACACTGTTGAAGACTCAGAGAGCGGGCTAATGATGTCAATTGTGACCACGCGGGCTTCCCAATAATGCCTTGCAGCTATGACATCACATGGTCAAGTGTGTAGCTTCGGCGTCCCTGCCTCCTGCTAGGCAGGGACGCTGTTCCCCTCACCTCTCTGCTCCGTGCCCGGCGTCCTCCTCCCGCTCTGCTGGCAGCGAGCGCTGCTTCCCAGCCACTGAGCTTAGGGCGCGCGCGCGCGCTCCCCCTCTCTTAAAGGGGCCGCGCGCGCCGTCCTAAGGAGTCCCCGGCCAATGGCCAGAGGACCTCACCATATATAAGGTACCTCCTCCAAAATGGAGGTGCCCGAGCAATGTTGTTGCAAAGCCTTCACTCTGCTTCAGCCCTCAGGTCCCGTTACCAGTTACCTGCCAGTCACCTGCCAGATTCCTGCCTGTTACCTGCCAGTCACCTGCCAGATTCCTGCTTGATACCTGCCTGATATCCGTTTACCTGCTTGCAAGCCTGCGGTCCGACGGTCTGCCTTCCGACACCTGTCAGTCTGTCTATGGACCAGCCTGCCCGCTCACCTGGGAGCGCTCACCTGCTACCTGTCTGCTAGCCTACCTGGAGGCTCCGCCGTCACTTGCCGTGACCACCTGCCTGTCCAGAGACTCTTGCCTGCTCACCTGGGAGCGCTCACCTGCTACCTGTCTGCTAGCCTACCTGGAGGCTCTGCCGTCACTTGCCGTGACCACCTGCCTGTCCAGAGACTCTTGCCTGCTCACCTGGGAGCGCTCACCTGCTACCTGTCTGCTAGCCTACCTGGAGGCTCTGCCGTCACTTGCCGTGACCACCTGCCTGTCCAGAGACTCTTGCCCGCTCACCTGGGAGCGCTCACCTGCTACCTGCCTGCTAGCCTACCTGGAGGCTCTGCCGTCACTTGCCGTGACCACCTGCCTGTCCAAAGACTCTCGCCCGCTCACCTGGGAGCGCTCACCATCCACCTGCTTGCTGTCCTTCTACCCAGAGACTGTCCCTGTCACTTGCCGTGAGAACCCGTCCTTCTACCCAGAGACTGTCCCTGTCACTTGCCGTGAGTACCCGTCCTTCTACTCAGAGACTGTCCCTGTCACTTGCCGTGACTACCTGCCCTTCTACCCAGAGACTGTCCCCGTCACTTGCCGTGACTACCTGCCCGTCTTCCCTGGGAGCCACCTGCTTCCTTACAAGGACCGCCCCCTTGTATAGTTGCTCAGAGGTTCCGCCTCCCAGACCCGTTACAAAGTGCAGCCAATCAGGGGGCTATCACAGCCAATATAAAAGATGAGGACCGGTCAAGGAGCGGTATTTTAGGATTTTACAGCGTGGGGCTAGGAGGTCAGAGTGCACAGCTTATTCTACATAGGTATAGAAAAAAATTAACCTCATTGTGGTGTACTACTGCAGCCTTAAGCACACTAAAAATGGGAGTGCTAGTCTCAGTGTGTCAATACTAATCCGAAGGTTCAAATGAAATAGGGAGGTGCTGGATCTGCAGAGTCAGGGTGACTGGGAAAATATAACAGCACCTTAATAACACAATAATAATATTTTTTTATTTCTACAATAATTATTTTTTAATTCTTCACACACTGCAAACAAGGAGGGCAGTTTAATGCCCTCTGTCCTAATTTTTATACCTCAGAAAAATCCTGAAACCAAGGCTTGTATGTCACAGAAAGCGATTCCAACATTTTGAGACGGTCAAGCCATCACTTTTTCTCTTTTCGAAAGACAAAAGAAAAATCTTCACAATCGAAAAATTTAAACACAACAGTCTAATTTACAAAATTTGTATGTTGTAAAAAATAATATTTTTTACAACACACACTAATTTAGTCCTGTGCATGCCAACTGAATACAGCTGTTGGTTACCACCAGTTACGATCTATTTTCTCCTGGCCAGATAGGTTGAAGTCACTTGGACATTACTACAGCTTTGCTTGGGTTAAAGTAATTAATATGGGATCAATACAGTCCTAAGAGAACTCATAGGGTTCATTCATCAAGACTAGCGATTATATTGCCGATCTTGATGAGATGGTGTGTTGGAGCCGAAACTCCTGATTCAACGTGCACACTTCTTAATGAATCAGGCAAGGCAAGTAGTTGTGTGCGCCGCTATATACACCTTCCCATAATGCCACGCACAGTATAGGAAAGACAAAGTGCAACACGAAGGGATGAGGGGAAGGGAGCCCAGACACTAAGGAAAGAGCGGGTGGAGACCTCCTAGGCTGATCTAATATCACCCTGTCTTCCCTACCGTCCCTATATTGATTTCTCACCAATCAACGATCAGGAACCTAAAACCCTGTATCTCCCTAGAGCTAGGCCATGGCTAGGGAAGGGGGGATGAGCGCTAGTCAGTCCGCACTAACAACTAAAGACAGCTAGGGGGGAAATAACTTAGCTTGAGCAACCTTGAGAGAGATTACACACACGACCTCTTAGCACTAGAGAGGAAGTAAGCAGACTGCAACTGCTCCAAGCCTTCACAAGGGGTCATGTGAATATCACCGACACCTCCCTATAGCAAACAGGAAGTATTTAAATACCCAGGACTGGGTGTCAATTAGACGGAGGGAGGTAGCCGCTAGGTCCTAGAGTGAGACAGATCTAAGAAGGTGTCTGTAATGCCAAACAAAGAGATCTCCTGCAACCAACTGCAGGGCGACTGTCTGTCACATCTGATACACCCATGACCCATAAGTCTTACTCCAGCCTGTGCTGGAGTAAGATTTGTGGTGTAGCAAATGTTGCCACACATCATGAATGTGACAAGAACGGTTCACCATGTCCCCATCCCACCCCAGCTCTGCCCACTTTGACGGAGCTGAAGAGAGAATGGTGTGAAAACACAAGTCTCATTTTTTTGCACAACCTCACGATACGCAAAAAAAATTGCAACATTTCAAACCTTTTTTTTTTTTTGCCAGAAAACTGTCGAAAAAACTTTGATGAATCGCCCCCATTGTGTTATACATCTCTTTTAAAGGCAATTAGAGGCTTTTTAGTATTGACTGCACCTCGAATTAAAAGTTTGGGAAAATTCGAATCTCAAAATTTTATCTCATCTCTAATTAACTTGTACAATTATTTGATTTCTTCATAATTTTTTTTTTAATGTTTTACTGTTTTTCGCAAATTTAATACTAAAAATTCAGCTCTTCAAAAAAATGTTCCAAAACCTACTTTATTATATGCTTTTAATGTTTCTCAGAAGAACGAAGAAAAAAAAATTATTTCCTTATGTGAAATTTTGATTTCTGTAAAAGTATGAACATTTTTGAATCGTTTCAGTCATTTGTTATTTCAGTCTAGTATTAGGTTGTTGAAAGAGAAATTGAGATAAAGGAAGGCTCGGCTCGTCTGCTTTGTAGGTTGTTTTGCTACTTCTCAACTTATTTACTCGCCTGTTTATGTAGGTCGGCATCCATTTTTTTAAGTTTAACTTTATGGAAAATAAAAATTATAATGGAGATTGAGATAAAAAAAAATAAAATATACAAATAAAACAGAATTAAACTCTATTATTTACACATAATCTCATGGAGACTTTGGTAGTGACCGTGCGCTAGATTCTAAATTCTGTATAAAACTTTGGAACTTTGGGGTATAGTCAGTACATTTTAAATTATTGTCAATGTTATCCCAACTAAAATATAATCTTTAATATTTTAGGTGTTTTTTTTTTACTTTTTATTGCAATAAAAGTATTAATAAGGGAGGGGGAGGAATCAAATTAATATTGCTCATGTGTTCATCTTGGCATCTCTAGTCAATGATGACTGGAAAAAAAATAAATTTGAAGGATCTTTTTTAAATATCCTCATTTTATATATATATTTTTTTTTTTGAAATGTATTGATGACAAAAAAAACCTCTAGAATAAAATCTGTAGTAGTTAAAATAAAAAAACAACTTTTTTATGTATTTTTTTGTCATTTAAGTAATTTATTAATGGCAGTATATAGGGGAGATAGTGAACAATATTGTCGCCTATATTATCTGGTTAATTACATTCCAATTTTTTTTTTATATCTGATGCGTTCAGTAAATTCTTGAATTTTTTTATTGTTGCCCCAAGGAAATTTTCCGATATTTTCTTTCTACTTTTTTCTTTTTTTTACTATAGAAGTAATAATAAGAGTAGAAAGAAAAGGGCGATTTAAAATAATATTGCCCTTGTTTCCATCTTTCCATGGTGGTTGGAAAAAAAAAGTCAAGATTTTTTTTTTTTAAAAAATGTCCCCATTTTATATTGTTATTTTGAACTCAACTTTTATTTTTCACCCAAAAAATATATTCCAAAATCTTTAATAGCCAAATGTAACTTTTTTTTTTATTAGACCTCAGTCCAGAGCCTCTCACCTAGCCAAATCTGTTCTCATACTTTGCACTGATGAGGACCAACAGCCCGAAACGCCGTGTCTGCAAATTGAGATTCTGAATTGGCTTTTATCCCAAGTCATATTGCACGACTCGTTAAAGGGTTGATTGTGACTTGTAGGATTGCTACTTCCAATAGGTGGCGCTATAGAGTACAAGTCCTCTTTTTCTCTGCATATTTTATTTGATGGTAACTTATTTAATTTTTGTTATGTTAATGACGTTAGATAGAGAAAGGACTAAGTTTTTATGTTAAATCGTAAAATGCAAAATATGATTAAAAAAATGTAAATATAGCTAAAAAATTAAAAAAAATTTGGATGAACATTTATTTTTTAAAAAAAAAGGCCCTTTTTTAAATCAAATAGAAAAGCAAATATTTTTTTTTTCATGCTCACGGTAGTCTTTTAGAAAGTGAATGGGATTTTTTATAAGCACTTTAAGTGATGGGTGTATCTTGTTCCCAACGTTCACACCCTTAATGGTGACATGGCAAAAGATTTAAGGATTTTTTGGATGTTAGCCAGACTATGTTATTTTCAAAAACTGAGTCCAATTTGGTAATGCTTCAGCAGACATCAAAGTCATTTTAAGTCACTTGAAGTGGGATGAAGATAGTTGTGGAATTCCCTCACTTTGTCAGAAAGATTGACATTCAACCTTCCCAAAGCCGCACACCTATTCCTAACATTATTGTCAATTGCCCAAGGCTCCAGTGGGCTCTTCCTGAACAGATTACTCAAGACTCAAGTAATCCTCCTGATCAAAATCAATTGTCCTGAAACACGATCAGAAAAAGCTCTGTCACCGATCAATAAAATCTGCTCCTTTTATGTTCCGGAAAGAAAGAAATTCAATTTGATTGGCGCCGTCTTCTTTTTTAACCACAGTCGTCTTATTTTCTAAGTACAATTTTGGAACATTCCGTGAATATTAAAGTCAATAAAAATGTTACAATGTGTTTCTACACTTTAATGATGGGAAAAAAAATCTTGGAAGAAATACAATTGTGAGAGGGTTTTTTTTGAGATTTTTGTGTGTTTTTGGATTTTTAGACCCTATTTTACTATCATCTAGGAAAATGGCATTTTGGCATTTCTGAAGATATGGCCAGACTAGCAACTCAGACCGCGGTTGAGAAATGGTTGAATATATCATTGATATTAAATGGGCAAGTAGAACTGATTACACATCACATGAATTGGCCAATTTATGCACTAAGAACCTTCGTTTTTTGCAGGTCATGTGTAATAAGTTCTACTTGCCCATTTAAATTGTAGGTGTTTTAGCCCAGGAGAGACATGTTTGTCCGTTTAATTGTAGGCTTGTAGCCCAAAAGTACCATGTAGGGTAGAGCAGTACCCATCAGACAGGAGGTCACCTTGCCGCGGTTGATGGGCACGCATAAATTGGCCAATGTATGTGCTTAGAACCTTCGTTTTTTGTAAGTACATTCTGCTGAGCAATAATACAGTTTAGATTCAATATTTTAATTGTTATTATGTATCTTGGCCCTTACTGAGTGCTGCAGCGCTCTGTATATATTGTGCAGTTACAGCAGCTGGCACCAGTTCACACTTAGGAGGTGCTGGTCAGGTTTTTCTATTATATATGCATATACAGTATATATATATATATATATATATATATATATATATATATATATATATATATATATACATATATACAGTACAGACCAAATGTTTGGACACACCTCATTTAAAGATTTTTCTGTATTTTCATGACTTTGAAAATTGTACATTCACACTGAAAGCATCAAAACTATGAATTACCACATGTGGAATTATATTCTTAATAAAAAAGTGTGAAACAACTGAAAATATGTCTTATATTCTAGGTTCTTCAAAGTAGCCACCTTTTGCTTTGATGACTGCTTTGCACACTCTTGGCATTCTCTTGATGAGCTTCAAGGTGTGCCCTGTCAGCTTTAATAAGTGGGATTTCTTGCCTTATAAATGGGGTTGGGACCATCAGTTGTGTTGTGCAGAAGTGAGGTGGATACACAGCTGATATAGTCCTACTGAATAGACTGTTAGAATTTGTATTATGGCAAGAAAAAAGCAGCTATGTAAAGAAAAACGAGTGGCCATCATTACTTTAAGAAATGAAGGTCAGTCAGTCCGAAAAATTGGGAAAACTTTGAAAGTGTCCCCAAGTGTAGTTGCAAAAACCATCAAGCGCTGCAAAGAAACTGGCTCACATGAGGACCGCCCCAGGAAAGGAAGACCAAGAGTCACCTCTGCTTCTGAGGATAAGTTTATCCGAGTCACCAGCCTCAGAAATCGCAGGTTAACAGCAGCTCAGATTAGAGACCAGGTCAATGCCACACAGAGTTCTAGCAGAAGACACATCTCTACAACATCTGTTAAGAGGAGACTTTGTGCAGCAGGCCTTCATGGTAAAATAGCTGCTAGGAAACCACTGCTAAGGACAGGCAACAAGCAGAAGAGACTTGTTTGGGCTAAAGAACACAGGGAATGGTCATTAGACCAGTGGAAATCTGTGCTTTGGTCTGATGAGTCCAAATTTGAGATCTTTGGTTTCAACCACCGTGTCTTTGTGCGACGCAGAAAAGGTGAACGGATGGACTCTACATGCCTGGTTCCCACCATGAAGCATGGAGGAGGAGGTGTGATGGTGTGGGGGTGCTTTGCTGGTGACACTGTTGGGGATTTATTCAAAATTGAAGGTATACTGAACCAGCATGGCTACTACAGATGTTTCTTGTATGTCTGCCATCTTAGACCTCAGTTCACATTGTCTGGTTTTTTGACTTGTTTGCATTCTGTGCAATTTAAGGGTGTGGCATGCCCTTTGTTGAGCTGATTGGTATATATGTAGCTTACCACGGGCCTAGGTGGTCTGGAGTTGGGACCCGGTCCTATTTGTCTACCCTTTTATATGCATTACTTCAACTTTGATATACAGTAAGGTTTTTAATATAGGCAGTATAGGTACCGTCCCAATTTAGGGTCACCTTGCCGCTGGTGGGACGGCTTGTATACTTTTTTTGATCAAAAATAGTTCACTAAGTACCCTATATTTATTATGCAACTTTGCTTTACATTTATATATAATTATGGTAGGGTATGAGATATATTTTTGTCTTGCTTCTTTTTTGCTAGTGTGAACATGCCTCTGTTTCTTGTATGTCTGCCATCTTAGACCTCAGTTCACATTGTCTGGTTTTTTGACTTGTTTGCATTCTGTGCAATTTAAGGGTGTGGCATGCCCTTTGTTGAGCTGATTGGTATATATGTAGCTTACCACGGGCCTAGGTGGTCTGGAGTTGGGACCCGGTCCTATTTGTCTACCCTTTTATATGCATTACTTCAACTTTGATATACAGTAAGGTTTTTAATATAGGCAGTATAGGTACCGTCCCAATTTAGGGTCACCTTGCCGCTGGTGGGACGGCTTGTATACTTTTTTTGATCAAAAATAGTTCACTAAGTACCCTATATTTATTATGCAATTTTGCTTTACATTTATATATAATTATGGTAGGGTATGAGATATATTTTTGTCTTGCTTCTTTTTTGCTAGTGTGAACATGCCTCTGTTTCTTGTATGTCTGCCATCTTAGACCTCAGTTCACATTGTCTGGTTTTTTGACTTGTTTGCATTCTGTGCAATTTAAGGGTGTGGCATGCCCTTTGTTGAGCTGATTGGTATATATGTAGCTTACCACGGGCCTAGGTGGTCTGGAGTTGGGACCCGGTCCTATTTGTCTACCCTTTTATATGCATTACTTCAACTTTGATATACAGTAAGGTTTTTAATATAGGCAGTATAGGTACCGTCCCAATTTAGGGTCACCTTGCCGCTGGTGGGACGGCTTGTATACTTTTTTTGATCAAAAATAGTTCACTAAGTACCCTATATTTATTATGCAATTTTGCTTTACATTTATATATAATTATGGTAGGGTATGAGATATATTTTTGTCTTGCTTCTTTTTTGCTAGTGTGAACATGCCTCTGTTTCTTGTATGTCTGCCATCTTAGACCTCAGTTCACATTGTCTGTTTTTTTGACTTGTTTGCATTCTGTGCAATTTAAGGGTGTGGCATGCCCTTTGTTGAGCTGATTGGTATATATGTAGCTTACCACGGGCCTAGGTGGTCTGGAGTTGGGACCCGGTCCTATTTGTCTACCCTTTTATATGCATTACTTCAACTTTGATATACAGTAAGGTTTTTAATATAGGCAGTATAGGTACCGTCCCAATTTAGGGTCACCTTGCCACTGGTGGGACGGCTTGTATACTTTTTTTGATCAAAAATAGTTCACTAAGTACCCTATATTTATTATGCAATTTTGCTTTACATTTATATATAATTATGGTAGGGTATGAGATATATTTTTGTCTTGCTTCTTTTTCACAGCATCTTGCAGCGGCATGCTATTCCATCCGGTTTGCGTTTAGTTGGACCATCATTTATTTTTCAACAGGTCAATGACTCCAAACACACCTCCAGGCTGTGTAAGGGCTATTTGACCAAGAAGGAGAGTGATGGGGTGCTACGCCAGATGACCTGGCCTCCACAGTCACCAGACCTGAACCCAATCGAGATGGTTTGGGTGAGCTGGACCGCAGAGTGAAGGCAAAAGGGCCAACAAGTGCTAAGCATCTCTGGGAACTCCTTCAAGATTGTTGGAAGACCATTTCCGGTGATTACCTCTTGAAGCTCATCAAGAGAATGCCAAGAGTGTGCAAAGCAGTCATCAACGCAAAAGGTGGCTACTTTGGAGAACCTAGAATATAAGACATATTTTCAGTTGTTTCACACTTTTTTGTTAAGTATATAATTCCACATGTGTTAATTCATAGTTTTGATGCCTTCAGTGTGAATGTACAATTTTCATAGTTATGAAAATACAGAAAAATCTTTAAATGAGAAGGTGTGTCCAAACTTTTGGTCTGTACTGTATACATATATTGAGACAAAGTCACTGGCAGAATACTGGAGGGGAGATACGTGTCTCTGAGACTTTTTGCTTCAGTGATGTAAAACATCAAGGTTTCTCCTGTACACTAGGTGCAGAGAGGGTTAATAGACAGAGTTACAAGAGCATGCTTTATAGGTGGATAGTTAAGTGCTGGGAGGGAACCTATCCACCCTATCTCCACTCCAGGGCATGGTTTAGGGGCTATAAAAAGCCAGCCTTTTGACTCAGGAGGTGGTCAGTATCTGGAGGCCAGCTCCAGAGAGAGGAGCATGTGTTTGTTTTTGCTGAACCTGAACCGTGTGGTTTTTGCTAACCCGGAGTGGCAGGACCCTGGCTGGTGTAAGGACTTTGCTGGATTCTTTTCCTATTTTTGTTTGCCGTTAGGCCGGATAGGCTATGTTTATTTTCGATGAACTTTTTATTGGTTTATGCTGCACAATAAACCAACTGAAAATTGAAAGAGACAGTGTTCCGTTTATACCTCAATGCGTAGCTGAGTGAGCCGATTTACCACAATATATATATTGAACCCAAAAATAAATATTACTATGAAAAAAAATAAAAGTACACATATTTGGTATTGCCGCGTCCGGAATGACCTGACTTATAAAATTGTCCCACTAGTTAACCCCTTTAGGGAACACAGTAAAAAATAAAAATAAAAAACAAAGCAAAAAACACTGCTTTATCATCATACTGCCCAACAAAAAGTGGAAAAAATGCAATCAAAAAGACAAATGTAAGTAAAAATACTGCTGAAAACGTCATCTTCTCCCACAAAAAACAAGCTACCATACAGCTTCATCAGCCAAAAAATAAAAAAGTTATAGCTCTCAGAATAAAGGGATGCAAAAAAAAAAAAATTTTCTATAAAATAGTTTTATTGTGTAAAAGCACCAAAACATAAAAAAAAATATATAAATGTGGTACCATTGTAAACGTACTGACCTGAAGAATAACGCTGCCTTATCAATTTTTCCGCACGCGGAACGGCATAGAAAAAAAAAACAATTCCGGAATTGTTGGTTTTTGTTTATTCTGCCTCACAAAAATCATAATAGAAAGCGATCAAAAAATGTCATGTGCCCAAAAATGGTACCAATAAAAACGTCAACTCGTACCGCAAAAAACAAGCCGTCACATGACTCTGTCGGCCGGACTTTTGAAAAATTATAGCTCTCAAAATATGGCAATGTAAAAACTAGTCTTTGCAAAAAAAAAGCGTCTTTTAGTGTGTGACAGCTGTCAAACCCGTTATAAATCTGGTATTGCTGTAATCGCACCGACCCAAAAGAATAAAGTCGTCTAATCACTTATAGCTCACGAGGAACGGCGTAAAAAATAAATAAAACCATTTCTTCACCTGCTGCTGATTTGTTCATTCTGCCTCCCAAAGATCGCAGTAAGGCTCGGCTCACATTTATCCTGCCCACTGCGATGAGCACTTACACAGAAGTTTCCATGTAAATCTCTGAAATACGTGATCCTGACGGACCCCCCCGGTAAGGGTTGTGTTAGGGTTAGAATTAGGGATACGGTTAGGATTAGGGTTGTGTTTGGGTTGTATTAGGGTTGGGGTTAGGTTTGTGTTAGGGTAGGGTTGTGTTAGGGTTGTGTTGGAGTTGGGATTTTTTCAAAAGTAAAGAAAAAAAATGATGATGATATGGTGACTAGTGTTAAGCGAAAGTGCTCGCTACTTGAGTTTGCATTGGGTGCTCGGGTATACGCTGAGTATATTTTTACGGCTTAATGTTATAAACTTCTGTGAATTCAGGGTGATCACCACATCTCTATATAAGTTCCTTGTGGGGTGTAGTTTCCAAAATGGGGTAATTTGTGGGGGGTTTCCACTGTTTAGGCGCATCAGGGGCTCCCCAAGCACGACATGGCGTCCGCTAATTATTCAAGCAAATTTTACATTCAAAAAGTCAAATGGCACTCCTTCCCTTCCGAACCCTGCCGTATGCCCAAACAGTGATTTTCCCCCACATATGGGATATCTGCTTACTCAGGAGATATTGCACAACAAATTTTGGGGTCCATTTTTTCCTGTTACCCTTGCGAAAATAAAAAAAATTGGGTCTAAAGTAACATTTTTGTGAAAGAAAGTTAAATATTCATTGTTTTCTTCCACATTCCAAAAATTCCTGTGAAGCACCTGAAGGGTTAATAAACTTCTTGAATATGGTTTTGAGCACCTTGAGGGGTGCAGTTTTTATACTGGTGTCACTTTTGGGTATTTTTTGTTATATAGACCCCTTAAAGTGACTTCAAATGTGATGTGGTCACTAGTAAAAATTGTTTTGTAAATTTTGTTGGAAAAATTAGAAATCGCTGGTCAATTTTTAACCCTTATAACTTCCTAACAAAAAATTGTTGGTTCCAAAATCGCGCTGATGTAAAGTAGACATGTGGGAAATGTTATTTATTAACGGTTTTGTGTGACATATCTCTCTGATTTAGGGGCATGAAAATTCAAAGTTTGAAAATTGCAAAATTTTCAAAATATTCACCAAATTTCAGATTTTTTCCACAAATAAACGCAAGTGATATCGAAGAAATTTTACCACTATCACGAAGTACATTATGTCACGAAAAAACAGTCTCAGAATCAGTGGGATCTGTTGAAGCGTTCAAGAGTTATTACCTCATAAAGTGACAGTGGTCAGAATTGTAAAAATTGGCCTGGTCATTAATGTGCAAACAACCTTCTGGAGTAAAGGGGTTAAAAAAGTATTTTTTTTCTTTTTCAACCATTCCTATGTACTTTTAGATGTGTGCTTTGGGTCATTGTCTTGCTGGAGGACCCATGATATTTGACTCAAACCAAATTTTCTTACACTGTGTAGGATATTTCGCTCTAAAATTTCTTGATAATTCTCTGATTTCATGATTCCTGTGGTACGGCCAAGGCCTCCAGTACCAGACACAGCAAAGCAATCCTCCAACATTATGGATCCTCCACCATGCTTAACTGTTGGTAAGGTATTCTTTTCCTTAGAAGATTCACTGTGCTGTCTGTAAACAAATTGTTGCTTTGCATTACCAAAAAGCTCTATTTTTGTTTCATCTGTCCACAGAACATTTTCCCAGAAGGATTGTGGTTTGTCAAGGTACTCTTTGGCAAAGATCAGTCATTCCTTTTCATGTCTAAACTTCAGCAATGGTTTCTTCCTTGGCCTTCGCCTATAAAGCTCTGCTTGTTTTAGTGTGCGGAGTATGGTACTTGTTGAAACCATGACCCCAGACTGTTCCAGGTTGGCCTTCAGGTCTTTGGATGTTTGACGTGGTGTTTTTTCCACCATTCACACCAACCTTCGAAGACGTCTCTTGTCAATTTTCCTCTTTCCCCAACTTACAGGGAGGCTCTTGACGGTTCCCTGTTTGGCAAACTTCTTAATAACATTGTACACTGTTAAAACTGGGATACCAACGTCTTTGGAGATGGCCTTATACCCTTTGGAAGTCTTGTGTTTGCTAATAATAGCAGTTCTGATGTCCTCACACAGCTTCTTTGTCTTCACCATTGTGACAAAGGAACAGGGCTTACCATGTGGCTTTTTAAAACACTGAAGTCATCATTCATTGGCTAATTCATGTCACATGGGCATGGACAATTAATCACAGGTGAATCTCTTTTGTGATTTACCACAGGCGAGTCAAAATGTGTTTCCATACTAAATTAATGTAAAGGTGCCAATACCAGTGACACAGCAAGCTTTAGGATTTTCTATTTTTCCCTTCCATTGTTTTTTGCTTTAAATTATTGTTTATCATTTGATCTTTTGTATTTAACACGAGTCTCTATACAAAAAACTGTTTCACTTGATTCATTTCTTTCAGGAGATATTCCACATGATGTACTTACACTTCATGGGTGCCAATAACGATGAGCAGGACTGTAGATAATAGATAGATAATAGATAGATAGATAATAGATAGATAGTAGATAAATAGATAGATAGATAATAGATGATAGATAATAGATAGATAATAGATAGATAGTAGATGATAGATGATAGATAGATAATAGATAGATAATAGATAAATAGATAGATAATAGATGATAGATAGATAATAGATAGATAATAGATAGATAATAGATAGATAAATAATACCTAGATAATAGATTGATAGATAATAGATAGATAATAGATAGATAAATAGATAGATAATAGATGATAGATAGATAATAGATGATAGATAGATAATAGATAGATAATAGATGATAGATAGATAATAGATAGATAAATAGATAGATAATAGATGATAGATAGATAATAGATAATAGATAAATAGATAGATAGATAATAGATGATAGATAGATAATAGATAGATAAATAATACCTAGATAATAGATTGATAGATAATAGATAGACAATAGATGGATAAATAGATAGATATAGATAGATAATAGATAGATAATAGATAGATAGATAGATAGATAATAGATAGATAAATAAATAGATAGATAATAGATGGATAAATAGATAATAGATAGATAATAAATAGATAGATAATAGATAGATAAATAGACAGATGATAGATAGATAGATAGATAGATAGATAGATAGATAGATAGATAGATAGATAGATAGATAGATAGATAATAGACACGACATAAGCCAGGTAGGATGTACGGTAAATATAAATTTGTACATCTCTATGATAACATTGCAGCGTGGAGGGGACACGCTGTCATCAGAATCTCTCAGTAGTGCAGCCTCAGGCTTTGGACCGGTAATATCTAGCAATCATATCTCCTCCTACAAGGAAGATATTACACGAGAGCCCTTAATACAATTCCCTTAACCAACCTCTTGTCAAACATGGTTTTTGGAAATCTGTTAATATATTGAGCTCTTTGATTGTGGGGTCTTTTTGGGTAAGCTCTGTAACAAGATTATGCACCTGGAACAAGCGACAGACAATGGTGGTAGTAGTTTATACCTCGCCATTCCTCTCTTCCTCCCCCAGGTAAGAGCGAGATCTAATCTCCTAATAACGACACACCCTCCGTCTGTTCAATTGCCAATAAGTAGCTTTAGTACGGAGCTTGTGTTACCCACAGAAAAAGGTATGTATCAGCCTAAATCCAGCCAAATTCTTGGATGGAACCTCTTGCACCAGATGTAGCGTCGAGATATAAAAGGAGAAAATGATTCTTCGTATTCCGGCCACAGATTTGTATTGTCATTTTTTATGGAGTAGTTTCAAAATGCTCAATTTTTTTGCTTTGAAAAATGAGAAATACGCAGTTTTCTTGAAACATATGGATAGTATCAGGTCACGTATGAAGTTTGCAGGGCCAGGATGCGTGACTGAACTTGACTGGTTTTTGGAGTAACCACTAATCCTGAATATTTTTGTGGGGAAGGCGTTCCCGGCGAGTGGGAATAAAAAAAATAACATCAGCTGGAATGTGATGTCTCATCGTGAAGGCTGGATGTATAGAAACTCACGTTCATCACCATAGAAAATGGAGATTAAATATGGACTAAGAAATGCTGAAGTAACAGATAGACGGACAGAAAAGAGCGTTATCTAAAAAATAGTTCAGTTTTTCAACATTTTGGAAAAGATAGGTGACAAGCAAAATAGAGACTTTATAACTTCTACTACAATTATCACTGTATTGCATAACTCAAAAAATAACTAATCTAGTTATATGAAAGGGTATATGCAAGAGTTACCGTTGCACCCAGGCCCTAAAGTCTATAAGGACCAACGTGTTCTTCTGCCACATATGAGGAGGCCAGTTCTTCAAGTTACTGGATGTACATAGCATGGTGGTATCTCCAAGATACTGGACGTACATAGCATGGTGGTATCTCCAAGTTACTGGACATACATAGCATGGTGGTATCTCCAAGATACTGGACGTACATAGCATGGTGGTATCTCCAAGATACTGGACGTACATAGCATGGTGGTATCTCCAAGTTACTGGACGTACATAGCATGGTGGTATCTCCAAGTTACTGGACATACATAGCATGGTGGTATCTCCAAGATACTGGACGTACATAGCATGGTGGTATCTCCAAGATACTGGACGTACATAGCATGGTGGTATCTCCAAGTTACTGGACGTACATAGCATGGTGGTATCTCCAAGTTACTGGACATACATAGCATGGTGGTATCTCCAAGATACTAGACGTACATAGCATGGTGGTATCTCCAAGATACTGGACGTACATAGCATGGTGGTATCTCCAAGTTACTGGACGTAAATAGCATGGTGGTATCTCCAAGTTACTGGACGTAAATAGCATGGTGGTATCTCCAAGATACTGGACGTACATAGCATGGTGGTATCTCCAAGTTACTGGACGTACATAGCATGGTGGTATCTCCAAGTTACTGGACATACATAGCATGGTGGTATCTCCAAGATACTGGACGTACATAGCATGGTGGTATCTCCAAGATACTGGACGTACATAGCATGGTGGTATCTCCAAGTTACTGGACGTACATAGCATGGTGGTATCTCCAAGTTACTGGACATACATAGCATGGTGGTATCTCCAAGATACTAGACGTACATAGCATGGTGGTATCTCCAAGATACTGGACGTACATAGCATGGTGGTATCTCCAAGTTACTGGACGTAAATAGCATGGTGGTATCTCCAAGTTACTGGACGTAAATAGCATGGTGGTATCTCCAAGTTACTGGACGTACATAGCATGGTGGTATCTCCAAGTTACTGGACATACATAGCATGGTGGTATCTCCAAGTTACTGGACGCACATAGCATGGTGGTATCTCCAAGTTACTGGACGTACATAGCATGGTGGTATCTCCAAGTTACTGGACGTACATAGCATGGTGGCATCTCCAAGTTACTTGATGCACATAGCATGGTGGTATCTCCAAATTACTGGACATAAATAGCATGGTGGTATCTCCAAGTTACTGGACGTACATAGCATGGTGGTATCTCCAAGTTACTGGACGTAAATAGCATGGTGGTATCTCCAAGATACTGGACGTACATAGCATGGTGGTATCTCCAAGTTACTGGACGTAAATAGCATGGTGGTATCTCCAAGTTACTGGACGTACATAGCATGGTGGTATCTCCAAGTTACTGGACATACATAGCATGGTGGTATCTCCAAGTTACTGGACGCACATAGCATGGTGGTATCTCCAAGTTACTGGACGTACATAGCATGGTGGTATCTCCAAGTTACTGGACGTACATAGCATGGTGGCATCTCCAAGTTACTGGACGCACATAGCATGGTGGTATCTCCAAGTTACTGGACGTACATAGCATGGTAGTATCTCCAAGTTACTGGACGCACATAGCATGGTGGCATCTCCAAGTTACTGGACGTACATAGCATGGTGGTATCTCCAAGTTACTGGACGTACATAGCATGGTGGTATCTCCAAGTTACTGGACATACATAGCATGGTGGTATCTCCAAGTTACTGGACGTACATAGCATGGTGGCATCTCCAAGATACTGGACGTACATAGCATGGTGGTATCTCCAAGTTACTGGACGTAAATAGCATGGTGGTATCTCCAAGTTACTGGACGTAAATAGCATGGTGGTATCTCCAAGATACTGGACGTACATAGCATGGTGGTATCTCCAAGTTACTGGACGTACATAGCATGGTGGTATCTCCAAGTTACTGGACATACATAGCATGGTGGTATCTCCAAGATACTGGACGTACATAGCATGGTGGTATCTCCAAGATACTGGACGTACCTAGCATGGTGGTATCTCCAAGTTACTGGACGTACATAGCATGGTGGTATCTCCAAGTTACTGGACATACATAGCATGGTGGTATCTCCAAGATACTAGACGTACATAGCATGGTGGTATCTCCAAGATACTGGACGTACATAGCATGGTGGTATCTCCAAGTTACTGGACGTAAATAGCATGGTGGTATCTCCAAGTTACTGGACGTAAATAGCATGGTGGTATCTCCAAGTTACTGGACGTACATAGCATGGTGGTATCTCCAAGTTACTGGACATACATAGCATGGTGGTATCTCCAAGTTACTGGACGCACATAGCATGGTGGTATCTCCAAGTTACTGGACGTACATAGCATGGTGGTATCTCCAAGTTACTGGACGTACATAGCATGGTGGCATCTCCAAGTTACTTGATGCACATAGCATGGTGGTATCTCCAAATTACTGGACATAAATAGCATGGTGGTATCTCCAAGTTACTGGACGTACATAGCATGGTGGTATCTCCAAGTTACTGGACGTAAATAGCATGGTGGTATCTCCAAGATACTGGACGTACATAGCATGGTGGTATCTCCAAGTTACTGGACGTAAATAGCATGGTGGTATCTCCAAGTTACTGGACGTATATAGCATGGTGGTATCTCCAAGTTACTGGACATACATAGCATGGTGGTATCTCCAAGTTACTGGACGCACATAGCATGGTGGTATCTCCAAGTTACTGGACGTACATAGCATGGTGGTATCTCCAAGTTACTGGACGTACATAGCATGGTGGCATCTCCAAGTTACTGGACGCACATAGCATGGTGGTATCTCCAAGTTACTGGACGTACATAGCATGGTAGTATCTCCAAGTTACTGGACGCACATAGCATGGTGGCATCTCCAAGTTACTGGACGTACATAGCATGGTGGTATCTCCAAGTTACTGGACGTACATAGCATGGTGGTATCTCCAAGTTACTGGACGTACATAGCATGGTGGTATCTCCAAGTTACTGGACGTACATAGCATGGTGGCATCTCCAAGATACTGGAAGTAAATAGCATGGTGACATCTCCAAGTTACTGGACGTACATAGCATTGTAGCATCTCCAAGTTATTGAACGTACAAAGCATGGTGGCATCTCCAAGTTACTGGACATCAATAGCATCGTGGCATCTCCAAGTTACTGAACGTACATAGCATGGTGGCATCTCCAAATTACTGGATGTACATAGCATGGTGGCATCTCCAAGTTACTGGACGCACATAGCATGGTGGAATCTCCAAGTTACTGGACATACATATCATGGTGGCATCTCCAAGTTACTGAATGTACATAGCCTGGTGGAATCTCCAAGATACAGGACATACATAGCATGGTGTCATCTCATGGCTACTATGGAACCCATTGAGAGAAAGGTCTATATCTTGCCCACTTTACTAGCAAGATCTTGTGTAGGGCTCTCTCCTGAGGAACTATATTTGAAAATTTGCCCCGGATCATGAAAACATCTGGAAGCCACAAGACCAAGGTATCATAATGGTCAGCTATTTTGGACTGTTGAAGAAGGATGGCCAGTTCAAAACCCTAACCATGACATACAAAGCCATTCACAACCTGTCTCCGCCATACATCTGTAACCTAGTTTCCCGGTACTTACCCCCACGCAACCTCCAATCCTCACAAGATCTCCTTCTCTACTCCCCTCTTATCTCTTCTTCCCACAATAGCATACAAGATTTCTCCCGTGCATCCCCCTACTCTGGAACTCCCTACTCCAACATATCAGACTCTCGCCTACCGTGGAAAGCTTCATAAGGAACCTGAAGACCCCCCTCTTCCGACAAGCCTACAACCTGCAGTAACCCTCGCTCCACCATACCACTGCATGACCAGCTCTACCCTCAGCTATTGTATCTTCACCCATTCCTTGTAAACTGTGAGCCCCGTGGGCAGGGTCCTCGCTCCTTCTTTACCAGTCGCTGACTCGTTTTTGTTCAAATTATTGTACTTGTTGTTTGCTATGTATACCCCTTTTAAACATGTAAAGCTCCATGGAATTAATGGCGCTATAATAATAAATAATAATAATAAAAAAAAATAATAATAATAATATTGTCACCTTTCCAGAAACTGAGGTTGGAGTGTTCGGCAGACACCTATTTTCCAAAACAGAATCGGGAGAGAGGAGTAAGCCACTACTATAAAGATCTGATAACGGTTTATCGTCTCTGAGAACAAAAGGGTCAAGTATTTTGGAATCCAAGTATCCAATCCTTCTGTCCACTGACATCTGCCATTTGGGGAAGAATGGACACCACCATAAACATCAGATGGTCAGCAGATCACACGGAAATGTGGGTTTGACCAACATTAATCAATTATATAATGAATAGAAGTTGGTTAATTTCCCGAAAATGGTTTTGGGAAGATCAGTCGATTGGCCGGTAGATTTGATTTGGTTTTAATAAAATTCGGTCCAAATTGAATCTGCCCTCAAAAGACGTTTATTATACTATGATGTCCTAGTCCTATAAAAAAAATCCAGCAAAATGGAAACCGACTGGATTTGCGCGAGTCGAATTTCAAAAAATGCGGATTCTCACAAATCTGAATTTTTTGTGGGAAATTTTTAACAAATTTAAGTTGGTGTGAATCTCTAGCCAAAAAAAGAAAAAACAGGCTGATGAAAGACATTACAGGATTGTAACAATAATCGCCCTATGTGAACCTAATCTCACTACCTCAAATGTTAGCAAAGTTCTGTGCCCCCCACCCCCTGGCCTTATGTATAGGTGAGTAAATTGAGGGCACACCCAGGTGATACTTCCATCCTGAAACTCATTAGTGGTAACATACAGTACATGGAGGTTTACACAGGACCCTTAGGGGCAAAGGTTACACAAAAGTACTTTTCTATTAAGAACTGTTCATGCATTATAATGTGGCCTGAATAGGGACAATCTGCCTGACCTTACCTGACTTTCCCATAAAGAACAACAGGTATTTAGCTAGAAAGACCCAGTGACAAGATGGAAAAGTGCAGGTGCCTCAAAAATGCTCTCTAATCAATGGGATCATATACATGGTGGAAAGTCTCAACCATTGAATTCCAGCTTTTCCTTCAACACCATTGACTACAGTGTACAACATCCGGCCCAATTGTCCCTGGTGTATAACATCCATTCCTTCATCCCCCAGTGTCTAAAAACCAGCCCCCCACCATGCCACCTGCCATTATAACGTGTGACAATGGTTGGTGTCGGTGGAGCAGAGCTCCCTGATACCAGCGCGGTCCTGTAATAAGAGCCACCGGGGTAACAAGTCCGTCCATGACATTTCTTCCTCCTGAATCTTCCCCCATCACCTGTGAGTGACTCAGCCGCAAAGTGGAGACCCCGTAATGTTACAGAGCGGGGGGCCGAGTGCTGAGGAGCAGAGGGCAGAAAAGTCACCACCACTCTGCTGACCCCATAACTGCGGAGCCCAGACCTCCTCTGGTATCAGCACAAACACTGCGTCCCCGCTGGGAGCTTCATGGCCGAGCAGCTGCATGCAGCCTTACATCACCAAGCACAAGGTAATGAGTGCAGAGTAGGAGGGCTTCTTAAAGAAAAACTAACAGGTCTGTGAGAGCCAGAATTCATGCTGGTTGATAGGTGATCAAATACTTATTTCATGCAATAAAATGCAAATTAATTATGTAAAAATTATACAATGTGATTTTCTGTTTTTTATTTTTAGATTCTGTCTCTCACAGGTGAAGTGACCTACGATAAAAATTACAGACCTCTCCATTCTTTGTAGGTGGGAAAACTTGCAAAATGGGCAGCGTATCAAATACTTATTTTCCCAACTATAATTTTATTTTTATATATAGATAGGACATTTATGAAATCAAGGGTACTAATTGTGTTTTTATAGAAAATAACTTTTTCCATTTTTTTATTTTTTAACATTTCATTTTAATATTTTTTTCAGTTCTCACTTTTGATTTTAATCCCCCTGGAGAATTTGATCCTGTGATCTTAATTTTCTATATATAAATCTGTGTTTATATTGAAATATTTTCAGATTTTTTTATATTTTATTCATTTTTAAAGAAAACATTTTTTTTCACTTTTCACTTTATATTTTAGTCCCCTTCAGGTACTTTAACTGCTGTCACCGCTATCCGCATCCTCGGGATGCAGACAGCGGCAAATACATTGGTGGAGGAGGGTCCGCTAGCCCCTTCTTCCACCAATTAATGTGTGAGACAGCAGACGCTATGACGTCATTTCATCATGTCAGCTGTGCACTGCTGAGAGTCAGCGCATCGGGAGAGCAGAGGCAGAGCGCCAGGGGAATGGGAGGGAGGTGAGTATGTGTTGTTTTTTTTTGCATGTGTATGGATATTTGTAAGTATATGGGAGGCTGTGTGGGGGCTCACGCTGTGTATAGGAGGCTATGTGAGGCTCATACTTTATAAAGGAGGCTATGTGAGGCTCATGCTGTATATGGGAGGCTATGTGGGGCTCATGCTGCATATAGGGAGGTTATGTGGGGGCTCATGCTATATATAGGAGGCTATGTGAAGCTCATGCTGTATATAGAAGGCTATGTGAGGGCTCACACTGTATAAAGAAGGCTTTGTGAGGCTCATACTGTATATAGAAAGCTATGCGAGGCTCATGCTGTATATGAGAGGCTATGTGGGGCTCATGCTGTATATAGGGAAGCTATGTGGTGCTCATGCTGTGTATAGGAGGCTATGTGGGGGCTTATCCTGTATATAGAGAGGCTATGTGGGGGCTCATGCTGTATATAGGGAGACTGTAGGGTCTCATGCTGTATATAGGAGGCTATGTGGTGGTTTATACTGTATATAGGAGGCTATGTGAAGCTCATGCTGTACATAGAAGGCTATGTGAGGGCTGACACTGTATAAAGAAGGCTATGTGAGGCTCATACTGTATATAGAAAGCTATGTGAGGCTCATGCTGTATATAGGGAGGCTATGTGGGGCTCACACTGTATATAGAAAGCTATGTGAGGCTCATGCTGTATATGAGAGGCTATGTGGGGCTCATGCTGTATATAGGGAAGCTATGTGGTGCTCATGCTGTGTATAGGAAGGCTATGTGGGGGTTTATCCTGTATATAGAGAGGCTATATATAGAGAGGCTATGTGGGACTCATGCTACATATAGGAGGCTATGTGGAGGCTCACGCTATATATAGGTAGGCTATGTTTTGCACTCATGCTGCATATAGGTGGCTATTTGAAGGCTCATACTGTATATAGGGGGCTATGTGGGGCTCAAACTGTATATAGGAGGCTATGTGGGGGCTCATACTGTATATAGGGGCTAAGTTGGGGCTCATACTGTATATAGGGGACTATGTGAGGGCTCATATTGTATACAGGGGCTATGTGGGGCTCATACTGTATATGGGAGACTATGTGAGACTCATGCTGTATATGGGAGGCTGTATGGGGTTCATGCTGTATATGGAGAGGCTATGTGGGGGCTCATGCTGTATATAGGGAGACTGTGGCGTCTCACGCTGTATATAGGAGGCTATGTGGTGGCTCATACTGTACACTGTGTGCAGAATTATTAGGCAAGTTGTATTTTAGAGGATTATTGTTATTATTGATCAACAACTATGTTCTCAATCAACCCAAAAGACTCATAAATATCCAAGCTTAATATTTTTGGAAGTTGGAGTGGTTTTTTTTTAGATTTGGCTATCTTAGGAGGATATCTGTTTGTGCAGGTAACTTTTACTGTGCAGAATTATTAGGCAATTTAATAAAAAACAAATATAATCCCATATAATCCCATCTCACTTGTTTATTTTCACCAGGTAAACAAATATCAGTGCAAAAAAATTAGGAATAAACATTTCTCACATGCAAAAACAAAAACCCCAAAAAATTAGTGATCAATATAGCCACCTTTCTTTATGATGACACTCAGCAGCCTCGATCCATAGATTCTGTCAGTTGCTTGATCTGTTTTCGATCAACATTGCGTGCAGCAGCCACCACAGCCTCCCAGACACTGCTCCGAGAGGTGTACTGTTTTCCCTCCCTGTAGATCTCACATTTTATGATGGACCACAGGTTCTCTATGGGGTTCAGATCAGGTGAACAAGGGGGCCATTTCATTATTTTTTCTTCTTTTAGACCTTTACTGGCCGGCCACGCTGTGGAGTAGTTGGATGCATGTGAAGGAGCATTATTCTGTATGAAAATCATGTTTTTCTTGAACGATACCGACTTCTTCCTGTACCACTGCTTGAAGAAATTGTCTTCCAGAAACTGGCAGTATGTCTGGGAGTTGAGCTTTACTCCATCCTCAACCCGAAAAGGTCCCACAAGTTCATCTTTGATGATACCAGCCCATACCAGTACCCCACCTCCACCTTGCTGGCGTCTGAGTCGGAGTGGAGCTCTCTGCCCTTTACTGATCCAGCCTCTGGCCCATCCATCTGGCCCATCAAGAGTCACTCTCATTTCATCAGTCCATAAAACCTTTGAAAAATCAGTCTTAAGATATTTCTTGACCCATTCTTGACGTTTTATCTTATGTTTCTTGTTCAGAGGTGGTCGTTTTTCAGCCTTCCTTACCTTGGCCATGTCCCTGAGTATCGCACACCTTGTGCTTTTTGATACTACAGTAACGTTGCAGCTCTGAAATATGGCAAAACTGGTGGCGAATGGCATCTTGGCAGCTTCACGCTTGATTTTCCTCAATTCATGGGCAGTTATTTTGCGCCTTTTTTGGCCAACACACTTCTTGCGACCCTGTTGGCTATTTGCCATGAAACGCTTCATTGTTCGGTGATCACGCTTCAAAAGTTTGGAAATTTCAAGACGGCTGCCTCCCTCTGCAAGACATCTCACAATTTTGGACTTTTCAGAGCCCATCAAATCTCTCTTCTGACCCATTTTGCCAAAGGAAAGGAAGTTGCCTAATAATTAAGCACACCTTATATAGGGTGTTGATGTCATTAGTTAACACCCCTCCTCATCACAGAGATGCACATCACCAGATTTACTTCATTGGTAGTTGGCTCTCAAGCCTATGCAGCTTGGAGTAGGACGACATGTATAAAAAGTATCATGTGATCAAAATACGCATTTGCCTAATAATTCTGCACACAGTATATATAGGAGGCTATGTGAAGCTCATGCTGTATATAGAAAGCTATGTGAGGCTCATGTTGTATATGAGAGGCTATGTGGGGCTCGTGCTGTATATGAGAGGCTATGTGGGGCTCATGCTGTATATAGGGAAGCTATGTGGTGCTCATGCTGTGTATAGGAAGGCTATGTGGGGGCTTATCCTGTATATAGAGAGGCTATGTGGAGGCTCATGCTGTATATAAGAGGCTATTTGAAGGCTCACACTGTATATAGGAGGTTATGTGAGGGTGCATACTGTATATAGGGGGCTATTTTGGGGCTCATACTGTATATAGGGGGCTATGTGAGGGCTCATACTGTATATAGGGGCTATGTGGGGCTCATACTGTATATTGGAGACTATGTGGGGCTCATGCTATATATGGGAGGCTGTATGGGGTTCATGCTGTATATGGAAAGTCTATGTGGGGGCTCATGCTGTATATAGGGAGACTGTGGGGTCTCACGCTGTATATAGGAGGCTATGTGAGTGCTCATGCTGTATATAGAAAGGCTATGTGGGACTCATGCTACATATAGGAGGCTATGTGGAGGCTCACACTATATATAGGTAGGCTATGTTTTGTGCTCATGCTGTATATAGGAGGCTATATGAAGGCTCATACTGTATATAGGGAGCTATGTGAAGGTGTATATTGTATGTAGGAGGTTATGTGAGGGTGTATAATGTATATAGGGGCTATGTTGGGGCTTATACTGTATATAGGGGGCTATGTGAGGGCTAATACTGTATATAGGGGGCTATGTGAGGCTCAAACTGTATATAGGAGGCTATGTGGGAGCTTATACTGTATGAAACTAAATGGGAGGAGACACAGATTAGATATTAGAAAAAACTTTTTGACAGTTAGGGTGATTAATGAGTGGAACAGGCTGCCACGAGAGGTGGTGAGTTCCCCTTCAATGGACGTCTTCAAACAGAGGCTGGACAGACATCTGTCTGAGATGATCTAGTGAATCCTGCTTTGAGCAGGGGGTTGGACCAGATGACCCAGGAGGTCCCTTCCAACTCTACCATTCTATGATTCTATGATTCTATGTAGGAGGCTATGTGGGGGCTCATAATGTGTAAAGGAGGTTATGTGGGGGCTCATGCTGTATATAGGGAGCTATGTGGTGACTCTTTCGATTAATAGGGGGCTATGTTGGGGCTCTTACAGTTTATAGGGGCTGTGTGGGGGCTCTTACGGTATGTAGGGGGCTGTGTGCTGGCTCATACAGTATATAGGAGGTTATATGTGGTCTCATACATTATAGAGGACGGCCATGTGTGGGTTCATACGGTATATAGGGGGGATGTCAGCATACTTAATTCTGCTCAATATTAAGTGATACAATTTATATTCATATAAAATAATTATAATTAATATGTTAATATTAATATTCAGCAGAATTAATTTCAGCCTATTGGTTCAGCCTCCACAACAGTCACAGTCTCTCATGTGGCCACTCGGGAAAATTAATTGCCCCCCGTGGTTAAGAGGACTTGAACTGCGATGGTTTGATTGCTTGTGCTTTATACTGCAATACTGAGATGGAGATGACAGAGCATTAGTAGTAGGAGATACGTCTGTGTGCACGGAATAATCTGCAATGCGGTCGGAGATGAAATCGCAGCCACTATTAGGATTGGTTCTATTGGGAGCGTACCGGCAGTCATATACACAGGCAATGAAATGGAGCGTGTGCATAAACACACACATTACAAGAAGGTTTCACTCTCAAGCCAAAAACTTCAGGACTCAAATAATGTCTAAAATTCTGACTGCTCCAAAAACCCTGTAAGGGTACGCTCACACTGGCGTAGATTCTCTCATGCGAGGGAATCAGTCCGATTATGCTGACACTTGACTCAAACACTGTCAGAGCGTGATCCGAGTGTCATCTTACTGTGATCCAATTCTATCACTTGACAGAACCACAGCACAGGTGCGGAGAAGGTGGAGACAATGGAGAAGAGTTCATGAGTCATCATTAGAACTACAATTATTCATCACAGCAAAGTCCCTGGCAGCCCAGCTCCACTCCCTCTTCAACCCCTGATCCAGCTGCTCCTCTCCTCCCCCTCCCAGGGATTTTGGTGTAATGTATTATTTTAGTTCTAATGATGACTCATGCAGGAACAATAGCCCTCCTGTTTCTACATAAAGCTTAGAAGGATTCAGCTGGTCTGTTTTTAATCACGTGATGTCATAGATCTAATGGAAAAGAGAGGGTGGCGGATGAGTGCTTCTTTAACTTCCATGGGCGGCCTGGATGTGTCACGCACAGTGTGGAAAAGACTAAATACAACATGAAGGGATGAGGGGAAGGAAGCCCAGACAATAGGGAAAGGGGGAGTGGAGACCCCTAGGCAGATCTAATGACACCCTGCCTACCCTACCGTCCCTATATTGGTTCCACAGCAATCCCCAAGCAGGAAACCTAAGCCCTGTATATCCCTAGAGCTAGGCCCTAGATAGGGAAGGGGGTGAGCACTGGTCAGTCCGCACTATAAACTAAAGACAACTAGGGAGACAAATAAAAGAGGACAACTTAGCTTGAGCAGACACCATAGAGATAACACCAAACATCCTCCAAGGGCACCAGAGAGGAAGCTAGCCGACTGCTGTAGCTCCAAGCCTTCACAAGGGGAAATGTGAATATCACCGACAGCTCCCTGCAGCAGATTGAGAGTTTATAAACACCCACATCGGGTATGTCAATCAGGGTAGGAGGGAGGTCGCCGCTGGGTCCAAAAGTGAGAGGAATTTAGAAAGATGTCAATGCCAAACGCAGTGACCTTCTGTAGCCAGATGCAGAGCGACTGTCTGTCACATCTGACACACCCGTGACAGGATGTATCTGTGAGATGGTTGCACTTCCATCTGTGTTCCATTTTTGTATCACTTTTGCTCCAGTGTCTACGTAAAGCTTTTCTGATCTTCTCATAGCCTTCACCTTTCTTTTATAAAGACATTCATTTCTTTCTCATGTCTTGTGACATTTCTCTTCCATGTGGTGCCATTGCTGACTGCATGGAATGGGAAGGTGTTTTCTTTAAGTAAAGGCCTTTTATAGTCACCATCTGCTGGACACCTGTGTAATGAATAATTAGTCTTGTAGAGACTTGAGGATGAATTCTTGTAAATTAGAATAATGTAATGCAAATGTTGGCTTTGCTTCTAAGACTTTCATTGGGGTGTACTCATTTTTGCAACATGAATGAATGAATTTGTTAGGAAATTTTACTTTTTTGGGTGTGAAAAATAACAAATTTTGTTTGCAATCAGTGGCGCACATTTGTGGGAGTATTTTGTAGTAGGGTACCCCATAGAAAATGATGATTCTGGAAGGAAACGAAAGTTTTTTGGACAACTCTTTTCGGGTGTATTCATTTATGCTAAGCACTATATTTAATATATGCATGATGGGGCTTTAAAAAAATATGTTTTTGAATCCTATCTGACCCATATAATGTTCTTGACTGCCAAAACCACTGACTCCTCACGTGATTTGAAAGCCCCTCCGGATGCCTCCTTCCATCTGCTATAGGCTGGGTCACAGTCTGTAACCAGCAACAGATCATAGGCAGTAAATTGGATTTCTACTTGGACCAGATCATTCTTTTTTATTGGACGACAGATCAGGTAATCCCTCTATTGTATTGGATCATTTCTGCAAAAATAAAAGGAAGGAAAATCCAGTTCCAGAAGACAGAGAATGGCAGGTTGCAGGTGGCTATGCCCCGGAGCTGTACTCTCCTGCAGGCAATCATCAATCTAAACTTTTGTAGATAACTTCTTTAAAACTGGCTACCAAATGAAAACGTGGCTTATTATACAGCGATCCTGTTCCTTTCCCAAAGGTTCCCCCTCCATAAACAGCTGCCTGACCCTGAAGTATGTGCAGCTCCCTGTCTGTGGAGTTTCACTTTTTTGGACATTCCTTAATTAAAATCCGTCAATGTTGTATTTCTGAAAAAAAAAAGCAGTTTTCTAATACTGCCCACCCAGACTTCGGGATTTTGCTTGGAACTGATGAATCAAATGCACCATTCAGGGCTGGAAGCTATTCCTTATATACAATGTATCATAGGTGTATTCTCTGAGTGATAAAAGTATCAATAATCCTATAAAATCATGCACTGATCCCAATGGTATCGTGACATCGGTGCATCTCCCAGAGCTCATCACTTCAGTTCTTGGGTGGTCATAAAGGCTTTCTAGTTCATGAAGGCAATTCCTGGACTGCAGTAAAGACTGACACTACACATGCAGAGGTTTTAAAGAAAGGGAATGAGGAATGTCCCATAGAAAAATTAATGGCTCGGAGGTACAAATGCATGGATCCATTGTAATAGAGCATTTCAGAGCGCTATTCTTGGGCTCAGTGTGGTCCTATTGATCCATGCTGTGCGCCCCTGCGTCCCGCCATAACTCTAGAAATGAACTTTATTCATTGTTCCACCGCACCACTTTTTTAACCTTCTGCTGGCCCTCTCCGATTCAGAAAAATGGTGGCCACAGCTGAGTGAATTTGTGGCAATTTGATGAATTTGTGACTGCAGACCCCTGTTGTTTAAAACAGGTTTTTGTGTTAAATGCATTATTAATTTTTTTATCAATATATTTTTTCCATATCACAATCTATATTAAAAATGAAAAATAGAAATCTTGCAATTCTCACACTGGCCACTAGGGCTGTTTTTAGACTCTTAACTTTCTATTGTTTTAGGAAACAACACATTTTATCTATTTATTTATTTAACACATGTACATTAGCCACAATGGTCAGACAATGACCCTATGTTTTTATTATCTGGGCCTGGGTAATGAGCCTGGATAAAGGTCATTGTGAAGGGAGGAGGTGAGCTGTGACATCTCTATTGTGACTGGTGGATCCTGTATTATCAGATGTGTATAAAGGTGTTATCAGTCATTGTACAGGAGGGGGAGGAGGTGAGCTGTGACATTACCTATTGTGAATGGTGGATCCTGTGTTATCTACTGTATATAGAGGTGTTATCAGTCATTATACAGGAGGAGGAGGTGAGCTGTGACATCACCTATTGTGAATGGTGGATCCTGTATTATCAGATGTGTATAAAGGTGTTATCAGTCATTGTACAGGATGGGGAGGAGGTCAGCTGTGACATCACCTATTGTGAATGGTGGATCCTATGTTATCTACTGTTCATGGAGGTGTTATCAGTCATTGTACAGGAGGAGGAGGTGGTGAGCTGTGACATCACCTATTGTGAATGGTGGATCCTGTGTTATCTACTGTATATGGAGGTGTTATCAATCATTGTACAGGAGGAGGAGGTGAGCTGTGACATCACCTATTGTGAATGGTGGATCCTGTGTTATCTACTGTATATAGAGGTGTTATCAGTCATTGTACAGGAGGAGGTGAGCTGTGACATCACCTATTGTGGATGGTGGGTCCTGTGTTATCTACTGTTCATGGAGGTGTTATCAGTCATTGTAGAGGAGGAGGAGTTGGTGAGCTGTGACATCACCTATTGTGATTGGTGGATCCTGTGTTATCTACTGTATATAGAGGTGTTATCAGTCATTGTACAGGAGGAAGAGGAGGTGAGCTGTGACATCACCTCTTGTGAATGGTGGATCCTGTGTTATGTACTGTATATAGAGGTGTTATCAGTCATTGTACAGGAGGAGGTGAGCTGTGACATCAGCTATTGTGGATGGTGGGTCCTGTGTTATCTACTGTTCATGGAGGTGTTATCAGTCATTGTAGAGGAGGAGGAGTTGGTGAGCTGTGACATCACCTATTGTGATTGGTGGATCCTGTGTTATCTACTGTATATAGAGGTGTTATCAGTCATTGTACAGGAGGAGGAGGTGGTGAGCTGTGACATCACCTATTGTGAATGGTGGATCCTGTGTTATCTACTGTATATAGAGGTGTTATCAGTCATTGTACAGGAGGAGGCGAGCTGTGACATCACCTCTTGTGAAAGGTGGATCCTGTGTTATCTACTAAATATAGAGGTGTTATCAGTCATTGTACAGGAGGAGGAGGAGAAGGTGAGCTGTGACATCACCTATTGTGAATGGTGGATCCTGTGTTATCTACTGTATATAGAGCTGTTATCAATCATTGTACAGGAAGGGGAGGAGGTGAGCTGTGACATCACCTATTGTGACTGGTGGATCATGTGTTATCTACTGTATATAGAGATGTTATAAGTCATTGTACATGAAGGGGAGATGGTGAGCTGTGACATCATCTATTGTGACTGGTGGATCCTGTATTATCAGCTGTGTATAGAGGTGTTATCAGTTATTGTACAGGAAGAGCAGGTGAGCTGTGACATCACCTATTGTGAATGGTGGATCCTGTGTTATCTACTGTGTATAGAGGTGTTATCAGTCATTGTACAGGAGGAGGAGGTGAGCTGTGACATCACCTATTGTGAATGGTGGATCCTGTGTCATCTACTGTATACAGAGGTGTTATCAGTCATTGTACAGGAGGAGGAGGTGAGCTGTGACATCACCTATTGTGAATGGTGGATCCTGTGTTATCTACTGTTTAAAGAGGTTTTATCAGTCATTGTACAGGAGGAGAAGATGAGCTGTGACATCATCTATTGTCAATGGTGGATCCTGTGTTATCTACTGTATATAGAGGTGTTATCAGTCATTGTACAGGAGGAGGAGAAGATGAGCTGTGACATCACCTATTGTGAATGGTGGATCCTGTGTTATCTACTGTATATAGAGGTGATATCAGTCATTGTACAGGAGGAGTTGGTGAGCTGTGACATCACCTATTGTGACTGGTGGATCCTGTGTTATCTACTGTATATAGAGCTGTTATCAATCATTGTACAGGAAGGGGAGGAGGTGAGCTGTGACATCACCTATTGTGACTGGTGGATCATGTGTTATCTACTGTATATAGAGATGTTATAAGTCATTGTACATGAAGGGGAGATGGTGAGCTGTGACATCATCTATTGTGACTGGTGGATCCTGTATTATCAGCTGTGTATAGAGGTGTTATCAGTTATTGTACAGGAAGAGCAGGTGAGCTGTGACATCACCTATTGTGAATGGTGGATCCTGTGTTATCTACTGTGTATAGAGGTGTTATCAGTCATTGTACAGGAGGAGGAGGTGAGCTGTGACATCACCTATTGTGAATGGTGGATCTTGTGTTATCTACTGTGTATAGAGGTGTTATCAGTCATTGTACAGGAGGAGGAGGTGAGCTGTGACATCACCTATTGTGAATGGTGGATCCTGTGTTATCTACTGTATACAGAGGTGTTATCAGTCATTGTACAGGAGGAGGAGGTGAGCTGTGACATCACCTATTGTGAATGGTGGATCCTGTGTTATCTACTGTTTAAAGAGGTTTTATCAGTCATTGTACAGGAGGAGAAGATGAGCTGTGACATCATCTATTGTCAATGGTGGATCCTGTGTTATCTACTGTATATAGAGGTGTTATCAGTCATTGTACAGGAGGAGGAGAAGATGAGCTGTGACATCACCTATTGTGAATGGTGGATCCTGTGTTATCTACTGTATATAGAGGTGATATCAGTCATTGTACAGGAGGAGTTGGTGAGCTGTGACATCACCTATTGTGACTGGTGGATCCTGTGTTATCTACTGTATATAGAGGTGTTATCAGTCATTGTACAGGAGGAGGAGGTGAGCTGTGATATCACCTATTGTGAATGGTGGATCCTGTATTATCAACTGTGTATAGAGGTGTTATCAGTCATTGTACAGGAGGGGGAGGTGAGCTGTGACATCATCTATTGTGACTGGTGGATCCTGTATTATCAGCTGTGTATAGAGGTGTTATCAGTCCTAGAAATTCTATCTCTGATGATACAGATAGAGTCTGCTGAAAACTCTTCCTGAAAGGACATGATGTATGAATCGAAAATGACTCCTGTGGTCAACGTGTAAATTGCAGGATTATTAATTTGGTTTATTTTTAATAAAGATTGTGATATGCTCCTTAGTTTGAAGGATAAAGTGTAGCCTTTATGTCAACCTGGAAAGCTACAAGCTACTGTAAAATAATATTAAAAGTAAAACAAATGTTTATATAAGAATTATGCTTGTTCCAACATGGCACTTTTTATTTATTGCCCTGGAGTTTTCCTTTCTTGCATTGCTGCACTGGGCTCATGGGTTCAATCCCAGCCAGGACCCAACCACATGGATACTGTATGTTCTTCCAGTATTTGCATGGGTTTCCTCCAGGAAATCTGGTTTCTTCACACAGTCCAACAACATACCAGTAAGTTAACGAGCTTCCCTTTTATGTACAAATATGGCATAAATGTATTACAGGCATTGTCCACTTATTAGACTCCTTTCCATAATGTCCTATTAGAACATTTGGGTCTTATATAGGGAAACCTAAAGGCCACCATGCACATCGGATGGCTGTTGCTTCCGGCAATCTTTCGACCGTCACCCATCTCCCGTTTGGCCGAGCGATCTCTTCGAGAAAGCTGCTGAGAGACATCTCTACCGGCGGCATATATTCGTGAGAACATAGCAATTGGTAGTCTGAAATCGGACTTGACGATCAACATTTCCTTTCAATAACGAGTTGGCCGGTGTCAACCGAACTCGTCAATATCGGCCCATATTAGTCTAAAGAGTATGGGAGGACTTTACTTTGGAAGACCCTCCTAGAACCAGAAAGTGGACCAACATCCACTCTGGAGAACTGATCATGGCCATGAATTAGATAAGTCACCCTCCTATTTGAATGAAAGCCCTGTAATGCCACATTTCTCCTGCAGTGGCCGCTGCAGGAGGAACATTTGATCGTTTGGTAACAGTTGATGGTTTCAGCAATCGGGTGATCAACAGTGAACCCTTCTTAGGAGAAAGGACAGTCCATTTTAAGGGTTGGTATTATCACAGGCAATCCTTTTTATAGATAGATTAAAAACATAGTATTACATACTAGCCTCTCTTCTGCCAAGTTTCAGACTGTGTTGCCAAGGGCCCAACAGTAACATTGACTTTGGGGGCCCACCGTTCTACTATATGCAAATATTACATTGCCTTCCTTCATGCTTCTATATAATAATAAACTGGGCAGTTTGTTAAATGAATGATGAGATGCTACTTTTGTCTGTAGATGGTGAATCAAGTGTATTGTGCCATCTATAGCTCATTTAGTGTGGTGGGGCTGTAGCACCCCGAGGACTCGGCTGCTACAGGGGTATTGCACCTCAGACCAGAGGTGTGGTATTCCACTCCCGGGTAAGGATGGAGTGTGGAATTGGGCTCAGTTAGCTGCATGCACTACACTCACCCCATTTCCGGGGGACAGATCAACGGTACTCCCACCAGATAGATGTGCAGGTACGACAGCTTCTGTCCCTGGCTGGAGTGGGGGGGGGAGGAACATCCCAGTGGTGTAGGAGCAGACAGGGGAGGGACTCTGGGCATAGGTAGGAGCCCATTGGGTGCTGGTCACCTGGGCTCGGGTGTCAGAAGGGAGTATATAGGTGGGCACCATCTTAGATCAGGGTCTGTTCAGAGAGGAGCTCAGCCAGAGAGGGCTGACAGGGAGCTGTGGCTCAGTCTGGGCCCAGCTCCAGAGCCAGGCCTGGAGAGGAGGCCTGAAGCAGAGAGAGAGAGAAGTAAGAGGAAGAAGGAACAGAAACACCAGGAAAGGCCCAGAGACGCAGGAAAAGAGGGAACCCTAAGATCCCACGGAATAACGGGTGAAGGGTTGGCAGAACAGGGTGCCGGATCCCAAACTGGTGGAGGCCAATTATCCTTAGCCAGGAACCGGAGGTCGTGGACAAGTTTTGGCGCGACCCCTCGCCATATCTACCAGGAAGGCATACCATATAGGGTCAGGGAAACCGGGAAAGGTTTCACCACTAGAAGGCCCGAGGGAGCTGGACAAAGGTGGATCCCTGGTGGGGACGGCCAGTAGGAAGGAAGAGAGGGGAGCTCAGGACCACGCTCTGGAACTGCCTGGGAGTTGGCCGAGTCCCGCACCTGGTGGACGCAGCATGGCTCGGGTGGTCCTAACTGTGCACAAGGGACCTGATAAAGAACTGTGAGTAAAGCTGTGAAAACTGCAATTGCAAGTCTCAGTGATTCCTTGTCGCACCGGTACCATCAGTGCTGGGACATACACACCATCTCTCCCAACATCATTCCCATCCTCTGCCCTGAGGCCATACCCCTCCCGTTGGGGGTTATACCATCCACGCTGCACATCCGTACCACCGGCCTCAGCGGACTGCCCTGCAGCGGCGGCTTCATAGCCGCATTCAACGGGTGGCGTAGTCGGACACTAATACCATCATACCAATAACTGCCACTTAGTTTGACACCCTGGGCACGGACCGGGTCACCGCCACGAGGACTACTACCCCTATTGGATCCGGCTCCGGGTATTCCCCGCGTGCGCAATGCTACACAACATGGCCCAGGGGGTGAGTCAACTTTGGCGTAGTCGGCAGGATTACGTGCCCGCAACCACCGGGTACTGCGTGCCTGAAGAAAAGTTCACATTTACCTCAAAAAGGAGTCTCCCGCCAATTCCAGAGGGTTCCCGCCATCAGACGCCGTCCGGAGTCGTTTCCCGCCGTTTGCCCGCCATCTGCAGCCTTTGCCCGCCATCAGAGAAGTTTCCCGCCATCAGGAGACGATTCCCGCCATCTTGGACAGTTTCCCGCCCTGGCAGAGCGGACGCCATTGTGGGCGTGCCAGAGAGTGGCAAGAGACCACCTCCCATCGTGGGCATGGCCCCAGAGCGGCGCCAAAGGAGGGGACCGCCCCCACCAGCCGAGACTACCACCATGGAAATGTCCATCAAAGTGGGGGGTCTGCCCCTGAAACTGACTGTCACTAAGTTGCCCCGGGACCACTCCCAAGGGGGGCGGATAGAGAACAAAACGGAGAAGATGGGTGCAGCCTGGAGGAGTCTGGACAGATCGCACCCAGGAATGGAGGAAGAGACAAGCGGTACCGACCCCGTGGTCCGGGGCCTGCTGCAGGCCGCCACCCCAGAAGGCCTGGTGGAAATCCTGGCACAGCTCCCCAGAGATCGGGAGCGTGCACAGACTGCGCTGGAGGCCTTGGCCCGGAAGATGGCCCGAGTACAGCAGGAAGCACTGGCCGAATGGGGAAGGGAGATGGCCCAGCAGGCTGGAACCCGCCAGCAGAGGACGCCACCCGCAACGTGGAGCATGTCTGCCCCTGAGGATGGTGCAGGAGGGACGAAGGCCGGAGACGACGCCGTGGAGGGAGCCGCAGGGATGGAAGCAGGTAATGGGGACGTCACCACCCCGAGCCCAGTAGCCGAAAGCCTGCCCCAGCTCCCCGTCGCAGAGCCCGAAGTCCCACTCACCGCGCCCGTTGCCGCACCGCCACTGCTCCCAACTAGACCTCAAGCGGCCGGAGCCGCGGTCACGCCCCCTTCCACGCCACGCCCCCTGACCCGGAGCGCGGCAAAACAGGAGGTGCCCCCGGCCTGGTCGCAAGGCCGAGTGCCTCCGGGCGCCGCGGTCTCCACGGCGTCCTCTACCTCCACAGTGCCATCGGCCTGGTCGCAAGGCCGAGTACCTCCAGGCGCCGCGGCCCCCACAGCGCCCTCCCCCCGGGAGGTGCCATACTTGGACCCAGGTAGGATGCCTCCGGCCTGGACGCAAGGCCGAATACCCCCGGGCGCTGCCGCCCCTACGGCGCCCTCAACCTCCACAGTGCCACCCCTGGGCGCAGATCTGTTTGCACAACATACCAGCCCGGACGGGCTGGCCTTCGTGTGGCCACCGGAGTACGTCAACCCCCGACTCCGGAAGGAATGGCCCCTGTGGGAGCCTCTGATCCCGGCTCCAGCGCCCGTCAAAATTGTCCCGCTCCCGTTGGAGGACGCCCAATTTGCATAGGATCCGACCGGTGAGGACCTCATGGGGTTCACCAAGGAGACCCGGGCGGCCGCAGCCCGGCGTGAGGAGTGCTACCGTCAACAGCTAGAGGTCTTTGGGAGAGAACGGCGAGAGAGGCGGATCCGCGAGGAACAGCTGCAGGTCCAAAGCGCGGAGCAGAAACGCCAGGCCCGACGAAACCCCCGTGCGGCCCACGGTCCCCGCGCCACCGGGACCGTAATAAAATTCCAGCTAGAGAATGGCTGGGGCTTTATCCGGGACCACCGAACCCCCGGCGACGTCTTTGTCACCCGCAGGGATGTCGAGAGCCACCTTCCAGAAGGACACCGAGGACGCGACCTCTACTCAGGTGACGAGGTCACCTTCACCCGGCATCAGTGTGCTAAAGGACCGTACGCCCTTCACGTACACCAGCTGACTGAGGAGGAGATGCAATATGAGGAAAGCCAAGAGGACCCGGACGGGTCTGAAGATTACCCTCAGGAGGGAGCACGGAGAGGACATAGCTACTGAAGGGAAGTAGCATGAACAAAGAGCTGTATATAGTTACCCGTCGGGGTACAAGAACTGTCGTAAAATTGGTGATTATGTGAACTGTTACCTGTGTGCCCCTAATCCCGTACCAGGCTGAGGACTGTGAGCAGCCATTCCCCTATTCCCACTGGCCGAGGACTGAGAGCGGCCACCCTGTAAATAGTTGCGCTTCTTAAAGTGCCCCCTACTGGTTTTATAGAAGAACTGCTTTTCTACTTTGGAACTAGTGACTGTTGCACTTTACCTGGTCACAAGTTGCACGGTGGCCAGAGATCAAGAACGTGTTGGTCAAGAATGTTTTATATGAAAAAGTTTTATATGATGCTGAAAGAGTTAATGGTATTTTATAAGTATGTGAAGAAAGTCTGATAATGTTTCCGTAATGTTTTATACCTGTAACGTTAAAAGAGAAAAGTACCTCCCATAAAGGGATGATTGAAAGTTGATATGTCTTACATGTGAGTGTACACTTTAAAATTTTTGTATGTTTTAATTTGCTTTTGCTCTTTTCCAGCCCGAGGACGTGCTGTGGTTTACCAGGGGGGAATGTAGCACCTCGAGGACTCGGCTGCTACAGGGGTATTGCACCTCAGACCAGAGGTGTGGTATTCCACTCCCGGGTAAGGATGGAGTGTGGAACTGGGCTCAGTTAGCTGCATGCACTACACTCACCCCATTTCTGGGGGACAGATCAACGGTACTCCCACCAGATAGATGTGCAGGTACGACAGCTTCTGTCCCTGGCTGGAGTGGGGGGGGGGGAACATCCCAGTGGTGTAGGAGCAGACAGGGGAGGGACTCTGGGCATAGGTAGGAGCCCATTGGGTGCTGGTCACCTGGGCTCGGGTGTCAGAAGGGAGTATATAGGTGGGCACCATCTTAGATCAGGGTCTGTTCAGAGAGGAGCTCAGCCAGAGAGGGCTGACAGGGAGCTGTGGCTCAGTCTGGGCCCAGCTCCAGAGCCAGGCCTGGAGTGGAGGCCTGAAGCAGAGAGAGAGAGAAGTAAGAGGAAGAAGGAACAGAAACACCAGGAAAGGCCCAGAGACGCAGGAAAAGAGGGAACCCTAAGATCCCACGGAATAACGGGTGAAGGGTTGGCAGAACAGGGTGCCGGATCCCAAACTGGTGGAGGCCAATTATCCTTAGCCAGGAACCGGAGGTCGTGGACAAGTTTTGGCGCGACCCCTCGCCATATCTACCAGGAAGGCATACCATATAGGGTCAGGGAAACCGGGAAAGGTTTCACCACTAGAAGGCCCGAGGGAGCTGGACAAAGGTGGATCCCTGGTGGGGACGGCCAGTAGGAAGGAAGAGAGGGGAGCTCAGGACCACGCTCTGGAACTGCCTGGGAGTTGGCCGAGTCCCGCACCTGGTGGACGCAGCACGGCTCGGGTGGTCCTAACTGTGCACAAGGGACCTGATAAAGAACTGTGAGTAAAGCTGTGAAAACTGCAATTGCAAGTCTCAGTGATTCCTTGTCGCACCGGTACCATCAGTGCTGGGACATACACACCATCTCTCCCAACATCATTCCCATCCTCTGCCCTGAGGCCATACCCCTCCCGTTGGGGGTTATACCATCCACGCTGCACATCCGTACCACCGGCCTCAGCGGACTGCCCTGCAGCGGCGGCTTCATAGCCGCATTCAACGGGTGGCGTAGTCGGACACTAATACCATCATACCAATAACTGCCACTTAGTTTGACACCCTGGGCACGGACCGGGTCACCGCCACGAGGACTACTACCCCTATCGGATCCGGCTCCGGGTATTCCCCACGTGCGCAACGCTACACAACATGGCCCAGGGGGTGAGTCAGGGCCTACCGGGGGATTCTCCAGTTCCCCTGTGGGCCAGTCCGACCCAGCTTCTGAGGAAGAAGAGGGTGTCCAAGTGGGATACCTCTCCTCTATGACATCAGCATGTCCTAATATGAGCACAAACCCTTATATATTCCCCCCAATTATGTCAAAATTCAACTCACAAAACCCATCACCTCGGTAAAGACCACAAAATATTAGCACAAAGTGGAAAGGTCCTTATCTCTGGAACCATATGGTGGATTAACGAAAATCCCTGAATACTCTAGGAAGCAGAGGCAATAAAATAAGTTGATCTGGTGACAGGTCCCCTTTAAAGAGAACCTGTCAGTAGGATCAACCCTCCTAAGCCATCTATAGAGGCATGCAGGTCATAGAAAGCTGAATAAAATGATACATTGAGATCTGCGATCCGCTGTTTTATTCCAGAGAAATCCACGTTTTTCTAAATATGTAAATGAGCTGTTAAGATCTATGGGCCGGACATAGATCTCCCTGAAAATCTGACTCCAGATGTTATTGTAAACCAGTTACCTGTGTGAGATATGTAGATCAGGAGAGCAGACTGTCAGTCATTACATGTCTCACACTGATAATGCCCCCTTTCATTTACAATAATCTCCGGAGGCAGATTCTCAGGGAGATCTATGTCCGGCACATAGATCTTAACAGCTCATTTACATATTAAGAAAAAACGTGGATTTCTTGGGAATAAGACATCGGATCACAGATATCAAGGTATCATTTTATTCAGCTTCCTAAGACCTACATGCCCATATAGACGGCTTAGGAGGGTTGATTCTACTGACAGGTTCCCTTTAAATAACTCCTATGACAAATTGAAAAATGAATGACCTCTACTGTCTGACTTATTCTTATTGGTTCCTTACATTGAAAAACTTTATCAGATAAGAATAATTTAAAGGGAGAGATACTTTTGTTGTTGGAGGAAACCCATGAAACTTTTTGAATGTGTTTCTTGGTTGGCTTTGAACCCAAGGCCATGAAACTCACCAGTTGACCACCAAATGTGTAAAAGACAGATTTATCTGTAGTTTATATCTTTTCTTATCCTCATGGAACAATTCCCAAACCTTGAGATCTCTGCCGATTCTCATCTCATAGAGGTTTCTCAAAAGAGGAACTTGTCACCGTACTTGTAGTTGTCAAATCAATCAAAGAACTACTCACCTGGACCACAGTCCCCCAGGGTTGACTTTCATGTCTGGAAAAGCCTGGTTTGCATTCTGTTTAGCTCGTGTGATCTGCTGAAATTCTAGCTTGAAGCTCCTCAAGTCTGGACATCAAATGTCACCGCTCACTGAGCAGTTATATTCCCACTTTGTACAAGTGGAGGCTTTTGTTTTTTCTTCAAAAGGAAAACTACTCCCATGAAAATAAATTAGTCTTAAATACTCTTTTTAAAAAAAAATAAAAAAAAATAAAAAAAAAGTGGTCTATTTCTCAGGTATCCCACCGACATGTTCAGGACACCTAATATTTATTCAGTATGATACAGACTAGTTTTTAAATTCAGATTGTTTTTAATTTTTTTTCAATATAATATATATATATATATTCATTTTTATATTTTATTACAAGATTTTTTTTAATGTTCAAGTCCTAAATGAGAAATAATTATGGAGACTATTATTTCTGGCATTTCCAAATATTCGTTGCTTTATGAAATGTGCAAACAGATTAAGAGTCTCTCCTCCCATCTTTCTAGCAAATATTTGGAGTGTTAAGGTACTAAGAAATGTGAGCCATAGGAGGTACCCGAAAAGACAAAGGAACCCAGTGCTATCTACAGTGCCCCATAATAGTGCTATCCACAGTGCCCCATAATAGTGCTATCCACAGTGCCCCATAATAGTGCTATCCACAGTGCCTCATAATAGTGCTATCCACAGTGCCTCATAATAGTGCTATCCACAGTGCCCCATAACAGTGCTTTTCTCAGTTCCCCATAACAGTGCTTTCATTGGTACCCCATAACAGTGCTTTCCTCTATACCCCATAACAGTGCTTTCTTCAGTACCCCATTACAATGCTTTCATTGGTAACCCATAACAGTGCTTTCCTCAGTACCCCATAACGGTGTTTTCCACTGTACGCCATAAGAGTGCTTTCCAGAGTGCCCCATAACAGTGCTTTCAGCAGTACCCCATAACAGTGCTTTTCTCAGTACCCCATAACAGTGCTTTCTACAGTACCACACCCATATAGGAGGATTATAATGTTGGCAATCTGGGCTACCGCTTGGAGCCCGGGGCTCCAGGGGGCCCATGGCCAGATTGCCCGCATTATAATATTTTTTGCACCAACATCGGCAGCGCTTATTGCTAGCAGGGAGTGCTCCTCTTGCACATAGCTGCAACCGTCGCCTTCTCTATGAGAGGAAGGAAGTAGAGCTGCAGGGGATCGCTAGGGGAGGTGAGTTATTCTTTATTTTTTTCTTTAATGTGAATGAATTGGGGTGGGAGAATGGGTGAGAGCACTGCACAGTATGTGATAATGAATTGGGCTGGGAGGATGGGTGAGAGCACTGCACAGTATGTGATAATGAATTGGGCTGGGAGGATGGGTGAGAGCACTGCACAGTATGTGATAATGAATTGAGCTGGGAAGATGGGTGAGAGCTCTACACAGAATGTTATAATGAACTGGAGTGGGAAGATGGGTGAGAGCACTGCACAATATGTGATAATGAACTGGGGTGGGAGAATGGGTGAGATCACTGCACAGTGTGTGATAATGAATTGGGCTGGGAGGATGGGTGAGATCACTGCACATTATGTGATATTGAACTGGGGTGGGAAGATGGGTGAGAGCACTGCTCAGTATGTGACGCGTCCCCTGGACCATGGGGTACCCTGTGCCGGGCCGGTCATAGCTTGGGGAGATGTCACAGTGGCGGTGACCCGGTCCGTGATTTAAAAAGGGGATTTTATAGTTTTTATGTACAAAGTTCGTGACGCCACCTGTGGTATGCGGCTAAGGGAGCCGCCGCTGCGGAGCAGGTCCTCTGAAGCTGATGTTACTGCAGCAGGGATGGTGTGGCTCTCCACAGGTAGAGCTTAGCTCCAGGGCAGTGTAGAAGTTATGGGTTATGCTGGACGTTGTAGTGCAGGGGTTGATGGCACAGCAATAATCAGTCCACAACTTAATGGCGGTTTCCTCTTATCTTTACTGGTGGTGATTAGACAAGTCGGGACTAGGGTACTGGCTAGAAGTGGAAGTCCGGGCAGCCTGAAAGCAAGTAAGGAATACTCCTTGCCAGGTGAAGTTGGAGGCCTTCCCTTTCCACTAAACTCTTTGGCCCTGCTGCTTGTAGCTGTGCGGTGGCCCTCGTCCCTGAGTGCAACGTTTCTGTGCTCACCTGTATGGCAGGCAGCTCGGGCCTTGCTGGTGCGTCGCTCCCACGTGGCGGTGCTGGGCCCTCTGTGCTGCTGAGCCTCCGGGCGTCTGATGGGGCCAGGAGACCTGCAGTCTCCTGCCCTCCGGTTTCTGCTGCTGGGCCTTCAGTGCCCCACAGCCTCGGACCATTAAGTATAGCCCCATATATTATGCATGGTGGTTTTAATTTTTTCTGATTTAGTAAACTCATTGTTAAATCACACATTAAAGTATAGCCTTATACCCCTATTTTTTGGTTTGGGAAATGATTGTTCAATGGTCGATCGACTGTATTATGTTAAATATGCATTATATATTTTCTTTTATATTTAGAAAAGGCCTTGACCATGTAAGGTCGAAACGTTGGCCTATTTTCCTTCTGTGGGGTTTTCTACTCAATAAAGAATAATTTCTTTTTGCAACTACATTGGAGTGCCGAAGTTCTTTTTGATTTGTGCAAGTAATATATTACTTCAGAGCACCCGAACACTTGACAGTGAAGCGACCCCTCACTTTTTATTTTCCTCCAAATATGTTTGTCTCAAGATACCTTCATATAAGTTGGGTCCGCGGTTCATCGGTCCTTTCGAAGTTCTGAAATAAATCAATCCTGTGGCTTACAAGCTGAAACTCCCGGTCACCTTATGGTTTTCCAACTCCTTCCATGTATCCCTCTTCAAACCTGTTATCCTTAATTCTCTCTGACGATCCAGGTACCGCCCCAGCTCCAGTCTCCGCTGAGGACGTCTTTGAGGTAGAGAACATTTTGGCCACCAAGAGGGTAAGAGGAAAGACCTTCTTTCTTGTGGATTGGATGGGGTTTGGCCCTGAGGAGAGGTCTTGGGAACCCAGGGAGAACATTCATGCCCCTCATCTTCTTAAAAAATTTCTCACGGGCCTAAAGAAGAGGGGGCGTAAAGTGTGGGGGGGGTACTGTAGCATCGGCATCCTGCCGGGCAGAGACGCCGTTCCCCTCACCGCTGCGGTCCAGGTCCAGTGTCTTCTTGCTCCCCTGCTGCTGTGGCGCACCGCGTGCAGCTTCCCGGGCACTGTGCTTAGTGCGCGCGCGCACCCTCCATCTTACAGGGGCTATAGAGTCCCCGGCCAATGGCCAGAGGACTTCTCCTATATAAGGCACCTTCTCCAAAATGGAGGTGCCTGTGCAAGGTTGTTGTTCCGTGTGCTTACACTTGCTTCAGCCCTCAGGTCCCACTGCTTGTCAGTCCTGCCCACCAGTCTGTCTAACAGTCCAGCCCACCAGTCTGTCTACAGTCCAGCACGCCAGTGTGTCTACAGTCCAGCACGCCAGTCTGTCTAATAGTTCTGTCCGCCAGTCTGTCTACAGTCCAGCACGCCAGTGTGTCTACAGTCCAGCATGCCAGTGTGTCTACAGTCCAGCACGCCAGTCTGTCTTATAGTTCTGCCCGCCAGTCTGTCTAACAGTCCAGCCCGCCAGTCTGTCTACAGTCCAGCACGCCAGTGTGGCTACAGTTCAGCACGCCAGTCTATCTAATAGTTCTGCCCGCCAGTCTGCCAGATACCTGCCGTGTCCTACAGCCTGTCTACCTGGAGCACCTGCCAGTTACCTGCCATGCCCGTCAACCTGCCAACCCAGAGCACCTACCAAGTAACCTGTCGTGCCCGCCTGCCTGCCTACCTGGAGCACCTGCCCGGTCCCTCCCTGGTTCACGGAGTCGACTGAGCCGCCGTGTGACCTGGGTCGGTCCGAGTAGGCACTTAGTTACGCCCCTCGGGTCCGTCCTTGCACCGCAGCACAGAGGTTCCACCACCCGGACCTGTAACATTGTGCATGGAAAACCTCAACCAACTCCGATGACCAGGACCGAGCTACAATACTGGACAGGACCCATGGACAAGTGCGATACAGGGTTTGGAAGCAGACATTGTTTTCAGATTTCGTAGCTTTTTTTTGGTATAATTTCCATTTCACCCAACTTATAGAGAATATTACCATAAGTCCCAGTGAGTCTGGAAATGACAATATGTAAAGCTTCTGTGGGAATTCTAGTCATGTGTATGTCTATTGACAAAGAAGAACAGATGTGGAGACTCGTTATTCCTCTGTGGCCCTGCCACCAACAAAGGCCTCTCTCGCCACTCTCATGAGAGAGAGTCAGTGTTTCTCTTGCTCTCTTTCTCAGAGGTGGCATCAATCGTCTTGAGAAATGCAACCATCTGGCAAGTCCACAACATGTAATTTCGCTCTTTGGAGAAGAACACAAGACAAAGCAGTTGATTTACATCAAGAATGTATATATGTGTATATATATATATCTATATATATATATACACACATACAGTATATATACAGTACAGACCAAAAGTTTGGACACACCTTCTCATTTAAAGATTTTTCTGTATTTTCATGACTATGAAAATTGTACATTCACACTGAAGGCATCAAAACTATGAATTAACACATGTGGAATTATATAGTTAACAAAAAAGTGTGAAACAACTGAAAATATGTCTTATATTCTAGGTTCTTCAAAGTAGCCACCTTTTGCTTTGATGACTGCTTTGCACACTCTTGGCATTCTCTTGACATAGAGACATATATCTCTACGGACATAGAGACAAACAGGTAACAGGCTAGGAGACAGTTCAGACAGGAACTGATACTGTAGCGAGATACAGGAACGAGCCTGGGTATACAGCCCCCAGGGTGGCGGAAATGGACTAGAAGTCACAGATAACAGGCCTGGGTATACAGCCCCCAGGGAGGTAGAAACAGACTAGAAGTCAGAGATAACAGGCCTGGGTATGCAGTCCCCAGGGTGGCAGAAACAGACAAGATACAGAACAAGACCTGGCAACTCAGAGGCAGAGAGCACACTGATAGTTAGTGTTGCTCAGGCACCTCCTTCTGAGTGGAGGGGGTTTAAATATCCAGTGACTCACAGCAATAGGCTGGAGACACATTAGGGGTGCGCCCACAGCAGCTATAAGAATCAGGAAGTAACTGGGCCGCCGCCCTAAGCAGTCAGAGAAGAGACATGCACACAGCATGAACTGGAGCAAGGTTTGCAGGCTGGACTGATGGGTAAGATTGCGGTCTTGCATGGTGGGAGGTGGTGCACTATGCAAGCACGCCGCCAGGGATGTTACACACATGCACATTTGTGGCCTGCTGGAGGTCATTTTGCGGGGCTCTGGCAGTGCTCCTCCTGTTCCTCCTTGCACAAACGCGGAGGTAGCGGTCCTGCTGCTGGGTTGTTGCCCTCCTACGGCCCCCTCCATGTCTCCTGGTGTACTGGCCTGTCTCCTGGTAGCGCCTCCAGCCTCTGGACACTACATTGACAGACACAGCAAACCTTTTTGCCACAGCTTGCATTGATGTGCCATCCTGGATGAGCTGCACTACCTGAGCAACTTCTGTGGGTTGTAGAGTCCGTCTCATGCTACCACGAGTGTGAAAGCACAACCAACATTCAAAAGTGACCAAAACATCAGCCAGAAAGCATTGGTACTGAGATGTGGTCTGTGGTCCCAACCTGCAGAACCACTCCTTTATTGAGTGTGTCTTCATAATTGCCAATAATTTCCACGTATTGTCTATTCCATTTGCACAACAGCATGTGAAATTGATTGTCAATCAGTGTTGTTTCTTAAGTGGACAGTTTGATTTCACAGAAGTTTGATTTTCTTGGAGTTATATTCTGTTGTTTAAGGCTGAGTTCACACGATGCGTATTTCATGCGTTTCCGCGGCGTTTTTGCAGTTGCGTAAACGCCGCGGAAACGCATGAAAAACGCATGGTAGAAGGGCTGCAATGTTCCCCAATGGAAATCCGCATGTGCTGTGCCCATGATGCGGATTTTTCCGCAGCGTTAACGCTGCGGTCAAAAATCTGCAGCATGTCAATTAATTTTGCGGAAACGCGGCGATTTCGCCGCCATTGACTTGCATTAGAACGCGCCAATTCCGCAAGACAGCATTTGTACTTGCGTTATTGGCGCGTTCTAATATGCGGATGGTACCCGGGTGTGGAGGAGAGGAGAGTCTCATCCACACCCAGGTACCATTAAAAAAAAAAGAATAAAATAAAAAATAAATGTATTCTTACCTTCTGTCGGCCCGCGCAGCGCTCCCGCTTGGTTCCCGGCACTTGCAGTGAGTTGTAGGACCTGCGGTGACGTCAGAGTCATGTGACGGGTCACGTGACGCTGACGTCGGCAGGTCTTTCAATTCAAAGTTGCCGGCAGCCGGGAGAACGGAGTGAGCAGGACAGCGCGGGCCATCGGAGGTAAGTATATACACTCTCTCGGGTCACACTATATAAATCCATGCTGTTTGCATGGATTTATATAGTGTGACCTAATTGTCAAGCACTTTCCAGGTGATGCTAAAATCGCCTGGAAAGCGCTTGTCAATCTGCATGCGGAAACGCATGTGAATCTGCATGTGGATCCGCATGTATTCTGCAGGAAAAACGCATGCACAATCTGCATGCGTTTTTTCTGCCAGGGAGATGCAGAAATGATGCAGAAATTTTCTGCTTCATTTCTGCATCGTGTGCACATACCCTTAGTGTTCCCTTTAATTTTTTTGGCAGTGTACATACAGGTGCTTTTCACAAAATTAGAATATCATCAAAAAGTTAATTTATTTCAGTTCTTCAATACAAAAAGTGAAACTCATATATTATATAGAGTCATTACACACAGAGTGATCTATTATATAGAGTCATTACACACAGAGTGATCTATTATATAGAGTCATTACACACAGAGGGATCTATTATATAGAGTCATTACACACAGAGTGATCTATTATATAGAGTCATTACACACAGAGTGATCTATTATATAGAGTCATTACAAACAGAGTGATCTATTATATAGAGTCATTACACACAGAGTGATCTATTATATAGAGTCATTACACACAGAGGGATCTATTATATAGAGTCATTACACACAGAGGGATCTATTATATAGAGTCATTACACACAGAGGGATCTATTATATAGAGTCATTACACACAGAGGGATCTATTATATAGAGTCATTACACACAGAGGGATCTATTATATAGAGGCATTACACACAGAGGGATCTATTATATAGAGTCATTACACACAGAGGGATCTATTATATAGAGCCATTACACACAGAGTGATCTATTATATAGAGTCATTACACACAGAGTGATCTATTATATAGAGTCATTACACACAGAGGGATCTATTATATAGAGTCATTACACACAGAGTGATCTATTATATAGAGTCATTACACACAGAGTGATCTATTATATAGAGTCATTACAAACAGAGTGATCTATTTCACGTGTTTATTTCTGTTAATGTTGATGATTATGGCTTACAGCCAATGAAACACAAAAGTCATTATCTCAGTAAATTAGAATACTTTATAAGAACACATTGAAAAATATTTTTAAAATTCAAAATGTTGTCCTACTGAAATGTATGTTCAGTAAATGCCTCAATACTTGGTCTGGGCTCCTTTTGCATCAATTACTGCATCAATGCGGCAATGTGGCATGGAGGGATCAGCCTGTGGCTGCTGAGGTGTTATGAAAGCCCAGGTGGCTTTGATAGCAGCCTTCAGCTCGTCTGCATTGTTGGGTCTGGGGTCTCATCTTCCTCTTGATAATACCCCATAGATTCTCTATAATAGATTCTCTATGGGGTTAAGGTCAGGCGAGTTTGCTGCCAATCAAGCACAGTGATACTGTTCTGTGTAAACCAGGTATTGGTACTTTTGGCCGTGTGGACAGGGGCCAAGTCCTGCTGGAGAATGACACTTCCATCTCCAAAAAGCTTGTCGGCAGAGGGAAGCATGAAGTGCTCTAGAATTTCCTGGTAGACGGCTGCGCTGACTTTGGTCTTGATAAAACACAGTGGACCTCCACCAGCAGATGACATGGCTCCCCAAACCATCACTGATTGTGGAGACTTCACACTAGACCTCCAGCAGCTTGGATTGTGGCCTCTCCACTCTTCCTCCAGACTCTGGGACCTTGATTTCCAAATGAAATGCAAAATTTACTTTCCTCTGAAAACAACACCTTGGACCACTGAGAACAGTCCAGTTCTTCTTCTCCTTGGCCCAGGTAAGACGCTTCTGGTGTTGTCTATTGGTCATGAGGGGCCTGACACAAGGAATGCGACACTTGTAGCCCATGTCCTGGATACGTCTGTGTGTGGAGGCTCTTGAAGCAATGACTCCAGCAGCAGTCCACTCCTTGTGAATCTCCCACAAATATTTGAATAGGCTTTTCCTAACAATCCTTTCCAGGCTGCGGTTATCCCGGTTGCTTGTGCCCCTTTTTCTACCACACTTTTTCCTTCCACTCAACCTTCCATTAATATGCTCGGATACAGCACTCTGTGAACAGCCAGCTTCTTTAGCAATGACCTTTTGTGGCTCACCCTCCTTGTGGAGTGTGTCAATGACTGCCTTCTGGACAACTGTCAGGTCAGCAGTCTTCCTCATGATTGTGGAACCTACTGAATCAGACTAAGGGACCTTTTTAAACGCTTAGAAAGTCATTGCAGGTGTTTTTTGTTAATTATTCTAATTTACTGAGATAATGACTTTTGTGTTTTCATTGGCTGTAAGCCATAATCATCATCATTAACAGAAATAAACACGTGAAATAGATCACTCTGTGTGTAATGACTCTATATAATATATGAGTTTCACTTTTTAGATTGAAGAATTGAAATAAATTAACTTGTTGATGATATTCTAATTTTGTGAGAAGCACCTGTATTTCTTTTTATTTTATAACTGGTTCCAGTTATAATCAATGGCCTCGTCAAGGACAAATACCAAGAGGTTATTCTGATTTGTCTTCTACCTGTGCGGTCACCATACGTCTAACATCTCCAAGGCCCACATTATCCTGGCAGCTTCTATTTTCTCTTTCTGCCCCCACAAGTCATTAAAAGTGACTTTTGCCCCCATTCATCTGTAGATGTACATTTTTTCGCAGGTATTCCGTATCTTTCGATGTGTAGAAGCTAGTCTTGTTAAACAGCAGTTTGGTGAACTAGACGCCCTCGTAGCGTCGCTGCCTTTTCAATGAAGCAATTGCTAAGATTTATTAAATGTCAACTAAAAACAGAATTTAGAAATAACATTTACAAAACATCTAGGAAAAGAAGTTGCTCGTAACTTATGTTCTTTTTCATCAAACCCAAAATTTACTGATTTCTACGGAAAATAAAAATGGTTTTGAAAAATATTTGCTAAGCACGATTCATTTTCTAACTTCTGAACAATTTTTTTTCTGCTTACAAAATTTCTCTAGTTTTTGAAATGGAAGTTTTGTTGAGTTGGGTCCCATCACTTAATGGATCTCAAATCAACCCCACTGTGCCAAGCAGATCTCATCAATGACCAAACCCACCAATTTAAGCTAGACTGGCCAACCAATGTATTGGATGGTTCGGGGGAAAGAAGGATCGGGCAGTTTGATTCCAATCAATTAATACAATTTCAGGTGCTTATCATGTCCCCCAACCATCGCAACATGATCGCGAGGTGCCAATGGGTTGCCCGCATTGCTGCCATCTTGGTGCTCCTGTGAAGTTCATTGACAGTACAGTGTTTTTCAGCACATTATATAATAGAATGAATGGTGTAATTCAAAACTAAAACTCTTCCCGCAAAAAAATCAAACCCTCATAGGATTATGTCGACTTAAAAAGTAAAAAAAATAACATAAAAAATAAAGTTATAGTTCTTGGAAGAAAGAGAGGAAAAAATGAAAGCGGAAAAAATGGAAAGTCGCCTGGTCATGAAGAGATTAAGCAGTTTAACAATTGTTATTGTTCTTTTTCATAACATAGCATATATCATTTTAAATATTAAGAATTCAAAAGAAGAAAAAAAAATATTACAAAACTGAAGTTTTAAGCAAAACGTAAAAAAATAATAATAATTTTCAAATTTTCCTAATTCCTTTACTGGCTAATACTTTTGGAAAAAGACAGTATGGATATGGAAATGCATTAAGAGAATGATCATATATACAGTGGTGGCCAAAAGTATTGGCACCCCTGCAATTCTGTCAGATAATACTCAGCTTCTTCCTGAAAATGATTGCAATCACAAATTCTTTGGTCTTATTATCTTCATTTAATTTGCTTGCAAGGAAAAAACACAAAAGAGAATGAAGCAAAAATCAAATCATTGATCATTTCACACAAAACTCCAAAAATGGGCCAGACAAAAGTATTGGCACCCTCAGCCTAATACTTGGTTGCACAACCTTTAGCCAAAATAACTGCGAACAACCGCTTCCTGTAACCATCAATGAGTTTCTTACAATGCTCTGCTGGAATTGTAGACCATTCTTCTTTGGCAAACTTCTCCAAGTCCCTGATATTTGAAGGGTGCCTTCTCCAAACTGCCATTTTGAGATCTCTCCACAGGTGTTCTATGGGATTCAGGTCTGGACTCATTGCTGGTCACCTTAGAAGTCTCCAGTGCTTTCTCTCAAACCATTTTATAGAGCTTTTGGAAGTGTGTTTTGGGTCATTGTCCTGCTGGAAGACCCATGACCTCTGAGGGAGACCCAGCTTTCTTACATTATGCTGCAAAATTTGTTGGTAGTCTTCAGACTTCATAATGCCATGCACACGGTCAAGCAGTCCAGTGCCAGAGGCAGCAAAGCAACCCCAAAACATCAGGGAACCTCCGCCATGTTTGACTGTAGGGACCGTGTTCTTTTCTTTGAATGCCTCTTTTTTTTTATCCTGTACACTCTATGTTGATGCTTTTTCCCAAAAAGCTCTACTTTTGTCTCATCTGACCAGAGAACATTCTTCCAAAACATTTTAGGCTTTCTCAGGTAAGTTTTGGCAAACTCCAGCCTGGCTTTTTTATGTCTCGGGGTAAGAAGTGGGGTCTTCCTGGGTATCCTACCATACAGTCCCTTTTCATTCAGGCGCCGACGGATAGTACGCGTTGACACTGTTGTACCCTCGGACTGCAGGGCAGCTTGAACTTGTTTGGATGTTAGTCGAGGTTCTTTATCCACCATCTGCACAATCTTGCGTTGAAATCTCTCGTCAATTTTTCTTTTCCGTCCACATCTAGGGAGGTTAGCCACAGTGCCATGGGCTTGAAACTTCTTGATGACACTGCGCATGGAAGACACAGGAACATTCAGGTCTTTGGAGATGGACTTGTAGCCTTGAGATTTCTCATGCTTCCTCACAATTTGGTTTCTCAAGTCCTCAGACAGTTCTTTGGTCTTCTTTCTTTTCTCCATGCTCAATGTGGTACACACAAGGACACAGGGCAGAGGTTGAGTCAACTTTAATCCATGTTAACTGGCTGCAAGTGTGATTTAGTTATTGCCAACACCTGTTAGGTGCCACAGGTAAGTTACAGGTGCTGTTAATTACACGAATTAGAGAAGCATCACATGATTTTTCAAACAGTGCCAATACTTTTGTCCACCCCCTTTTTTAAGTTTGGTGTGGAATTATATCCAATTTGGCTTTAGGACAATTTTTTTTTGTGTTTTTTCATTGAAGACAAATTAAATGAAGATAATAATACCAAAGCATTTGTGATTGCAATCATTTTCAGGAAGAAACTGAGTATTATCTGACAGAATTGCAGGGGTGCCAATACTTTTGGCCACCACTGTAATCTCATTATTTGTCTGTATAAACATTGTGGCAAAAATGTGTTAACGATTTCATGCACCTTAGTGAATTACTTTTTTTTTTTTTGAAAAATTATCACACATAATAAAATCCTTGACATTTTTGGTTTATTAACACATGTTTTGTATTTTTATAGCTATTCATATTTTTCCTGGGAATGAAGGAAAGCGATAATGAATAGAAGTTGAACATGTTCTCTTTTTTTTTGTATTTGTCCTCTCTGAATAATTAAGATTGAAGTGAATGTCCAACCTGGAACACCAATTTATTTTTTTCTTTATATATATTACATTTTGATATTCCGGACCGTGATCCTTTTCAGGGCAATGTCGTTTTTGAAATTTCTCCAAGCCTGGAATTTTTTTCTAGGCAGGCATGGAGTCTTTAACTTTTTTACTAGTCACTTGTGTGGGGTGAATGCTGACAACCACCCTAAGTAAAAGTAAAATGTCAAAACATCTGTTGTCAATAGTTTTTCATTCACCCCTGATATTAGGTGGTACACACCGGATGGAGGAGTAATTGAATATTAGAGGCTTAATGAGCAATTCATTAAGGTTCTTACACCAGAATTCTGGCATAAAACACCTTAATAAGTCGCACGATTTTTCCACAAAAATATTGCGATATTATGCGCTCACATGCCAGTCCCTACTAGTGTCACGCTAGGTGAAGGAAAGACCAAGTGTACAATGATGGGGAAAGGGGGGAAGCCTAACAACTAGGGAAAGTGAGAGCGGAGACCCCTAGGCAGATCTTACAACACCCTGACTCCCCTACCGTCCCTAAATAGGTTCTGCACCTATCTCCGAGCAGGATACCTAATCCCTGACTGTCCCTAGAGCTAGGCCCTAGGTAGGGAAGGGAAGGGGTGAGCACTAGTCAGCCCCCACTGCACCTAAAGACTAACAAGGAAAACAGACAAGGGGAAACACTTAGCTTGAGAAGACACCAAAGAGAGGACGACAATAATCCACCAAGAAACTCCAAGAAGAAACTAGTCAATTGCTAGTACTCCAGATCTGAGCAGGGGAAAATAGTACTATCACCGGCGACGCTCTGGAGACACTGAGAGTTTTATATATCAAGCAAGGGTGTATCAATTAGCCGCAGAAGATGGAGATCACTGTTGGGTCCTAGCGAAAGAAGAATATCACTACACTCCAGAGATGAAAGGATCAAGAAGGTGTCTGCAAAGCCAAGCACAGGGACCTTCTAAAGCCGGATCCAGAATGACTGTCTGTCAAACCTGATACACCCGTGACAACTAGTTGTGCCAATATGAACGTAACATGGGCAGAATATGGGCAAGATTGACCTTCACACCCAACCATCAAATCCATAAGTTTCGGTGGTGTAACTTAATCCTGAAATGTACTTCAGTCCGCAACTGGAGAACAATTCTGGCGGTGGCCTATGCCCGTGGAACAGAAGTGCCTAATTCTTTAAACGCCATGCACCACTTAAGGAATTAGGTGCATAATACTCCAGCGAGCACCTTCATTATGACTAGCCTTACTGAATCGGCCCCATAGTGTCTAGCCAGTATTTGTGACACATGAGACCACTGCTACTGTGATACCAAACATTTTTATTACGGTGGACCACTAGGGTCAACCCGTTTGCATATGCCCTATTAGGGGCACAACACTTGCTTACGTAAGTGGGCATCTGGCCATTTAAGTTGCTTTTCCAAGATGATCAACATATCAAGGAACCAAAAAAAGTTTACACTGAGCAGTCTACTCAACTTCATCAACAACATGAGGTATGCTCTTAAGATGGAACAATCATCCAATTTGACTTACCACTGTACTTGGCTGTCCCATAGACAATCAGAAGAGCAATGGCACTTATGCTCCTCTACTGGTCCATTTTTTGGGGCATTTTAGAGCCCCATTATCAAAATTGGTGAGTTCCCAGTGATAGGTGATGAGAATAACCTTTTATGCTAAGTGGGCCAACAGTTATTTCTCCCAACACTCCTGATACACATACAAGCTCAAGCGGGTCTACATGTATTTAATAGGGAGAAGGGAGAAGCCATTTCAGGGGATAAAACAGATTGGACATATTGAAATTTAACATGCCTAATCTATCTTTCCCCCTACAAATGTCATCAGCAGAGATTTGAGATACGCTGCAAACATTGAATAGTTCTCAGGCACCACAGAAATCAGTGACAATGGACTATGCTTATCTAATATGTGTAGACACCCTTAGGCTCCTTTCATATTGCGTTCTTACCCATGTACAGTGGTCCCGTCAGAGCTTGCGTCCAAAACTTCAGGAAAACGAGATTTTGGCGTATGCTCCGACAGGGCCATAGGCTATAAAGTTGCAGAAGGAGTCACCGTGTGCTCTGTTGTGCATCATTTTCGGGCATATACGCCTACCGGAGGTGGACACTCAGACGTAGAAGACTTCTCTGTCTTCTACGCCTCCAATAGGCGTATAAGCCCAAAAATGATGCACGACAGAGCACACGTTGACTGTCAGCACCATTATAGTCTATGGCCCAATTGTCCGAATCCTGTTTTGCAGGGGTTCAGACCCAAGCACCGACGGGACCACTGAATGTGGGCAAGAACGCAATGTGAAAGGAGCCTTAAAGAGGACTTGTAATGAGTATTAAAATGGCCAATATCTGCTCTTATTTTATTCCTGCTAATCCCCTGAGTATTCAGCTTTTTTCTTTTTTTAAATCCACCATACTATTCCAGAGATATGGGACTTTGTATTAGTGCTAATTTTTATTGTCTTTACCAAAGGGGCGTTGCCCACAGGATCCTCAGGGGCGTGTCTTTAGGCTGCTCTGAAGTATTTCCCTGTGAGCCACACCTCCTTGGTAACGACTATAAAAAGTAGCACTAAATAAAAATGCCCATATCTCAGGAACTGTATGGTGGATTAAAAAGACAAAAAGCAGAATACTCTGGGGAGCAGAAGGAATAAAATAAGAACAAAAACTAACCTAGTGACACATCCTCTTTAACTAATTTTATAATTGGTTCTTCTTTGTTTCCATTTCATTCTTTCCATTCCTCAAACCAATGGCAATATCTCATCAGTTTTGACTTCATGACTGTCAAATGTCTTTCAATTGTCTGTGATTTTGGATAAAAATGTAGATTTTTTCCCCCCACTGTAAAACAGTTTTCTCGAGTTGACATATATAGTTTTTTACTTTTGGGTTTTTTTTTTAGCCCTGAAGCATCTATCTTCGTGCCAAGTTTGGGCCCACCCTGCTAAACTTATGTACTTCATGTTTTTCCCAACAAAAATGCATTCCATACGTGATACTCCGAGAAAATTAGGACCAGACATTTTCTATCTGTAGGGTTTTGGGAAACTCTAATAGTTAATCTGGTTAAATGTATGATAGTACCAATGTGGATGATACTGGAGGAACACCCTCGGTGTAAGTATCTCGAGATCAAATTCCTCCGTAATCTGGATCTATTACATGACGTCAGTTTTAAGTACTTCTAAATCTTGGATATCTGCCGCTCTGGAGATTCTTTCTAGAGATGCCATTTGGTGGAATAATTGTGGTTACCGTGAACTTTTTGCCCTCGTTGAAGACTCTTTTCTATTTTTCCTTCAAAATACAAAGTTCAGCCAATTTATATCATCAGATTCTTATACTTTTTTTTTTTTTACTGGCAGAGAAAACACAAAAACTGCAATTGATTATCTCAAATTTGAACTTTTGTAACTCTGTAAACTTTTTTCTTTTCATTTATTTTGGAAAAAAATTGTTAATAGACCTTATACTTGACGTATCTTATAGAGTCTATGCGTCTAAAACAACAAAATTGTAATTGAAATGTTATCTACTACCAGCCAGATGAGAGGATCGCTTTCGGTTGCCAATGACGGGTCACAGTTTTACGCATATATTTCATATGTGAACTGTATTCTGTGTAGGTACTGGAGAGGTCTCCGGCCAAACGTATCCAAAAGGCACCATTTACTTAGCATATGCCAAAAGAATGGCTCTTTACACTGTATGGAATAGCATATAACAAAGGGTTTAGGCTTGTTAAAGGGAACATGTCTCTTCGAAAAACACTATTTACCTGTAGTTATTCAGTTAATCCACAGGTAAATAGTGTTACAATGCTGCCTTTCTAAAAGTGCGACTACCAGGAGAAAATTAATTAATTTCCTCCAGGAGCCTCCGGATTAAAGTCATGGGTGCGGTGCAGGGAGCAATTCCTTATCGTCGCTCATTGCACCACTCACCATACTGTGAGCACATGCAGCGCATCTGTGCAAAGAGAGCTGTCAATCAAAGTGGCGTGCTCACAGTATAGTTGTTTATGCTCACCAGGTGAGATGGATCCTTTTAAGCATCAGGTCTGGGTGGGCACATGGAACCAGGCCATTGGTCCAGCAAGCAGGAAGGAATGGGGGCCACACTCAGGAATATTCAGAGCAGTAGGACGGATGAAGAGGAGCCCAGCAGAAATGAAAGCAAGTAAAGCACAGAAGGTGGAGCACTCCAAACATAGACGTTTGGAGTCTCAATCCCAAGACACATGGTGTGTCAATGGGCCTTAAATAGGTCTATAGAGATAATGTAATTGATCCACGCCAGACAACATGAAAAATCCGACGTGGAGCACAGCAAAGAGCAGCGGACCCAGGAGAAGGGAGCGAAGCCCGGGATGCTGAGGACAGGTGTGAACAATAGTGACCGATGCTGTGAGCACTGACTGAAGCTGAGAGGACATCAGAGCTCAAGCATAGAGAGAAAAAGCATAAAACATTGAAGAAACTGTAAAGCTTTGATCTCCTGTTGCAGCAGCATTGCATTGTTTTGCCGCAATTTTACCAACTCTGCAGTAATATATTGCAATTGTTGCAAAATAACAATATTTGTGTGTGAAGCAGATTAGTGTGCGAGGAAAAAAATAGCATAGTGTCATACACGTTTCTCAGGGAAATTATAGGCTTTGGAGTACTTTTCATTTGTGGCAAATTGATTTGTTGCAAATCTAATTTCTTTGGAAAATTCTGTGATTTTCCTATGTGAAGTATTTAGGCGTGAACTGAAAACTTTATTACGTTATATACAATAACTATAGTGGAAATGGGAAATATTTTCCCCAGCTGACTATTTTGTTTTAGATATCTATTATACTGTAGTTATACACCGTGTCAATGTAAGATCCAACATTCTTCTTCTCTCTGACACAGAGCTCCAAAATCACAGAACTTTATGATACAATTCTGGCTGCCTGCAGCCACCACTAGAGGGAGCTGAGGAGCTCACTGCATACTGATTTATTATAGGGTTCAATGTACGTACAGTATGCGGAAAGCGCTTTAATCATGTTGATACTTTGAAAGATACAGAGTGATTCGCTCGCTACTTTACCTGGATAAATTGCTGTAACTTCCAAAAGAGATGATCGACCGTACTTAGATTTGGACAGTACATACCTTGGTTCATTAGAAACTGATGTTTTAAAGCAGATGTTGAAAATGTCCACCTTTCGCATCGAAGCACAAATGCACGAGCCGTTCCATATTGTTGAATGTATTCCGCAGGAGGTCTGGGGTCATAGCCTGAATTTCTCGCTGTATGTTCTCTCGGAGCGCCTGTAATGTTCGTGGCTTGTTAATGTACACCTGATCCTTTAAATGGCCCCAGGTGGTATGAAATCCATACAGTGACTCTATATGGGTGAACACTACATTTCTTGGCCACTTGTTGACATGTGGCGTACGACACGACTGTCTCCTGGGAAAGCTTGTGCAACGATTTATGTGGAGATGCCAGAAGTCACTGTTTCACATCTTGAATTGGTTCCTCAGACATTTTCTGACGTCCTCCATCATGCCTATCCAGTAATGTTCCAGCTCATTCACCAAGGACAGAATACACGGTTTGGAGGCCTGATTTCGACCTCCAAACTTCTTTAGAAACTCACTTTGGCACCTCTTTAAGGACTCCATTTTCCAATAAGTTTTCACATAGAAAACACGCTCCTTCAAACTGTATCTGTACAGTGTTAACAAATGAAGAAGGAATTCGACAGGAGTGAAATGCAAGTGCCACGCATAGACTACCGACACGTAGAAAGGAGTGAAACAAGTCTGACTCGTAGTGGAGACGACCGGTGGGGCAACAAGTCCACAAGACCACTACTCGGTGCGAGGATGTTTCTCGTCTCTACCGCTGAGGTTCATTGCACTCTCACTTCTCATGAATCAAAATACGTACAGTCCAAATCTTAGTATGGTCTCTTTTACAAGTTACAGGAATTTTTCCGGGTAAAGTAGCGAGCGAATCACCCTGTGTAAGAAGCTCAGAATATTAGATGTTTCTGTAAGATTAACCTTAAATGTTATCAATAGTGTTAACCATTATGAACACTGGATCATCAGTCGACACTCTGATCATAAAGGTAACAACCTGTCAATCAAAACTCATTACCGATGTAAACTTAAAAAAAAGTATCACTGAATAACGAACATCGAATGCCAGCAATATTTATTAGGTCAGGCACATGACCATTACCTCCATTTATAAATACACATGCCTTTGCCCATCAGATCTCACTTAAAGGGGTTGTCCGGCAGGTAAACATTTATAATCAATGGCTCAAATTGGGTTCAAAAATTAAAACAAAGAAGTAATACTAACCTAATGATACCCCACCGCTCACGTTCTGAGGCTGGACTGATGCACAAGTCCCCATGGTTTCTATTTCCTGCTTTTATTTCAACAAGCAGGAAATGCAGCTCAGCCAATCACTGGCAGAGGCGGGTCCCTGCTGCGATCAGTGATTGGCTCAGTGGCATTTCCTAGAATTTCTTGTTTGTTTCAACAGGTCAATGAAATAGAAACTGGCAGCATAAAGGCAGAGAAGCTGTGCAGGATTGGTAAGGGATGTATTAACCCATTCTGAGACCTTGTGAAAAAAATTGGCAACCCCTTTAAGAAGAGATGTAACTTGAAACGAATTTATAGCAAAGTGTCTGACTACCTTTTATAGTACTGATGCCTTCTTATGTGACACCCTTAGGCGCCAAGGTGTGGGTGCTACTGCACCCCTTATACTATGCCCCAGGTTACTGTTAACGCCCTCGTCAGTCCTGTAATGGCATGTAATGAGTACGGTAATAAACAGAGACCCATATTCAATTATCTACAGTATACAGCAGTAAAGCATTAATATTAAATCTGGCATAAAATACACTTCCACCTTTATAGGTTTCCCCACTGTGCATTCGATTCAAGAAACTGTTATGTTCCCCAAGGCTGTTTCTCACCAGCAGAGTATAGGAGAAAATCCTTCGAGAATTCCTAATTAATTTACAACCTGTTGATTTCCCCAGGTGCTGCTGGCATGCAACATAGTGGCAGAGAAGACTGCCGCTCGGAAACAATGTATCTATATAAAGTCAATCATTAGGCTGCCTTTCATATTTATTTCAAGTTTCCATCCAGTGATTTTATAATCTGCGAGTTGAGCCTGATTGAAGGAGTGCAAGTTTCCAAATTATTTCAGGATTAATTTAGGAAACCTCTTGCATGGCGCCATGTTTCATTTCCTAAAAAGATACTGCTGCTGTTTGTTGGCCGGGAAGTTGGCAGGCGGCTCGTGTGCCCTGGGACTTCAATGGCAGAGGTTCCCTGGAATATCATGGTGCATAGGTAGCAACTGTGTGTGAATTAGCTCTTTTGGCCAATTAGATTTCATCGTTTTGGGGCACATCCTAATTTGTGATTGGAAATAAATGGCTATAGTAAGTATTAAAGAAACAAAATGAATTAGCTACCATGTGTGTACATGATGAATAACACTATTTCTAGTCATTATATGACTGGTATTCTGGATTTTTTTTCACCAGTCTTCCCCTCTGCAAGATCTATCACTTATTTTCAGTTGTCTCTGAGCTTGTGAGTGGAGACTTGCTGCTATGATGATATCTCCCATGTATAGCACACAAAGACATGAGAGATTCCTACTCTTTTGTCTCTATATAGCACATGTACAGAAGCAGCATGAATGACATTATATAGCAGCACTCAGCATAGTAGCTGTGAATCCAGCACTGGGATGAGATAAAACACATACTAGAAAGCTGCAGCAGCAGCGTGGAGGGCATCATAACGCAGCTGTGACGCCAGTCACTACAGAAATAACAGTCTCAGAAGAGGAGAGAAGAGACTAATATTACTGAAAGAAATATTATGTAAGAGCTACTTACTGGATAAATAGAGGGAGGTCAAACAATCCAAAGTCAAGTCCAGGAAAATGGCGCAGTACAAAGGGAGCAGACAAAAGAGTAATCAGATAACAAGCAAATGGTCAAAATCCAGGTAAGGGAAAATAGTCAGGCTGGGTCAGGCACAGAGCACAGAGAGATCAGTCCTACACAGGCAACAGCAAGTGTACAATTGACACTGGGTGAAGGAGCTAGCATGCTTAAGTAGAAGACTAATCAAGGGAAGTGAACACAGATGATTGCAGAAACGACCCAGCAAAACCAAAACAGACTGACAGCCTCCACACAATAGTAACCTAGCAGACAAGGAAAGTGTGGAGACCGTGACAGCAGCACTCTGGGGTGAGATAAGGCAGCAGCACCATTAGCCTGTATATGTATCTCGCGCTCTCTCTCACTCCCTTACTCTCTCGCTTTCTCTCTTTCTTGGTCTCACTCTTGCTTTCTTTCTAGCTCTCTCCCGCTATCGCTCTCTTCTGTCTCGGTCTCTCACTCGCTATCGCTCTTTCTCATTCTCTCACTCTCTCTTTCGCTCTCTCTCTCGATCACTTTCTTGCTCTCTCTCTCGCTCTCTCTTGCTCTCTCTTTCTCTATCTCTTTCTCTCTCTCACTCCTTTTCTCCTCTCTCGCTCTCTCTTTCTCTCTCTCTCTCTCTCGCTCTTTCTCACTATCTCGGTCCCTCTCTCACTCTCTCGCTATTGCTTTTTCTCATTCTGTCTCTCGCTCTCTCTGTTGCTCACTCTCTTGCTCTCGCTCTCTCACTCTCTCACTCTCTCTCGCTCCCTTGCTCTCTTTTTTTCTCTCTCTCGCTTTCTCACTCACTCTCTCGCTATGGCTCTTTCTCATTCTCTCTCTCGCTCTCTGTCACTCACTCTCGTGCTCTCTCTCGCTCTGTCTCTTACTCTTTTTCTCGTTCTCATTCACTCTCTCTCTTGCTCCCTTGCTCTCTCTTTTTCTCTCTCTCGCTTTCTTTCTCAGTCTCTCTCTCTCACTCTCTCGCTATCGCTCTTTCTCATTCTCTCTCTCGCTCTCTCTTTCTCTCTCTCTCTCTTGCTCTTTCTCGCCATCTCGGTCCCTCTCTCACTCTCTCGCTATTGCTCTTTCTCATTCTCTCTCTCACTCTTTCTCGCTCTCTCTCGGTCCCTTGCTCTCTTTTTTCTCTCTCTTGCTTTCTCACTCTCTTGCTATCGCTCTTTCTCATTCTCTCTCTCACTCTCGGTCACTCATGCTCATGCTCTCTCTCACTCTGTCTCTTGCTCTCTCTCTTGCGCTCTCTCGTTCTCATTCACTCTCTCTCTCTTGCTCCCTTGCTCTCTCTTTTTCTCTCTCTCGTGCTTTCTTTCTCGCTCTCATTCACTTTCTCTTGCGCATTCTCTTGCTCTATCTCTCGCTCTCTCTCACTCTCTTTCTATCTCTCTCGCTCTCTCACTTTTTCTCGCTCCCTTGCTCTCTCTTTTTCTCTCTCTCATTTTCTTTCTCACTCTCTCAATCTCTCGCTATCGCTCTTTCTCATTCTCTCTCTCTCTGTCTCTGTCGCTCACTCTCTTGCTCTCTCTCTTGCTCTCTTTCTTGTTCTCATTCACTCTCTCTTGCTCATTATCTTGCTCTATCTCTCACTCGCTCTCTCACTCTCTTGCTATCGCTCTCTCATTCTCTCTCGCTCTCTCTGTCGCTCGCTCTTGCGCTCTCTCGCTCTCTCTTGCTCTCTTTCTCATTCTCATTCACTCTCTCTCTCTTGCTCTCTCTTTTTCTCTCTCTCGCTTTCTTTCTCACTCTCTCTCTCACTCTCTTGCTATCGCTCTCTCATTCTCTCTCTCGCTCTCTCTGTCACTCACTCTTGCGGTCTCTTGCTCTCTAGTGCTTTCTTTCTCGCTCTCATTCACTTTCTCTTGCGCATTCTCTTGCTCTATATCTCGCTCTCTCTCACTCTCTTTCTCTCTCTCTCGCTCTCTCACTTTTTCTCGCTCCCTTGCTCTCTCTTTTTCTCGCTCTCACTTTCTTTCTCACTCTCTCTCATACTCTCTCGCTATCGCTCTTTCTCATTCTCTCTCTCGCTCTCTCTGTCGCTCACTCTCTTGCTCTCTCTCGCTCTGTCTCTTGCTCTCTCTCTTGCTCTCTTTCTTGTTCTCATTCACTCTCTCTTGCTCTATCTCTCACTCTCTCACTCTCTTGCTATCGCTCTCTCATTCTCTCTCTCCCTCTCTCTGTCGCTCACTCTTGCTCTCTCTCGCTCTCTCTTGCTCTTTCTTGTTCTCATTCACTCTCTCTCTCTTGCTCCCTTGCTCTCTCTTTTTCTCTCTCTCGCTTTCTTTCTCACTCTCTCTCATACTCTCTCGCTATCGCTCTTTCTCATTCTCTCTCTCGCTCTCTCTGTCGCTCACTCTCTTGCTCTCTCTCGCTCTGTCTCTTGCTCTCTCTCTTGCTCTCTTTCTTGTTCTCATTCACTCTCTCTTGCTCTATCTCTCACTCTCTCACTCTCTTGCTATCGCTCTCTCATTCTCTCTCTCCCTCTCTCTGTCGCTCACTCTTGCTCTCTCTCGCTCTCTCTTGCTCTTTCTTGTTCTCATTCACTCTCTCTCTCTTGCTCCCTTGCTCTCTCTTTTTCTCTCTCTCGCTTTCTTTCTCACTCTCTCTCATACTCTCTCGCTATCGCTCTTTCTCATTCTCTCTCTCGCTCTCTCTGTCGCTCACTCTCTTGCTCTCTCTCGTTCTGTCTCTTGCTCTCTCTCGTGCTTTCTTTCTCGTTCTCATTCACTCGCTCTTGCTCAATCTCTCGCTCTCGCTCTCTCTCGCTCTCTCTATCTCTCGCTTTCTCTCGCTCTCACATTGCCCCACCCCTTTCCATTAACTGCAATGTGCAGCTGTAATCTGATCGCTCAGTGAGCTGACAGTCTGTCCAGGATAAAATGTAGCTTTTTTTTTCAAACTGAATGATCAGTTCAGGAGGTGGGGGAGAGAAAGAAGTAGATTTCTCCGATAAAACATACTACAAAGTTTCTTATATTCAGTTGTACTTTTGATTTGTGCAAAGTTTTTCGATATGACAGTGACTATTTAAGGATCACTGTCAGTCGGTGGAAGTAAGGGTGAGGCTATAGGGGTACAAACATAGCAGTCGCATCCTGATGCCTGAGTAGGTCCGAAAGGAACATAAAGTCCCACAAATGCCACAAACACTAGTAATATTACTGGGACATAGTAGGTCAGGACCCTGGCATAGATTTTGCACTGGGGGTCCAGAAGCTTTGACTTGTGCCTCTAAATGAAAGTAACAGGCTCCACTTTGAAACCATTGTTTGGAAACAAGTTTAATTAGAAAGAAAGCAATGAAAAGTGGGAAACAATAAGCAAAATTGTAAAACTGCCCGGCTCGCCAACTTTTAGCAGTTGGCAGCCATATCTGACAAGATCTTCATTGTTATGCCACATACATGGCTACATTTTAATGATACTTTTTACTTTTCTATGTAGCATACAGAATGTTACAATATACTACTTTTTTTTACAAATATTTTTATTGCTCCATTGCACCAGAAACAACAGAAAAAGAAAGTAGGCAAATAGTCCTGCTTACAAATCTCCTGCAGTTTTGTGTCTACAGCTCTTGTGGGGACCTATGTATCTCCATGGTTACAGACTACAAACAAACTGTGTAGTCTGATCTTGCACTTACGCTTTATGTCCTAAGTCCCTTCTCTTTTACTATTTGTTGTTTTGCAAGTAAAGGGCATAGAAGAAAAGTAGGTATTACCAATTGCAGGACCAGATTACGTACAACTATTTTTGTAACTTTTTAGTGGGAAAATTGCACATTTTACAAAATTTTGCAAAAAAATGCATCGGAGGGGGGGGGGGCAACTGGAGTAGAGTTGCATCAAATTTTGCAATTTTTTTTAAAAAAAGATGAATCTGTCTAAAACATCTACAAAATCCACATTGATGTAAAAATCTGAAAACTAACTAAACTGCCAAAGACAACTTAATAAAAGACTGAAGTCGAATGATGAATTTGCCGCAAATCAAAAAGTTACTGACTTAGAGGTATTCACTCAAAAAAAAAACTTCTGGAAATACAATGATAAATCAGACCCAAAAATATCAGATTTCTCATTAAGACTTTTGCCATTTTTAAGACAATTTTGCTTGTAATTTTGAAAATTACATATTAAATAATACTGTCTTAAAATACCTAAAAAATAAATAATAGTGCCATATAACACATGAAACTAAATAATATTGCCATATATTACATAAAAATAAATGAATTATACTACCATATAATACATAAAAATAAATAATACTGTCATATAGTACATAAAAATAAATAATCCTGTCATATAATACATAAAACGAAATAATACTGCCATATATTCCATAAAAATAAATAAATAATACTGTCATATAATACATAAAAAATAAATAATACTGTCATATAATACAAAAAAAATTTTTAATCCTGTCATATAATACCAATATTGTCTGTAAACAGCTGTGGAATTAAAGGTGCTATATAAGTGAGTAAAATAAATAAAATATAATCCATAAAAATAAATAATACTGCCATATAATACATAAAAAAATAATAGTGCCATATAATACATACAAATAAATAATACTGTCATAAAATACATACAAATAAATAATACTGCCATATAATATATATAAAATAAAGAAAAATGTAATAAAATACATAAAAAAATAATATTGCCATATAATTCATAAAAATAAATAATACTACCATATAATACATAAAAAATAAATAATCATGCCATATACGGTAATATATAAAAATAAATAATACTGTCATAAAATGCATAAAAAATAAATAATAGTGCCATATAATACATAAAAATAAATAATATTGTTATAAAACACATAAAAAAAATCAATAATAGTGTCATATAATACGTAAAAAGAAATAGTACTGTCATATAATACATAAAAAGAAATAATACAGTCATATAATATATAAAAAAAGAAATAATACTGTCATAAAATGCTTAAAATAATTATATTGCCATATAATATATAAAAAAGAAATAATACTGCCATATAATACATAAAAAATAAATAATACTTCCATATAATACATAAAAAATACATTCTCTACAGTATCCAAATCATAATACCATATACTACACTTGTAATCTCCCATATATTTCCCCTCACAATACTGCAAATTTAAAACCCTAATAAAACTGCTATGTATTTTTCAAATTATACCGTTATACAATGCACATTATTTATTGACTTGCACATAATACCGTTACGCAACTGTGTTTTACCAGATTTATATTTCTCTCTATTGGACATATTCTTTTTTTGGGGGGATTTTTTTTAGCTCTGTAAATTGGAGACTTTGGGCATCTGAGCCCTGGCCACATAGTTTGCAGTAGTATGCATGAGCCCTTAAGGGCGATATTTTTTTAATTGCCTCTAAAGCTATATTTATACAGAGCTGCCCATTATAGCAATTGCAAAGTTTCTCGCAAAGTGAAGAAATGCCATTGTCGATAGATCCGTCAGAGAAAATAAATTAAAACCAGCCCGGCCTTTAGCACGGCGCGCGTTTCAAGCTTTCTTGCAGTTTCTCTTTTTACTCATTGACAAGCTAAATTTAGTAGTTGTAACATCTGGATAAATGGATATTTCAGCTTCTCATCCACCCACAGATAACTGGAATCAGGCTCCTTCTCGAAAAAAAAAAAAAAGAAAACTTTTTTTGATGGAAAGTAAACGGTGAGGTGCAACATTTTTTGAGAAATCATGGCAAAGACTTCATGCTATTTTTCATCCACTCCTCCGAGCAGTCGGACAACTTTGGAAGGAGCAGCCAAGGCTCGGGGTTTTGGATAGGGAAACCAGAACGTGTTAGTTTCTCTGGAACGAGGGTTCAGCTGCAAGAAATCGGCTTTGCACAGAAGCCCTGACACACCTCAGATGTGAAAAAACTCAGAGGTTACCTTGACATGTTACCCAACTCCAACTTAATTCTATCCTCCTGGAATAGAGGCCGCCTTGTCTCACCGAGGAGGAGAACTGCCTTATACAATAATGCCATGGGAGATGTTGGCAGAATATTTTCACTGCATATTGAAAGAGAGACATTTTTGACCGCAGCTCATGAACCACACGATATTTACCTTGGCACCGGACCATTATTTGTTCATAAGTTTTTCTGTCTCTGCTGTGTTCCAATTTTGGGGGGAGATCATTGCCAGTTTTTTTATTTTCCAAGACATTCTGCTAGGCTAAGCAAACTTAACTCAATGGGAAGATGCCTAGTAACAACCTTAAGCATAAACTACTTTTTAATTATTTTTTTTAACATTCTTTTACTATATATAAGCACATATCTATCTATCTATCTATCTATCTATCTACATAGATAGATAGATAGATAGATAGATAGATAGATAGATAGATAGATAGATTTTTTTCTTTATTTTTCTTTTTTAGTTGCTTCAATATAAATACCATGTATATAGAATTTTTTAAAATAGTTTTACAATAAATTTTTAATAGAGAAGTTTGCAAGAAAAAAAACATGTTATTTAATATTTGGACATAAAAAAATGCTGATAAAATAAAATACACTGCTCAAAAAAATAAAAGAAACACTCAAATAACACATCCTAGATCTGAATGAATGAAATATTCTCATTGAATACTTTGTTCTGTACAAAGCTGAATGTGCTGACAACAAAATCACACAAAAATCATCAATGGAAATCACATTTATTAACCAATGGAGGACTGGATTTGGAGTCACCCCCAAAATTAAAGTGGAAAAACACACTACAGGCTGATCCAACTTTGATGTAATGTCCTTAAAACAAGTCAAAATAAGGCTCATTATTGTGTGTGGCCTCCACGTGCCTGTATGACCTCCCTACAATGCCTGGGCATGCTCCTGATGAGGCTGAGTATTGTGTGTGGCTTCCACGTGCCTGTATGACCTCCCTACAACGCCTGGGCATGCTCCTGATGAGGCTGAGTATTATGTGTGGCCTCCACGTGCCTGTATGACCTCCCTACAATGCCTGGGCATGCTCCTGATGAGGCTGAGTATTGTGTGTGGCCTCCACGTGCCTGTATGACCTACCTACAACGCCTGGGCATGCTCCTGATGAGGCTGAGTATTGTGTGTGGCTTCCACGTGCCTGTATGACCTCCCTACAATGCCTGGGCATGCTCCTGATGAGGCTGAGTATTGTGTGTGGCCTCCACGTGCCTGTATGACCTCCCTACAACGCCTGGACATGCTCCTGATGAGTTTACAGATGGTCTCCTGTGGGATCTCCTCCCAGACCTGGACTAAAGCATCCGCCAACTCCTGGACAGTCTGTGGTGCAACGTAACGTTGGTGGATGGAGTGAGACATGATGTCCCAGATGTGCTCAATCGGATTCAAGTCTGGGGAACGGGCGGCCAGTCCATAGCTTCAATGCCTTCATCTTGCAGGAACTGCTGACACACTCCAGCCACATGAGGTCTGGCATTGTCCTGCATTAGGAGGAACCCAGGGCCAACCGCACCAGCATATGGTCTCACAAGGGGTCTGAGGATCTCATCTCGGTACCTAATGGCAGTCAGGCTACCTCTTGCGAGCACATGGAGGGCTGTGCGGCCCTCCAAAGAAATGCCACCCCACACCATTACTGACCCACTGCCAAACCGGTCATGCTGAAGGATGTTGCAGGCAGCAGATCGCTCTCCACGGCGTCTCCAGACTCTGTCACGTCTGTCACATGTGCTCAGTGTGAACCTGCTTTCATCTGTGAAGAGCACAGGGCGCCAGTGGCGACTTTGCCAATCCTGGTGTTCTGTGGCAAATGCCAAGCGTCCTGCACGGTGTTGGGCTGTGATCACAACACTCATCTGTGGATGTCGGGCCCTCATACCACCCTCATGGAGTCGGTTTCTAACCGTTTGTGCAGACACATGCACATTTGTGGCCTGCTGGAGGTCATTTTGCAGAGCTCTGTCAGTGCTCCTCCTTTTCCTCCTTGCAGAAAGGCGGAGGTAGTGGTCCTGCTGCTGGGTTGTTGCCCTCCTATGACCCCCTCAATGTCTCCTGGTAGTGCTTCCAGCCTCTGGACACTACGCTGACAGACACTGCAAGCCTTCTTGCCACAGCTCCTATTGATGTGCCATCCTGGATGAGCTGCACTACCTGAGCAACTTCTGTGGGTTGTAGAGTCCGTCTCATGCTACTGACGCGCCCCCTGGGACATATTCCTTTTTGAGGGTAATACCCGGCACCGGATCAGATGGGGGGTTGTAGTCTCCGAGCGGCTGAGACCCGGTCCCGTGCCCAGGGCGTCAAGCTATGTGTTATGTGGCAGTCCTTACTGATGTTATAAGAGTTCTTTTGTGTCGACTACGCCACCCGTTGTAATGCGGTCACTGTGGCCGCCGCTGCAGCAGGGTCCGCTGAGGCTGATGGTGGATGTGCAGCTTGGTGGGATAACCCCCAACGGGAGGGGTATAGCCTCAGAGGGGACAGGCGCAGAGGATGGGGGTTGTGGTGGTGCGGTGCAGCCGGCAATGAAGACAGACTCGGGTTGTGCAGTTAAGGGAGTTTACTTACTGCTGATGTTTCGGTCACTCCAGCTGTTAGTGACCACCCGAGCCGTGCTGCGTCCACCAGGTCCTGGATCCGGCCAACCCCCAAACAAGTCCGGAGCGTGGCCCTGAGCTCTCCCTCTGTCCTTTCTTCAGCCGTCCCCACCAGTGATCCACCTAGGTCCAGCTCCCTCGGGCCTTCTGTTGGGCAACCCTTGGCCTTAGGTTCCCTGACCCTCCATGTGGTATGCCTTCAGGGTGGATGTAGTGGGTGGCCGTGGCAGATGCTGCCCACAGCCTCCGGTCTCTGGCTAGGGATGTTTTTGCCCCCACCAGCTTGGGTTCCGGTACCCTTGTGCTGACTCCTCACCCGGTGCTCTAATTTGGGTTCTTGGGTCCCCTCAGTCTTCCCCCTCTGGGTCTTTCTCTTTCTTTCTCCTCTCTCTCTCTCCAGGGCTGCTGTTTCCTTCTCTCTCCTCTCCAACTGACTTGTTCTCAGCGTCTGACCTTGTCCTCTGCAGCTGACTGACCCTGATCTAAGTTGGTGCCCTCCTTATATATCCCTCTATGTGTGAGCTCAGGTGACCAGCACCCAATGAGCTCCTATCACTACCCAGACTGCTCCCCCTATCTGCCCCTACACTACATGGGATGTACCACCCCCCTCCCACTCCAGCCAGGAACAGGCTCGGTTGTACCTGCACATTTCTAAGTGGGAGTACCGTCGGCCTGCTCCTCTGGAATGGGATGTATGTAGTGCATGCAGTCTATCTGAGCTCAGTTCCACACTCCTTCCTTACCCGGGAGTGGAATATCACACCTCTGGGTTGAGGTGCAATACCCCTGTAGCAGCCGAATCCTCAGGGTGCTACATTCCCCCCTGGTAAATCACAGCACGTCCTCGGGCTGTAAAGACAAAAACACCAAAACATACAAAATTTTTATATGAACATATAAAACATATAAAACATTATATATATATAAAACTTTTTCATATAAACATTCTCGTCGTCTCTGGTTTCAGGTTCCTCCTCCGGACACTGTGCAACGTGTGTCCGGGAAAAGTGCGACAGTCTTTCTAGAAAAATGGTTTCTCCTATAAAACCGGTAGGGGGCGCTTTAGGACGCGCAACTATTTACAGGGGAATTTGGCCGTTCTTAGTCCCCGGCCAAGTAAAGGGAAAGGGATGGCTGCTCACAGTCCTCAGCCTGGTTTGGGTAGGGGACACACGGGTTGAACTGTTCACTGGTCCCAACGGGGACTAAACTTTAAAGCAGCCACGGTTACTTGGGTACCCCAACAGGTAACTATATACAGTCCTTTGTACTATCTCAGTCATAGTACCTTCTAGCCTTGAACCCGTTTGGGTCTTCTGGCTCCTCCTCCCTACACCGCAACTCCTCCTCTGTCAGGCGATGCACGTGGAGGGCGTAAGGTCCCTTGGCACACTTGTGCCGGGTGAACGTTACCTCGTCACCGACGTAGAGGTCACGGCCTTTGTGACCCTCTGGCAGGTGGGACTCGACGTCCCGTCGGGTAACGAAGACGTCACCCATGGTGTTCCGGTCCTTTATGAAGCCCCACCCATGCTGCGCATTAAACTTTATTACCGTCCCGATGGTACGGGGACGATTTGCTGCACAGGGGTCCCTTCTGGTCCGACTCTTTTGCTCCGCGCTGCGGGTCTGGGCCCATTGCTCTCTGACCCGCCTCTCCTCCCGTTCTCTCTTAAACTCTGCCAGCTGTTGACGGCAACACTCTGTGCGTTCAGCTGCAGCTGCCCGAGTCTCTCCGGTGAACCCCATCAAATCTTCTCCCGTGGGGTCCCACACGAATTGGGCTTCTTCTAGTGGAGGCGAGACCCGAGTCACGGGCTTTGGAGCCGGAATCAGGGGCTCACACAGGGGACCTAACTTCTTTTGTCGCTCCAGCTCCAAGAATTCTTCGGGCCAGATGAAAGGCCGCCCGTCCGGCCACGCTAGCTGGCTGAAGGGGTCCTCTCCCAGATATGGCACCCTTGGTGTTTCGGGTGCGGGCGCGATGGTGGGGGCGCCCAGGTTACCCAGGCCTTGCGGCCAGGCCGGGGGCATCTGGAAGGTAAATGGAACTGTTAACACGGCGGCGCCCTGGGCTACCTGGCCTTGCGACCAGGCCGGAGGCTCCGCGGAGGTAGATGGCTCTGCTGGGGATGCGGCGCCCGGAAACGCTAGGCCCTGCGACCAGGCCGGAGGCTCCTCTTCCTTCGCCACGCTCCGGGTCACAACGCGTGACGTCACCGGGGTCGCGACGGCGGCTTCCGGTCGGGGCCTAGTCGGTGGCGGTGTCATGGCGGTCTCGGGTACGGCCGGGGGACCTTCGGGCTCTGCGACGGGGAGCTGGGGCAGATAAGCGGTCTTCCGGTATGGGGTATAGGCGTCCCCCTTACCTGCTGCCATGCGTCTCGCTCCCTCTTCTGCGCCGTCTCCGGCCTTGGGTCCTCCCGCGTCATCCGCAGAGGCAGTCTGTGTCTTCTTCCAAGGGAGCGGGTTCCGTGGACGGGTTCCAGCTTGCTGGGCCATCTCCCGGCCCCACTCCGCCAGGATCTCCCTCTGCACTCGGGCCATCCTTCCCGCGAGGCCCTCCAGGGCACTCCGCGCGCACTCCCGATCTCGGGGAAGCTGCGCCAGGATCTCCGCTAAGCCTAGCGGGGTTGTTGACTCCAGCAGGCTCCTGACCATCGGGTCGGTGCTGCTCTGCTCTCCTCTTTCTTCCTTTTGCAGGCTCCTGGCCAGCGGGCCGGTGCTGCGCTGCTGCCGCTCCATTCCCGGGTCTATTCTTCCTCTCCTCGACTACGGGTGCTCTCGCTCTGGACACCTTGCCTCCGGGTGCGCTCGTTCTAGACTGCTCCAAGCGACACCCATCTTTTCTCTTCTCTTTCGTCTCCTCCCACTTCGAGGGCGGTCCCGGGGCAACTCGGTGACTGTCAGCTCCAGGGGGAGTTCTTTCACGCTGACAGACACCTCCAGCATCACAGTCTCCGTTGGTGGGGGCGGTTTCCACTTTTGGCGCCATTTTCTGTCCCGGCCCACGATGGGATGTGGCCTCTTGCCCTCCTTTGGCACGCCCATAATGGCGTCCGCTGCTCTTCCAAGGCGGGAAATCTGCGGTTTTGGCGGGAAGCGTCGCCCAGTGGCGGGAAACTCTGCAGATGGCGGGAACAAGCTGGAAATGGCGGACAATCGGCGGGAAACGACTGGTGATGGAGTCCGATAGCGTGGACCCTCCGGAACCGGCGGGAGACTTCTTTCTGAGGTAAACTTGCACTTTTCTTCAGGCACGCAGTACCCGGGTGTTGCGGGCACGTAATCCTGCCGACTACGCCAAAGTTGACGCGCCCCCTGGGACATATTCCTTTTTGAGGGTAATACCCGGCACCGGATCAGATGGGGGGTTGTAGTCTCCGAGCGGCTGAGACCCGGTCCCGTGCCCAGGGCGTCAAGCTATGTGTTATGTGGCAGTCCTTACTGATGTTATAAGAGTTCTTTTGTGTCGACTACGCCACCCGTTGTAATGCGGTCACTGTGGCCGCCGCTGCAGCAGGGTCCGCTGAGGCTGATGGTGGATGTGCAGCTTGGTGGGATAACCCCCAACGGGAGGGGTATAGCCTCAGAGGGGACAGGCGCAGAGGATGGGGGTTGTGGTGGTGCGGTGCAGCCGGCAATGAAGACAGACTCGGGTTGTGCAGTTAAGGGAGTTTACTTACTGCTGATGTTTCGGTCACTCCAGCTGTTAGTGACCACCCGAGCCGTGCTGCGTCCACCAGGTCCTGGATCCGGCCAACCCCCAAACAAGTCCGGAGCGTGGCCCTGAGCTCTCCCTCTGTCCTTTCTTCAGCCGTCCCCACCAGTGATCCACCTAGGTCCAGCTCCCTCGGGCCTTCTGTTGGGCAACCCTTGGCCTTAGGTTCCCTGACCCTCCATGTGGTATGCCTTCAGGGTGGATGTAGTGGGTGGCCGTGGCAGATGCTGCCCACAGCCTCCGGTCTCTGGCTAGGGATGTTTTTGCCCCCACCAGCTTGGGTTCCGGTACCCTTGTGCTGACTCCTCACCCGGTGCTCTAATTTGGGTTCTTGGGTCCCCTCAGTCTTCCCCCTCTGGGTCTTTCTCTTTCTTTCTCCTCTCTCTCTCTCCAGGGCTGCTGTTTCCTTCTCTCTCCTCTCCAACTGACTTGTTCTCAGCGTCTGACCTTGTCCTCTGCAGCTGACTGACCCTGATCTAAGTTGGTGCCCTCCTTATATATCCCTCTATGTGTGAGCTCAGGTGACCAGCACCCAATGAGCTCCTATCACTACCCAGACTGCTCCCCCTATCTGCCCCTACACTACATGGGATGTACCACCCCCCTCCCACTCCAGCCAGGAACAGGCTCGGTTGTACCTGCACATTTCTAAGTGGGAGTACCGTCGGCCTGCTCCTCTGGAATGGGATGTATGTAGTGCATGCAGTCTATCTGAGCTCAGTTCCACACTCCTTCCTTACCCGGGAGTGGAATATCACACCTCTGGGTTGAGGTGCAATACCCCTGTAGCAGCCGAATCCTCAGGGTGCTACACTACCACGAGTGTGAAATCACAACCAACATTCAAAAGTGACCAAAACATCAGCCAGAAAGCATTGGTACTGAGATGTGGTCTGTGGTCCCCACCTGCAGAACCACTCCTTTATTGAGGGTGTCTTGATAATTGCCAATAATTTCCATCTATTGTCTATTCCATTTGCACAACAGCATGTGAAATTGATTGTCAATCAGTGTTTCTTCCTAAGTGGACAGTTTGATTTCACAGAAGTTTGATTTACTTGGAGTTATATTCTGTTGTTTAAGTGTTCCCTTTATTTTTTTGAGCAGTGTATTATTTAAATAACATGTTTGGGTGTTATACTTGTAGGAAAGGTTTCTTTTGGTAAAGGATTTATTAGCCATTATGGATTGTATAAATTATACCCAATGGTGCTCATATTCTAACAGTACATACCATTAAATAGATAGATAGATAGATAGATAGATAGATAGATAGATAGATAGATAGATAGATAGATCGCTAGATAGATACAGTCCCTTACAAAAGTATTCACCCCCTAGACTTTTTACCTATTTTGTTACATTACAACCTGTGTTTACATATTTTTGTAATCTGATTTGTGTGTGATGCATCAGCACTAAATAGTCTAAATTGGTGAAGTGAAGTGAGGAAAATATAGGAATAAATAAAATTTATAGGATCAAATAACTAAAAGTTGGCATGTGCGTGTGTAATCACCCCTTTTACAATGAAGTCCCTCCTAAAACTTTCTGGTGCAAGCAATTACCTTTATAAGTCCCATGCTTAGTGAAAGGGCGTCCACCTGTGTGCAATCTAGGTGTCACACGTCTGTCAGTATATACACTTTACCTTTTCTGAAAGGCCACAGAGGCTGCAACACCATTAACAAGAGGCACCACTAACCAAACAACACCATGAAGACCAAGGAGATCTCCAAACACCTCTATGAAGACCAAGGAGATCTCCAAACAACACCATGAAGACGAAGGAGACCTCCAAACAACACCATGAAGACCAAGGTGATCTCCAAACAACACCATGAAGACCAAGGAGATCTCCAAACCAGTCAGGGACAAAGTTGTTGAGAAGTATAAGTCAGGGCTGGGTTCTAAAAAAATATCCCAATCTCTGATGATCCCCCGGAGCACCATCACATCCATTATCATCAAATGGAAAGAACATGGTGCCACAACAAACCTGCCAAGAGAGGGCACCCACCAAAACTCTCAGCCAGGGCAAGGAGGGTATTAATCAGAGAGGGAGCACAGAGAACAAAGGTAACCCTGAATGAGCTGCAGAGTTCCCAAGTAGAGACTGGAGTATCTGTCCAGACGACCACAATAAGCCAGTCACTCCATAGAGGCGGCCTTTATAGAAGAGTAGGCGGAAAAAAGCCTTTACTTACACACAAAATTGTAAGGCTCGTTTTGAATTTGCCAAAAGACATGTGGGAGACTCCCCAAATGTATGGAGGGAGGTGCTGTGGTCAGATGAGACCAAAATTTTACTTTTTGATCACCAAGGTAAACGCTATGACTGGCGCCAAACCAACACAGCTCATCACCCAAAGAACACCATCACCACACTGAAACATGGTGGTGGCAGCATCATGCTATGGGGATGTATTTCGGCAGCAGGGAAAATGGTCCTAGTCAAGGGGAAGATGGATGGTACGAAATACAAGAATATTCTTGAGCAAAACCTGTTTCAGTCTGTCAGAGATTAGAGGCTGGGATGGAGGTTCACCTTCCAACAAGACAGTGATCCAAAACATCCTGATAAAGCAACACTTAAGTGGTTTAAGGGGAAACGTGTAATTGTTTTTGCATGGCCTAGTCACAGCCCAGACCTTAATCCAATGGAGAATCTGTGGTCAGACTTGAAGATTGCTGTTCACCAGAGGAAACCATCTAACTTGAAGGAGCTGGAGCAATTTTGCCTTGAGGAATGGGCAAAAATCCCAGTGGCAAGATGTGGGAAGCTCAGAGACTTATCCAAAGCGACTTGCAGCTGTAATTGCTGCAAAAGGAGGCTCTACAAAGTACTGACTTTAGAGAGGAGAATAGTTATGCACACTGACGTTTTCAATTATTTTGTCCTATTTATTGTTTGCTTCATAAAAAAAATGTTCACAGTTGTTGGCATTTTCTTTACATGAACCGATGCAAACCCTCAAAAAAACAGTGCAATTTCAGGTTATGAGACAGCAAAACATGAAAAATGCCAAGGGGGGGGGGGTAGATAGATAGATAGATAGATAGATAGATAGATAGATAGATAGATAGATAGATAGATAGATAGATAGATAGATAGAAGTAGCACTTTTCATGTAAAAATATGTACAAAACCCCCAAAGGTTATTATTACCAAAACCTATTGTAAAGAATGGGGGCAGCAGTCCAAAATCAGATGGTGAGAAAACGGATTTTAATCAGTCCATTAAAACAGGTGATTACAATCTGTTTTCTCACTATCTGACTCTCGAATGCTGCCCCCATTTTTTGAATTCGATAGATTAAAAAAAAATTAAAAAACAGCAATTTCTTGTAGCTCAACGAATAAAAAGTGATTTATTCCGTGCCCAAAGTATGCAATAATTTGGCTTCAACAGTGAACGTCTTTTAATTTTTTTGTACTTTTGAGATTCAATAGTCAGTGACCAGTGAATCTTCAGGCTTGAACTCACATTTTAGGGAGTAGAGCTGCTTTGTTCTATTCTTTCTTTAGATAGATACAGTGGTGTGAAAATGTGTTTGCCCCCTTCCTGATTTCTTATTCTTTTGCATGTTTGTTACACTTAATTGTTTCAGATCACAAAACAATTTTAAATATTAGACAAAGATAACACAAGTAACCACAAAATGCAATTTTTATATGAAGGGAAAAAGAAATCCAAACCTACAGGGTCTGTGTGAAAAAGTGATTGCCCCCCCCCCCCCCCACTTAAAACATAAATTTATCACATCTTTGAGAAGCTGAGTTCATATTCCCTAGCCACACACAGGTCTGATTACTGCCACACCTGTTCTCAATCAAGAAATCACTTAAATAGGACATGCCTGACAAAGTGAAGAAAACCAAAAGATCCTCAAAAAGCTAGACATCATGCTGTGATCAGGAAATTCAGGAACAAATGAGAAACAAAGTAAATGAGATCTATCAGTCTGGAAAATATTATAAAGCCATTTCTAAAGCTTTGGGACTCCAACGAACCACAGTGAGAGCCATTATCCACAAATGACGAAAGCATGGAACAGTGGTGAACCTTCCCAGGACTGGCCGGCTGACCAAAATTACCCCAAGAGCGCAGTGACGACTCAACCAAGAGGTCACAAAAGACCCCACAACAACATCCTAACAACCCCAGGCCTCACTTGCCTCGGTTAAGGTCAGTGTTCATGACTCCACCATAAGAAAGATACTGGGCAAAAATAGCCTGCATGGTAGAGTTCCAAGATGAAAACCACTGCTGAGCAAAAAGAACATAAAGGCTCAACTCAGTTTTGCCAGAAAACATCTTGATGATTGCCAAGAGTTTTGGGAGAATTCTCTGTGGACTGACGAGACAAAAGTTCAACTTTTTGGAAGGTGTTTGTCCCATTACATCTGGCGTAGAAGTAACATAGCATTTCATAAAAGGAACATCATACCAACAGTAAAATATGGTGGTAGTAGTGTGATGGTGGGGCTGTTTTGCTGCTTCAGGATTTGGAAGACTTGCTGTGGTAAATGGAACCATGAATTCTGCTGTCTACCAAAAAATCCTGAAGGATTTCGTGACCTCAACTGAAGCGCACTTCAGTTATGCAGCAGGACAATGATCCAAAACACACCAGCAAGTCCACCTCTGAATGGCTTAAAAAAAAATTAAGACTTTTGAGTGACCTAGTCAAAGTCCTGACCTTAATCTGATAGAGATGCTGTGGCAAGACCTTAAACAGGCTGTTCATGCTCAGAAACTCTCCAATTTGACTGAATTTCAGCAATTTTGCAGAGGTGAGTGACCAAAATTCTTCAAGAGCATTGTAAAAGACCCATTGCCAGCTATTGCAAATGCTTGATTACAGTTGTTGCTGCTAAGGGCCCAACCAGTTATTAGGTTTAGGGGGCAATAACTTTTTCACACAGGCCCCTGTAGGTTTGGATTTCTTTTTCCCTTAAAAATAAAGACCTTCATTTAAAAACTGCATTTTGTGGTTACTTGTGTTATCTTTGTCTAATATTTACATTTGTTTTGTGATCTGAAACATTTTTAAGTGTGACAAACATGCAAAAGAATAAGAAATCAGGATGGGGGCAATCACTTTTTCACACCACTGTAGATAGATAGATAGATAGATAGATAGATAGATAGATAGATAGATAGATAGATAATAGGTAGATGACAGATAGATAATTCATAGATACTAGAAGGTAGATTAATAGATAGATAATAGATAGACAATAGATAGATAATAGATAGATAGATAGATAATAGATAAATAGATGATGGATAGATAAAAACAAGCTAAAGTAAATGTATATTAGTACACAAATGCTGGCCTTTTTCACATCCTTGGTCATAATGCTGAGACTTGTAGTCCCTCAGTAGCTTGAGCCTTGTGGTTTGCAGCCGGCTGATCTATATTGCGGTACATCAGGATGGCAGCAGCACATGTCATTAATTTCTAGGTGACATCATTTTATAGCGATCACATGGGCTCGGACTTTCTCTGCTTGCCTGTAATAAACTTCCTGCAGCTTCCGCACCGGAGGGCGATCATTAACCGCTCTGCAAAAACTGAGGACAGTGAGGATCACATTAAAATTTTTGGATTCTTTAAATGAAGCCCACATAAAAGAGATGAAGTCCTGTCAGTCAGCGGAGCCTTCCTCCTGCCTGCAGTCGTTCCCTTGTTAATGTTCTGTTGGAGCTGAGTAACAGGAAGGTCCCCCTGGAGTTTTACACGAGGGCTCCACGGCCCCACGAGTCATGATCGGGGTTAAATTAGTGTTATATCCTATGAAAAATAAAGTTACAAGTTTCCTTATAACCGAAAATGACAACTATGTGGACTTTATTTTCTGGTGGTAACAAAGTTTCTTGAAACTTTTTGACACATCGAAACCTAGAAGATGCATTAATGCAAAGATTTTATAGCAATTTAACTGCAGCCAGTGGAGACATTGCCAAAGGTGAGCAAACCTCCCCAAATTTGATTTGGGCAGATTTGGTCAATATAGAGGGAAAATTTGATTTGCATGGAATAAATTTTATGCAAATTAGATCATCCAGGGAGGTGGTTAAAAAAGTCTTCAAGCTCTCTGTGGCAGAGCTGGTCTGAATCCATTCGCAGGACCTGGTACAGCGGCCACAGCATGAATCTGAGTGCCCTGAGAACCGATTCCTACCTGGCGACATACCTACTCCTCTTTTGATTAGCCGGTCTGTGGCTTGATGCACTTGTGATGTCACGGCAGATTGGCTAATCGAAAGAGGAGCCTGGATGCCATCTGGTAAAAGTCAGTTCTCAGGACTTCCATCCAAGGACCACAGATTACTGACATGGCTGCTGGAACAAGTGTTGCGAATCAATTTGCACCAACTTCACTTCTTGATCCTCCATGTACCTATACTACTGCCACAGGCTTCCAATCGCCTCTCCAATTTTCTTTCTTCTATCTTCCATCTGGCCAAAGCTTCCATTGAGGTGGAAGCTTTGGCCAGATGGAAGATAGAAGAAAGAAGATAGGAGAGAAGATCGGAGGACTGGTGGCAGTGGTATAGGTAGGTGGAGGATCAAGAAGCAGAGTTGGTGCAAATCGTTTCACAGCACTCGTTCCATAGTCAGGTGGTGCATGGAGTGGAGTCATTGACGTGTGAATCACTGCGTGTGGTGAGATCATTGACGGGCATTACGTCATGTTCCACGTGCCTATTGAATGCAAAACCTGACCAGTAGGAAAATAAACGATAGAGGATAGAAAACACAAGAACTGATGGAGAAGAAGTGAGTGTAAGATTTTTTTAACCCCTTTTTGGCTTTCGATAATGAAGCAAAATGGCAGCCGACTGGGCGTCATTTTTCTATATTCGTCTAAATTACAAACATTGAGATTCTGAGAAATCCAATTTTTGCACAAAATTAGAAAATAATTTGAATTGCCTAGAATTGATTTGCTCATCTTTAGCCATGAATGCCCATTTCTATATACCCTTTAATACAATCCAGAGGTAATAAAGCCACTGTGCAATGCTTAATTTCTCCTGTGGTGGCGCTGCAGAGAATCTGAACACTTACTGCCTGGTTTTTTAATGACTGTTGGGAATCTGATCAGGAGGACACTTTGTGATCAACTTATTTCAAAGGAACCTTTCTAACAAGGGGAGATTAGAGATGATCCGATGTGACGACATTTCAATTCGACAAATCGCGAAGATTTTCCTGGGAGATTCGATTTACAGTGCAGTTATTCTCTGAAAATTAAATGTCACTTATGTTCTGGGGTCTCTACTGGAAGTCCTGGAATAGAATGAATAGGCCAGAACTCTGATGGCAGAAAGAAGAGGTCCAGAAGACTGGACGGCGGGCAGTGAACCGTGCTGCCCACCGTCTGGCCCTCTTCTTTCCACTGTTGTATCTTCAACCTGTCCACTCCAGGCTTCCTTCCATGACCAGGCCTCTGAGGTCACCGCATATTGCACATCCGTGTTGAATGATGTGCAGTGACCTTAGAAGCCTGGTCGCGATAGGAAGTCTGGGTCTAGAAGGAACTGGCCACCAGATGCATCTTGCGACAGGGGAAAGTAAAGAAGAGGCGGCTCTGAAGACCGGGCGGTGGGTGTGAGCAGCAGAGGAGCTGGACAGGTTAGAGGTGAGGTGAGTATACAGTGGCTGAAATAAGTATTCAACACGTCACCAATTTTTTAAGTAAATATATCTCTAAAGTTGCTATTGACATGAAATTCTCACCAGATGACTGTAACAACCCATCCAATACACACAGGCAAAGAAATCAAACCATAAATGTCCATAAAGTAAGTTATATGCAATCATGAGAAACGACACGGGGAATAATTATTTAACACGCTTACTGAAATGAAAGTAATATTTCGTACAAAAGCCTTTGTTGGTGATGACAGATTCAAGATGCCTCCTGTATGGAGAAACTAGTCACAGGCATTGCTCAGGTGTGATTTTGGCCCATTCTTCCACACAAATACTCTCCACATCCAGAAGGTCCCGTGGGCTCCTTCTATGAACTCTGAACTTTAGTTCCTTCCATAAATTTTCTACTAGATTCAGGTCAGGTGATCGGCTCGGCCATTTTTTCAGCTTTATTTTCTTTTTCTGAAACCAATTCAGAGTTTCCTTTGCTGTGTGTTTCGGATCATAGTCTTACTGATATGTCCACCCTCGTTTCATCTTCACCATCCTTGTAGATGGCAGCAGATTTTTATCAAGAATTAAAGGGATTAAAGCTTGAAGAGGACAATTTGCATATTCCAGGTGCCTTCTGGGAAAAGCGAAGAGTCTCCTTCAGCTAGAAGATCGTTGGGTACAGCCGGGACCAGCTGCTTGGAAAGCACCGCCAAACCGCGCGCCGTCAGGCGCGCAAATTTGTTTAATTTGTTTGTCCTAGGGTATCACAAGAAAGAAGACAGACATCAAGTCAGCTGGGACAAGGAGCAGCATGGCAGATGTGACAACCTACATGGTGAGCTGCAACATGTGCTACATGTTCACAGATCGACCAGAAGCTGAAACCAACTTCACCTGCCAGAAGTGTAGACTACTGGCTCTTTTAGAAGAAAAGGTGCGGGGACTGGAAGAAAGAATTGCGACATTAAAACTCATCAAGGAAAATGAAGACTTCCTGGACAGAACAGAAGCGTCACTACTGGTCACGGAAAGTGAAGGAAGCGTCAGAGAACCTCCAGAGGCAGACAAGTGGAGGCAAGTGACCAAAAGAAGCAAGAAGACCATGGAGACACCACCAACCACACAACTGAGAAACAGATTCCAAGGACTTGTGGAGGACCTAGATGGCACACCTAAGGATGAGGAACTACCAGCAAGCAAAAAAGAAAAGAGCACCCAGAAACACCCAGAAGCGACAAGAAAAAGGACAGCCAAGAAGGGAAGAAGAGTGGTGGTGGTGGGAGACTCACTACTGAGAGGAACAGAAGCAGCTCTCTGCAGACCGGACATAACCGCAAGAGAAGTATGCTGCCTCCCAGGTGCGAAGATCAAGGATGTTACCGATAGGATACCGAAGCTCATCAGTTCCAAGGATGTCCACCCATTTCTTCTGATACATGTTGGCACCAATGACACGGCAAAGAAGGACCTACCGACAATCTGCAAGGACTTTGAAGCATTGGGGAAGAAAGTAAAAGAACTGGATGCGCAGGTAGTTTTTTCTTCTATCCTTCCAGTAGACGGGCATGGCGTCAGGAGATGGAACAAGATCCTTGATGTGAACAACTGGCTGAGACGATGGTGCAGACAACAAGGATTTGGATTCCTGGACTACGGTGTGAATTACCTCTATGACGGACTCCTTGCCAGAGACGGACTACACCTCAACAAACCCAGGAAACACACATTCGCCAGGAGACTCGCAACACTCATCAGGAGGGCGTCAAACTAGAAGAAGAGGGGATGGGAAGAAAAACGCCGGACACGAACATGCAACCAGAGAACATACTAATGAAAGATATGAAGTGCGACAAAGAAGGTCCAAGACAAGATGCTTGGAAGGGAGGTAAGAAAATTTCTAATACAATCCACAGGGAGAAGATTGGAACAAAACAAAATTGTGTAAACTGCGTGCTAGCAAATGCCAGGAGCCTGACAAACAAGATGGATGAACTGGAAGCAGAAATATCTACAGGTAACTATGACATAGTGGGAATAACCGAGACATGGTTAGATGAAAGCTATGACTGGGCAGTTAACTTACAGGGTTACAGTCTGTTTAGAAGGGATCGAAGAAATCGGAAAGGGGGTGGAGTCTGTCTATATGTAAAGAGGTGTCTAAAGCCTACAATACGGGAGGATGTATGGGAGGGAAATGAGGAGGTCGAGTCCTTATGGGTGGAGATACATGGGGCAAAAAACAATAATAAAATTATCATAGGAGTCTGTTATAAACCACCAAATATAGCAGAAGCCACGGAAAGTCTATTAATGAGACAAATAGACGAAGTAGCAAAAAATAACGAGGTGATTATTATGGGGGACTTCAACTACCCCGATAGAGACTGGGAAACCGAAAGCTGTAGATCTCAGAAAGGAAACAGGTTTCTATCAATTATCAAAGACAATTATTTGTCACAACTTGTGCAGGAACCAACTAGAGGGACGGCCCTTTTAGACTTAATATTAACTAACAGGCCAGACAGAATAACTGAGGTGCAGGTCGGGGGGCAACTGGGAAATAGTGACCACAACATTATACAATTCCACATGTGCTTCAGTAGGGTGCCAGGCAAGGGAGTCACAAAAACACTGAACTTCAGGAGGGCAAAGTTTGATCAGCTAAGAGATGCCCTTCACCTTATAGACTGGGATAGTATCTTTAGTAATAGGAGCACGGATAGAAAATGGGAAATTTTCAAAACAGTCCTACATAGTCACTGTAGAAGGTACATACCTTATGGGAATAAAAGGGCTAGGAATAGGAGGAAGCCAATGTGGCTAAATAAGGAAGTCAAGAGGGCAATGAAAAACAAAAAAAGGGCTTTCGGTAAACTTAAACATGAAGGCAGCGAGGAAGCGCTAATATCTTATAGGGAAAAAAACAAAATCTGTAAGAAACAAATAAGAATAGCAAAAGAGGAGACAGAGAGACTAATTGCCAAGGAAAGTAAAACGAATCCCAAACTGTTCTTTAACTATATAAACAGTAAAAGGATTAAAACTGATGGAGTTGCCCATTGAAAAATAACCTGGGTAAAATCATAGAGGGCGATGAGGGTAAAGCAAACCTACTCAATAGCTTCTTCTCCACTGTTTTCACAAAAGAAAACAATTTATCGGAGGAAATGCAGAGTGATAAAGTAAACCCTCCGCTAAATATCACCCACCTAACCCAGGAGGAAGTTCAGAAACGCCTAAATAATATCAAAATAGACAAGTCACCAGGCCCAGATGACATACACCCCCGGGAACTAAAAGAATTAAGTAATGTGATAGACAGCCCGCTGTATCTTATATTCAAGCACTCTTTATGGACAGGGACTGTCCCACTAGACTGGCGCCAAGCAAATGTGGTACCAATATTCAAAAAGGGGTCTAAAAGTGACCCTGGGAACTATAGACCAGTCAGCTTAACGTCTGTTGTGGGTAAATTGTTTGAAGGATTTCTTAGAGATGCTATTGTAGAATATCTTAATGATAATAACTGTCTAACTCCATATCAACATGGATTCATGAGGGATCGCTCCTGCCAAACAAACCTGATGGCCTTCTACGAGGAGGTGAGCTCACAGCTGGACCGGGGAGAGTCAGTGGATGTTGTATACCTTGACTTCTCCAAAGCGTTTGATACCGTGCCACACAAAAGGTTGGTATATAAAATGAGAATGCTTGGTCTGGGGGATAATGTGTGCAAGTGGGTAAATAGCTGGCTGAGTGATAGAAAGCAGAGGGTGGTTATCAATGGAGTAAGCTCAGGGTGTGTCAGGGTTACTAGCGGGGTGCCTCAAGGGTCTGTCTTGGGCCCTATATTATTTAATATATTTATTAATGATCTAGTGGAAGGGTTGCATAGTAAAATAGCAACATTTGCAGATGATACTAAACTTTGTAAAGTAGTTAATACAGATGAGGATAGGGCACAGCTACAGGAGGATTTAGATAAATTGGGGAGTTGGGCCAAAAAATGGCAAATGGGGTTCAATGCCGATAAATGTAAGGTCATGCACATGGGAAAGAAAAACAGCAGTCACCCATACCTATTAAATGGGAAACCGTTGGGGAAATCTGACATGGAGAAGGACCTGGGCGTCTTAGTTAACAGCAAATTAAATTGGAGTGCCCAGTGTCAGGCAGCAGCGGCGAAGGCAAATAGAGTCATGGCATGCATCAGAAGAGGAATAGGGGCATATGATAAGAACATTGTTCTTCCTCTGTATAAAGCGCTGGTAAGGCCGCACTTAGAATATTGTGCACAGTTCTGGGCTCCGGTGCTCAGTAAAGACATATTGGAGCTAGAGAGGGTACAAAGGAGAGCGACTAAGGTAATAAAGGGAATGGAGGGACTAGAATACCCAGAGAGGTTGTCAAAATTCGGCCTATTTACGTTGGAAAAGAGAAGGCTTAGGGGAGACCTCATAAACATGTATAAATACATCAGGGGGCAGTACAGAGATTTCTCCCATGACCTGTTTATACCAAGGATGGTGACAAAGACGAGGGGGCACACTATGCGTCTGGAGGAAAGGAGGTTCCTGCACCAGCATAGAAGGGGATTCTTTACGGTCAGAGCCGTGAGACTCTGGAACTCTCTGGGAGAGGAAGTGGTGATGTCCAACTCACTTAATGAGTTCAAGAGAGGCCTGGACGCCTTTCTTGAGAACAATAAAATTACATCTTATGCTTAGTTAATTAATCCAGGGATTTAATCTGACTGCCAGATTGGTGTCGGGAAGTGAATTTTTCCTCAATGATGTAAATTGGCCTACACCGCATGTTTTTTTTTTGCCTTCCCCTGGATCAACGCTGCGGAATAGCTGCAGTGCACAAGAAATAGGCTGAACTGGATGGACGCTTGTCTTTTTTCGGCCTTATAAACTATGTAACTATGTAACTATGTAACTACATTTGTCCATTCATCCTTCCTTCAATTATATGAAGTTTGCCAGTGATGTATGCTGAAGAACAGCCCCACACCATGATGTTCCCACCTCCAAACGTCACTGTTGGTATGGTGTTTTTGGAGTGATATGCAGTGCCTTTTGGCCTCCAAACATTGTGTGTATTATGGCATCCAAAGAGTTCAATTTTGGCTTCATCTGACCAGACTATATTCTCCCAGTATTTCACAGGCTTTGGGCTTTGGGTCCTACACAGATTAGCTTGATGCTGACTCTGTTACCATCAGTGAAGAGGTAATTGATTACTCATAGATCATAATCATTCTGTCTTTACTAGAAATGAGTGAACCCGAACTTAAAAGTTCAGGGTTCGTACCGGACACGTGTCTGGTGCTAAATTCCTAACACGAACTTATCCGTCTGTTCCGTCTATTTTAGTGTTTGGAGTTCCGGGGGAAGTCCAGAGACAAGAGAGAGAGCTTTTTTTCCAGATCCAAAGTTCAGGTCTCCACTCTTTTTAATGGGTTCAGGTTGTGGTTCAAGTTCAGGTATGGTTCTGGCACCTGAACTGAATTTTGGACTGAAGTTCGGGTCAGGTACCAGAACTTCCATGGGTCCGCTCATCCCTAGTCCTTGCTGCAATGGAAACCTGTTGCATTGATGGGGGGCTCCTGCTGATACCCAGCAGCCAATCAGAACAAGCAGAGCTACAATGTAATCATGGACGGGGGACAGAGCCGCAGTGTGAACCCCAGACAGAAGGTGAATTCCATCTGGCTGCTAATTAAGAAGCCAACATGGACTATATAAAGTTGACTTGAACTTTTACCAGCTCATCTTGTTACATAATCTCAAACTATTGCACAGAAGAAAAAAAAAATATTGGTTTCAAAGAAAACATGGCAGCGAAATGAAATAACTCTGATGTTTTCCTGGTGCTGAAAGATCTGGTATAAACTTCATGACTCCGAAAGCAGAAACTGTTTAAACAATCCCTCGTGTTTTCAGCCTCCGTCCCTTCTCTGGAGATAGTCAGGATTGTAAGAAATGCGAACGTCACCGCGCAAGGTGCAAACAGATGATTCTAATATGTCGCGTTAGAAATGTTATCATAATAAACCCAATGCATCAAAATCCAAACCAAAACCAAAATAATAACAGCAAATGGGGCGTGTAAATACAGGTGCGGGAAGAGCGAGGACTTCAATTAGCTTGAATGTTACGTGAAGCCTCTCGAGAACAGATCTGCTTTTAATACCTGGATTAGCTCAGAGTTAAACATGCAGACCTGAGTTAAAAATTGAGGTTAATTAGGAGAGAAAATCAAGGAAAGTGAATGAAACGGTCAGGGCACAACACGTACAAATGACCTCACCGCTAATTCATGAGCATGAACTGTATATGTTCTCTAAAAGCCCTTTCCTGTTCCACCTGAGCCCAATGAGCAAGAGCAAAGATACACTTAAAATGAGTCATTGTCCATTTGACTGGTCACAATTTGCCCCTGCAGTGGCCCGGAAAGCCCCTTTGAAAAAATGAACGTCTCGTTCCACCTACATGCCCACATCTTACTCTATATTTTTGCAGAATAAACATGGTCAAATAGTCTTAGGGTGCTTTCACATTGCGTTTTTCAGCACTTTCGTGGGTCCCATCGGAGCTTGCGTCCCCCCACAAAACAGGATTTGTTTGTATGCATGCGTTATTTCCTGGAGATGGTGAGATTCTTGTGTTTCAAGCTGCAATCTTCGATGTCCGGGCACAACGTTACTTGCGTATGCACGGTGGTGCGCTTCCGTCTGTGTGTAAATCACCAATCATATGACCCCTTACAGTCTCACACATTTACCTAGACATTCTCAAGTCCTCAGACAGTTCTCTTCTCCTCTTTCTGTTCTCCATGCTTAGTGTGGCACATACAGACACATAACGCAAACACTGACAACTGTCAACGTCTCCTTTTTATCAGGTTTCAGGTGTGATTTTCATTTTTCCCACACCTGTTACTTGTCACAGGTGAGTTTGAACGAGAATCTCATGCTTGAAACAAAGATGTTTACCCACAATTTTGGAAAGGTGCCAACAATTTTGTTCTGGACAATTTTGGGGGTTTTGTGTGAAATTATGTCCAATTTGACTTTTTTTCTCTGGCAAATTGGACATAAGAAGGGTTTAATGGTGATATCCCTGGTGGTCTAGGGTATTAAAGGGTTTGATGGTAACATCCCTTGTGGTCTAGAGCAATGAAAGCTTTAATAGTAACATTATTCGTAATCTAGGGCAGTAAAAAAATTAATGAGAACATCCATGGTAGGCAAGGCAGTGAACGGTTTAATGGTAACATCCCTGGTGGTCTAGTGCAGTGAAAATTCCCACGGTAGGCTAGAGCAATGAAGGCTTTATAGTGACATCTCTGTTGCTCTCAGGCAATGAAAGGTTCAATGATACCATCCCTGCTGGTCTAGGGCTGTGATGGGAACAATTATAACAATCCTGGTAGTCTAAGGTAGTTTAGCATAAAGAAGCTCATGTGACACACAGCTATTTCCCTATTTGGGAATAGACAATGCCAGGCTGTATGACCACATTTCTCCCTGATCACAGCAGGGAGACATTATGACTAGTGAGGGACGAGCACTAAAATGCTCGGGTACTCGTTGCTTGGGTCGAGCAAATTGGAATACTAGGGTGCTCGACCCGAGCAACGAGCCCAATGTAAGTCTATGGGAAACTTGAGCATTTTTCAGGCGGCCAGGCGGCTCCCCCCGGCAGTCTGCAGAGGCCTAAAAATTGCCCAATTCGATGGAAACAGTGCTCAAATGACATGGGAACAGCATGGGGAAAACCCCTGGAAGCATTTCTGACTCCCAGGTCACTTCTGTCAACAACGTTGTCAGAGGTATTACCCCATTTTTACGGACTCACAAAAAAACATACCAAAACGAAACCAAAATGGATTTTCCTGGGAAATATGTTGAGGAACATCCTTTCCAGGGTAATGACTTGTATATAAGGCAAAATAAATAACCAAAAACAAAAATACTCCTCCACACCTTGGGCTATGTTCACACGTAGCGTTTTTTGATGTGTTTTTGCACTTTTGCATTGCTTTCAATTGTGACAAGTGCATTCACCGGGAAATGACATTTTAACATTTTAGTACCTTATCTAGCCATGTGGTGTGTGAGACATCATCAGACACATCGTGTTTCATTTATGAAGGAGGGACTCTGAAAGTCACAAAGCCTATTTTTATAGGGCCATCAGGCGGCCTTTACTATTCTTAAAGGGCCAGCAGTCGGCCCTCACTATTCTTAGAGAGCCATCACCCGGCTATGCTTTGTTGTTCCCATTACTAAAGAGTGGGTCTCCTATAATGTTATTGCGTATGCAGTGAATGGTAGAGCTGCCCAAAATTTGGATGCACCCCAATACCCCTTTGAAAATTAGGATGCACTCCAATACCCCTTTGAAGAAACTTAGATTAGGGCCTCCTGGAACAATGTTTCCATTATTAGGAAGTAGGTCTCCCATACTGTTTGCCTATGCAGTGAATGCAAGGGCTGCCAAAAATTTGGATCTACTCAAATGCCCCTTGAAAGAGACGTGGGGGTCAGAGGGCCTCCTGAAAACAATGTTCCCATTATTAGAAAGTGGATCTCCCATTGTGTTTGCCTATGCAGTGAATGCAAGGGCTGCCAAAAATTGGGAGGCACTCCAATGCCCCTTGGAAGAGACGTGGAGCTCAGAGGGCCTCCTGAAAGCAATGTTCCCATTATTAGGAAGTGGGTCTCCCATTGTGTGTGCCTATGCAGTGAATGCAAGGGTTGCAAACATTTGGAGGCACTCCAATGCCCCTTGGAAGAGACGTGGAGGTCAGAGGGCCTCCTGAAAACAATGTTCCCATTATTAGGAAGAGGGCCACCCATTGTGTTTGCCTATGCAGTGAATGCAAGGGTTGCCAAAAATTTGGAGGCACTCCAATGCCCCTTGGAAGAGACGTGGAGGTCATAGGGCCTCCTGAAAACAATGTTCCCATTATTAGGAAGTGCGTCTCCCATAGTGTTGGCCTATGCAGTGAATGCAAAGGTTGCCAAAACTTGGGAGGCACTCCAATGCCCCTTGGATGAGATGTAGAAAGCCTCATGAAAAAATGTTCCCATTACTAGGAAGTGGGTCTCCCATAGTGTTGGCCTATGCAGTGAATGCAAGGGTTGCCAAAAGTTGGGAGGCACTCCAATGCCCCTTGGAAGAGATGTAGAGGGCCTCCTGAAAACAATGTTCCCATTATTAGGAAGTGGGTCTCCCATAGTGTTGGCTTATGCAGTGAATACAAGGGTTGCCAAAACTTGGGTGGCACTCCAATGCTCCTTGGAAGAGATGTGGAAAGCCTCATGAAAAAATGTTCCTATTACTAAAAAGTGGGTCTCCCATAGTGTTGGCCTATGCAGTGAATGCAAGGGTTGCCAAAAATTGGGAGGCACTCCAATGCCCCTTGGAAGAGACGTAGAGGGCCTCATGAAAAAATGTTCCCATTACTAGGAAATGGGTCTCCCATAGTGTTTGCCTATGCAGTGAATGCAAGGGCTGCCAAAAATTGGGAGACACTCCAATGCCCATTGGAAGAGACGTAGAGGGCCGCATAAAAAAATGTTCCCATTATTAGGAAGTGAGTCTCCCATAGTGTTGGCCTATGCAGTGAATGCAATGGCTGCCAAAAATTGAGAGGCACTCCAATGCCCCTTGGAAGAGACATGGAGGAGGGCCTCATAAAAAAATGTTCCCATTAGAAAGGAGCGGGCCTCCTATACTTGTAATGCCCATGCATTAAGTCTATGGGCTGACAAACATTTATCCCTGGCGGGTATACATGAACATACTGTATAAAAAAAAAATTTTACGGGCATCATAAACACCCTTTAAAAAACTTATGTGGGTGTTGCATCACGGACCACCGTCACCCGGGTGATATGGTGGTGGAGGATGAGGATGAGGAGAAGGAGGAGTACAAGAGCAAATAGCCAAAATCAGGAAGCGTATACCCATGTGTGGATGTGAAGAGGTGCATGGGAATACACCTCCCAAGAAAAGACACTGGATTTGAGTTTATGTTACGCTGCTATCATTCGGTGGTGTTGAGAAGTCTGACCCAATCCAGCCCCTATTCATTTTTATAAGAGTCAGCCTGTCAGCATTTTCAGCTGACAGGCGGATGCGCTTATCAGTTATAATTCCACCAGCGGCACTAAAAACCCACTCTGATAAAACGCTGGCGGCAGGGCAGGCCAGGACTTCCAAGGCGTAGAGAGCCAGTTCATTCCACGTATCCTGCTTGGATACTCAATAATTATAAGGCATAGAGGAATCACGGAGGACGTTGGTACGGTCGGCAAGGTACTCCCTCAGCATCCTCCCAAACTTTGCACTCCTTGTGAGAGTACCCCGCGCCTCAGGGCCTGTGCGATGGGAGAGGCTGAGAAAATTCTCCCAGAACTTTGACAGTGTTCCCCTGCCTCTGCTGGATTGGAGTTGTCTCTCTCACTTGTAGTCCTTGGTTGTCCAACAAACTATGACCTCTGCCGCCAGCGTTTTCAGATGGGAATTTTTTTAATAGTTCTGCAACATCGGCCTTCTGGTACTGCCCCATTTTTGTAGACCTGTCCGCCTCAGAAATAAGAGATATAAAGTTCTCCTTGTAGCGTGGGTCTAGAAGTGTCAGCAACCAGTAATGACTGTCACCCAAAATTTTGAGAATGCGAGGGTCATGGGAAAGGCAGTGTAACATAAACTCTGCCATGCGTGCCAGACTGCTAACAGGCAAGACTTCTGTGTCCTCACCAAGAGGACGACTGACCATGCTCTCCTCCTCCTCCTCCTCTCTGTCCTCAGGACATCCACGCTGAATAGACGGCATGACAGCTGTGCAGGTAGTACCGTCTATAGCGCATGAAACTAGCTCCTGTTCTTCCTCCTCCTCCTCCTTATTGTCACCCAATCCACGTTGGGATGAGATGAGGCTGGGCTGTGTGTAATCAGCCTGTATGGTTCCTTGCTCCATCTCATCGTGCTCCGCCTGCAATGCATCCTCTTTGATTGTGAGCAGAGAGCATTTCAGAAGACAGAGAAGCGGGATGGTGACGCTAATTATGGCGTCATCGCCGCTCACCATCTTGGTGGAGTCCTCAAAGTTTTGGAGGATGGTACATATGTCTGACATCCATGTCCACTCCTGAGGTCTTATGTGTGGAGTCTGAACTGAATACCGACGGCCTTGTTGATGCTGGTACTCAACAACTGCCCTCTTCTGCTCACAAATCCTTCCCAACATCTGCAGTTTAGAGTTCCAATGCGAGGGGACATCACACACCAGACTGTGAGCCGGAAGCTGCAAACGCTGCTGAAACACGGCAAGGGAGGCGGAAGCTGTAGGTGACTTTCTAAAATGGGCACACAGGCGGCGTACTTTAACAAGCAGATCCGGCAGCTCCGGGTAGGATTTGAGAAACCGCTGAACCACGAAGTTAAGCACATGGGCCAGACATGGTACGTGTGTGAGCTCGCCTCGCCTCAGAGCCGTCACCAGGTTCCGGCCATTGTCACACACGACCATGCCTGGCTGTAGGTTCAGCGGTGTGAGTCACAGATCTGCCTGCTCTTTCAGAGCTGTCTACAACTCTTCACAATTGTGCGGTTTGTCACCTAAGCATATTAGCACATATTGTCACCTAAGCACAGCCTGTTGCCGCATGGCAGAGGCAATGCTTCCAGCTTGTGACTGATGTGGTCATTTCGGAGATGGAGGCTGAAGAGGAGGAGGAGGCTGAGGAGGATGAGGTGCAGGAGCTGTAGACTGTGGGGGCAACCCTGATTGACCTAGGGCCCGCAATCCTTGGCGTCGGGAGGACGTGTTCCATTCCAAGGTTCGACTGGGTCCCGGCTTCCACTATGTTAATCCAGTGTGCCGTCAGTGGAATGTATCGTTCCTGCCCACAAGCACTTGTCCACGTGTCCATGGGTAGGTGGACTTTCCCGGTAACTGCGTTGTTGAGGGCATGGTTAATGTTTTGGGACACGTGCTTGTGTAATGCGGGGACGGCACACTGGGAGAAATAGTGGCGGCTGGGGATCGAGTACCGAGGAACAGCCGTCACCATCAGGTTGCGGAATGCTTCCGTCTCCATGAGCCTAATAGGCAACATTTCGAGCGCAAGCAGTTGCGAAATGTGGGAATTTACTAGTGTGGCCTGTGGGGATTGGATGCGTATTTGTGCTTGCTTTCCAAGGACTGGGGTATAGACAACTGAACGCTGTGCTGAGACAAGGACATGCTTGCTGATGGTGCTAGTTGAGAGTGTGCAACGACAGGTGCAGGGCGGAAGGCATGCACTATGGACAGGGGATTGGCTTGCACACACAACCGCAGAAGAAGCAATGGTGTCACCTGCAGACACTGTTCCTGGACCCTGGGGTTTGGCCCACAAAGTCGGGTGCTTTGCTGCCATGTGCCTGATCATGCTGGTGATGGTCAGGCTGGTAGTTTTGCTGCCCCTGCTGATGCTGGCCTGGCAGGTGGTGCAAATGGCCTTTTTGGTGTTATCGGCAGAGTCTTTAAAAAACAACCAGACTTGGGAAGACCTAACAGTTGCACTGGCAGCTTTCATCGTGTTAGTGTTACGGGGAACGGTTGCCTGCCTTCTGTGTGAGGCCACCACACTGCTTCTTCCTGCCTGTTGGGGTGCTCTGCCTTCCTCCCCCTGTGTGCTGCTGTCCTCGCTCTGCATGTCCTCCTGCCAGGTTGGGTCAGTTACTATATCATCCACCACCTCGTCTTCCACTTCCGCACCCTGGTCCTCCTCCTGACTTTCCAGCAATTGTGTCTCATCATCGTCCACCTCTTGTGACACATTCCCACCGTCGCCTTCATATGACCGTGGCTGCTCAAATATTTGGGCATCGCGACATGCGATCTCCTTTTGCCCCGCTTCAAGTGGACCGGGCAAGAGGCCAGAATCTATAAATGGAAAAGTGAACAGCTCTTCGGAGTGTCCAATTGTGGGATCAGTTGTCTCTGGGCACTCAGCAAGGTGGAAGGAAGGAGGTTCAGGGTGAGGAATATGCGGTCCAGACTCACGGCTACTGAGACTTCACCGTGTGGAAGACAGGGTGGTGGTGGTGGTGGCTAAGTGATTGCAAGCATTATCTGCTATCCAACCAATAACCTTTTCACACTGCTCTGTGTTCAATAGTGGTGTTCTGAGGTCCCTATTAATTGGGACAGGAAGGTCGATCGAGAAGATGTGGGTGTTTGTTGTGGCACAATTTCAGCTTGCCCACGGACTCGGCCTCTGCATGCACCATCACCATCACGTCCAGTTCCTTGTCCCTTGCCACGTGCCTTGCTCATTTTAACTGGAGGACAATATCTTCCACACTCACTACAAATGGCTAAATTTGGAGCGAACTTATATGTGATCCGTGTAACGGACAAACCACAGTTTTAAATACCTGGCCTGTAGGTAACTATTTTTAGCAGCAAACTGGTGTCAATAACTTCACTGACACACTGAAAATTTCATTGGAGGCCAGAAATGGCAATATTTTCAGCGCAATTATATGTGATCCGTGTGACGGACAAACCACAGTTTTAAATAGCTGGATTTTTAGCGCTGTAATATGGAAGGGATCTGGCTGTATTCTGCAGTGCCAACAAGCAAATGGCACAGAAAAACGGTGTTCTCTGTCTGGATTGCTTTTTAAGCAAATAATCAGGATTAACATAAAAAAAAAATATTCTGGCCCCTGATATCTGGGGCTATTTCTACAAATATCTGTAACAGCTGCAGAAGGCAGAACTGGAATGGAGCCTCTTGTGCTATATGCACTGCAGTCTGCTATATACACTGCCTGCCTGTCTATATACACTGCCTGCCTGATATCTCTACAGCTGGATTAGTCCTCAGAAGGACTGTTCGTTGAGATGGATATGTGTCTCTAATATAGCTTGGCATACCTAAACTAACTAGAAACAAGCAAATCTCTCCCTAGCTCAGCAGCAGCTCTCCCTTCACTGTCTGATTCTGGAGTGACTGTGACGAGCATGGCGGCGCCAGGTCTGATATAGACCCGATGACGCTGTGCGGCCAGCCAATCACTGTAATGCCACAACCAACATGACTGCAGCATTACAGTGAGTGGCAGGCAATCCCTGCATGTTCATTGGCTCTGTAAAGAGCGCCAAACATGCAGGGAGGAGACCCGAGCTCCCGCCGAGCAACCCCGGAAATACTCGCCGAGCATCTCGAGCAGTAGCGAGCATGCTCGCTCATCACTAATTATGACTGGTTGGCTTCAAATCTATCTCGAAAAACAAATAATTGGCAATCAATATTAAAGTTCCAGAAAACCCCTTTAAACTGATCAACTTGTAATTTTGACTCATACAACAAAATATTACTTTGTTGCAGGAATTGTATTATTGTTGTATTATATTGCTGGTATTTTTTTAAAGCTTTTTTGCTGCTCTTTTTCGTTTCTTCGCTCTGACTAGCAGATCTAAAATGTCAATTGTTTGATTCTTTTTTTTTTCGGTTTGACATATCAAGCAAGTGGATAGGAAATAATTAGACCTAAATTGTTCTGCGCTCTCAGATTTAATAGAAAATACAACAGATTTTGTTTTTAAAATTTCTAAATAATAAAAGAAGAAAAAAAAAAGGTGACAACCTCCTCATCAAGCAGATCATAAACACATGAAAAATCTCTCATAAAAATCAGAGTATGGAATATTTTCCCTGTTATTGACTTTAGCTCTGAAGGGGCTTAAAGGGGAGGCCTGTTTATTATAGTCAGGCAATCTGCTGTTAACTGATCTCCTTGCAGCTTTAGTTTTCCTAGTCAAAAAACTGAATTGCAGGGAATATGAATAGCTAGAAAGCAGAAATGAGCGGATTTTTGAAATTCAAATTCGCGAACTTCGCCGAACTTTCCCCCAAAAAACATCGAATAAATTAGAGTGAATCTCAATATTGGAAAGCTTCAAACCACTTGGAAAATAGATGAGGGGGAGAGGAGAGAGAGAGGACCCCACTGACCATAAGAGCTTACGCTCTAAAGGAGAGAGGATCCCGCTGACCATAAGAGCTTACATTCTACAGGAGAGAGAGGACCCCGCTGACCATAAGAGCTTACACTGTACAGGAGAGAGAGGACCCCGCTGACCATAAGAGCTTACACTCTACAGGAGAGAGAGAGGACCTTGCTGATCATAAGAGCTTACACTCTACAGGAGAGAGAGAGGACCTTGCTGATCATAAGAGCTTACACTCTACAGGAGAGAGAGAGAAGACCCCGCTGACCATAAGAGCTTACACTCTAAAGGAGAGAGGATCCCGCTGACCATAAGAGCTTACACTCTACAGGAGAGAGAGGACCCCGCTGACCATAAGAGCTTACACTCTACAGGAGAGAGAGGACCCCGCTGACCATAAGAGCTTACACTCTACAGGAGAGAGAGAGGACCATGCTGACCATAAGAGCTTACACTCTACAGGAGAGAGAGAGGACCCCGCTGACCATAAGAGCTTGCACTCTACAAGAGAGAGAGGACCCCGCTGACCATAAGAGATTACACTCTACAGGAGAGAGAGAGAGGACCCCACTGACCATAAGAGATTACACTCTACAAGAGAGAGAGGACCCCGCTGACCATAAGAGCTTACACTCTACAGGAGAGAGAGAGGATGCCGCTGACCATAAGAGCTTACACTCTACAGGAGAGAGAGAGGATCCCGCTGACCATAAGAGCTTACACTCTACATGAGAGAGAGGACCCCGCTGACCATAAGAGCTTACACTCTACAGGAGATAGGGAGAGAGGACCCTGCTGTTCATAACAGCTTACACTCTACAGGAGAGAGAAAAGACCCCGCTGACCATAAGAGCTTTCACTCTTCAGGAGATAGGGAGAGAGGACTCCGCTGACCATAAGAGCTTACACTCTACAGTAGATAGGGAGAGAGGACTCCACTCTACAGGAGAGAGAGAGGACCCTGTTGACCATAAGAGCTTACACTCTACAGGAGAGAGAGAGGACCCTGCTGACCATAAGAGCCTACACTGTACAGGAGATAGGAAAAGAGGACCCTGCTGACCATAAGAGCTTACACTCTACTTGAGAGAGGACCCCACTGACCATAAGAGCTTACACTCTACAGGAGAGAGAGAGAGGACCCCGCTGACCATAAGAGCTTACACTCTACAGGAGAGAGAGAGAGGACCTCGCTGACTATAAGAGCTTACACTCTACAGGAGATAGGGAGAGAGGACCCCACTGACCATAAGAGCTTACACTCTACAGAAGAGAGAGGACCCCGCTGACCTTAATAGCTTACACTCTACAGGAGATAGGGAGAGAGGACCCCGCTGACCATAAGAGCTTACACTCTACAGGAGATAGGGAGAGAAGACCCCACTGACCATAAGAGATTACACTCTACAAGAGAGAGAGGACCCCGCTGACCATAAGAGCTTACTCTCTACAGGAGAGAGAGAGGACCCCAATGACCATAAGAGCTTACACTCTACAGGAGAGAGAGGACCCCGCTGACCATAAGAGCTTACACTCTACAGGAGATAGGGAGAGAGGACCCCGCTGACCATAAGAGCTTACACTCTTCAGGAGAGAGAGAGACTTACCCAGTGACTTTGGATCTCCGCTGGGCACCGCTGATCTGTGATCCCCCAGGTACTGACCACCACTGTACAAGGTGTGATAATCCGCTAGATGTCAGAGCTGCAGGGCATTATGGGGCGGCCACGTGGCAACACAAAATGACATTATCTCTCTGATGCTTCAGTAGTGGGGAAATGGTGACAGGCAAGGTTCTTTTATTTGTTTTGAATCCAAAAATGTTGAAATTTGCATAATATCGCTACTTTCAGGAAATGAGACTCAAACTCGATCCTCCGAGGGTCGATCCACTCAGCTCTACTAGAAAGCTCCTCAGTGGTTTTGTGGTCAGTAAATGTAAATCCCAAATTTATTACTATGTCACATAACTTCAATTCAACTGAGCCCGGCATTATAAAAGCCTGCTCCATGGAAACCATCAGCAAACTAATTAACTGCTGTTGACTGATCTCTTTGTGGTTTATTTCTATTGAATATTGATACTTATTATAACTTGACTCATTGGAGCATGATGCCGATTAACAAAAAAATATCCAATTAGTCCGATGAACATGTGAACGCCTAAAACTCATACTGGATGTTCATGCGTTATGCTATCTTGCGGACAGGGTCCGCCGCCCACCATCTTGGAGCTGCCTGTCAGTGGAGAGGTGGTCGCGCATGCATGGCTCTCTCTATTGATTACTATGGGAGCTCTGGAAAAAGCTATTTTGCCGGGCTGTTTATCGAAATCTCAGTCAAGTAATGCAAAGGCGGACACCACACCGATGCAAAAGTGCTCAATACATAGTAAAAAGCATACTTAAAGGGGTTGTTCAGACTTGGGGTTCAAGTCTGCAGTCACTCTATGTGGAAATTCATGTTCTTGTATCCAACTCAAACTTTATTTCAAAGTTCAGTTCGGGTACCAGAACTGTACCCGAGCTTGAACCAGAACCCAAATCCCATTGAAAACAATGGGGACCAGAACTTTTGATCTGGAAAATACTCTCTCTCTCTTTCCTCCTGGACTTTCTCCGGAGTGACTGCAGGCTTGAACCCCAAGCCTGGACAACCCCTATAAGATCCCAAAAAAAGAAAGAAATCCCCTGAAGAAGCCAGTTTCCAGCGAAACACATGAGACTTCCTTCCACTCAGTGATTCTAGAACCCTGTACAAGGTATTCTTTATATTCTTATCTTCTTATTTGATATGTTTTTTTTTATTTCCTGAAGAAGACGTGGGTTATACTTTGAAACTCGTATAAAAAGAAAAGAAACCGTTATTTTATAATACTTCTGGTGTCCGACGTTTCCTCACATGCTGGCAGCGCGGATATGGACCACAAACTTTCCATATTTTATATTCTTATCCAGCACATTCTTTTTCTTTCAATCTCTTTCATTTACCTTGCATTCCTGGTAACTCTGTATTTGTATCTGATGCTGGATAATCAATGTAGCACTCTTTCATCTATACTTTGTTATTTGACTAATATTTTTTACATTTTTACTCTCTTGCCATTTCAATGCTATGGGCAGAATTCCACGTTCGCACATACTTTGTTTTTATGAATGGCTTGTGCTCATTATATTATACGGTCTGGTGGTCTGATAGTTGGTGGGATACCTTCCCTACAGGGATTCCTGTTTTTCCCACCACTCATGACTTGGTACTCATTCTTTTTCCTTTTTTTTTAAGTTCTTTTCCATATGGTTTGGCTAGCTGGAACTCTGTTTCTATTTTGTTGTCTATATTTTGGGAAGAAATGCTGGATTTTACATACTTTTGCCTTTGTGATAAACTTTTGTGGGTTTCATCCTATGACATTAGGTCTTTGTGTTTTGTTAGTTGGACTTCATATTCCATTTTTGGTTCCTTCCCGGGAGCGTTTAGCCCTGTTGCATGCGTCGGCTTTACTTTCGGGTCGTCTGCGCTTTTTTCTCCTTTCCCAGTGCATGCGCATTACAGTACTTTGCCCTCAAGAAGTTCTCATGAACATGACGTTTTCAAGAAATAAGAAACTTACTTTGAAGGTTCTAGAACAATGACACTCTGTAATTTAAGGCTCTAGAACAATCACAAGCTGACTTGATGTTCTGGAACAATGAAACACTGACGTTTGCTTCAATGCTAAATGGAATTTTGAGGTTCTCAGAATATAACACTGACATTTTTGGTTCTAGAACTCGTGCGGTCTAGAGCAGTGACCGATGCTTCCAGTAGAGGACAAGGCAACACCCTGACATGGAGAGCACAGGACTATGGCAAAATGTGCCAGATATTTGTAGAATAATGATGTTCTGGTCCAGGATAGTTACATACAGTACTGAGATTACAGGCTACAAAACAATGACACTGACACTCAGGATACAGGATAATGACACTGATACTCGGGGTAGAGGATAATGTCACTGACACTTGGGGTAAAGGATAATGACACTGACACTGGGGGTACAGGATAATGACACTGACACTTGGGGTACAGGATAATGACACTGACACTTGGGGTACAGGATAATGACACTGACACTCAGGATACAGGATAATGACACTGACACTCAGGGTACAGGATAATGACACTGATACTCGGGGTAGAGGATAATGTCACTGACACAGTACAGAATAATGACACTGACACTCGGGGTACAGGATAATGACAGTGACACTTGGGGTACAGGATAATGACACTGACACTCGGGGTACAGGATAATGACACTGATACTCGGGGTAGAGGATAATGTCACTGACACTTGGGGTAAAGGATAATGACACTGACACTCGGGGTACAGGATAATGACACTGATACTCGGGGTAGAGGATAATGTCACTGACACTTGGGGTAAAGGATAATGACACTGACACTGGGGGTACAGGATAATGACAGTGACACTTGGGGTACAGGATAATGACACTGACACAGTACAGAATAATGACACTGACACTCGGGGTACAGGATAATGACACTGACACAGTACAGAATAATGACACTGACACTCGGGGTACAGGATAATGACACTGACACTCGGGGTACAGGATAATGACACTGACACAGTACAGAATAATGACACTGACACTCGGGGTAGAGGATAATGACACTGACACTGGGGGTACAGGATACTGACACTGACACTCGGGGTACAGGATAATAACACTGACACTCGGGGTACAGGATAATGACGCTGACACAGTACAGAATAATGACACTGACACTCGGGGTAGAGGATAATGACACTGACACTCGGGGTAGAGGATAATGACACTGACACTTGGGGTACAGGATAATGACACTGACACTCAGGGTACAGGATAATGACACTGACACAGTACAGAATAATGACACTGACACTCGGGGTACAGGATAATGACACTGATACTCGGGGTACAGGATAATGACACTGACACTTGGGGTACAGGATAATGACACTGACACTTGGGGTACAGGATAATGACACTGACACTCGGGGTACAGGATAATGACACTGACACAGTACAGAATAATGACACTGACACTCGGGGTAGAGGATAATGACACTGACACTTGGGGTACAGGATAATGACACTGACACTTGGGGTACAGGATAATGACACTGACACTCGGGGTACAGGATAATGACACTGACACAGTACAGAATAATGACACTGACACTCGGGGTAGAGGATAATGACACTGACACTCGGGGTAGAGGATAATGACACTGACACTTGGGGTACATGATAATGACTCTCGGGGTACAGGATAATGACACTGACACTCGGGGTACAGGATAATGACACTGACACAGTACAGAATAATGACACTGACACTTGGGGTACAGGATAATGACACTGACACAGTACAGAATAATGACACTGACACTGGGGGTACAGGATAATGACACTGACACTTGGGGTACAGGATAATGACACTGATACTTGGGGTACAGGATAATGACACTGACACAGTACAGGATAATGACACTGACACTTGGGGTACAGGATAATGACACTGATACTCGGGGTACAGGATAATGACACTGACACAGTACAGAATAATGACAATGACACTGGGGTACAGGATAATGACACTGACACTCGGGGTACAGGATAATGACACTGACACAGTACAGAATAATGACACTGACACTCGGGGTAGAGGATAATGACACTGACACTCGGGGTACAGGATAATAACACTGACACAGTACAGAATAATGACACTGACACTCGGGGTAGAGGATAATGACACTGACACTCGGGGTACAGGATAATGACACTGACACAGTACAGAATAATGACACTGACACTGGGGGTACAGGATAATGACACTGACATTTGGGGTACAGCATGATGACACTGACACTTGGGGTACAGGATAATGACACTGACACTGGGGGTACAGGATAATGACACTGACATTTGGGGTACAGGATAATGACGCTGACACTGGGGGTACAGCATGATGACACTGACACTGGGGGTACAGGATAATGACACTGACACTGGGGGTACAGGATAATGACGCTGACACTGGGGGTACAGGATAATGACACTGACACTGGGGGTACAGGATAATGACGCTGACACTGGGGGTACAGGATAATGACACTGACACTTGATTTATACATCCTAGGAACCAATGTTGGAACCATACCCGAGCTTCCCTCGCCCACTGTGCCCCCTGAACCCTTATTCTGCGCTTCCTACTTTGCCCAAAATAAAGTGAATTATCGTGTACATTATCTCTATAGTTGTTGATGGAAATGATAATCCGCCCGGTATAAAATCCTCCAGTCGTCTCCAGCCATACAGGAGAACAGCTTCTCCTCCCTTCACACTGACACAAAGTAACACAAGTGATAGATGATGATTTTTGCTTAGTCTGAAGAAAAAAAAAAATTGCCCCCAGATCACAGTGAGGTGTTCAGAAGTCTCTCGCAGACAGATGGGCGAGGAGCCGGCTTTGTCTATTTATCCGTCCTGTAACGTGGGCTATTTATTCTTAATTAGGACCACATGGCCTGGCGAGGGCTGATTGTACATGTAATGTATCTCCCACGTCTCGGGAGCCCACCTTCTCCATGTGACAGCCATAGGTAAGACACTAACATGAAAATCTGCCGCTGGGCACGGAGCTCTGACACCTCCACCGTCCAACCTGAGTCTAATTTCAGAAAATCGCTCCCTGCTGCTTCTTGTATATTTTGGGTCATCGTGGCTGGACGCTGTAGACGAGCGGCTGTCATGTCACGGACCTGGCTGTCTAATCGTTATCATTTCAGGAACATTAGGCTGATATCAATAACCCTCTGTTACCACCTTGGTGACGTCATCGAGCAAGCAGAAATGCAAACAGTGGTGCGCTAGTGCGGAAAGTGCATCTTCTCAGGTCCCTAGAAGGGTAGAACCCATGTTCTACAACACCCATCATCTGGAAGACTAAGCAGATCCATCCATTACATGGAAAGCCCATTGATTTCAAGGAGTCATTTGTTATGACGAATGTCTCCTCCGGGGGGAGCTGCAAGGGAATGAAACGATTGGATCCTGGGTTCTCCGGTGGTCACACTGTTGTCTGAGGCTCTGGACCACTGATATAATGGCCCATGGGGTTCTAACAATTGTTAGACACTGTAACAATTGGATGTCCAGAAGCACAAGACTATTCTATGCTCCAATAAGGAGAGGGGCTATAAAAGGTACAGAGACAGCCGGGGCCCAAGGGGCCAAAAACCTCCCTCTACACAGGAATACAGCAGTACTATAGATGAGTTATAGGTGGGGGACACATTACACCCTTTCACTGAAAACCCAAAAGCTTCAAATTATAACTCACGATCTAGGACAATACAATTTGATATAAAATTTGCTATTGTACAACGAGGTGTATGTCAGCACTATAACACCGACACTGGAAGACCAGAACTATAACACTGACACTGGAAGACCAGAACTATAACACTGACACTGGAAGACCAGAACTATAACACTGACACTGGAAGACCAGAACTATAACACTGACACTGGAAGACCAGAACTATAACACTGACACTGGAAGACCAGAACTATAACACTGACACTGGAAGACCAGAACTATAACACTGACACTGGAAGACCACAACTATAACACTGACACTGGAAGACCAGAACTATAACACTGACACTGGAGGAACAGAACTATAACACTGACACTGGAAGACCAGAACTATAACACTGACACTGGAAGACCAGAACTATAACACCGACACTGGAAGACCAGAACTATAACACTGACACTGGAAGACCAGAACTATAACACTGACACTGGAAGACCAGAACTATAACACTGACACTGGAAGACCAGAACTATAACACTGACACTGGAAGACCAGAACTATAACACCGACACTGGAAGACCAGAACTATAACACTGACACTGGAGGAACAGAACTATAATACTGACACTGGAGGAACAGAACTATAACACTGACACTGGAGGAACAGAGCTATAACACCGACACTGGAAGACCAGAACTATAACACTGACACTGGAAGACCAGAACTATAACACTGACACTGGAAGACCAGAACTATAACACTGACACTGGAAGACCAGAACTATGACACCGACACAGGAAGACCAGAACTATAACACTGACACTGGAAGACCAGAACTATAACACTGACACCGGAGGAACAGAACTATAACACTGACACTGGAAGACCAGAACTATAACACTGACACTGGGGGAACAGAACTATAACACCGACACTGGAAGACCAGAACTATAACACCGACACTGGAAGACCAGAACTATAACACCGACACTGGAGGAACAGAACTATAACACTGACACTGGAGGAACAGAACTATAACACCGACACTGGAGGAACAGAACTATAACACTGACACTGGAGGAACAGAACTATAACACTGACACTGTTGGAACAGAACTATAACACTGACACTGGAGGAACAGAACTATAACACTGACACTGGAGGAACAGAACTATAACACTGACACTGGAGGAACAGAGCTATAATACTGACACTGGAGGAACAGAACTATAACACCGACACTGGAGGAACAGAACTATAACACCGACACTGGGGGAACAGAACTATAACACTGACACTGGAAGACCAGAACTATAACACTGACACTGGAAGACCAGAACTATAACACTGACACTGGAAGAACAGAACTATAACACTGACACTGGAAGACCAGAACTATAACACAGACACTGGAGGAACAGAACTATAACACCGACACTGGAGGAACAGAACTATAACACCGACACTGGAAGACCAGAACTATAACACTGACACTGGAGGAACAGAATTATAACACCGACACTGGAAGACCAGAACTATAACACCGACACTGGAAGACCAGAACTATAACACCGACACTGGAGGAACAGAACTATAACACTGACACTGGAGGAACAGAACTATAACACCGACACTGGAGGAACAGAACTATAACACTGACACTGGAGGAACAGAACTATAACACTGACACTGGAGGAACAGAACTATAACACTGACACTGGAGGAACAGAACTATAACACTGACACTGTTGGAACAGAACTATAACACTGACACTGGAGGAACAGAACTATAACACTGACACTGGAGGAACAGAACTATAACACTGACACTGGAGGAACAGAGCTATAATACTGACACTGGAGGAACAGAACTATAACACCGACACTGGAGGAACAGAACTATAACACCGACACTGGAAGACCAGAACTATAACACTGACACTGGAAGACCAGAACTATAACACTGACACTGGAAGAACAGAACTATAACACTGACACTGGAAGACCAGAACTATAACACTGACACTGGAGGAACAGAACTATAACACCGACACTGGAGGAACAGAACTATAACACCGACACTGGAAGACCAGAACTATAACACTGACACTGGAGGAACAGAACTATAACACCGACACTGGAGGAACAGAACTATAACACCGACACTGGAAGACCAGAACTATAACACTGACACTGGAAGACCAGAACTATAACACTGACACTGGAAGACCAGAACTATAACACCGACACTGGAAGACCAGAACTATAACACTGACACTGGAGGAACAGAACTATAACACCGACACTGGAAGACCAGAACTATAACACCGACACTGGAAGACCAGAACTATAACACCGACACTGGAGGAACAGAACTATAACACCGACACTGGAAGACCAGAACTATAACACCGACACTGGAAGACCAGAACTATAACACCGACACTGGAAGACCAGAACTATAACACCGACACTGGAAGACCAGAACTATAACACCGACACTGGAAGACCAGAACTATAACACCGACACTGGAAGACCAGAACTATAACACCGACACTGGAAGACCAGAACTATAACACTGACACTGGGGGAACAGAACTATAACACCGACACTGGAAGACCAGAACTATAACACTGACACTGGGGGAACAGAACTATAACACCGACACTGGAAGACCAGAACTATAACACCGACACTGGAGGAACAGAACTATAACACCGACACTGGAGGAACAGAACTATAACACCGACACTGGAGGAACAGAACTATAACACTGACACTGGAGGAACAGAACTATAACACTGACACTGGAGGAACAGAACTATAACACCGACACTGGAAGACAAGAACTATAACACTGACACTGGAAGACCAGAACTATAACACCGACACTGGAGGAACAGAACTATAACACTGACACTGGAAGACCAGAACTATAACACTGACACTGGAGGAACAGAATTATAACACCGACACTGGAAGACCAGAACTATAACACTGACATGGAGGAACAGAACTATAACACTGACACTGGAAGACCAGACCAGAACTATAACACTGACACTGGAGGAACAGAACTTTAACACCGACACTGGAAGACCAGAGCTATAACTCTGACACTGGAGGAACAGAACTATAACACTGACACTGGAGGAACAGAACTATAACACCGACACTGGAGGAACAGAACTATAACACCGACACTGACACTGGAGGAACAGAACTTTAACACCGACACTGGAAGACCAGAGCTATAACTCTGACACTGGAGGAACAGAACTATAACACTGACACTGGAGGAACAGAACTATAACACCGACACTGGAAGACCAGAACTATAACACTGACACTGGAAGACCAGAACTATAACACTGACACTGGAGGAACAGAATTATAACACCGACACTGGAAGACCAGAACTATAACACTGACATGGAGGAACAGAACTATAACACTGACACTGGAAGACCAGACCAGAACTATAACTCTGACACTGGAGGAACAGAACTATAACACTGACACTGGAGGAACAGAACTATAACACCGACACTGGAGGAACAGAACTATAACACCGACACTGGAAGACCAGAACTATAACACTGACACTGGGGGAACAGAGCTATAACACTGACACTGGGGGAAGAGAACTATAACACCGACACTGAAGGAACAGAACTATAACATTGACACTGGAAGACCAGAACTATAACACTGACACTGGGGGAACAGAACTATAACACTGACACTGGAAGACCAGAACTATAACACCTACACTGGAGGAATAGAACAATAACACTGACACTGAAGGAACAGAACTATAATACTGACACTGGAGGAACAGAACTATAACACTGATACTGGGGGAACAGAACTATAACACTGACACTGAAGGAACAGAACTATAACACTGACAATGAAGGAACAGAACTATGACACTGACACTGAAAGACCAGAACTATAACACCGACATTGGAGGAATAGAACAATAACACTGACACTGGAGGAACAAAACTATAACACTGACACTGGGGGAACACAACTATGACACTGACACTGTTGGAACAGAACTATAACACTGACACTGAAGGAACAGAACTATAACACTGACACTGGGGCAACAGAACTATAACACTGACACTGAAGGAACAGAACTATAAAACTGACACTGAAGGAACAGAACTATAACACCGACACTGGAAGACCAGAACTATAACACTGACACTGGAGGAACAGAACTATAACACTGACACTGGGGCAACAGAACTATAACACTGACACTGAAGGAACAGAACTATAACACTGACACTGGGGCAACAGAACTATAACACTGACACTGAAGGAACAGAACTATAAAACTGACACTGAAGGAACAGAACTATAACACCGACACTGGAAGACAAGAACTATAACACCGACACTGGAGGAACAGAACTATAACAATGACACTGGGGGAACAGAACTATAACACTGACACTGGAAGACCAGAACTATAACACTGACACTGGAGGAACAGAACTATAACACTGACACTGGAGGAACAGAACTATAACACCGACACTGGGGGAACAGAACTATAACACTGACACTGGAGGAACAGAACTATAACACCGACACTGGAGGAACAGAACTATAACACCGACACTGGAAGACCAGAACTATAACACCGACACTGGAAGACCAGAACTATAACACCGACACTGGAGGAACAGAACTATAACACCGACACTGGAGGAACAGAACTATAACACTGACACTGGAGGAACAGAACTATAACACTGACACTGGAGGAACAGAACTATAACACCGACACTGGAAGACAAGAACTATAACACTGACACTGGAAGACCAGAACTATAACACCGACACTGGAGGAACAGAACTATAACACTGACACTGGAAGACCAGAACTATAACACTGACACTGGAGGAACAGAATTATAACACCGACACTGGAGGAACAGAACTATGACATTGACACTGAGGGAACAGAACTATAACACTGACACTGGGGGAACAGAACTATAACACTGACACTGGAAGACCAGACCAGAACTATAACACTGACACTGGAGGAACAGAACTTTAACACCGACACTGGAAGACCAGAGCTATAACTCTGACACTGGAGGAACAGAACTATAACACTGACACTGGAGGAACAGAACTATAACACCGACACTGGAGGAACAGAACTATAACACCGACACTGACACTGGAGGAACAGAACTTTAACACCGACACTGGAAGACCAGAGCTATAACTCTGACACTGGAGGAACAGAACTATAACACTGACACTGGAGGAACAGAACTATAACACCGACACTGGAAGACCAGAACTATAACACTGACATGGAGGAACAGAACTATAACACTGACACTGGAAGACCAGACCAGAACTATAACACTGACACTGGAGGAACAGAACTTTAACACCGACACTGGAAGACCAGAGCTATAACTCTGACACTGGAGGAACAGAACTATAACACTGACACTGGAGGAACAGAACTATAACACCGACACTGGAGGAACAGAACTATAACACCGACACTGGAAGACCAGAACTATAACACTGACACTGGGGGAACAGAGCTATAACACTGACACTGGGGGAAGAGAACTATAACACCGACACTGAAGGAACAGAACTATAACACTGACACTGGGGGAACAGAACTATAACACTGACACTGGAAGACCAGAACTATAACACCTACACTGGAAGACCAGAACTATAACACTGACACTGGAGGAATAGAACAATAACACTGACACTGAAGGAACAGAACTATAATACTGACACTGGAGGAACAGAACTATAACACTGATACTGGGGGAACAGAACTATAACACTGACACTGAAGGAACAGAACTATAACACTGACAATGAAGGAACAGAACTATGACACTGACACTGAAAGACCAGAACTATAACACCGACATTGGAGGAATAGAACAATAACACTGACACTGAAGGAACAGAACAATAATACTGACACTGGAGGAACAAAACTATAACACTGACACTGGGGGAACACAACTATGACACTGACACTGTTGGAACAGAACTATAACACTGACACTGAAGGAACAGAACTATAACACTGACACTGGGGCAACAGAACTATAACACTGACACTGAAGGAACAGAACTATAAAACTGACACTGAAGGAACAGAACTATAACACTGACACTGGAAGACAAGAACTATAACACTGACACTGGAAGACAAGAACTATAACACCGACACTGGAGGAACAGAACTATAACAATGACACTGGGGGAACAGAACTATAACACCGACACTGGGGGAACAGAACTATAACACTGACACTGGAAGACCAGAACTATAACACTGACACTGGAGGAACAGAACTATAACACTGACACTGGAGGAACAGAACTATAACACCGACACTGGGGGAACAGAACTATAACACTGACACTGGAGGAACAGAACTATAACACCGACACTATAAGACCAGAACTATAACACTGACACTGGAAGACCAGAACAATAACACTGACACTGGAGGAACAGAACTATAACACTGACACTGGAGGAACAGAACTATAACACCGACACTGGGGGAACAGAACTATAACACTGACACTGGAAGACCAGAACTATAACACTGACACTGGAAGACCAGAACTATAACACTGACACTGGAGGAACAGAACTATAACACCGACGCTGGAAGACCAGAACTATAACACTGACACTGGAAGACCAGAACTATAACACTGACACTGGAGGAACAGAACTATAACACTGACACTGGAAGACCAGAACTATAACACTGACACTGGAGGAACAGAACTATAACACCGACGCTGGAAGACCAGAACTATAACACTGACACTGGAAGACCAGAACTATAACACTGACACTGGAGGAACAGAACTAAAACACCGACACTGGAAGACCAGAACTATAACACCGACACTGGAGGAACAGAACTATAACACTGACACTGGGGGAACAGAACTATGACACCTACACTGGGGGAACAGAACTATAACACTGACACTGGAAGACCAGAACTATAACACTGACACTGGGGGAACAGAACTATAACACTGACTCTGGGGGAACAGAACTATAACACTGACACTGGAAGACCAGACCAGAACTATAACACTGACACTGGAGGAACAGAACTTTAACACCGACACTGGAAGACCAGAGCTATAACTCTGACACTGGAGGAACAGAACTATAACACTGACACTGGAGGAACAGAACTATAACACCGACACTGGAGGAACAGAACTATAACACCGACACTGGAAGACCAGAACTATAACACTGACACTGGGGGAACAGAGCTATAACACTGACACTGGGGGAAGAGAACTATAACACCGACACTGAAGGAACAGAACTATAACATTGACACTGGAAGACCAGAACTATAAGACTGACACTGGAAGACCAGAACTATAACACTGGGGGAACAGAACTATAACACTGACACTGGAAGACCAGAACTATAACACTGACACTGGAGGAACAGAACTAAAACACCGACACTGGAAGACCAGAACTATAACACTGACACTGGAGGAACAGAACTATAACACCGACACTGGTGGAAGAGAACTATAACACTGACACTGGGGGAACAGAACTATGACACCTACACTGGGGGAACAGAACTATAACACCGACACTGGAAGACCAGAACTATAACACTGACACTGGAAGACCAGAACTATAACACTGACACTGGGGGAACAGAACTATAACACTGACTCTGGGGGAACAGAACTATAACACTGACACTGGAGGAACAGAACTATAACACTGACACTGAAGGAACAGAACTATAACACTGACACTGGAGGAACAGAACTATAACACCGACACTGGAGGAACAGAACTATAACACCGACACTGGAAGACCAGAACTATAACACTGACACTGGGGGAACAGAACTATAACACTGACACTGGAGGAACAGAACTATAACACTGACACTGGAGGAACAGAACTATAACACCGACACTGGAAGACCAGAACTATAACACTGACACTGGGGGAACAGAACTATAACACTGACACTGGAGGAACAGAACTATAACACTGACACTGAAGGAACAGAACTATAACACTGACACTGAAGGAACAGAACTATAACACTGACACTGGAAGACCAGAGCTATAACTCTGACACTGGAGGAACAGAACTATAACACTGACACTGGAGGAACAGAACTATAACACCGACACTGGAGGAACAGAACTATAACACCGACACTGGAAGACCAGAACTATAACACTGACACTGGGGGAACAGAGCTATAACACTGACACTGGGGGAAGAGAACTATAACACCGACACTGAAGGAACAGAATTATAACATTGACACTGGAAGACCAGAACTATAAGACTGACACTGGAGGAATAGAACAATAACACTGACACTGAAGGAACAGAACTATAATACTGACACTGGAGGAACAGAACTATAACACTGATACTGGGGGAACAGAACTATAACACTGACACTGAAGGAACAGAACTATAACACTGACAATGAAGGAACAGAACTATAACACTGACACTGGGGGAACAGAACTATAACACTGACACTGGAGGAACAGAACTATAACACCGACACTGGGGGAACAGAACTATGACACTGACACTGTTGGAACTGAACTATAACACTGACACTGAAGGAACAGAACTATAACACCGACACTGGAAGACAAGAACTATAACACCGACACTGGAGGAACAGAACTATAACAATGACACTGGGGGAACAGAACTATAACACTGACACTGGAAGACCAGAACTATAACACTGACACTGGAGGAACAGAACTATAACACTGACACTGGAGGAACAGAACTATAACACCGACACTGGGGGAACAGAACTATAACACTGACACTGGAGGAACAGAACTATAACACCGACACTGGAAGACCAGAACTATAACACTGACACTGGAGGAACAGAACTATAACACCGACGCTGGAAGACCAGAACTATAACACTGACACTGGAGGAACAGAACTATAACACCGACACTGGAAGACCAGAACTATAACACTGACATTGGAGGAACAGAACTATAACACCGACGCTGGAAGACCAGAACTATAACACTGACACTGGAGGAACAGAACTATAACACTGACACTGGGGGAACAGAGCTATAACACTGACACTGGGGGAACAGAACTATGACACCTACACTGGGGGAACAGAACTATAACACTGACACTGGGGGAACAGAACTATGACACCTACACTGGGGGAACAGAACTATAACACTGACACTGGAGGAACAGAACTATAACACTGACACTGGAAGACCAGAACTATGACACTGACACTGGAGGAACAGAACTATAACACCGACACTGGTGGAACAGAACTATAACACTGACACTGGGGGAACAGAACTATGACACCTACACTGGGGGAACAGAACTATAACACTGACACTGGAGGAACAGAACTATAACACTGACATTGGAAGACCAGAACTATAACACTGACACTGGAGGAACAGAACTAAAACACCGACACTGGAAGACCAGAACTATGACACTGACACTGGAGGAACAGAACTATAACACCGACACTGGTGGAACAGAACTATAACACTGACACTGGGGGAACAGAACTATGACACCTACACTGGGGGAACAGAACTATAACACTGACACTGGGGGAACAGAACTATGACACCTACACTGGAGGAACAGAACTATAACACTGACACTGGAGGAACAGAACTAAAACACCGACACTGGAAGACCAGAACTATGACACTGACACTGGAGGAACAGAACTATAACACCGACACTGGTGGAACAGAACTATAACACTGACACTGGAGGAACAGAACTATGACACTGACCATGGAGGAACAGAACTATAACACCGACGCTGGAAGACCAGAACTATAACACTGACACTGGAAGACCAGAACTATAACACTGACACTGGGGGAACAGAACTATGACACTGACCATGGAGGAACAGAACTATAACACCGACGCTGGAAGACCAGAACTATAACACTGACACTGGAAGACCAGAACTATAACACTGACACTGGGGAACAGAACTATAACACTGACACTGGAAGACCAGAACTATAACACTGACACTGTTGGAACAGAACTATAACACTGACACTGGAGGAACAGAACTAAAACACCGACACTGGAAGACCAGAACTATGACACTGACACTGGAGGAACAGAACTATAACACTGACACTGGAGGAACAGAACTATGACACTGACACTGGAGGAACAGAACTATAACACCGACGCTGGAAGACCAGAACTATAACACTGACACTGGAGGAACAGAACTATAACACTGACACTGGAGGAACAGAACTAAAACACCGACACTGGAAGACCAGAACTATGACACTGACACTGGAGGAACAGAACTATAACACTGACACTGGAGGAACAGAACTATAACACTGACACTGGAGGAACAGAACTATAACACTGACACTGGAGGAACAGAACTAAAACACCGACACTGGAAGACCAGAACTATGACACTGACACTGGAGGAACAGAACTATAACACTGACACTGGAGGAACAGAACTATAACACTGACACTGGAGGAACAGAACTATAACACCGACGCTGGAAGACCAGAACTATAACACTGACACTGGAAGACCAGAACTATAACACTGACACTGGGGGAACAGAACTATGACACTGACCATGGAGGAACAGAACTATAACACCGACGCTGGAAGACCAGAACTATAACACTGACACTGGAAGACCAGAACTATAACACTGACACTGGAGGAACAGAACTATAACACTAACACTGGGGGAACAGAACTATAACACCGACACTGGAGGAACAGAACTATAACACTGACACTGGAAGACCAGAACTATAACACTGACACTGGGGGAATAGAACAATAACACTGACACTGGAGGAACAGAACTATAACACTAACACTGGGGGAACACAACTATAACACTGACACTGAAGGAACAGAACTATAACACTGACACTGGAAGACCAGAACTATAACACTGACACTGGAGGAATAGAACAATAACACTGACACTGGAGGAACAGAACTATAATACTGACACTGGAGGAACAGAACTATAACACTGACATTGGGGGAACAGAACTATAACACTGACACTGAAGGAACAGAACTATAACACTGACACTGAAGGAACAGAACTATGACACTGACACTGGAGGAACAGAACTATAACACTGACACTGAAGGAACAGAACTATAACACTGACACTGGAGGAACAGAACTATAACACTGACACTGGAAGACCAGAACTATAACACTGACACTGGAGGAATAGAACAATAACACTGACACTGAAGGAACAGAACTATAATACTGACACTGGAGGAACAGAACTATAACACTGACATTGGGGGAACAGAACTATAACACTGACACTGAAGGAACAGAACTATAACACTGACACTGAAGGAACAGAACTATGACACTGACACTGGAGGAACAGAACTATAACACTGACACTGAAGGAACAGAACTATAACACTAACACTGGGGGAACACAACTATAACACTGACACTGAAGGAACAGAACTATAATACTGACACTGGAGGAACAGAACTATAATACTGACACTGGAGGAACAGAACTATAACACTGACATTGGGGGAACAGAACTATAACACTGACACTGAAGGAACAGAACTATAACACTGACACTGAAGGAACAGAACTATAACACTGACACTGAAGGAACAGAACTATAACACTGACACTGGAGGAACAGAACTATAATACTGACACTGGAGGAACAGAACTATAACACTGACATTGGGGGAACAGAACTATAACACTGACACTGAAGGAACAGAACTATAACACTGACACTGAAGGAACAGAACTATGACACTGACACTGGAGGAACAGAACTATAACACTGACACTGAAGGAACAGAACTATAACACTGACACTGGAGGAACAGAACTATAACACTGACACTGGAAGACCAGAACTATAACACTGACACTGGAGGAATAGAACAATAACACTGACACTGAAGGAACAGAACTATAATACTGACACTGGAGGAACAGAACTATAACACTGACATTGGGGGAACAGAACTATAACACTGACACTGAAGGAACAGAACTATAACACTGACACTGAAGGAACAGAACTATGACACCGACACTGGAGGAACAGAACTATAACACTGACACTGAGGGAACTGAACTATAACACTGACACTGGGGGAACAGAACTATGACACTGACACTGGAGGAACAGAACTATAACACTGACACTGAGGTAACTGAACTATAACACTGACACTGGAAGACCAGAACTATAACACTGACACTGGGGGAACAGAGCTATAACACTGACACTGGAAGACCAGAACTATAACACTGACACTGGAAGACCAGAACTATAACACTGACACTGAGGGAACAGAACTATAACACTGACACTGGGGGAACAGAACTATAACACTGACACTGGAGGAATAGAACAATAACACTGACACTGAAGGAACAGAACTATAACACTGACACTGGAAGACCAGAACTATAACACTGACACTGGGGGAACAGAACTATAACACTGACACTGGAGGAATAGAACAATAACACTGACACTGAAGGAACAGAACTATAATACTGACACTGGAGGAACAGAACTATAACACTGACACTGGGGGAACAGAACTATAACACTGACACTGAAGGAACAGAACTATGACACTGACACTGGAGGAACAGAACTATAACACTGACACTGGGGGAACAGAACTATAACACTGACACTGGGGGAACAGAACTATGACACTGACACTGGAGGAACAGAACTATAACACTGACACTGGGGGAACAGAACTATAACACTGACACTGGGGGAACAGAACTATAACACTAACACTGGGGGAACAGAACTATAACACTGACACTGGAGGAACAGAACTATAACACTGACACTGGAGGAACAGAACTATAACACTGACACTGGGGGAACAGAACTATAACACTGACACTGGAGGAACAGAACTATAACACTGACACTGAAGGAACAGAACTATAACACTGACACTGGGGGAACACAACTATAACACTGACACTGAAGGAACAGAACTATAACACTGACACTGGAGGAACAGAACTATGACACTGACACTGGAGGAACAGAACTATGACACTGACACTGGAGGAACAGAACTATAACACTGACACTGGGGTAACAGAACTATGACACTGACACTGGAAGACCAGAACTATAACACTGACACTGGGGGAACAGAACTATAATACTGACACTGGAGGAACAGAACTATAACACTGACACTGGGGGAACAGAACTATGACACTGACACTGGAGGAACAGAACTATAACACTGACACTGGGGGAACAGAACTATAACACTAACACTGGGGGAACAGAACTATAACACTGACACTGGAGGAACAGAACTATAACACTGACACTGAAGGAACAGAACTATAACACTGACACTGGGGGAACACAACTATAACACTGACACTGAAGGAACAGAACTATAACACTGACACTGGAGGAACAGAACTATAACACTGACACTGGGGGAACAGAACTATGACACTGACACTGAAGGAACAGAACTATAACACTGACACTGGAGGAACAGAACTATAACACTGACACTGGAGGAACAGAACTATAACACTGACACTGGGGTAACAGAACTATGACACTGACACTGGAAGACCAGAACTATAACACTGACACTGGGGGAACAGAACTATAATACTGACACTGAAGGAACAGAACTATAACACTGACACTGGAGGAACAGAACTATAACACTGACACTGAAGGAACAGAACTATAACACTGACACTGGAGGAACAGAACTATAACACTGACACTGAAGGAACAGAACTATAACACTGACACTGAAGGAACAGAACTATAACACTGACACTGGAGGAACAGAACTATAACACTGACACTGAAGGAACAGAACTATAACACTGACACTGGAGGAACAGAACTATAACACTGACACTGGGGTAACAGAACTATGACACTGACACTGGAAGACCAGAACTATAACACTGACACTGGGGGAACAGAACTATAATACTGACACTGGAGGAACAGAACTATAACACTGACACTGCGGTAACAGAACTATGACACTGACACTGGAAGACCAGAACTATAACACTGACACTGGGGGAACAGAACTATAATACTGACACTGGAGGAACAGAACTATAACACTGACACTGGGGTAACAGAACTATGACACTGACACTGGAAGACCAGAACTATAACACTGACACTGGAGGAATAGAACAATAACACTGACACTGAAGGAACAGAACTATAATACTGACACTGGAGGAACAGAACTATAACACTGACACTGGGGGAACAGAACTATAACACTGACACTGAAGGAACAGAACTATAACACTGACACTGAAGGAACAGAACTATAACACTGACACTGGAGGAATAGAACAATAACACTGACACTGGAAGACCAGAACTATAACACTGACACTGGGGGAACAGAACTATAACACTGACACTGGAGGAATAGAACAATAACACTGACACTGAAGGAACAGAACTATAATACTGACACTGGAGGAACAGAACTATAACACTGACACTGGGGGAACAGAACTATAACACTGACACTGGAGGAATAGAACAATAACACTGACACTGAAGGAACAGAACTATAATACTGACACTGGAGGAACAGAACTATAACACTGACACTGGGGGAACAGAACTATGACACTGACACTGGAGGAACAGAACTATAACACTGACACTGGAGGAACAGAACTATAACACTAACACTGGGGGAACACAACTATAACACTGACACTGAAGGAACAGAACTATAACACTGACACTGGGGGAACAGAACTATAACACTGACACTGGGGGAACAGAACTATAACACTGACACTGAAGGAACAGAACTATAACACTGACACTGAAGGAACAGAACTATGACACCGACACTGGAGGAACAGAACTATAACACTAACACTGGGGGAACAGAACTATAACACTGACACTGAAGGAACAGAACTATAACACTGACACTGAAGGAACAGAACTATAACACTGACACTGGAGGAACAGAACTATGACAATGACACTGAAGGAACAGAACTATAACACTGACACTGAGGGAACAGAGCTATAACACTGACACTGGAAGACCAGAACTATAACACTGACACTGGGGGAACAGAACTATAACACTGACACTGGAGGAATAGAACAATAACACTGACACTGAAGGAACAGAACTATAATACTGACACTGGAGGAACAGAACTAGAACACTGACACTGGGGGAACAGAACTATAACACTGACACTGAAGGAACAGAACTATAACACTGACACTGAAGGAACAGAACTATGACACTGACACTGGAAGACCAGAACTATAACACTGACACTGGGGGAACAGAACTATAATACTGACACTGGGGTAACAGAACTATGACACTGACACTGGGGGAACAGAACTATGACACTGACACTGGAAGACCAGAACTATAACACTGACACTGGGGGAACAGAACTATGACACTGACACTGGAAGACCAGAACTATAACACTGACACTGGGGGAACAGAACTATGACACTGACACTGGGGGAACAGAACTATAACACTGACACTGGAAGACCAGAACTATAACACTGACACTGGAGGAACAGAACTATAACACTGACACTGAAGGAACAGAACTATAACACTAACACTGGGGGAACACAACTATAACACTGACACTGGGGGAACAGAACTATAACACTGACACTGGAGGAATAGAACAATAACACTGACACTGAAGGAACAGAACTATAATACTGACACTGGAGGAACAGAACTATAACACTGACACTGGGGGAACAGAACTATAACACTGACACTGAAGGAACAGAACTATGACACTGACACTGGAGGAACAGAACTATAACACTGACACTGGGGGAACAGAACTATAACACTAACACTGGGGGAACAGAACTATAACACTGACACTGGAGGAACAGAACTATAACACTGACACTGGAGGAACAGAACTATAACACTGACACTGGGGGAACAGAACTATAACACTGACACTGGAGGAACAGAACTATAACACTGACACTGAAGGAACAGAACTATAACACTGACACTGGGGGAACACAACTATAACACTGACACTGGAGGAACAGAACTATAACACTGACACTGGAGGAACAGAACTATGACACTGACACTGGAGGAACAGAACTATGACACTGACACTGGAGGAACAGAACTATGACACCGACACTGGGGGAACAGAACTATAACACTGACACTGGGGGAACAGAACTATGACACCGACACTGGAGAAACATAACTATAACACTGACACTGGAGGAACAGAACTATAACAATGACACTGGAGGAACAGAACTATGACACTGACACTGGAGGAACAGAACTATGACACTGACACTGGAGGAACAGAACTATGACACTGACACTGGAGGAACAGAACTATGACACTGACACTGAAGGAACAGAACTATAACACTGACACTGGAGGAACAGAACTATGACACTGACACTGGAGGAACAGAACTATGACACTGACACTGGAGGAACAGAACTATAACACTGACACTGGGGTAACAGAACTATGACACTGACACTGGAAGACCAGAACTATAACACTGACACTGGGGGAACAGAACTATAATACTGACACTGGAGGAACAGAACTATAACACTGACACTGGGGGAACAGAACTATGACACTGACACTGGAGGAACAGAACTATAACACTGACACTGGGGGAACAGAACTATAACACTAACACTGGGGGAACAGAACTATAACACTGACACTGGAGGAACAGAACTATAACACTGACACTGAAGGAACAGAACTATAACACTGACACTGGGGGAACACAACTATAACACTGACACTGAAGGAACAGAACTATAACACTGACACTGGAGGAACAGAACTATAACACTAACACTGGGGGAACACAACTATAACACTGACACTGAAGGAACAGAACTATAACACTGACACTGGGGTAACAGAACTATGACACTGACACTGGAAGACCAGAACTATAACACTGACACTGGGGGAACAGAACTATAATACTGACACTGGAGGAACAGAACTATAACACTGACACTGGGGTAACAGAACTATGACACTGACACTGGAAGACCCAAACTATAACACTGACACTGGGGGAACAGAACTATAACACTGACACTGGAGGAATAGAACAATAACACTGACACTGAAGGAACAGAACTATAATACTGACACTGGAGGAACAGAACTATAACACTGACACTGGGGGAACAGAACTATAACACTGACACTGAAGGAACAGAACTATAACACTGACACTAAAGGAACAGAACTATAACACTGACACTGGAGGAATAGAACTATGACACTGACACTGGAAGACCAGAACTATAACACTGACACTGGGGGAACAGAACTATAACACTGACACTGGAGGAATAGAACAATAACACTGACACTGAAGGAACAGAACTATAATACTGACACTGGAGGAACAGAACTATAACACTGACACTGGGGGAACAGAACTATAACACTGACACTGGAGGAATAGAACAATAACACTGACACTGAAGGAACAGAACTATAATACTGACACTGGAGGAACAGAACTATAACACTGACACTGGGGGAACAGAACTATGACACTGACACTGGAGGAACAGAACTATAACACTGACACTGGAGGAACAGAACTATAACACTAACACTGGGGGAACACAACTATAACACTGACACTGAAGGAACAGAACTATAACACTGACACTGGGGGAACAGAACTATAACACTGACACTGGGGGAACAGAACTATAACACTGACACTGAAGGAACAGAACTATAACACTGACACTGAAGGAACAGAACTATGACACCGACACTGGAGGAACAGAACTATAACACTGACACTGGGGGAACAGAACTATAACACTAACACTGGGGGAACAGAACTATAACAATGACACTGAGGGAACAGAGCTATAACACTGACACTGGAAGACCAGAACTATAACACTGACACTGGGGGAACAGAACTATAACACTGACACTGGAGGAATAGAACAATAACACTGACACTGAAGGAACAGAACTATAATACTGACACTGGAGGAACAGAACTAGAACACTGACACTGGGGGAACAGAACTATAACACTGACACTGAAGGAACAGAACTATAACACTGACACTGAAGGAACAGAACTATGACACTGACACTGGAGGAACAGAACTATAACACTGACACTGGAGGAACAGAACTATAACACTGACACTGGGGTAACAGAACTATGACACTGACACTGGAAGACCAGAACTATAACACTGACACTGGGGGAACAGAACTATAATACTGACACTGGGGTAACAGAACTATGACACTGACACTGGGGGAACAGAACTATGACACTGACACTGGAAGACCAGAACTATAACACTGACACTGGGGGAACAGAACTATGACACTGACACTGGAAGACCAGAACTATAACACTGACACTGGGGGAACAGAACTATGACACTGACACTGGAAGACCAGAACTATAACACTAACACTGGAGGAACAGAACTATAACACTGACACTGAAGGAACAGAACTATAACACTGACACTGGGGTAACAGAACTATGACACCGACACTGGGGGAACAGAACTATAACACTGACACTGGAGGAATAGAACAATAACACTGACACTGAAGGAACAGAACTATAATACTGACACTGGAGGAACAGAACTATAACACTGACACTGGGGGAACAGAACTATAACACTGACACTGAAGGAACAGAACTATGACACTGACACTGGAGGAACAGAACTATAACACTGACACTGGAGGAACAGAACTATAACACTAACACTGGGGGAACACAACTATAACACTGACACTGAAGGAACAGAACTATAACACTGACACTGGGGTAACAGAACTATGACACTGACACTGGAAGACCAGAACTATAACACTGACACTGGGGGAACAGAACTATAACACTGACACTGAAGGAACAGAACTATAATACTGACACTGGAGGAACAGAACTATAACACTGACACTGGGGTAACAGAACTATGACACTGACACTGGGGGAACACAACTATAACACTGACACTGAAGGAACAGAACTATAACACTGACACTGGGGTAACAGAACTATGACACTGACACTGGAGGAACAGAACTATAACACTGACACTGGGTGAACAGAACTATGACACTGACACTGGGGTAACAGAACTATGACACTGACACTGGAGGAACAGAACTATAACACTGACACTGGGGGAACAGAACTATGACACTGACACTGGAGGAACAGAACTATAACACTGACACTGGGGGAACAGAACTTTAACACTGACACTGGGGAAACAGAACTATAACACTGACACTGGGGGAACAGAAATATAACACTGACACTGGGGGAACAGAACTATAACACTGACACTGGGGGAACAGAACTATAACACTGACACTGGAAGACCAGAACAATAACACTGACACTGGGGGAACAGAACTTTAACACTGACACTGGGGAAACAGAACTATAACACTGACACTGGGGGAACAGAAATATAACACTGACACTGGGGGAACAGAACTATAACACTGACACTGGAGGAACAGAACTATAACACCGACACTGGAAGACCAGAACTATAACACTGACACTGGAAGACCAGAACTATAACACTGACACTGGGGGAACAGAACTATAACACCGACACTGGAAGACCAGAACTATAACACTGACACTGGGGGAACAGAACTATAACACTGACACTGGGGGAACAGAACTATGACACCGACACTGGAGGAACAGAACTATAACACTGACACTGAGGGAACTGAACTATAACACTGACACTGGGGGAACAGAACTATGACACTGACACTGGAGGAACAGAACTATAACACTGACACTGAGGTAACTGAACTATAACACTGACACTGGAGGAACAGAACTATAACACTGACACTGAGGGAACTGAACTATAACACTGACACTGGAGGAACAGAACTATAACACTGACACTGAGGGAACTGAACTATAACACTGACACTGGAGGAACAGAACTATAACACTGACACTGAGGGAACAGAACTATAACACTGACACTGGGGGAACTGAACTATGACACTGACACTGGAGGAACAGAACTATAACACTGACACTGAGGGAACTGAACTATAACACTGACACTGGAAGACCAGAACTATAACACTGACACTGGAGGAACAGAACTATAACACTGACACTGGAGGAACAGAACTATGACACTGACACTGGAAGACCAGAACTATAACACTGACACTGGAGGAACAGAACAATAACACCGACACTGGGGAACAGAACTATGACACCGACACTGGGGAACAGAACTATGACACTGACACTGGGGGAACAGAACTATCACACCGACACTGGGGGAACAGAACTATCACACCGACACTGGGGGAACAGAACTATGACACCGACACTGGAGGAACAGAACTATAACACTGACACTGAGGGAACAGAACGATAACACCGACACTGGGGGAACAGAACTATGACACCGACACTGGGGGAACAGAACTATGACACTGACACTGGGTGAACAGAACTATGACACTGACACTGGGTGAACAGAACTATGACACTGACACTGAAGGAACAGAACTATGACACTGACACTGAGGGAACAGAACTATAACACCGAAACTGGGGGAACAGAACTATGACACTGACACTGGGGAAACAGAACTATGACACTGACACTGGGTGAACAGAACTATGACACCGACACTGGGGGAACAGAACTATGACACTGACACTGGGGGAACAGAACTATGACACCGACACTGGGGGAACAGAACTATGACACCGACACTGGGGAACAGAACTATGACACCGACACTGGGGGAACAGAACTATGACACTGACACTGGGGGAACAGAACTATGACACCGACACTGGGGGAACAGAACTATGACACCGACACTGGAGGAACAGAACTATAACACTGACACTGGGGGAACAGAACGATAACACCGACACTGGGGGAACAGAACTATGACACCGACACTGGGGGAACAGAACTATGACACTGACACTGGGGGAACAGATCTATGACACCGACACTGGGGGAACAGAACTATGACACCGACACTGGGGGAACAGAACTATAACACTGACACTGGGGGAACAGAACTATGACACCAGCACTGGAGGAACAGAACTATGACACCGACACTGGGGGAACAGAACTATAACACCGACACTGGGGGAACAGAAGTATGACACTGACACTGTTGGAACAGAACTATAACACCGACACTGAAGGAACAGAACTATAACACCGACACTGGGGGAACAGAACTATAACACTGACACTGTTGGAACAGAACTATGACACTTACACTGGGGGAACAGAACTATAACACTGACACTGGGGGAACAGAGCTATAACACTGACACTGGGGGAACAGAACTATGACACTGACACTGGGGGAACAGAACTATGACACTTACACTGGGGGAACAGAGCTATAACACTGACACTGGGGGAACAGAACTATGACACTGACACTGGGGGAACAGAACTATGACACCGACACTGGGGGAACAGAACTATGACACCGACACTGGGGGAACAGAACTATGACACCGACACTGGGGGAACAGAACTATGACACTTACACTGGGGGAACAGAGCTATAACACTGACACTGGGGGAACAGAACTATGACACCGACACTGGGGGAACATAACTATAACACTGACACTGGGGGAACAGAACTATGACACTGACACTGGGGCAACAGAACTATGACACCCACACTGGGGGAACAGAACTATGACACCGACACTGGGGGAACAGAACTATGACACCGAGACTGGGGGAACAGAACTATGACACTGACACTGGGGGAACAGAACTATGACACCGACACTGGGGGAACAGAACTATGACACTGACACTGGGGGAACAGAACTATAACACTGACACTGGGGGAACAGAACTATGACACCGACACTGGGGGAACAGAACTATAACACTGACACTGGGGGAACAGAACTATGACACCGACACTGGGGGAACAGAACTATGACACCGACACTGGGGGAACAGAACTATGACACTGACACTGGGTGAACAGAACTATAACACTGACACTGAGGGAACAGAACTATAACACCGAAACTGGGGGAACAGAACTATGACACTGACACTGGGGGAACAGAACTATGACACTGACACTGGGTGAACAGAACTATGACACCGACACTGGGGGAACAGAACTATAACACTGACACTGGGGGAACAGAACTATAACACTGACACTGGGGAAACAGAACTATAACACCGACACTGGGGGAACAGAACTATGACACCGACACTGGGGGAACAGAACTGTAACACTGACACTGGGGGAACAGAACTATAACACTGACACTGGGGGAACAGAACTATCACAATGACACTGGGGGAACAGATCTATGACACCGACACTGGGGGAACAGAACTTTGACACTGACACTGAAGGAACAGTACTATAACACTGACACTGGGGGAACAGAACTATAACACTGACACTGGGGGAACAGAACTATAACACTGACACTGGAGGAGCAGAACTATAACACTGACACTGGAGGAACAGAACTATAACACTGACAGTGGAGGTACAGAACTATAACACTGACACTGGAGGAACAGAACTATAACACTGACACTGGAGGAACAGAACTATGACACCGACACTGGGGGAACAGAACTATAACACTGACACTGGAGGAACAGAACTATAACACTGACAGTGGAGGTACAGAACTATAACACTGACACTGGAGGAACAGAACTATAACACTGACAGTGGAGGTACAGAACTATAACACTGACACTGGGGGAACAGAACTATAACACTGACACTGGGGGAACAGAACTATAACACTGACACTGGGTGAACAGAACTATAATACCGACACTGAAGGAACAGAACTATAACACCGACACTGGGGGAACAGAACTATGACACCTATACTGGGGGAACAGAACTATGACACCGACACTGGGGGAACAGAACTATAACACTGACACTGTTGGAACAGAGCTATAATACTGACACTGGAGGAACAGAACTATAACACTGACTCTGGGGGAACAGAACTATAACACCGACACTGGGGGAACAGAACTATGACACCGACACTGGGGGAACAGAACTATGACACCTATACTGGAGGAACAGAACTATAACACTGACAGTGGAGGAACAGAACTATAACACTGACACTGGGGGAACAGAACTATAACACTGACACTGGGGGTACAGAACTATAACACTGACAGTGGAGGAACAGAACTATAACACTGACAGTGGAGGAACAGAACTATAACACTGACAGTGGAGGTACAGAACTATAACACTGACACTGGGGGAACAGAACTATAACACTGACACTGGGGGTACAGAACTATAACACTGACACTGGAGGAACAGAACTATAACAATGACACTGGAGGAACAGAACTATAACACTGACACTGGAGGAACAGAACTATAACACTGACACTGGGGGAACTGAACTATAACACTGACACTGGGGGAACTGAACTATAACACTGACACTGGAGGAACAGAACTATAACACTGACACTGGAGGAACAGAACTATAACACTGACAGTGGAGGTACAGAACTATAACACTGACACTGGAAGACCAGAACTATAACACTGACACTGGGGGAACAGAACTATAACACCGACACTGGGGGAACAGAACTATAACACTGACACTGGGGGAACAGAACTATGACACCTATACTGGGGGAACAGAACTATGACACCGACACTGGAGGAACAGAACTATAACACTGACTCTGGGGGAACAGAACTATAACACTGACACTGGAGGAACAGAACTATAACACCGACACTGGAAGACCAGAGCTATAACACTGACACTGGAAGACCAGAACTATAACACTGACACTGGAGGAACAGAACTATGACACCGACACTGGGGGAACAGAACTATGACACCTATACTGGGGGAACAAAACTATAACACTGACACTGGAGGAACAGAACTATAACACTGACACTGGAGGAACAGAACTATAACACTGACACTGGGGGAACAGAACTATGACACCGACACTGGGGGAACAGAACTATGACACCGACACTGGGGGAACAGAACTATGACACCTATAGTGGGGGAACAGAACTATGACACCGACACTGGAGGAACAGAACTATAACACTGACACTGGGGGAACAGAGCTATAACACTGACACTGGGGGAACAGAACTATGACACTGACACTGGAGGTACAGAACTATAACACTGACACTGAAGGAACAGAACTATAACACTGACACTGGGGGAACAGAGCTATAACACTGACACTGGGGGAACAGAACTATGACACTGACACTGTTGGAACAGAACTATAATACTGACACTGGAGGAACAGAACTATAACACTGACACTGGAGGAACAGAACTATAACACTGACACTGGAGGAACAGAACTATGACACTGACACTGGGGGAACAGAACTATGACACCGACACTGGGGGAACAGAACTATGACACCGACACTGGGGGAACAGAACTATAACACCGACACTGGATGACCAGATCTATAACACTGACACTGGAGGAATAGAACAATAACACTGACACTGAAGGAACAGAACTATAATACTGACACTGGAGGAACAGAACTATAACACTGACACTGGAAGCCCAGAACTATAACACTGACACTGGAGGAATAGAACAATAACACTGACACTGAAGGAACAGAACTATAACACTGACACTGGAAGACCAGATCTATAACACTGACACTGGAGGAATAGAACAATAACACTGACACTGAAGGAACAGAACTATAACACTGACACTGGAAGCCCAGAACTATAACACTGACACTGGAGGAACAGAACTATAACACTGACACTGGAGGAACAGAACTATAACACTGACACTGGAGGAACAGAACTATAACATTGACACTGGGGGAACAGAACTATAACACTGACACTGGGGGAACAGAACTATGACACTGACACTGGGGGAACAGAACTATGACACTGACACTGAGGGAACAGAACTATTACACTGACACTGGGGGAACAGAACTATGACACCTATACTGGGGGAACAGAACTATGACACCGACACTGGGGGAACAGAACCATGACACTGACACTGGGGGAACAGAACTATGACACCGACACTGGGGGAACAGAACTATGACACTGACACTGGGGGAAAAGAACTATGACACCGACACTGGGGGAACAGAACTATGACACCGACACTGGGGGAACAGAACTATGACACCGACACTGGGGGAACAGAACTATGACACTGACACTGGGGGAACAGAACTATAACACTGACACTGGGGAAACAGAACTATAACACTGACACTGGGGGAACAGAACTATAACACTGACACTGGGGGAACAGAACTATAACACTGACACTGGAAGACCAGAACTATAACACTGACTCTGGAGGAACAGAACTATAACACTGACACTGGAGGAACAGAACTATAACACCGACACTGGGGGAACAGAACTATAACACTGACACTGGGGAAACAGAACTATGACACTGACACTGGAGGAACAGAACTATAACACTGACACTGGGGGAACAGAACTATAACACTGACACTGGGGAAACAGAACTATAACACCGACACTGGGGGAACAGAACTATAACACTGACACTGGGGGAACAGAACTATAACACTGACACTGGGGGAACAGAACTATGACACTGACACTGGGGGAACAGAACTATGACACCGACACTGGGGGAACAGAACTATGACACTGACACTGAAGGAACAGAACTATAACAATGACACTGGGGGAACAGAACTATAACACTGACACTGGAGGAACAGAACTATGACACTGACACTGGGGGAACAGAACTATGACACTGACACTGGGGGAACAGAACTATGACACTGACACTGGAGGAACAGAACTATGACACTGACACTGGGGGAACAGAACTATGACACTGACACTGGGGGAACAGAACTATGACACTGACACTGGGGGAACAGAACTATGACACTGACACTGGAGGAACAGAACTATGACACCGACACTGGGGAAACAGAACTATAACACCGACACTGGGGGAACAGAACTATGACACCGACACTGGGGGAACAGAACTATGACACTGACACTGGGGGAACAGAACTATGACACCAACAATGGAGGAACAGAACTATGACACCGACACTGGGGGAACAGAACTATGACACTGACACTGGGGGAACAGAACTATGAAACCGACACTGGGGGAACAGAACTATGACACCGACACTGGGGGAACAGAACTATGACACTGACACTGGGTGAACAGAACTATGACACTGACACTGAGGGAACAGAACTATGACACCGACACTGGGGGAACAGAACTATAACACTGACACTGGGGGAACAGAACTATAACACTGACACTGGGGAAACAGAACTATAACACCGACACTGGGGGAACAGAACTATGACACCGACACTGGGGGAACAGAACTATAACACTGACACTGGGGGAACAGAACTATAACACTGACACTAGGGGAACAGAACTATAACACTGACACTGGGGAAACAGAACTATAACACCGACACAGGGAGAACAGAACTATGACACCGACACTGGGGGAACAGAACTATAACACTGACACTGGGGGAACAGAACTATAACACTGACACTGGGGGAACAGAACTATAACACCGACACAGGGAGAACAGAACTATGACACCGACACTGGGGGAACAGAACTATAACACTGACACTGGGGGAACAGAACTATAACACTGACACTGGGGGAACAGAACTATGACACCTATACTGGGGGAACAGAACTATAACACTGACACTGGAGGAACAGAACTATAACACTGACACTGGGGGAACAGAACTATAACACTGACACTGAGGGAAGAGAACTATAACACTGACACTGGAGGAACAGAACTATAACACTGACACTGAGGGAACAGAACTATAACACTGACACTGGGGGAACAGAACTATGACACCGACACTGGGGGAACAGAACTATGACACCGACACTGGGGGAACAGAACTATGACACTGACACTGGGGGAACAGAACTATAACACTGACACTGGAGGAACAGAACTATAACACTGACACTGGGGGAACAGAACTATAACACTGACACTGGAAGACCAGAACTATGACACTGACACTGGGGGAACAGAACTATGACACCGACACTGGGGGAACAGAACTATGACACCGACACTGGGGGAACAGAACTATAACACTGACACTGGAGGAACAGAACTATAACACCGACACTGGAAGAACAGAACTATAACACTGACACTGGAGGAACAGAACTATGACACCGACACTGGGGGAACAGAACTATAACACCGACACTGGAGGAACAGAACTATAACACCGACACTGGAAGACCAGAACTATAACACTGACACTGGGGGAACAGAACTATGACACCGACACTGGGGGCACAGAACTATGACACCGACACTGGGGGAACAGAACTTTGACACTGACACTGAGGGAACAGAACTATAACACTGACACTGGGGGAAGAGAACTATGACAACGACACTGGGGGAACAGAACTATGACACTGACACTGGGGGAACAGAACTATGACACCGACACTGGAGGAACAGAACTATGACACCGACACTGGAGGAACAGAACTATAACACCGACACTAGAAGACCAGGACTATAACACCGACACTGGAGGAACAGAACTATAACACCGACACTGGAGGAACAGAAATATAACACCGACACTGAGGGAACAGAACTATGACACCGACACTGGAAGACCAGAACTATGACACTGACACTGGGGGAACAGAACTATAACACTGACACTGAGGGAACAGAACTATAACACTGACACTGGAAGACCAGAACTATGACACTGACACTGGGGGAACAGAACTATGACACCGACACTGGGGGAACAGAACTATAACACCGACACTGAGGGAACAGAACTATGACACCGACACTGGAAGACCAGAACTATCACACTGACACTGGGGGAACAGAACTATGACACCGACACTGGGGGAACAGAACTATAACACCGACACTGGAGGAACAGAACTATAACACCGACACTGGAGGAACAGAACTATAACACTGACACTGGGGGAACACAACTATAACACTGACACTGGAGGAACAGAACTATAACACTGACACTGGGGGAACACAACTATAACACTGACACTGGAGGAACAGAACTATAACACTGACACTGGGGGAACAGAACTATGACACCGACACTGGAAGACCAGAACTATGACACTGACACTGGGGGAACAGAACTATGACACCGACACTGGGGGAACAGAACTATGACACCGACACTGGGGGAACAGAACTATGACACTGACACTGGGGGAACAGAACTATGACACTGACACTGGGGGAACAGAACTATGACACTGACACTGGGGGAACAGAACTATGACACCGACACTAGAAGACCAGAACTATAACACCGACACTGGAGGAACAGAACTATAACACCGACACTGGAGGAACAGAACTATAACACTGACACTGGAAGACCAGAACTATGACACTGACACTGGGGGAACAGAACTATAACACCGACACTGGAAGACCAGAACTATGACACTGACACTGGGGGAACAGAACTATGACACCGACACTGGGGGAACAGAACTATGACACCGACACTGGGGGAACAGAACTATGACACTGACACTGGGGGAACAGAACTATGACACTGACACTGGTGGAACAGAACTATGACACTGACTAGGGGAACAGAACTATGACACCGACACTGGGGGAACAGAACTATAACACTGACACTGGGGGAACAGAACTATGACACCGACACTGGAGGAACAGAACTATGACACCGACACTGGGGGAACAGAACTATAACACCGACACTGGGGGAACAGAACTATGACACCAACACTGGAGGAACAGAACTATGACACCGACACTGGGGAAACAGAACTATAACACCGACACTGGGGGAACAGAACTATGACACTGACACTGGGGGAACAGAACTATGACACTGACACTGGGGGAACAGAACTATGACACCGACACTGGGGGAACAGAACTATGACACTGACACTGGGGGAACAGAACTATGACACCGACACTGGGGGAACAGAACTATGACACTGACACTGGGGGAACAGAACTATGACACTGACACTGGGTGAACAGAACTATGACACCGACACTGGGGGAACAGAACTATGACACCGACACTCGGGGAACAGAACTATGACACCGACACTGGGGGAACAGAACTATGACACCGACACTGGGGGAACAGAACTATGACACTGACACTGGGGGAACAGAACTATGACACCGACACTGGGGGAACAGAACTATGACACCGACACTGGGGGAACAGAACTATGACACTGACACTGGGTGAACAGAACTATGACACTGACACTGAGGGAACAGAACTATAACACCGACACTGGGGGAACAGAAATATGACACCGACACTGGGGGAACAGAACTATAACACTGACACTGGGGGAACAGAACTATAACACTGACACTGGGGGAACAGAACTATGACACTGACACTGGGGGAACAGAACTATGACACCGACACTGGGGGAACAGAACTATGACACCGACTCTGGAAGACCAGAACTATGACACTGACACTGGAGGAACAGAACTATGACACCGACACTGGGGGAACAGAACTATGACACCGACACTGGGGGAACAGAACTATGACACCGACACTGGGGGAACAGAACTATGACACTGACACTGGGGGAACAGAACTATGACACCGACACTGGGGGAACAGAACTATGACACCGACTCTGGAAGACCAGAACTATGACACTGACACTGGGGGAACAGATCTATGACACTGACACTGTTGGAACAGAACTATAACACTGACACTGGGGGAACAGAACTATGACACTGACACTGGGGGAACAGAACTATAACACTGACACTGGAGGAACAGAACTATAACACTGACAGTGGGGGTACAGAACTATGACACTGACACTGGGGGAACAGAACTATGACACTGACACTGGGGGAACAGAACTATAACACTGACACTGGGGGAACAGAACTATAACACTGACACTGGGGGAACAGAACTATAACACTGACACTGGAGGAACAGAACTATAACACTGACTCTGGGGGAACAGAACTATGACACCGACACTGGGGGAACAGAACTATGACACTGACACAGGGGGAACAGAACTATGACACTGACACTGGGGGAACAGAACTATGACACCTATACTGGGGAAACAGAACTATGACACTGACACTGGGGGAACAGAACTATGACACTGACACTGGGGGAACAGAGCTATGACACCGACACTGGGGGAACAGAACTATAACACCGACACTGGGGGAACAGAACTATGACACCGACACTGGGGGAACAGAACTATGACACTGACACTGGGGGAACAGAGCTATGACACCGACACTGGGGGAACAGAACTATAACACCGACACTGAAGGAACAGATCTATAACACTGACACTGGGGGAACAGAACTTTAACACCGACACTGGAGGAACAGAACTATAACACCGACACTGGAGGAACAGAACTATAACACTGACACTGAAGGAACAGAACTATGACACCGACACTGGAGGAACAGAACTATAACACCGACACTCGGGGAACAGAACTATAACACCGACACTGGGGGAACAGAACTATGACACCGACACTGGGGGAACAGAACTGTAACACTGACACTGGGGGAACAGAACTATAACACTGACACTGGGGGAACAGAACTATGACACTGACACTGGGGGAACAGAACTATGACACCGACACTGGGGGAACAGAACTATGACACTGACACTGAAGGAACAGTACTATAACACTGACACTGGGGGAACAGAACTATAACACTGACAGTGGGGGAACAGAACTATAACACTGACACTGGGGGAACAGAGCTATAACACTGACACTGGAAGACCAGAACTATAACACCGACACTGGAGGAGCAGAACTATAACACTGACAGTGGAGGTACAGAAGTATGACACTGACACTGGGGGAACAGAACTATGACACTGACACTGGGGGAACAGAACTATAACACTGACACTGGAGGAACAGAACTATAACACTGACAGTGGAGGTGCAGAACTATAACACTGACACTGGGGGAACAGAACTATAACACTGACACTGGGGAAACAGAACTATAACACTGACACTGGGGGAACAGAACTATAACACCGACACTGGGGGAACAGAACTATAACACTGACACTGGGGGAACAGAACTATAACACTGACACTGGGGGAACAGAACTATGACACTGACACTGGGGGAACAGAACTATGACACCGACACTGGGGGAACAGAACTGTAACACTGACACTGGGGGAACAGAACTATAACACTGACACTGGGGGAACAGAACTATGACACTGACACTGGGGGAACAGAACTATGACACCGACACTGGGGGAACAGAACTATGACACTGACACTGAAGGAACAGTACTATAACACTGACACTGGGGGAACAGAACTATAACACTGACACTGGGGGAACAGAACTATAACACTGACACTGGAGGAGCAGAACTATAACACTGACAGTGGAGGTACAGAAGTATGACACTGACACTGGGGGAACAGAACTATGACACTGACACTGGGGGAACAGAACTATGACACTGACACTGGGGGAACAGAGCTATGACACCGACACTGGGGGAACAGAACTATAACACCGACACTGGGGGAACAGAACTATGACACCGACACTGGGGGAACAGAACTATGACACTGACACTGGGGGAACAGAGCTATGACACCGACACTGGGGGAACAGAACTATAACACTGACACTGGGGGAACAGAACTATAACACCGACACTGGAGGAACAGAACTATAACACCGACACTGGAGGAACAGAACTATAACACTGACACTGGGGGAACAGAACTTTAACACCGACACTGGAGGAACAGAACTATAACACCGACACTGGAGGAACAGAACTATAACACTGACACTGAAGGAACAGAACTATGACACCGACACTGGGGGAACAGAACTGTAACACTGACACTGGGGGAACAGAACTATAACACCGACACTGGGGGAACAGAACTATAACACCGACACTGGGGGAACAGAACTATGACACCGACACTGGGGGAACAGAACTGTAACACTGACACTGGGGGAACAGAACTATAACACTGACACTGGGGGAACAGAACTATGACACTGACACTGGTTGAACAGAACTATGACACCGACACTGGGGGAACAGAACTGTAACACTGACACTGGGGGAACAGAACTATAACACTGACACTGGGGGAACAGAAATATGACACTGACACTGGGGGAACAGAACTATGACACTGACACTGGGGGAACAGAACTATGACACTGACACTGAAGGAACAGTACTATAACACTGACACTGGGGGAACAGAACTATGACACCGACACTGGGGGAACAGAACTGTAACACTGACACTGGGGGAACAGAACTATAACACTGACACTGGGGGAACAGAACTATGACACTGACACTGGGGGAACAGAACTATGACACCGACACTGGGGGAACAGAACTATGACACTGACACTGAAGGAACAGTACTATAACACTGACACTGGGGGAACAGAACTATAACACTGACACTGGGGGAGCAGAACTATAACACTGACACTGGAGGAGCAGAACTATAACACTGACAGTGGAGGTACAGAAGTATGACACTGACACTGGGGGAACAGAACTATGACACTGACACTGGGGGAACAGAACTATAACACTGACACTGGAGGAACAGAACTATAACACTGACACTGGAGGAACAGAACTATGACACTGACACTGGGGGAACAGAACTATAACACCGACACTGGAGGAGCAGAACTATAACACTGACAGTGGAGGTACAGAAGTATGACACTGACACTGGGGGAACAGAACTATGACACTGACACTGGGGGAACAGAACTATAACACTGACACTGGAGGAACAGAACTATAACACTGACACTGGAGGAACAGAACTATAACACTGACACTGGAGGAACAGAACTATGACACTGACACTGGGGGAACAGAACTATAACACTGACACTGGAGGAACAGAACTATGACACTGACACTGGAGGAACAGAACTATGACACTGACACTGGGGGAACAGAACTATAACACTGACAGTGGAGGTACAGAACTATAACACTGACACTGGGGGAACAGAACTATAACACTGACACTGGAGGAACAGAACTATAACACTGACACTGGGGGAACAGAACTATGACACCTATACTGGGGGAACAGAACTATGACACCGACACTGGGGGAACAGAACTATAACACTGACACTGGGGGAACAGAACTATAACACCGACACTGGGGGAACAGAACTATGACACCTATACTGGGGGAACAGAACTATGACACCGACACTGGGGGAACAGAACTATAACACTGACACTGGAGGAACAGATCTATAATACTGACACTGGAGGAACAGAACTATAACACTGACTCTGGGGGAACAGAACTATAACACCGACACTGGGGGAACAGAACTATGACACCGACACTGGGGGAACAGAACTATGACACCTATACTGGAGGAACAGAACTATAACACTGACTCTGGGGGAACAGAACTATAACACTGACACTAGGGGAACAGAACTATAACACTGACAGTGGAGGAACAGAACTATAACACTGACAGTGGAGGAACAGAACTATAACACTGACACTGGAGGAACAGAACTATAACAATGACACTGGGGGAACTGAACTATAACACTGACACTGGGGGAACAGAACTATAACACTGACACTGGGGGAACTGAACTATAACACTGACACTGGGGGAACTGAACTATAACACTGACACTGGGGGAACAGAACTATAACACTGACACTGGGGGAACTGAACTATAACACTGACACTGGGGGAACTGAACTATAACACTGACACTGGGGGAACAGAACTATAACACTGACACTGGGGGAACTGAACTATAACAATGACACTGGGGGAACTGAACTATAACACTGACACTGGGGGAACAGAACTATAACACTGACACTGGGGGAACTGAACTATAACACTGACACTAGGGGAACAGAACTATAACACTGACAGTGGAGGAACAGAACTATAACACTGACAGTGGAGGTACAGAACTATAACACTGACACTGGAGGAACAGAACTATAACACTGACACTGGGGGAACTGAACTATAACAATGACACTGGGGGAACTGAACTATAACACTGACACTGGGGGAACAGAACTATAACACTGACACTGGGGGAACTGAACTATAACACTGACACTGGAGGAATAGAACTATAACTCTGACACTGGGGGAACAGAACTATAACACTGACACTGGAGGAACAGAACTATAACAATGACACTGGAAGACCAGAACTATAACACCGACACTGGGGGAACAGAACTATAACACTGACACTAGGGGAACAGAACTATAACACTGACAGTGGAGGAACAGAACTATAACACTGACACTGGGGGAACTGAACTATGACACCGACACTGGAGGAACAGAACTATAACACCGACACTGGAAGACCAGAACTATAACACTGACACTGGGGGAACAGAACTATAACACCGACACTGGGGGAACAGAACTATAACACTGACACTGGGGGAACAGAACTATAACACCTATACTGGGGGAACAAAACTATAACACTGACACTGCTGGAACAGAGCTATAATACTGACACTGGAGGAACAGAACTATAACACTGACACTGGAGGAACAGAACTATAACACTGACTCTGGGGGAACAGAACTATAACACCGACACTGGGGGAACAGAACTATGACACCGACACTGGGGGAACAGAACTATGACACTGACACTGGGGGAACAGAGCTATAACACTGACAGTGGGGGAACAGAACTATGACACCTATACTGGGGGAACAGAACTATGACACTGACACTGGAGGAACAGAACTTTGACACCGACACTGGGGGAACAGAACTATGACACTGACACTGGGGGAACAGAACTATGACACCGACACTGGGGAAACAGAACTATAACACTGACACTGGGGGAACAGAACTATAACACCGACACTGGAAGACCAGAACTATAACACTGACACTGGAGGAACAGAACTATAACACTGACACTGGGGGAACAGGACTATAACACTGACATTGGAGGAACAGAACTATAACACTGACACTGGAGGAACAGAACTATAACACTGACACTGGGGGAACAGAACTATAACACTGACACTGGGGGAACAGAACTATAACACCGAAACTGGAAGACCAGAACTATAACACTGACACTGGGGGAACAGAACTATAACACTGACACTGAAGGAACAGAACTATGACACTGACACTGGGGGAACAGAACTATAACACCGACACTGGAAGACCAGATCTATAACACTGACACTGGGGGAACAGAACTATAACACTGACACTGAGGGAACAGAACTATAACATCGACACTGGAGGAACAGAACTATAACACTGACACTGGAGGAACAGAACTATAACACCGACACTGGAAGACCAGAACTATAACACTGACACTGGGGGAACAGAACTATAACACTGACACTGAAGGAACAGAACTATGACACTGACACTGGGGGAACAGAACTATGACATTGACACTGTTGGAACAGAGCTATAATACTGACACTGGAGGAACAGAACTATAACACTGACACTGGAGGAACAGAACTATAACACTGACACTGGAGTAACAGAACTATGACACTGACACTGGGGGAACAGAACTATGACACCGACACTGGGGGAACAGAACTATGACACCGACACGGGGGGAACAGAACTATAAAACCGACACTGGAAGACCAGAACTATAACACTGACACTGGAGGAACAGAACTATAACACTGACAGTGGAGGAACAGAACTATAACACTGACACTGGAGGAACAGAACTATAACACTGACACTGGAGGAACAGAACTATAACACTGACACTGGAGGAACAGAACTATAACACTGACACTGGGGGAACAGAACTATAACACTGACACTGGGGGAACAGAACTATAACACTGACACTGGAAGACCAGAACTATAACACTGACACTGGGGGAACAGAGCTATAACACTGACACTGGGGGAACAGAACTATAACACTGACACTGGAGGAACAGAACTATAACACTGACACTGGAAGACCAGAACTATAACACTGACACTGGAGGAATAGAACTATAACACTGACACTGGAGGAACAGAACTATAACACTGACACTGGAGGAACAGAACTATAACACTGACACTGGGGGAACAGAACTATAACACTGACACTGGGGGAACAGAACTATAACACTGACACTGGAAGACCAGAACTATAACACTGACACTGGAGGAACAGAACTATAACACTGACACTGGAGGAACAGAACTATAACACTGACACTGGAGGAACAGAACTATAACACTGACACTGGGGGAACAGAACTATAACACTGACACTGGGGGAACAGAACTATAACACTGACACTGGGGGAACAGAACTATAACACTGACACTGGAAGCCCAGAACTATAACACTGACACTGGAGGAATAGAACAATAACACTGACACTGAAGGAACAGAACTATAATACTGACACTGGAGGAACAGAACTATAACACTGACACTGGGGGAACAGAACTATAACACTGACACTGGAAGCCCAGAACTATAACACTGACACTGGAGGAATAGAACAATAACACTGACACTGAAGGAACAGAACTATAATACTGACACTGGAGGAACAGAACTATAATACTGACACTGGAGGAACAGAACTATAACACTGACACTGGAAGCCCAGAACTATAACACTGACACTGGAGGAACAGAACTATAACACTGACACTGGGGGAACAGAACTATAACACTGACACTGGGGGAACAGAACTATAACACTGACACTGGAGGAACAGAACTATAACACTGACACTGGGGGAACAGAACTATAACACTGACACTGGAGGAACAGAACTATAACACTGACACTGGAAGACCAGAACTATAACACTGACACTGGAAGACCAGAACTATAACACTGACACTGGAGGAACAGAACTATAACACTGACACTGGAGGAACAGAACTATAACACTGACACTGGGGGAACAGAACTATAACACTGACACTGGGGGAACAGAACTATAACACTGACACTGGGGGAACAGAACTATAACACTGACACTGGGGGAACAGAACTATAACACTGACACTGGAAGCCCAGAACTATAACACTGACACTGGAGGAATAGAACAATAACACTGACACTGAAGGAACAGAACTATAATACTGACACTGGAGGAACAGAACTATAACACTGACACTGGAGGAACAGAACTATAACATCGACACTGGAGGAACAGAACTATAACACTGACACTGGAAGCCCAGAACTATAACACTGACACTGGAGGAACAGAACTATAACACTGACACTGGAGGAACAGAACTATAACACTGACACTGGGGGAACAGAACTATAACACTGACACTGGAAGACCAGAACTATAACACTGACACTGGAGGAACAGAACTATAACACTGACACTGAGGGAACAGAACTATTACACTGACACTGGGGGAACAGAACTATGACACCTATACTGGGGGAACAGAACTATGACACCGACACTGGGGGAACAGAACCATGACACTGACACTGGGGGAACAGAACTATGACACCGACACTGGGGGAACAGAACTATGACACTGACACTGGGGGAAAAGAACTATGACACCGACACTGGGGGAACAGAACTATGACACCGACACTGGGGGAACAGAACTATGACACCGACACTGGGGGAACAGAACTATGACACTGACACTGGGGGAACAGAACTATAACACTGACAATGGGGAAACAGAACTATAACACTGACACTGGGGGAACAGAACTATAACACTGACACTGGGGGAACAGAACTATAACACTGACACTGGAAGACCAGAACTATAACACTGACACTGGAGGAACAGAACTATAACACTGACACTGGAGGAACAGAACTATAACACTGACACTGGAGGAACAGAACTATAACACTGACACTGGAGGAACAGAACTATAACACCGACACTGGAGGAACAGAACTATAACACTGACACTGGAGGAACAGAACTATAACACCGACACTGGAGGAACAGAACTATAACACTGACCCTGGGGGAACAGAACTATGACACCTATACTGGGGGAACAGAACTATAACACTGACAATGGGGAAACAGAACTATAACACTGACACTGGAAGACCAGAACTATAACACCGACACTGGAGGAACAGAACTATAACACTGACACTGGAGGAACAGAACTATAACACTGACACTGGAGGAACAGAACTATAACACTGACACTGGAGGAACAGAACTATAACACCGACACTGGAGGAACAGAACTATAACACCGACACTGGAGGAACAGAACTATAACACTGACACTGGAGGAACAGAACTATAACACCGACACTGGAGGAACAGAACTATAACACTGACCCTGGGGGAACAGAACTATGACACCTATACTGGGGGAACAGAACTATGACACCGACACTGGAGGAACAGAACTATAACACTGACACTGGAAGACCAGAACTATAACACTGACACTGGGGGAACAGAACTATAACACTGACACTGGAGGAACAGAACTATAACACTGACACTGGAGGAACAGAACTATAACACTGACACTGGAGGAACAGAACTATAACACTGACACTGGAGGAACAGAACTATAACACTGACACTGGAGGAACAGAACTATAACACCGACACTGGAGGAACAGAACTATAACACCGACACTGGAGGAACAGAACTATAACACTGACACTGGAGGAACAGAACTATAACACTGACACTGGGGGAACAGAACTATGACACCTATACTGTCGGAACAGAACTATGACACCGACACTGGGGGAACAGAACTATGACACTGACACTGGAGGAACAGAACTATAACACTGACACTGGGGGAACAGAACTATAACACTGACACTGGGGAAACAGAACTATAACACTGACACTGGAGGAGCAGAACTATAACACTGACACTGGGGGAACAGAACTATGACACCGACACTGGGGGAACAGAACTATGACACCGACACTGGGGGAACAGAACTATGACACTGACACTGGGGGAACAGAACTATGACACCGACACTGGGGGAACAGAACTATGACACTGACACTGGAGGAACAGAACTATAACACTGACACTGGGGGAACAGAACTATAACACTGACACTGGGGAAACAGAACTATAACACTGACACTGGAGGAGCAGAACTATAACACTGACACTGGGGGAACAGAACTATGACACCGACACTGGGGGAACAGAACTATAACACCGACACAGGGGGAACAGAACTATGACACTGACACTGGGGAAACAGAACTATAACACCGACACTGGGGGAACAGAACTATAACACTGACACTGGGGGAACAGAACTATAACACTGACACTGGAGGAACAGAACTATAACACCGACACTGGAGGAACAGAACTATAACACTGACACTGAGGGAACAGAACTATAACACTGACACTGGGGGAACAGAACTATAACACTGACACTGGAAGACCAGAACTATAACACTGACACTGGAGGAACAGAACTATAACACTGACACTGGAAGACCAGAACTATAACACTGACACTGGAGGAACAGAGCTATAACACTGACACTGGAGGAGCAGAACTATGACACTGACACTGGAGGAACAGAACTATAACACTGACACTGGGGGAACAGAACTATAACACTGACACTGGGGAAACAGAACTATAACACCGACACTGGGGGAACAGAACTATAACACTGACACTGGGGGAACAGAACTATAACACTGACACTGGGGGAACAGAACTATAACACTGACACTGGAGGAACAGAACTATAACACTGACACTGGAGGAACAGAACTATGACACTGACACTGGGGGAACAGAACTATGACACCGACACTGGAGGAACAGAACTATAACACTGACACTGGAGGAACAGAACTATAACACCGACACTGGAAGACCAGAACTATAACACTGACACTGGAGGAACAGAACTATAACACTGACACTGGGGGAACAGAACTATAACACTGACACTGGAGGAACAGAACTATAACACTGACACTGGGGGAACAGAACTATGACACTGACACTGGGGGAACAGAACTATGACACTGACACTGGGGGAACAGAACTATAACACTGACACTGGAGGAACAGAACTATAACACTGACACTGGAGGAACAGAACTATGACACTGACACTGAAGGAGCAGAACTATAACACTGACACTGGGGGAACAGAACTATAACACTGACACTGGAGGAACAGAACTATAACACTGACACTGGAGGAACAGAACTATGACACTGACACTGGGGGAACAGAACTATGACACTGACACTGGAGGAACAGAACTATAACACTGACACTGGGGGAACAGAACTATGACACTGACACTGGGGGAACAGAACTATGACACTGACACTGGGGGAACAGAACTATAACACTGACACTGGGGGAACAGAACTATGACACTGACACTGGAGGAACAGAACTATAACACTGACACTGGGGGAACAGAACTATGACACTGACACTGGAGGAACAGAACTATAACACTGACACTGGGGGAACAGAACTATAACACTGACACTGGGGGAACAGAACTATGACACTGACACTGGGGGAACAGAACTATGACACTGACACTGGAGGAACAGAACTATGACACCGACACTGGGGGAACAGAACTATGACACCAACAATGGAGGAACAGAACTATGACACCGACACTGGGGGAACAGAACTATGACACTGACACTGGGGGAACAGAACTATGAAACCGACACTGGGGGAACAGAACTATGCCACCGACACTGGGGTAACAGAACTATGACACTGACACTGGGTGAACAGAACTATGACACTGACACTGAGGGAACAGAACTATGACACCGACACTGGGGGAACAGAACTATAACACTGACACTGGGGGAACAGAACTATAACACTGACACTGGGGAAACAGAACTATAACACCGACACTGGGGGAACAGAACTATGACACCGACACTGGGGGAACAGAACTATAACACTGACACTGGGGGAACAGAACTATAACACTGACACTGGGGGAACAGAACTATAACACCGACACAGGGGGAACAGAACTATGACACCGACACTGGGGGAACAGAACTATAACACTGACACTGGGGGAACAGAACTATAACACCGACACAGGGGGAACAGAACTATGACACCGACACTGGGGGAACAGAACTATAACACTGACACTGGGGGAACAGAACTATAACACTGACACTGGGGGAACAGAACTATGACACCTATACTGGGGGAACAGAACTATAACACTGACACTGGGGGAACAGAACTATAACACTGACACTGGGGGAACAGAACTATAACACTGACACTGGGGGAACAGAACTATGACACTGACACTGGAGGAACAGAACTATAATACTGACACTGAGGGAAGAGAACTATAACACTGACACTGGAGGAACAGAACTATAACACTGACACTGAGGGAACAGAACTATAACACTGACACTGAGGGAACAGAACTATAACACTGACACTGGGGGAACAGAACTATGACACTGACACTGTGGGAACAGAACTATGACACCGACACTGGAAGACCAGAACTATGACACTGACACTGGGGGAACAGAACTATGACACCGACACTGGGGGAACAGAACTTTGACACCGACACTGGGGGAACAGAACTATGACACCGACACTGGGGGAACAGAACTTTGACACCGACACTGGAGAAACAGAACTATAACACTGACACTGGGGGAACAGAACTATGACACCGACACTGGGGGAACAGAACTATGACAACGACACTGGGGGAACAGAACTATAACACTGACACTGAGGGAACAGAACTATAACACTGACACTGGAAGACCAGAACTATAACACTGACACTGGGGGAACAGAACTATAACACTGACACTGAGGGAACAGAACTATAACACTGACACTGGAGGAACAGAACTATAACACTGACACTGGAAGACCAGAACTATAACACTGACACTGGAGGAACAGAACTATGACACCGACACTGGAGAAACAGAACTATAACACTGACACTGGAGGAACAGAACTATGACACCGACACTGGAGAAACAGAACTATAACACTGACACTGGGGGATCAGAACTATGACACCGACACTGGGGGAACAGAACTATGACAACGACACTGGGGGAACAGAACTATAACACTGACACTGAGGGAACAGAACTATAACACTGACACTGGAAGACCAGAACTATAACACTGACACTGGGGGAACAGAACTATAACACTGACACTGAGGGAACAGAACTATAACACTGACACTGGAGGAACAGAACTATAACACTGACACTGGAAGACCAGAACTATAACACTGACACTGGAAGACCAGAACTATAACACCGACACTGGAGGAACAGAACTATAACACTGACACTGGAAGACCAGAACTATAACACTGACACTGGAGGAACAGAACTATAACACTGACACTGGAAGACCAGAACTATAACACTGACACTGGAGGAACAGAACTATGACACCGACACGGGAAGACCAGAACTATAACACTGACACTGGGGGAACAGAACTATGACACCGACACTGGAAGACCAGAACTATGACACTGACACTGGGGGAACAGAACTATGACACCGACACTGGGGGAACAGAACTATAACACTGACACTGGGGGAACAGAACTATGACACAGACACTGGGGGAACAGAACTATGACACCGACACTGGGGGAACAGAACTATGACACCGACACTGGGGGAACAGAACTATGACACTGACACTGGGGGAACAGAACTATGACACTGACACTGGGGGAACAGAACTATGACACCGACACTGGGGGAACAGAACTATGACACTGACACTGGGGGAACAGAACTATAACACCGACACTGGAAGACCAGAACTATGACACTGACACTGGGGGAACAGAACTATGACACCGACACTGGGGGAACAGAACTATGACACCGACACTGGGGGAACAGAACTATAACACTGACACTGAGGGAACAGAACTATAACACTGACACTGGAAGACCAGAACTATAACACTGACACTGGGGGAACAGAACTATAACACCAACACTGGAGGAACAGAACTATAACACCGACACTGGAAGACCAGAACTATAACACCGACACTGGAGGAACAGAACTATAACACTGACACTGGAAGACCAGAACTATAACACTGACACTGGAGGAACAGAACTATGACACCGACACTGGAAGACCAGAACTATAACACTGACACTGGAAGACCAGAACTATGACACTGACACTGGAAGACCAGAACTATAACACCGACACTGGAGGAACAGAACTATAACACTGACACTGGGGGAACAGAACTATAACACTGACACTGGGGGAACAGAACTATGACACCGACACTGGGGGAACAGAACTATAACACTGACACTGGAAGACCAGAACTATAACACTGACACTGGGGGAACAGAACTATAACACCGACACTGGAGGAACAGAACTATAACACTGACACTAGGGGAACAGAGCTATAACAATGACACTGGAGGAACAGAACTATAACACTGACACTGGAGGAACAGAACTATAACACTGACACTGGGGGAACAGAACTATGACACCGACACTGGGGGAACAGAACTATAACACTGACACTGGGGGAACAGAACTATGACACCGACACTGGGGGAACAGAACTATGACACCGACACTGGGGGAACAGAACTATGACACTGACACTGGGGGAACAGAACTATGACACTGACACTGGGGGAACAGAACTATGACACCGACACTGGGGGAACAGAACTATGACACTGACACTGGGGGAACAGAACTATGACACTGACACTGGGGGAACAGAACTATGACACCGACACTGGAAGACCAGAACTATGACACTGACACTGGGGGAATAGAACTATAACACCGACACTGGAAGACCAGAACTATGACACTGACAATGGGGGAACAGAACTATGACACCGACACTGGGGGAACAGAACTATGACACCGACACTGGGGGAACAGAACTATGACACTGACACTGGGGGAACAGAACTATGACACTGACACTGGGGGAACAGAACTATGACACCGACACTGGGGGAACAGAACTATGACACTGACACTGGGGGAACAGAACTATGACACCGACACTGGGGGAACAGAACTATAACACTGACACTGGGGGAACAGAACTATGACACCGACACTGGAGGAACAGAACTATGACACCGACACTGGGGGAACAGAACTATAACACCGACACTGGGGGAACAGAACTATGACACCAACACTGGAGGAACAGAACTATGACACCGACACTGGAGGAACAGAACTATGACACCAACACTGGAGGAACAGAACTATGACACCAACACTGGAGGAACAGAACTATGACACCGACACTGGGGAAACAGAACTATAACACCGACACTGGGGGAACAGAACTATGACACCGACACTGGGGAAACAGAACTATAACACCGACACTGGGGGAACAGAACTATGACACCAACACTGGAGGAACAGAACTATAACACCGACACTGGGGGAACAGAACTATGACACCAACACTGGAGGAACAGAACTATGACACCGACACTGGAGGAACAGAACTATGACACCGACACTGGGGAAACAGAACTATAACACCGACACTGGGGGAACAGAACTATGACACCGACACTGGGGAAACAGAACTATAACACCGACACTGGGGGAACAGAACTATGACACCGACACTGGAGGAACAGAACTATGACACCAACACTGGAGGAACAGAACTATGACACCAACACTGGAGGAACAGAACTATGACACCGACACTGGGGAAACAGAACTATAACACCGACACTGGGGGAACAGAACTATGACACCGACACTGGGGGAACAGAACTATGACACCGACACTGGGGGAACAGAACTATGACACTGACACTGGGTGAACAGAACTATGACACCGACATTGGGGGAACAGAACTATGACACCGACACTGGGGGAACAGAACTATGACACCGACACTGGGGGAACAGAACTATGACACCGACACTGGGGGAACAGAACTATGACACTGACACTGGGGGAACAGAACTATGACACCGACACTGGGGGAACAGAACTATGACACCGACACTGGGGGAACAGAACTATGACACTGACACTGGGTGAACAGAACTATGACACTGACACTGAGGGAACAGAACTATAACACCGACACTGGGGGAACAGAAATATGACACCGACACTGGGGGAACAGAACTATAACACTGACACTGGGGGAACAGAACTATAACACTGACACTGGGGGAACAGAACTATGACACTGACACTGGGGGAACAGAACTATGACACTGACACTGGGGGAACAGAACTATAACACTGACACTGGGTGAACAGAACTATGACACTGACACTGAGGGAACAGAAATATGACACCGACACTGGGGGAACAGAACTATAACACTGACACTGGGGGAACAGAACTATAACACTGACACTGGGGGAACAGAAATATGACACCGACACTGGGGGAACAGAACTATAACACTGACACTGGGGGAACAGAACTATAACACTGACACTGGGGGAACAGAACTATGACACTGACACTGGAGGAACAGAACTATGACACCGACACTGAAGGAACAGAACTATAACACTGACACTGGGGGAACAGAACTATGACACTGACACTGGGGGAACAGAACTATAACACTGACACTGGGGGAACAGAACTATAACACTGACACTGGAGGAACAGAACTATAACACTGACAGTGGGGGTACAGAACTATGACACTGAAACTGGGGGAACAGAACTATGACACTGACACTGGGGGAACAGAACTATAACACTGACACTGGGGGAACAGAACTATAACACCGACTCTGGAAGACCAGAACTATGACACTGACACTGGAGGAACAGAACTATGACACCGACACTGAAGGAACAGAACTATAACACTGACACTGGGGGAACAGAACTATGACACTGACACTGTTGGAACAGAACTATAACACTGACACTGGGGGAACAGAACTATAACACTGACACTGGAGGAACAGAACTATAACACTGACAGTGGGGGAACAGAACTATAACACTGACACTGGGGGAACAGAACTATAACACTGACACTGGGGGAACAGAACTATAACACTGACACTGGGGGAACAGAACTATAACACTGACACTGGGGGAAAAGAACTATAACACCGACACTGGGGGAACAGAACTATAACACTGACACTGGGGGAACAGAACTATGACACCGACACTGGGGGAACAGAACTATAACACTGACACTGTTGGAACAGAGCTATAATACTGACACTGGAGGAACAGAACTATAACACTGACACTGGGGGAACAGAACTATAACACTGACACTGGAGGAACAGAACTATAACACTGACTCTGGGGGAACAGAACTATGACACCGACACTGGGGGAACAGAACTATGACACTGACACTGGGGGAACAGAACTATGACACTGACACTGGGGGAACAGAGCTATAACACTGACACTGGGGGAACAGAACTATAACAATGACACTGGAGGAACAGAACTATAACAATGACACTGGGGGAACAGAACTATGACACTGACACTGGGGGAACAGAACTATGACACCGACACTGGGGAAACAGAACTATAACACTGACACTGGGGAAACAGAACTATGACACTGACACTGGGGAAACAGAACTATGACACTGACACTGGGGAAACAGAACTATGACACTGACACTGGGGGAACAGAACTATGACACCGACACTGGAGGAACAGAACTATAACACTGACACTGGAGGAGCAGAACTATAACACTGACACTGGGGGAACAGAACTATAACACTGACACTGGGGGAACACAACTGTAACACTGACACTGGGGGAACAGAACTATGACACTGACACTGGGGAAACAGAACTATGACACTGACACTGGAGGAACAGAACTATAACACTGACTCTGGTGGAACAGAACTATAACACCGACACTGGGGGAACAGAACTATGACACTGACACTGGAGGAACAGAACTATAACACTGACACTGGGGGAACATAACTATGACACTGACACTGGAGGAACAGAACTATGACACCGACACTTGGGGAACAGAACTATGACACCTATACTGGGGAAACAGAACTATGACATTGACACTGGGGGAACAGAACTATAACACCGACACTGAAGGAACAGAACTATAACACTGACACTGGGGGAACATAACTATGACACTGACACTGGGGGAACAGAACTATGACACCGACACTGGGGGAACAGAACTATAACACCGACACTGAAGGAACAGATCTATAACACTGACACTGGGGGAACAGATCTATAACACTGACACTGGGGGAACAGAACTTTAACACCGACACTGGAGGAACAGAACTATAACACCGACACTGGAGGAACAGAACTATAACACTGACACTGGGGGAACAGAACTATGACACCGACACTGGAGGAACAGAACTATAACACCAACACTGGGGGAACAGAACTATGACACTGACACTGGGGGAACAGAGCTATAACACTGACACTGGGGGAACAGAACTATGACACTGACACTGGGGTAACAGAACTATGACACCGACACTGGGGGAACAGAACTATGACACCGACACTGGGGGAACAGAACTATGACACCGACACTGGGGGAACAGAACTATAACACCGACACTGGAAGACCAGAACTATAACACTGACACTGGGGGAACAGAACTATGACACTGACACTGGGGGAACAGAACTATGACACCGACACTGGGGGAACAGAACTATGACACCGACACTGGGGGAACAGAACTATAACACCGACACTGGAAGACCAGAACTATAACACTGACACTGGAGGAACAGAACTATAACACTGACACTGGAAGACAAGAACTATAACACTGACACTGGAGGAACAGAACTATAACACTGACACTGGGGGAACAGAACTATGACACCGACACTGGGGGAACAGAACTATGACACCGACACTGGGGGAACAGAACTATGACACCGACACTGGGGAACAGAACTATGACACTGACACTGGGGGAACAGAACTATAACACTGACACTACGGGAACAGAACTATAACACTGACACTGAAGGAACAGAACTATGACACCGACTCTGGGGGAACAGAACTATAACACCGACACTGGAGGAACAGAACTATGACACCGACTCTGGGGGAACAGAACTATAACACTGACACTGGGGGAACAGAACTATGACACCGATACTGGGGGAACAGAACTATGACACTGACACTGGGGGAACAGAACTATAACACTGACACTACGGGAACAGAACTATAACACTGACACTGAGGGAACAGAACTATAACACTGACACTGAAGGAACAGAACTATGACACCGACTCTGGAGGAACAGAACTATGACACCGACACTGGAGGAACAGAACTATGACACCGACTCTGGGGGAACAGAACTATAACACTGACACTGGGGGAACAGAACTATAACACCGACACTGGAGGAACAGAACTATGACACCGACTCTGGGGGAACAGAACTATAACACTGACACTGGGGGAACAGAACTATAACACCGACACTGGAAGACCAGAACTATAACACCGACACTGGAGGAACAGAACTATAACACCGACACTGGAAGACAAGAACTATAACACTGACACTGGAGGAACATAACTATAACACTGACACTGGGGGAACAGAACTATGACACCGACACTGGGGGAACAGAACTATGACACTGACACTGGGGGAACAGAACTATGACACCTATACTGGGGGAACAGAACTATGACACTGACACTGGAGGAACAGAACTATGACACCGACACTGGGGGAACAGAACTATGACACTGACACTGGGGGAACATAACTATGACACCGACACTGGGGGAAGAGAACTATAACACTGACACTGGGGGAACAGAACTATGACACTGACACTGGGGGAACAGAACTATAAAACCGACAGTGGAGGAACAGAACTAAAACACCGACACTGGAGGAACAGAACTATGACACCGACACTGGGGGAACAGAACTATGACACCGACACTGGGGGAACAGAACTATGACACTGACACTGGGGGAACAGAACTATAACACCGACACTGGAAGACCAGAACTATAACACCGACACTGGAGGAACAGAACTATAACACTGACACTGGAAGACCAGAACTATAACACCGACACTGGAGGAACAGAACTATGACACCGACACTGGGGGAACAGAACTATGACACCGACACTGGGGGAACAGAACTATGACACTGACACTGGGGGAACAGAACTATAACACCGACACTGGAAGACCAGAACTATAACACTGACACTGGAGGAACAGAACTATAACACTGACACTGGAGGAACAGAACTATAACACCGACACTGGGGGAACAGAACTATGACACCGACACTGGGGGAACAGAACTATAACACTGACACTGGAGGAACAGAACTATAACACTGACACTGGAGGAACAGAACCATGACACTGACACTGGGGGAACAGAACTATGACACCGACACTGGGGGAACAGAACTATAACACTGACACTGGAGGAACAGAACTATAACACTGACACTGGAGGAACAGAACCATGACACTGACACTGGGGGAACAGAACTATGACACTGACACTGGGGGAACAGAACCATGACACTGACACTGGGGGAACAGAACTATGACACCGACACTGGAAGACCAGAACTATAACACCGACACTGGAGGAACAGAACTATAACACTGACACTGGAGGAACAGAACTATGACACTGACACTGGAGGAACAGAACTATGACACTGACACTGGGGGAACAGAACTATGACACCTATACTGGGGGAACAGAACTATGACACTGACACTGGAGGAACAGAACTATAACACTGACACTGGAAGACCAGAACTATAACACCGACACTGGGGGAACAGAACTATGACACTGACACTGGAGGAGCAAAACTATAACACTGACACTGGGGGAACAGAACTATAACACTGACACTGGGGGAACAGAACTATGACACCGACTCTGGGGGAACAGAACTATAACACTGACACTGGGGGAACAGAACTATAACACCGACACTGGAGGAACAGAACTAAAACACTGACACTGGGGGAACAGAACTATAACACTGACACTGGGGGAACAGAACTAAAACACCGACACTGGAAGACCAGAGCTATAACACTGACACTGGGGGAACAGAGCTACAACACCGACACTGGGGAAACAGAACTATAACACTGACACTGGGGAAACAGAACTATGACACTGACACTGGGGGAACAGAACTATGACACTGACACTGGGGAAACAGAACTATGACACTGACACTGGGGGAACAGAACTATGACACCGACACTGGGGAAACAGAACTATAACACTGACACTGGGGAAACAGAACTATGACACTGACACTGGGGAAACAGAACTATGACACTGACACTGGGGAAACAGAACTATGACACTGACACTGGGGGAACAGAACTATGACACCGACACTGGAGGAACAGAACTATAACACTGACACTGGAGGAGCAGAACTATAACACTGACACTGGGGGAACAGAACTATAACACTGACACTGGGGGAACAGAACTGTAACACTGACACTGGGGGAACAGAACTATGACACTGACACTGGGGAAACAGAACTATGACACTGACACTGGAGGAACAGAACTATAACACTGACTCTGGTGGAACAGAACTATAACACCGACACTGGGGGAACAGAACTATGACACTGACACTGGAGGAACAGAACTATAACACTGACACTGGGGGAACATAACTATGACACTGACACTGGAGGAACAGAACTATGACACCGACACTTGGGGAACAGAACTATGACACCTATACTGGGGGAACAGAACTATGACACTGACACTGGGGGAACAGAACTATAACACTGACACTGGGGGAACAGAACTATGACACTGACACTGGGGGAACAGAACTATAACACCGACACTGGAGGAACAGAACTATAACACTGACACTGGGGGAACAGAACTATAACACCGACACTGGAGGAACAGAACTATAACACTGAAACTGGGGGAACAGAACTATGACACCTATACTGGGGGAACAGAACTATGACACTGACACTGGGGGAACAGAACTATGACACTGACACTGGGGGAACAGAACTATGACACTGACACTGGGGGAACAGAATTATGACACTGACACTGGAGGAACAGAACTATAACACTGACACTGGGGGAACAGAACTATAACGCCGACACTGGGGGAACAGAACTATAACACCGACACTGGAGGAACAGAACTATAACACTGACACTGGGGGAACAGAACTATAACACCGACACTGGGGGAACAGAACTATGACACCTATACTGGGGGAACAGAACTATGACACTGACACTGGGGGAACAGAACTATGACACTGACACTGGAGGAACAGAACTATAACACTGACACTGGGGGAACAGAACTATAACACTGACACTGGAAGACAAGAACTATAACACTGACACTGGAGGAACAGAACTATAACACTGACACTGGGGGAACAGAACTATGACACCTATACTGGGGGAACAGAACTATGACACCGACACTGGGGGAACAGAACTATGACACTGACACTGGGGGAACAGAACTATAACACTGACACTGGGGGAACAGAACTATAACACTGACACTGGGGGAACAGAACTATAACACCGACTCTGGAAGACCAGAACTATGACACTGACACTGGAGGAACAGAACTATGACACCGACACTGAAGGAACAGAACTATAACACTGACACTGGGGGAACAGAACTATGACACTGACACTGTTGGAACAGAACTATAACACTGACACTGGGGGAACAGAACTATAACACTGACACTGGAGGAACAGAACTATAACACTGACAGTGGGGGAACAGAACTATAACACTGACACTGGGGGAACAGAACTATAACACTGACACTGGGGGAACAGAACTATAACACTGACACTGGGGGAACAGAACTATAACACTGACACTGGGGGAAAAGAACTATAACACCGACACTGGGGGAACAGAACTATAACACTGACACTGGGGGAACAGAACTATGACACCGACACTGGGGGAACAGAACTATAACACTGACACTGTTGGAACAGAGCTATAATACTGACACTGGAGGAACAGAACTATAACACTGACACTGGGGGAACAGAACTATAACACTGACACTGGAGGAACAGAACTATAACACTGACTCTGGGGGAACAGAACTATGACACCGACACTGGGGGAACAGAACTATGACACTGACACTGGGGGAACAGAACTATGACACTGACACTGGGGGAACAGAGCTATAACACTGACACTGGGGGAACAGAACTATAACAATGACACTGGAGGAACAGAACTATAACAATGACACTGGGGGAACAGAACTATGACACTGACACTGGGGGAACAGAACTATGACACCGACACTGGGGAAACAGAACTATAACACTGACACTGGGGAAACAGAACTATGACACTGACACTGGGGAAACAGAACTATGACACTGACACTGGGGAAACAGAACTATGACACTGACACTGGGGGAACAGAACTATGACACCGACACTGGAGGAACAGAACTATAACACTGACACTGGAGGAGCAGAACTATAACACTGACACTGGGGGAACAGAACTATAACACTGACACTGGGGGAACACAACTGTAACACTGACACTCTGGGAACAGAACTATGACACTGACACTGGGGAAACAGAACTATGACACTGACACTGGAGGAACAGAACTATAACACTGACTCTGGTGGAACAGAACTATAACACCGACACTGGGGGAACAGAACTATGACACTGACACTGGAGGAACAGAACTATAACACTGACACTGGGGGAACATAACTATGACACTGACACTGGAGGAACAGAACTATGACACCGACACTTGGGGAACAGAACTATGACACCTATACTGGGGAAACAGAACTATGACATTGACACTGGGGGAACAGAACTATAACACCGACACTGAAGGAACAGAACTATAACACTGACACTGGGGGAACATAACTATGACACTGACACTGGGGGAACAGAACTATGACACCGACACTGGGGGAACAGAACTATAACACCGACACTGAAGGAACAGATCTATAACACTGACACTGGGGGAACAGATCTATAACACTGACACTGGGGGAACAGAACTTTAACACCGACACTGGAGGAACAGAACTATAACACCGACACTGGAGGAACAGAACTATAACACTGACACTGGGGGAACAGAACTATGACACCGACACTGGAGGAACAGAACTATAACACCAACACTGGGGGAACAGAACTATGACACTGACACTGGGGGAACAGAGCTATAACACTGACACTGGGGGAACAGAACTATGACACTGACACTGGGGTAACAGAACTATGACACCGACACTGGGGGAACAGAACTATGACACCGACACTGGGGGAACAGAACTATGACACCGACACTGGGGGAACAGAACTATAACACCGACACTGGAAGACCAGAACTATAACACTGACACTGGGGGAACAGAACTATGACACTGACACTGGGGGAACAGAACTATGACACCGACACTGGGGGAACAGAACTATGACACCGACACTGGGGGAACAGAACTATAACACCGACACTGGAAGACCAGAACTATAACACTGACACTGGAGGAACAGAACTATAACACTGACACTGGAAGACAAGAACTATAACACTGACACTGGAGGAACAGAACTATAACACTGACACTGGGGGAACAGAACTATGACACCGACACTGGGGGAACAGAACTATGACACCGACACTGGGGGAACAGAACTATGACACCGACACTGGGGAACAGAACTATGACACTGACACTGGGGGAACAGAACTATAACACTGACACTACGGGAACAGAACTATAACACTGACACTGAAGGAACAGAACTATGACACCGACTCTGGGGGAACAGAACTATAACACCGACACTGGAGGAACAGAACTATGACACCGACTCTGGGGGAACAGAACTATAACACTGACACTGGGGGAACAGAACTATGACACCGATACTGGGGGAACAGAACTATGACACTGACACTGGGGGAACAGAACTATAACACTGACACTACGGGAACAGAACTATAACACTGACACTGAGGGAACAGAACTATAACACTGACACTGAAGGAACAGAACTATGACACCGACTCTGGAGGAACAGAACTATGACACCGACACTGGAGGAACAGAACTATGACACCGACTCTGGGGGAACAGAACTATAACACTGACACTGGGGGAACAGAACTATAACACCGACACTGGAGGAACAGAACTATGACACCGACTCTGGGGGAACAGAACTATAACACTGACACTGGGGGAACAGAACTATAACACCGACACTGGAAGACCAGAACTATAACACCGACACTGGAGGAACAGAACTATAACACCGACACTGGAAGACAAGAACTATAACACTGACACTGGAGGAACATAACTATAACACTGACACTGGGGGAACAGAACTATGACACCTATACTGGGGGAACAGAACTATGACACCGACACTGGGGGAACAGAACTATGACACTGACACTGGGGGAACAGAACTATGACACCTATACTGGGGGAACAGAACTATGACACTGACACTGGAGGAACAGAACTATGACACCGACACTGGGGGAACAGAACTATGACACTGACACTGGGGGAACATAACTATGACACCGACACTGGGGGAAGAGAACTATAACACTGACACTGGGGGAACAGAACTATGACACTGACACTGGGGGAACAGAACTATAAAACCGACAGTGGAGGAACAGAACTAAAACACCGACACTGGAGGAACAGAACTATGACACCGACACTGGGGGAACAGAACTATGACACCGACACTGGGGGAACAGAACTATGACACTGACACTGGGGGAACAGAACTATAACACCGACACTGGAAGACCAGAACTATAACACCGACACTGGAGGAACAGAACTATAACACTGACACTGGAAGACCAGAACTATAACACCGACACTGGAGGAACAGAACTATGACACCGACACTGGGGGAACAGAACTATGACACCGACACTGGGGGAACAGAACTATGACACTGACACTGGGGGAACAGAACTATAACACCGACACTGGAAGACCAGAACTATAACACTGACACTGGAGGAACAGAACTATAACACTGACACTGGAGGAACAGAACTATAACACCGACACTGGGGGAACAGAACTATGACACCGACACTGGGGGAACAGAACTATAACACTGACACTGGAGGAACAGAACTATAACACTGACACTGGAGGAACAGAACCATGACACTGACACTGGGGGAACAGAACTATGACACCGACACTGGGGGAACAGAACTATAACACTGACACTGGAGGAACAGAACTATAACACTGACACTGGAGGAACAGAACCATGACACTGACACTGGGGGAACAGAACTATGACACTGACACTGGGGGAACAGAACCATGACACTGACACTGGGGGAACAGAACTATGACACCGACACTGGAAGACCAGAACTATAACACCGACACTGGAGGAACAGAACTATAACACTGACACTGGAGGAACAGAACTATGACACTGACACTGGAGGAACAGAACTATGACACCTATACTGGGGGAACAGAACTATGACACTGACACTGGGGGAACAGAACTATGACACCTATACTGGGGGAACAGAACTATGACACTGACACTGGAGGAACAGAACTATAACACTGACACTGGAAGACCAGAACTATAACACCGACACTGGGGGAACAGAACTATGACACTGACACTGGAGGAGCAAAACTATAACACTGACACTGGGGGAACAGAACTATAACACTGACACTGGGGGAACAGAACTATGACACCGACTCTGGGGGAACAGAACTATAACACTGACACTGGGGGAACAGAACTATAACACCGACACTGGAGGAACAGAACTAAAACACTGACACTGGGGGAACAGAACTATAACACTGACACTGGGGGAACAGAACTAAAACACCGACACTGGAAGACCAGAGCTATAACACTGACACTGGGGGAACAGAGCTATAACACCGACACTGGGGAAACAGAACTATAACACTGACACTGGGGAAACAGAACTATGACACTGACACTGGGGGAACAGAACTATGACACTGACACTGGGGAAACAGAACTATGACACTGACACTGGGGGAACAGAACTATGACACCGACACTGGGGAAACAGAACTATAACACTGACACTGGGGAAACAGAACTATGACACTGACACTGGGGAAACAGAACTATGACACTGACACTGGGGAAACAGAACTATGACACTGACACTGGGGGAACAGAACTATGACACCGACACTGGAGGAACAGAACTATAACACTGACACTGGAGGAGCAGAACTATAACACTGACACTGGGGGAACAGAACTATAACACTGACACTGGGGGAACAGAACTGTAACACTGACACTGGGGGAACAGAACTATGACACTGACACTGGGGAAACAGAACTATGACACTGACACTGGAGGAACAGAACTATAACACTGACTCTGGTGGAACAGAACTATAACACCGACACTGGGGGAACAGAACTATGACACTGACACTGGAGGAACAGAACTATAACACTGACACTGGGGGAACATAACTATGACACTGACACTGGAGGAACAGAACTATGACACCGACACTTGGGGAACAGAACTATGACACCTATACTGGGGGAACAGAACTATGACACTGACACTGGGGGAACAGAACTATAACACTGACACTGGGGGAACAGAACTATGACACTGACACTGGGGGAACAGAACTATAACACCGACACTGGAGGAACAGAACTATAACACTGACACTGGGGGAACAGAACTATAACACCGACACTGGAGGAACAGAACTATAACACTGAAACTGGGGGAACAGAACTATGACACCTATACTGGGGGAACAGAACTATGACACTGACACTGGGGGAACAGAACTATGACACTGACACTGGGGGAACAGAACTATGACACTGACACTGGGGGAACAGAATTATGACACTGACACTGGAGGAACAGAACTATAACACTGACACTGGGGGAACAGAACTATAACGCCGACACTGGGGGAACAGAACTATAACACCGACACTGGAGGAACAGAACTATAACACTGACACTGGGGGAACAGAACTATAACACCGACACTGGGGGAACAGAACTATGACACCTATACTGGGGGAACAGAACTATGACACTGACACTGGGGGAACAGAACTATGACACTGACACTGGAGGAACAGAACTATAACACTGACACTGGGGGAACAGAACTATAACACTGACACTGGAAGACAAGAACTATAACACTGACACTGGAGGAACAGAACTATAACACTGACACTGGGGGAACAGAACTATGACACCTATACTGGGGGAACAGAACTATGACACCGACACTGGGGGAACAGAACTATGACACTGACACTGGGGGAACAGAACTATGACACCTATACTGGGGGAACAGAACTATGACACTGACACTGGAGGAACAGAACTATGACACCGACACTGGGGGAACAGAACTATGACACTGACACTGGGGGAACATAACTATGACACCGACACTGGGGGAAGAGAACTATAACACCGACACTGAAGGAACAGAACTATAACACTGACACTGGGGGAACAGAACTATAAAACCGACAGTGGAGGAACAGAACTATAACACCGACACTGGAGGAACAGAGCTATAACACTGACACTGGGGGAACAGAACTATGACACCGACACTGGGGGAACAGAACTATGACACCGACACTGGGGGAACAGAACTATAACACTGACACTGGAGGAACAGAACTATAACACCGACACTGGAGGAACAGAACTATAACACTGACACTGGGGGAACAGAACTATAACACCGACACTGGAGGAACAGAACTATAACACTGACACTGGGGGAACAGAACTATAACACCGACACTGGAAGACCAGAACTATAACACTGACACTGGAGGAACAGAACTATAACACTGACACTGGGGGAACAGAACTATAACACCGACACTGGAGGAACAGAACTATAACACTGACACTGGAGGAACAGAACTATAACACTGACACTGGAAGACCAGAACTACAACACCGACACTGGAGGAACAGAACTATAACACTGACACTGGGGGAACAGAACTATAACACCGACACTGGAAGACCAGAACTATAACACTGACACTGGAGGAACAGAACTATAACACTGACACTGGAGGAACAGAACTATAACACCGACACTGGGGGAACAGAACTATGACACCGACACTGGGGGAACAGAACTATAACACTGACACTGGAGGAACAGAACTATAACACTGACACTGGAGGAACAGAACCATGACACTGACACTGGGGGAACAGAACTATGACACCGACACTGGGGGAACAGAACTATAACACTGACACTGGAGGAACAGAACTATAACACTGACACTGGAGGAACAGAACCATGACACTGACACTGGGGGAACAGAACTATGACACTGACACTGGGGGAACAGAACCATGACACTGACACTGGGGGAACAGAACTATGACACCGACACTGGAAGACCAGAACTATAACACCGACACTGGAAGACCAGAACTATAACACTGACACTGGAGGAACAGAACTATAACACTGACACTGGAGGAACAGAACTATGACACTGACACTGGGGGAACAGAACTATGACACCTATACTGGGGGAACAGAACTATGACACTGACACTGGAGGAACAGAACTATAACACCGACACTGGGGGAACAGAACTATGACACTGACACTGGAGGAGCAGAACTATAACACTGACACTGGGGGAACAGAACTATAACACTGACACTGGGGGAACAGAACTATGACACCGACTCTGGGGGAACAGAACTATAACACTGACACTGGGGGAACAGAACTATAACACCGACACTGGAGGAACAGAACTAAAACACTGACACTGGGGGAACAGAACTATAACACTGACACTGGGGGAACAGAACTAAAACACCGACACTGGAAGACCAGAGCTATAACACTGACACTGGGGGAACAGAGCTATAACACCGACACTGGGGAAACAGAACTATGACACTGACACTGGGGAAACAGAACTATGACACTGACACTGGGGGAACAGAACTAAGACACCGACACTGGAGGAACAGAACTATAACACTGACACTGGAGGAGCAGAACTATAACACTGACACTGGGGGAACAGAACTATAACACTGACACTGGAAGACCAGAACTATAACACTGACTCTGGGGGAACAGAACTATAACACTGACACTGGGGGAACAGAACTATGACACTGACACTGGGGAAACAGAACTATGACACTGACACTGGGGAAACAGAACTATGACACTGACACTGGAGGAACAGAACTATAACACTGACTCTGGTGGAACAGAACTATAACACCGACACTGGGGGAACAGAACTATGACACTGACACTGGAGGAACAGAACTATAACACTGACACTGGGGGAACATAACTATGACACTGACACTGGAGGAACAGAACTATGACACCGACACTTGGGGAACAGAACTATGACACCTATACTGGGGGAACAGAACTATGACACTGACACTGGGGGAACAGAACTATAACACTGACACTGGGGGAACAGAACTATGACACTGACACTGGGGGAACAGAACTATAACACCGACACTGGAGGAACAGAACTATAACACTGACACTGGGGGAACAGAACTATAACACCGACACTGGAGGAACAGAACTATAACACTGACACTGGGGGAACAGAACTATGACACCTATACTGGGGGAACAGAACTATGACACTGACACTGGGGGAACAGAACTATGACACTGACACTGGGGGAACAGAACTATGACACTGACACTGGGGGAACAGAACTATGACACTGACACTGGAGGAACAGAACTATAACACTGACACTGGGGGAACAGAACTATAACACTGACACTGGAGGAACAGAACTATAACACCGACACTGGAGGAACAGAACTATAACACTGACACTGGGGGAACAGAACTATGACACCTATACTGGGGGAACAGAACTATGACACTGACACTGGGGGAACAGAAGTATGACACTGACACTGGAGGAACAGAACTATAACACTGACACTGGGGGAACAGAACTATAACACTGACACTGGGGGAACAGAACTATAACACCGACACTGGAGGAACAGAACTATAACACTGACACTGGGGGAACAGAACTATGACACCTATACTGGGGGAACAGAACTATGACACTGACACTGGGGGAACAGGACTATGACACTGACACTGGAGGAACAGAACTATGACACCGACACTGGGGGAACAGAACTATAACACTGACACTGGAGGAACAGAACTATGACACCGACACTGGGGGAACAGAACTATGACACTGACACTGGAGGAACAGAACTATGACACTGACACTGGGGGAACAGAACTATAACACTGACACTGTTGGAACAGAGCTATAATACTGACACTGGGGGAACAGAACTATGACACCTATACTGGGGGAACAGAACTATAACACCGACACTGGAGGAACAGAACTATAACACTGACACTGGAGGAACAGAACTATGACACCTATACTGGGGGAACAGAACTATGACACTGACACTGGAGGAACAGAACTATGACACCGACACTGGGGGAACAGAACTATAACACTGACACTGGAGGAACAGAACTATGACACCGACACTGGGGGAACAGAACTATGACACTGACACTGGAGGAACAGAACTATAACACCGACACTGGAGGAACAGAACTATAACACTGACACTGGGGGAACAGAGCTATAACACTGACACTGGGGGAACAGAACTATGACACCTATACTGGGGGAACAGAACTATGACACTGACACTGGGGGAACAGAACTATGACACCGACACTGGGGGAACAGAACTATGACACCTATACTGGGGGAACAGAACTATGACACTGACACTGGGGGAACAGAACTATAACACCGACACTGGGGGAACAGAACTATGACACCAACACTGGAGGAACAGAACTATGACACCGACACTGGGGGAACAGAACTATGACACCTATACTGGGGGAACAGAACTATGACACCGACACTGGAGGAACAGAACTATAACACTGACACTGGGGGAACAGAGCTATAACACTGACACTGGGGGAAGAGAACTATAACACTGACACTGGGGGAACAGAGCTATAACACTGACACTGGGGGAACAGAACTATGACACCTATACTGGGGGAACAGAACTATGACACCGACACTGGGGGAAGAGAACTTTAACACTGACACTGGAGGAACAGAACTATAACACTGACACTGGGGGAACAGAGCTATAACACTGACACTGGGGGAACAGAGCTATAACACTGACACTGGGGGAACAGAACTATGACACTGACACTGGAGGAACAGAACTATGACACCGACACTGGGGGAACAGAACTATAACACCGACACTGGGGGAACAGAGCTATAACACTGACACTAGAGGAGCAGAACTATGACACTGACACTGGGGGAACAGAACTTTAACACTGACACTGGGGGAACAGAACTATGACACTGACACTGGGGGAACAGAACTATGACACTGACACTGGGGGAACAGAACTATAACACCGACACTGGAGGAACAGAACTATGACACTGACACTGGAGGAACAGAACTATGACACCTATACTGGGGGAACAGAACTATGACACTGACACTGGGGGAACAGAACTATGACATCGACACTGGGGGAACAGAACTATGACACTGACACTGGGGGAACAGAACTATGACACCTATACTGGGGGAACAGAACTATGACACTGACACTGGGGGAACAGAACTATAACACCGACACTGGGGGAACAGAACTATGACACCGACACTGGAGGAACAGAACTATGACACTGACACTGGAGGAACAGAACTATAACACTGACACTGGGGAAACAGAGCTATAACACTGACACTGGGGGAACAGAACTATGACACTGACACTGGAGGAACAGAACTATGACACTGACACTGGAGGAGCAGAACTATGACACCGACACTGGGGGAACAGAATTATGACACCGACACTGGAGGAACAGAACTATAACACTGACACTGGGGGAACAGAGCTATAACACTGACACTGGGGGAACAGAACTATGACACCTATACTGGGGGAACAGAACTATGACACTGACAGTGGGGGAACAGAACTATAACACCGACACTGGAGGAGCAGAACTATGACACCGACACTGGGGGAACAGAACTATGACACCGACACTGGGGGAACAGAACTATGACACTGACACTGGGGGAACAGAACTATGACACCTATACTGGGGGAACAGAACTATGACACTGACACTGGGGGAACAGAACTATAACACTGACACTGGGGGAACAGAACTATGACACCTATACTGGGGGAACAGAACTATGACACCGACACTGGGGGAACAGAACTATGACACTGACACTGGGGGAACAGAACTATAACACTGACACTGGGGGAACAGAACTATAACACCGACACTGGAGGAACAGAACTATAACACTGACACTGGGGGAACAGAACTATAACACCGACACTGGAGGAACAGAACTATAACACCGACACTGGAAGACCAGAACTATAACACCGACACTGGGGGAACAGAACTTTAACACTGACACTGAAGGAACAGAACTATGACACTGACACTGGGGGAACAGAACTATAACACTGACTCTGGGGGAACAGAACTATAACACCGACACTGGGGGAACAGAACTATGACACCAACACTGGAGGAACAGAACTATGACACCGACACTGGAGGAACAGAACTATAACACTGACACTGGAAGACCAGAACTATAACACTGACACTGGAGGAACAGAACTATAACACTGACACTGGAGGAACAGAACTATAACACTGACACTGGAAGACCAGAACTATAACACCGACACTGGAGGAACAGAACTATAACACTGACACTGGGGGAACAGAACTATAACACTGACACTGGAGGAACAGAACTATGACACCGACACTGGAGGAACAGAACTATAACACTGACACTGGGGGAACAGAGCTATAACAATGACACTGGAGGAACAGAACTACAACACTGACACTGGGGGAACAGAGCTATAACAATGACACTGGAGGAACAGAACTATAACACTGACACTGGAAGACCAGAACTATAACACCGACACTGGAGGAACAGAACTATAACACTGACACTGGAAGACCAGAACTATAACACTGACACTGGAGGAACAGAACTATGACACCGACACTGGAGGAACAGAACTATAACACTGACACTGGGGGAACAGAGCTATAACAATGACACTGGAGGAACAGAACTATAACACTGACACTGGGGGAACAGAACTATGACACTGACACTGGGGGAACAGAACTATAACACTGACACTGGAGGAACAGAACTATAACACTGACACTGGGGGAACAGAACTATAACACTGACACTGGAGGAGCAGAACTATGACACCAACACTGGAGGAACAGAACTATGACACCGACACTGGAGGAACAGAACTATAACACTGACACTGGGGGAACAGGACTATAACACCGACACTGGAGGAACAGAACTATGACACTGACACTGAAGGAACAGAACTATAACACTGACACTGGGGGAACAGAACTATAACACTGACACTGGAGGAACAGAACTATAACACTGACACTGGGGGAACAGAACTATAACACTGACACTGGGGGAACAGAACTATAACACTGACACTGGGGGAACAGAACTATAACACTGACACTGGAGGAACAGAACTATAACACTGACACTGGGGGAACAGAACTATAACACTGACACTGAAGGAACAGAACTATAACACTGACACTGGAAGACCAGAACTATAACACCGAAACTGGAAGACCAGAACTATAACACTGACACTGGAGGAACAGAACTATAACACTGACACTGGAGGAACAGAACTATAATACTGACTCTGGGGGAACAGAGCTATAACACTGACACTGGGGGAACAGAACTATGACACTGACACTGGAGGAACAGAACTATAACACTGACACTGGGGGAACAGAACTATAACACTGACACTGGAGGAACAGAACTATAATACTGACTCTGGGGGAACAGAGCTATAACACCGACACTGGGGGAACAGAACTATAACACTGACACTGGAGGAACAGAACTATGACACCGACACTGGGGGAACAGAACTATGACACCTATACTGGGGGAACAGAACTATGACACTGACACTGGAGGAACAGAACTATAACACTGACACTGGGGAAAGAGAACTATGACACTGACACTGGAGGAACAGAACTATAACACTGACACTGGGGGAACAGAACTATGACACTGACACTGGAGGAACAGAACTATAACACTGACACTGGGGGAACAGAACTATAACACTGACACTGGAGGAACAGAACTATGACACCGACACTGGGGGAACAGAACTATGACACCGACACTGGGGGAACAGAACTATGACACCGACACTGGAGGAACGGAACTATAACACCGACACTGGAAGACCAGAACTATGACACCGACACTGGGGGAACAGAACTATAACACTGACACTGGGGGAACAGAACTATAACACTGACACTGGGGGAACAGAACTATAACACTGACACTGAGGGAACAGAACGATGACACTGACACTGGAGGAACAGAACTATAACACTGACACTGGGGGAACAGAACTATAACACTGACACTGGGGGAACAGAACTATAACACTGACACTGAGGGAACAGAACGATGACACTGACACTGGGGGAACAGAACTATAACACTGACACTGGGGAAACAGAACTATGACACTGACACTGGGGGAACAGAACTATAACACTGACACTGGGGGAACAGAACTATGACACCGACACTGGGGGAACAGAACTATAACACCGACACTGAGGGAACAGAACGATAACACTGACACTGGAGGAACAGAACTATGACACTGACACTGGGGGAACAGAACTATAACACCGACACTGGAGGAACAGAACTATGACACCAACACTGGAGGAACAGAACTATAACACTGACACTGGGGGAACAGAACTATGACACCGACACTGGGGGAACAGAACTATGACACTGACACTGGGGGAACAGAACTATAACACTGACACTGAGGGAACAGAACTATAACACTGACACTGGGGGAACAGAACTATAACACTGACACTGAGGGAACAGAACTATGACACCGACACTGGGGGAACAGAACTATGACACCTATACTGGGGGAACAGAACTATGACACCGACACTGGGGGAACAGAACTATGACACTGACACTGGGGGAACAGAACTATAACACTGACACTGGGGGAACAGAACTATGACACCAACACTGGAGGAACAGAACTATGACACCGACACTGAGGGAACAGAACGATAACACTGACACTGGAGGAACAGAACTATGACACTGACACTGAGGGAACAGAACGATAACACTGACACTGGAGGAACAGAACTATGACACTGACACTGGGGGAACAGAACTATAACACTGACACTGGGGGAACAGAACTATGACACCAACACTGGAGGAACAGAACTATGACACCGACACTGAGGGAACAGAACGATAACACTGACACTGGAGGAACAGAACTATGACACTGACACTGGGGGAACAGAACTATAACACTGACACTGGGGGAACAGAACTATGACACCGACACTGGGGGAACAGAACTATGACACCGACACTGGGGGAACAGAAATATGACACCGACACTGGGGGAACAGAACTATGACACTGACACTGGGGGAACAGAACTATAACACTGACACTGAGGGAACAGAACTATAACACTGACACTGGGGGAACAGAACTATGACACCTATACTGGGGGAACAGAACTATGACACCGACACTGGGGGAACAGAACTATGACACTGACACTGGGGGAACAGAACTATGACACCGACACTGGGGGAACAGAACTATGACACCGACACTGGGGGAACAGAACTATGACACCGACACTGGGGGAACAGAACTATGACACTGACACTGGGGGAACAGAACTATAACACTGACACTACGGGAACAGAACTATGACCCTGACACTGAGGGAACAGAACTATAACACTGACACTGAAGGAACAGAACTATAACACTGACACTGAAGGAACAGAACTATGACACTGACACTGAGGGAACAGAACTATGACACTGACACTGGGGGAACAGAACTATGACACTGACACTGGAGGAACAGAACTATAACACTGACACTGAAGGAACAGAACTATGACACTGACACTGGGGGAACAGAACTATGACACTGACACTGGAGGAACAGAACTATAACACTGACACTACGGGAACAGAACTATGACACTGACACTGAGGGAACAGAACTATAACACTGACACTGAAGGAACAGAACTATGACACCGACTCTGGGGGAACAGAACTATAACACTGACACTGGAGGAACAGAACTATAACACTGACACTGGGGGAACAGAACTATAACACCGACACTGGGGGAACAGAACTATAACACTGACACTGGGGGAACAGAACTATGACACTGACACTGGAGGAACAGAACTATGACACTGACACTGGGGGAACAGAACTATAACACTGACACTGGAGGAACAGAACTATAACACTGACACTGGAGGAACAGAACTATAACACTGACACTGGAGGAACAGAACTATGACACTGACACTGGAGGAACAGAACTATAACACTGACACTGGAGGAACAGAACTATAACACTGACACTGGGGGAACAGAACTATAACACCGACACTGGGGGAACAGAACTATAACACTGACACTGGAGGAACAGAACTATAACACTGACACTGGAGGAACAGAACTATAACACTGACACTGGGGGAACAGAACTATAACACTGACACTGGGGGAACAGAACTATGACACTGACACTGGAGGAACAGAACTATAACACTGACACTGGAGGAACAGAACTATAACACTGACACTGGGGGAACAGAACTATAACACTGACACTGGGGGAACACAACTATAACACCGACACTGGGGGAACAGAACTATGACACTGACACTGGAGGAACAGAACTATAACACTGACACTGGAGGAACAGAACTATAACACTGACACTGGAAGACCAGAACTATAACACTGACACTGGGGGAACAGAACTATAACACCGAAACTGGAAGACCAGAACTATAACACTGACACTGGAGGAACAGAACTATAACACTGACACTGGGGGAACAGAACTATAACACCGACACTGGGGGAACAGAACTATAACACTGACACTGGAGGAACAGAACTATAACACTGACACTGGAGGAACAGAACTATAACACTGACACTGGGGGAACAGAACTATAACACTGACACTGGGGGAACAGAACTATGACACTGACACTGGAGGAACAGAACTATAACACTGACACTGGAGGAACAGAACTATAACACTGACACTGGGGGAACAGAACTATAACACTGACACTGGGGGAACAGAACTATAACACCGAAACTGGAAGACCAGAACTATAACACTGACACTGGAGGAACAGAACTATAACACTGACACTGGGGGAACAGAACTATAACACTGACACTGGAAGACCAGAACTATAACACTGACACTGGAGGAACAGAACTATAACACTGACACTGGGGGAACAGAACTATAACACTGACACTGGAAGACCAGAACTATAACACTGACACTGGAGGAACAGAACTATAACACTGACACTGGGGGAACAGAACTATAACACCGAAACTGGAAGACCAGAACTATAACACTGACACTGGAAGACCAGAACCATGACACTGACACTGGAGGAACAGAACTATAACACCGACACTGGGGGAACAGAACTATAACACTGACACTGGGGGAAAAGAACTATAACACTGACACTGGGGGAACAGAACTATAACACTGACACTGGAGGAACAGAACTATAACACTGACACTGGGGGAACAGAACTATAACACTGACACTGGGGGAACAGAACTATAACACTGACACTGGGGGAACAGAACTATAACACCGACTCTGGGGGAACAGAACTATAACACTGACACTGGGGGAACAGAACTATAACACTGACACTGGGGGAACAGAACTATAACACCGACTCTGGGGGAACAGAACTATAACACTGACACTGGGGGAACAGAACTATAACACTGACACTGGAGGAACAGAACTATAACACTGACACTGGGGGAACAGAACTATAACACTGACACTGGAGGAACAGAACTATAACACTGACACTGGGGGAACAGAACTATAACACTGACACTCGGGGAACAGAACTATAACACTGACACTGGGGGAACAGAACTATAACACCGACACTGGAGGAACAGAACTATAACACTGACACTGGGGGAACAGAGCTATAACACTGACACTGGGGGAACAGAACTATGACACTGACACTGGGGGAACAGAACTATAACACTGTCTCTGGGGGAACAGAACTATAACACCGACACTGGGGGAACAGAACTATAACACTGACTCTGGGGGAACAGAACTATAACACCGACACTGGAGGAACAGAACTATGACACCGACTCTGGGGGAACAGAACTATAACACTGACACTGGGGGAACAGAGCTATAACACTGACACTGGGGGAACAGAACTATAACACTGACACTGGAGGAACAGAACTATAACACCGACACTGGAAGACCAGAGCTATAACACTGACACTGGAGGAACAGAACTATAACACTGACACTGAAGGAACAGAACTATAACACTGACACTGGGGGAACAGAACTATAACACCGACACTGGAAGACCAGAGCTATAACACTGACACTGGAGGAACAGAACTATAACACTGACACTGAAGGAACAGAACTATAACACTGACACTGGGGGAACAGAACTATAACACTGACACTGGAGGAACAGAACTATAACACCGACACTGGAAGACCAGAGCTATAACACTGACACTGGAGGAACAGAACTATAACACTGACACTGGGGGAACAGAACTATAACACCGACACTGGAGGAACAGAACTATGACACCGACTCTGGGGGAACAGAACTATAACACTGACACTGGGGGAACAGAACTATAACACCGACACTGGAAGACCAGAGCTATAACACTGACACTGGAAGACCAGAACTATAACACCGACACTGGGGGAACAGAACTATAACACCGACACTGGGGGAACAGAACTATAACACTGACACTGGAAGACCAGAACTATAACACCGACACTGGGGGAACAGAACTATAACACTGACACTGGGGGAACAGAACTATAACACTGACACTGGAAGACCAGAACTATAACACTGACACTGGGGGAACAGAGCTATGACACTGACTCTGGGGGAACAGAGCTATAACACTGACTCTGGGGGAACAGAACTATAACACTGACACTGGGGGAACAGAACTATGACACTGACTCTGGGGGAACAGAGCTATAACACTGACTCTGGGGGAACAGAACTATAACACTGACACTGGGGGAACAGAACTATAACACTGACTCTGGGGGAACAGAGCTATAACACTGACACTGGGGGAACAGAACTATGACACCGACACTGGGGGAACAGAACTATAACACCGACACTGGGGGAACAGAACTATAACACTGACACTGGAAGACCAGAACTATAACACCGACACTGGGGGAACAGAGCTATAACACTGACTCTGGGGGAACAGAACTATAACACTGACACTGGGGGAACAGAACTATGACACTGACTCTGGGGGAACAGAGCTATAACACTGACTCTGGGGGAACAGAACTATAACACTGACACTGGGGGAACAGAACTATAACACTGACTCTGGGGGAACAGAGCTATAACACTGACACTGGAGGAACAGAACTATAACACTGACACTGGGGGAACAGAACTATAACACCGACACTGGGGGAACAGAACTATAACACTGACACTGGAAGACCAGAACTATAACACCGACACTGGGGGAACAGAGCTATAACACTGACTCTGGGGGAACAGAACTATAACACTGACACTGGGGGAACAGAACTATGACACTGACTCTGGGGGAACAGAGCTATAACACTGACTCTGGGGGAACAGAACTATAACACTGACACTGGGGGAACAGAACTATAACACTGACTCTGGGGGAACAGAGCTATAACACTGACACTGGAGGAACAGAACTATAACACTGACACTGGGGGAACAGAACTATAACACTGACACTGGAGGAACAGAACTATGACACCGACACTGGGGGAACAGAACTATGACACCGACACTGGGGGAACAGTACTATGACACCGACGCTGGAGGAACAGAACTATAACACTGACACTGGGGGAACAGAACTATGACACTGACACTGAGGGAACAGAACGATAACACTGACACTGGGGGAACAGAACTATGACACTGACACTGGGGGAACAGAACTATGACACTGACACTGGAGGAACAGAACTATAACACTGACACTGGGGGAACAGAACTATGACACTGACACTGGAGGAACAGAACTATAACACTGACACTGGGGGAACAGAACTATGACACTGACACTGGAGGAACAGAACTATGACACCAACACTGGAGGAACAGAACTATAACACTGACACTGGGGGAACAGAACTATAACACCGACACTGGAGGAACAGAACTATAACACTGACACTGGGGGAACAGAACTATAACACTGACACTGAAGGAACAGAACTATAACACTGACACTGGGGGAACAGAACTATGACACTGACACTGGGGGAACAGAACTATAACACCGACACTGGAGGAACAGAACTATAACACTGACACTGGGGGAACAGAACTATAACACTGACACTGGAGGAACAGAATTATAACACTGACACTGGGGGAACAGAACTATGACACCTATACTGGGGGAACAGAACTATGACACCGACACTGGAGGATCAGAGCTATAACACCGACACTGGAGGAGCAGAACTATGACACTGACACTGGGGGAACAGAGCTATAACACTGACACTGGAGGAGCAGAACTATGACACTGACACTGGGGGAACAGAACTATGACACTGACACTGGGGGAACAGAACTATAACACTGACACTGGGGGAACAGAACTATGACACTGACACTGGAGGAACAGAACTATGACACCGACACTGGAGGAACAGAACTATAACACTGACACTGGGGGAACAGAACTATAACACCGACACTGGAGGAACAGAACTATAACACTGACACTGGAGGAACAGAACTATAACACCGACACTGGAAGACCAGAACTATAACTCCGACACTGGAGGAACAGAACTATAACACTGACACTGGAAGACCAGAACTATAACACTGACACTGGAGGAACAGAACTATAACACTGACACTGGAAGACCAGAACTATAACACTGACACTGGGGGAACAGAACTCTAACACCGACACTGGAAGACCAGAACTATAACACTGACACTGGGGGAACAGAGCTATAACACTGACACTGGAGGAACAGAACTATAACACTGACTCTGGGGGAACAGAACTATAACACCGACACTGGGGGAACAGAACTATGACACCAACACTGGAGGAACAGAACTATAACACCGACACTGGGGGAACAGAACTATAACACTGACACTGGAAGACCAGAACTATAACACCGACATTGGGGGAACAGAACTATAACACTGACACTGGGGGAACAGAACTATAACACCGACACTGGGGGAACAGAACTATGACACCGACACTGGAGGAACAGAACTATAACACTGACACTGGGGGAACAGAACTATAACACTGACACTGGGGGAACAGAACTATAACACTGACACTGAAGGAACAGAACTATAACACTGACACTGGGGGAACAGAACTATAACACTGACACTGGAGGAACAGAACTATAACACTGACACTGGAGGAGCAGAACTCTAACACTGACACTGGGGGAACAGAACTATGACACCGACTCTGGGGGAACAGAACTATAACACTGACACTGAAGGAACAGAACTATAACACTGACACTGGAGGAACAGAACTATGACACCTATACTGGGGGAACAGAACTATAACACTGACTCTGGGGGAACAGAGCTATAACACTGACACTGGGGGAACAGAACTATAACACTGACACTGGAGGAACATAACTATAACACTGACACTGGGGGAACAGAACTATAACACTGACACTGGAGGAACAGAACTATGACACCTATACTGGGGGAACAGAACTATAACACTGACTCTGGGGGAACAGAGCTATAACACTGACACTGGGGGAACAGAACTATAACACTGACACTGGAGGAACATAACTATAACACTGACACTGGGGGAACAGAGCTATAACACTGACACTGGAGGAACAGAACTATAACACTGACACTGGGGGAACAGAACTATGACACCGACACTGGGGGAACAGAACTATAACACTGACACTGGGGGAACAGAGCTATAACACTGACACTGGAGGAACAGAACTATAACACTGACACTGGGGGAACAGAGCTATAACACTGACACTGGAGGAACAGAACTATAACACTGACACTGGAGGAACAGAACTATGACACCTATACTGGGGGAACAGAACTATAACACTGACTCTGGGGGAACAGAGCTATAACACTGACACTGGGGGAACAGAACTATAACACTGACACTGGAGGAACATAACTATAACACTGACACTGGGGGAACAGAGCTATAACACTGACACTGGAGGAACAGAACTATAACACTGACACTGGGGGAACAGAGCTATAACACTGACACTGGAGGAACAGAACTATAACACTGACACTGGGGGAACAGAACTATGACACCGACACTGGGGGAACAGAACTATGACACCGACACTGGAGGAACAGAACTATGACACTGACACTGGAGGATCAGAGCTATAACACCGACACTGGGGGAACAGAGCTATAACACTGACACTGGAGGAACAGAACTATGACACTGACACTGGAGGAACAGAACTATAACACTGACACTGGGGGAACAGAGCTATAACACTGACACTGGAGGAACAGAACTATGACACCGACACTGGGGGAACAGAACTATGACACCGACACTGGAGGAACAGAACTATGACACTGACACTGGGGGAACAGAGCTATAACACTGACACTGGGGGAACAGAACTATGACACCGACACTGGGGGAACAGAACTATGACACCGACACTGGAGGAACAGAACTATGACACTGACACTGGAGGATCAGAGCTATAACACCGACACTGGGGGAACAGAGCTATAACACTGACACTGGAGGAGCAGAACTATGACACTGACACTGGGGGAACAGAACTATGACACTGACACTGGGGGAACAGAACTATAACACTGACACTGGGGGAACAGAACTATGACACTGACACTGGAGGAACAGAACTATGACACCTATACTGGGGGAACAGAACTATGACACCGACACTGGAGGAACAGAACTATAACACTGACACTGGGGGAACAGAACTATAACACTGACACTGGAGGAACAGAACTATAACACTGACACTGGAGGAACAGAACTATGACACCGACACTGGAAGACCAGAACTATAACACTGACACTGGGGGAACAGAACTATAACACCGACACTGGGGGAACAGAACTATGACACCGACACTGGGGGAACAGAACTATAACACTGACACTGGGGGAACAGAACTATGACACTGACACTGGAGGAACAGAACTATGACACCAACACTGGAGGAACAGAACTATGACACCGACACTGGAGGAACAGAACTATAACACTGACACTGGAGGAACAGAACTATAACACTGACACTGGGGGAACAGAACTATAACACTGACACTGGAGGAACAGAACTATAACACTGACACTGGAGGAACAGAACTATAACACTGACACTGGGGGAACAGAACTATGACACTGACACTGGAGGAACAGAACTATAACACTGACACTGGGGGAACAGAGCTATAACATTGACACGTACAGTACAAATAATGACACTGACACTCGGGGTACAGGATAACGACACTGACACTTGATGTACAGGACCATGACACTGATACTTGGGCACCAGGAGAATGGCACTGACACTTGGGATGCAGGATAATGACACTGACACTCGGGGTACAGGACAACAATAAAGAAATTTATCAGACAGATTCCAGTTGATCACTGGGGATCGCACTAACAGGACCGTCTTTGATAAGCTTATCGCTTCTAACATGGACAAACAATTTAAGTCATTATTTTATTAAAACTCTTTTCGTGGACTCTCCACCATATAGAAGCTGTTCTTATAGCCTATATCTGTATTCTTATATCCTATATCTGTATTCTTATATCCTATATCTGTATTCTTATGTGTATTTATGTATTTATTTTCCTTTCCATATGTCACTATATTTTCTTAGACTCCAGAATGGTAAATCTGCCTGGTTATGTAATGACTCCTTTCCCTGACTTCCAGGGCTGAGAACCCGGGGATTAGCCCTTATGTTCTCTAAGGATCAAAAAAATTGTCTGAAAATCTGATGTAAATTGATACAAATTTTATTATTGTTTCAAATTTCTAGTAAAGATTAAAAAAAATCACTTAAACTTTCACCTAATTATTATTTAATTTCACTTTATAATAATTTTTACTCATGCATTTTTGCTATGGATTTTAGTTCTCGGGAGTATTTTATAGCTGGTCTTTGAATCCAGATATCGCACCTTTAGTTACTGAGATCCTCAGAATTATTTGTGAGTCTCAACTAAAATTAAACTTTTAAATATTTTTTGCAAATTTTTGTATTTTTTTTTTATTTTTTAGAATTTTTGTTTATTTTTTTTATTTAAGTAGATTACAGGGTCTTATTATTTGCACACACTAATAAAAAAAAAATATGGTCTATATTAACTGCTTTAGGTAGTAGAAAAAAAATGTGGGGTTCATCTGGTGTCTGGCTGTCATTTTGTAAGCGCACGGCCGTCCTGACAGATGATAGAAGGCAGCTCCGGGTTTGTGACTATAAAGCAGATGTTAATAATTACATTGTATGCAATGCATTATTTTTGTTTGGATAGCTGCTCATTTTGGAAAATCAATGCTTTTTTTTTTTCGGTGTCACATCTGCACGAAGATGACTGCTGAAACAACTCTGAGAGTAAGTGTTGAATACGTTGGAAAACATAAAAAATAAATGAGAATAAATAAAAATCGAAAACATAGAAGAAAAAATGTAAAAAAAATTGCTATTTTTCTTTTTTTTTTGCCCTATAAATAGAAACCTTTTTCTCAATTCTATTCAACTTCGTACCTTAACTTTTAATTAAAAACTACTTTCTGAACCAAATATAAAATGTTTCGTATTTTTGATAGTTTTGGTTAGTTTTTTGCAACATTTTGTTCCCCCCCCCCTACGAGCTGTAATTTATTTTTCCCTCCATCGACAAAGCAACGTTGTCTTTTATTTTTGCCGAAGCTTTTAGTTTTGAAAGCTATTATTTAATTGACCATGTAATGTGCTGAAAAATGAGAAATAAAGTATTTCTTCAATGGAATGGAGAATAAAAAACAAACAATTTTTGCAATTGTTGCTCAGGATTTGTTTCATTGTGCAATAAAAGTGACATGTACAACTTCATTCTTATGGCATTATCGAATTTGTAGTTTTTACGTTTTACTGCTTTTAAAAAATAAAATTAAAAAAAAATAAAATAAAATTAGGTTTGTGTTACCATATTCTAAGAGCCATAACTTTTTCTATTTTTTTGCTTTTTCGGGGCAGCTTATTTTTCGAGTGGTTTTTACTAGTCTAATTTAGGCACATACAGCTTTTTTTATTGCTTTTTATACTATTTTTAGGGGGCAGGTGAGGTGACCAAGTACAGCAATTATAGCATTTTATTAAGATAATTAATGTGATTTTTTAAAAGTGTTTTGAATGCCGTGATAACAAACATGTTTTTTTTTACATTTTTACTACAGATGAGCGGATAAGGAAAAATTTCAAGTCTCCTGTTTGTGTGGATTTTCCCAGGAAGTTCAATTTGCAGAGAAGTTATTGAATGTTCCTTATTATGCCTTGGGTTCTCTCCAGACGCTATAGCATAATAATTGTAATATGAAAAAAATTAAGAAAATCCTTATACTCACCTCACCGCTCAACTCTCCGGCCCCTCCTGTTCCTCATCGTCACCCGTCTGGTCCTTGTTTGCTCTGCTGATGATCCCTGGTACTTATGTATCAGGTCGGGACTTCCGGCTCTGATAAGTCCTGGGACGGTTCTGCGCATGCGCACGCAAGGTTATGGTGCATGTTGTGACGTCATGACATCATAACCTTCTGTGCGCATGCACAGAACCCTCCTGGACCTCGGCAGAGGCGGAAGTTCCGGCTCAGTGTGAGAGGCCCCAGGACTTCAGCTCAACAGATGACAATGGTGAGCTGATGGGCCGGAGAGGTGAGAGGTATGGTGATTGTAAGGATTTTATGCTTCATTTTTAAATTTCTAGGTTCAATTTTGTTGTCACTTTTTGTCCAGGGGTCAAAAATGGCAAGGCTGATGCTTTGTCCCTGAGCTTCCCTGGTGGTGATGACCATAAGAACCTTGACCCGATATTACAGAAAGGGGTAGTCATTTTGGCACTGTATTCTGAACTGGAGGAGAGGTGTTGGAGGTACAGGGGGCGCCCCTGCCTCCTGCCCTTCCGGAAGGTTATTTATACCCACTAATATGCGCCACAAAGTAATTAAGGAACATCATAACTCTGTGCTTGCTGGGCATCCAGGTGATAAGGCAACCGCGGACCTCCTCTCTCTTCGTTTTTGGTAGCCGGGGTTGCATCGGGATGTGATTGAATACGTAGCTGGTTCAAGGGGTTCCCTCCTCTGTCAGATCATGGGACCCAGTTTGTTTCCAAGTTCTGGAAGGCATTCTGTTTTCGACTTGGGATGCAGCTGTCCTTTTCCTCTGCATTCCCCCCTCAGTCGAATGGACAGACCAAGGTTGTCAATCACAATTTGGAGACCTACCCCAGGTGTTTTGTCTCCGAAAATCAGGAGGATTGGGTGTCCTACTTACCACTGCTAGAATTTGCCATTAATAATCATCATCAAAAATCCACTGGCAGGTCACCGTTCTTAGGTGCATACGGTTATCACCCACGGTTTGGTATCTTTAGTGGGGAGAAGCTTCAGGAGTTCCTGAGGAGGAACGGTTTGCTTCGTTGCTCTCCTCGGTATGGCAGGGTGTTCTGAGTAATTTAAAGATCATGGGAGACAGGTATAACCGTATGGCTGACAGAAAATGCTTGCCAGGTCCAGACCTGAATGTGAATGACTTTGTGTGGTTGTCTACCAGGAATATAATACTGGAAGTTCCTTCTTGGAAGTTGGGACCTAGGTTTATTGGTCCCTATAAAATAACCGCCGTCATTAACCTAACAGTGTTTCGTTTTGAACTTCCTCAGGCCCTTAAGGTCCACAATGTGTTTCACAGGTCCTTACTCAAAAGGTATGTGGCACCTCTTGAGCCCTCACCTCTACCACCGCCCCCAGTAATGGTTGATGGTAATCTGGAGTTCCAGATTTCGAGGATTGTAGATTCTCGTCTCCAACGTCATTCTCTACTTGGTGCACTGGAAGGGATATGGTCCAGGGGAGAGGATGTGGGTTTCAGCATCAGAGGTGAACGCTCCCAGGTTGGTTTGTTCATTCCACACCTCTTATCCTGAGAAACCCGGTCCTGAGTGTCTGGAGGCCACTAGTAGAGGAGGGGGTACTGTCACGGATGTGTCAGAAGTGACAGACAGTTGCCCTGCAGTTGGTTGCAGGAGATCTCTATGTTTGGCATTACAGACAACTTCTTAGAGACTGTCTCTCTAGGACTCAGCAGCTACACATTACACTTTGTGAAGGCATGAGCAAGTACATTACTTGCCTCCTCCCTTCCCTAGCCAGGGCCTAACGGCAAGGAAAGACAGGGCGAGGTTCGCGTGCGGCGATTGGTGAAGAGCCAATACAGGGACGTTAGTGGAGACAGGGTGATATTAGATCAGCCTAGGAGGTCTCCACTCCCCCCCTTTCACTAGAGTCTGGGCTCCCTTTCCTTCTTCCCTTTGTGTTGCGCTAAGTCTTTCCCACACCTTGCCTAGGAACCCAATTCTGTGCAGGGACCCACCAAGGGAATCCACACCAGTCAATGCCTAAAAAAATACAAATTTTGCCAAAACTGATAAAGAAGGTAAATAAGTATTTATTGATGCAATGCCTTATTTTTAAGCCATGTCAAAACTATTTTTTTGGGCAGCACAGCAATAAAATAATTAAAATGTTACATTTTCTGACCCACCAAAGAAAACTTTAAGCTAGTATTAAGAAGGTTTATAAAACAATGTGAAGTAGGACAATACACTATGGCCCATGAAAAAGCAATGGGAAATACCATGGGGACCAAAACAAACCCACGGTGGCAGAATAAGATTAGAAGATACTATTCTTCCTTCTTCCCTGGTTGCCTCGTCGTTACCGTTTTTACCGATATAATTATATGGTGAATGTCATCGCTGATGGCACAGACTCTGAAGACTCTGTAAGTCTCGTAGTTTCTGTAAGTGACATGCATCCCTCATCACCTAGCAATGGCAGATCTCAAGGTAACACAAGCTCCAGTTTCTCAGTTGCATGATATAATCAGTCACTGCCTTATGTTACTAATATAGACAATCCAATATATGCAGCGTAAAATTCCATCATGTTGCAACGTTGCAAATGTCTCCGTCATACCGCTTTGTTGCTGTAAATCCTGGAGGACGGTTGAAGTGCCCACTGTTATGATCTGCTACAAACACTATGGAAAGACAGGAGATCTGTCCCTACAATAGAACTAAGCTAGATCCCTACGATGTAACGGGGAACCTGATCCTGCGATCAGACCCGCTAAAGTCCTCAGCTAGTCTGAACGAAGACCTATAGATGTGAGGGAGGGATCCCTACAAGAACTAGGGACTGGGAGAAAGATGGACACCTCCTAGCAGAAATTGTAGCAGAAAAAAGACAAACAAACAACATAGAACATAAAGGTCAAAAGACCTAGCTAAACTGACTGAGAAAGGTAACAAAGCACCAAGCTAGCTTAAGAGTAGAAATTACAATGAAGTCCAGCAAGGCCAGAAGGGCGGAGCAGGATTAAATAGGCAAAAACGGTCATGTGACCAGCATAATAGAAAAACCTAACAGGAGAGTTCTAACAGTACCCCCTCTTCTAAGAGGATCCTCCGCATCCCCTAGGCCCAGGCTTATCAGGAAACCTCTTGTGAAACGCTCTGACAAGTCTGGAAGCAGAAACATCATCTGCCCTCACCCATGAGTTATCCTCGGGACCGAAACCCTTCCAAGCGACGAGATACTGCAAACTCCCTCTATACCGTCTCGAATTAAGGATGCGGGAAATTTCATATTCCCCGTCCTCCACCACCGGAGGAACAGTGGCAGTGGCGTCTCTATCTGATACATAAGCTTTTTTCAATAGAGAAACATGAAACACCGGATTAATCTTCCAGGAGGTAGGAACCTCCAACCTAGCAGCAGATTGGTTAACTACCTGAAGCACCTTAAAGGGCCCTACAAACTTGGGACCCAATTTCTTAGAAGGAATCCTCAACCGCAGATTCTTAGAGGACAACCAAACCATGTCACCAACCGTAAACAAAACCTCTTGACGTTTCCTGTCAAAGTACCTCTTAGATTTTTTGTTAGCCTCCTGAAGATTACCACGCACATCCGTCCAAACTCTTTCCAAATCACCGGAAAAACTCTCCTCCTCAGGCACAGCCGATACCAATTTGGAGAATGACCCAAAAGACGGATGTCTCCCAGAACAACAAAAAAAAGGCGAACACCCAGCAGAAGAGGATGTATGGTTGTTAAGAGCAAATTCAGCAAGCGGCAGAAACTCAGATGTAGCACCCCGAGGACTCGGCTGCTACAGGGGTATTGCACCTCAAACCAGAGGTGTGGTATTCCACTCCCGGGTAAGGATGGAGTGTGGGACTGAGCTCAGATAGCTGCATGCACTACACTCACCCCATTTCCGGGGGACAGAACAACGGTACTCCCACCAAATAGTTGTGCAGGTACGACAGCGTCTGTCCCTGGCTGGAGTGGGGAGGGGGGAGGAACATCCCAGTAGTGTAGGGGCAGATAGGGGAGGGGCTCTGGGCATAGAGGTAGGAGCCCATTGGGTGCTAGTCACCTGGGCTCACACATAGAGGGAGTATATATGGTGGGCACCATCTAGAGACAGGGTGAGTTCTGAGGGAGGGTTCAGCCAGGAGGGCTGACAGGGAGCTGTGGCTCCGTCTGGGCCCAGCTCCAGGGCCAGGCCTGTAGTGGAGAGAAGGAGGAAGAGAGGCCCAGAGACACAAGACAAGAGGGAACCCTGAGATCCCAGAAGTAAATCAAAAGGGTGAAGGGTTGGCAGAAAAGGGTACCAGAGCCCAAACTGGCAGAGGCAAAATATCCTTAGCCAGGAACCGGAGGTCGTGGTCAAGCTTTGGCACGACCCTCACCACATCCACCAGGAAGGCATACCACGAATAGGGTCAGGAAAGCCAGGAAAGGTTTTGCCACCAAGAGGCCCGAGGGAGCCGGACAAAGGTGGGTCCCTGGTGGGGACGGCCAGTAGGAAGAAAGAGAGAGGGGAGCTCAGGACCACGCTCTGGAACTGCCCGGGAGTTGACCGAGTCCCGCACCTGGTGGACGCAGCACGGCCCGGGTGGTCACCCTTGGCCGAAGTGACCGGAGCAACACCTGTGAGTAAAAACCCTGAAACTGCATCACACGTCTCTGAGCTTCCTTGCCGCACCATCACTACCACCATCATTTACGTCTGCTGCCCTGAGGCCATACCCCTCCCGTTGGGGGTTATACCATCTACGCTGCACAACCATATCACCGGCCTCGGCGGACTGTCCTGCAGCGGCAGCTCCATGGCTGCATTCAACGGGTGGCGTAGTCGTCCAACATCTACCGTTCAAAACACTGCCGTCCAGCTTGACTCCCTGGGCACGGACCGGGTCACCCCCACGAGACTACTACTCCCATCGGATCCGGCTCCGGGTAAGCCCTCCCCCGTGCGCGCGATGCCGCGCAATGAAGGGCCAGGGGCGCGTCACAGACCACCCCTCTTGATTGTCTGCCACAAAACAACGCAAGAACTGCTCAACATCCTGATTCTTCCTTTCTGTCTGGCCATTAGACTCAGGATGATATCCAGATGAAAACGACAAATGAACTCCCAACCTGTCACAAAAGGCACGCCAAAAACGAGCCACGAACTGAGGTTCCCTATCAGAAACAATGTCAGTAGGAACACCATGGAGTCTGACAATCTCCTTGACAAAGGCCTTAGCGAGTGTCTTAGCGCAGGGCTGTTTGATGAAGGGAACCAAGTGACACATCTTGCTAAAATGGTCCACGACCACCCAGATGACCGTGAAACCCTCAGAGGGGGGAAGGTCAGTAATAAAGTCCATAGCCAGATGTGTCCAAGGTGCACTAGGAACCTCCAGAGGGCAAAGCAACCCCGCAGCAGGAGTATGTGAAGACTTAGATCTAGCACACACAGTACATTGACGCACCCACTTAATGACCTCCTTCTGCCATCCAGGCCACCAAAAACTGCGACCCACAAGTCTCTTGGTCTCAGAAATTCCAGGATGACCTGCCAACCGAGACTCATGACACTCAACAAACAAATCTCTCCTAAAGGTCCTAGGCACAAACAACCTCCCATGGGGAGTGTTAGATGGGGCATTCTCCTGAGCTTTAAGAATTTCATCTTCCAAAACGGAGTCCAAAGCAGCAATCACAACACCTTCTTGTAAAATGCTCTCCTCCTCCTCAGCACCGACCATGGGAGAACATCTGCGAGACAAAGCATCCGCTTTAACATTCTTGGTACCCGGGATGTAAGTAACGGAAAAATTAAACCGCGAGAAAAAAAGTGCCCACCTAGCCTGACGGGCATTCAAGCGCTTGGCAGCATCAAGATAGATCAGATTTTTATGATCAGTGAAAACCTGAATGGGAAATTCAGCACCTTCCAAGAGATGACGCCAGTGTTCAAATGCGAGTTTAATAGCCAGCAATTCCCGATTACCAATATCGTAATTAAGTTCAGTCTCAGAAAATTTTTTTGAAAAAAAGGCACAGGGATGTACTCCATCCTTGTTTTCCTGAGACTACACCGCACCGACCCCCACCGAAGAAGCATCAACCTCAACCAAAAACGGCTTAGTCACATCAGGCTGCATAAGGATGGGAGCAGAGGTGAACCTCTCCTTTAGAAACACAAAAGCTTCAATGGCCTCAGAAGTCGACTGAACCGCATTAGCACCTTTCCTGGTGAGATCGGTCAGTGGTTTAACAATAATAGAAAATTTTTGAATGAATTTTCTGTAATAATTGGCGAAACCCAAAAACCTCTGTATCGATTTCAAACCAATAGGCCTAGGCCATTCCTGCACAGCTTGAACTTTCACTGGGTCCATCTCGAAGCCCTCGCTGGAGATAATGTAGCCCAAAAAACTAATTCTCTGTACAGCGAACTCACATTTCTCCAGCTTAGCAAAAAGCGAATTGTCAATCAATAACTGCAATACCTCACGTACGCTCCGCCAATGAGACTCCAGATCCGGCGAATAAATCAAAATGTCATCCAAATACACAACCACATTTTTGCCGATCAAAGGTCTAAGGATGTCATTAATAAGATTCTGAGAAAATGCAGGAGCATTGGTAAGACCAAAAGGCATAACCAGATTCTCAAAATGACCCACAGGAGTGTTAAAAGCAGTCTTCCATTCATCACCCTCCTTCATGCGCAACAAATTGTATGCCCCCCGGAGATCAATTTTAGAGAACCACTTGGCCCCCACTAACTGGTTAAACAAATCAGGAATCAATGGCAGTGGGTAGGGATTGCGTACAGTAATTTTATTAATCTCGCGAAAGTCCAAACAAGGACGTAAACCGCCGTCCTTTTTTTTAACAAAAAAAAATCCAACAGCCACAGGTGACTTAGAGGGTCTGATATGACCGGCGGCCAAGCTCGTCTGTATGTATTCCTCCAAAGCTTTTCTCTCAGGAATAGTAAGGTTAAATAAACGACTTTTAGGAACAGTCGTTCCAGGGACAAATTCAATGGTACAATCATAGTCTCTATGGGGAGGCAAAATTTGCGACTCCTCCTCAGAAAAAACTTTCCAAAAATCCTGAATAGGTACAGGTAATTCCCCTTTATCCACAGCAGCAATGCGACCGTTACAACACTTGTCATAACACTTAGGGCTCCAGGACTTAATTTCATTGGTAGACCAATCCAGTACAGGATTGTGCAATTTTAACCAGGGCAACCCCAAAACTACTGGAGAAGGCAAATTATTTAATACCACCAAATCCAAATTTTCTTGGTGAATACCATTAATAGTGAGGGGAAATTCATAAACCTTGTGAGTAACACATTTCAAGGGAGAGCCATCGACAGAAACCACGGCAATAGGGGATGACAAAGGTTTGGGTTTTAATTTAAGTTTTTCCAAGAATCCCCCATCAATCACATTCAGAGTTGAACCACAATCCACAAATACCCGAAATTCAATTACTTCTTCCTGAGCTGCGGTAGTAGCAGAAAGAAATACACCCTTAGTGTTTAAACAGGCTATACGGGCGTAACTGACCTTTTTTTTTTCTTTGTTCATACGAAGCACACAGTTCTTAATGAAATGGTCAGACTTGCCGCAATAAAAGCACAAACCTTCAGAAAACCTGCGGTCTTTTTCCTGAGAGCGGGATGACATCGTGTGTGGTACTGCAGCGCCTCGAAATCAATTACCTAGTGGGCCACCAAAGATCTGCGCTGTCCCTGGCCATAAGTGCTGTTGTCAATAGACTCAGTGGCGCAACGACTGCGATCGCAGAGGGTGCAACCACAACTGTGCCTGTGAGGAAGGGGGGCCTGTCAATGCCAGCGCCTACTTCAGCAGGATACGTGGTAGGTACACAGGATTGGGGAAATATTTACCAGGAACGGGCCCAGGATGAGGGACATATATACCAGGAAAGGGCCCAGGATGGAGGATATATATACCAGGAAAGGGCTCAGGATGGAGGATATATATATCAGGAAAGGGCTCAGGATGGGGAACATATATACCAAGAATCTGCTTAGAATTGGGGACATGTATACCAGGAAAGGGCCCAGGATGGGGGACATATATACCAGGAAAGGGCCCAGGATGAAGGATATATATACCAGGAAAGGGCTCAGGATGGGGAACATATATACCAAGAATCAGTTTAGAATTGGGGACATGTATGCCAGGAAAGGGCCCAGGATGGGGGACATATATACCAGGAAAGAGCCCAGGATGGAGGATATATATACCAGGAAAGGGCCCATGATGGGGAACATATATACCAGGAAAGGGCCCAGGATGGGGGACATATATACCAGGAAAGAGCCCAGGATGGAGGATATATATACCAGGAAAGGGCCCATGATGAGGAACATATATACCAGGAATCAGCTTAGGATTTGGGATATATATACCAGAAAAGGACCCAGGATGGGGAACATATATGCCAGGAAAGGGCCCAGGATGGAGGATATATATACCAGGAAAGGGCCCAGGATGGAAGATATATATACCAGGAAAGGGCCCACGATGGGGAACATATATACGAGGAAAGGGCCCAGGATGGGGAACATATATATCAGGAAAGGGCCCAGGAGAGAGGACATATATACCAAGAAAGGGCCCAGGATGGAGGATATATATACCAGGAAAGGGTCCAGGATGGGGGACATACAGTACAGACCAAAAGTTTGGACACACCTTCTCATTTAAAGATTTTTCTGTATTTTCATGACTATGAAAATTGTACATTCACACTGAAGGCATCAAAACTATGAATTAACACATGTGGAATTACCGTATATTCCGGCGTATAAGACGACTTTTGAAGACTGAAAAATCTTCTGTCTAGTCTGGGGTCGTCTTATACGCCGGTAATGTTTTTGAACTTTCAGAAATTGACATGCGGGGATACTCTGGGGGTGTTAATAAGCTGCCGTGGCCGTATCCCTGCCATGTGGGAGTTAATATAAGGTGGAGGGAGTTAAAATACGGCGGCGGTAGGTCCAGATAGTCAGCGCTTCTGTGCTGAAACTGACACATCACTGCGCTGTGTCTTCTCAGGCCTGGGACACAGCGCAGCGTATTCCCAGCAGCGGAGACAGACAGAACCTAGCGAACTTTTCTGACACATCGCAGTGTCTTCCCAGCTCCGGACACAGCGCAGGGCTTCTGTGCCGACAGCTTTCACTTGTCACAGAAGCGCTGCGCTGTGTCCGGAGCTGGGAAGTTCGCATCGCTTCTGTGACAAGTAGTGTTGAGCATTCCGATACTGTAATATCGGGTATCGGCCGATATTCGCGATATCGGAATTCCGATACTTAATTCCGATACTTTTACAATATCGAATACCGGAATCGGAAGTTCCCATAGTGCCTGCACTCTGCAGTGTCTCTGAAGGATGACAAGCTGGATGGCAGAGCTCAGCTGAGATCCAGCCTGTCATCAGAATGCCATCCCAGCGTGGGAGAATTCTCCTGATTGTTTAAAAGCCGGCGGGCGGTAAAAAGCCGCCAGCTTTTAAACAATCACACAGCCCCATACTGCTTCCCCGCAGCCTCCCACCCCGCAGCCTCCCACCTCGATCCTCCGCTCCCCTCGCCACCTCCCATCCCGATCGTAAGCTAGGACCGGGCGGGGAGTGCAGCACAAAGGAGCGGGGAGCGAAGGACCCGGGCGGGGAAGCCGGCAGTGAAAAGACTTCACCGCCGGCTTTCCCGTTCTGTGCTGCGCTTTCCCGCCGGTTATTTCAAATGAACAGCTGAGGTATCATGTGATGCCGATCAGCTGTTCATTTGAAGTAGCCGCGGTGCCCTCAGAGGGTTCATGTGAGTTCATGCTTGACTGCATTGCATGAACTCACATGAACTTTCCCACGGTCTCACAGGTCAGCCTCACCTCCCAGACCCGTCATGATTGGTGTGTGCGGGTGTCTGTGCGTCTGTCTGCGAGTGTGTGTGGGGTGTCTGTGCGATGTCTGCGGGTGTGTGCGGTGTCTGTGAGATGTCTGCGAGTGTGTGCGGGTGTGCGCGGTGTCTGTGCGATGTGTCTGTGCGATGTCTGCGAGTGTGTGCGGGTGTGCGCGGTGTCTGTGCGATGTCTGGGGGTGTGTGCGGTGTCTGTGCGATGTGTGCGATGTCTGTGCGATGTCAGCGGGTGTGCGCGGTGTCTGTGCGATGTGTGCGGGTGTGTGCGTGCAGGCAGACATAGGCCGATGTGACACTACTACTCCCATCGGCCTATGTCTGTCCCCCGTCCACTCCTGCCAGCAGGATCAGCTCGATGGGAGCAGTAGTTCCCATCAGCCTGATCCTGCTATTTAAATTGCCCTACTGTGTCCCCAATAAATGTTAAATACATGTCATTGGTGGCCAGTGGTTACCTACAATAAATTAGTTCATACATTACCTGTCCCCGCCGATCGCCACCTAAAATAAAGTAAAAAATAAAAAACTACACCTATACTCACCTAGACACCTAATTCCCCGAAGCCATCGATCTCCTGTAATAAAATATAAAATAATAAACCACAACCTTATCCTTACCCCTCCGTAGTAGTCCACGAGTGTCCCACGAAGATCTCCAGTTCAGAGCAGCCACATAGAATGTGACCGCTCTGAACCGCTGCCGCCGCTAGAATGACGGGGCCGTAAAGCAGCCCCGTCATTGCATAAGCGGGTTCGCCGGAGTTCAGGCAGCGCTGCTCCGGTTAGCTGCTTTACGGCCCTGCTGTATCGTGAGAAATTCCCACGGTACAGCAGTGCCGTAAAGGAGGTCTCCGGAGCTGCGCTGCCTGAATGCACTCCGGTGACCTCAGTCAGTGGCTCCCGCTGTCGGGAGCGGACGTGTTCCTGGCAGCGTGAGCTTACAGCAGCCATGCACAGCTGTCACCATCTCCAGATGTGACAGCTGTGCATGGGAGATCAGCGCAGGAACGTGGACAGGTAACTATTTTTTTTTTAGTAAACTAAGAATTAAATAAAATGGTGTGGTTTATTTCAAATAAATTATTTTTTTCTTGGTGTAGTGTGTGTTTTTTCTTTTTAACACTTTGTAGGTTAGTAATGGGGGTGTCTTATAGACGCCCATCATTACTAACCTGGGCTTCATGGCAGCTGGCGCTGACATGAACCCCAGCCCTATTACCCCCTGCCACCGCACCAGGGCAGCGTGAAAGAGCGAGGCTAAGTGCCAGAATTGGCGCATCCTATGGATGCGCCATTTCTGGGGCGGCTGACGGCTGGTGTTTCTAGCCTGGGAGGGGGCCAATATTCATGGCACCCTTCCTGGGCTATTAATATCAGCCCCCAGCTGTCTGCCTAGCCTTTGCTAGCTATTAAAATAGGGGGGACCCCACGTCATTTTTTTGGGGGGGTCCCCCATTTTAATAGCTAGTAAAGGCTAGGTATTCAGCTGGGGGCTGATATTAGTAGCCTGGGAAGCTCCGTGGGTATTACCCCCTTCCCAGGCTTCAAATATCTGCCCCAGCTGTCTGCTTAACCTCCGCTAGAGACTAAAATTAAGGGGAACCCCACGCCAATTTTTTTTAAAATAAATCCTTTATTTTAACACTAAATGACAAGTACAGTAATCAACACTGTCACTGTACTTCATATATATGTGACTGACATGTTTCTATCTATCTAATCTATGTATGATTCTCTATTCCTTCTATTCTAAATTGTCGGGTACAGATGCTGAATTGCCGGCCGGCTTTTCTAAAGAGACGGTGCACGAAAACACTATTATATTTTTTAATAAATCCTTTACACTAAATGACAAGTACAGTAAGCAACAATGTCACTGTACTTCATATATATGTGACTGACATATTTCTATCTATCTAATCTATGTGTGAAGCTCTATTCTTTCTGTTGTAAATTGTCGGGTACCGGTGTATGCCGCTGATGAAAATGGATGATAGTAATGTTGTTGTTGTATGCCTTATGTGTATGAGTGACAGTTTTCCTGCTATATACCTGCATGTCATAAGAATTTAAATTAAAAAAGGACCATGTTAAATTCAAATCTGTTTTTTTTTTATTTTTACCGGTGTTTGGTATGCGTTGGAAAAGGGGTAGTCTCATACGGTGAATATATCCTAAACTGTATATTTTAACAGGAAAGTAGGGGGGTCGTCTTATACACCAGGTCGTCTTATACGCCGGAATATACGTACTTTAAGACATGAAGGTCAGTCAGTCCAAAAAATTGGGAAAACTTTGAAAGTGTCCCCAAGTGCAGTTGCAAAAACCATCAAGCGCTACAAAGAAACTGGCTCACATGAGGACCGCCCCAGGAAAGGAAGACCAAGAGCGACCTCTGCTTCTGAGGATAAGTTTATCCGAGTCACCAGCCTCAGAAATCGCAGGTTAACGGCAGCTCAGATTAGAGACCAGGTCAATGCCACACAGAGTTCTAGCAGCAGACACATCTCTACAACAACTGTTAAGAGGAGACTTTGTGCAGCAGGCCTTCATGGTAAAATAGCTGCTAGGAAACCACTGCTAAGGACAGGCAACAAGCAGAAGAGACTTGTTTGGGCTAAAGAACACAAGGAATGGACATTAGACCAGTGGAAATCTGTGCTTTGGTCTGATGAGTCCAAATTTGAGATCTTTGGTTCCAACCACCGTGTCTTTGTGCGATGCAGAAAAGGTGAACGGATGGACTCTACATGGCTGGTTCCCACCGTGAAGCATGGAGGAGGAGGTGTGATGGTGTGGGGGTGCTTTGCTGGTGACACTGTTTGGGATTTATTCAAAATTGAAGGCATACTGAACCAGCATGGCTACCACAGCATCTTGCAGCGGCATGCTATTCCATCCGGTTTGCGTTTAGTTGGACCATCATTTATTTTTCAACAGGACAATGACCCCAAACACACCTCCAGGCTGTGTAAGGGCTATTTGACCAAGGAGGAGAGTGATGGGGTGCTACGCCAGATGACCTGGCCTCCACAGTCACCAGACCTGAACCCAGTCGAGATGGTTTGGGATGAGCTGGACCGCAGAGTGAAGGCAACAGGGCCAACAGGTGCTAAGCATCTCTGGGAACTCCTTCAAGATTGTTGGAAGACCATTTCCGGTGACTACCTCTTGAAGCTCATCAAGAGAATGCCAAAAGTGTGCAAAGCAGTCATCAAAGCAAAAGGTGGCTACTTTGAAGAGCCTAGAATATAAGACATATTTTCAGTTGTTTCACACTTTTTTGTTAAGTATATAATTCCACATGTGTTAATTCATAGTTTTGATGCCTTCAGTGTGAAAGTACAATTTTCATAGTCATGAAAATACAGAAAAAAAATTTAAATGAGAAGGTGTGTCCAAACTTTTGGTCTGTACTGTATATACCTGGAATCAGCTTAGGATTAGGGACATGTATACCTGTAAGGGGCCCAGGATGGGGGACATACATAATGAAGGGGGGCAGGCAAACACATATGTCTTTTTTAGGATTTAGAACACTACAAGGGCCCATACATTTCTGGCCAACATGCTTGGGAATCCCATCGGACTCTACTTACGCCACTGAATAGACTGTACCTTGCAGCACAATGCCACTTCCAAGGAATGGCCCTTGGTGGCTAGGTATCCTCCATCGATGCTGAGAGCGCTCATTTGTTTCACAAAAGCCAGTTGATTCTACATGTTATGGCGGCGATGTTGGTGAACTTAGTCATGTGGGAGTTGAGTTTCCAGACAAACAGATGACTGGTCACACATATATCTAAGTGATGATGCAACAAATAAAGAGGAGGAAGAGTACAGAAAGCATTTTATTATGATAAGGATAATGGCAATGACCAGTAACTAATTGTGTATTAGGCCTGACTACAAGAAAAACAATCATGAGAAGAAGTAGAAGGATAATTTGCTTTTTCTACATGAGCAGGTGTTATCGCTTCGTCTGCTGATAGTTGTAGTTCCCAGCCGATTTGTGCCGGGACATCTATGACTTATTTTACGACGTCAGAGCCTCCAGACTGCAATAGATGGGACTTTCCGGCAACATAGGAAAGTATTCGCATACCCGGGATGTGCAGTGCTTTAGGAGACTTGGGATCAGAAAAAACATAGAAGTAATTGCCATTGCCACTTTTTTTCTTCTACCATACATTTTTTACTACACTAAAATTACTTTTTTTGTGTTTTGAACCAGAAATCCCGTTATCCAAAAAACTACTCACCAAAAAATGGTAGATATGCACCTGAAAAACAACAGCAACAAAAGGCCACTGTATTGATGTAGCTTGCACATACATCATATTTAAGTAGTATAACACGTGTGCAAATAATCAGTAGTTTGTGTCACATACACTTTGTGAGGCAGACAGTGACACAGTTTTCATTTTTTTAATACAATTCACCCTTCCCAATCCAGACCTGCCAAAAAAATGATGCCGAAGAGCGGCCAAAAAAATGATAGTAGCAACAGGTCGCAGTATTGGTGTTGTGTAAATGTATGTCAAATTAGAGTAAAATGATAGGTGTGCAAAAAAAAATCGGTAGTTTGTGACACGGACACCTTATGATGAAATCAGTGTTAAATGTTTTTTTCTTTCAGCAATATTGGTGGCTTGCTTCTGCATGAATACAAAAAAAATGTGTGATTGAAATGTAGTAGCACTATAACCAGACTGATTAAGCAAGTAGCACTTGAAAGGTCTGCTATCACTCTTTGTCACCCTATCAATTAAATATCTGTTTTGTACTCTTTTGTTCATACACTATATCTATTTGTACAGTTTGTGCAGTGTTTTTATGGCTTTCTTTCCTTAGCGCTATGGTTAAGCTGTGAACTGTGATGTCCTTTCACTATCCAGATTCACCACAAAATGGCTTCTGTATTCCCTACCTTTGCTTTTATACAGGCCATGATGATCTCTCTTGCTTGGCTGTGCTATGCCATATATTGTGATAGCTGCAAGGCATTACGGGGAATGCACCCGCACTTACCTGTGAGCCTTTTCTGCCTGATGCAAGCTAATGTATAAAATGGTGGCAGCCATTCTAGATAAATTGTGCAAAGCCAATCACAACTTGTTTAAATTTGCCGGGTTCAGCAAATTCCTAAAAAAATTTACATTTAAATTGACAGTTCACCTGTGATTATAACAATGGAGTTGCAGTAGAAAAATTGGTAAGAAAACTGGAGATGAGCCGATTGCTTCAAGCAACCTTAGTCCACTGTCTAGATCTGTGTTCTCCGGCCATAGACATGAGCAACCCAAATTTCCTTTCCCTCCAATATCCCAGGCTTGGCTTATGATTAGCTGGACTGGCAAAACGTCACCTGTGTTCCGCACCCTGCACAGATGACATCACACTAGGCTGGCGAATCCAATGCCTCGCCAAAGTACCCGGAAGCTCAGAATATTGGCAGAGCTCCTGTCTACAACCAGAGAGAACTGACTTGGACCGTGGACCATTGCACGAAACGATATGATCATCTCTAAAGAAAAGCCATTTTTGTTCAAAACTGTTTTAGTCAAGTGGAGGGGAGTAGTATTGGGCTACCTTTTCACTAGTGAGTTGATTGGCCATGTTTGAGAATCACTTTTTGGGATCCTAAATAAGCAATAATAACCCCCCTAAAAAATAATAACAGTAATCAGTAGATCATCTTATCCCCAGAGCAGGATGTTCTGCATATTCTTGAAACTGAAAAGAACATGATATAATTTAATTAAAATTAGCTTCATTTTCAACTATCGAATGTTTGATGAATAAGGGACTAAGGAAAGGGTGGAGTTTAAAAATCTTTTTGTCCTAAATTTTTGTCCTACTGCAAGCAGTATTATTTATTCACTTTATATATTTTATTCACTCCTCAAAAATAAAATTGCAACACAGAGAAGGGAAAGTCAGGAAAGTATAAAATCAGAAGATGGAGACACGTTAATAAAATGCAAAAAAAAAAAATTAAACAAGATTTTCAAATGATCTTGATTTATTCAGTTTTGAGATTAAACACCATGCACAAAAATCCCGGCTGCTCATTGTTATTGGCACCCATAAAGTTTAAGTACATAATGTGGAATATCTCCTGAAACAAATGAATCAAGTGAAACATTTTTTTGTATAGAGACTCGTGTTAAAAACAAAAGAGAAAATGATAAACAATAATTTAAGATAAAAAACAATGGAAGGGAAAAATAGAAAAACCTAAAGCTGCTGTGTCGCTGGTATTGGCACCCTTTACATTAATTTAGTATGGAAACACATTTTGACTCGCCTGTGGTAAATCACAAAAGAGATTCTCCTGTGATTGTCGGTGCCCATGTGACATGAATTAGCCAATGAATGATGACTTCAGTGTTTTAAAAAGCCACATGGTAAGCCCTGTTCCTTTGTCACAATGGTGAAGACAAAGGAGCTCTCTGAGGACATCAGAACTGCAATTATTAGCAAACACAAGACTTCCAAAGGGAATAAGGCCATCTCCAAAGACCTTGGTATCCCAGTTTCAACAGTGCACAATGTTATTAAGAAGTTTGCCAAGCATGAAACTGTCAAAAGCCTCCCTGGACATGGGGGAAGGAGGAAAATTGACAAGGAATGTCTTGGAAGGTTGATGTGAATGGTGGAAAAAACACCACGTCAAACATAAAAAGACCTAAAGGCCAACCTGGAACAGTCTGAGGTCATGGTTTCAACAAGTATCATATGCCGCACACTAAACCAAGCAGAGCTTTATGGGTGAAGGCCAAGGAAGAAACTATTGCTGAAGAAAAGACATAAAAAGGAACAACTGATCTTTGCCAAAGAGTACCTTGACAAACCACAATCCTTCTGGGAAAATATTCTGTGGATAGATTAAATAAAAATAGAGCTTTTTGGCAATGCAAAGCAACAGTTTGTTTATAAGCTTATAAGGAAAAGAACACCTTACCAACAGTTAAGCATTGTGGAGGATCCATAATGCTGTGTGTTTGCTTTGCTGTGTTTGGTACTGGAGGCCTTGACCGTATCACAGGAATCATGAAATCAGAGAATTATCAAGAGATTTTAGAGTGAAATGTCGTACCCATTGTAATAAAACTTGGTTTGAGTGGAAGATCATGGGTCCTCCAGCAAAACACTTAACCAAAGCACACATCCAAAAGTACACAGGAATGGTTGAAAAAAGAAAAAAGTGGACTGTTTTAAAATGGCCAGCAAAGAGTCTTGACCTCAATCCCAATTGAAAAACTTAGGGGTGAGCGGAAATCTGCCATTGGGAAAAAGAACCCTGCAAACATTCAAGAGCTTGAACAAACTGCAAAGAGTGGAAGAAGAGTGGGAGAACATTCCAGCTGAGAAGTGCAAGAACCTTATAGATGGCTACAAGAAACGTTTGCAGGCTGTCAGCAATGCCAAAGGGTGGGCAACCAAGTATTAAATAGGGGGGCCTTTATTTCTGCACATGCTGTTTATTCTGTTTTTTTTCTTTGAGATTACAACATGGAAGTTGAAAAACAATGTTTTATTGTTGTGTTACTTTGGACCACTAATTAAAAAATCCTGAGGATATAACTTTGGTACATTTTCATTTATTTCTCAAGATATTGTGCAGTCTATGAAAAAAATGAAGGGGTGCCAATAATGGTGAGCAGCACTGTACCTCCTTGGCTGCTATCAATGAGGTTATTAATGTTCTTCTGCGCTGAATAAACTTGGGCAAATTATCAAGATCCTCTGCTGGCAGCTCCTGTGTAATCACTGACCTATGACGTCCCAGATGTGCTCGATGGGAGACAAGTACAGAGACACCGCCAGTATGGAAGCACCTTTAGGCCACACAGGCTGCACACAGTAGTACGAACAATATCCGGTCTAGCGTTCTCCTGGGTCACTTTGGAGAAATGGCTGCACCACTGGTTCTCTGACCAAATAAATGTAACGCTGAGCTGTTAGTGCACCTGGAGTGAAGACTAGAAGGGTTCTCTTTTAAGTTACACTATACAACCCCTACCACCCCACAACATAATCCCAGGAGCAGGACTGGAGTGAATGCTTCTATATAGTGTTGCTCACCAGACCAAGCTCCATTGCATCCAAGACAAAAGCAGGACTCATCGCTGAGGAGGACAGACCTCCATTTCAGCCTCCATTGCCATCTTGCACTGCACCATGATAGCCTTTGAGAGCTGTGGTGTGAGGTCAATTGGATTTTTGATAAATTGTGTAGACAATGTTTGATGCCGTAGGCTTGGTCCAATTTCATTTGCAGAACAGAATGAATCAATCTTCGAACCAGTGGTGAGGCCATTTCTCCAAAGTCTCCCCAGAGCCGTTTTTGTACACGACAGTACCAGTCCGTATGTTGCTGGTGCTACTGTGAGCATCCTGTGTGGCCTAAACGTGCTCCCCTGGCTGCTGCGTCTCTGGTCTTATCTCCCATTGCACACATCTTTAACGTCATTGGTCGGTGATTACACAGGAGCTGCCAGCAGTGGATCTTGATGATTTGCCCAAGTGCATTCAGCGGCAGAACATTCCTCAGACAATCATTAATAACCTAAGTGATAGCAGCCAAGGCTATAAGTGCTTTCATGCCAGCTATAAGTTCTGTGATTTCTGCATGTGGAGCTCATACTCTATATAGAATAAATCCAGATGTTTTGAAACTTTTTTTCATAATTTGCATTTCAGTATCATGTCTATTAATCCTATGATTTGTGTAATTCCACGACTTTTCCTTCTTGGAGTTGCGATATCAATGTTGAGAAGTGTAGATATACATTTATATACCGTATATTTGTGTATTTTTTTTAATTTAATGAGTAATACATTAATGCAAACCGATATTGCACATACCAATATACCATTTAAGAGGTTGTCCACAACTTTATCATTGATGACCTATCCTTTGGATAGGTGATCAATGTCTGATCAGTCGGGGTCCGACAACTGACACCCCGCCGATCAACTGTTATTGGTGTCGGCAGCGGCCGCCGGCCGATAATGCTCTCTTGTGGAGCTGGCCATCTTCTTGTCGTGACTGTGGAAGGGTACTGAACATCTGCCTCCTATTGAGTGTTTGCAAAATGGTTAGGTCATGTGATTTTATCGGATTTTTATGACTGTTGTAATATGTGAAACTGCATAGAGTTTTATAGGCACTAAGGTATTCGGTTTTTCTAATGTATGGTGATTAATGTAACTAATGTATAATGTATAGTGTATAGGGAAAGAATAGAGATAGGTTTAGGACAAATGGGTAATATAGGGCTGATAGTTTAGATTAGGAAAGGGAAATATGTAGTGGTGGGCATAGTAGTTATAGGAAGTAGTGCTCAGGGTTAGATCCGGTTAATATATTTGGGACCAGCCTGGCATGGGAGGGGGTGACATATAAAAAGGGGAGCACTTCTTGGTTAGATTACATGGAGAGGTAGATAAAGTTCTAGTAAGAATTCAAGGTCAAAGGGCTGGAGGGCACGAGAAGTATGCACTGTTCTGGCAGTATGAGAACGTCAGCAACTATCTTCAGCCGACATTCCTGTAACTTCCTGGACCTACAGCCTGAACTAGGCACTGTGAGCTGTGCCTTATTCCCTTCCAACAATTGGAAGCCGGACAGGGAAACACGTGAGGGAGACATGACAGGCCTTGTAAATACTGCGGAGCTGGATGGAGTATCCTTGGGGCTGAAGGAGCCGGTAAGCGAAGAGATAACTCATGCTGAATTAACGGTGAACATGGAAATGTACTGTGCTGTAACATAAATGGAACACAGACTTTTAAGTAAAGTTGAACTGGTTGTTAAGAAGTGAGTGTCTCCTGGTTTATGTGCAGCTGATCCTGGACAAAAGGACGTGGAGGCAGTGGAGGCCTCCGGCCTCAACGTGAGTACACCGCACTGCACACAGCACAACATTGATGGACTGGGACATGGTATATTTGTGGGGTTCCAGGTGTGGGAATGCAGCCTTTCGACCTTGACTACCACCCTGCGCACCTTACAAATGTTCTATTTACTTCATTACCCTTGATTATTTCTTTAGTGCGGTGGTTTTTGAATATTTACAGAAAGTTCACAGACAGGGAAAAGGAACTACCAGCTGGAAGGTGACGAAGATGCCACTTTTCCCTAATAATATAAATTTTACCAGCTGCATTTTTTATTTTTGACTAACTTTGGGATCACATACAAGTATAAAGGTCAAAAAATACATATAGATATTTATCTCCAAAATCCATTGGTTTTGCCCCCCCCAACACAGAAAAAATCGATATATTTGCAGGATAGAACTTGCCCTGATGCAAAAATACCCTTGAAAATAAATCATTGTTCTTAGGGATGAGCGGACCTGTGGAAGTTCAGGTTCTGGTACCCAACCCAAACTTTATTCCAAAGTTCTGTTCGGGTACCAGAACTGTATTCGAACTACAACCAGAACCCAAAACCCCATTGAAAACAATGGGGACCCAAACTTTTAATCTCTCTATCTCCCCGGGAGAAGTCTGTGTTCTGACTAACTGTCCAATACGAACCCCGAACTTTTAAGTTTGAGTTCGCTCATCTCTATTTGCGCTATTTACATAGCATAAGTTAATAAAATAATGTGCTACATACAGTTATAACCAGAAATTTATATACAATATAAACACACATTTGCATGTTTTTCTCAATATCTGACACGTCTGCGGAAAGAGACGAGAACCGACCAATTGAAATTTAGCTCTTAGTTTGAACATTTTTAAAAATTAGTTAAAGTTATAAAATATTTGCGAAAAATGTAGCACATTATTTTATTATATATAGCACATTATGTTACTATATGTAGCACATTATGTTACTATATGTAGCACATGTTTTACTATTTAGTTGAAACCAGACATTTCCATACACTATATACAAAGACACATCTGCAGGTTTTTCTCAATATCTGACATGAAATCAGAATAAACCTTTCCCGTTTTAAGTCAATTAGGATTACCATAATTTTTAATATTTGCCAAATGCCAGAATAATGAGAGAGAGAGAATGTTTTAAGGCATTTTTATTACTTATTGCAAAGTCAAAAGTTTCCATACACTAAGATTACTATGCCTTTACACAATTCTGGACTGCCCAAATGATGATGTCATGTGTTTGGAAGCTTCTGTTTGGCAACAACTAAGTTAATTAGAGACACACCTGTGGATGTATTTTAATGCACACCTGAAACACACTGCTTCTTTGTGTAGCATCATGGAAAAGTCTAAAGAAATCAGTCAAGATATCAGGAAGAGAATTGTGGACTTGCACAAGTCTGGCTCATCCTTGGGTACAATTTCAAGATACCTGAAGGTGCCTAGTTCATCTGTACAAACAATTATACACAAGTACAAACAAGATGGGAATGTCCAGCCATCATACCACTCAAGAAGGAGACGGGTTCTTTGTCCCAGAGATGAACGTGCTTTGGTCCGACATGTGTATATCAACCCAAGGACAAAAGCAAAAGACCTTGTGAAGATGATCGCGGAAGCTGGTAAGGTTGTGTCAGTAACCACAGTGAAACAGAGTATTGTATCAACATGGGCTGAAAGGCCACTCTGCCAGGAAGAAGCCATTACTTCAAAAGAAACATAAAAAAGCCAGATTAATGTTTGCAAATGCACACAGGAACAAAGACCTTAATTTTTGGAGACATGTCCTGTGGTCTGATGAAACTAAAATTTAACTTTTTGGGCATAATGACCATCGTTACGTTTCGAGAAAAAAGGTAGAAGCTTGGAAGCCTAATAACACCATCCCAACTGTGAAACACGGGGGTGGCAGCATCATGTTGTGGGTTGTTTTGCTGCAGGAGGGACTGGTGCACTTAACAAAATAGATGGCATCATGAGAGAAGAAGATTATGTGGCAATACTGAAGCAGCATCTCAAGACATCAGCCAGGAAGTTAAAGCTTGGGCGGAAATGAATCTTCCAAATGGACAATGACCCGAAGCATACTGCCAAAATGGTAACAAAGTGGCTTAAGGATAACAAAGTGAATGTTTTGGAGCGGCCATCACAAAGCCCTGATCTCAATCCTATTGAAAATTTATGGGCAAAGCTGAAGAGGCTGCGAGCAAGGCGACCTACAAACCTGGATCAGTTACACCAGTTTTGTCAGGAGGAATCGGCCCAAATTCTAACCAACTATTGTGAGAAGCTGTGGAAGGATATCCCAAACGTGTCACCCAAGTCATTCAGTTTAAGGACAATGGCACCAAATACTAATGAAATGTATGGAAACTTTTGACTTTGCAGTAAGTAATAAAAATGCCTTAAAACATTCTCTCTCTCTCATTATTCTGGCATTTGGCAAATATTAAACATTATGGTAATCATAACTGACCTAAAACGGGAAAGGTTTATTCTGATTTCATGTCAGATATTGAGAAAAACATGCAGATGTGTCTTTTTATATAGTGTATGGAAACTTCTGGTTTCAACTGTATAGTAAAATAATGTGCTACATATAGTAACATAATGTGCTATATATAATAAAATAATGTGCTACATTTTTCGCAAATATTTTAGAACTTTACACAATTTTTAAAAATGTTCAAATTAAGAGCTAAATTTCAATTGGTTGGTTCTCGTAGATTATTGCTCAGAATTGATAGATAAATTATCTGTAATCTATGGCTTGAATAATTTTGCATTTAATTCCCCCGGGAGTTTTATTTACTTTTATTTTTTCTTCTTTTTTTTACTGTAAATTTCCAGATCTCAATTTTAATTGTGTAAATTAATGGGCAGGAGATTTCTGAAATTTGATGAAAACACATTTCATAAATAGAAGCAAATTAAAATTATGTAAATTTTCTTATGCAAATTGCGTCACTTTAATGTCTTCATCATCTCTGGAAGGGCACTGATTAAGAAATTGCCCAATTACTCCCCTGTTTGAGGTCAAAATACAAACATGTCTTGGAAAACTATGAACTTTATCCATCACACTTTTATTAACTCTTACACTCCTGCATGCTGATGTTCTTATATTTATTGTATTTCACAATATTTTTTAAATAAAATTAATTTTTTTTTTTTTCCTTTTTTTTTTTTCCTTTTTTTTTTTTTCAATCCCCTAAAAGGTTTATTGATCAATTCAAGTTGGGAAAAACACAGCTTAATTTAAATAGTCACCTTCTTAGGTATCATTTTTGCGATTGGATTTCATTATAAAATTTGCACCGTTTGTTATTGTCGCTCTGTTGCACTATACATTGCTGGCTGTAGAATTATTGAGTTAACTGAGATTCAGTCAGTGAGATTATAAGTTTTCTCTTTTTTTTTTCTGAGCTCCTCTTAGTTGATTAATGATCACATGAGAGTTGAACGGACCCTTGTTGTGGTCATAAATTCAGCAGAGAACATGTATGACAAAGGGAAGATAAGAGATATAAACTTTCCCATCAGAACAAGCTCACTGACAGATTGTCAGGGGACTCCTTCTGCATCCAGCAATGTACAATGCAACACAGATTCTATAGAACCCCAACAATGTAACATTTTTTAATAAAACCCAATTGCAAAAATGATTATTTAACCATCCTTGGACTGGCCATCTGCTCGCCTGACCTGAGCGTGACAGCTACATAGAAATATGTGCTGCTCAGGTCAGGAGAGCAGACGGCCAGTCCGAGGATTGCGAGTAATACAGCAGTCTGACTACACCCGATCACTGATGCCGGGGTGGGCAGGATTACGGGTGGGGGAAGGAGTGAATATTCATTTTGCATTTACATAATATCCTGAAAGAGCTGCCCAAGCCCTATTTTAGGATACTTTTAGTAGAGTACGCAAAAATCACCTGACAGATTCCCTTTAAGCTCCTTGAATGTTCCATGTGGTTTCTCCACATTTCGAACCAAGTTTTGTAGGGTTCTCTCATCCATTTTCCTCTTGCCACTATGTCCTGGAAGGTTACTGATAAAGGTTCCTGAACTTTTTGATAACATTTTAAACTATTGATATCTACAGTACAGACCAAAAGTTTGGACACACCTTCTCATTTAAGGATTTTTCTGTATTTTCATAACTATGAAAATTGTACATTCACACTGAAGGCATCAAAACTATGAATTAACACATGTGGAATTATATACTTAACAAAAAAGTGTGAAACAACTGAAAATATGTCTTATATTCTAGGTTCTTCAAAGTAGCCACCTTTTGCTTTGATGACTGCTTTGCACACTCTTGGCATTCTCTTGATGAGCTTCAAGAGGTAGTCACCAGAAATGGTTTTCACTTCACAGGTGTGCCCTGTCAGGTTTAATAAGTGGGATTTCTTGCCTTATAAATGGGGTTGGGACCATCAGTTGTGTTGTGCAGAAGTCTTGTAGATTCAAAGCTGATAGTCCTACTAAATAGACTGTTAGAATTTGTATTATGGCAAGAAAAAAGCAGCTAAGTAAAGAAAAATGAGAGGCCATCATTACTTTAAGAAATGAAGGCCAGTCAGTCGGAAAAATTGGGAAAACTTTGAATGTGTCCCCAAGTGCAGTTGCAAAAACCATCAAGCGCTACAAAGAAACTGGCTCACATGAGGACCGACCCAGGAAAGGAAGACCAAGAGTCACCTCTGCTTCTGAGGATAAGTTTATCCGAGTCACCAGCCACAGAAATCGCAGGTTAAGAGCAGCTCAGATTAGAGACCAGGTCAATGCCACACAGAGTTCTAGCAGCAGACTCATCTCTACAACAACTGTTAAGAGGAGACTTTGTGCAGCAGGCCTTCATGGTAAAATAGCTGCTAGGAAACCACTGCTAAGGACAGGCAACAAGCAGAAGAGACTTGTTTGGGCTAAAGAACACAAGGAATGGACATTAGACCAGTGAAAATCTGTGCTTTGGTCTGATGAGTCCAAATTTGAGATCTTTGGTTCCAACCACCGTGTCTTTGTGCGACGCAGAAAAGGTGAACGGATGGAGTCTACATGCCTGGTTCCCACCGTGAAGCATGGAGGAGGAGGTGTGATGGTGTGGAGGTGCTTTGCTGGTGACACTGTTGGGGATTTATTCAAAATTGAAGGCATACTGAACCAACATGGCTACCACAGCATTTTGCAGCGGCATGCTATTCCATCCGGTTTGCGTTTAGTTGGACCATCATTTATTTTTCAACAGGGCAATGACCCCAAACACACCTCCAGGCTGTGAAAGGGCTATTTGACCAAGAAGGAGAGTGATGGGGTGCTACGCCAGATGACCTGGCCTCCACAGTCACCAGACCTGAACCCAATCAAAATGGTTTGGGGTGAGCTGGACCGCAGAGTGAAGGCAAAAGGGCCAACAAGTGCTAAGCATCTCTGGGAACTCCTTCAAGATTGTTGGAAGACCATTTCCGGTGACTACCTCTTGAAGCTCATCAAGAGAATGCCAAGAGTGTGCAAAGCAGTCATCAAAGCAAAAGGTGGCTACTTTGAAGAACCTAGAATATAAGACATATTTTCAGTTGTTTCACACTTTTTTGTTAAGTATATAATTCCACATGTGATAATTCATAGTTTTGATGCCTTCAGTGTGAAGGTACAATTTCCATAGTCATGAAAATACAGAAAAATCTTTAAATGAGAAGGTGTGTCCAAACTTTTGGTCTGTACTGTAGATCTTTGAGTCTTCTTTCATCCCACGATCTGATACAATAATGTTGATTTTAGGGGGAAGTGATTTTATAAAGTACAGCCTCAGAAAGTTCTGCACAAAGTCAAGCTTTGGGGACTTTGCTAGATTGCCCACTTATACCTACAGACAGATCTACAGCAACACTAGATCAATATATCACAAATTTTATTAAACATTAAAACCTACATTAAATGGGGAAAAAATCCACAAATGGATTTGCAAGGTAAAGGGTCAATGATCAATACATACAGTGCTAGTTTACAATGATGCACTAGGTATAATTGTATTCATGGTTACACAACATTGATTTATTTTCCTTTCTTTGGAGTAATAGATTGCCCACTTGTGTATCAACTGGTAGATCCAGGTTCTGATATAATATTAAGTTCTAAAGGTCCAATAGGAAATAATGTCATTTGAAGGACAATTTGTAAGGTTTGATTCTCAAGAAACATATTGGAAACTAATGACCAGTGTGGCATCAGTATCTACTCCTCAGATGGGCTCAGGACATGCAGGGACACCAAAGTTACAGTACCCCCTTCCTTGTGCCCCCTCTTCTTCAAGCCCGCAAGGAATTTCTGCAGAAGAATTGGGACATGAATATTCTCCCTGGGCTCCCACGATCTCTCCTCGGGACCAAAGCCCTACCAATCCACTAGGAAAAAAGTTTTATCTCTTACCTTCTTCATGGCCAAGATGCCTCTCACCTCAAAGACATCTTCAGAGCAGACTGGAGCAGATGTGGTACCATGATCCTTGTAGAATGACTCAAGATGACTGGTTTGAGGAGAGATACAGTACGTGGAAGTAGTTAGGCACGTGTAAAGAGCAGGAAGCCTCAACTTGTAGGACACAACATTGTTCTGCTTGATGACCTCAAAGGGACCCATAAAGGGAGGACCCAACTTGTAGGATGGAATCTTGAGGGAATGTATTTTGAGGAGAGGGACACTTCATCTCCAGGCCGAAAACATGGTGAGTCTAAGTGACTCGCCCCCTGGGCCGTGGGGCACTCTTATCCGGGCAATAGGGAAACGGTGGGAGTAGTAGTGGCAACCCGGTTCCGTGGCTCAGGGTGGTCAGGCCAGTGGTAGTCCGTTATGCGCTGATGATTATGTCCGACTACGCCACCCGTGGATTGCGGTTATTAGGAACCGCCGATGCATGCAGACTGCTGGGGCTGATGATATGTGCAGCTGGGGTAGTGTGACTCCCCACGGGAAAAGTGCGGCCCCAGGGCAGTATAATGGATGGTGGGAGTGATGGTGGTGAGAGTCCCAGTACCGGTAGTGCTGGAGGCGCGAAGGAGCACACAGACAACAGGTTGCAGTCCAGGGTCTTTACTAGAACAGGTAAACTGACCCATAAACAGTCCCGGCTAGGAGGGGACCTGGATGTCTGAGAGCAATTGGGAGATTGGCCCTGGTCAGGGTGAGGGTGTAGGCCTACCGTGCTTTCTGCGCTCCTTCTGACTATCTCCTCCTTATAGGATAACAGCCCACGCTTCCGAGCTCTCCGTGTATTCTCGCCTGTATGGCCTGCAACATGGGTCCCTTTCTGCTCCCGACCTGGTACGGCTTTTCTGGTCCCTTCTGTTGTGGCAGGGCCTTCAGGCTTCTTAGGCCAAGTAATATACAGTCCCCTGCGGACTGGTTATCTGCTGGAGAATGTGGAATCCTTCCAGCCTCAGACACCAAAGTCTGGTAAATTAAGTCCTTTATCTGCCAAGACAGGCTCACTTCGCCTCTTGTCTCTGGCTTGTGGCTCTCCTACTGCCACACTTCCTCTTAGGTGCAATACAACTGTCTGTCCCTGCTCTGCTCTGGGACAAGTCTCAGTCCTGAGACAGGTCATCAAGTTCTCACTAACCCTGCCCCCAGTACCAGCTTTTATAGGGGCAGCCAGCTCCCCCTACTGGCCTGAGACAGGAGGCATTGCATGCTAATGTTCCCCTGACTAGAGAACCTCCCCCTTGCTCTCAGACACAGCTTTAATATACTTGTGGCATCCAGGCCAGGGTGACACATTCCCCCCTAGTAGAATTTTAGTACTCCGGGACTAAACAATAAACAAAGACAATATACATGACTATAAAACATTAACAGACAGACGCTGCACAGATTGAGTTCTTAAGGTCACAGTGTGGTCTGTGACCGGGTGTCCATATCACCAGCACAACAGGGAGCCTTAACCAGGTGGGGGTCTGTCCTACCCCAAGTCCTTCACAGTCTTAGTTCATTCCTTGGTTAGGCTCCGAACTCAGTCCATACAAGGTCCCGGTTATAAAAAGTCCATAACCTGTGAGTCCTTACGGTAGCTGCAAGAAACTGAAACACAGAATTACCAAACATGCATGTAACTTGGCAAACATTTCAACACTTGGCAACAGGGTTATTTACAATCTTAGTACACTCTATATTTTCCAGCGAGCGGGTATCTGCCCCTTTGTGCTCCTGGTTGATCTCCTTAACCCACTGTCTGGTGGTGGACTGACCTGGCTTTCCCCACTAGCGTTAGGGGTACAGCTACCAGCTGGGTGTACAGGTAGGGCAGGCAGCTGTCTGCGGGTTCTTTAGCTTACCGCAGGCATGGCAGGCTCACTGTCAGCAGAGGGTTGACTCTCCTGGGCTGCTGGTACAGGCTCTTCTGCCTCTGGAACCGCTTGCTCCTCTTCACCTTCCAGCTCTGGTGTTGGTTGTTGCTGTGCCGGTTGCAGGAAATGCAGGACGGGTACCACTATGGCATCATTTATGCGAGTCCAGGACTGAGGGAACTCTCCGAGAACGGTGCTGATCATTTCTTCCTTGTCCTCTGCGGGTTCAAGGTCACTCTGATCCTCTTCTGCACTAAGGAGTTGCTCGGGGCATCTTTTGAGGTGGTCTCTGGAGACGGTGCTAGTGGTTTCTCCTCCGTCCTTGGTGATCACGCACAACTTCGGGTTGTCGTGATCAGACTGCAGTACGGTGTAGGGTTCCCTTTCCCACTGGTCGTCCAACTTATGTAACCTTCTCTTCCGCTTCAGGACCTGATCACCAGGTTCTAGGGGACCAGCAGGGGCGTGTTGGTTGAAGAGTCTTTCTTGCTTCTCTCTCACCTGGGCCAGGCTCTTCTCTACACTCTCCTGTACCTTCTTGTACTGCAGTTGCCTTTCCGTATTCCAGTCCGCATCCGGGGAGGTGTCCTCAGGCGTCAGGACTCCCATCTCCAGGTCTACGGGCAGCTTACCTGGTCTGGCTCGCATCAGGTAAGCCGGGGTGCAGTTCGTAGCATTCACCGGGATATGATTGTATAAGTCTATCAGGTCCGGCAGTTTTTCTGGCCACAGGCTGCGTTCCTCCAGGGGCAACGTCTTCAGGAGATCAATGACTATATTGTTCATCTTCTCACACATCCCGTTGGTTTGTGGGTGGTAAGGCATTGAACGAATTTTCTTACAGCCATAGAGGTTGCAGAACTCCTGGAAGATTTCAGCCTCAAACGCTGGACCCTGGTCTGTCAGGACCTGTTCCGGATACCCGTGTGGACAGCAGAAGTATTGCTGGAAGGCTCTGGCCTCTGTTTGGGCTGTCAAGTCCTTTACCGGGACCACCACTAGAAAACGGGAATAGTGGTCCACGATTGTCAGGGCATAGATGTATCCTGACCGGCTGGGAGCCAATTTGACATGGTCCAGAGCTACCAGCTCAAGAGGCTGCGTGGTGACGATGGGCCTCAAGGGTGTCTTCTGGCTGGTGCGGTCCTTCCTCCTTAGGTGACAAGGGCCACAGTCTCTGCACCATTTTTCTACAGCTCCTCTCATGCCAACCCAAAAGAACCTTCCTCTTAGCAGGAACTCCAGTTTCTTCCAACCAAAGTGCCCCGCTCTGTCATGGTAAGCCCCCAGGACCATAGCTGCATCCCGCCTTGGGACCACGACTTGCCAGGTCAGCTCGTGCGTCCGGTGGTTGACAATCCTTCTGCACAACTTGCCTTCGTAGAGGAACAGCTTTCTCTTCTCTTTCCATAGCTGCTTGGCTTCCTCTGGGGCATCCGGATCCATGCGGGCGTCTTCCTGGGTCAACAGATCTTTCACCAGGCGGATGGCAGGGTCACTATCTTGGGTCTCGGCCCAGCTGTGGTGAGGTAGGGGATTGATCATCACGGTTGTTAGATCCTCCTCCTTCACGCGGTGGGAGTATTGAGCGGCTCCATACCGGTGAAACGCGGGGAGTTCTACCTCCTTCAGCTCTTCTGGGTCTTCGTCACCTTCAGGTAAGTGAGGCATTCTTGATAGGGCGTCCGCGTTGGCATTGGTTTTGCCGGCCCGGTACTTGATCACGAAGTCATAGTTGGAGAGACGGGCCATCCACCGCTGTTCTAGGGCACCCAGTCTTGCATTGTCCAGGTGTGTCAACGGGCTGTTGTCCGTGTACACGGTGAACTTCACGGAGGCCAGGTAATGCTTGAAGCGTTCCGTCACGGCCCACACCACCGCCAAGAATTCTAGCTTGAAGGAGCTGTAATTCTCCGGGTTCCTCTCGGTGGGCCTCAGCTTCCGGCTGGCGTATGCGATCACCCGTTCTCTGCCCTGTTGGTTTTGGGACAGTACGGCTCCCAGTCCCACATTACTGGCGTCTGTGTGGAGAATGAAAGGCTGGCCATAATCAGGGTAGGCCAGGATCTCATCCCCCGTGAGGGCCATTTTTAGCTGGAGGAAGGACTCCTCTTCCGGTTTATCCCACTTGAAGGGTGGCTTTTGACTTCTGGACTTAGACTGTCCGATCAGGAGGTCCTGCATAGGAGCTGCCATCTTGGTGAACCCGGGGATGAACCTTCGCTAGTAGCCTACCAACCCGAGAAACTGTCTCACCTCTTTGATGTTCGAGGGGCTTGGCCAGCTCTTGATTGCCGTGACCTTGTCAGGGTCGGGGGCCACTCCTTCCGCGCTTACCACGTGCCCTAGGTACTGGACCTTTGGTTTCAGCAGTTGACACTTCGATGGTTTCACCTTCAGGCCGTAGCCTGCCAGGGCTTCGAACACCTCGACCAGGTGCTTTAGATGGTCCTCGTAGGTCTTCGAATAGACGATCACGTCGTCCAGGTAAAGGAGGACCGTCTCGAAGTTTCGGTGCCCTAGACAGCATTCCATCAGCCGCTGGAAGGTCCCTGGTGCGTTGCAGAGCCCGAAAGGCATACAGTTGAATTCGCTCAGTGCCATCGGGGTGGTGAAGGCGGTCTTCTCCTTGTCAGCCTCTGCCACAGGAACCTGCCAGTACCCGCTAGTAAGGTCCAAAGTAGAAAAGAAGTTAGCAGATTTTAGTGCGGCTAAAGACACCTCTATTCTAGGCAGCGGATATGCGTCTTTGTGGGTGATACGTTGATTTGTCTATAGTCCACGCACATTCTCATGGTGCCGTCTTTCTTTTTCACCAGAACCAAGGGGGCTGCCCAGGTGCTACAGCTATCTCTAATGACCCCAGCTTCCTTAATTTCTCTTAGCATGCCCTTTGCGTTCTGATAATGTGCAGGGGGTACAGGTCGGTGTCTTTCTTTCATCGGTGGGTGGCTCCCTGTGGGGATGTGGTGTTCTGTCCCTTTTACTCTGCCGAAGTCTAGAGGGTGCTTACTAAAGACTCTCTCGTACTCCTGTACCACCCGGTAGACTCCTTGTTTTTGGTGCAGGGGAGTGGAGTAAGCACCCACGTGGAGTTTCTGGCACCAGTCCTCCTTTTGCTTCAGGAAGCCATTACCCTCCGCCTGTGGAGATGGAGGCAAGGGTTCCACGGCCCTGATAGCTTTGTGTTCGACAACAAACAGTTTGGCGAGTGTAGCGTACCTGGGTAAGTGTACCTCCCTCTCCCCAATGTTGAGGATGCGGACGGGCACCCTCCCATGACGGACATCAACCAACCCCCGGGCTGTCAAAATGGTGGGCCTGCTGTCTGAGTACACGGGTTCTACCATGGCTTGGTAGTCTCTACCTCTCAACCCGATTGCAGTCCGACACCAGATCATCATTTCACTTTTGGGAGGCATGGAAATGGGGAATGGGTCACTCAGTCTTACGCTACCGATCTCACCACCAGACAGTTCTACCTGCTGCCGTCTCATCAGGGCTTTTATCTCCTTGTTGAGGACTCTCTGTTGGCTGGAACTAGCATTCACCGCCACCTGTTGTAGAATTACAATTACCTCTGAAAGACAATTTTCAATTACGTTAGTACCCACAGTTATTTTAGGGTGACTTTCATGACGGTCAATGTCCACAACAATCACTCCCTGTGCCGGTAGTTCAACTTTACCAATTTTAATGGTCATCTCCTTGAACCCCATCTGCGGCACGGGTAAGCCATTACTGGCGATGATGCTCAAGTTACTGTCTGGATACCGTGTGATATCAGCATCAGTCCAATACTGCTTAAAAAGTACATAAGGGATAGTGGTTACTTGCGACCCAGTATCCAGCAAGGCGCTCATGGGGATACCATCCAGCACCACGGGTAAAACCGGGCGCCCCCCAACGTGTTTATCACGCCAATTATAAGGGCCTGTTGATCTTATGCCTGGGGGTTGGCCTTCTGCCCCAGGTTGGACCCGTTTAAACTACAGTACCTGGAAATGTGTCCGGGCTGGTTACATCGACGGCAAATGGGCTGTCCATCCTCTGCGTAGCGGTCTGTGGGCCTCCCTCGGAACGACGGGATCCTCCTCTGTCGACGCCACGGGACATCCTCCGGACTTGAAGCCAGCTCGATGGGTCTTGACGGGTCCACTTGCAACGCCTGGACGGTCCTGGTCAACGCCGAGACGCTCCTGGTCAGCTCCTGGACTTGGTGGTGCAGGTCTTTCGACGGGGCTTGGTTCAGGGCCTGTGCATCAGCCCCCACAGGGTCCATAGAGGAGGGCGCCGCCTCCTGGTGGTAGGTGAGAGCAGGGCGCCGGGGGTTTATAGCGCCACTGGTCGCAGATTCACGGACCACCCTTATGGCCCTGTCCTTAAATTGGGCAAAGGTCAGGTCGGGGTTCTGAAAGAACATGAGGCGCAGTTGGGTCCTGTGGGCGCTAGACAGCTGACCTTCTATGAATTGTTCTGTTAGCAGCTTATCCGTTTCCTGCACACTGCCAGGGTCAGTTTGTTGAATAGCCCTCGAGGCTTCCTGCAGATTTAGGGCATAGTCTCTGATGCTGTCCTGTGCCCGCTGCTTACATCCATAGAACCTCATTTTAATCTCAGCGGAGGTACGTGTGTCAAAGGTACCCCGCAGCCAGGCCAGAATACCCTTCACAGTCCTTTTCTCCTCAGTGGGCCATGATTTTACCTCCCTTTGGGCTGCGCCAGTTAACTGCCCTGTTAGTATGCTGACCTTCTGTTCCTCTGTCAGGGGGTAGACTTGGAACAAACTGTACAGCCTTTCCTTAAAGTCAGTTAGGGCATGGGGCTCCCCTGAGTACTTGGGCAGCCAGGCCGCTCCAGAGATGTAGGGCAGGGAAAAGGGCATCACCGCTGCTGCAGCTGCGTTGGTGGTAGTGGGCGCCTCTGTGTTCGACATCTTCCTCCCCCCTAGTTAAGCGTGGCCTACCTTCCGATGATCCTCTTCTGTAGGCCGCGGCTCCGCTGCTGCTGCTCTGGACGAGGACCTTGCGTCGCGTCCTGATGACGTCAGCGTCTCTCTCTCTCCCTTCCAGGACCTTGCGCAGCGTCGGTGCGTGGGGCGGAGCTTCGGGTCTCACGCGGTTTGGATGTCCACGCCCCTCTTCTTCCCGCGCGGCGTCCTGAAGATGGCGTCCGATGGCGGGAAAAAGGGCTGAAGATGGCGGGAACCGATGGAAGATGGCGGGAGACGGCTGGAAATGGCGGGAAACGGCTCCGGATGGCGGGAAACCTCTCTTCAGGTAAGTGCAAAGTCTTTTCTAGGCACGCAATACCCGTTTGTGGCGGGTTGGTTACAATCCTGCCGACTACGCCAAAGCTGACTCGCCCCCTGGGCCGTGGGGCACTCGGATCCGGGCAATAGGGAAACGGTGGGAGTAGTAGTGGCAACCCGGTTCCGTGGCTCAGGGTGGTCAGGCCAGTGGTAGTCCGTTATGTGCTGATGATTATGTCCGACTACGCCACCCGTGGATTGCGGTTATTAGGAACCGCCGCTGCATGCAGACCGCTGGGGCTGATGATGTATGCAACTGGGGTAGTGTGACTCCCCACGGGAAGAGTGCGGCCCCAGGGCAGTATAATGGATGGTGGGAGTGATGGTGGTGAGAGTCCCAGTACCGGTAGTGCTGGAGGCGCGAAGGAGCACACAGACAACAGGTTGCAGTCCAGGGTCTTTACTAGAACAGGTAAACTGACCCATAAACAGTCCCGGCTAGGAGGGGACCTGGATGTCTGAGAGCAATTGGGAGATTGGCCCTGGTCAGGGTGAGGGTGTAGGCCTACCGTGCTTTCTGCGCTCCTTCTGACTGTCTCCTCTTTATAGGATAACAGCCCACGCTTCCGAGCTCTCCGTGTATTCTCGCCTGTATGGCCTGCAACATGGGTTCCTTTCTGCTCCCGACCTGGTACGGCTTTTCTGGTCCCTTCTGTTGTGGCAGGGCCTTCAGGCTTCTTAGGCCAAGGAATATACAGTCCCCTGCGGACTGGTTATCTGCTGGAGAATGTGGAATCCTTCCAGCCTCAGACACCAAAGTCTGGTAAATTAAGTCCTTTATCCGCCAAGACAGGCTCACTTCGCCTCTTGTCTCTGGCTTGTGGCTCTCCTGCTGCCACACTTCCTCTTAGGTGCAATACAACTGTCTGTCCCTGCTCTGCTCTGGGACAAGTCTCAGTCCTGAGACAGGTCGTCAAGTTCTCACTAACCCTGCCCCTAGTACCAGCTTTTATAGGGGCAGCCAGCTCCCCCTACTGGCCTGAGACAGGAGGCATTGCATGCTAATGTTCCCCTGACTAGAGAACCTCCCCCTTGCTCTCAGACACAGCTTTAATATACTTGTGGCATCCAGGCCAGGGTGACACATAAGCACTTTTTATCAGCATGCCTCTTCATCCATTCGGATCGCTTCCCAAGAGTGGCTCTAGTGACCTCCCAGATCTTGGAGAAATCCTTAGTGAGAGCATCAGCTGCAGGAACACCAGAAGCAGACGATACCAGGTTGTTGACCAAAGACAATGAAGAACGTTGACTTTGCAGAAGACTCGCTTACATGATTATTATAGGAGAACTCCGCCCAGGGCAAAAGCTTGACCTAGTTGTCATAGTGCACATTTGTGCAGGAAATTAGACAGAACCTAGTTGGCTTCCTCAATCTGACTGCTGGGTTGAGGATGGTATGCAGAAGAGAAGTCCAGGACCAAGTTAAAAAGTTTGCACATAGCTCTCCAGAATTTGGAGGTGAATTGAACACCCCTGGCAGATAAGATGTGGAGAGAAAACACGTGAACGCGTGAGATGTGCTGAATAAACTTCTCAGTGAGCTCGGGAGGGTATGGAAGACCAGGCAAAGGGGTAAAGTGAGCCATCTTCGAGAAGCGATCCACCACTACCCAGGTGATGGAGCATCCGTAGGACACAAAGTCCGTAATAAAGTCCATAGTGATGTGCTGCCAGAGACAGGAATTGGTAAAAGTCGTCCCGGGGGTTTGATTTGAGCAAAGGGAGGACATGCTGAAATGAATTCCATAATATCCTTTCGCATGGTTGGCCACCAATAATGACACAAGATAAGTTGCAAAGTCTTTCTCTGTCCGGCATTGCCTGCCATCTTTTTTGAGTGCCCTCAGACCAAGACTTACATCCTATCTGATTCCAATACTAAAGTCTTCCCTGGAGGAATCTGAGACAAGTTTACCGGAGCCACAGTAACCATCTTGGAAGATTCGATGTTAAGTTGGGGTTCCTCGTCTTGATCAGTGGGTAAAAATGACCTAGAAAGCGCCTACGCTTTGACGTTCCTGTCTGCCGGCCAAAAATGCAAGACAAAATCAAAGAGAGCAAAGAACAGCGACCACCTAGCCTGGCACAGATTCGGCCTTTCTGCGAACTGTAGGTAAGACAAGTTCTTATGCTTGGTGTAAATGACAACCGGATAAACTGCCTCTTCAAAAAGTTAATGCCATTCTTCTAGAGTCATCTTAATTGCTAATAACTCATGATCGCCAATCGAGTAGTTACATTCAGGAGCTGAGAAGGCATTGGTGAAGAAACCGTAGGTGACCCTTTGGTCCCAGGAAGACTTCTGTGTGAGAACTGCCCCTGCCCCAGAGGATGAAGCATCCACTTCCAGGAAGAATTGTTTGTTGATTTTGGGGACAGTTTAACACAATAAAAGAGGAGAAGGCCTGTTTTAGGGAAAGAAATGCATTCTCAGCCTCCAGAGTCCACACCTTCGGATTGGCTCCCTTACGGATCATCGCTGGAATGAAGGCTGTCCGTGATGAGAAATAGGGAATAAACTGGCCGTAATAGTTAGCAAATCCTAGGATTTGTTGAATTGCCTTAATGACAGCCGGACACAGCCATTTGAGAATTGAAGCTACCTTCTCAGGATCTATCTTCAAGCTTGTATCAACAATAGAGAGGACCATTCAAAGGCTCACTTCTCAAATTTTGCATACAGGTAATTGTTCCTAAGTATCTGCAAGACTTGATGAACATTCCCCCTGAGAGAAGGCAGATCTGGGTAGAAAACAAGGACATCATCGAGATACACCACCAAGCAAGAGTAAAGGAGATCTCGGAAGATGTCATTCACAAATTAATGGAAGACAGCTGGAGCATTAATGAGCCCAAACAGCATAACATGGTACTCATAGTGGCTGTCCCTGGTGTTGAAAGCAGTCTTCCACTCATCTACTTGACGGTTTTGGATTAAATTGTTTGTCCCTCTCATATCCAGCTTGATGACGCTCCTGGCATTTCTTAGATAATCAAACAATTTTGGGATTACCGGCAACGGATATTTGTTTTTAATCGAGATCTGATTGAGCCCTCTGTAATCTATACATGGCTGGAGAGTACCATGACTTCTGGATGAATCCCCTTGCCAGATTCTCCTTAAAATATTCAGACATGACTAGAGTCTCCACCTACGACAGAGGATAGATACGGCCTTGAGGAGGTGAGGATTCCGGGAGCAGGTCAATGGGACCATTGTACAGCCTATGTGGAGGTAACGTCTCCTCTTCTTTCTTATCGAAGATGTTAGTATATGACCAGTAAGCAGATGGCAGACCTGGCAGAGTAGATAGCGTCACCGGCAACCAAACTGGACATACAGGGACAAGACACTTTTCGTGGCAGGACTATCCCGAATGAAGAAGCTCACTGGATCTCCAGTATAGGATGGGTTTATAAATATGTAGCCACAGAAGGCCCAGGAGAAGTGAATGTAACAGTTCAGGCAGAGCATACTGTAAAAAGCAATCTTCTCAGTGTGCAGCATTGCTACCCGAAGCTCTACCTGCTCAGTAATAACATAAACAACTTTGGATAGGGCCTTCCCATCAACAGACGACACCGTCAAAGGACTCTGGAGGCGTCGGACGGGAATCTGGTACCGATCTACCACAGCTTGCTATATGAATTTTCCCGCTAAACCAGAATCTAGGTAGGCCGTCTCAAAGAACCGGGAACTTCCACAAGATACGGACACGGTCAGAGTCTACAGTGGAGAGGAATTACTCTCTCCCAGGGTAGTCTCTCCTACCGACCGTAGGCTTGGAGTTTCCTGACTTCTCAGGACAAGAACGGATCAGATGTTCCATGCTACCACAGTAGTAGCACAATCCCTTGGCACGACGGTGTTCCTGCTATTGCTCAGCCAGCTTAAGGCGGTCGACATACATAGGTTCAGGGGAGACAGCTAACACAGATGGCTGAGGAATGAGCGGCCTCTGCAAAGACAGAGCCAGACGAAACGGTTTTCACTCATGGGCCGTCTCTCTGGGAATTCCTTGGAACCTGAGGTCGATACGGATAGCAAGGGAAATTAGGTCATCTAGAGTAGCGGGGATGTCTTGACCAGACAGTTTGTTTTTAATTGTTCCAGACAATCCCTCCCAGAAGGTGGCTACCTGTACTTCATTGTTCCAGCCCAGTTTCGAAGACAGGGTTGGAAACCGAACGTCAGATCTCCCTGAGGAGGGAAGATCCATCAGAGGTGGCTCATTGAAGACCTTGCGGAACGCCCCCAGGAAAGTCTGCAGATGAGAGGTCACAGGATCCCCTCTCTCCCATAAGGGATTGAGCCATGCGAGAGCCTCTGCTCATAGGTGGGACATCAGAAATGCCACTTTGGCCTGATCAGAGAGAAACTGGTGAGCCAATAGTTCATAGTACAGCGTGCACTGATTGACGAACCCTTGGGATCTCCACCATATCATGGTGGAGCAGACAGACACGGACCAGGTCTAGGTGCGTGGATTGCTGGCTGTGTAGTCACTAAGGAGGTTGCTATAACTTGAGCTGGAGTGGTTGAAGCAGCCAATGTCAAGGCGTCCAGATGGGTGCTGACTGTCCGCAAGTAGGCCAAGATCTTATCCTGCTGATATCGTTGGTGGGTCATCTCCAGGAACAGCTCAGAGAACGGAGGGGTATTGGGATCAGTGGGTTCCATGGCATGAGCAAACTGTCACACTGGTGGATTGTGGACCCACTGCGCCACAAGCCTGGCTTACCCTGGAGGGTCGTGGCTAAGTGGCTACCTGGTTTTCACTAGATCTCCTGATGGTGGAATTAGGCTAGAGCTGCAGGTAGCTGCAAGATACCCCTCCAGGACAGTTCTCAGTACTGCCGCAGCTGACCCCAAGGGTCAGGATCGCAGACATGGGCTCAGAGTCACTGACAGTACAGGATACTGGTTCTGGTTTAGACAATGCGGATTCTGGAACACTAGACATGATGGACACTGGTGCTGGTTCAGACAATGCAGACACTGGAATACTAGACAAACAGACACTGGTGCTGGTTCAGACAGGATGGGTTCAGGACTCATGATCAGGTTCAGACAGGACGGACTAGGAACGGGTTCAGGTCCTAAGTAACTGGAAGAGCGGGAACAGGGACCTAACAACGCACTTAGCAGCTTGAAGACTAACTAAACACTGATCTTGCTCAGGCACCTCCCTATAGGGGAGGGTACCTTAAATATCTGATGCCTTCCAGCTATAGGTTGGGGCCATTTCTGGAGTGAGCATGCTGCCTCTTTAAGAAGCGGGGAGTGCATGCACGCACTAAGTGCATTACCGGGAGACCTGGTGATGTGAGCAGGCCCTGGAAGCAGGAAGCCGCAGCAAGGAAGGAACAAAGCAGCCTTGGTGGTGAGTATGTCGTCATCCCTGCCGAGAGGAGGGAGAGGGATCATGTAGGGATGCCGCCATTACAGGCACTTTGACAGAATGTCACCTTTGTCGCAGGCACGTTTGTGAAATTAGCAGACCTTCCCTGGTCACTTACTATTGTGAAGTGGAATCTATGACTAACAACTGCTCAACCACAATGTGGTAGACCACGCAACTCACCGAACTAGAATGTCAAGTGCTGAGTATTATGACATATTTTTACGCACACGCCCGGACTGACTGGCGTGAGCGTGGTTAGTGATCCCACTGGACCATGAACCGAGGAGTGCCTGGAGGGGCGTGACTAAGTATCAACTCGGTCCGACCAAGGTCGCACGGCGGCTCAGTCGACTCCGTGAACCAGGGAGGAACCGAGCAGAGGGACCTGGTGCTACTCCAGGTCAGACCCCGGTCACAGCTGTTGAGCCACACCGGGGAATGCAGGAACAGGCAGGTTAGGCTGGCATACAGACAGGTGGGTACTGGCAGGCACGGCTGGTATGCAGACAGGTGGGTACTGGCAGGTAGGAACGCAAGCAGGATAGGGACCAGTACAGACTGGGATACAGGAACAGAGCCGCAGGTGCGGTAGACAAGCAGAACAGAGCAAAACCCGCAGGTGCGGTAGACAAGCAGAGCAGAGCAAAACCCGCAGGTGCGGTAGACAAGCAGAGCAGAGCAAAACCCGCAGGTGCGGTAGACAAGCAGAGCAGAGCAAAACCCGCAGGTGCAGTAGACAAGCAGAGCAGAGCAAAACCCGCAGGTGCGGTAGACAAGCAGAGCAGAGCAAAACCCGCAGGTGCGGTAGACAAGCAGAGCAGAGCAAAACCCGCAGGTGCGGCAGACAAGCAGAGCAAAACCCGCAGGTGCGGCAGACAAGCAGAGCAAAACCCGCAGGTGCGATAGACAAGCAGAGCAGAGCAAAACCCGCAGGTGCGGTAGACAAGCAGAGCAGAGCAAAACCCGCAGGTACGGTAAACAAGCAGAGCAGAGCAAAACCCGCAGGTATGGTAGACAAGCAGAGCAGAGCAAAACCCGCAGGAGCGGTAGACAAGCAGAGCTGAGCAAAACCCGCAGGTGCGGTAAACAAGCAGAGCAGAGCAAATACACACAAGGTACTTACAATGAAGTAGCGAGTGGACACTAAACTCACAAACAGAAGTACAGAGACAACGAGTTGGAGTTAGGTGCAGGTTCAGACACTGCAGGAAAAGGGAAGATATGGACATAGAGACAAACAAGTAACGGGCTAGGACACTGTTCAGACAGGAACAAGATACAGGAACGAGCCTGGGAACTCAGCCCCCAGGGTGGCAGAAACAGACTAGAAGTCACAGATACAGGTAACGGGCCTGGGTATACAGCCCCCAGGGTGGCGGAACAGACAAGAAGTCACAGATACAGGTAACAGGCCTGGGTATACAGCCCCCAGGGTGGCGGAAACAGACAAGATACAGGACAGGACCTGGCAACTCAATTGCACAGAACACGCTGAAAGAAAGTGTTGCTCAGGCCCCTCCTACTGGGTGGAGGGGGTTTAAGTATCCAGTGACTCACAGCAATAGGCTGGGGGCGCATTTGGACTGTGCACACAGTAACTGTAAGAAACAGGCAGTAACCGCGCCGCCGCCCTAAGCAATCAGACAAGAGACATGCACACAGCAGGTACTGGAGCAAAGTGTGAAGCCTGGACTGATAGGTAAGATGGCGGTCGTGCATGGTGGCAGGTAGTAAGCCATGCCAGCACGCCACCAGGGATGTTACACACATCCTCTGTTGTATCAATGATGACAATGTTGTATACCGCCTCTGAAAGTGGCATCAGCACAAGAACTGGGTGTCAGAAACATCATGCAATGGGTTTCCAAGGTGAAGCTATTGTACACAACTCATGCTCAATGCCAAGCAGCTGCTTGAGTGATGTATAGCACATCAACTCTGGACTCTGGAATGGTGGAAATGTGATGAATTACGTTTCACTATCTGGTAGGGATGAGTGAATTGATTCAAGGAAAATCAAATTCACTTTCAGTTTGAAAAAAATCATATTTGCCAGAACTCAAATTTTTTGCAAAGCAAAATATTAGACACAGAAAAATTATGTTGAGCTTTCTAACAAGTCTTTTATCTCACCCTTGACCTTGGCAGCTCAGTTCTGCTTTATTATCACCTCCATACTTCGGCTGCTTCTGTCTGTGTGCTAACTAATGAATAAAGAACAGAAATCTCTCTCTGTTTGCTGTGTTCTGTGTGGGTTACATCATAGCAGCTAGTCTTCACCCACTAGCTCAGAGAGAAGTGAAAATTAAAGATAGAACCTGCAGAGGAAAAACTGGTGAAAATGCAGCATATAAATCACATAATGGCTAGAATCAAGCAAAATGTCAGACACAGAAAGATTATGCTGAGCTTTCTAACAAGACTTTTACCTCACCCCTGATGTAGGCAGCTCATTACTGCTTTATTATCTCTTCCATACTTCTGCTGCTTCTGTCTTTGTGCTAACTAAGGAATGAAGAACAGAAATCCCTCTCTGTGTGGGAAATATCATAGCAGCTAGTCTTCACCCACTAGCTCAGAGTGAAGTGAAAATTAAAATGCAGAATATAAGTCCCAAAGTGGTTAGAAATTGTGTTACTCCTCATGTACAAGCAGGACAGATTATTCTGAAAAGCTACTGAGAAGTTTCGTTGACCTTTAAACATCCAAATTTGAAATTTTCTAAATGATTATTTTATTTTGTTACTTTGTTTAAAAAATGTTTTTATTACAGTGTATCTTCTTAAAAACTCAAACAAGTGCCCATTAAATGCAATAAACCTGCATCTTATTATCACCCCTGCAACAAAAAAAAATATCGTAAATGCTATTTCCGTATCCTCTACACACATGTACAAAAAAAAATGTAAAAAAATAAAAAAACTTACCTCCATCCAGTCTGAGAACTCAACCAGTCAGAAACACATCATCTATAGTAATATTTAAACTGGAATAGCTTCAAAGAATCCAGTAAAAAACATATAAATATCGTCCATTTCCCATACATCTGTTTGCTGTTACATCCAGCACTTTTTCAATAAATAGACGGTAACGTTCTGTATAAAACTATTGACTCCGCTCCCGAGACATTGATGTAGTTATATATCCTCGTAGCTCACGGCCTTTTCCTGTCCGCCCCCCTTCCCCACCCCCGCCCCCCACAAAAAAAACACTTTATCATTTTCCAAACCTGAAATTTCACTTCTTCATTCAGGGTTATAATATATACAATAAATAACCAAACATCCAGAGCGAATGTAATCAGCCAAGCCGGTGATTTCCCTGTTTATTTTTTGAGGATTTTTTAGGGGAATATGACATCACCTCATTAACGGACCCCGCTCAGGAAAGCCCCCATAATACCCAGAAAAGTTTTTTTTTTCTTTATAAACTTTTGATGAAACTGTAACAAACTTGTTGACCGGAATTAATTAGGGATTGTAAAAGGAGGAGCACAAGCCACTTAGAGCATGAGTTATGTGGGGGAAACGTGTACAGGATAGGGTCTTCCGAAGCTAATCATTCCAGGCTCTTATGGTCATAGGAGAGCTGCGGAGATTGCAAAATCATTACCACCATTAGAATTTGTCATTTTGTCATTTAGGACTATAACTAGCTTACAGGAAAAAAAAAAAAAAAAGTTTAATCTCTGTAAAATCAAAAGTTTTGCAACTTTTTAATTACTTTATATTTCTGCTGTATGCATGAGGTCGAAGCAGAAACGTATCAGTCTGGGGTCCATATTGTTCATCATATCAATCAAAAGATTGCTTAGGCTGAATCCGATTGTAGAAATACTACATCTATATTGATTTTCAGCTTTTGCAAATAAATGAAGAAATGTTTAATTGAAAATAAGCTCAGATCTCAAACTGAAGCAAAAATATCAGAAAGCTGGAGACTTTTTCATAACACATTGATTGACCCTTTAAGGACCCGGACATTTTTCATTTTTGCTCTTCTCCTCACTCACTTCTCTCACTTTTTAATTTTTCCGTCAATGTAGACGTATGAAGGCTTGTTTTTTTTCCGGGATGAGTTTCCATAGACACCATTTATTTTAATATATAGTATTCAGAAAAACAGGAAAACAATTTCAAGCGGGTGAATTGGTGAAAAAAAAACACAATTCCGTCATAGATTTTTGGGCTTGTTTTTACAGCTTTCGTTTGGAGGTAAAAATGACACTAAAACTTACCGCAATTCAGTACAATTGGGGTTTTTTATGTTTTGGTGGTTAAAAAATGTCGCTATTTTGAGCGTTTTTGTTTTTTTCTATTATTTTTCAAGTAAGTGCGATGACCAAAAATTGACAATGCTGGCACTTCATTTTTTCCTTTTCGGTGTTCAATGTACTGTTTAAATCATTTTATATTTCGATAAATTGGACTTTTTCAGATAACAAATATGATTTTTTTTCTCTATTTTAATTTCTTAATTTTGAACAGGGAATAGGAGGAATTGGGGGTAATTTAAACTATCATATATTTTTTAGAAAACATTTTTTAACATTTTTACTTTATTTTTTTAGTACCTTTAGGGGACTACTATAAACTTGACTACTACACTGTATTGCAGTATATAGTGTAATTGAGATTCTCCTATGATGTTCCTCTTGTGGCTAGGCTTCTTAGGAGGACTAAGATGGCAGCCATGGGGGCCTTCAACAGCTAATAGTAACCCATTTCCTCCCCGCTATCATGATGAGAAAGGCCAATGGGAGCCAAACAATCACACCAATTAAATGCATCTGTCAGTAATTGACAGCAGCAGCTAAATGGTTAACGGCAGCGATTGGAGATAGCTCCGGCAGCTGCTGTTAGAGACATATGCCACCTGTGTAACACAGCCGGCTTAGCTCCTGAGTCCTCTCCATGCAGCACTCAATGAATTATTACAAAAATGTACATCAAGGGTCGTTAAGCTGACAGCTGTCATGTGTTTGCACCAGCAATAACCCACGTTCTGACCGTTATATGACTTGTATCATTGTATCCATTTTTACTAGTTTTCCATTCTGCAGAAGTAGCAGCAGCATGGAGGACATTATTCAGCAGTACCGAGCAGCGTAAAAGTGAGATTCTAGAGCTGATATACCGATCCAAGATCTAAAATTACCAATGTCCATTTTTGGGGGTCCTTTTCCTCTTTTTTCCACCTTTGTAAGTATATATTTTCACTCTATCATTGAGCCAAGTGGATGGACTCTTCCTGGTATAATGTCAGAGCTGTGTTAGGTCCTCTGAGCTGATCAAATGGCTCCCCCATCCCTATTACAGCATATCTCACACAGAAGCTGCACCAACATCCCCTCCTTTGTCCTTCCTCTCCTCTATGTCATTAGTTGCTATATTACAAAAAATCAGCTTTGTAGTGCCCGAGGATATGACTTAATATTATAGAAAACTTACAAGCGGGGAAAAGAAACCATGTTTCTAGTAATTGTAGAATACAAGACAGAAACCTGTCTTAAATTGTTATTAGGACAAATGCCTGTGAGCATGTACAGTATAGAGTTCTGCTCCTCCCTTCCTAAGAAGATACCACTCATACTGTTGTCCACCCTGTCTTTCAGATCAGATTGGAGAAACCAGGAGTGCTGAGGTGAGAAGAAACTGCTCACACTGCTGCCCATCCTGTCTTTCTGATCTAATACTGGAAATACCAAGGTTGCTGAAGAAAGAAGGGGCTGCTTCTACTGCTGTCCAACATGTCTATCTGATCTAAAACTGGAGTTATCATGGGTGCTGAGGTAAGAATAGGCTGCTCACACTGCTGTCCATCATGTCTATCTGATGTAACATTGGAAATTTCAGTGGTGCTGAGGTAAGAAGAGGCCACTCACACTGTTGTCCACCCTATTTTTCTGATCTAATACTGAAGAGACCAGGAGTGCTGAGGTAAGAAGAGGCTGCTCACACTGCTGTCCACCCTGTCTATCTGATCTAATACTGGAGATACCAGAAGTGCTGAGGTAAGAAGAGGCTGCTGTCTAACCTGTCTTTCTGACCTAATACTGGAGATACCAGGGGTGCTGAGGTAAAAAGAGGCCTCTCACATTGATGTCCACCATATCTATCTGATCTAATACTGGAGATACCAGGGGTGCTAAGGTAAGAAGAGGCCGCTCACACAGCTGTCTACCCTCTCTATCTGATCTAATACTGGAGATACCAGGAGTGCTGAGGTAAGAAGAGGCTGCTCAAACTGCTGTCCACCCTATCTATCTGATCTAATACTCAAGATACCAGGAGTGCTATCCATCATGTCTATCTGATCTAATGCAGGTAATTCCAAGAGGAAAGAAGAGGCTGCTCACACTGCTTTCCTCCCTGTCAATCTGATCTATTACTGGAAATTTCAGGGGTGCTGTGGTAAGGAGAGGCTGCTCACATTGATGGCCACCCTGTCTATCTGATCTAGTACTGGAGATACACCTTGTTTTTCTGTTCATTGTGACATCAAATATCACATTAGTACTGTTTCATCTTTATCTATGCTTGTTCACCCAGATATTTCTGGTGGTAGCCTCATCTAGTTTGGGGTTGCTTTATGTTTTAGTACCCATTGGAGAAAACTTAAGCTGGATCCCCTTTCATTTGGGCTCCTTATCAGGTACTGCTTGCATGATATGTGCAATCTTGAGTATCAGCCAACCTTTTAAGGAATGGAGAAGAATGATGAAAGGTGGGTGGTGGATATTCACAGGGTGTCACCCAGGTCAGATAAAGGAAGTCAATTTATTCCACACATTGTGCGTTTCAGGGACGATCCGACCCCTTCATCAGGTGATTGCAAAATGTATACCACGCTCAGTGCTTTAAAGAGACAGTCACTGACATCATTGGTTGACAGTTAATTACATACAGTCTTTAAAAATCATGAATATATATAAAACTTACATGATTACAAATCATATAGGACAAAACAATAATAAAAATCAATAATACTGTTAGAACAATTAATTTTTTGTGTATTATTGATTTTTATTATTTTTTTGTCCTATATGATTTGTAATCAGTAGTGGCTACTTTGGAAAATAAAGCTTTTTAAGAGTGTGCATTAACAAAAAAATATATACATTTCTGATTTTTAACAATATATAATTGTTTTTTTACGATATATTCTCCACCCAGGATATAAGGACACAATAAAGTCTAGAAGGTTATTTTTTATTCGACTTTACTTGAAGTAACTGTCACCTTCAAATGGGGGTTGTCTAATAACCTTTGAGGCCCAATATTTTGTTAAAACAACCCTCTCCCCTGTCATGGGAAGGTATCCACGATGGCCTCCTCAGTGGTATGGGCACCACAATGTGAAGTATGAACCATGCCTCACCTGCCTTTCTGGTGCTGTGGAGTTGAGGTTCAGACTTACTCCTTTTGCAACTGCGGCAAAGATCTTGAAAGCAGGAGGACTACAACATCAGTCTCAGCAGAGGAAGCCCAAAAGACAAATGGGGACATGACAAAAGTATAGTCATTGCAAGGGTGAGGACCTGCTTTAAAGTCTGTGTCCACCCCAGGATCCTGTTATTCTCTGAGACATTCTACCTAGCCTTACACAATCGTTGGGCTGGCAGCTATTTCTCCTGACTGCCCGAGACACAGGAACACTCAGCTAATCCGAGCACTCCTGTGTTCTCATAGACAGAGCCACTTCAAGACTCCTCTGGCAGTGGCCTATCTGCCCAACAAAAAGAGGAAAGATCACTCGAACTCCCAGTCATCATTTGTAGAGTGAGAGATCGGAGGTGGATGGTTGGCCAAAGTCAGCGGGTTTGGGAAACTTTTATCTAATGTGTATGGGTGCCTTAATTCTGTCGATCATCCATGGTGACTCCCTACATCGAACTTCCTACTATGATCATCTGCAAAAAAAATTCAATTTGAGGTCAAACGTAAATAATCAATCACACAACGAACATCTAGTAAAAAAAAAATATTTATTTTGATAATAAATATAGTATTTTATTGAAGTACTGGAGAAACAAAAACACCAAAAGGTAACTTCTTATGATGTAATCTATTATATATAAAAAAAAAGTCTTAATTCTAATGTCGAGACCCAGCAATGTCAAGAATGTTAAGAATTCAATAGCTTTGTCTGTAAGGTTATACATTGCGGTGAGCATTTTTAGCTATTCATATTTCCTGACCCCCTATCTAAACGTGACTTTCTTTCAATCTCATGGAAGAAAAACGGGCTAAATAAAAAAAATTGAAATGTTTGATAAATTAATAAAATTTAAAGTAAACCAATACTGGGATAAGGAGAACACGCAAACTCCTGAGTTTGACTTCTGACCACCAGCGCTGTAGCCTGTAGGATGAAGCACTTAGGCATAGTGCCACCCTACTGGCCACCCTCTTTATGAAGCACTTAAGCTTTATATCACCCTACTGGCCACCCTCTTTATGAAGCACTTAGGCATTGCGCCACCCCGCTGGCCACCCTCTTTATGAAGCACTTAGGCATTATATCACCCTACTGGCCACCCTCTTTATGAAGCACTTAGGCATTGCGCCACCCTACTGGCCACCCTCTTTAGATTTCAGGGCAATTTGCTCTTTTAGTTGACAATTCAATATTAATTGGTTACTATGTTATTAATAAAAGATGAACTTCATGTGTAAAAATAGAAAAGTTGCACTTTTTATTTATAAAAATTTCCAAATTTTTACGTTTGCAAACTGTTTAATTTCTTTCACATCCATATCCACCAACTTGCATTTTGTTTCCACCAAAAATGCTCTTCTATTACCTATTCTTAATGACAACATCAAAGACTGGACTTTTAGAGATGAGCGAATTGATTCTATACTAATCAAATTAATTTCAAATTTCCCAAAATTTGTGGATTCTAGCAATTCCGAAAGGTTTGGAAATTCTATTTGCATGAATCCAATAGAAAAGCATCTGGAAAGAGGTGAAAAAAAAACAATAAATTATCAAACTCATCAGGCTCCTCACCTGTTCTGTTGCCGCAACTCCTCACCGGTCCACTGCTGGTTTCCTAAGACACCTGCTCTGCTCCGATGCTAATTTCCACTATACTCTTCCAGCGCCGACTAGTATTTTATGCATGTTCTAGAAGAAGATTGAAGACGAGACCAGCACTGGAGCACAGCAGGTATCTCAGGAGGATCAGCGGAGGACATCTTGGGAGCTCTGGTGGTAAGGACAGGTGAGTATAATAGTTTAAAGTTTTCTAACCCCTTCCCACTCCATCCATTTATTAAGCTTTGGGGTCTCAACATCTCAGAACATAATAAATGGCTTTTATAGAAGTTTGAAGTAAATAGACTTTTCCGACCACATTCGGGCAAATCTGGCAAACCTAGACTCCACCTATCAAGAGTGCAACGCCTTAAGTCACATATGACTTCAAAGTGTTAGCTCTTACGAAAAGAAAGTTAAGTAATAGCATCTCCGCATCCTTGGGTTTCAACACGCGCTCTGACTCTACAGATCTACCATATTGCCCATATAGTCCAAGCTTTGCCTTTTATAGTGGATGGTATGACTGTGGATAAGGAATCATTGGTTTTCCTGAAGAAAGAAGTTACTGGTATTAATTTACGACCCACTGGTGATGAACCGCAGATTCTGGAGATTTCTGTGCTACAGCTGTTCAGCTCCTATGGGTCACCTGCAAAACAAAATGGAAGCAACAGTTAATATTTCTCTTCCAAACATGACATTTGCTATAAGGGAGATAATCAAGCTCGTTATTAGGATAGGTTCAAATGACCGATGTCTCCACATCCGAGAAAAACGGTCTGATTATTCTGATCAGAGTTTGACCAAAGTAGCATCAGTTTTTCTCGTAAAATGAGTTTCTCCACCTTCTCCATTCTGTCAGTCCATGAAAATTGGACCACGTCATCTGAGTGCTGTTCGAATTTTTTTCACTTACCCATAGACTTGCATTGCCGATCTTTATCCGACACTCGGAACAAAATTAGTCAATGTCTCTGATTTTTTTCCGAGGACCTCTCGGTCAGAGGAAAATATCGGACATGTGCACAGCCCCAGGAGCTATATAAGTAGAACTGCTATCCGTGAAACCATCAATAGCACTCGTAGGAGAAAACCGATCCTTTGCACAAGCCCTAAGAGAAACTATTAGCTACCTGAGGATCAGTAGTGAGCTCATCCTGAGAGTTTATAACTTATCTGTCTTTATTTTGAGCTCCAAAGTTGAATGAGCAAAAAAAAAGACACAAAGAGCCTGTAAATGTAAAACCTTGCAAAAATGTTAACAAAAAAAAAATAATTTTAAGCCCCAAATACATGCATTTAAGTAAAAAAAAATGTCCCCAAAGTTGGACGACCCCTTTAATTGTCTTCTACATATATGCCATTCATTTCTCTTGTATCTTCCCTAAACGACCATGAATATTTATAGATTCCTCCAGGGCTCATTTTACATGATCCACAAGATGGACATCAATCTTGTGTCATCCTCGGTGAGTCTTCACGTTGCAAATAATGGTTAATGTCACATTTATCCACTTGATTTTCCGTGCAATCATACCTGAGCACATTTTCCAGCTATGAGCCACTGAACTTGTATGAACCTGACCTAGTTTGCTCATAGCCGCTTGGCACAGGCACAGGGCGAGTCATGTATCACAGTAATAATAACGTATACTTTCAGACAATTACAGCCTCAGCTAGCAGACACCGGGAAAAGTATGTATTACACACAATGGTATGATGGTCAGCCAGCGCTGCTCGAGCAATGAGCATGTTTTGTTGGACACGTATCACGTTACCGGAACTACAGTTGTACGTGGAAGTAAAAAACCTTGATGGAAATCTGTAAGTAATGAACCATGAAATATGCAAGAGTAATAAACAGATGGTTACAGGTCGGAACCCAAGAGGAAGCAAATGTGGCTGAAGCTCCTGATGCTGCTACTTTAAATTTGTACAGTCCAATATTCCTGTGCAGAAGACCAATTCTATGGCTAATAAGACTGATAATGTAGTCGCCATTGAAAATGGTCTTCCAGAATTATTATTATCGGTAATTAAAAAATAATACAATGATATGTTACTTTGGATTTGACCACCATTATTGATGCTTCTCTAGAATGTCTTATATTCTTTGCAGCCCACACAGCTACCCAAGAGGGTTCATATACTCCTTTTTAATGCATGGCCAGCACCTGCTCTTCAAATACCCTACAAACAGGTTTTTGCATAATAGACATTTAACACCTAACTAAACTTTGGGAGCCCCGTAATTTCGAGAATGTAAATCTCCAGCCCCTTCTTCCTCAAAGCTTGGCTGCAAAGATTGGACACTTACAGAAAGTGGCAGTGGTTTAATTGTAGTGATAATGAACATGCAGGACTGCAAAACTAAGGAGACTCAAGAACACAGGGATTCCTATTCTAGTCATCGCCAATGCCTCATTGGGTGTCCATTAATAATACATGTATCACCTATCCTGTGGAGATCTGGGGTCCACCAGTCTTAGATAACTAACGGTGTTGGGGTGTTCACCTCTATATAAGGGTGCACCTTAACTCTCTGTACATCATTGGTTGACCTCATCCTTTTTAGCCTTCTTAACTCTTAACTGGTCTTTTTGGTTACAATGAATATAGTCTTCTCATGATATGTTGAAAATTGGTCAATCCTATTAAGTCCAGTCTCTGGTGCTTGAAGTAGAAATTTCAGCGTATTTTGGTAATACTTGAGGTCTACGACTTCCATAAAGTCTTCAACAGCAAAGTTGAACAATATTCAAGGTCATCCATAATATTGTTTTAAAATGGTTATTTCATGGTGACAACCCTAGCCCATATGTCCCATTAGGGCATATTGACATCATAGATTTTGGATAGTAAGTCACAGTAAACAATGTTTGTGTTTGTTTTCACTCTCACCCCCTTAATCCTTCACCTTTTCCAACCACCCCTAATCCCTACTCCTAGTAATGAACTCTTTATCTCTCCCTCCATCCTACCCACCCATCTCACCTCCTCCTCAGAGCTATTGCTCAACATACAATCCTTTGTCTCCAAACACAGACAGCCACCTCATGCCCTCTCCTGCTCCCACCTACTAACGCTTTCTCTGCTCCCCCTCACTGCCGACGACATCTCTCCAAATCCTGGCCCTCCCCACCACATCCATACAATCACTTCCACCTCCTACCCACGATCTATTCCAAACTCTCATAACCCTTCTAGCCTAATACCCATCCGCCCAGCCCCCACTTCACCAGTCCCTCTAACAGGAGCTCTATGGAACGCTCGCTCCGTCTGCAACAAACTTTCCTACATTCACGATCTCTTCATCACTAACAAGCTTTCCTCAGCATCACTGAAACCTGGCTCACCCCCTCTGACAGGGCCTCTGCTGCTGCACTTTCGTACGATGGATTCCACCTTTCCCACACACCCCGCCCCACCGGCAAGCATGGTGGAGAAATAGGTTTCCTCCTATCAGATAACTGCTCCTTCACCCAAATCCCACTGCCGCCCTCCATTACTCTCCCCTCTTTTGAAGTGCACTGCGTGCGCATTTACTCCCCCTCCAACCTCCAACTGGCTGTCATTTACCGCCCCCAGGATCAAACACCACCTTTTTGACCACTTCACCACCTGGCTACTTCATTTCCTCGCCATTGACATCCCCACTATCCTCATGGGTGACTTCAACATCCCTATTGACACTTCCCTCCCAGCTGTCTCTAAGCTTCTATCCCTCACTTCCTCCTTCGGCCTTACTCAGTGGTCTTCCTCAGCCACCCACAAAGACGGCCAAACACTGGACCTCATCTTCACCCACCTCAGTTCCCTATCTAACCTCTCTAACTCACCTCTCCCTCGTTCTGACCACAACCTACTTACATTCTCTACCCTCTCCTTTCCAGGGCAACAATCCCCACTCCACAAACCTGCACACCCTTGCAGAAATCTTAAACACCTTGACCTACACTCACTCTCTGAATCCCTTCTCCCTCTTACAGACATTAGTTCCTTACATGATGCAGATGTTGCTGCCACTTTATACAACACCACAACAGCTGCAGCTCTCAATTCGGTCACCCCCTTCACACATACTAAAGCTCGAACAATCAACAGACAATCCTGGCACACCAGCTTATCTAAAGAACTGCGACGGGCCTCCAGGATTGCTGAGCGTAGATGGAAAAGGTCCCACTCCAATGAGCACTTAATCGCATTCAAACAGTCCCTCACTACCTTCAAGTCCACACTCACTGAAGAAAACACACATACTTCTCATCTCTCATATCCTCCCTGTCTCACAACCCCAAACAATTATTCAACACCTTCAATTCTCTCCTCCGTCCCCCAGTGCCTCCTCCCTCTCTTCTTATTTCAGCCGAAGATTTTGCCTCATTCTTCAAGCAGAAGATTGACACCATCAGACAAAGCTTTTGCCTAAAGTCCCCACTGCACCTCACCACACCTACTCAACCCTCCTCCAAAACCACCTTCTCCACCATTACGGAAGATCAACTTTTCTTTTTACTCTCCAAATCACACCTCACCACCTGTGAACTTGACCCAATCCCGTCCCACCTCATCCCAAACCTTACCACTATCTTCATCCCAACCCTAGCCCACCTCTTCAACCTGTCACTAACAACTGCCATCTTCTCTTCATGCTTCAAAACACGCCTCGATCACACCCATCCTCAAAAAGCCCTCCCTTGACCCATCCTCTCTGTCTAGCTATTGCCCATATCACTTCTCCCCTATGCCTCAAAACTACTGGAACAATACATCCATTCTGAACTGTCCTCCCACCTCTCCTCCTGCTCCCTCTTTGACTGCCTACAATCTGGTTTCCGACCGCACCATTCTACTGAAACTGCACTGACTAAAGTCACCAACGACCTACTAACCGCCAAATCCAAGCAACACTACTCTGTCCTCCTCCTCCTGGACCTGTCATCTGCCTTCGACACAGTGGACCATTCCTTCTTACTCCAGACTCTTTCATCTCTCGGCATCACAGACTTGGCCCTATCCCAGATCTCCTCATACCTAACAAACCGGACATTCAGTGTCTCCCACTCACACACCACCTCCTCATCTCACTCCTTATCTGTCCGTGTCCCCCAAGGTTCAGTTCTAGGACCTCTGCTCTTCTCCATCTACACCTTAGGCCTGGGACAGCTCATAGAGTCTCATGGCTTTTGTTATCACCTATATGCTGATGACACACAGATCTACCTCTCTGGACCCGTTATCTCCTCCCTACTAACCAAAATCCCACAATGTCTGTCCGCTATTCCATCCTTCTTCTCTGATAGATTTCTAAAACTTAACATGGACAAAACAGAATTCATCTTCTTTCCGCCATCTCATTCAACCCCCCTATCTATCAACGTCAATGGCTGTCCACTCTCCCCAGTCCCTCAAGCGCACTGCCTTGGGGTAACCCTGGACTCTGAACTCTCCTTCAAACCACATATCCAAGCCCTTTCCACTTCCTGCCAACTCCAACTTAAAGATATCTCTCTGATACGCACATTCCTCAACCATGAATCTGCAAAAACACTAGTGCACACCCTCATCATCTCCCGCCTTGACTACTGGAACTTCCTGCTCTGTGGCCTCCCTTCCAACACTCTCGTACTCCTCCAATCTATCCTAAACTCTGCTACACTACTAATCCACCTGTCCCCCCACTATTCCCCTGCCTCTCCTCTCTGTCAATCTCTTCACTGGCTCCCCATTGCTCAGAGACTCTGGTTTAAAACCCTAACCATGGCATTCAAAGCCATTCGCAACCTGTCTCCTCCATATATCTCTGACCTAGTCTCCCGGTACATACCCGCATGCAACCTCCAATCCTCACAAGATCTCCTGCTCTACTCCCCTCTTATCTCCTCTTCCCACAATCATATACAAGATTTCTGCCATGCATCCCTCCTACTCTGGAACTGTCTGCCCCAACATATCAGACTCTCGCCTACCATGGAATCCTTCAAAAGGAACCTGAAGACCCACCTCTTCCGACAAGCCTACAACCTGCATTAACTATTGCTCCACCATACCGCTCCACGACCAGCCCTACCCTCACCTACTGTATCCTCACCCATTCCTTGTAGACTGTGAGCCCTCGCGGGCAGGGTCCTCGCTCCTCCTGTACCAGTCACCATCACCTTTTGTTCAAGATTATTGTAATTGTTTTTGCTATGTATACCCCTTTTCACATGTAAAGCGCCATGGAATAAATGGCGCTATAATAATAAATAATAATAAAATAATAATAATAATAATAATAATAGAGAGGATCCCCTGCTACACACCCTCATTTATGATCCAGTAGAATGCCATTCTAAGAATGACTCTCCCACTGGAGCTGTCCACCTTTATGTCTAGACGTAGCCATCTTGAATGCTCTCCTTCTTTATTGTCTATGTTTTATATTCTTAAATCTTACTCCAGCTTAGATGAAGACCCCCGACAACCCATGTATGGGGCATGGAAGGATTAGAAAGTGGTGGTCACCACCACGTCCATAAGACTTCACCCATATGACTGCTTCCTTGGCTGGCCATGGCTGCATCCAGTTCTGCACCCACACAGAACAGTCACTGAGCAGATCCAGCCCATGAGCAAATACTCCTGTGCTTCTGCTGCCTCTATTTTTCAGCAGGAGCAAACTCAGGCCATACTGATCCGCCAGGATCACAGGTATAGATTTCCAGCCTTTGTGGGCATGGAAGTAACTTGTGTTCTAGGGCCCCCACCTACCATGTGCCATTAATAATGCCGGGTTTTTTCATGTATCGGAAAAGTCATTTGGAACTCTTATTCACTAAGGTTTTAGATTAGCAGCAAATATAAATCAACATATGGTGGCTGTGCAAACGCCAAAATATAACAACCTATAGATAGATTGCACAACAGCAAGTGGTAGCAAATCCAACAACTTTATTTTGTAAAATAGACAAAATCAAAAAAAGTCCAACAGGTGATATTCAGGAGAGGGGCACTAAGAATAATAATATACTTACATGTTGGGTACATAGAGATATTTATACATAATTTGTGTACCATGATTATATAATATAGAATACCCATGAAACTAAGTATGATAATCACAAGGCAGGTAAAAGACAAACCAAATGGTACTGATTCAACCGTATTAATAAAGGGTGCCGAGAGCTCAGAAATAATAAATAGCAAGGCCCATCTACATATATTAAGGCAAAGCACCTCTACATATATTATCCATTAATTAGTGGAGTAACAATACAGAAGCTAGTTATCACATGGTGATGAAAAAATCTTGAAAAGTAACCGTGCATAGAAGGTGCAAATGTGCATAATAAATAGGAGCTCATAGGACCTTAACAATCATTGTCCAAAGTTGGAGCAGTATATCAACACATATTTGGAGAGGAAGAACCAATGTGGTCTAATAGAGGTGCTTACCGCCAAGATGCTGGTGCCCCACACACACGTTTCCCGACACGCTTTTCGCCGCTGCGGGCTTTAATGAGGGATGGTGAGGGCATGAAATGAATATATGAAGTCCATTGGCCAATGGAGATAAGGTAATCAGAGAAGCGCCCGCAGCTGGTAGCTGCACGGGGCCATCTGTAACCACCAGCGTCACTTCTGTATCACATGACGCGACCAATGAGGTCGCGGCGTGGGAGTGGAAGTAACGTCGGAATGCGTTCCACCGTGGACCGCAAGATAAGACGGGAGCGGTGGCTTACCGGAAGTTGTAAAGAATGCGCATCACAGTGGAACGCATTAGATCAGGGAAACTGGGGAAGCCGGACAGGAGCATTAGAGGTGGGAGCCGCACCCAATCATAGCAGAAGGGGTCACAGGTGGAAAAGGTGGCAATTAATAAAGTGCATAATGCAATAATCAATTTTACATAGAATATACAGTACAGACCAAAAGTTTGGACACACCTTCTGATTTAAAGATTTTTCTATATTTTCACGACTATGAAAATTGTACATTCACACTGAAGGCATCAAAACTATGAATTAACACATGTGGAATTATATACTTAACAAAAAAGTGTGAAACAACTGAAAATATGTCTTATATTCTAGGTTCTTCAAAGTAGCCACCTTTTGCTTTGATGACTGCTTTGCACATTCTTGGCATTCTCTTGATGAGCTTCAAGAGGTAGTCACTGGAAATGGTCTTCCAACAATCTTGAAGGAGTTCCCAGAGATGCTTAGCACTTGTTGGCCCTTTTGTCTTCACTCTGCGGTCCAGCTCACCCCAAACCATCTCGATTGGGTTCAGGTCTGGTGACTGTGGAGGCCAGGTCATCTGGTGTAGCACTCCATCACTCTCCCTCTTGGTCAAATAGCCCTTACACAGCCTGGAGGTGTGTTTGGGGTCATTGTCCTGTTGAAAAATAAACGATGGTCCAACTAAACGCAAACCGGATGGAATAGCATGCCGCTGCAAGATGCTGTGGTAGCCATGCTGGTTCAGTATGCCTTCAATTTTGAATAAATCCCCAACAGTGTCACCAGCAAAGCACCCCCACACCATCACACCTCCTCCTCCATGCTTCACGGTGGGAACCAGGCATGTAGAGTCCATCTGTTCACCTTTTCTGCGTCACACAAAGACACGGTGGTTGGAACCAAAGATCTCAAATTTGGACTCATCAGACCAAAGCACAGATTTCCACTGGTCTAATGTCCATTCCTTGTGTTCTTTAGCCCAAACAAGTCTCTTCTGCTTGTTGCCTGTCCTTAGCAGTGGTTTCCTAGCAGCTAATTTACCATGAGGGCCTGCTGCACAAAGTCTCCTCTTAACAGTTGTTGTAGAGATGTGTCTGCTGCTAGAACTCTGTGTGGCATTGACCTGGTCTCTAATCTGAGCTGCTGTTAACCTGCGATTTCTGAGGCTGGGGACTCGGATAAACTTATCCTCAGAAGCAGAGGTAACTCTTGGTCTTCCTTTCCTGGGGCGGTCCTCATGTGAGTCAGTTTCTTTGTAGCGCTTGATGGTTTTTGCAACTGCACTTGGGGACATTTTCAAAGTTTGCCCAATTTTTCAGACTGACTGACCTTCATTTCTTAAAGTAATGATGGCCACTCGTTTTTCTTTATTTAGCTGCTTTTCCCACTTATTAAACCTGACAGGGCACACCTGAGAAGTGAAAACCATTTCCGGTGACTACCTCTTGAATCTCATCAAGAGAATGCCAAGAGTGTGCAAAGCAGTCATCAAAGCAAAAGGTGGCTACTTTGAAGAACCTAGAATATAAGACATATTTTCAGTTGTTTCACACTTTTTCGTTAAGTATATAATTCCACATGAGTTAATTCATAGTTTTGATGCCTTCAGTGTGAATGTACAATTTTTAAAGTCATGAAAATACAGAAAAATCTTTAAATGAGAAGGTGTGTCCAAACTTTTGGTCTGTACTGTAAGTCAAAAGTCAAAGGTAGATAATATAGTTAATAGGTGAGGGGAAGGTATTACAAAATTAGAAAATCAATGTTATATAAATATTTAAATCAAATACCTGCTCCCTCCACAAAATGACCACAGAAAATAAAACATGAAGGGGCTTAATATAATATATAAAAAGATGGAAGTAAAATCACATATTAATGGTACTGGATAAGGATTATGGCAAAATTCATTTAAGATAAAGACATATAGCAGCTCCAACGGAAATCCCCAGTCCGAGTATTTTCATCATCCTGCCAATGGAATGGAAGAACCTCTCGTTGGCGAAAGAACTACAAACAGAAAAATAAAACCAATGAGTGAAAACAAAAAAGATAAAAACAATTAAAAACAGAAAGATGAGTGAAAACAAAAAAGATAAAAACAATTAAAAACAGAAAGAGAACAGGGACCGTATATATCTCACTGTGAATACAGTTATAAGAACGGGACAAAGCTAAGCGTTTCGTTAAGACCCTTCGGTGTAAGTGTATCAAGTAGGGTGATCCATTTCACTTCCCTCTGAGCAAGAATTCGCTTCCAGTCTCCACCTCTCGAATCAATATATACCCTATCAATGCCCCTAACCATCAGTTTGGAGCTGTCACAATTATGATATTGTTTAAAGTGACGTGGTAGGGTCTTAAGTTCGGAGAATCTGTGCTTCCTTTGGCTGCCTCTATGTCCAAAACCTGTTCTCTAGCACGCCTTTTAAGCTCCCGTGTGGTTAAACCAACATAGTATTTGTTGTAGGGACAATTGGCCAGGTAAATAATACCAATGGTTTTACATGTGATTACATGAGTAATTTTATAGTTTTTAAGATTCAACGAATCTGTGAAAGAATCAGTCTTAGTAATATTCGGGCAGGCCACACATGATCCGCAGGGTTTACAACCCCAATTAGGCCTGCCACTATTGAAAAGTGTTTTTTGGTCATCTTTCTTTACGTAACTCTGTACCAATAAATCTTTCAGATTATGTGATCTTCGATAGGTGATTGCTGGATGTAAACTAAGGCTTTAGTTCAACCGTTACTTCTGTCCCCACCCCTCCTTACCCATGTAAAATGAAGGAATTGCCAAAATTTGTTTTTAGAGAGGTTGTATTTTCTCTTTTTTTGGAGTAGTTTTTATTTTTTACTGGGGTGCAATCATTATTACGTTGAGTTTTTTAGAGTCAAGCCATAATTTTTCTTTCTAGCGTCGTGTCACTGTTTTTAAAATTCGACACCGCATCCCAGCCAATATTCAATGTATTCATACAGTTCATATTCCAAAGCCAATTTTGTAGAGTTGACCAAAAATATTTGCAGTACCCAGGTCCAACAGACATGTTGGTAGTCAATGGCGGCCTGGCCAAATTCACTGCTAACCTCTTCCAACCTGCTGGTATCCCCGGCGCCTCTTCAGAGTAGCAAAGCTGTCGTGACGTCATCGTTGCGGTGTGACACACGGCATGGTCGTTCGATAAGGGTCCTGTGATTCTTATGCTTCAATTCTACAATGTCGGTCTATGAAGCTATATACAGATGGTCATAAATTGTGCATATCGGAAATATACAAAATGAGCTAAAATTTTGGGGTCATAAAAAGCCCATTATCGTCAATGAGGTTGAAATGCATTTCTCAAACTGTAGTAGTCCTCCTGTAACTGATGACAGGTTCCCTTTAAAGACTCAGTTGGCAATTTTTAGTGTCTTAAAGGAATACTAAAGCTAAAAAAGAACAAAAAAATTCAATCCTATAGAAATCCCGCAGAGGACAAAGACGTTAATCAGTTCCATCTCTTGTCCTAGGACAGACAGAGAAATGGGGAGAGGCTCCTGCTGCAGACAGTTATCTTACAATCACACATAGGACAATGAGAAGGAGCAGGAATAAGGCTGAGATACATAGAGAAGAATTTTTTATAGATTTTTTTTAGTTTACTTGTATTATGAAATAGGAAGAATGAAAAGGAGGCACTTAAGGGAGGAAGTTCTAGAATATTTTTTTATTTTTTGGGGGATTTTCCTGTGTTTAATATTTCATTAAACATACAGACCAACATGAAACTACATTGGCCAAATATTGCAGGCCGCCTAGGTCCTTCTCACCGACCAAGAGGGTCGTAATATGTGTCTTATAATGCATCTAAATTATAACCCCCAGAAACCAGCCTTATACAAGACAAGGGCACGTGACAATTCCCGAACGCCAGGCACAAGCCTATAAATGAAAGTGAGCGTTCTGCAGCGGGTAGACATTTTAATAGCAGCTCATGCCAAATAATAAGGGGTGAAATAGAAAGTCATTACATGCAGGACGGAAATCAAAGAAAGCCATAAATTACCCTTATGTATTTCTTCCCATTGCTGGGTCCAGCCTGCCACCTGGCACAAAAAGACAGCGCTGCCTATCAGTGTGATGACCTGATTTCTGCAGCGAGCGTCCTTCTGAGATCAAAGCCGGATTAACCTAATTGCACAGTGTTTGCATTGCGCCTGTCACCGATTTTGGGACTCGCTAGAAAAATAATATAAAGTATAATATATGTCGGCTGCTAATAGCAAACAGCAGGAGCTCTAAAACATAGCATTGTGCTTATGGATTTTTTTTTTTTCCTATCTCTAACCGCATATTATGTTTCATGATATTTTAATAAAGATATCGACGAATTAAAAGTGGGAAAAAATATAAAAAAATCTAAAATCTTATATTTGTATAACGTGTTTAGTATTATTTATTTTTTTTTATCAAATATTAAAAATTTCTATAGAATTGTTTAAATTGGAGACGCACAAATTCCTTCCGGTATCGGCAGGATGTGTGCGCTTTATGGCAGCTGGAATCAATGGGAGTTAATGGACAGAAATGTGTCCATAGACTTACAGTCAGTCATGGCCGAAAGTGTTGGCACCCTGGAAATTGGTCTAGAAAATGAAGCATTTCTCCAAGAAAATTATTGCAATTGCACTTGTTTTGTTATACACGTGTTTATTTCCTTTGTATGTATTGGAACAACATAAAAAAAAAATGAGAAAAAAAAGGCAAATTGGACATAATTTCACATTAAACCCCAAAAATGGGCCGGACAAAATTGTTGGCATCTTTCCAAAATTGTGGGTAAACAACTTTGTTTCAAGCATGTGAAGCTTGTTCACACTCACCCGTGGCAAGTAACAGGTGTGGGCAATATCAAACGGCAATTTGATGAATTTGCTAACCATGTCACAGTCTGCACAGTAAAGCTGAAGTAAACTCAGAATTCAGAATATGCCAGTCTGTTGTGTGTGCACTAGGGGAATGTGTCAAATCTGGAAGATGTCAGGACCATTTATCGGAATAGTTATAGAAAAATAGGAAAAACAGCAAAATATTTTTTTAAATCACTAATAAAAATAAGATCCTCTTATCTAACAAAAATACATACGTTTTTCAATGCTGCTATCAAATAATGAGACTTTCTTACTAACCCTGTTCCCAGATTTTAAAAAAGATGACTTTGCAGACGCCACCCTCTCATGAAAATGAGATGATTCTACTGATTTTATCTTTTAATGGCAATGTGATGACTCTGCTGACTATGTCCCAGTCTACACAGTAAAGCTGAATTAAGCTCAGAATACAGAATGTCAGTCTATTGTGTGTGCTCTAATGTTTTGGGGATTTTTAAAGGGATGGTTGCAGATTTTTTTTTTTACTTCTCTAATGATCAGATACAGTAATGTAGTCCTTTAGTCCTTACCGTGTAATAAAAATTGAAATAAAATAATAATGAGAATATTTAACTGACCCTGTCTTTCAATGGTAATGACTCTGCTGACTCCACCCTCTGGTATTACTGAGACGTCAATAAAGAGATGGCTTTACCGACTCTATTCTCTAATGGTAATGAGATGACTCAACTTACCTTGCCATAATCTACACAGTAAAGCTAAAGTAAGCTCACAAAATGACAGTCTATTGTATGTGCTCTAGATAAAAGATATTGAACATTTCTAAGGATAATTATATAAAAATAGGAAAAACAGCAAAATATAAAAAAAATGACTAATGATAATAAGATGATTCAGACCCTGCCGTCAAACAAAGGTAAATGACTCAATGTCAATCCTACTATCGTATATGATAATTAGATTATTTAACTGACCCAGTCCTTTAACACTAATGAGATGATTTTTTTTTCTCCCTACTCTGATGATAATGAGATGACTTTACTGATGCTGTGCTCTAATGGTGATGAGATGACTCTGCTGACTTTGTCACAGTCTAAACAGTAAAACTAAACTAAGCACCACAAACGTAAAATGTTATGTCTAAAAGTACATAAAAATTATACTTACATAAATTGGTTTTGGAAAATATGTTTATTATAAAACAATGCATTAAATAATGTTCTTTTATTTAAAAAAATAATAATTTACAAATCTCCACCAGTGGTGGAAAAGCAGTGGGGAATTTCCCTTAACCAGGTTTCGTCGTTCATATTTTCTCCATGTTTGTCTTTTGCTGTGGTTATTACAAGGAATGTATTGCGGGATTGGAAGTCATTAAGCCGTCAGTGAATATTCGACTCAAATGTTTGCTCTTATAAAACATATAACAAACTGAAGGACTGGATAAAATAAACTGTACACTTCTCCTGGATACTTTATTCTTCTCCACAAAATCAAAAATGTAAAAGTGTAATTATCATGTATATTTAAATAGTTAAAAAAAAGCATATGATGCATTTTGCAATTTTTTATGACATTTTAAAATGTACTTTTATAGTTAATTTTTTTTTCTGTTTTTGTCCCAATAGAAAAATCAA